>NC_135487.1:44166624-45416624 GCF_052094955.1 Ictidomys tridecemlineatus | reverse complement strand
TGGAAACAAAAAAATAGAGTCAAAGGAAGGGATATGTCAGTCTTTTTTATGTTGCTCTAAGAGAATACAATAGACCAGGTAATTTATACAGAAAAAAATTTTATTTCTCACAGTTCTGGAAGGTGGAAAATCCAATATCAAGATGCTGGCAGCTGGTGAGGGCCTTTTTGCTGCATTATCCCATGGCAGAAGGCAGAAGGACAAGAAAATATGAGAGAGCAAGGAAGAAAACATGGCAGAGCTTGCTTTATGTGTGCATGTGTGTGTGTGTGTGTGTGTGTGTGTGTAATTGTTTTGTTTTTTTAAATTTATTTATTTGATTTATTTATTTAATTTGTTATATATGACAGCATAATGAATTACAACTCATATTATACATATAGAGCACAATTTTTCATTTCTCTGGTGTTACACAAAGTAGAGTCACACCATTCATGTCTTCATACATGTACTTAGGGTAATGATGATTCCACCACCTTTCCTACCATTCTTCCTTCCTTCCCCTCCTTCCCCTCCATTCCTCCAATGCTCCCCATCCCTACTCCTTTTATGGATCAGCATCCACATATCAGAGAAAACTTCAACCTTTGGTTTTTTGGGTTTTATTATGATATTCTCAATCTTTGGTTTTTATCTGACATTCTCAATCTCCATCCATTTATCTGCAAATACCTTGATTTTATTCTCTTTTAATGCTGAGTAATATTCTATTGTGTATATGTACCACAATTTCTCAGATCTCAGTTTAATTATTGTGAATTGAGCTACTATAAACATTAATGTGGCTACATCACTGTAGTATGTTGATTTTAAGTCCTTAGGGTATAAATCAAGGAGTGGGGTAGCTGGGTCAAATGGTGGTTTCATTCCAAGTCTTCCAAGGATCTCCATACTGCTTTCCAGATTGGTTGTACCAACTTGCAGTCCAACCAGCAATGTATGAGTATGCCTTTTCCCCTACATCCTCACCAATATTTGTTGTTGTTTGTGTTCTTAATAACTGTCATTCTGACTGGAGTAAGATGAAATAATAGAGTAGTTTTGATTTGCACTTCTCTAATTGCTAGAGATGTTGAACATTTTTTCATATATTTGTTGATCAGTTGTGTATCATCTTCTGAGAAGTGTCTGTTCAGTTCTATAGCCCATTTATTATTGACTGGGTTATTTGTGGTTTTTTTTTTTTTTGGTGTAGAGATAGCTTACAGAATGGGAGCAAATTTTTATCACACACACATCAGATAGAGTACTAATCTCTAGGATATATAAATAACTGAAAAAAACTTGATAGAACTTGCTTTTATCGGCCCATTTTTTACAATACAAACCTACTCCTGACATGACAACATTCATCTATCATAAGGGCAGAGCCCATCAGATCAAATTACCTCTTATTAGGCTCCAGCTCCCAATACAGTTGCATAGGGAATTTAGTTTTCAACACACGAACTTTGGGGGATATAGTCAAATCATAGCAGAATACACAGAATACCTTGGTATACAAATGTATGTTTGGGCAGTACATAGACTTAAAGTTGGTTATAAGAAATGATAAAGCAATCACTAATGGAAATGAAAATTTCAGTTGAACCCTCAAAATAAAAGGGACAAAGGAAATAGAGGGAAAATTCACAAGCCAGTGAAGCTAAACTAATCAAAAAGGAAAACAAGTAGGGGAGTGATTTGATATGAATAGAAAACAAAAATAAAAGGGTATAAAATCCATTATTTCAAATGTCAATGGGCTGAATTTCACAAATAGTTAAAAAATGAGAATGATTACAATGGATTAAAATTAAGTTATATCTGGTTTATGATACAGATTTTTTAAAGTGGAAATTTTTTTAAGGTGCACAAAGAAACAATGAAAACCAAAGTTTTAAAATGTGACAATATCAATATCAAAGTAGCATGCAAGATCAAAAATATTATATAAGATAAGCATACCATATAATGACAAAATGCTCAACTCAAGAAAAATACTACCATTCATAAAATTTCTTAAACCAAACAATATAGTGTGAAATATAAAACAAGAGCCTTTTGAAATAAATGAAGCCCTTGAAAAAAAGATAAGTCTATTTAAATATTTTCTCCTATATTCAGAATCTGACCATCATGTGAATCATAAGAATAATAATTTTGCTTCTGTGGAATTAAAGGGCAAAATGCAACCAATAAACTAATATTTTATATATCCACACAGGAGAAGGAAAAGAAGGATATTTTATAAGAAGAGACTACATGGCTTGAGTAGTCTTTAAAAGAAAAGTCAGGGTTTTAAAAGTTTTTATTGGAAAAAGGGGAAGTCTGAAAATTAATAACCTAAGCAGCCAACTTAGAAAATTGTGAAAAATAGTAATAGATTAAACTGAATAGAAGATTTAGAAGGAGTAATAAAGATAAAAGCAGACCAAAAAAAAAAAAAACAAAAAAAACAAAACACAAAATGGAAGGTAAAATTTAGTTAATCGACAGAGTCAGAAACATGGTTTCACAAAAAGATAAACGAAACAGAAAAACTTCTGGCAAAATTGAGAAAAGGGGAAATGAAAAGGCAAAAATGACAAATATTATAAATTGGGAATGGGTGCCATGACCACAGATGATGCAGACTTTAGTAGAAAATAAAAGGATAACATGAACATTATGATAGTAAACCTAGAAATTTAGATGGACGGACACTTCACTAGAAAAGCAGAATCTACCAAAACAGACTCTAGAAAACCTTAATAAACTTATGACCTTTAAAGAAAACAAATAAAACTTTAAGACCAGATGGCTGTACTAGAAAGTCCTAGCAAACACTCAAAGAACAGATTGCTTAAAAGTATTTAGGAATCCAGAAGAAAGCATGCTCCCCACTTTATTTATAGGGTTGGAGTAACATGCAGTAAAATCTGAACAAAGACAGCATGAGAAACAAACAAACAAACAATAACAACAACAAAAAAACAAACAAAAACAAAAAACAGGCTATTCTTATATGATGAATTCAGCATAGAAGCTCCCCAAGAAATGACTAAAATGACATTTTTAAAATGTGAGAAAAATACATCATGAGCAAAGGGCATGCATGTTTCAATAATGGAACATATATGAATCTATTTCACCCCAGTATTTTAATAAAGGAGAGAAAATGACAGTGTACATTGAAGAATGCAAACTATTTGGTGAGGTTAAACACATAACGTTGATAATCCTTGCTGAAGTAGGACAGAAGCTTCTGCCTATGACCACGATGGAAGAACAGAGATTGCATTTTACCCCAGTTCTAGAAGAGGAACTGGGATGTGTGAAATGACTGCACAGGAGACCAGAAAGCCAATGAGGTGGGTCCAAGATCCCCAGGCTTTTTGGCTAGAATGAGATGCATGCCAGACCACTGCAGGGAGAGAGACCCCAAGGAAAGCTGTGGTGGCACATTCTTCCAAAGAGGAGGTAGCTATGCAGAAATAGAGCTCCCCAAATCTGCACCAGACCCCTTCAATCTTTGCTGGAGTACTCAGACACACAAGTACAGGGAAACTCCATGAGTTTAGGTAAAGAATGGACAGCTATTGGTTGACAGTTCTGGGTTCCCAAAGGTCTGGGAATCCTTGAGTGGTAAGAGCCAAAGAGCAAAGTCTTCAGTGATCACCTGGGGTCTTGAACAGAGAGCCCAGAAGACTTACAGAAGTGCAGCTGAACTGCCCGTGTGAGGACTCCCTTTGGCCTGCTCCAGCAGTTTAAAAAGCAGCCTCCAAAGGATGAGACCAAACCCAACGTACATTAACAGCTTACCAGAAAAGACAGCTCTATATTTTTCAAATGAAGACAGTAACACAAAGATCTTCACAAACATGAACCCGGAAAGGTCAGCATCAAATAAAAAATAACTGAAGAAACATTGGCATTTTTTCCTTAATTTGATAAAAGCTATCCACCCATAGAGCCAAGTGCAGTGACACAAAGAAAACCACACTGTGACATAATCAAATGTATTTTTTTAATTTAATAAAAGGAAAAGAAAATCATAAAAACAGGGGTTTAAAAATAAGATACATTGGAGAGAAAAAGAGACAAAACCAAAAAAGTCTGAAAATTTTTCACAAGAAGCAGTGCCAGCTAGAAGAAAATAGAATGACATCTTTACTGTGTAGAACAATTAAAGAAATCAACCTAGTATTCTGTATTGAGAAAAATATTTCTGAACAAAGAGTGTGAAATACAGACTTCCTGACAAACACCTAGATAATTCACTTCCAAAAACTTGCACTACAAGAAATGTTAAAGAAACTTCTCCAGAAAAGAGAAAAATAACACTGACTGGAAATGTGAGCACACACAAAGTAATGAAGAGTATCAGAGGTGGTAAATAAGTGAGTGAATATGAGAGATGCAGATTTTTCATTTTTAAACTTCTTTAAAGGATAACCTCTTGAAATCTTCATCTTTCAAAAAACTGATAAAACAATCAATGGGTTTGGGGATTTAAAACACACATTAAACAAAACATGACAAAAAAGAGCACCAATGACAGGAACACATAAAAATAAATTATATGTGATGGGGTATAGAAATTATTTTAAGGCAGACTACAATAACTTAAATATACTTATTGTAAATCCTACACAAAAAATGCAGCAAAATAAACCATTTAGAGATAAAATTGTCTATTATAAACATTTAAGTTACCTAGAGAAGACTGGAAAAGAGAAAAATTACCCAGAACATATGGAACAAATAAAAAGGAAATAGCAAGAAGGTGGATTAAAACCTAACCATTATATACAAATGGCCCAGCCTGGCCTGTAATCCTGGGTACTTGGGAGGCTGAGTCAGGAGGATCTCAAGTTCAAGGCTGGCCTGGTAACTTAGTGAAACTTTGTCTCAGAATACAAAACATTAAAAATTTAAAAAGGGCTGGGGATGTAACTCGGTGGTAGAGCATTCCTGGGTTTAATCCAGTATTGCCTGATGTAGGACAGATGAGGCTGGAGGCCCAAGAAATTTTTCTGGAAGCAGTTTTATTTAAGTTACATTGGTCCAGAGGAGCTAATGCTTAAAAATCTCTGGACCCTGGGACTGGAAATTCTTTTAGATTAATATTCAGTGGGGTGGTCACATGACAGTGGGAGTGGGTGGGAACATAACAATTACTCTTTGTCCCATATTCTTAGGCTAGACAGAGGTTTCACATGTTTTGTCTGCAAACCTGGCATTTATTTACAAGAAAGGAAGCTTCAAACCACATTGAGCTCTCTGCGGAAATCCTGTTGATATTCTGTGACATTTTTTGTAAAAATCTTTCTGACAAGACGGGAAGCTTAATTATGGCAGGGGTCTTTTGTGTGTGTGGGGGGGGTACCTGGTCTGCTTCACTGCAAAATAATAAAAAAAGAAAATTCCAAAGTAAAGCTAAAGATTATAAGGCTAGACAAAAATTTAAAATAAAACCCACCTATGCACTGTCTAAAAGAAACTTCTGTTAAACATAAAAACACATGATAGGTTTAAGAATAAAAGGATGAAAAAGGGCATCCTACGTAAATACCAATATCAGAAAAGTTGAAAGGGTTATATTAATATCAGACAAAGTAGACTTCAAAACCAAAAGTAAGCAGGGATAAAGAGACCCATCACATAACGATATAAGGAAGAATCACCAAGAAGTTAAAGAAGAAATTCTAATTTTTAGAATGGCAACTTGAACTCAGATAAGGTTGATTTTTTTGTTTGTTTTTTGTTTTTTGTTTTTTAATTTTCCCCTTGTTCTGGCCCAGCCCTAGCAAGCATGCAGGGCAAAACTGTACCCCAATCAAGAATTCATGATCTTATCACTGGATGTGGCTACTAAAGCCACCCATCTTATACATGGTTTGCTTGAAATTCAGCCTTCTAACAGCCCATGTTGATGAAAGGATGTGGCAGATGGGAGGGGTCCAGAACTGTGGGCTTGTGTATATGAGTGAGGAAGGCCAGGAGGCACTGAAAGGTCTACCTCATTAAAGTGTCATTATTTTGTATCATTTCTTGATGTTCCATCTGGCCTTCTGGAAATTTTAGTTTATCAGGTCTGATTGCAACCTCGCATAGCAGAGACCGTAACTGCCTTATTCAACCTGTTTTCCCTGATCCAAGGCACAGTTTTTCTCTGGAAAATTTGGAGAGTTCAAAGCACGTTTATTAAGTGGATGAATAAAAACCTTCGGATCTCAGGTAAGAAGGAAGCTTTCAAGTTCCTAATTATTTTTTAACAACTTGCATTACAAGGCCTGGATTTTCAGCTACTATAAAGATGACTGACTACAGTGATGCAGCCACATAAATGTTTATAGCAGCTCAATTCACAAAATTGAATTGTGGAAGCAACCTAGATGCCTTTTAATAGATGAATGGATAAAGAAACTGTGGTAAATATGCACAGTGGAATATTACTCAGCATTAAAAGAGAATAAAATCATGGCATCTGCAGGTAAATGGTCAGAGATGGAGAATATCATGCTAAGTGAAGTCAGCAATCCCAAAAAAAACAAAGGAAAAATGTTCTTTTTGATAAGTGGATGCTGATTCATAATGGAGGGGAGGAGAATAGAGAAAATTTAATTGGGAAAAGGGGAGGGATGGAGGGAGAGGGGGAATGGGGGCAGAATAGATGGTGGAATGAGATGAACATCATTACCCTAGGTACATGTACGATTGCATATGTGGTACATCTCTACATGGTGTAAAACCAGAAAAATGAAAAGTTGTGCTCCATTTGTGTAAAATGAATTGAACTAATTATAACAACAACAACAAAGACACAATTTTTTCAGTTAGTTCACTCTATTTTGAGGAGAATTGAAAGGAGGGAATTTTAATGCCTCATTTTTGATGATGAATATATGGTAATTATCATAATTATTACCATTTTTAAAAGCATTTATTCAGAATATATTATGAACATATCAGAGTTCTCCTAGGCAGGTAAAAGCCTGAAAACTCTGGAAACAAACAAATGGAAAAGAAAAAAAAATCAAAGCAAAAATGTCACAAAGACCCCAGCCATATGAAGAGAACATGAACCAGCCTCAGCAGGAACAAGAGGAACTTGTGGTTCTCCTGTTTATCCAGAGCAAGGCACACATCAAAAGCACAAGCAGTCTGCTGAGTTCCAGGGCTGGTCATGCCCATGTATTTCTCCAACAAGACTTGATGAAAACGAAGTCGGCACTGCTGCATTATTTATACACAGCTCACAGCTTTGACATTGCCAAGCCCCACTTTCAAGGGAAACCTTTTGTTCTTTGCTTGAGGAATGCAGAACCTGGAGAGTCTCAATCGAACAAGCTAGTGAATAACAGAATAATTAGAGCTGAGAACAGGGATAAATTACCAAAATATTCCTGGCTGTGGCCTTTGGTACATCCCAGGCCTATGATGGCTCTGTTTTTCCTCGCCATGCAAGAGCCTGTATTACCAGCACTGAAGATACAGCTCTTGGGGAGATACAATAACTGGGACTGGATTGCTAATTGCGTCAACAAAGAAACCAAGAGGGCCTGATTTCTGAAGAAATACCACTGAATCAAGCGAAGTTGCTTCTGTTAAAGAGCTGTCAGATTTCAGGCTCGTTACTATTGGTTCTGTACTTCATCAAGACTTGCTGACAGGTCCATGACAGACTGAAATAATATATGCAATGATGCAACGCAGACCAATATTAAATTGCCTTTTCAGTTAGACTTGCCGATAACATGGTTCAAACGTGGCCATGACAATATAGGCAGCATGAAAGAACTGAATAAATAATCAAGTTGAGGGAGTTTTCCCATGCCCCTAAGAGAAAGATCTAAGAGTCAAAAACAAAAGATCCTCAAGTTGCCACCAAAATATTTCAAGATTGTGGTGGTGCCCCTGGATTCATGGATTTTGATTTGTCCCCTAAAAAATAAGAAAAATACTAATTAGAAGCAATGTGAGAGAAGATGGGAAAGGAACAGGGAAAGAAAGAAAACAAAGTCACAGCTTATTAAGGCTCTGTTACAAGTAAGGCACTGTGCATAGGATTTTTGTATAGGTTACTGAATATCAGAATAAACCTGTGAACATACTCTTGGGATAGAAAAAAACACCACCGAGGCTCTGAAAAGTTTGAGTAACTCATTTGAGGTCATACCCTTAGGAAGAAAAAGGGCAGAAGTCCAAAACCTGCCCTGATCAATTCAAGTCTATACTTGCTAACTATAGACTTATTCAGGCCCACTCACCAAAAGATATTTATAAAATACTGCAAAGGCTAATTACACTATGTGGAAAGGTGCAATGATTTTGAGATAGTATTTGATTTTTCTATGTTTATCTTGTCTTTTTTTTTTTTTGTACCAGGAATTGAACCCAGAGGAACTTAACCACTGAGCCACACCCCCATTCCTGTTTATTTTTTATTTTGAGACAGGGTCTCCTTAGTTTGCCTAAGGCTCATTAAGTTACTGAGGCTGACTTTGAACTTGTGATCCTCCTGCTTCAGGTCTCCCAAGCTGCTGGGATTATAGGCATGTGACACCATATCGAGTTGTTTGGTTTTTTGGTATGCTGGGGATCAAACCTAGGCCCTTGTGCATGCTAGTCAAGTGTTCTATCACTGATCCAAATCCCATCCCATTCCTTTTCTTAATAAAGGAACAAAATATAAAAATAAAAGCAGAGGAAGAGGCCATACAACACAGAACTTCATAGAGCAAAGATGTAGCTGCCTCTGGTTTTCTGTAAGGTTGATCTGGAGAAAGTTGAGGCAGTCTGGATATGTCAAAGAAAAAGGAGAATGGGATGCTCTCTCAAGACATGAAATTCAGCTAAAAGTCAGTCTAAGATGAGCAAGAATAAGCCATGAAAAATAATCATGAAAAGACAAAAGGGCTGTAGATTCCTAAAAGGAGCCAGCCTACATTAAGAAGGCTAAAGAAAGCATGTGTCAGAGGGATGAGGAGTCTGAATGGGAGCAGAGAAAGAAGAGGTAGCAAAGGCAAGTGTCAGTGTAGAGAGGCAAGAATGCTCCAGATGGGAAGATCTGTGGGCAGCGGCTGTGAGAGACAGCTGTGCACAACATGCATCCCTGCTAGAGCTTTGTGGTGCAATGCTCCCAGCTGAGGGCACTCCCATGTGAAGAACAACAGGAATGAAGAAGTCATTTTTGTCCTTGCTCCCCTCTCCCTCAACAAATACAAAGCTCTTTTTACGTGTCAGGCAAAGACATTGTCTCTTCATGGAGAGTCCAGCAGAACAGAGAAATCCATGGAGGGCTTACTAAATATCTAATTAATACAATGTAGAGAAATATAATAAAATATACTATAGGCTGTCTGTAAAGCACATAGTATCAAGGGACACAGAGGAAAACAGTAATCTAAACCTGCCTTAGATTCTTTTGCTAAGTGCCAGAACTATAGGGTCAAGGGTTTCCACTGATCTTTTGTCTGTTCCTGCTGTTTTTGGTGATAGTCCATACGGCTAAAAGTCATTGAAATGGGGCTTCCTTGTGATGGAGAGACACCCTCAAAACATCCCAGACAAGTCCCTTGGGTTTGCCCTTGTCTTTGCAATAGCTCCTTCTCCATTCTAGTAATTTGGGTTACTGACTCAGTTATTTCTGACTTACTATGGCTTCTTGGACCCAAGGCCTGACCTTAGACTTTTGGCTCTGACCATCTGAACACTCAGTGATTTGCTCACCCTCTAGTTCTTTCAAATTCCTGGTTTCCAGGTCCCACACCTTGGTGCTGTTTTTTTTTTCGGTGAGACCTACTATAGTATATATAGGCAGTTATTGACGTCAAAATCTATTCCCAATAATAGCTAGGTCCTAGTATAACCATAAGAGATTGAGGACATATGCACCTATTCAGTCTGATTTAGAAAAGAAACTTTTCCCAACTCTTTTTCAAGCTCAAATATTAAAACACCTTTTTTCAGTATTAAGCCATACTGATACTGGCTTGATCTTAGTCATTATCTTCAATTCCTCAGTCCTAAAGGCGTCCTAGACTGCTATTTGTGAAATTGAGCACTGAACTGATCCAAAGTTGCCTAAAGTGCAAATATCAGTAAGCCTGAGATCTACTACTAAAGACAAGCACAAAACTGTCTACATCAACTGGTTGGTAGAAATAAAGAAGCAAGGGCAAGAAAGTTGTCATATTTATAAATGTTCATTTATGGTTTCTCTGCCTGGAAGAGACAATGCAGGATTCCTGGCAGAGGATATGAAAGGGGCAGACTCAAATGACTCCTACCAAGTGGCCCAGTGCATTTCAAATCTGTTTGGTTATTAGACCCCTTATGATTAATTTGGGGGCTCTGGAATATCCAACGAATATCTTGAGAATATTCTTCCATATAAATAACCACATAAATAATTAGAAAATAAATCTTTTCTTGATAAACTAGAGTTATCTTTACATATTCTCTATAACAACTACACTATGCTATAGTTCAGCACAGTGCCTAACATACTATAAGCACTCAACAAATATTCTTTACCTGTATCTTTCATGAGTCATTGATAACTGTTAGACATACAGAAAGGCACGGTAATTTTCCTCATGTTAAATATCCCAAATGGCTCTGATTTTGCTCAGTGACACCAGCTGCAGGCATTTGATACTTAAAAGCCCTTGGAGTATTTGGCAGACTTCAAGCTTCTCATCTTCTTACCCTATCCGTTTGGTTTATGGTCTAGAAATGGTGCCACTGGTCTCCCATAGTGCAGTTGGGAGCATTCTTGCCCTTTCTCAGATCTCCCTGGGTTCTTCTGGTGATCCAGGCTGCATCATGTTAACAGCCCTTGAGTGGAAGTCACATGAAGTCAGCGCCCTTCTCAGATATGATGCTAACTGTTTGGCACTCCAGGAGCTGCACACTCACTGAGCACTTGGAGCTGAGAATTTTAACACAGAGCCATCTCTTTCTGATACAAAGAGGAGAGAATCAAATTAAGGCTTTCTAACAAGGAAAGGAGGCAACACATAAAAAGAATTGGTAAACCAACAGGAAAGACCTGAAGATTTCATAGCAGTCAAGATGTCTTACCTCTAAAGAAGAAAGCAAAGGAGCAAATGGAAAAGAAAAAGAAACAAATAGAAAGATGGCCTTTAAAATTAAGTTCTCAACACTCTTCAGCTTTGAAGATCCAGAAACTGGCAGAAACAATGCCAGCTCTTCAAGAGGAGGATACAGTCACACTTGGTATTAATGTTAAAAACCTGACATTTCAAATCTGTTTGGCTATTAGGTCCCTTTATGGTTAATTTTAGGGCTCTGGACTATCCATCAAATATCTTGAGAATATTCTTCCATGTAAATAACCACATGAACAAATTAGAAAATAAATCTTTTGGTGATTTAAGACATTCATAGTTTGTATCATCACTTGGGCCTCAAGGAATGAACAATCTTTCAGAAAGAAAAGCACCCCAGAATCACCCAGATATATGAGTAGAGCTGGCATCTGAACCCAATCAGCTCCAGAGTCCATGCCCTTAACAACTATACTGATGGCCTCTAGGGACAGACCCTCTGCATGCTTGGTGATTTTCACAGGTGAAATCTAAGACATTATGAGCAATGACTGAAGAAGAGGGCTGTTCTACTTGGCAATATTAAGGATGCTTCATTGAAGATCTTAAATTGTGAGTCCTGGCATATGGGGAGAAATCCACCAGGTAGACAAAGGCTGTGGGGAGTGGACTTCAGGCAGAGAACCAAGGAGCTCACTTCAAGTGTGAGCCTGGCTCCAGATGGGAGGGAGAGGAAATCACCTTCTAAAAACTCTTGCAGACTTTTGATTTCCTGCTGTCATGCATTACCGAGCATGGTTGATCAGACATGGTGATGTCATCACTCACTAGGAAGATATCCTCCCTGCTCTTTATTTTCTTCATCTGTTAAGGAGGATAATTATAGAATTTGCCCATAGATTCATTAAAAGATTAAATGCTGTTAATTCGCATAACACATGCCCAATAAAAGTAGTAATTTTTGTTCTTATTGTCTTCATTAGCATCAAAATTAACATCATCTTCCAGCTACTTTTGAGAAAGAAGATACCAATGAAAACATGTGCAAATGAAAACTTGCTTCAAGTCCCTATAAAGAACAATAGAGAGACAATAAGATGGACCTTCAGCTCTAATTTGATGACTATGATTTGAACAAAATGGAAAAATTTCAAATAATCAACCCAGCTCAGCTTTGTTCAACTCAACCTCAAATTGAGATAAAAATTAAAATTTTAATTTAAACTTTGAAATTAAAAACAAATATTAGGCCCAAACTCTGCCCTCTTTGTATATTTAGGGGCAAAACCACTCAGAAATCTGTTTGTGGAGTGTCTCGTTAACTTTCAAATTTTTGCCAGCACCCAATATGGCACTTCAGAGAGAGAGGTGAGGGCTAGGTCTCCTTCTCTGCAAAGCTCAGAGGGAGATGAGAAAATAGATATATCAAAGGAAACAAAAAAGTAACATAAGACAGTTTTTAATGTGGTTATATATACGAAGATTTATTGGAGCACAGAATGCTAGAGATGTTAATTTCCTGAGAGTTCTAAGAACTTTAAGGAAATTTCAGAGAAAACCAAAAAACCCAACTAGGGTGTACATCCCAGGCAAGTGAGGACACACAGCACAAATTCACCACAGTTTTCCCATTCTCTGGCTGAGAGTCATTTTTAGTTTCCCGAATGGTCCTGTTCCCAGTGTCATACTCAGTCCATGGTCATGCATATCTGACACACCTTTACCTTTCTTAATTTTGGCTAATCTTAATCACTTTGGATATCAAATGCTTTGAGAATCCATCCAAGATTGTATTATTTGTCCCTCTACTGTGTTTCCATTGCGACCTAGCACTGATTGCATTAAGACTATCTGCAAAATTGTCTCTCTCTCCCATATTAGACTGCACACTAGAAAAAAAATGGCACAATCTGAATATTGATCTTCCTGGAAGGCTGAAAATAGGTGTTTAAGGTTCATCAAATTGGTAGTTATCACTGACATCTTCTTTAACCTGCTACCACATATGTAAACACTCATTTTATTCTTACACAGGCAGTCTGCTTTGAATGCTGAACTGGAGCTTGCTTTTGCAACTCAGTCCCTATGTTGAGTTTTTAAATGAGTTCACACTAAAACAATGAAAACCACCAACAAACAAAAGGGATCAGAGGCCTCTGCTCAAGTACTAATCAACATCCTTGCTCAAATAAATGAGGAAAGGAAGCTGCCTGCTTGATATCCTTTTTAATAACTAGCAAGAAAGAGCTTATTGGGTTTCTTAAGTGAGAAAACATATGAAAAGGCAAAAGTGTGCCTAGAGTATACCATGTTCCTTTTTTTATCTCCTTTAGAATTACCATGTGTTTTTCTAATTGAGAGCACTCTTAAGGCTTATTTATAAACCAGATCTGGGGGCAGGGGGAGTACATGGCCCAAATTCATTCTAGTTCCCTTGTGCCTCATTTCTGCTCCTTTTGAACCTTGCAAAGCAGTTTATAACAAATAAATCATGTCTTATAAATTAAGCAACTGTAGAAACTGAGATGAGAATAGTTGATGGCAGGCTTAAAAAGATACCAGCATATATCACTTGGGGGTCATGGTCTTCCAGTTACCCACCAGCACTGGCTAGACCGACTGAATTTAATGGTATGAGACATATTTCTAAGAACACCTGAAATCAGCAATCACTTACTAATCATACCCAGCCCACGTTTGTTTAGGCAAAAGACCAATAAGTTGAAAGAGTAGTGTTCAATGGTTTGGAAATCGAGAAGGAAAAGGAATGTCAGATGGAAGGGAGAATTATGCCTGGGGAAGAGAAGGATATGGAATGATGGAATAACCATCTTTAGGAAGAGAAATGTTTTCAGTTGAAGCAGCTGTTTTTCATTTCTAGGAAAGCTGAGAGCATAAATTTCAGTTTGGGAGGGTTTAGGTTAACTAAGGGAAAGCAGCCTAATTCAGAGGGCAAGAAGGCATGATGACCTAGTGTGAGAGGTGCCAGTCTTCTTTACCAGGACCCTCAAGGGAAGCAGAACCCCATGATTTCAAGGTGGCTGGGGAACCGTCTGGCTTGCAGTCAGGGGAATAGATTGTACAGGTGACTTCCAATGTTTTTATTCGTGTTATTATTACTCTGGTTCAACTGTGGTTCATTTCATTTATTGTAAAGCCAATCTGTTTAACCAACAAAAGAACAATACTGAACAAAAATGTTTCGGAGAATTCCAAACTCATAAAAAGCACTGTGCCTAAATTATGGTCTAATTTAAGTAAGAACATACCAGCTTCCTTTCAAATTTTGGTTTAATAAAATCCATGGGGTAACCACGATGTGTAAAATTTCTGCAAGTTGTCAGGCACCCAGAGATAAGACACAGTCCCAGCACTTAGCCCTCCGGAAGAGAGAAAATGAGCCCATTGATTACTGGGATAAACATCAGATACGGTAAGTAATATTCAAGAGACACAAATTCTCATGGAGTAACAAAGACTCAAAGGACAATAACCAGTTAGGCTATCTAGTGCTGAGAATAATTTGGGTAAGGAAGAGATTAGGAAGTAAGTATTAAAAATTTGTAAATCAATAATGTTAGAGACATTATAAACACAGATAGAAGCATGAATATCTAAATCATGCCTAGGAGCAGGGAATGGTCTCATTTAATCTGAACAAAACTACTTACATTAAAGAAATAAGAAAACATGAAAGTTGTTTGGGTCATGTAAGTGACCCAAGATGTAAGTCTCTAAATCCAAGGCTAAAGATAATTATGCTTAAGTCAAGATGAATTCATTTCCAATTATTTTCCCACTCAGCTGGAATAAATCTTACCAGATCATGATGTTTTTAAAGAGTTCCTTACATTGAAAAATCACAATTTAACAATTAACTGACAGCTACCAAACACATATGAAATGTTTGGCCTTGCATGCATTCTAATGCACCCACAAGGGACCAAGACGGTATGGATTGCCTGGAGGAAGAATAGCGAATGGGGCTTTGAATAGATATTTTAAAATATGTCACTATATATATCTAACTCTGAAAAATCTTTCCAAATCAGAAGCAGAAAAACACTAAGGTTATCTGTGTGTGTGTGTGTGTGTGTGTGTATGTGTACACACACACACACACACACTTCATGTCTAAATTTTAGAGCTGGCTACTACTACAGAATGTGTGGAACAGCCTGAGTTGTATAAAGAAATAGTGGAGGAAGTGACTACATTCCCAGTAGAACCTATCTCTCATGTAAACAGACTTTTTTTAGGATGATATACCATGTGAGGGAAGGAGGAAGGACTCTGCAAAGAGGCAGACCTAGAGCTAATTTGCTATGTGACTAGACTTGGGCAGCTCTCTGAACCTCTCCATTTTCTCACATATCAAGTAGGAGTAATAACTCTGGACTTAAAGACTTGTAAAGAACAGATGCACCACTGGTGAAAGACCCCATGGCCAGCCTCTGACCTTCCCAGCTACTTCATTAACAACAATTATTATTAGTAGTCATCATATTTCTTCCTTTCAACTGGTCATGTTTAAATAGTCACACACACAAACACAAGTTCTATAGATTTCTCCTGACATGTGTGCATCAAACCTATGGAAAATCTCCACATTAAATGATCAATCCTATAACCCTGATATCTCTCCCTGGCTGAGCAGAGGCCACTTGGGAAGGGTAGATTTTACATCACTGCATGAGGCTCTTGCTAGACTGTAGCCTGGCTCACATTTTCTAGAAATAGTTCTCTGAAATCTCATATACCTCTGACTTGAGAACAGATCTGAAATATTCATGTTTTTAATGAGATGTATGTAAAAGCTCCAAACAAGAACATTTTAAGCCAAATATCTAGCCCCTGAATGTTGATGAGAATGATCACTTCATATGCATATGTGTGTCCAGGCATAGTCTCAGAGTGAGCTACACTTGAACAATTTATAACACCATTGTTAATATGCATTATTTCCCGAACTCCTTCCAAAGAGCAGTCACCAGATCCATCATTTAGGAAGTGAGATACAGGGCAGATGTTTTCAGTTACAACATGTAATGGCTACAGAGGATTCCATTATATTCTTCTCTTTGCTGTTGTGTACATTTGAAATGTTCCACAATAAGAAATTGAAATGAAAATCAAAAATATTGGATTTAATGACAAAGGTCACCAAATGTTGACCTTAATGAGAATCAACATGAATGCCTGTTCTGCAGTGGGCACAGAAAGAAGAGAGATATTTGCGCCCTCTTGAATTCAGGATGAAACAGGAGAAGACATTATTTAATGCATGATTACACAAAGGCTTACAGCTACCCAAAGAGCAGGACATCATGGAACCATATAATAAGAGGGGCAGTTTTTCTTCCAACTCCTCTAACAAATTCAAATAATAAAAATTCCTTTTTGTATGCCCCTATCAACGCACAGTGAGAAAGGAATTAGATGAGTTATTTGTGTTGGTGGGATTAGAAACCAGGGCAGTTCTACACTCAGATACTCCTATTAGCCAGAAAAGCAATGGCTTATGGGCCTGCCCTAGGATTAGGAAAGGTAGAAGCACTGAGATGAGCTTGAAGCCACCTCCATCTTACAAGGACTGAAAATGGCACAGAGCCTGGCCTGTAGTGACAGCTTTGCTCTGGTGACAGAGATGGTGATGTTATCAAGGTAAAAGCGGGTTTATCTCTGCCCTACATGTCTCCCTTCTTGTTGAATCTGTCAAGAGTCTCCCTGCCTCCAATGCAGGAGAGCACTTGACCTGTGGTGATGGACATCTTCACACATACCGCATTAAAACACAGGACTCCCAAGGAAATGGCACAGCAGAGGCCTTACCCCCACCCCAAGAGCTATAGGAGAAGAAAGCTGTTAGGGCGGGGCCTCATAAGGTCTGGCAGGAGTCTGGGTGTAGGCCTGAGGAAGAGCATGCCTGCAAGGTGTGATGGCCCAGGTCTAGGTCCTCCTTCAGAGACAGAAAGCAATGTCTGACATTTGTCCTCAGCTCTCCTCAAGGATGGTCAGGAAGGTGAGACCTGTGAGCAGTGTTATGGGAGAGTTTAGACAGACTTGCAGATGCCTATCTCTGGTTCAATTTCTCCTGGTCTCTCTTGAAGGACAGTGGCCTTAGGCAATGGTCAACAAAGATCACCCTATGGGGTTATATTTAGTCCTATTTAGAACAGTGAGCCAAAGTGCTTCCCTTTCCATGTGAGGCTCCTTGCTCCCCTGTTCCTCAGCTTCTCTCAGTTTCCAAAGGCAGAGGTCTACAAATAGCAGCAGACTGCCTATGCCAGGGACAACCCTTCCTGGGTGAATCTCCCTGAGAAGGGACATGGCAAAAAAGGAGACTCAGGAAGTCTTCACACCCTTACCCATTCAGTCACTACCCTTTTCCTCAACAAATGTGGATTTAGTGCCTATGACCCAGCAGACCCAGCCAAGGAGACAAATAAAATAAAGCATGCTTTGGCTCTAAGGGCATGGGTAGAAGACCCAGAAATTAAACAGTAAATCACAAAAATAACTACATAGTAACCAATGTGATAGATGCAAGAAAGGACAGTTGAGGGGGTTATACTCTAGTCCAGGGACCTAGGAGAGATTGCTAGTGGAGAAGTATCTGAGGTGAAACTTGGGGGAGAATGAAGAGACTGCCATATGAGGCAGGAGGGCAGAGGGTTTCAGAATGTGGCACAACTGAGGGGCAGTGAAGGCAATGTAGATGGGAAGCAGCAGGGAGGGTGTGCACAGAGCTGGGAGAGATGAGGCAGGAGGTGCCCAAGGGGCCAAGCATCCAGTTTTAGGCTCATGCTGAGCACTGGGAACCCTAACCTAAGGTTAGGGGTCACAGAATAAGATAGGATCTGAGCAAGATGCTGGCATGATCCGCTTAAATTCCAGCTGAGCCTCTTCTTCCCCGTGTGACATCCGATGAGCAAAACTCTTTGACTCTGAATCTACCCATATGCTGTTTCAATTGGCCAACAAACATTTCTCATGCCTCTAATTTGTGCCAGCCACTATCTCAGGTGATGAAATGCAACAGGGAGAAGAAAAGTCTCTGTAGTCCAGAACTCATGTTCCAGTGGGTGCATGTGACATTACAAAAGTGACAAGCGAATCTATATGCTATGTAGGCAATAAGCAAGTGGCAAGGAGGGGAGTAACCCAGGAGGCCATGCTTGGGCAGCATGGGCAGAGAAGGCTTCTGGGGAGGTGACATATTAGCTGAGGCAGAGGACTAAGGAAGATCCTGCATCACACGGAAAGACATGGGCACAGAAAGAATGAACACAAAGACCCGGAGTGGCAAAGAGCTTGTCTGCCAAGGCAGGTGAAACTGAGCACAAGGCCCAGGGAGTGGGCAGAGTCAGTGAAGAGTGGGCTCCAGATGGCTCAGGACCTTGTTAGCTTTGGGACCTTACTACAGGAACAGTGGGAGGACAGGTAAGTGCCAAGATGGGGCTACGTGTCAAGATCACTCCAGCTGCTGTATGCAGGAGGCACTGGAACAGGGCAAGAATAGATGCCACAACATCTAAAAGGGGACTTGTGTGCTTCCTTTTATCCTCCGAAGGAGCATGTTACGTTTTATTATTAACCAGCTCCTGGCTTTATAACCTTGCTACCCAACCTCTTTTGTGTCTTCCTGTCCTCACCTAAAAAAGAAGAGCCATGATATCCCCCGCTCCACATGGGGCTCTTGTGAAGATAAATACAGGTTGTCATCTAGGAAGGAGGTAGAACAAAGCCTGGCTGAGCTCTCAGTGCATCTTAACCCTTTTCATTGTCTTGCTATTCATTTCCTATCCATCACCTCTACTTGAACCTGGCTCCCAGTATTTATCTACCCAGCTCCTGTCCCAGTGTTTATCCTAGGTACTCTGTCAAATAGGAGTTGTGTTGTTGCCTAAAGACTTAAGTCAGCCCAAAGACACATGTTGTTGTTGTTGTTGTTTGGCTGAGGCAGTGACTTCACAACACTCCTCAGGAGCATCTTGAGGCTGGTGTCTCCTATGTTGTAACCTAATCCCTGCTGTGATGGTTTTTGGAGGTGGGGCCTATGAGAGGTGAGTAGGTCATGAAGGATTAATGCTCTTAAAAATGGGTCAGACAAAAGAGTTCATTTGCTGCTGCCACCATGTGAGGATATGGAGAAAAGACAGCATCTATGAACAAGGAAGCAGGCCACCTCAGACACCAACCATGCCAGCACCTGCACCCTGGGCTTCTCCATCTCCCAGGCTGTGAGGAAGACATTTCTGTCATCCACAAGCTGCCCCCATCTTTGTTATTCCATTATAGCAACCTGAGCAGACTTAAACAGCTGGGTATTACCCTCCCCCCATTCCACTGGGTCCCTCCCCCACCCTGTCTCATATATACCAGAATGCTAAGTGTGTCCTACATCTGCAGGCACATGAGATGTAATAAACATTGACTTTAAAGATTATGCACAAATACAAACAGCATAAATGCCACACAAGAACCCTCCTTCCCCTCTTTCCAGGCCCTGCTGGAGCAACAGGGTGTAATTTCCAATTCTCTCCATGCAGTCATTCACCATGTACTTACTGAAGACATTCTAGATCCGAGGAAATGTGAAAAAAAGAGACAGCATCTGCCTTACAATCTAGCACCCATGAACAATGATGCTGTAGAGTTCTCTGGGTGCAAAAGTATACTGATAGTATATCACAGGAGGGATTCTAAGCCTTTTGATAAATTATTATTCTGTTAATATAATAATCCTGTGAAGATAGATAGGAGAAGTAGATTATTCTACTTTGCAGACAATCAAAGGTTAAAGAAGCTAAAGACATTGTCCAAAATGACACATTTAGTAACATGCTGGATCTTGAATTCATGTTTGCTGTCACTAACAGAGAAGGGTTATGTCTCTTTGGGGCATAACTCATAAAGTTTTCTCCTTTCAGGTTGCTATAGCTCTGAAAAAATAAAAGTGATATCTAAACACTGTCCAGCTCATGGGTAACGTGGCTGAGACTGGCTTAGACAGTGGGAAAATCGTGACAATGGTGCTGGCAATGAATGAGAGGCTTGGGTTTCCAGCAGAGTTCTTCCTGGGCTCTATGTGTCACCCATGACACATTTGGAAATTAAAAAAAAAAGAGAGAGATAGAGAGAGAAATAAGGAACAGCATGCAGCCCCAGCTTTGCCAGGAAATTTATAAAAGAATACTTTTGGTGAAGGCAATGAGATTTTGCCAGGTGGTATGAGTCCAGACAGCTAATCTCCATGACCCAGTGAGAGTCTCCTCCAGAGGGACCCTATCTGGTATTCCCCCACGAGGCTTGGCAATCAGTGATCACTGCAGCTCCTGCTGCAGACAACCTACGAGCATCTGGAGCCCATATCCCATGCTCCATGCTCCAGACACACGACAAGCTGGAAAACATGTCATCATCCTGGGGAGTCGAGAAGCCTCACCATGTCTGGAAATGCCCTTTGGGTAGATGAACACTAGCCCAGGCTCCTTGGCCTTCATTTACTTTCAATCAGTGATTCTTAATTAGGAGAACTTTGTCTCCACGGGGACACATGGAAAATCTGGAGACATTTTTGATTTGTCTGACTAGAGCCAGAGGGATTTGCTGTTGCACCTAGTGGGTAGAGGCCAGGAGTTGTATTCGACATCCTTCAATGTGCAACAGGGCAGCCCACAACAAAGAACTACCTGGCCCAGAATGTTAACAGGGTTAAGAAAGCCCCATTGAAAATATCTAAAATCCCTAACTGATTACTGACTACCTTCATGGCTTCATATTGAGCTCTACAGCAACAGACAGCTGGGAAAAGTGCCTTTTCCCAAGGAGTTCAGAATCCAGTGGGAGAGAAAGTCACTTAAAGAAACAATTGTCATGAGAGGTTGGACAGAAACCCTAGTGGTGGGGGCTGAAGTATAAAGTTCCTGGTTAAATGTGGACTTTGCCGTTTACTTACTAGCAATGTGACTTTGGCCAAGTCACTTAGCCTTCCAATTTCTTTTGAAACTATGAATGGAAAAATATGACACTGACATTGTCCTGTTCCTACTCTCCCTGTTACTCTGATAGCATCTACTAGAGATGCACATCTATGGCCAGCACCCCTACTATCTTCGCTGTTACTGTTGTTACACAGAGGTAGGGGTTGAACACAAGGTAGAAAGGAGGGACAAACGAGAGAGGCAGACATACTTATAATTTCTGCACTGTCTGCCTAATCGAGGGGGAAACTCTTTTTTTTCTCAAGTGTGTGTGTGTGTTGGGGGGGGGCGCGGAACGGGGGAGTCCAGGTACCAAACTGATAACATACAATTCAATTCTGAACCAACTACTTGGAGTTTAGAAAGACCCTGTAGATTAAGGGTTCAATCCCACAACACTATTTTCATTTCAAATGCCAAGAGGGAAAAATTCTTGGCTGTTTGGATGATCAGCTATAAAATGAGGTTCCTACAACCCTCTCCTCAGGTTTGATAATTTTCAATAAGAACTTAGGGATACACTTAACTTACATTTATTGACTTATTATAATGGATACAAATGAAGAGCCAGCTGAAGACATATATAGGCAAGATAAGTAAGAAAGAGAATGGAGGTTTCCTGCCTTCTCTGGTATTCCACGCTCCTGGCACCTCAGTGCTTTCACCAGCCTGGAAGTTCTCTGAACTCCATTTCTTACAGATTCTTAGTGAGGCTTCATCATCAGGACACGATCAATTCAATCTTCATTTCCCCAAAGATAGGGGGTGGGGATGAAAGTTCCAAGATGCTAATCATGGCTTGGTCTTTGTGGTGAGTAACTTCAATCCTGAGGCTATTCAGAAGCCCATGAAGACTTGTCTCATTAGGAAAAAAAAAAAAAAAAAAGGATTCTCCTATCGACTATGAAATCCTGAGGGTTTTGGAGTTCTGTGTCATGATCTCAAGGCAGAGACCACCAAATATTAGACCAAGAGATGATACTAGAAACTCTATCATTCAGACAATTCAAAGGTTTTAGGAGCTCTGTGTCAGAAACCAGGGACAGAGACCAAATATGTATTTCTGATCAAGTCACAGCCCTACGGAGAGAAAGTAAGTTTCTTCTTCATCTATTTTCTTCTTGTTGTCTGCAAGGAAGCTGTGGTTGAAAGCCCTGTCATGCCCTCAAGGATATCACATTATGCACAATATAATTGGCTCTCCCCTGTATTCTAAGGTTCCACATTCATGGATTTAACAAACTCATTCAAAGACATTTGATAACAGACTTATTCTCTTATCATTATTCCCTAAATAATATAACAACTATTTCTATATTATTTATTTTGTATTAGGTATCAAAAGTAATCTAAAGATTATTTAATGTACACTGAAGCATGGGGTGTAGGTAATATGCAAATATAAGTTATTCAGAGATTGTATAGATTACATGCAAATACTTTTGTATGGGGACTTGAGCATCTTCAAATTTTGGCCTTCAAAGTGGCTCCTGAAATCAGTCTGCTGCAGATCCAAGAATGACTCTGCAATGCCCATCTGGGCTTCTGAATGACCTCATGGAAAGCATCTATCCCTGAACTATCAGAAAAAAAAGAGAGAGACATTCAATCCTAGTTAAGTCATGCTAGTACTACAGCCCAATAATATAGTAGGCAAGGGCAGGCCAATTAAGAAAAGGACATTACAGTTTTCTCAGATATGTGGATGCTGATCCATAATAGGGGTCAGGGGGAGCATGGAGGAATGAAGGAATTTTGGATAGTGGAAAGGGGAGGGAGGGGAAGGGATGGAGCATGGGAATAAGAAAGACGGTGGAATAAGATGGACATCATTACCCTAAGTACATGTATGAAGACACGAACGGTGTGACTCTACTTTGTATACAACCAGAGAAACGAAAAATTGTGCTCTATATGTGTACTATGAATTGAAATGCATTCTGCTGTTATGTATAACAAATTAGAATAAATAAATTTAAATTCAAAAAAGGTCATTACAAACAGAAGAAATAACAAATAAAAATACAGAGTTGAAAGAGAGTAAAGGGATCCATGCTGACTGGTCCCTTCTACCAGGAGAGTGGAAGAGTCAGAGAGAAGCTCCAACACAGTGAGTCTGAAATGCCATACTAGGGAGTTAAAACTCACTTCCTACAGGAATGGGATGCTAATGACAATTTCAAATAGTAAAGTAATATCAGATTCACATTTAAGGATAAGAAGAGAGAGGTATAGGACTGATATCCAGATTAGTAACTCATCAGTGGCATTTGAATTAATGGGAATGCATGACAGTCATTGTACTCTGAGGGTACTGAGGTACATTACCAATATCCAAAAACAAGTGGACAAAGTCCACCACCTCCTTTCCATGACATCGTGGACTAAGAGATAAAAAAAAAAAAAAAACAATCCAGGAGAAGCTGGGCAAAATTTCAAAATTAAAAAAAAATTAAATAAGGGGACCTTATCAGAAATAATTCTTCATACAGACCACAGTTTATTCCTTGAAAGAGCCTTGATCTGGCCCAGGCTTTAACCTAAGTTTGCATGCAGGGCCCTCAAACATATCTGACACCTGCAAAAGCCATTCATATCTTCAAATATGATATAAAATGTCTCACTGCCTGGGGACTAAAAAGACATGAAATAATTCAATGCCAGCATACAGGGTAGCTTATCACCAAAATGCACCACAGAGAACATTCAGATATAGTTTTCAAGGCGCCTGGAGCAATACTTTGTTTTAAATAGAAGTGGGTGTCAACACTGCTGTGAAAGATTTGCCAGTAGTTTCAGTATCATAGAGCAGAAAAAGTCAAGTAATTATTGTCTCCCCAATTATGGCTAATTCTTTGCAAGTTAATTCCTGGCTTCTTTAAAATGGAACCAGAAAATTTGCTCTTTACATGCAAAACTGAAGATATTGGATCCAGCAGCTTATGGCCTGGAGTTTATTTCTTATTACTTCTAAAGGAATGAGGAGGGGGTGGGAAATAATATTTTGAGTTAGGCACCATTTAGCCAAGGTGAGAGAAAAACCTCTCTCTTCAGCTCTGAAACAGGATCATGTAGCTATTAAAATTTATTGGACACAATTCAAGCAAGAGTGTTAGGTGAAAAGAATCAAAGAAAAAACTATAGGCCGAGTTCAGAAGGCTGTAACTAAATCTGCACCTGCTGTCACTCACTTATTACCACAGATCTCCCAAGCAGTTTAGACATAAACCAGACAGTCCTGATGCCCAGCCTGACTAATGCTGGCCTATTTTACTTATTAACACAGAGTTAAAGAAATATGTGTGCATGCAAATATGCATATCTGTATACCCATGGGTGCACATGCATATGTGCTGGAAATAAACTGGAAGAGAAGGAACCCAGGGGAGAATAAAATTCAAAGTTGGGAGTGGTAGGTGCAAGACAGAAAACCTTGCCAGCAAGTTACTTCAGTCTAGAAAATGTGAATTCCAGATTCCTTGATATTTGCAATTTGCATGCTATATTTTCAAGTCTGTTTTGATCAAATCTCCAGAATTAATAGTTTTCAAAGACAGGAACAGCACCAAATGAATTGAGTTGGCTAGAAACATAGAAACTTACCCAAGGAAAAACCATGAAAAGGAGAAACTAAGTATAAAAAATATTTCACTTATCCTCTGAAGATCTCTATAATCACATATATTTTCAGTCTCTCCATGTATATTTATTATTTTTCTTGACCTCTAAGTTTCTAAGCTATAAAGAAAAACATAATTATTGAAATAAATATTATCAGGGCCACCAAGGGATTTACTTCTCTAAAAATCTATGCAGAATCACCTATTTGGCATGCCATTTCTCTTTAATCTTTTTCATTCAGCAGAGTCATGCATGTGATTGAATGGCACTTTCAGTTTTCATGAAAGTGAAGAAAGTGGCTTTGCTAAGGGACTCAGTCACACAGTGACCTGCCTCATGTCAAGTATGCTGAGTGTTTCCAGATCAGAGATCTCTCTTCCAGAAAGAGAAAAGGTGCACAGGAAGAGAAGCTGGGTTTCCTCCATTTATCACTTAGATGAGTAAGGGCCAAGATTTGCACCAAGTTCTAGGTAACAGAACAGACCTAAGTGTACACCTGAGGGTACATCTTTCATACACTTATTCATAAGTGTCTCTAATGCTGCCAAGTTGTCCACTCAGGGCACACAAGTATCAAAAGGTGCAATCAGGATTCCAGAGGTAGACAGACCTCTGCCCAAATCTCAGCCATATGACCTTGGGCAAGTGGTCTAACTCTCTAAGTCTCAGTTGTCTCAATCCAAAAGTGGAGTCATAGCTTTTCAAGTTTAAACAAAAAATATCACGTAAAGCATTCTGTATAATGTCCCATCTGCCACTAACATGTAGCATATGTTCATATTATTTTGAAAGTGCTTTGTAAGCTTAAAAGAGTTGAGAAAATAGAGGCTAATCAATCTCTGGAGCATCTTTATGATCCCTGTGTACTTATAGGGTAATGCCACACACTCTGGCATGTTATAATCTATACTGAGGTATTCTCCAGGTGGGAAATAGTACATGGTGACCAATGAATCATTGGGTTTTGGCAGCAGACAGACCTGGACAAAACTCCAGCTCCATCCCTTACGAGGTGAGTGGCTTTTGAGAAGTCATACAATCATGGGCCTTAGATTTTCTATCCATAAGGAACCTTAATGATATAATATTTAATACAGCAAATTTAAGGTAAAAGTGGCTGTGTGTGTGTGTTCCTCGCCATCATTAATAGACCATGGGCAATTGTTACAATTGGAAAATGTTACATGTTCACAGAAGAACTATCCATAGGACATGTGGAATCATAAAATAACAGATTTAGAAATTACCATCAAATCTGATGAGTGTGCAACTATTCCCCTACCCACACACTTAGCAAACATCACTAGTGGGCTGCTCTTTCTCACGCAGCTGAGACTGGCTTCCCAGTCAGCCCTATACTGTGACCTAGACAGCAATTTCTGATCCATAAAAGATGACAACATAAGAGTTAATCTACCTTCTGTCTCCAATCAAGTGCTACCATCTCTAATGAGAGATGAGAAAGCAGAAGGTCACTGATGTTAAGTGACTTGTCAAGAATTCCACATGTAGTAAATGACCATCCTAGCCCCAGAAATAGACTGCCTAACTCCTTACTTCCACTTCCCACTGTGATTCTCCACAGTGTCAAGACACCCTCCAGGATATATGGAAGATACTTTTGACAGCCTTGTCTTCCTCCTCAGGGCTGCACAGAGAGTCTGCTGCACTTAGCAAATTACTTGTAATCTAATTCTGACAGGCCTCCTTCTGTGACAGGTGAAGGAGGGGGGAGGGAAAGAAAGGTGTCTCTTTCAAAAGCCTTGATTGAAGATGTGGAGATTTACACATGTTCCTGGTGACATCTGGCTCTGAGAAGCACGTGCAAAAGCAATTCTCCCAATCTGGAGAAATTGTGCTGAAAGTTAAGTTCACATACCCACTGAGAATCATGGCAGTCCAAGGAGGGGAGGCGAGGTCAGGACTCTTACCTCTACCATCTCCTGTCCCACCAGGTCATGAGTAAAGCAGCAGCTATGCAGTTGGTGGCACCAACAGATCAATTGCAGCCTGAGGCCATCTGCTTCTGTCTGGTGGCAGAATCCCAGCATGCACTGGTTCCAACTGGATTTTTGTGGGGAGGGAAGCTGAGAACTAGGAGGGCCCCAGCTGCTATCTGCAGACAGGGAGGCGCCACCTCCTCACCTCAGGCCTGGGCGCCCTCCATGGACCTGAGTTCCCAGCTGTCCCTGTGGCTACAGACTCTCCTCGCCTGACTCAGAATACTAAATGTGCCCTCCCTTCAAAGTTGCTGCTGCTGCTGTTGTTTATTCATAACTGACAAGGAGAGGAAGGTGACAGAAAAAATTTAGACTAAATTCTGTTTTATACATAGTAACATCTGTTGCAATATTTTTACTTCCCATGTTATTCTATAACATGTCTGGCATTGAGAAAGGTTTCGAAACAAAATAATAATCATGCTAATAATAATAATCAAGTGTGTAGAAGCAGTGCCTGACCTGGCTTACAGAAAGGCAAGCAACCATCTCCACTTTTCCATGTTCATCTCCTTCACAGTGACCTGGATCACCACATCCACACCCATCCAACAAATATGTACTGGAACCCACTAAGGTACAAAACACTTCTAGGCATGGGCAGAAGCAGGCAGGCCCCTGTCTCCACGGAGCCTAGATTTTATTTGGGTGGAGCCAGACCAAAAAGTTGACTTAGTAAATGTTTTGAGGACATCATAAACACACGAATGTGTGGGGTGGCCCACTTGAGATACAGGGTTAGGAAAGGCCACTCTGAGGAGGTGAGGCCAGCTAAATGAGAATTATGAATGTACTATCACTTTTTAGTATTAAAGCACGTTGTTCTAGTTGTTCTATTTTTTAGTCCTGTTTATTGACATTTTTGTGGGTGTAATACTACAGTTGCAGATTAGTCAGCAACTTTGCTGACCTTCCTCAGCTTCCCAACTCAATTCCTCCCTCCATCCTCTCCTCTCCCTATCTATCCTGGATACACTCTCGGCAGGATCTCCAGGCCCCTTTTGATCATTTGGTTCTACATCCCCTCTGTCCCTGTCTAAGTCCCTCTAGAGACAGAAAAGAATGCTACCCACACGGGTTGTCCCTCTTGGACTGGTAGAGAAAGAAATGAAAATTACAGGAACTGGGAGATGCTAAGGCCCAGGGAGCCCCAGGGAGGTGGTGTGGAGAACTAAAGGAGAGTGAACATGGGATGGGGCATGGTGAACACCTCCACCCTGCAGTAGGGAGCAGGTGGGAAGACAATGGCTCTAAGGGTGATCCAGGACAGAGAGACCTGACATGCAAAGAAGCACTCACCCTCAGGAGGCTCAAAGGAAAACTTCGTCATTTAACAGGTTCTTAAATGTTTACATTGAATTTTGCTAAAGTTCACGAATTAAAGAATTGAGAATTACAGACAGTTAAGTCTTATTCTGTGGTATTATATAAAACAAACAACCAAAAATGTTCCATTATTTTTCTCTGAGGAAAGGCTACTGATTTTCTTAAAAATGAAAAGAGCCCAAGGAAAAAAAATTACAACCAAAGGTAATGGCAAGTTCTAAAAATCTGAGACAGAAAAGAACTTGGCAGTGTCAAGGAAGCCAGAGGAAACACAGGTGGCTGAAGAATAGTGAGAGATATTAAATAAATGAGCTGGCATGATCAGGGAGAGGACAGAAATTCTGATCATGGTGAGCCCTCTTAACTCCAGGGCTTGAGTCTCTCCCTGCTTCTTCTTTCACACACTTAAACACATTCATGTGCACAGTAGAAGCAGGTGCACATAGACTGCTAGAAAGGCAGTTCTAACTTTCTACCTAAACAGAAAGCTTATTCCCATTCCTCTCTTGACAGGCATGACCTCTGTCACAAAACCTCCCTTCAAAAGTGTTGTATTAGAGGAGAGGGGCAACTCTGTATCAGGGGAGCAGGTCGGGAGCACAGAACCACCTTCCTTTTCCCAATGTTAAAAAATAAATAAATAAAAGCAGAATTGTGAGTGAATTCTCCAAAGCCCGTGAAAAACGACGCAAAAACTCTGGAAACTTCTACAATTCTGATCATCCTGTGCCAATATAATAACCATAAAATTTTAATCAAATTTAACCACCTCATCCAAATAAGCCAATAAGTCATACTATAATGATATAAGCTTTTCCTTACCATTTGTTGAGAGCCTAATGTGTTTTCTATATGATATTTTTTTTAACTGCTCACAATACTCCATGGAACTATTAATGACATCTAATGGGAGAGGAAACAAACTCAGAGAGCTTAAAGTCACATAGCTACTAAATGAAGAGCCCAATCTTCATTTAGTAGCTATGTGACTTTGGTCTAAACCCATGCTCTTCGCAATATAATACAAGCCTCTTTGAAACTCTAGTTCCCTTAAGACTAAGACCACAGCCACTTCCAGTCATTCTTCAATACCTAAATCTTTCACATTGCTTAGGTGTGAAACCCTGCTTAATAACACCAGCCCATACTGATCTTGCCTTCCTTTAAACTTGACCAGCACTGAAGAGTGCCTACCATTTACCTATATAAACAAACATATAATTAAACAGTTACTATATAGGGGGAATTGTTCCATGTGTGAAAATACAGCAGTCAGTAAGTAGTCACTGCCCTCAGGGAGTTTACTGTAAGAGCAGGAAGACAGACAATTAATACACAAAAAAATCAAATACTACTATTCCCCCAAATGACTTAAAATTAAATTATTTATTGTCTTGTGTTCTTTTTCATTATTTGTAGGTATTGATTCTACTTCTATAATGAGCTGGAAAGCTATCAGGAGCAAAGGCCCCTATATTTCCTATGGCTTTTGGCATGGTTGAGGACATGTGAAAGTCCTTTGTACACTGGCTACTAATATCTTGTCAGATCTTGGTCAGTTGTGGCCTATTATTTGCCTTTTTGTTCTTGTCTTCTTTCATATATTCAGCACTGAATATATGAAAGAAGATAAGAACAAGACACTGTTCTCTGCAGTGGGTCCAGTGAGTGACCGAAAAACAACTGCATATTGCCTCCCCTTCCAGAAGATTCCAGTCTAGTAAGGGAGACAGGCAAAGTACAATGCACAGGTGGTGGGGCAAGGCAGCATGGCTGTGCAGAGGAAGAAACTGCTGGGGGAAGGCTTCAGGAGCAGGAAGATTTGAAAGATGCATAGGAGTTTGCCAGGCAGGTCAAAGAAGGAAGGAAAGAGAGATGTGAAATCATAGGGTGTCCTGAGCATAGTCAGGAAGCCAAGGCGGCCTACCTAAAGCAGAGAGATGTAGGAGACTCAGTTGAGGGAAAGGAACAGACCAGGAAGGGTCTTCAATGTTCTCTATGTACAGATTGCTTCTTTTTATCATTAAATTATTTATTTATTCTAATTTGTTTTATATGACGGCAGAATGCAATTCATTTCATATTACACATGTACTTAGGGTAATAATGTCTCACTCATTCCACTGTCTTTTCTACCCTATATCCCCTCCTTCTCCCTCCCTCCCCTTTGCTCTAACTAAAGTTCCTCCATTCCTCCAATGCTCCTCACCTCCATCACCATTATGAGTCAGCATCCTCATATCAAAGAAAACATTTGGCCTTTGGTTTTTGGGATTGGCTTACTTCACTTAGCACAGAATAGAGGACACAGAGACAGACCCACATAATTAGAGTTATCTCATATTAGACAAAGATGCCAAAAACATATATTGGAAAAAGATTTCTTCATCAAACTGGAAATTCACATGTAACAAAATGAAATTAAACTTCTATCTTTCACCATGCACAAAACTCAACATAGATCAAGAACCTAGAAATTAAACCAGAGATATTGTGCTTAATGGAAGAAAAAATAGGCCCATGGGCTAAAGTTGTGGCTCAGTGGTAGAGGGCTCGCCTAGCATGTGCAAGGCCCTGGGTTTGATCTTCAGCACCACATAAAAATAAACAATAAATAAATAAATAAAGATATTGTGTCCAACTAAAAAATAATTTTTTTTAAAAAAAAAGTAGGCCCACATATCCATCATGTTGGATTAGGCCCCAACTTCCTTAATAAGCCTCCTATAGTGCAAGATTTAAAACCAAAAATCAATAAGTGGGATGGAGTCAAACTAAAAAGTTTCTTCTCAGCAAAAGAAACAATCAATTAGTAAATAGAGAGCCTACAGAATGGGTGGAAATCTTTACAAGCACATCAGATAGAGTATTAATCTCTAGGATATATAAAGTACTCAAAAACCTTAACACTGAAAAAACAAATAACCCAATCAATAAGTGAGCCAAGGAACTGAACAGACACTTCTCAGAAGATGATATACAATCAATCAATAAATATGAAAAAATGCTCAATATCTCTAGCAATTAAAGAAATACAAATCAAAACTACTCTAAGATTTCATCTCACTCTAGTCAGAATGGCAATTATCAAGAATAAAAACTACAATAAGTGTTGGCAAGGATGTGGGGGGAAAAGCACACTCATACATTGCTGGTGGGACTGCAAATTGGTGCAGCCAATCTGGAAAGCAGTATGGAAAACTTGGAATGGAACCATCATTTGACCCAGCTATCCCACTCCTGGGTTTATACCCAAAAGACTTAAAAACAGGCTGCTTCTTGGGCATGGAGTCACTGAAGGGATTCAACAATGGAGAATGTAATCAGACCTGCATTTGTAAGAGGAACCCCTCTGAGAGGGCTTAGAAAGGAGAGGCTAGACTTCAGAAAGAAATCCCCATGTAGGTTATAGTAATAGACCAGGTTAGAGGAAGTAAGTGCCTGGAATCTATTGTAAGATATTTTTCTTTCCTTCTGACATTTTGATCTGTATACTGTCAGAGAAAATCAACGCACCTGATGGTGCTCACATCCCAACATTCTCAGGCCTGTTACAAAGTGCTAAACAAATAAAATAAATAAATTCACACTTGGGCAAACAACCTAGGAGAGGCTTCTGTTCCTCAGCTGCCAGGCTCCCCTGCCCAACAACTTCCCATGATCACATCCTGGCTTTCTGATTAGTGACAAAATCTTTCAGGGGGACCTTTTCCCAAGACTGGGACAGTTCAGTCCAGAAGAGGCCTACCAGGTCTGATTTCCTGATCTCTCAAAAGATTCCCCCTCCTGTTACATGATCTTCTGGAACTAAGAAAGGAGCGACAGTAATGAAGAGAATTATATGGAAATAAAATCATTCTGGCCCCAAGTAACTAGAATCCCTAAAGCTATTAAAATTCCTTAAGTCTAGTAAATTTACACCCTTCTCATTGAGGAGACTCTTGTAGAAAGCTGACAAAATTACATATTTTTGGATTTCATTTTCATCCAGACCTAATTAATATGAATTCCCAAGGATTACACAAGCATTTTAACTAAAAATCTTGTCAAATAAAAATCAATCCCTCTGCAAGTAATAACTGCTATCATGACTTGCTTTCTGAGGCTACTAGTTTTGGGATCCAATGGTTTAATTTCTTTCTACTCAAGAAATGGTTAAATCAGACCAATCTCACAGCAAGGTCTCAAAGGCCAGAGCTTATTCCAAGCCCCAGAGAGTAAGAAAGTAAGAGTGCAATTCTAATATCTCCCTTGAAAATCCAGACTGATAACAAGTTAGGAAGTTTCCTCAACTTCAATTCAAATCCTTCATACTCTGCTCATGGCAATCATTTCTAAAACCTACCCAGTGGCTGATGAGCAATGTTAAAGATGATGATGATGATGACAGCTTCTGGACACCCTGGGTTTTTCAGAAACATCTCTGCCACTTAGGTGTGTGTGCAGCAAATCAGAGACATGCCCTAGTATAGCAGCTGGTATAAATGCCCAGGAAAACTCAAGCCCCAAACTTCTTAGTGTCCAGAAGCTTGGGGTGAACTTGAGCTTCTTTGTGATTACTGGGCATACCCACTTCATCAAAGAACAAAAACAAACAAATTAAACTTCAAAGGGACTTTTCTGGACTCAGAAACACAATACTTTGATCATTTTGGTGCATAAGAATCAGAACCATAAGTAGTACATTTCCCTCAGTAGACACTGGTGTATAAGAACTTAGCCAGATATATTTGGGGAAGTCCTGAACCTTGAAAACTTGAAAAATATTTTGACAAATTTAGTGAACTCCACATGCCCTGGATCCAGCCAGCCCCTCTGTTCATGTGTATGAATTCACAAAATGGTTGGGGCATCCTCTCTCTTCTCATCCTATCTCCCCAAACAACATGGAAGACAGATAGTGGGCAGCACCATAGCCGCTGCCTTGGGATGTCACTGGCTGGGGCAGCAGAGCCATGTTTCCCTAGAAGCCTGTGCAGCTGCATGTGCCACCCACTCTGGGTGTGACAACTTCAGTGCAGCAGGACTTGTTGGAGCCATCTCATCTGATGTCATCATTCTGTCTCTCCACCCTCGGAAATATTCCTAATCCCCCCACCCAACCTAGACACAGGCCCAGCCACCAAAAACCAGGATCAGGAAGCATTTTCTCATTTTCTGGTATTCACAACATTTGGAGTCAGGATACAGAAGTAAAGATGCCATGTAAGGGACACATTTGTACATTTTCATTCCAGGACTGAGATAACATTCTGCCTCTGGAAGGGCCTAAAGATGTTTACTATAATTTATTTTGATTGCTTAAATTTAGGAACTGGTCAGTGTCTAACTGGTGAACGAGTCAAGGCTCCTAGGCCAAGACTACAATCATAGCATGAAGGCTATCAGAAATCACTAGGCATTATTTCATTTTGAATTAGACTTCACAGGATTCCGAACTAATGTGCTTACAAATAGGAAAGTCAGCTTATCAACAGCTTAGCAGCATTTATTATAGAGTTCTTGTTAGTTTGCTAAATTGGCATTGAATATATGCTGTGTACTTACGGGCTAGAATTACCATGTTGAAAAAAAAAATTCATTGACACATCATTTGCATTTGTGATTTCCTAGGCCCACATGGATAATTCATCTTCACTGATGGCAGACACTCCCAGGCAAACCTCCGTATTATGCCTAACTCTGGAGTGAACTTCATAAATTAGTAGTTCATCAAGGCTCCTTTTCCTCTCTCAGGGCCTTTCAGAATTGAGCCGTGGAGAATGAGCTCACTTCCCCATTTAGAAGTCAACTCTTCCAAGGCCACAGTGAGTCTCTCCATACAGTTCCTCTCTCATAACCCTCCAAGGGTCACAGGTGCTCTCAGCACCAATTCTCGGGTTTCCAGGGTGATTCCCCTGGGAGGCAAACAGCAAGTCCAAGCCCAACACTGCACGCCCCATTTAAATCAATATTCACGCCCAGCCACAGTGAATAGGTTAGTCAGGGTAAGAATTACCAGCTTGGTTGTCTATGTTCATACTGATGCGATTAGCATGTTAGCTATAAAATCTCTATTTTAACCCAACAGAACCTGCACCCCTGTCACAGGTAGATTAAACAGCCCGAGATCTGGCATGATTAGAAAGCATACATATTTATTGACAGAGCTGCTCATTTTATAAAACTGCTTTTGTTCAAGATCTTCAACAGCTCCATAACTGATCTTTTTTTTTAACCTCTCGTCTCACTTCCTCTAATACATTTTTCACAAAACAGTGGAGGGTTGTTTGAAAAGCCAATAAAGCTAATATAATCTGAGAATTTCCTACTTAAAAACCTTTGAGAACTTCTTGTCACCAACATGATTTTTAAAAACCAACAACAAAACAACTTTGATGTGCAAGTCTGGTTTGTCTCTCTTCCTATCCATGCCTGCAGCCATCGTCCAGAGCTCCTATGGTCTAGCCATACCAAAATCCTACCATTCCCCATATCTCAGCATGCCAACCCTTGTCGAGGGGACAGGCCCCTTTCTATGGACTGTCCCAAGGAAACCAGGGTGTACACACCAAATCCAGGCTCCACCTCAGCTGCTCTTTTGCTACAAGGACATAGGTGAATACACGTAACACATACCTTAGGGCCAGCAAAGCCAGAACAGCTATGACCTCACCCTTCACAGGAGCACTTTGTTACTCTCTGGTTCAGAAGTTTGCCCTCCCACTCACCTGATGCCTCAGTTCCTCCCCTGGTAAATTTCTGTGCAGCTTTAGAAGATATATGCTGAATATGCACATCCATTTCTTCTGGGACCTTACACTTTCTAAGTAATGTTTTGTAATTATATTCTATATCCTTTCTCCGATGGTGCTTAGCTTTACAAAACCCTGATTTTGTTTAGAAAAGCCATGTGCCCGATTCAAAGTAATCAATCACGATGGTCCAAGCCAGCACTGACCAAGAGAACTTTCTTCAATGCTTGGAATGTTTTTTATCTGCAACCATCTAATAACATAGTCCCTCTCCACACATGACATGAGAGCACTTGAAATGTGACTAGTGCAACTGAAGAACTCAATTTTTAATTTCATTTTCTTTTAAATTGAAATAGTTATCATAACTCTGATAAATTAACAATTCCATTTTACAATGGACAAAGCAGCTGAATAGAAAGCTCTCCAAAGAAGATACATAAATACCCAACATAAACATGAAAATAGTTCCATTGGTAATCATTGTGCAGAAGTAAATCAAAACCACAGTGAGACACCACCTCACACTCATTAGGATGGCTATGAGGAAAACAAAAGCAAAAGCAGAATAACAGGCGTGGGCAATGATGTCGAGAAATCGGACTCTATACATTCCCACCAGGATGTATAAAATGCTGCAGCCTCTTGGGAAAATAATCTGACATTTCCTCAAAGGATTAGACAGAAGTTACCAAATAACCCAATAATTCTACTCCTAGGAATATGCTCAAGAGAACTGAAAGATAAATGAAAATTCTGTTCACCTAAAAAGGTACACAAGTATTCATCGCAGAAATATTCACAGTAACTTAAAAGAGAAACAACCTAAATGCTTATCCACAGATGAATTCCAAAATAAAATGTAATACATTCATGCAATAGAATCTTATTCAGTCAAAAGAAAGAAACTTATTTTTAAAAGTCCTGATAAATACTATAATGTGGACAAACCTTGAAAAAATTATACTAAGCAAAAGAAGCCAGAAAGAAAAGCCCATGCATTATATTACTGTATATTAAATATCTAAAATAATCAAATGCATATGGGCAAAATGTTACTGGTTGCCAATAGCTGGTGTTGGGGAAATGAAGAGAGATAACTAGATAATAGGATTTCTTTGTGGAAGGGGGGGGTGATAAAAATGTTCTGAAATTAGATGTAGGTGATGCTTGCATAATCCTGTCAAATTTCACATTTAAAATGTGAATTATATGGCATATGAATTATATTTCAATAAAAATTCACGGCTATATGTGGCCAGTAGTAGCATCATATTAGACTGTGTAGGTCTAAGTCAATTATAATGTGATAGCTAAGACAGATGTTGTTTTCCACTTTCTCCACCTCCCTTGCAGCTAAAACTGCAAATTCCAGACAATGAGACCCAAGAAGAAATCTATGAGGAGGGGATGGTTTGCTCTTCTCATTTAAAAAAAAAAAAGGCAGCATGGAGAAAGAGGGTCTTCTGCTGTCTCTAATACTTCCCCATTCTTCTAGCATTGAAAATGGTTGCAATGTCTAGAGCTGCAACAACCATCTTATAACCATGGGGCAATTAGAAAGGCTAAAGAATTAAAGATATGCTGGAATGGACATGACCAAACCACCTCCGGACTGTTTGTTTAGGGGTCTAAGACTGGGAAATCAAGCCTTTTATTTTAATTTAAGCTACTCTAAAATGGGAATATTGTTAAATGGATTAACAGCATACGTAAGGCAATCAAAACAGTCTCTGAAAAAGGTTCACTCATACATAGTTGGCGAGACTATAAATCAGTGCAACCACTATTAAAGCAGTATGGAGATTCCTCAAAAAACTAGGAATTGAACCACCATTTGACCCAGTTATCTCACTCCTCAGTGTGTATATATATACACACACACATACCTAAAGAACTAAAGGACTTACGATCAGCATACTACAGTGACACAGCCATGTCAAGGTTTATATCAGCCCAATTCACAATAGTTAAGCTATGGAACCAATCTAGGTATGCATCAAGACATAAATGGATAAAGAAAATGTAGTATATATATACACAATGGAATAGTACTCAGCCATAAAGAAAAATAAAATTATGGCATTTGCCAGTAAATGGATGGAACTGGAGACTATCATGCTAAGTGATAAGCCAATTCCCAATTCCCAAATGTCAAAGGATGAATGTTCTCTCTGATATGTGGATGCTAACACATAATGGGGAGGGGAGATAGAAGTTCATTGAACTACACAAAGGGGAATAAAGGGAAGGGAGGGGGATGTGAATAGGAAAGACAGGAGAATGAATTGAACATAACTTTCCTGTGTTCATAACATGAATACACAAGCAGTGAAACCCTATATATCATATAAACCACAAGAATGGGATCTAATTACAGTCATGCTTTATGTATGTATAATAAATCAAAATACACTCTATTGTCATGTATATCTAAAAAGAACAAATTTGAATTTTTTTAAATGGTACCTGGCACATGGGAGGTTGAATATAAGTATTATTTTTATAATTGCTTTATAACTCAATGTTTCTTAAATATTTTTCTCCCCATCATCTCCACTACAAAACCACTTTAGGCATTTTTTCCTTGCCCCTACAAAATGGTATATATATATTTTTTACATAGTTAGATAAGAATAAGCTTTAAATGGCAACAAACCACAAAAAAATAAGACTTTTTCATTTGCTAAGAACCAGTTTTTGCCCCTTGCAAATGTATTCCTAGCATATGCTTCTGTCTCAAGGCAACTACGTGATTTAAAGAAGAGATTCTCAGTCCCATTGCTGCAGCTGAATGCATTCCTAAGTGATTTCTTCTCTTCTCCACTGCAACCTACTGGTTTAAATAATACCTGTCCTGACTATATAGACTCCACCCTACAGATTCCCCTGAGTAGCATACTTCTCCTGTGGGCACAGTTATTCAATAAGGGACATAGACTTTATTCAAATGAAATAAATTAGAATTCAATTCAATTCCAGGATTTTGGAACTCAAGAAAAAAGAATGTACAACCAATTTCTCTCTGTTGTAGAAGGTAGGGAATGTGAGCCAGGATATGTGTAGCCATGGAGGCATTTACAACGGAAAGCAGCATTTCCAAACTGAAGACAGGACAGCACTGGTGATGGGCAGCTGGATGAAACAGCACTCACAGATCTGGGGAGATCACAGTTTAGAGGAGGAAGTGACCCCAGTGCAGCTTCATGCCTGCATCCCATGAGCTGCACAAGCCGGAGGAGAAGCAACTGGGGGCCCACTGGAGGCTTCCTGGGGAAAGGGCTCTAGACCTGCATCTGAGGCCATGTCACAAGAAAAGACAGACCTATCCACACAGTCTGGTCTCAGTCGAGCCAACTCTGCTGTGACTTCTCACCTCAGTAACCCAGAGGTCATGATGCTAATTAGAAGGGCATTAGAACATACTTATTAATAGCCCTATGTTGTCTTTGTTTTTTCCGATGGAATACAGGAAAATATAAGGAAGAAAGCAACCATTGTTGTACAGTCACAACATGGTTACCTCTATTTTACAAACAAAGCAACTTTCCTAAGGTAAACCTCTTACAAGGCTTTCCCAAGTCTGTTGATTACACTTAAGTTTTTTGTTTGTTTGATTCCCCCAAAGCTCTTGCTGTGAGTACCCTGTGCTTCTGGGTACAAAAAGAAAATAGGTGTTTGCCGAACTTGGAGAAAAGGGTGGTTAGCCAGTGGAGCAGATGTGATCCTGTACCACATTTCCTCACTCCAAAGCACAGTCCACCACTATACCCACAAATAGTTGACCACAAGAACCAACCAAACAGAAAAAATGCCCAAATGTCCCAGACATCTTTCAATTGCTTTTCCAATCTTCTGAGCCAGGATGTTGAAAGTCTTGGAGACACTAAATGGCTCTCTGCCTCTGGCCCTATCTGGATTCACCCAATGGGAGACAGAGAGGGAAATGAGTAGGCAAGAACACAAAATCGGCTGCCTGTGCCTCTCCCAAAGGTCACACAGCGAGCTCCTCCACACAACATTCTCTCCAGGATCTGGGCACACGACATCCCCTTGTTTACTAGAGGCAGAGCTACAACCTGCCTTAGTTTTGGTAACTCGGGTCTTGCACTGTCTTTTGTGGTTTCCCCTGCACGTGTCCATTCTTCACCCCATTTGAGAGTGCCACCTGTTTCTCACCAGAGATGCTAGCTGATGCACTGGCATTCCACTGGAGAGTGGCTGAAAACCCACGGGACCCTCTCCCATCTTCTCACAGTGGCTGTGTCCAGAGAGGGCAGATAAGGGGCAGCTAACACCACATGGAGTTGGAGGTTAAGTGTCCTTTCCAAGCCTTCCTCAGATTCCTGTCCAATCTGTATACCCTGAATGAACAGGCACGTTTCTGGATAACAATGACCTAATGAACAGTATTTGGGGTGAAAATCTGGGACTTAAGAAGCTTCTTCCAAGATGGAGGAGCATGCCAGCTCCCACTCACCAGCCTTCCCTTTCTCTATACCCTCAGTCACCTTCCCAGGCACCAACATTATAGAGCAAATTAATTCCAGCAGGACAGTAAGAGCTGTGAACCCCAATTTCCATTTTCCTTTTGCCAGTAAGAACAAATGTCCAGATCATCATGGCAGAATACTTATTGTGGTAGAGTTATCATTGCAATTTCATACCTTCCAGTGGATTTTTGTAAGGAGTAAGTGCTAAAAAGTATGAGAATTCCTTCTCATTTTTAGAGGGAGAAAAAGATCAGGAATGTGACTTTGAGGAATACATAAACTTATTTGCCCTCTGACTTTACCTCAAAACCTAAAAGCAAAAATCTTTGCAAACTAAAGCCCCAAAATATAAAGTCTTTCTATATTTTCCCAAATAGGCTGTCTATGTTTGCTAGCTCCCCCCAAATTATAAATACCAGTTTGTTCTTAAAAGTAAAAAAAGAATGAGAAAGTGCTTTCTGTGCTGTTTAATCAGTAATGGAGCTAGTGATGAAGTTGATGACTTTCGGCTGTGAATTACCCAGTTTGGTTTCCTCTTTAATTCTGAATCCTGCTAAGCTTCGTGTCCTTGGTTCGCACACCCGCCTTTCCTCTCCTCCCAAGGAACTACATACAATCAAATGATCCTAGGCTGATTCCATCCCTTTCTAGAACACCCACTGAAAGAGCAAGCTCCTATCAGGTCCTCTTTATGTCTCCATAAACCAGAGCAGGATTTCTCAAATCATCACAACTGGCATTTAGAGCAAGATAATTTTTCTTGCAGGGGGCTATCTCACATATGGTAGGATGTTTAACAGCATTGCTAACCTGTGCCCACCATATGACGTTCCAAAGCACCCCTCAGAGCAGGGATTGCAAACCCAAGTGCATTCAAGAGTCAGATGGCAAGGTAAATGAGTGAAGCTGGACTGGAAACTGCAGAGCTCGTGCCCACGCAGACAACGGCCCTGCCTCTCAGCTCCAGCAGCCAGTTCCATGCAGGAAAAGGGCTTGGGGTTGCCAAATCTGAGAAGCTGGATTTCTGGAATTCTATAGTTAGTACTCAAATGAATTATTTAAAGACTAAATACATGAGCATGGAGTAACTAAACAAGACATGTCTATAGGCAGAACTTGCTGGCTGCCACATGCTATGTACACTCTGAGGATCTCTAAGCATTGATCACAGCACCCCATGAATGTTTATATGCCTGATTCTCCCACAAGTGGAGAACTTCTTAAGGTCTTCAGGCCAGTTCATAGTGTCATTTATCCACTTGTTCTTACACTTATTTATTTTATGTATTGTTTTTTTCTTTCTCCCACGTACCCATTGTTTGTCCATCTAACTCATTAATAAAGAGATTTAAGTTCCTGTAAGCATTCCATTAACAATAAAAGGTAAGCAGACAATCCCTTTCCTCAGAACATGCTCAGTCCATTGAGAAGAAACACAGCTAAACAGTCAGAAGACATACTCTCTCCTGAATATTATAAATGAACATTGGACTCAAGGTATAGCACACAGACAATAGGAAAAAACACTGGGATCTCCCTGGGGCAGCGGAGCTGGCTTCAGATGAGATGTGAGGTGACAATAAAGTCTGTCAACTTGATAAGTGAGCAAGCAGCTCACTTGATAACTGAGTCATAGCAGCGATCTGTGCAAAAGCACAGAAGCAGGAAAGGAGGGAGCACACTTAGGGAGTCACAATCACTCAGGGTTAGCTTGAAACAGAAGATAAACAGAGAAAATCTCCGAGTCCATTCTGGAATTTAATCTGGTCAGTGTTGTCCCTGGCACATAGAACATATTCGAGAAGAATTTGTTTAATAAATGAATGAATTAATTAGAAACCAGGCAAGAAGGAACGCTGATGAGCATGGCTTCACGGTATTTGCAACAGAGGTTAAAGTCCCTTCAACAGAGACTGCGCTGGGAGAATACACAATCAGGGTTCATTGAACAACTGTCACATGAGCTAATGCAATAATAAAACACTTACTATAATAGCAACAGTAGTAACTCCCATTTACCGAGTGCTTATTATGTGCCAAATACTGGACTAAAGGTTTAACAGGCATAATTTCACTTAATCTTCATAATAATCCTCCAAGTTAAGTACTGTTTCCATTTTTGTTATTTATTTACTTGTTTGTTTAGCCACGAATTTCAAGTACACAGAATCATGAGTTTCATTGTGGCATATTTATAAAAACACAATTTTACCAATATCATTTTCTACTCCCCAGTTTAAGGATTAAAAATAGGCTCAGAGAAATGAGCTGGGGCTCAGACACAGGCGAGTCTAAAGCTAGGGTTCAAGTTCTCAACCAGTTCTCAACATTTCTCTGTTGCACTTTTTTTTTTTTTTTTAGTGGTGAGATTCTTGAGCTTTCTTGCAAAGCCTCTTCATTGTGTTTGAATCCAGAACATCTGTGTACCAAGGACTTGCTCTCTTGTAGACTAAAATTTGTCTTTCCAAAATAAAAGTTACCTTCTAAAATCAGCAGAAAACAAGACCACCAAGTGGGTGTTGTCATACTATCACAATACAGTTGCCACTGGTTTTACAATAAAACAAAACAAACAAAGAAACCCCACCAGTTCTGGGGTGTGGCACAGAGAAGGAAGGCAGGTGAATCTCTTTCTGTTGCCAGTTCAGGCCAGGCTCCTCTGCTGAGGACAGCTAAGCAAAGAAAGGCTGCCAGCAAAAGCAGATGACCTCCAGAACCACATCCAAAAATGGGACTCCGACAGCAGGCCACAGGCTCTGTCAGCAGTGGTCAATTTCATCTGCTTTCAGATTCATGGATTTCCTTATATGGCCATATTTGTAAATGATAGTAAAACATCTTCAATGTGAACCCTGGATGTTTGCAATTTCTACTGGGTTTTTCTGTGATTCAGCTGACTTCAGGGACAAAGCAAATGAATCTAAAACAAAGAAGAGTGAGGGCAGATGTGTTTTCCAAATTCCTCTGAGTACTTAGCAAGTTGCATTTTCTTTGGTTGGGGGTGCATACTGAAGATTGAACTCAGGGGCACTCAACCACTGAGCCACATTCCCAGCACATTTTTGTATTTTATTAGAGACAGGGTCTCACTGAGTTGCTTAGTGCCTTGCTTTTTGCTGAGGCTGGTTTTGAACTTGCGATCCTCCTGCCTCAGCCTCCTGAGCCACTGGGTTTACAGGTATGAGCTACCACACCCAGCTAGCAAGTTGCATTTTTATATCTAGATGATACTGAAACTTTAAATAGACTCCTTAAAATCAGCTCATGAGAAGAGAACTTCGAGAAACAATTCTAGGTAATTCTAGCTGATTATTACCCCTTCTCTTTATAAACTTGTCATTTAAGTCTTCTACAATACAGAGGAACCATTCATTAGTTTGTACCTATGACAACTATGGGCTTTACAATAACAACACTGCCCAGGTTCCAACTAGCACTCTACCACTTGCTACTGTGTGATTTGAAAAGTCTTGGTTTCGTCCTTTACAAAATAGATAAAATGATTAATCTGTATTGATTCCAGAGCCAGCTGAATAACCAAATAAAGATTATACTAGAGAAGGAGGAGCATTTGAAAAATGTTTAGAAAAAAATACAAGCAAGAATGAAAAATGAATTTCTGAATACACAGTTTGTCAGTGAAGCAGGCCACAGAAACAAAGCTAAGATTTAGCCAGGGCCTTGGAGAAGAGATGATGAACTGAGAAGATACAACAGATAGGGCAGAGAAAGGTCAGTGAGGAATCAGAACCTGGGACATGCTAGTAAAGGACAACTTTGGAAAAGCCATGTACAAGTATCCAATGGTATTTAGATTTTAAAGAACAGGGCTGGAAATGCAAATTTGGAAGTCACTTCCCATAAATTAAATAAATAAATAACACCAAGCCATGTACCCTGAATTACCCCAGAATTTTTCAGTAAGAAGTTGCAAACCAAGGGACACATCTAGAATTCAGACTTGTTTTGTTTGGCCCTCACAGAGTTCTAAAGAAAAGGTTTAGGCTTGGGTTGTAGCTCAGTGGTACAGTGCTTGCCTAGCATGTGTGAGGCACTGGGTTCGATCCTCAGCACCACATAAAAATAAATAAATAAAATAAAGGAATTGTGTCCATGCACAACTAAATATATACATATACATATATATATTAAAAAAATTAAAAGGTTCAGCCAACATACAAAAACTCTTGAGACAGCTGAATAAGAAAAAAAAAAAAGAATTTCTAGTTGCTTTGAAAAGTCAGAAGATCTTGTAATACTGAGCAGCAGTCCCACTCAGATAGAACTCCTTTCAGGAAGCCCCCATGGGCACAAGCTGTCCTGTGCACTAGGGTAATCACCACTGGCATAAGGAATGTGTGTGCTGATCTTGGCCAGTGCCTCCCATGGCAATCCTCTTGGCTCTCAATGGAATGTAAGCATGAGACTTCTGTCATACAAACCTCAGAAGTATGAGAAAAGCAGAGAGCAAAGATCAGAAGTCAATGATAACCACCATGTAAAAAGACTCTAGAAAAGGAATCTACAAATGAGACTCAGAAAGAAGTATCAGGAAGATGAAAGCCTACGTGCTATTATGATAGACAAGGGAATGGAGCTGTCGGAGACTGACCCATGATTAATCTGTGTCTGACACCTCCCTCATCATCAGTAAGGCTTTCAGCATCAACTGCAAAATACGTCCTAAATCTGAACACTAATCATCTTTACTACTGTAATGCAGACCAACATCATTTCTCACTTGGATTAATGCAATAACCTCCTACCTGTTTTCGCTTGTATCTCCCAGCAATACATTTTCCACATGGCAAGCAGAAATATCTCATTAAAATGTAAATCATACCATGTCACTCTTTTGCCCAAACTACCTAGTAACCTATTACATTTAGAAAAAAAATCAAACTCCAACACACACTTTATAGTATTTTATAAGAAGTAGCCCTTGCCTATGTCTCTTGGTCACATAGCTCATGATGTTCAGCCACATATGCCTCCTGGCTGTTCTTCAAATGGCTATTCGGGGACTCATACTTCCTCTTCCTGCTGAATGCACTGTTCTTTCACCAGGTCATTTCTTTTCCTTGGTCCCTTCTCAGTTCAAATGTTATTACCTTGTTATGCCATTCCCCACTCCACCCACTTTCTCCCTTTCTCCCCACTGGCATTTCCTCCAGAGCACTTATTATTCAAGCTGAGTTACTTTTATTCACTTAGTTGTTTAGTTTCACTCCTCCCCACATTCAATAAGCTCTGTGAGATCAAGGTCTTTGTCTACCTGTATACAAGGTCTCCCACAAAGAAGGTCTCAATAAATAAGTGTTAAATGAATGAATGAATGAATTGGAATGAATAGAACAATGAACATGGGATACTGGGGAAGTCAGGGGGTTACTGACAGCAGGTAATAAACACAGCATACCTTTGCCTGTGTTCCCAAGAAAGCAAACCTTGAGCAAGAGGGTTTATATGCCAGTACTATACTAGGTATCAGGATCTTGGGAAGCAAGAGGGGAATGATAGACAAGGAGATGAAACAAAGAAGGAAGGGAGGCAAAATAAAGTTGTGTTTTCAAGATGAGCAAACAACAAGTGATGGACTCTGCATCTCATGACCCATCCCCAACCTCAAGTCGCATAAACGTATCTCAGAATCAACCACAATGGAGCACTGATTCTGTCCAGGTTGCACACATTTGGATACAGAGAAAGATCCACAGGTCTCAGCAACACAGAATCCTCCTGGAAGGTGACAGACAACAAGCAGCTCAGGGTGAGGCACTGTGAGTATCTACTTCAGGGTTTCACAGGGCCCATGCAAACCTAGTTAAATGGCCACTGGAACAAGAGAGAAGACAACCTTCCTTTGCCACCCTCGCAAGAAGATCTAACTGAAATGGGACTTGAGAGGTGACTGGCACATGTAAGGACTTAAAATACCTACTATTTTAGCAATGATCTTAGCCATGCCATGCCCCAGGGAGAGCGGAAACCATATTTTAGTGGGTGAAGGAGTGACTGGGAGGAAAGGATACAAAACAGAAAGAGCTGACATCTCTCAGGCCTAAAAGGGAAGTTTAAATGAACACGATATAGTGCCCAGACAGCAGATATACACTCACACAAAGGCAAAGGGGTTCTCAATGGTTAAATCTGGGACTATCTGGACAAAAAAAAATAATGACAGTAATGGTTTAAAATCCATAGAATAATATAAGAATTCACAAGTGTGGCTGATACAAATAAATAATGAACTGAAAAAAATGAGAGACAAGGGGAAAGCCATTTGCAGTAGAGTTCCAGTTAATAAATTTAGAAAGAGTATAAACAAAGAAAAGAACAATCTGTCAAAACCTCAGGAATGATTGTTTCAGCAAGAATTAATAATGATGCTAAAACCAGTGGACAAAAGACTGATAAGAAGCATGATATTTATATAGTCTCAAAGTATCTCCCCACAAAATGGTTATTAATCATAAAGGAAAAACAGTCATTTTTACAGTGGAGAAACTTGAAGAAAAACCTTAATCAAGTGACCAAAGTTAACATCACCCATCAGTCAATATTACCTGCCCTTTGTTTTGATGTGCCATGAGAAGCACACATCATTTCTATGGTTTTTCTGCCAAAAATCCTAACCTAGATTTAATCCTGAGGAAACATCAGACAAACCCAAACTGGGGGATATTCTACAAAATACCTAACAGCACCCTTCAGGAATGTCATGGTCATGAAAGACACATAAAGACTGAGTGACTTGTTCCAGATGAAAGGAGATAACAATCAGGTGCAACATGAACAATTCCACATACTGGTACTGAGACAGAGACACCTGTGGGACAGTCAGCAAAACTAGAACAAGGTCTAGTGTTATCGGGAGGTTAATTTTACACTGTGACAACTCTACTGTGATTGTCTAAAATGCTGGTAGGACAGAGAGGGAAAAAGAAGCTGTGATGGGGAGAGATACAGAGAGGGCTCCAACATCACCTGAAATTAGTCTAATTTTTCAATAGGTAAGAGTATACAAATGTCTATTTTATTATTCTTTATACCTTTTAAATGTATATGCATTATATTATTTTGCATGTATGAACATGTCATAATAATTTTTGAAAAATCTAAAAATCTTGCCCACGTCCCGTGTGGGTGGTGGAATTGAGGTTCCCCTGGGTGGAATGAGCTGGCTGAAAAATAAAAGCTAGGGAAAACAGAATGACAAACAAAACAAAACAAAACACAGGACACAGAAATAATTTCAAAAGCAGGGGCAGGATGGGCAAGCTGATCATATGGATCAAGCTTCTATACTATGGCAAAATGGAGCCGGTGCCTGCTTTATTTATATTGGGAAATATCAAAGGCCTTCCATAGAATGTTCTTCTCCAAAAAAGGCTAAAGGTGAGCTGTCCAGTTCCCAATGTTTGAATTCCCAATGGGTTACACCCATCTCTGGAGCTACTATGAGGTATCTTCCTAGTCGAGCAGAGATAAAAGTCATGCATTGGGCAATCTATTGCAGTAGGAGGGCCCCAGATAATTTGCAATGCCAAACCTAAATCTCCCTGGCTACCAAACTGAGAGAAGATCCTCATGTAATTCACGAGTAGCTTCTCACATAAAAATACAATGATAGAATGTCATATGTTCTTTTAGATTCTGTTACCAGCCTAAGCCTCAGAGCCCAACCCCTGCTCTCTCTCTTACAAAGCTGTAAAAGACATACAAGCACCTAAGTAAGCCTTCCTCCTTGATAAAATCAGATGGTTTGTAAGACAGTGGAAAAGAGAATCTCCTCTTCCCTATGGGAACCACTGTAAGCCATCTTATACACTTAAGGTCCCCACTTGGTCACCCATAGATAGCATGCCTCACATGCTGAGTGGAAAGAGTATACTCTTGATGTAAGTAGCCTTAGGTCTATCCCCAGTCCTCCATGAAGAGGTAGTGTGACATGGGGCAGGATGTGACCAAGACCTCATTGAATGCTTCCACAGATGTGAACTTTGAGAAGACTTCAGAGTGTCATAGGGTCTGTCTAAAAGAACATGGGTAAAGATCAAGTGCTGTGCCCAGTACACACCACATTTGCATAGAATACCAATACGCATAGCATTTTCATTACTACCTTTGCTTCTGAGAAAAATGAACTACAAAAGAAAGTCCACCTCTGCTTTAAATCCCTAATATGCAAGAAATGTAATCTGATTGCAACAGAGTGTGAAACACTCCACCTTTGGGATGATTGCCACATATCTTCCATGTCTGTTCCAAGTTGTCTCCCACCTAGACCTATCCTGGTATGGACAGCTGGCTAGTGCCAGTGGCAGAAGTTCTGGAGTCAGACCTGGGATAAAACTGTTATGTCACCTCCAGGGTGACATAAAGATTTTATCCCAGCTTAGGAATTTTTCTAAAGCTTAGGGATTTCTTCTTTCAAATGGAGATGATGCCGGGCAAGGTGGTACATGCCTGCAATCTCAGCAACTTGGGAAGTTGAAGCAGGAGGACTGCAAGTTTGAGGTCAGCCTCAGCAACTTGGCAAGACCCTGTTTCAAAAAAAAAAATATATATATATATACACATATATATACACTCAATGGTACATATAAAAATAAAAATAAAAAGAATAATATGGGGATGATGGGGATGATAGCACTTTCGTCACATGGTTCTCTTAGAATTCATAAATCATAGATGCATTTTGGAATACTGGATTAAACAGTGACTGACAGATGACAGACATTGCCCAAATGCTAGTTACTTCCTTTGACTGGGACATTATAAGAAGGAAGTCTCTAAAGCAGGGACTTGCAAACCAAGAAAGAAAATAAGTGTCTGAGGAAAAAGCCAGGCACTCTTCCAGGGTTTAACTGTCCTCCTGATTAGACTCTTCAGCTTCTGTAACTTTCCAGAGCTTCCAGTGTCTCATCTGTAATAGAGAAACACCACTGTCTCCTTCACTGGCTTGCTGTGAGGTCTAAATGAGGTTTGAAATCATATTCTACAGCACTGAGGACAATTTGAAGCACAACACACATAAACTAGAGGTAGAGGAGGCTGCTGAACATTCCCTAGGCCTCTGTGAGCCTCGAGCCCTCTTTCCTGAAGGCTGAATGACAGCTGAGTGTTCATGGCTCAAGGTCTGGAAGCAGTTACCCTTCAGTCTTTTCCTGTCTAAATCATCACAGCGCAGCTCCAGGGCCTCTCAAAGAGGAAGTAGAAGTCCATATGAAGGGCAGGTGAAAGTGTTCTGATGTGTTCTAAAATCCACACTCCCCTCCCAAGTTGCCCCACCACATCCATCAATGTTTGAATTCCACATTTTAAATCTTTGTTTAATCTTTCTAAGCAACCCAGAAAGAAAATAATTGTTCTATGTGTGTGTTAGCTCTTAGACACTTCCTAGAGGATGGATTTAAACAGCCTACCCAGACTTAGGAGGAAAATCTGAAGACAAAAGAGAGATTAGGAATTGTGGGACAGGGAAGGATAGAGCTTTGAGAAAGAAATTGGGTTCAGGTTACAAGAATAAACGTCAAATAAGAAAACAAAACCCAGTTAAGACTGCCTTGGTTAAAGTTACAAATAAAATCAAACACTCCATAGATCTCTAGTTCATGAACCCAAGGAAGCTCAGTGGCGGCTCTCATGAGCTTGAACAACAGGCAAGTTTTCAAGCAGGAATGAAAGTGATTGGACTCCTGGACAAAGAGCTGGAAAGCCCAAACATAAGCCTGGTCTCCGAGTTAAAAGGAATGCAGACTGCCCAAATGCACCAGCCGTCTGTTTCTGCTGCCACCTTCCCAGGGGTCATGTCTGGAGTGAGGGTAGACAGTGCTGGGGAAAAACAATGTGAAGTACAGACTTTAAGAAAATAAAACATTAGGAGAACATTTCTTAAAGAGTTATACATGTGCCTGTGTATACACATAATCACAGGGGGATACTTAAATATATGCATGCATGTGCATATATGTGTGTGTGCCAAAATCATCCAAACTTATGTATGTATTCAGGCATGTATAACAAGCACTAAAACAAGCCCTTGAAATACTGTTGCATATTTTAAGCAAGATCATTTTTTTTAACAAAGGCATTCTAAAAACAGTAACAGGTGCCTGAGCACCATTTCAGTGTTATTTCATAAGTAAATATTAAGCAGAGAGCTTTGAGGGTATTATTAATAGCATATTAATAGCATATTTTATTCTAGGTTGCTTAGAAATCTATTTAGAAAGTCCCAAGTAGAAGACCTTGGGGAAAGAGGAGAGAGCTTTCTCTTGCGGCAATCCCACTGGGGGCCAGGAGGCTGTGTGCATGACATATCATTCCACCTATACAACAAAAACTTCTTCAGCATAAGAGCTTCTCAAGCCCCAACAGCCTGGGGTGGCAATGCCCACAGTGCCTTGCTGGATATAGAATCCGTTCTTGCCATAATCCTACCACCTGGCCTCCCACTGCACTGCTGAATCAGGGCACTCCTCCCTGGTACTGCTAGGAGGACAAAGAAATGCTCCATATTCCTGGGGCAGGCAATGATCACAGCAAGGTACAAAAGCAGCTTTGCTGGGATCTCCACCTTAGCAGAAAACAGACAAGAAGTCTTTTTGTCCGAGAGTTAAAGCGTGAAGACAAAACCATTTACATGTAGCAGGTGATAAATATTTAATGCTACTTGGTACAGTGGTTCTTCAAAAATGTGTTTCAGCTCTGAAGGCCTCTCTGTTAATCCACACTTCAGGGGGTATAGCCGAGTCCTGGGGAAATACATTTTTAATGAGGACTGTGCCAATGCAAAAGGTTCAGAAAGCCTATAGCATTTCAGTGTGGAGAGCCCACAGGGAATCTCACACTCCTGGGAGAAAGGGTCCTAATGTGAAGAAGGGGATGAAAAGAGGCCAGGGAAAAATTACCTTCTAGGGAAAGAAACCTGGTCAGAGCCCTGTCAGAATAATCACCAGAATGGATTTTCCCTCCTTTGGTGGATGAGCCCTCAGGTTCAGGGAAATCATATTCCAGACACTAAGCTCAGGATGAGAGCTTTGGCTGCTTTCCCAGTGTCTGTGGCATTGTAGTTGCTTAGCCTGTGCCTGTGGAGCTGCAGCACCATCCACTCAACACACAGGATCCTGCGCCCAGCCACGTACTCTGTCCCACCTCAGTCTCTCTCACTTTTTACAGTGTTGGATCCTGGCTGCCACTCCTTCATCTTTTGCCTTGCCTTAGCTTTTTTTTTTTTTTTCAAAATTATTTTATTTGTAGATTGCTACAATATCTTTATTTATTTATACCTTGCCTTAGCTTTTTAAAAATATTGTTTTATTTGTAGATTGCCATAATATCTTTATTTACTTATTTTTATGTGGTGCTGAGGATTGAACCCAGTGCCTCACACATGAGAGGCAGGTGCTCTACCACTGAGCTACAGCCCCAGCCCCTGCCATAGCTTTTGAGTCTGATTCTTTACTCAAGGGTCAGGAAAGAAATACTTTGGGCCAAAAGGACAAAGGGATAAGCTATGGCTGAAGCCCAAGACCTAGGGTCAACCTGCAAAAGTCAAAGCCATGAAGGGCCCACCCAGTGGTAAGACAGCTATAGAGGGTCTTGACCAACACCAGATATGTTGCCCAAGAACGAAAAGAGGATGGAAAAACACAACACCTTCTCTCTTTCCCCTGTTCTTCCATTGCCCATTGACGTCAAAATGATAGAGGGCAGGGATCAACACCCTATAACATAGCATGCACCAAAGTAAAGATCAAGACAAATCCAAGACCAAATTGGCCAAAGGCCAATACAACCAAGGATTTAAAAGGTAAGTTACAAGAAAGTGTGACATGAGACACCGCAACTACTAAATATAAGCATATATAATTTAAGCAAACATATATGCACTATGCACACAGAAATTAAGGAACTGAGAGATGGAAAGATTAGAAAAGAAAGAATAGGAAGAAGAATAGCAAGAGATGCAACTGATCCTCATTATTTCCTGTAGATATACTCTCTGGTATCCAGAGACACTCAATCAGGACATACTGAAACATTGCCTCTAGAGAAAACCCAGGGTTAGGGTCCTTTGAGCATCTGGTTAAATTTTCATCAATCAATCAACATACAACCTTGTTTTATATGTGTCTGGGTTTAAAAACACCTCCCTTAATATATATTACTGATCCATTAACATTGAACTCACAGCCAACCGCACTTAACTCATGCCTGAGCAAAACTCATCTCACACAATACTATCACTGTAAAGAACACTGCCGCTCTTTGCACTTACGATCACCAGTAGGCACTTCAACGCTACATGTATGGTCCTTTTAAATGGTAAAATCACCAACAAAAAGCACAAAAATGAGGATCATGAAACGAACAGACCTCAGAAAGGACAACTGTTTACAGAGCTCAAACAAGAAGACATAGTATTGCCTAATTTGGCCTCATGAGAGCATGTACACAGAACAACCCTGGAATGTTCTACATCTCCATGTATGTGTGAAATGACTGTGAAAGAGCCACAGGTATTGATTTCAATATTACAAATATATTTTAGCAAGTAGGTGAATTTGCAAATGGAGAATCTACAAATAATAAGAATCAATTGTCTATCAAGATGTTTAAAAAATTTTTTCAAAGGTTATTCTTGGATAGTAAGAAATGGATTGCTATTTGGTTCATTATATATTTTTTATTCCTTTCTATTTTCATCTGTTGTCTAATTTTTCTGCATCAAGCTTGTAATTAAGAGGAAAGAGAATTCCAAATATAAGGCTTCAAAAGGTAAGAAGAATTAGAAACAAAAGCATTAAGAAGCGAAATCATTTAATCAAGTAGGAGATCCTACTGAATATACCCCCAGAGAGCAGAGTTGCTCATCAATCCTGTATGAGATGAGGGCTGACCCCATAGTGTTTCCTCACTCTCCTCCAGCCAACAGCCAGGGTGAGCAAATAGCAAAGGCTAGATATGGGCAGGCTGAAGGTAAGAGGAGCATTAAGTAGATACCAACCATTAAGGTTAGCCCATTAAGTAGATACCAACCATTCCCACAGAATAGTTTAGCCTGGACTCAAACTCAAACCTTCCTGACTGCCTCAAATTAAATCTCTTGTGTTCAAGTTATGCTCACTAATAAGACTGCACTTGTTTCAGTTCAACCAATAAATAAAATTAAAGTCCCCTACTACATACTAAACACTGTATGAGGTACTAAAAGGAATTAAAAACCCCTTTCCATCATATTTCGCCTAATGCATTTTCTACGTACATACCTACTCTAGTGACTTAAACAAAAATAAAATTTAAAAATCCTAATTTATGAGATTCTTCAGTTTCAAACCAAGAATCACTGCAGAATTGAAAAAGCATCAGAATAACACAAAAGTATAGCAACTTAGTTCTCTGTTCCTTCCTGATGCCATTAATGAGCAACTTTTAATCTTTAATCCTCCTGCACTAAGCTGCTTTTACTGTCCCATCTGCTCCTCTTACTCATGCCTTCAGGATCTTATAATTAAATTCTAATTAAAGTTTAAGGCTTGTAATAAAGAAAACACTTGAGGAATGTCTTTGATTCAAGAAGCCAAAATAACATTTCAGCAGTTTGAAAAATGAATTATATCCTTTTGCTTAACAAGCATCTTTAAAATGGAATTAGAATGGGAAATTCCAATCTTCCGTGAATTTACCAACCTCACATTATGTAAATATGTTCATCGTCGCGTGTTACCTGTCTATCAGCTGAAAACAGCATGCACAAGTGGAAGGGAGCTCAGTGACAGCACACAAGGTAGAACTATCACCGACACCACCTGGTACTCAGACACATGGACTGGTGCAAGGCACCAGCATTCATCTAGCTCAGCACCTGGATCCTGAAAGAAGGGTTCTGGTTCTTCTCTCCAAACTCCATCAAGACTTTTTGGTCAGTATCCTCCAGATTGTCCTCTTACTTCATTGGTTCAGCCCAGCTTCCCTTGGAATGATATCTGCACACTCCCCAGCTCAGCCTCAGTTCTCTACCCCCCTGGAGGGACAGTGGCCTTTCCGAAGCATCATTCTGATCAAGCTGTTTCATTCTGAACTACTCTATGTTCTGTTGGCACCTTACATACACCTCTGCTATAGCATGCTTCATAATTTTGACTTATTTATTGGTCTGCTTTCTCTTTCTAGACTCTGAACAAGCTTCTTGAGCATAAGCACTGTCCTGGACAGAAAAAAAGTACTTTCTTTTTATAACCCTGAAATGAAAAAGTAATTTACTTCATAAATTCAGAAACACTTATCAAAGTCTTCCAGAAGCATCAAGTTCACTGGCAACGCATACCTTGTTGGAACTTTTGGTTAGAGGGCACAATTTAACAATCAGTGTCATTATTAAATATAAAATTACATATCATAGAGAATTATTAATAACAACAATGTATCAGATGCTGATTGAAGTGTTTTCTGCTATAATTCAAATTCTCACAGCCACGAGGCACATTCTATCATCATTTGAGATGAGGAAGCTGAGGGAAAGAAGAGTTGAAGTTCTTGCCTAAGATCATGCAGGTATCAAGTGGTGGTCAGGTTTAGACTTGGGCCATCTGGCTCCAGAGCCCAAGTCATAAACACCCTCAACCAGTCTGAGTAAAGCACGTAAGGACTTTGAGTTCTTTTTTTCCCAATGCCCCTTGCTCTTGGCCTATGACTTGGTCAAACTAATGCTCTCATCACTTTGTGACATACCACAGTCTGTCATGCTACACCTTCACCCATGCTGCCTGTTGGCCACATGTCCTTATCCACCTAGTAGATTCTTGCTCACCCTTTGAGTCCTTTTCCAGTCATCTCCTGTCTTATATGATCTTTCCTAATTCCTGGACAGACCCAACTACTGCCCCTTTTACTACTGTAGCATCTAGAATCTACTGGATTTGTGATCCAGTGCTAATTAGCCTGCACAGAAACCACCTGAGGGACTATGCTTTCCTCTCCATGCCCCTTAAGAGCAGAACACACAGCAGGACTTTGGTAAATGTATGAGGCATGAAAAAAAAGAAGGGTTCTCTAAATTTGAATAGTGGACATATATACATCATGGTTAAGTCTTGCTGAAATAATTTTAGAGAAAAATGTTGCCTTCCCTGGTATGTTCCAGTGTTTCATAAGAGGACAATTGTTTATATATAAAGAAAGAGAAAAGAAAAGGTAAATAATCTTATAAGCCCAAAGACCACATCTTATATTCTCTGAGCATCTGGTATACTGGCAGCTCATGCTTTTGCTTTTTGACTATTGAGATATATTAGTTCCTTTCTTCCATAATCCTACAGACTGTAAGATGAGCCCAAACCAGACCACAGAGAGAGCAAAACAGGAGACTCAAACCCAGCTGCACAGGCAGTCTGGACTGGACGGAGCCGCCTATATCCCAGCATGGATTTCCAGGCTTCAGAGCCCAGGGCCCCATGCCTTGCCCACTCTGCCAGGGGAGCATCTCCACCTAGACTGGCCTTGTGCTACAGAGCTCCACTGAAATTAAGGCCTATTTCTTGTCCTAAGAGCCCTTAGTAACCTTACTTGTTTTTGTCAAATAAGCCCTCTCAATTCTGTTCCAGGTGACCAGCCACTCTGAACCATAGATCTGCCACCTTGTCTAAAAGCTCAGTGCCCCTCCATTTGGGAAACCTCTAATTCTTGCCTTCTATTCAGCAAATAAATACCAAGTTTATTCCAAGTTCAAGCAATAAGTATCAATAAGTACTAGGTCTTTTACACAGCTATATCTCAAATTCCTTAAAAATCTTCCAGTAGAAACATATAATTATATTATTTCATTCAATAACTCTTTACCAAATGCCTTCTATGTGACAGATGGGGCAATAAAGCTAGGTGACATGCCCACTGTCATACAGCTGATGTGCAGAAGTAGAATTCAGAAAAAAGCATTTAACTCCCATGATATATTTCAGCTCCTGGTCTTTTGTCCTTTAAGAGGTGAAGATATATTAGGGAAAAGCATGCACTCAGATATCTGATATCTTGCTTTTTACCAGAGCTTATAAGTAAACATGGCTGACCTAACCCTGCATATAATTCCAGGCTATATTCCATCCTCTGTCTACTCCACACTACTGACCATTTCCTGAACAGGTGATGGATTTTCACACTTTCCTATATATTTGTACCTTTGTCTGCCTACCAGGTCTTCACCTGTCCCTTGAATTCACCCCTGTAGATCCAGCTCATTCAGTCTTCATTCAGTATGTACTAAAGGTGTGTTAGGTATCATTTCCTCCACAAAATGATAAAGAGACAAGATTGCCAGGCACAGCAGCACATGCCTGTCATCCCAGCTACTCCAGAGGCTGAGGTAGGATCCTTCAAGGCCAGGAGTTCAACATCGTACTGGGAAACATAGTGAGACCCCCATCTCAAAACAAAGCAAACAAAAAACAAAAAAAAAGAGGCAAGATTTAGCACCCGTCTTTAGAAAGCTTAGTCTAGAAGATGGTAAAGACAAGTAAACAAATCAAAACTCGGTACAGTGTTGTCCTAGGACAGGGTAAGCACAGGCTGTGTAGGAGCTCAAAGGAAAGCCTAGAAGCCCATCATGGGGCCTCCTATCTTAGATGCTTCTCTCCCCATTCCTTCCCTCATTCTCTAATCCCACCACAATATACTCTTCCCATCCTCTTTCTCCATTGTACTGTTCAATCTGCACTCACAGCATTTTTCACATTGAATCATAAATCATGACTTGATTACTTACCTCCATCACTAGAATCAATTCCTTGAGGGAGCTGATTAACTGACAAACACTTATTGAGTGCTTGTAGGACTGTACTATTAAAAGCATGTGTTGTATCATTTAAGTCCTAGCAAGTACATACTAGCCATATGACTGGGCACATGTTGAAAATGTATGTTAGTTGAAAATTAAATGCATATTTATTAATATGAAAGTAAAATACTATTAATAATGCTTGTAAATATTATTACTATTATGTACCAATTATTAATAATTTAATAGGATAATAGATTGAGGGTTAAACCAAACACAAAGAAAGAAACCTTAGCTTCTTGGATAGAAAAAGAATATGATATCATTTTAGAGATTATGAATCTTATAAAAAGTTAAATAATATTAACAAAGTACTATAAAAATGAGATTATGTTACAATTCTAGTCTTTATGGCATTGTTTATTTCTAATACTCACAAAATAATTCAGAATTACATATAATATTTTATGGTTTAGTTCTACTTGAGTTTTTCAAGCAAAAGTTCTATTTAGAGTTTTTGTACATCTTATAAAGATGAATTAAAAACAGAAAGTTCGCATTATCATTTTCATATTTCATAAGAAAACCCACAAAATTTTGTACAAGAACATTGAGATAAATAATCTCTGACATAAACAATAAAAAATAAGGAGTACAAGAAACAGAAGTGTTAGAGAAAAATGAAATTCCTAAAACATATTTTGTTTCTAATTTTTAAAATGATAGACTTTAGAGTATTTCATAAGAGGACAATTGTTTTAAACTCTGCTTCTAGAGGATGTGGGACTGATACTCTGGTGAGAAGATATGACTGGAATGCATATTTACAGATGAAACCACAATAAGAAATTAATAGTGTTCTTTGAAGTCTGTAGTAACCATGAAACTTATACTGTACAAGGTTAAAGAATAAATGGGTGATTAGATAAATGAAGGAAGTGTATGTTGATTATTCATATGGAGAATTTGACTACTATAGAATAGCAACAGAGGCCTGCAGCCCAATTTTGCAAAGTGCTTTCATTTATTAAGGCAGGAAATATAGGCTAAAACATCATGGAACACATTACATCTGCACACACAAGTCTAAAGGATCACTTCTGCTTCTGAGTGCCAAAAAAATAAATGCATAATGCTGACTCCACCCTACCATCCAAATATATCTGATTCCTAAATGCTTGGCTTTAGCTGAGCCAGTTTTCTTAACAACTTTCAGAACAAACAGGAAAGCAAAACTTTGCAGCAAAGATATCCCTATGTTCATGTCCATGATTTTGAACACTTGTGATTTCCTGACATAGCATGCAGACATAGTACACACACACTTCTAGGCTGAGTGGAAAGTACACACACACACACACACACACACACAAAGTGGACACTGAGGTGTGTCCTGCATTAGATCATACATGTTCGCCTCAAGTTCTGAAAAGGTTAAGAATTCACTCTTAAGGATTTTTTTCCAGTCTCCAACAATGTGTGCATGGCAAGAAGAATGGAAAAAGGAAAATTCTACTGCACAGAAAGCTCTAATTGAAGATGATGTTAGTAACAGTGCATCATACCAAGACTGGGCTAAGGAACTGAATAGGCACTTCACAGAAGAAGAAATACAACTGATCAACAAATATATGAAAAAATGTTGAAAATCCCTAGCAATTAGAGAAATGCAAATCAAAACTACTCTAAGATTTCATCTCGCCAACTCAATATGCCAATTATCAAGAATACAAATAACAAATGTTGGCAAGGATGTGGGGGGAAAGGCACATTCATACATTGCTGGTGGGACTGCAAAATGGAACCACTCTGGAAAGCAGTATGGAGATTCCCTAGAAAACTTGGAATGGAACTACCATTTGGCCCAGTTATTCCACTCTTTGGTTTATACCCAAAGGACTTAAAATAAGCATACTGCAGTGACACAGCCACATCAATGTTTACAGCAGTTCAATTCACAATAGTCAAGCTATGGAACCAACATAAGTGCTCTACAACAGATAAATATAAAGAAAATGTAGTATATATGCACAATGGAATATTTTCTCAGCAATAAAGAAGAAGAAAATTATGACATTTTCCAGTAAATATGCAGCAAAGATATCCCTGTGTTCATACTAACTTCATACTAAGTGAAAAAAGCCAGTCCCAAAAAAACAAATATTCTCTCTGATATGTGGATGCTAACCTACAACAAGGGAGGGAAAAATTAGAAGTTCATTGCACTAGACAAAGCAGAATGAAGGGAATAAGGGGGAATAGTAATAGAAAGATAGCAGAATGAATTGGATGTATCTTTCCTTTCCTTATATATGAATATATGACCAAAGTAACTCTACAACATACACAACCACAACATTGGGATCCTAACTGGAACATGTTATACTTATTCTATATATGTATAATACATCCAAATATATTCTACAGTCATGTGTATCTAGAAAGAATAAAATGATTAAAAAAAATAGAATTCATTACCTACAACACTAAAAATAATGTCCAGTAAGTGCCAGGCATTGTATATACAAGAGCTACTGTCACTCCAACTGCAATTAATAAAGCTATAGCTTAGGGGAGCCTTATCAAGTGACCAATAACAAGAACTAATGAGTCAGTTTTGCCTTTCATCTAAGTCTACTCCTGTGGACAAATTTCTTACCTTTTCTAAACCTTACTCTGCCCTTCTCTAAAGTGGGTATGATCATACCTACCTAAGAAAGCTAAGGTAAGGAGTGATAAATAGTGCATATAAAGTATCTAACATAATGTCTGAAATATGTTATTATTCAATAGACAGCAGTGGTACTGACTCTACTATTGCCCATGACCATACAAACAATAGGAGACAGAGGTAGGATTTAAATTCATATTGATTGATGTTAAAACCAATGCAGACAACAGAATTTTGGGGGAATTTAGGATGTGCTAGCAGTAACACATGAATGTTTTACATGTGTGATCACAGTTAATCACCACCTTAACAGTATGAAATAGATACTATTATTATCTCTAATATATAGATGAGGAAACAAAGATACCAGATGTTCCACAATTAATAGCTATTGGAAGTTTGACAGTCAACCTCTACTCCCAATTTCAGGATTTCCAATAACAAATAATCTCTAAACCATCAGCACATTCATATACCTTTCATGATGATAGATTGGCATTTTGAAACCATACAATATCACAGATATATTTTAGGAAGATAAAAGGATATAGAAAAGGACATTGCTTTGAGTCACTTGAGAAGATAGACCTATATAAATGGAAGATAATATTACTGTTACTAATTTGCAAAGATATGAACAAGTTACACTGGGACAGATCCTGGTTAATCAAATTGGTCTTTCTCTCTCTCTCTCTCTCTCTCTCTCTCTCTCTCTCTCTCTCTCTCTCTCTCTCTCTCTCTCTCCTTTTTATTCTGGAAAAATTTCAAGCCATTTGAACTTTATAAAACATACCAAAGACTGGTCTCCAAAACTTCGTATCAACAAACCCTCACAACCAAAAGCTCTCAAATGCTTCTAAGCAAAAAGTCAACATGTTCCATTTTTCCATAGCAAATGGCCTTTGGAAATTTTTCTTATTTTTATACTTTTACAGTCAAATGATCATGATTAACAAGAATGACATAGAAGTGAGTGCAGCTGGAGAAAAATGCTGTTGTGAAGGTTAGGGCTAAAAACATCATGTGCAACTTGAAATAAAAGGGTACAGGACTGTAAGGTAAGTCAAGGCCCCAAAGACTCCATTCCCCTATAGTCTCATCTCATTAAGACTAGAAGCACCAGTTTTCCTCAAAACAAGTCCTGGAGGAACAAAATCAGAAGGACACTCATCCTTTTGATGCATTCTTGAAAATACCAAGTCCTTGATCTAGATGGATTTGTACAGGCAGTTGACAGTTCAGATATGAGTGCATGTTATTCCAAAGGTCAAAGAGCTGGCAAAATGGATATGACTGTTTTCAAACAGGAATGAGTTCCCTTTGAAATCTGAGGCTTAGATGAGCTGATTCCAGAGTGCCCTGTGAATGAGCAAAGACATGGGGGGGGGGACTGTATTGTGTAAGCAAAGATCTTTTGCAAATAACACAGGTCTTGTCCTTATGCAGTGCATGGCCCACCTGTTCTTATGCAGTGCATGGCCCACCATTAAATTCTGGACAAAAGAGAAGCCACCTTATGAAGTGGGAGGTAGCTATTTTAGCAAAAAGGTACAATGAACACTTCATTGTCCATATCCTGCAAAGGTCTCCCTCAGAGTCCTCCTACGTCCAACACAATCTGTTCAGGATATACTTTGCCTTCTGTTTATTTGTGCTTACCTATTTTTCCATCATGGCTTGATTCTATACTTCCAAATACCTGAGTTGTTTCTGTGGCCATTATCATTCAGGAAGTTCCATGGTGTTGCTATCTCAACCTGCTCTGACTCTCGGTTTAGTAAATCAAATGAGTATTCCACCCCATAAATCTTCTAGAAACACAACCCTGCATCCTTGTCCCAGTGGCCCCAGTAGCTGTGGAATGAAATACCAATGGAATTAAGGGAAGTTTTTGCAGACTCAAATATCATAGAAATGCAATAATTTGTCTTTATTAATAGAAGGTCAAATACCATGTACCTCTGACAGTTGCATCAATATTTTTACAGTCCTTAGGTTTTGACTTTCAGCAGTGCATGGCCCACCTTTAACCCCCCAAAAATTAAGTCTAAATCCCAACATTGTTAAATTGCTTTGAGATACCTTTTTGAAAACTAGTATATTTGAGACATAAAGTGTTCAAACTGCTGCCTGATTTTCTTTGCAACTGAACCTCCCAGAATTCTGTTCCTTGGAACACCAGGTCATTCTGCAGCACTTTGGATTCCTCGATGCTCTGCAAACCTATAATCCCTTTCTTAGCATACACACTCTGCCAAAGATGCTTATGGCTAACTCTCCTGTAGCTTCCTTTTGATACAGAACAAACACAATTTGATGCTCATTCTGTGCCTGAACAAATCAATAGGACATCATTGTGAAGTAGGTTGTGTGATTCCCATTTTACAGAGGACGGAATGGTTGCTTAGCAGTTATGACCTAAATTCACATGTGTGGAATGAGTCTGAACTGTGACTCCAAGTCCAGTGAGAAGCCCAGTATTTTTTCCCCATTCCCCAGTTCTGTGACTTCCCTTTTTCCATTATTTCTGCATCTATTGGCTCCCTCTTCACCAACCACTAGGGGAGCCTTAGACAGCTGGGATAAATGGAAGAGACTGCAATCATGTCCAGCACTCTTTGAGTTCTCTGACACTGAAAGCCATGGGCAATGGGTAGAGCCAGGGGCAAGCAAAAACCAAAATACAAAAAAAAAAAAAAAAAAAAAAACATCAAGATGCAGACATACCCAAAAGTTCCAAAATTTTTCAGAAATATTATATTTAAAAATTAGTAAAAATATCACTGAAGCTACAGCTCAGTTTCCACATTTATGTGGAAATAAATCTGGAGTATACAAAGGTGAAATCCCAAAAGTATGATTCTTTTAAAGAAAAGACTCAAAATTTCAGAGGGGGGGGGGGAACCTGAGTCTTAGACAGCTGGTCTCAAACTTTAGCATGCATCAGTATCTCCTGGAGGATCTGTTAAAACACAAATTATTCTGTCCTTTCTCCCAAGAGTTTCCATTTCAGTTGGTTTGGGGTGAGGCCAGAGAATCTGCATTTCCAATGTTTTTAACTGATGCTTATGGGGCTGTCCTGGACTATGCCTGGAGAATATCTGGTTTAGTGTGATTATTTACCTAGCAAATTCTTTACTTTAGCAAAACAGTTCTCAGTTGGGCCTGTTGCCACATGCCTGTAATCCCAAAAACTTGGGAAACTGATGCAGGAGGATCACAAGTTCAAGACCAACCTCAGCAATTTAGCAAGGCCCTAAGGACCCAGTGAGACACTGTCTCAAAATAAAACAACAACAACAAAAAAAGGTCTGAGGATGTGGATCAGTGGTTAAATGACCCTAGGTTCAATGCCTCATATCTTTCCCAGAAAAAAAAAGAAAATAAAAATAGTTTTCTGGCTATATCTTTAATAATCAGTTAACAAACAGGTACTAACCTAATTGGTATTAATCGAGTTGGTATATCATTGTAGTAAATAGCCTGAATTCTGAGATTCAAATCTCATCTCTGCACTTATTAACCATGACAATGGGCAAGTTCTCTGGCCTCTTTGAGCCTCAGTTTTCTGATCTGTGGAATATAAATAATAATCATAATACATGTAACATAAGGATATTGGGAGGACTAAAGGGTTAATATATCTAAAATGGTCAAAATCTTGCTAGCACACACATTAAGTACTATGCAAGCTTAATCTACTAACACGGTACAGCCATCCATCACATAATGATTGACATATTCTGAGAAATGCATCATTAGGCAACTTCATCATTGTGCAGACATTATAATGTCTACCTATGCAAACCTGGATGGATGGCTTATTATACCCCAAGTTATATGCTACAGCCCACTGCCCCTAAACTATAAGGCTTTGCCTGGCTGGATGAATAAAGTTCAGTTGACAGGGCACTAGGCCTATCGTTGACGCTCACTTTTAGAACAAAGAGTACTGGTCCTTCCAAGGCACAACAAAGGCAAATTTTCCCCCAGTGGATCCCTTTTCCTTTCTGGGTACAGTGTGCAGACCCTTGGTCCTCCACTGAACTACATTTAAAATGACTTTTGTGTAGAAGAGACACAGTGGCCATTTTCATACATGTGTGTGCAAGCAGCAATGAAGTGATTGTAATGTGAACAATGTGTACTTCTGATAGAAGAGACGACATTGTATCAAGGGCCTGGGGTGGGGAGCGGGGGCGAAATAAAGAAACCAAACCTTACACTTTATTATATGAAATTCTGATAAAAAGCACTTCGAAGCCTCTTTCCCATCATCAAAAAACCACACTGGGCAAGATCAGAGCTTAACAGCCAACCAAAAAAAAAAAAAAAAAAAAAAATCACATTCAATCCCTGAGATCATTTTCCTGAAATAGAAAACTACATATGTTTCTCAAATTTCACATCAAGCCACTGCAGGGGCCAGACTGCAGGGCTGAATCAGGCCAAAGGAAGAGAAAAGGCAGAGGGGAGGGGGAGGGCTTAAGAGGGGGAGTAAACAGAAGAAAATGAGCCCATTCTTCCACATCACCACGTTTCTCTGGCACAATCTAAACTTACAAACACCCCCAGTTTCATAGAACTTGTAGCTAGGGTTGCTTATCGGGCAGCCTTTACTTTGTCAAATTAAGATGCATTGCCTTGGATTAGCAAGGCTCCTTAAATTCAAAATGACTTCATGGTTGGCTCAGAGTTCAGTGTCTCTAGGGCCAGCAGCCAGGAACACATCCAGTGCGGAGCCTCCCTCCCCTCTCTATACTGACCTACCTGACTTTTCCAGGGAGACAACAGAGCGAAATCCCAAGAAGAAAAGCTGTCGGGGTTAATTAAAAGTCCAAACACCTCTTTAGAAACTATCTCCTGCTCAATATTTATACAGAGTATAAGACTCCTCACAGGCCAGCGTGGGGAGGGGAGGAGGAGGTGAAGGGCGGAAACAGGTTTGAATGGCATTTGGAACCCATTAATTTTTAAAAGACAGGCTGCCCCCCCCCCATATGGACCCAGAAAGGTTTGAAATGTAAGGAAACCGGAAAGATGAATGAGCTGAGGATTGTTTCGAAAGCCTAGGGAGCGTGTTCGGCTTTTGAAAGGAATAATATCTGAGCAATAATAAGAGCTGACACTTTTTATTGGTGAATGCAGTTTTTGGCACATTTTCATGACACAGGTTGACAATTTTTTTCATTTAACAAAAGAAAAAACAATCTTCTAAATGACTTGGGAACAAAGGGCTCCTTGACTGTAATTTCTTAATAACATTTAAGAATTCTCTTCAAAAGCCCCTGACAATAATTTAGAGAGAAGAAATAAAAATGCAGAAAATAAGAAAAGGATTTTTATTTTAAAAAAAAGAAACTAAATATAAGGAGAAAAAAAGAAAAGAGAAGGGATGTGTAGAGCATCTTAACATTAACTTACATCTTAAAGGTTTGAGTTCTAAGGTTTGACCTTAATAAAATTTTTTTTTTCTGAAGAAGAGTTTCAAGAGGGAATCCATAAAGATATTTTATTCAACACCATCAGATCTCACAGACTCAGAACTTTGGACCTGGAAGGGCTACGTGGATCTCCAAATCCAACTACTGCACTTTGCAGATCAGGAAACTGAGGGTCACACCCCAAGATTACCAGGGACAAGTCTTCAGAGCTCCCAGCCACACCACTTCTAATCTTGTGTCATGGATCCCAGGCACCGTCAAGCTGTCAGAGTCCTGAAGAGCATCATGGGTCCAACAACTGCAAACTGATACCTTTAATCAAGTTGACTGAATCTTGCTACCCAGAATCACACATGAACAGCATGTTCTGAAGGTCCGATTAGCAAGGCCATGAGAGAGTCCACTGATGGAGTCACTCTGGGTAGAAAACAAATTCAAGAGCCCATAAACACTGGGAACACCCCCTACATCCTGAAGGGGGGCCTTCTGGAGCAAGAAAAGGGCCCCTAAGCAAGGCAAGATAAGGGATAGCCCCGATTTTCCAGCTCTTACTCCACCCACTGGCACACTTCAAAATACAACACTTCTGGGTTTCAGTTCTTTTACTTGGAAAATGAGATCTGTGGACCACTTTCATAGTTTCAAAATATTTTTAAAAAAGAAAATACACCATCATATCCATTTGTAAATGAGGAATCAATTTCCAAGATCAGTCCACTTTACCATATTGAAAGAGCAAATGGGATTAAATTCCAAAAGTGATTTGAGGTCTCAAAGAAAATTGTTAAGTAAAGGAAAAGCTATATTGCTGCTCAGTTGGAAAATTACAGTCATGCTGGCTATCATCTTTCAGGAGTACAAAATTCATGTCTAGATGTATGCAGCAGAGGGCTGGGAAAGAACTTTATGGAAATTGAATACCTGGCGGTTCTCAACGAAGACTGGCGGTTCTCAACGAAGGGTATGGCCATCATAATTACCGAGGTCACACATTTTTACCCATACCCCAAAGGACACAGGTGCGGTTTCTTAACCTTTTGCATTCAGATTTGCTTTACTGATGAAAAGTTAAAGACAGCAGACTTGACCTTCTTTAGATTTTGCTTCAGTGTGCAGACAGAGGCAGGCAGTGCTCCAGTAGGCAGCACTAGTGCGGGGAACAGGGGATCCTGAGAACCTGAGTCTTAACAGGAGAAAAAGCCACGACATTAACATTCTTTGGACATTTGGTCTCTGAACTGACTGGCCTGAGGCCTTCCTGGTACCTACTCATGTCTTCACGTCCATGATAGGTCCAAGAACTGCTGACTCTCACTCCATGCCTCATAGACCCCTAATGGCCTGACAAGAAGCCAAGAAGAAGAATGGAGAGAAGAAAACAAGGCCTGTCCTTTCCACCCACTTGTAAGGTTTTTTTTTTTTTTAACTGAATTTGAATTCACCCTAATACTCAAATAATAAAAAGCAAAGGGAAAAGCTGAGCATGGTGGCATAAGCCTGTAATCCAGCAACTCAGGAAGTTGAGGCAGGAGGATCACAAGTTCAAGAGCAGCCTTAGCAACTCAGTTGAGGTTCTAAGCAACTTAGAAAGACACTGTCTCAAAATAAAAAGAATTGGGGATGTAATTCAATAGTTAAGTGTCCCTGGGTTCAATTCATGAAATGGAAAAGGAAAAAAGAAAAAAAAGACAAAGGGAAAACACAGATGGAGATGATACTTCTTACATGCTACTATGTGGCAGATACTAGCCAGAGGTCCCATCCATGTGGTTCTTGATTGTCTCGCTCCATGTTGTTTTTGTCTTCCACTTCCTAAGAAGAAATGGACTGAGAGGAAGTAAAGGGGTTTCCTAAGCTCACTCATATGAAAAATGTAAGACGAAACTGTGAGCTGAGGATTTTTTGGCACTCCAGCCTTCATGTGGATTTGAAGAGTTCAATAAATGTATATGTCTCTAGTGCTGGATTAGCAAGGGGATATCCAGCAGGTGCTCTCTGAATCTATAGTTCAGAATAAGTAAGCAAAAGATGAATGAATGACAAAAGTCACAAGCTGCTCATCTCTCCCCACCTACCACTCTCACTCTCCTCTTCCTCACTATCACAGAAAGAATATAAATTGGTAATTTCCCGAGAAATTATGATTCTGTGATTTTGTTTTTTATCTAATACCAATTCTCTCTTTTTCTCTTTAGTGGTTAGAGAACTCCAATTTTATGTAGGTAGTAAGGCAACCAACAAAAAAATGAAGTCAGGGCTGAAGACGTAGATGTAAAAATGTCAAAAGACCTAGTCCCTTGATGACTTCATAGGCTTACCTTAATGACTGATGACTCCATGTATCTAGATTTATTTACAGAAAATAATTGACCCTTATGTGTTTATGGGTTGTTTTAAATTCTACATTATTTCTATTATTCATCAGTGAAGAGATAAAGATCATATGTTTCCGTAAAGAATGAAAACATTCTTCTTTGCCAAAATTTAGAGGAAAGAAAATCTCATATTTACAGGTCATTTTTCAGCACTGTCAAATATTCTAAAGAATAAACTGATTAGAGAGGACTGGGTCATTCTTCCTAGAACGTATGAGGGCTGTTTTATGCAACACTGTTTTGAGAAACCATCCTCCAGTGTAAACATAAAACAATGCAAACCAAAAGGCTTTAGTGTCAAGCATATCAAAAATGTCTGCATTTTTTTCCTTAGAAAAAAGAAATTTTATGAGACAACCTGAGGAATCCTTATCAAAATGCTTCAACCAAATCCAGCTCCCAATATGCCCCTTCCGGATAATCTAAATTCCATCAATTTATCTTCCATTCAGAGACTTTTAACATTATAAAAGCTGTCTCCTAAACCTTACAGAGACCCACAACAATGAGGACAATTTGAAAAAAAAATGGGGAAAACAGAGTTGGCAAAGATGTGGGGAAATTGGAGCTCTCACATACTGTGGATAGGAATGGAGAATGATGTAGCCACTGTGGACAAGTCTGGTGGTTTCTGAGAAAACTAAACATAGAATTACCACATGAACCAGCAATTCCACTCCTAGATGATACCCAAAAGAACCAAAAGCAGAGACTTGAGCAGATACTCACACACTAATTGCTATAGTTTGGATCTGTTTTTTCCTCCAAAAGTTCACATGCTGGAAACTTGGTTCCCAATGTAACAGTATTGAGAAGAGTTGGGGACATGGGGGAGGGAGCAGGTCATAGGGGCACCACCTAAGATTGGATTAATATCTATCTCAAGAGACTGGGGTAGTTCTCTTGAGGCTGGGTTAAGTTTCAGTGGAATGAATTAGTTACCAAGAGAGTGGGTTCTTAAAGAGAGTTAATCCCCACTCCCTCTTGCGCTTATGTTCTGCACAAGAAAATATTTCATCATGAACCCTCACCAGAAGCCAAACACATGATCTTCAACCTTCAGAACTGAGAGGTAACTAAATATCTTTTCTTTACAAATTACCCCATCTCAGGTTTTTGTTATAGCCACAGAAATCAACTAATAAACCAATGTATTATTAAAATTATTGATTAAAAAACAGCTTTAATGTTCACTGTAGCATTATTCTCAATAGCCAAAAAGTGGAAACCATGCAAACATTTATCAACAGAATAAGCAAATAAGTATAATGGAACATTATTATTCGGCCATAAAAAAAAGAAAGGAAATTCTGACAAATGCTACAATGTGGGTAAACCTTGAAAACATGGTGCTAAGTGAAATAAGCCAGATATAAAATTACTAGTAGTATGTAATTCTACTTAAATTAGTTACCTAGAAAAGAAAAACATTATAACAGAAATAGATTAGAGGTTTTCAGGAAATGGGGAGTTATTGCTTAAAAATATGGTGTTGGAAAATATAGTGTTAGAATAAGACAGTGGTGATAGTTACACCACACTGTGAATGTAAGCAATATTACTGAACTATATACTTAAAATGGTTAAATTGGCAAATTTTACACTACACAAATTTTAATTACTAAAAATAAATAATATGTCAAAAACACTGAATTGTATTCTTTAAATGGGTGAACTTTGAGTTGTATAGAATATGAATTATTTCACAATAAAGCTGTTTTTTAATCAAATCTCATCTCTATATGCAAATGAAAAGGTGTCCAGGAAGAAAGCACTGAGGAAGGGGTGTGAAGGGTAGCAGCCTCCAGAGGCAGACGTTAGCATGAGGCTTCTTCCTTCTCAAGCTGATGTCTTTACCCTCAGTAAGGACAAGACCCCTGCCCAAGCTGCTCTCTCTACTCAGTATCACCAGAGCACACACAGCTGACTTAGCACCCCATCCTCTTTGTTTTCTCCAAAAGAGTAAGGAAAAGCCATCTGATCACGGAGGGACAGGAATATATTAAGCTGCAATTTAAGAGTCACAGTGTTAGAGGCAGATGATGATTCATATATACCTACAGCAACTGCCACTCACACCTTTGCTTTCTATGCCCAGGTGCATCCAGCTTGGCTTCCAGTTGCCGGAGAGTAAACACACATAAACAAGTCTGCACTCAGAATGCTGAGTAAGTTATGGATGTGAGATCTGGTTGATATATCTGTTCTTCTACCTGCCCTATACCTATGTACACATACACCTGAACATTTAGATAATCTTTAGCTCAATTTCTGAGCTGTACAGTTCACCCAGTACATCAGAATTCTGTATGTCAATGGTAAAAAGAGTATGAGATAGATTCCCATTCTTCATTTACAGATCAATATGCCATCCATACGCATATCCTGACAGATGAGCAAGTAATTGTGAGAAAAATTACAATACAAAGATATACCTTAAAAACTCCAAACCGAGAAGCACACAAATAAATGCTATTTTAAAAGGGATTATTCCAGAATTTAAAAAGGGATTATTTTCATAGTGGTTTCTAAAAACCATTATTTCATTTCTTTAACGTGGAAGACAGAATATTTACTGGAACCTACATAGAATTGTATCCTGTAGTGCAGGAGAAAGGAAAAGGAAAACAATATAAGTACATTAATATAATTTAAAAATTAAAAGGAAAATAAAATATATTTTAGAAAATAAAGCCCCAGTTTCCCTTATGCCATAGAAACGTCTCAGAAATTCTAACATGTAAACTTTAAACCAAACTTACAGAATGTCTCTTGGGCCTAAGAAGCCTGGTCATCAATTTCCTTCATTCCAAAGCCATAAAAGTAAGTGAACTGAAAAAATAACAAGTCTCCCATACAAAAATAATTCAAAATAATATATGTAGCTCTTCCACCTTCAAAGAGATGAAGCACACATAACTCCCCACTCCCTTTAGGTTTGGAGAGTTATATACAGTGACTTCTTTCCAAAGAGTACAGTATACAAGGAGTGGGCGTCAGGGGTTGGAATGAACACTTTAAGCTGTAGAAATGTGACAAAGAGGATCTCAGCCAGAGAATCAGGTTAATGTGATTCCAAGAGTGATATGAAAGAACCATGTGAACTTGCTCCCCAAAACACACTTTCCAGGTCTCACTGTGAGAAAAATATCAGACAACTTCCAGCAGAGGAACGGCCCACCATATACCTGACCAACACTATTCAAAACTGTTCAAGTCTTCAAAAACAAGGAAAGCCTAGGCAACCACTGAGGCCTAGAGGTGCCTGAGGAGACAAGGCTAAATGTAATGTGCTACCCTGGGTGGGACCTAGAACAGAAGCCCATTAGGCAAGGAAACGTAAATAAAGTATGAAGTTTAGTTAATGATAACGCACCAATATTCGTTCATTACTTGTGACCAACGCACCACACATGTAACAAATGATGTTAATAACAAAGGGAACTCCGTGTAAGGCATAGGCAAGCTTTCAGGACCATCGTTCCTGAGAATTTACAACTAGAAAATTTCCTGAAAATGTAAACTATTTTAAAATCAATAGTTTATCTGAAATTATAATTGGAACATACTTATTATTATTATTATTAGAACATACTTTTAAATAAGTTACATTATATTTTTGCCTCCTGAAAATGAAGAAAAACTTTTTCTCAAACCCCTGTGTTCAAAACAAACTTAGGCTCCCAAAGAACAGTTGGGTTTTGATGGATTCAGTTCTTCACCTAGTCATGTTCCACTTTGTTCTGGTCAAAAGAACCCTGAAAACAACCTATTAGTAAGTTTAAAGAACCTCATAGATTCTGTGAAATTCTTAGAATAAACTCAGTCATTCCATGAATATTTTCACTGACTTCTGATTCTTTTACATTTTAATCACTGTTTTGTTTTTTTTTCTTGTTCTCTCTCTCTCTCTCTCTCTCTCTCTCTCTCTGTGTGTGTGTGTGTGTGTGTGTGTGTAAGAGAAAGAGCAGAGTACACGCACATACACACACGTGCGCTGCAGACTGAACTCAGGGCCTCCTGTATTTTAAGCATACCTCAATCACTGAACCAAACCTGGCCCTGTTTTTAGCTTATTTATTACCAGTCACTGAAAATCTCTTTAGAGGGAGTATTTATATGTATGAACATATTTTAGTCTGGTTATACAAAATTTTATCTTTCGAATCTCTGACTAACCATCTCTCATGTTCTGGACAGTCACCCACTCAATGGCTAGAACATGGCAAATTACTACAGTGTTCAGCTTAAGTTCGTGAATTGCAAGATGGAAATAACACCACCTGCTTTCACGGATGGTTGCTGAAGACTAACAGAGCTCACATTCGTCAGTACGCCTAGCACAGATAAAAGAAAGGCACTGGATAAATGACAGTGACCATTATTACTATTAACAAAAATAGCGGTAATTATTTTCATTAATATGATGAAAAGAATGGAACAGAATTACAAATCAGTCCTCAGCCTGGTGCTGATTTCCTCAGTGACCCAGATAAACACAAGTAAATGCTGTATTTCAGGGGAGGAGAACAACTAGAGAGGAGAGGAAAAATGTTTTCAAGGAAAAGAGAGAAGGAGGAGAGGAGGAAGAGAAAAATTTCTTACATATGGTCACTACCAAAAACAAGTTTGAAAGCTTTAAGACAAGGTGAAATCCAATCACTCCTCTGAGTCCAGACTCTACTAGAATAATAAAAAGAAAAAGAAAAACACCTTCTAGCCTTTTTGGCACTCATTTCACCAAATCCACCCAAAACAATCACATGTAAGAGCCAAATAAACACCAAATCTGAACCTCTACTTCTCCTTGCCCAGAGGATGCCAAGTTCCTGCTCTACTGCCCAAAGTTATTTTGGCATTGAGACATTCTATTTCCAACCCTGGTCATCCTTATTTTAGGGGAGAGAACAGACAGTGGGGATTTTTTTTTAATTTAAAAATTAAACCTTTAATTGTTTAAATACTTTGTGTTACATATTTCATCTCCATTATATCTACCTCTTAGTAATCCTGAGAGTGCTTACAGAAAAGGAAATGACGCTGAGGGAGGAAGACTATTTGCTCTAGGTTCTTGCAGATACTATATGGAGAGACTGAATCCAGGTCAGTCGGACCGCAAAGATTTTTCTTTCCTTTATGCCAGCAACTTAATGTAAATACTCCCTGCCAAATGTGATAGAGAAAGGGAAGTAAAAAAGGAGATAATTCCTTAAACACTTTTCTCAGTACCATGTTTGAAGTTTTTCTATTATTTCAATCCATACAATAACCTCATGAACTCACTATTATTATCTACATTTGCAATCAAGCTCAGAGAAGTTCCTCCTATCACCTTGATCATGCAGGATGAAATGAAGAAGGCAAACAGAATTGAGACACTGGAGTAAACAAAGAAAAGACAGAAGACAAACTTAAGAAGTAAGAGGGCCAGAAAAGAAGGCAGCCACCTATGCAGAAGGAATTGAGTGCTGGGTGCCCAAAGTCTGCAGGCTCTCCTCTGCAGAGAAGGAAACTGAAAGGGAGGTCTGAACTTGCCCACACGTATGGGGCAGGGTGGGGGGAGTGGGGATTGTTAATTTGTACTAATGAAAAAAGAATGAGTCATGAGCAATGTAGCCAATAAAAAAAAAATGGCAGGGATGACTGAATGGCCAATAAATCAATTCTGAGCATTAAACTTTTTTGCTTCTTTAAGATCTGAGAGTGTCACAGACAGAGATGGAAGATTGCAAGTATGTTCTGATGTCAACAAGAAGCCCTTCAATTTTAAATTCACTATATTAGGCCTTTAAAATACTTCCAGTCTCTCACAAGTATAGACCATCTCAGAATCATAAGACTTTCAAGTATATTCTACTTATTATTGTCCAAATATACCTGACCATATAGCCACCCCGGCACTTGTTAAACATACAAGTTCCCAGGTGTGTCCCATAGAGATTTCAGGAAGCAGAAAACTGCAACTCCTAGGAATCGGTGTTGAAAAAAATTGTTCAAGTGATTCTTAGAATCAACCTAGTTTGGAAAATTGCTTGAACAGGATTGTCCCAACCAGCCTTTAGGTAGGTACCATGATCTCCATTTTGCAGATAAGTAGTGTGAGACTCAACAAAGACACATGCCCAAGAGCACACAGCTATTAAGGATACAAGTCACCATATGACCTCCATACTTACTATTTGATTTAAATCTATGTGAGCTGGGACTAGCTTCAAAAAGCCCCCTCTTTGAGGTCTGAATATGGCATCAGACACGAGGAAACAGTTGTTTACAGTATCCAGAGCCATCAGAAAGAACCAAGGGGAAATAAAAGTGCTGGATTAAACAAAATCCAAAGAAAAGGAAAACCAGGTCTTTCTCCATCTTTGGTTTTATTTTTGAGTCCTATAAGCCTTGAAGCTAATGGCCTACAAACACACAACTACTAGCATATTTTAACTATCAGGTCTATTTTGCTAAAATCAGAACATTTCCTTCACTGATGCACAAAAGTAGAAAAAAAGCCTCCAGAAATTCTTTTAATAACTTAGACAATGTCACACAAGAGGAATGCCCAAGATGAGGTCTTCACCCATGCCTCCTCCCCAGTGGTGAAAACTATAATGGTGACTAATTACACCCTCCAGGGCAAAGTTCAGACCACTAGAGGGGTGAGTACCTGAGGTTGGCTGAGGCTGTCTTCATGTGCATATGGATGCTCTCCTCTCTGAGACCTTTAGCAGATGATTGCTCTGCTGAAGGGAGGTGCTGGTGGATGCCACATGAAGAATGATGTGCTCATCAAAGGCCTTCACCAGTATCTCCTTCTGGAAGTAGGGCTGCTGATCTATCACACTCTTATCAACTCACCACAAGAAAAGGCCAAACCCTGTACCATGGGATAGACAGGAGGAGCACAGGGGGAATGGTACTGCTGTTCCCGGCTTCTCCTGAGTTTATATAATAAAAAATGGGGAGGACATGCCTGCTCTGAAGGCACAGAATTTAAGATACAACACCTGCTCTCTACTTTATACAGGTTTATCTCTTCCTCTGGGAATGGATCCTCTGCCTCACAGATTTGTTCAATCCAAGTTCGAAATCCTTCTCAATTTGAGAAAACCTCTCACCCTTATGTAGTCCCCTAACTGAGGTTAAGATGGTAACAAACTGGCCATATATGAACAGATTTCCTGTCCATCTTCTGCACATATCCAGGCACATTCCCACTGTTAATTATATCAGCCACAATTTCATATGCAATAAGTATTCTGTAAAAGTCTCCTGCATGTAGCACATACTTAACATTTAACATTCGTAACTTACTGAAAAATAGTGGCTGATTCCAACATACATACCTCTACAGTGGTATACCATTTATACAGATTCCAGCACATTTATACAAAAACAAAATAAATTCATATCACATTCATCCACATAAAATCAACTTCCTTGAAAAACATCTCCTGCCCTAATTTTTAGTTGCCAAGTAAAAGGTGCTTTTGGGCAAAAAGGCACCATTTACTCCAGATTTTTCATTTTTCCTCCAAATGTGTCCATTTTAAGGAATGGTCTTCACCTTGGATACTCACATTTCTGGCCTCGCAGGAATTGGAATAGTATCTGAGCATGTGTAGTGGAGATGGAAGATAGACTCAAGATGTTTCAAGTATTCAAAATCGTATGCAGATGTACAAACAGAATGTCCAGTCAAAGAGAGTTAAGAAAGCAATACATATACACAGACACCCAAGAATGGAAGAGTGCAAATAAAATCCAACTTGTAATTAACATACCGTGCTGTGACACCTGTTGCCTTCCATGATAAGAAGTCTGGAAGATCAAAGAAATGTCCCGCCTTATCCCAGCAAGTCTCTCTCAAGTTCTGCCAAATTAAATATATATTAGAATCAATTATGGGTTCTTTTTTTCCCTAGCCCTCTCCTCTTTCGATAATGTTTCAGAATTTTCAAAACAAAAATACAGCCAACAATGTCTGTTAAAACATCTGTTCGAGGGCTTGGGGTGCACAGTGTGACATAAAAACAGTACTTTATAGGAAAGAAAAATGGCAATTATTGATCCTTCCAAAAATGACCATAATTTCCCTTTATCCCACTTTGACAACCTGGAGAGAGAAAAAACACTCTATGAGAATATGCAATTCATCTTCCCAGTGAAGGGTGAGAGAGTATGCTTCAAACATGTAATATTTTAACATGAGCAGCTGAAATCTGGGGAGAAAACTGCACCAAGACATTACATTACAGTGAATCTGAACATGCCGGGCCATGTAAAATTCTCCAGGAGTCAAGTGGTTCCAAAGGCAATGAAAAAGATGGTCTCTTCCCTCATAGAACTTGCAGTCCAAGCCAAAGAGAACAGCCACATAATCAAGGCATTGTTGAATAATTTTTAAAGGTTTGTTTTTTCCACATTGCTACATAGTCAGATTTTTCCTTACCACTTGGTTTTTTCTTTCCTCTGACAACTCCACCTGGAAAATTCATCAATTACTTTGTTCCTTCCCAGGATCCATTTTCTCCTGTTCCTTTGCTTAACCCACCCCTCAGGCTTCCTAAGTGAGGTTAGGTCTGGCTATCATAGCATTGCATATTTGTTTATTGTCTTTCTTTCCTCCAGGACTGTAACCTCTGTGATATCAAGGACTTGTCAGTCTTGTTCACCATGTTTGATGATGGTCTCCTCTCCTTCCCCTATCCCCCAGGCTGAGTGGAAACCACACAGTTCTCATTCTAATTTCTGATAACCTGATTGGATTATGGAAAGACATGGGAGCTGGTTGAACCAATCAGATTTCTTCTCCCAGAAATTTAGAATGCCTATTCAGTGGAGCCATTTAACTCCTGCCTGTGAATGGAATTGGGGAACTGGGGTCTGGATGTAAGATAAAACTTGGAAACTGTGAAGTGGCCACTATCTACCAAGCATATAGAATCAAAGAAAACACACACACACACACACACACACACACACACACACACATATGCACATACACACACACAGGGTAAGGGGAACTGAAGCACTATCAAGAAAAGGGTTCCTACCACTCAGGCAACTTTCTATGTCCTGTTTGCAATTATTCTCTCTAGAAGAGGCTAATGAAAGGAATTTATCATAAACTCAAGGGCATTTGGGGGAATGTACAGGCAACAAACCTGAAGTTCCAAATGAGACATATTCTAATATCTGCTAGAGGGCAACACACAGTAGGTACTCAATAAATATTTACTGAATTGAAAGACATACTGTTCAGTTTCTCCTTCCAATCCCTCTCTTCTGAGCAGTGCTGCAACATTTATGAAGGGACCCACGTGTGTTACCTCCTCAGAGCAACACAAAAGTGTCCAGTGCTGTTTGTTCAATTTTACAACAACCACAACTTTACCTGCATGCTTCTAGCCAGAGCCAAACAAACAAATCTTCACAAATTCAGAGTACAAGTGCTTATGCTAGATCTTGTTTTGGGTCACTGGAACATAGCCAGCAGACAGCCACTGTGAACAATGAAACCCAAACAGAATGTCTCTAAGAGAATTTTAGGACTTTTGCCCAAAGGAGATATTCTGGAATTGGAGGAGTGAGGGATCCAGGAGCATCATTTCCTCCTGAGACCACACCTGCTTCACTGACAAAGCCAGAGACCTGAGTAAATCTTACAATAGGATGAGGAAACAGAAAGAGCACATTGTTGGAAATATAAGGTATCTTTAAGAATGCACATGATCTGTGAAGGAAAAATCCCTGCTTTCTCTACAAAAACAAAGTCTAGAGACTAGGCAGCAAAGAAAAGCAGGGAGAATTTGGGTGAGAGAGAGTGTGTCCAGAAGTCTGATCCTTTTCTTCCAGATACTAACTAGCTGTCTGTGAATGTCCCATGCAGTTCTTCATTGAGTTGCATGATTCACAAGGACTTTGCAACCCCAGTCCCAACTTCCAGATTGGCCAAGACCCCTGGAGATGAGATTTTTTAATATGGTTCTATGGGAAAATCTCTCTGTCCTTCCTCCTCTCCAATCAGTGCAATACCAGTCACAGGCCCCAACCTCACTGAGTCAATTCTGTCCTAGTAGCCACTGGGCCTGCATCATGCCTTGACTGGCCTCTTGTTTCCTCTGCAGTTTGCAACAGGGATCCCACAGCCTCATCTTGTTTGATTCTCAGGGCCATTCAGAGGTGTGCAGGTGATGCATAATACTCTCTTACCAAGGATGCAGAAACTTAGGGTCAGACCCCAAGGCCTTAGCCCTAATGTTAGGTACCTGTTCTAATATTGGTGGTCTTTCCTTTCCCAATGCCACAGTGACCACCCTGAGGCTCCTAACCCTAGCAGAGCTGTGTCTGGGCCTTCTGGAAAAGTTACAATGAAAGCTACTGCCATTCGTTACAGCATAAAACAAACAAACAAAAGCCCTTCTAAATACAATTTTTTAAAAAAACAATCTCAAAAGTTCCAGAAATTTCTATGTCAGTCTTGAACTAGTCACTGAACTTCTATGAACCTAACAACAGTTTGGGTTAGAGAGAACACACAGTTGACCCTCCACACTTGCCAACATTCGCTGCATCTTATTATGTGATAGCTTACTCCAATTCAAACTAGGAGCCTTCTGTGCTGAAGTCGTTCTGTCAAGTCTTTCTGTCCTCTAGTTACCAAGCAACTAGTTTTTCAAGAAAAAAAGGATCAGCAATGATATATGACTCGGCATTACAGGTTTCTATATTCCAACAACAATCCTTTGAGCTAAGCAATCTGCCAGCTTGAAAGCAACCAAATTATTTATTACTTCATAAAACCATAGTCCTTCTTGGGAAGAGGCTCACACGGCTGTGAGTGGGGAGAGAGAGTATGTCCCAGATTCAAGGCCAGCTATCAGTTGCCCTGCCAGCCTCAGGGCAGAGAAGAAGAGCCTTTGCCTTTTGCCTCCCACTGCAACATCCCAGCAGCTGTAAGGTTTCTGCTGCTTCTAGACACCGAGGACACTGGTGAGGGAAACAAGGAAGCCACTCTGATGGCAGAGAGTCTAGAAGCAACATAAGAAACTAGGGATGGCAAGGTAAAGAAAGATCATCCAAGTACTTTACAATTAAGTTGCAAAGAGATTTTCTCTGGCTCCCTGTGGTATGCAGTGATTAAATGGAAGTAACAGAGATCCTGCACTCTCTGCTCATAACTGATCCTGTCTACACATTCCCAATGCTCATGATATTTTTCAGAACAACTACCCATGAAACTTTACTACCCTTACTCTGTTCAAGACCCCAAATTAGGGCAGACAGACCACTGAGGAAAGAAGTTTCAGGAAGAAACTTAATCCTCAACATCTTTCTTAAAAGAAAAATGATGCTGAAAACATGGAGTGGATCATAAGCCCCTATGAGAACCTCCCCGGAATGAATGAAACAACTATGTATTTCAAACTCCTGTCCACAGAGACCAAGACCAAACACTAGAAAGGGTACACAGGCAGATCAACTGAGGTTGGTGCTACTGGAGGCATCTCTCTAACACTGAAGACTCACCATTCCACTTCTTTCTTTAAAGTGTTCTCATAGCCCCTTGGTTCAAGTTGCCATTATCATTATCATATGATGACTTCCTCTCTCATGGCCTCTCTGTAACAATCTCCACTTAGTCCTCACATCATTCGTTTACTTTCCTAATACATTACATTCTTTATTTCTGTGCCTCTGTTTAGGCAGGTGCCTCTACCTGGATTGACTCTCTGACCTTCTCCCCTTATCAAATTTTTGCCGTGGACTCAAATCCTTAATCCTCAGAAGTCACCCTTGCTGGGAGACCACCCCCACCATCTCACTTCTGCATTCCACACTGTATCTGAATTACATATTCATGTACCTTGATCTACCTCAATATAACAAACTTCTGGAAGACAAAAGACAAGAAAAACTCATGGGAAAAAAACACACAAAACTTCAGGAGGTACAAAAAAAAATTAAAGCTAATCCTTTTCAAAAGCAAGTTACGGGCTGGGGATGTGGCTCAAGCGGTAGCGCGCTCGCCTGGCATGCGTGCGGCCTGCGTTCCATCCTCAGCACCACATACCAACAAAGATGTTGTGTCTGCCGAGAACTAAAAAAATAAATATTAAAAAATTCTCTCTGTCTCTCTCTGTCTCTCTCTCTCTCTCTCTCTCTCTCTCTCTCTCTCTCTCTCTCTCTCTCCTCTCTCACTCTTTCTTTAAAAAAAAAAGCAAGTTACAATGGAATTGGAGAAAGATGTGCACAAAGGCAAAGGTAATTAAAAGTATGACGTATGACAATAATGTAATGAGCCTGATACCAAGGTTTGGTGAGTCAGCCTCAACTTCATCATAATATTTTGTGTGGTCATATATATGCCTGTAATGACTAATCACAGGGTTCAGAGAAGAGAAAGGGCTTGATGGCTAGAAAAGGCTTCATGGTGGGGAGATTTGAGCTAAAGCCTAAAGGTCAAGTAGAATAAATATCAATGCTACTGTAGAGAAAGATACCCAGGAAACAAAAATCTGAAATGATGAGACAGATTATTCCCATTAGAGAAGAGTTTGCTTAACTGTGCCATCATATGATTTATTTGTAAAATGAAATAATTTCATTATATAATTCATTTTCAAAAGCCAGACTTAAATGCAATCCTTTTCCTACCTCCCCGAAGCCCTGCTCTTGTACTGACAGATAAACTCATCTTCCATACTAGAGCTGATTCCCAACCATGAAAATGTTACCAATTGCATGACAACTGATCAGATTCAGTAAAGCTGACTTTGTCCAGGACAGTGATACCACCTCAAGTACCAGGAAAATAAGGCTATAGTATGTGAAGTCAAAGAACATTAAAGTCCAGCATGTCTGAGTCTGAGAGCTGTCCTCATCATTTCCTAAAGCTGTGTGGCTTTAGAAAAATTAATACCCCAAAACCTCAGATTCCTCAAAGCCAATATTACTAGCACTTATCCCAAAGGATGTTGTGAACATTAAATGAAATAAGATGACAAGATTCACTCACCACTGCTACAGAGCTTCATATTTTTCAAAGCACTTTGACATGCATGATCTCATCTGAGCTGTACAATTCCTTAAAGCAAGGAAGGAAAGAAATTATATACCTCACTTTTCAGATTAGGAAACTAACACCCAGAAAGGGACCATGATGGTCCCAAGGTCAAGGACAGAAAGCAGAATGTCAGAATAAACTTTCCACCTCTTAACGTCCAGCCCAAGGTTAGCTCAGGTTTCTGCCTCCCTAAAGCATGAAAAATGCACAAGTGCCAAGCAGACAGGAGAGATTCCATGTGACCTAGACAGGACAACTCTTTTTTGGTGGTCTTGTCTACAGGAGGGAGGGAAGGAGAGAGTACTAATATGCAAAGAAGGTTCTGGAATGATTAAGAGGGACTTGGAATAGGAACAAAAGAAAGCAGACATGTGGACAAGTGGAGAAGGGAGGAGCTCTTCCTTACTACCTCCTTCTCCAGGATTCCCTCCTGCCCTTCTCATCACGACTCTCCTGGCTCCTTCATGAGCTCCTTTTCTTAGTTCATCTTTCGATGTGGATGCTCCCCAGGATCTCGGCCTCAGTCATATGCTCTCTCACTGTTCACATGCTCCTGGTGAATCTCAAGGTTACTCCCATGATTCCAACCAACTGCAAGTTGAATGCCATGCCAAATCTCAAACTCCGATTCCAACTCTCCTGAGACATGTCTCCTGGGTGTCCCCCTGCACCTCCAACTCAACATGTCCAAGGCAGAACCTGTGTTCTTCTCCTGAATGGCTTCCTTTTCCTTGATTTTTCTGTTTGTTGGTCTGGTGAACAAGGGAGTAATCGTCTTTCTCTTCTCTCTCATCCTTTACATCTAATCATCCTTCCAATTTAAATTCACAGTTAATTGTTCCCACCTCTTCAGGCCCTTTAAGAGTCAGATACTCATCATTTAGGACTCAAATATGATGGTATCCACTCCATGAAATTGTCCCTGCTCCCCTGAGCTGGATGCCCCTGTACTGTGCCCCTACAATACTCTGCATATGCCTACCATTGCACTTCCCATCATCTGTTCACATCCCTGACCTTCTCATTAGACTAAAAGCTCCTCTAAGGCGGGAAGTGTGGTTTTTAAAATCCCTCTATTCCTAGGACCAAGCATTATATCTGATATATAGATGATGAGTAATGTTAACTGAATGAGTGAATAAATGAATGAATGAGCAGAGATATACAAACTAAATAAGAGTTTGTGGAAATGAAAATAAGGAATGAATGGATAAATGAATGAGCTTGTGAATAATAACTGTCCCAGTTTCTCCTTTTTCATTCAAGTTAATGGCTTTTCTCAGTCTGTTTCAGGAGCAAAGACATATTTTAGCCAAGCCCAACTGCCAGGAAGATAAATTTCTCCTCTCAGGGTGAGCAGGTCCTTTGGAGAAGTTTCATTTTAATTGGAAAATGGATTCATTCACTTCCTGGCATAGACTCCTGGGTCAGTGCAGCACCATTGAATGGCTGCCAAGTGCCAACAGAGAGGGGGACTGCAGCGGAAAAAGAGTTCCATCAAATTGGAGTGCTTTGGGACATTTGAGGACAACCCACTCTTAGTTCCAAACTAACTCGCATGGATGCCCCCTTTTTTTTTTCTTCCCCCAAGTGTCCTTCAAAGCAAACTTTATACATCTTTACATATCCCCAACCCAGAAAGGATGGGTGTTCTTTACTTTCCCAATTGGCATTTCCTTGGAACTTGCTTACTTGGGTATGAACATCCTAACCTGTTCATTTATACAACTGTTGCAGTTATTTCCTATTGGGAATGAACAAGGTGACATCTGAGAAATTCCTTCATAACATGAGCAGTAACATAAGATGAGAACTTCATAACTTCTTTCTTGTGAAGGATCCATAATGATCCAATCTCATAGAAAATATTGCTTCTAGGAACACATCTTGTATCTTTTGTCAAGAGTCCTTGTACGAGGTGCTCAGAGCTCTGTGAGCAGCTAGACAGTTCTGTATTTCATCATCCCCCAGCATACTAGCACACACCTGACCACAAACCAGGGCTGACAGATATTTCATTTGAGAATTAGTTATCTGATATTAACAGATGAATAAATTATCCTCTTTCCCTAAAAATGAGCCAAGAGCCTACTAGGGGAGATGGAGGCCCACTTACAATTTTGAGAAGAGCATGGACAATGGAGGAGACTCACAGTTACTGGAGATGTGCCAGAATAGACACATGAACATGTAAAACTCAGTGAACTGAATCCAACCAATAAGCCTGTGAGTTCATTTGCTGTAAATGAACAAAGTGAGACCCACAGACATTAGGTGACTAACATAACCATTGGTAGGTAGAAGAACTGAGGTTTGAACTAAGGTGAGTCAGCCTCCAAAAATGGAAAAGTGTGATGGAACTAATATTCAAATAATAATAAAACAAACATTTAAGAAGTATTTAATATGTGCTGGATGCTGTTCTAAACAGTTGACATACACTTGCTCATTGGATCTCTCAACAAACCTATGGCACATGTACTGTTATGGTCATCATTAATCATCAGAGGTTGGGGAAATTGAAATAAAGAGTAGTTGAGTAGCTTACCCAAGGCCACACAGCTATGCAATATCAGTGCTGGGTTATGCATCCCCGCTGGGTGGCTCTGGAGAAGAGGCTCCACTGTGCAGAGTAGCTGGACCTGAACCACTCCACTAGAACTGCCCCTGGACCTGTCAGTTTGGAGAACTGGGGACTGTGAAGATTAAATAGGAAGCCTGGGGACACTCACAAAATCCTGTTCCCAATCTTCAAATTATTTACTGGCTAAGTAGAACAAAGAATCTGTACATATGAAACACTCCAGAGAAAGATAAAAGTAATACAGAGTAATTCAAATTCTTGTAAACTAAGATCTCTGCATGGTCACAAGGAGATACACTTTCTCATGCATCAGGGAGAGGAGAGAAGATATTTAGGAGGAAGCATATGATCTGCATAAGCAGAGAAGGCAAAGAGCAAGGAAGGAGAATGGAGGCCATCAGGGGGCGGGCAACTGCCTGAGGAAAAGAGCTAGAGGCAGCATAACTACAGACATGAATCATAAGTGGGCCTGAGAGACTGTGCTGAAATGTCAGAGGTAAATCTGGATTTGTGTTAGACGCTCAGGTCAGAAAAGAATGGGATCCACTATCAGTTCTTGAGCAGAGGGTGATTTGTGAATGTGTTTTAGGGAAGATGGGATGGCAACAACATAGCAGGAATCCTGGGAAGAGTGGGGAGGCAGGAAGATCCATTTCCATGTACATTTCTGACAAAGAGAAAGCAGAAAAGCAGAGAAAAAGGAAGGGGAAAATGGAAAATTAAGGAGAAAAAGGAGGATGAGTAGGAGAAAAAAATGAAACAAGAAAAACTAGAAGAAGAGGCTAAGAATAAAGATAAGATAAAAGTGAAAGATGGACAAAAAGGCAAAGGGAAGATGGGTGAAGGGAAAGAATAGGTCAAACATGAGAATGAATAAAATGACCAAGATGGAAAAAGGAAGTGAGAGAGAATGACAGAAAAGGCTGGTTTAAAAAAAAAAAAAAAAACCATGGAGCACAATAGCAGCACCATGACAATGTCCTAGACAAGATAAAACATGGGGAGGGGAGGGCAGCAACCAGACGGGCTCTCCTTCTGCATGCTCTTTCCTCTGGGTGGATGAAGTCATGGCTGATGTCACTGTCTCTGAGTCACACGCCCCCAAAAGGAGGAGGAAAGGCTGGTCACTCAGCCCCACCCCCATAGACAAGAGTGGTTAATCCACTGCTTCATCCTTGGGGGCACAAGGGGACTGCAGGAGGAGAGCCTCTCTGTCTGCCAGGGAGGACTCTGCATTGAAAATGCTGAGAGCTCATCTACCAAGTTTTTAAATTCAGGTCCTCAAGCTAGGAAAGTCAGAAAATGTGCAGCAAATGGCTTCTGCCTTTTTGTCTGTGGCTGATAGGTAAAGGAGCTCTATCCATAATGTCTCACAAGAATATTCCATCATAAGCAGTACTGAATACATAAAAGGGACTTGACTGGCTTACCGAGCTACTTTCTCACCATTCTAAGCTCCCACCTTACTGTAGTGGCAGCCCCATGATAATCCCGTTTATAGACCACCCACCCCACGTGTTCATGACCTAACCGCAATTCAGCCAATGGCCTGCTAACCAACATGTCACCACCTCCTCACCTCTCTATCCTAACATGGCTTTGTTACCCAAATTTCCACTCCACTTACACTGCTGTGATTTCACCCATCTCTATTCCAGAATAGGAGAACCTGAGGACAGCAGATCTGTGTTGTTTATTGCCATGTTCCCAATATTTAACAAACTAACTGGAATAAATTTCCAACAAAGATTTGCTGAATGAATGAGAGTCCTTGAACAACTCTGGCAGGAACTGATGAGCACCACAATTCTTACAGCCATCATCCTAAGAATTATGGTTGGTAAAGACAGTACCATCCAAGGTACTGCTGAGGTACAAGTGAAACTGTTCTACAACATTTGATTGGGGCATCTCAGGATGGATTTGCTTTCTTCCTGGTTCCTTCTCTCCCCCAGCCTTGCTCTGGGAGCTGCAGAAAGAGCATAGCTTGAGTTAGATTTGAGTAGAAACCTGGCCTTACCCCTCCGTTAGCTACTCAAGGTGAGCCTCACTCACCCTGCTCTTGCCTGCTCCTGCTCAAACAGGAATCTTCTAAGGAGTTCATGTTCAACAGTGAAGCTTCATTTTGACAACCCCCTTCTTAAGGTTGCTTATAGTTGGTTGTTCTTCACCTTGTTTTGAAGGTTGAAGAACAAAAAGTAGCCTCTGTTTTGAAGAGGTTGAAAGTAAGTCTACCTTTTTTACAGTGGCTTATTTAAGTCCACATTTTGCAAAATATCTTGTTTCTATTTTCTATGGTTTTGAAGTATCATCCAAAGGCCCGTGTGACCTTCAAAAAGTGGGACCTAATAGGTCACTGGAGGAGCGCCCTTGAGTGGGGATATTGGGACCATGCTCCTCTCTCTCTCTCTCTCTCTCTCTCTCTCTCTCTCTCTCTCTCTCTCCCTCTCTCTCTTTCCTTCCTGGCTGCCATGAGGTAAGCAATTACATTTGCCATGCTCCTCACCATGATGTATTTACTGCCTCACCCCTAGCCCCAGTAGCAATGGAGACAGCTACTATGGACTAAAACTTCCAAAACTGAGTCAAGATTAACTTCTCTTTTTGAGTTTTTTTTTTTTTTTAAATCTCAGGCATATGTTACAGTAATGAAAAGCTGACTAATACATCTTTATTATTGTTTCTGGAAAACAAAATTTTTTAAAAAATTATTTTAGTTTTAAGTAAAAATAGTTTTTTTTAAATAGGGAATTCTTTTTTAAAAAAAATTCTTGTATTTAATTCAAATGTATGCCAATATCTTTCAAATGAAGGTAATTTTCAGAAACAGTTGCTCTGGTCAGATGGCTTAAAGAGATTTCTGGAATATTCACATTTACCCTTATTAATGAACATTTCAGATTTAAATCTAATCTAAAACTATAATACTACTTTCTAAATTTTCATTATATAGTGTTAACAAGCTTAATTGCAAATGAATAAAATAGTCAAGGTAGTAAAATCACTTTCTCTCCCCCCCATATATTCCCTCCAAGCTGTCCATAAAGTTTAAACAAAATTATTTTAGAATGTGCCTACCCCTTGAAGTAGGTGAGTTCTATTTTCCTTCACTGTTGGATTTCTTAAATGCATCAACAGATAATTATATGAAAAATACAGCTCATGAATTTTCTTTCTAAAAATCAACTTTGTCAGTTGTCATCATTATCATCAAATGCATCACTCTTACCAGCTTTCTACAATTTACCATATACCTTCTGATACATAATACTGCCATTGACTCCCTTTCACAAAGAGGAAATGAGGGACTATAGTGAAGGGAACTGTGCAACTCATGCAGACAGTAGGCAAAAATTCTGGGGAGAAACCCTGACCACTTGAACTCCAAACCCAATCTCCCACCCCACTGTCCAGCTGCTGCTTCCCGGGACATGGGAGGTGCCTGATAAATACTTGCACAGTGATTCACTCTCCTTCTCAGGTCCATTGGTTTGCCGCTGACCCCTGGCCAAGGCCAGACCACATGGCCATATGCCAAGACAACTGCAGGAGGCTTTTCTCTTGTCTGACTCTCTCCACATCTCTGAGCTTCACACAATGCCAGCAGTATAGAAGAACTTCAGGGGTCATATGCATCAGCTGTTCCCAAAGGCCAAAAACATGGGCTGGTGCTAGTCCATGATCAAAACTTTTCACGAATCAGTGGTCAAGTAACGAGAGTAAAAATAATGATAGAAAAAAATAAAGTCCTTATTATCAATACAATTATGAATAATTAATTGGTAAAAAGAAAGAAAGCCCTTATTTCCTAATTGCTTGTTTCACTTTACTTGGGTAATATCCCAGATTCTACACATGTGGCATTACTGGGTGGGGCGGGGACACAGTTCACACAGGAACAAAGCCATAATGAGAAGCAGAGTCCAGGCAAGGCAGAGCCACTTAGGCAGCTCCTTAATTCCCTCTGAACAGTCCCTCTGCAGTTTTAAGTCCAAAGACACTGCTGTTTGAGACTACAAGGCCTAGAGGCCACACCAAGCATTCTGAAAGGATGTGGGTATGGCTACTGACAGGGCCATAGAGCTGAGATCACACTCTCTCTCAATACTAAAGTCATTCACAGATCTCACCTAATCCATAGCCTCTCCATGCAGGGAGGCTTCAGACACCATCAGCCTTTACAGAAATCCTGCAGTCACTATATCACGCAACCAGCACAGCGGTCAAAGCTCAACATACAGGGATTCACTTTGAGTGAGGACTTGGCTCAGAAGTACTTCCAGAGCTACTGGGTTCATAGGAGGCTAAAAAATAACTAGTTTAGTTATATACATACTTAAAGGAATGCAAATGAAAGGAAGAATACATCTTTTTAAGAGGTGACTACAAGGTACTGGGGTATAAACAAAAGTTTGGGGTTAAAATTTGTGAAACACAATCTCAAATACAATTCTTTAACTGTGAATCTAACTTTGGACATCTAAATTTTAGAAACTGGATAACTTTTATTATGAGTTCATATATTTATCTTTAAAATTAAGGATGGACAGATACATTCTCTAGGATTTGAAACTTAAATAATGATAACTCACTCTCTCTACCTAGGGGTCTCATCTGTGGACACAGGCATCCTGCTTGATGAAGGCTAGAATTTGACCAGCTATCCTCTTTAATTTCTATTTAAATTTATTTCTTATAGTCATAAAACCTAGACTTGGGGCAGGGCATGCACTTTTCATGGACAAGGCCCTGGGTTAGATCTTCAATACCACATACAAAAAAAAAAAAAAAACTCCGAAATTATTTGGGAAAACTCATGATTGTGTTCCAGCATTAGGAGAATTAGCAGCTACAAATAGTAATTTACTTAATCCCCTCCATCCTCAGTTTCTTCATCAGCAAAGAAAGTGATTACATCCTCCTTGCCTGACTTTCATAAGAATTAAATAAGATATAAAAAGCATAGAGTGGACAGTAAATAAAATCTAGTGAGGTGTTGGTCAGGGTTGTAGAGAGCTAACAAACAGGGTTAATATCTTAATTAGAACTGATTAAATATCTCACAAAGGTAAAGGACTTTTAAGATTTCAAACTGCTTTTACAGGTGTAATAATGTCCAACTTACTCTAAAATCTCCAGATGTACTGATGGAGGCAGAGAGGTCCAGATAAAGGGTAATAGTAGAATCTAGATGGTGCTTCTGGGAGTTTGTTGCAGAATGCTTACCACTTTTCTTTATGTTTGAAATTTGACATAATATCTCTGGAGGAAAAAATGGCTTTTGCAGCCTCTTGTTCTTGTCGTAGATGTGGGAGTTCTACAAGATAAAGGGTAAGCTTGGCTCCCTCTTGTCTTTTCATTGCAGGTATAGTGCTTTGTATGTGGTAGTTACTCAACAAAAGTTTGTTTCACTGAATAAATGAATATATTCTTACAATAGTGTAAATTATTTTCACTCTGAAGACAACAGGGGAAATAAATAAAAACTAAAGCAACCTAAATGTGCAGAGAAACAAGTTCTACCCCTGCAGAAGAGTGCCCTGTTTAATATCTTTTTTTGACTCCTGTATTGCTGCCCCCTTTGCCCAAATCAAAATCTATTGACCCTGGTTTCTATTGACCCAGATTCCTAAGGTGATAGTCAACATGTTAACAAGTTATTATATCATGATACACATGAAATGTGTTGTCCTTTTTAGTGTCTTTTCTGAAGATAGTATTTCCTCCCAGAAGTGTGACCTCTATTTAAGCCACTGTGAAAAAAGAATTCTGTTCATTGTTCTTTTTTCATCCAATCACACCACACAGGCATCAAGCCAAACAAATGTATCAATCTTTCTCTCACCTCTCTGCTAACACTAAAAACTCCTAAAAGGGGCTGATGGCCTTGAACAGTAGTCAAGAAGGCTGGCAGCAAGCTAGCCAGACAGGTCTTTAGCATGGCACTCATAGGTCTGCCTCCTGTAGACATGAAAATTATAGTGCTAAGAATCTAACAAAACAAATGAAGAAGCAACATGGTGTCACAGAAAAACAAAACAAAACAGGGCCAAAAGGAACTTCCTTAAGACCCAGTCCTCAACTCTATAGACAAGTCATTTCATCTCTTTGAAGCTTACTATATTCATCTTAAAATGTGGAACACGGTAAAATTTATCTCAAAGGGCCATGTTATAGATCAAATAAAAGAATATATGTCAATGCTAACCATAACCTATAAAGTAAAATACAAAAAAAAAGGTCTCATAATAAAAGCTGGCATTTTAAGGGAGAGAGAAGGGAAATTGCATGGAAACGGAAGGGAAGGAGACCCTCATTGTTATACAAAATTACATACAAGAGGAAGTGAGGGGAAAGGGAAAAAACTAGAGAGAGAAATGAATTACAGTAGATGGGTAGAGAGAGAAGATGGGAGGGGAGGGGAGGAGAGGAGAGGAAGTGATAGTAGAGGATAGGAAGGGCAGCAGAATAAAACATACAGTAGTATGGCAGTATGTAAAAAAGTGGATGTGTAACCAATGTGATTCTGCAATCTGTATACAGGGTAAAAATGGGAGTTCATAATCCACTTGAATCAAATGTATAAAATATGATATGTCAAGAGCTTTGTAATGTTTTGAACAACTAATAAAAATAATAATAATAATAAAATAAAAAAATTTTAAAAAGCTGGCATTTATTAAATGTTACTACATATCAAGAGTAGCATGTTTTTCCTAGTCTGCATTTTAAAATTATTTTGTTGGGCTATAAAACTAAAGAAATACCTTACATATTTGGCATAAATCAAATATGCAAATATAAGAAGGATAAGGAAAGGATTCCTGCTCCAGGTAGATGAACACAGAACGTTAGCCTCAACATTCTGTGTTTAGTTATGAGCCCCGTTTATGAGCAGACCACCCGGGGGATGAAATACACAACAGATGCCCAATGGCAGGCCAACAGTACCGGCCTCCGTGCTCAAAGGCTGTTGTGGGAATCTAGTCCCAACATAGACAGCCCCCCATAAACATTCCAAAGAGAGGCTTTTTGAGTCAGTAGATGAGTCTTAGATTCTCCTGGGTGGGAGGGGGAGGTAAAGGGAGCATCTGTAAAAATGGGTATGCACTAAGAAGTAAAGACCTGGAGAGGCCTAGGGGAGTGTATCTGCTGCAACCCAGGGCCCTTTTTCACTCCATTCACAAAATAAGCTGTAACTCAGGTGACGGGACTGCAGACAAGGGAGCGGGGGTGTCTTGGGTGGAAAGGAGTGGTATGCTCCAAGCCTTTGCCACAATGAGAAGAGAAATTCACTTAGGCTGGGCGGGCAGTGGACCTTTAACTTGGAGAGACACACCTAACAATCAAAAATGGCATCATAGATGATTTACTAAGTTCATCTATTTGTCCATCTATCAAACTATTCACTGAATTATTAACGTTAGAGGCTAAATAGTGCCTGATATGCTAGGTACAAGATAAATAAGGTGCCATATGGTATAATGTTTTCCAGGGTGGTGATCAGCAGAAGATGATCATAAGCAAAGCAGAAGACAGGACCCTAATCAACACTGGAAGGAGAGTCAAGAAGAGCTTCCTGGAGTGGGTGAAGACTGAGTCTTGAGTAATTAGTATGTTCTTCAGGTAAAGGAAGAAATTATTCTGTTTGCCAGGCAAAAGGAAACACATGAGCAAGACGCAGAGGTGTGAAATAATACCAGCATATGGGCATGGAATCGTTAAGAGCCTTTGACCAAAAAATTTGCCATCTGGAAAGTCTTTCCATTGCCTTAAGCATTTGTTATAGGAAAAGTAATGATGGATTCCTTGAATAAGTTCCCAAAGCATGGGTCTCAAATTTGAATGCCTAGAAGGGGAGGGTTGGAAAGGAAAACCAGTGAAGCAGCCTGGGTGGAGACCTCTGTGAAATGAAGAATGCCAGCCCCTTCCAGAGAGGGCAGCCCCTGCTCAGCGCCAGCCTGCTTCTTCCACATGGAAATGTGGGCCTGGGACTGCCAGGGCCCTTCATTCTTTTTTTCTAAAGAAGCAGAAAATCTGGATTTTTACGGGAAATTTCTTAGTTTTAAATGGTGGAAACTAATTTGAAATTGCCCTTCTCCCTGGGGCCTCCAAACATAGGGTGGGTCCAATCAAACTTTCCTGGGGGCCACAATCAACCTGTGAGCTGCCAGCTTATGGCCCTGGTAAGTGGGAAGGAAAGAGAGCCCTTTAAGAACAGGCAGTGAGGTGCAATGGTCAGAGCCCTGGAGCTGTCGTCGGGCTGGACTCAGTGTATTGGACTCATTGGGCATTCTGGCTCTACCTTCCCTTATGTGGCTCTGGAGAAACTGCTTGAGCCTTCTAAGCCTTAGTTTCCTCATCTGTGTAGTGGGGTGATAATACTGTGTCACTGAGGAACTTAGGTGAAATTCTGAAGTGTTTTTTGAGAAAGTAGGCCCAAGAAAGAAAAAAAAATCACTTGCTAAATAATGAAGTGGTATCAACCAGAAAGGCTGGCTATGACGACAGATTATTTTTTAATGGAAAATTACTAAGAAGTAATAAAAGAATGAACACTGTGCTATCTCAGTAGCAAACTGTTCCAACCATGGCCAGTGTCCCATTATTAATGTTTTTTGTGTCCTTCTTCCTATATGGACAATTTCTTAAACCACATAAGCTTGTACATTCAGTCTTGGAGCTTTTTCCCTTTAACACGACATGTAAACTTTGTTGTTGCTATACAAATATTTATTATCTACCTAGCATATATGCCAAACGATTTTTTTAAAGTCATAAAACAGATTGTGTCACACCCATGCTTAAAATCCATCAACCATTTCCCACTGCTCTTGGAATGAAATCTAAATTCCTGTCCAGGGCTTCAAGGCTGTGCATGCTCTGGCTCTGCCCACTTCTCCAACTTATCTCTTACTACTCCATGCCCTGCTCAGACCCTCCCAACCCTGCTGACCTCCTTTGCTGATCTCATGAGGTGCTTTATTCACACACACACACACACACACACACACACACACACACACACACACAATCTTCTGCTTCTCCTCCCTGAAAAATCACATCATGCTAGTCAAACAAAACCTCCCTCCCAAGAGAGACCTGTGCTACCCACACCAAATCTGTTCATCTGTGTTTTTCCTTCATAGCATTTTCCAGAAAACAAAATTTATTTGTGTATATCTTTATTTCTTGGTCTATTTGCTCCCTTTCTGCACTAGACTTGAAATTCCTAGAAGCCATGGCCCTCGTCTCTCTCCTTCTTCTTGGAATCCCCAAAGCCTACCACAGTGCCTGTCACATAGTGTCTCACATAGGAGACACTCACAGGCGTTAAATGAAAACATGAGTCCACCACCCACTATTCTCAGCCTCAAATCCTCTACTAACTTTTCTCTTGAACCAGTTCACATAGAATCTGGCACACAAACACACAGGGTAGCATTACAAATGGTGATTAGCCTACATTCTGGGTATAAAATCCTCATGTTCAAACCTCTGCCTTGCTTCTTACTATCTGAGTGACCTTGGATAAGTTGCTTAAAGGTTCTATGCTTCTTTCTTTATCTGTGAAAGATGATAATTACTTCATAGGGTAGCTATGAGCATTAGATAAATTAACACCAGTGAAATACTCACAAAAGTGCTGATATATGATAAGACCATATACACATTAGCTCCTACTTGTATCTGTTTTCTTATTCTGCTCTTATGCTTAGTTGATCTGTATCTTTCTCATCTAATCAGACTGCAGTTTCTTAATGGTAGAGTCCATCGTTGATTCCCAAACTGAACCTCATAGGCTTCCATAGGTAGTGGGCAGGGGAATAGAGCCGTGTCAGGGCTTTGATACCCATATGCTCACCTGGTGTGAGAACATAAGTCATTGCACTTTTCTGAACTTTAGTTTTTTCATCTGTAAAAAAATATATCTATCTCATATGATCCATGTGAAGATAATAAAATAATCTTTGTGAAAATTAAAAACAATTCTGGAACTGGAAGCTTGGTAAATTTTAGGGAAACAAGCAGAAGATAGTAAATCAGGAACTTTCAGCTCAAAATTGGCTGCTTTTGGTGTAGGTATCACACATCACATGTGACTGATCAAGAAGATGAATGCCTCTGAAAATAAGTTTTATACTCTTCTACTGTCTACTTTCCAAGATTCTCTGACATCCTGGTGTGGGGTTTAGATGCTTCCCTTAGCTATTAGTGAAACAGAAAGACACCCCACCTGTTATGGCCTGCTCCATGAAGGAAGATACTCAAATGTTTAAAATTCTCTTGTTTGTTAGTAGCATGTTGCTGAAATGGCCACCAGTAAGGGAAAACATTTGTAAACACAATGGCTGAAAAAATAAACTGGTATTTAATATCTACTATATAAGCTGCATTACAGTCACCTCACAAAATTAGAATAATTCCTCAAGTTTGATATTATTATCCTCATCTTTCAGCCCAGCACACTGAGACTCAGAGAAGTTGATTTTGCTTATTCAAGGTCTCACTATTGGTGAGACATAGAGAAAGATTTAAGCGCAGTGTAAATAGCTTAAATCCTATATTTTTGTTGTTGTTGTTGTTATACGTCTGTTATATCTCCCAATGTTTCTCAGTATCTTTTATTAGTTCTACCATGCATAAAAATTTATTCAGACTAACTGAGAAAGATTATAGTTTCCACCTTTGATTTTTTTTAAAAAGAAGACTGGATTTTAAAGAAAGGAATTATACTGCTTATCTTTCATTAAGTTTAAAGATTAGAACAAACCTTAAGGTAGAGAAAAGATGAGATACTATCAAGAAGAATGAAAGAATAAAACCAGACAAGGCATTAAAAATGAGCTGGCCAAGCTTCTTACACAGAAAGGACTCAAAGAACCAGGTTTTGCTAATCTCCAGCAGGGTTTTCTTTTCAACAGTTTCTACTGCAAAACACTCAACTGATCCCTTCCACAGCTGGCAGGAAGTCATCAGACTACTTCTCTTGGGACCCAACTCCCAGGATCCTCCAAAGACTCTACATGCACCAGAAAAGGCACAGTAAGACCAGCAGGCTCATTTAGTCTCTTGTATGTTATCAGCCGAATGGATGCAGAGGGGCAGGGGCAGGGGCTGGAGGTGGGAGGAACAGATTCCATTTCTTTTCTTTTCTGCTGACAATGGCAAAAAGAGGAAATGAGTTAAAAGTCAGACTGGAGTATCTCCCCTCCAAGCCCCCATTCATTATCTTCCATTAACACTGAGCTGTCAGATTCAACATCAGCCTGTTAACTTTTCTGACCTTCCTCAGTCTGTACCTTGTTATCCTACAATGTTTCATGTTTATAAAGATAGGTGACTCCAGCTGTTCCAGCCTGAGGAACTTAATTTACATTTGGCCTTCATTAAGATGAGAGTCGGAATCATTGAGACCAAATGGAAAAGCCAGACTGCTGGTGGTTATAAAAAATTCAAATGGCAATTTTCCTTTTATCTGACAATTCTTATTAAGAAGATATACATCAACCTGAAACACATAAACCTTAAATGTAAAGGACATGATTAAAAGTTCATATTGCAAGACTAGGACCCGAGTGGCTTTGCCCAAGAGCCACACAGTGGTCCTAGTACATCTTTTCTGTCTCCTAAGATGTCTGAAGTCCAAATTCTGCCCAACTCCCTCAAATCTCATCTAATCAGTCTCTGAATCCTGTTGGTATAATCCCCTAGAGATTTCTGGAACTCATCTTCCCATCTCATAGTTTAGGCCTCACTAGGTCTCACCTGGACTACAAATTATTATCTGCTCTGTCAAATTATTCAAAAAATATGTGTTTAGCAGCTACCAGAGGCCAGTCATTTGATTAGGATTAGTCACACTGCAATAGACAAAATGAACATGACCTCCATTCACCTATGGATGATAATGTTGGGAGTCAAGCATCATAAGAATCACCTTACAAACTGGCATCTTCACAATTTTCAGGAAGGAGTCAATGGAGTAAAATTAAGAAGACAATGATAAGAGACTTTGAACTTGAGGGCCAAGAAAGATTTTCTAAGAAAGCATGAATAAAGCTGAGATATAAATGAAGAGGCATCAGTGGTGAGTAGAGAAAACATTCTGGGCAGGAGAAACATCACTGTCAAACGTATGGATCAGCAAACATTTTCTCTACAGGTGCAGATAGTATACTTATTTCCCCAGGCCATAGAGTCTCTGTCTCAACTGCTAAGCTCTGTCACTATAAAGCAAAAGCAGCCACAAACAATATAGGAAGGAATGAGGGTGGTTGTGTTCCAATAAAACTTTATAGCCACTAAAAATTTAACTTCATATAATTTGCATGAGTCACAAAATATCCTTCTTTTGATTCTTTCTCAACCATTTGAAAATGTAAAACCATTCTCAGCACCAAGCCATCCAATAACTGTAGGATGAATGAGGGAGGGGTATAGTTTGCCATTTTCTAGTAAAGACTGTGAGGTAGCAAAGAGCTGACGGTGTTTGAGGAACTCTCAATGGATTGCTGTGGATGGATCAGAGTGAGTGAGGAGGTTAGGGACACCCAGTGTGGTGAGAGGGGAGGTTAAAATGATCTCACATACCATTATCTGGTCTAAGTTGCCAAATTTGGTATTTATCCTAAGAGTAGCGCAAAGCCATCAACCTGCTATCATCAGCAAAGTGAGAAAATTCAACTTATTATACATTTTCTCACCCCTATTCCAATTTCCATACCCCTGCCAAAGTTACTTAAGGCATTCTCTCCCATACCTAACCACCCCCCACCAAGCCGGAAGGGGTTGGATGGTTTTCAACCAATATCCATCACCAAATAAACCCTTAACAATGGAACCCAGGCTACCTACCTGACCTTACCGACTACTACACCCACCAAAAGCCCCCAGCTCTTCCCTGGGACTGAATTCCCATACCATAAGTGGACATGGGCTCTCTCTGGACTATCCTTCCTGTCTTCCCTACTAGGAAAACCTCCACTCATATTCTGAGGCTCATGTCAAACTATTTGCAATGAGAAAGCAAATGATTTTCTCCCAAAGCACTTTACACATCCCTGTATCACCATGCTTAGTCTATCTTTTGGTGGGTGTTCCCCTCCCCTCCATTATTCATGCCCCTGCCACTGCACACAGTGGACTCTGGACCTCTAGGATAAGGCTGAGTCCTTTTTGTCCCCATGGCCCTATTGTCTAGCACATTTGCTAGTTCATAGAATGAATTCAGGATTTAGAAATTCTGATTAGGAAATTAAGACTTGAATAAAGAGTAAATAAATAACAGCTCAATTAACTTAGAATGCAGAATCTCATGTTCTGATCTTGAATTTGTACTTGAACTGCTCCACTATAGCTATCTAACTTTCCTGGCTCCCATCCCTGCATCAAAAAGAAGGTGCCCTTTCCTGATTCTGCACAAGTGGATGCTTTTCTCCTGGGTACAAGGGCAGAACCTTTAGAACTAGAAGTTGTTTTAAAAGTCCTCAGGCCAGCAACATCAGCATCACTTGGCAATTTGCTAGATATGAAAATTCTCAAATGCTCAGTCCCTGCCCTAGGGCCACTGAATCAGAATGTGCAGTTTAACAAGATCTCCAGGTGACTCATTTACACATTAAAGTTTGGGAAGCACATCCTATAAGCCATCCTGACAGGTTTTGAGAAGTTACTAAAACTGATTTTTAAAATATCTTTAATTATGAATGTGCAATCATGCTAACACCAAAGGGATTCTCTGCAGGAATTACTGTGCGTGCTTACCAAAAGCAAAAACAATTAAAAAAATATATAATGGATTTGAGGCTTATCTTCAAGTAGGCGAATAAGTAGAAAGGCAATATTTGGAGCCTTTCTCAGAAAATTCTGAAAGGGAATTGATTTCTTAAAATAAATTAATTAATAGAAGATGCTCATAGGAGTTCACAAATACTGCCCCCTAATCTAGAATTAATTATTTTCTATGGGCTTTAGTGTAGATGGATCTCAAATGCAAAGCGGCAAGCATCCTGGTTCTTACAGATCCTGAAACATGGCTGGAGCTGCCAAGAACACAACAGGGGTTCAGTATGGCTCTGATATGAATCCATGACCATCTGCCCAATCCCCCCTCACTTAATTCAGTACAGCTCTTCTTCTTGTCTTGCCAAAAAGGGGGCAATGCATCCAACCCATTTCTCTTCTTGCAGTAAGTAAGTTTAGGTCACATCAAAGAAGACCACTGTCCTCATTCCTGGTCCTATCCCAAGTGTCATGCTTCACAGAGGGATTTCAGTAGTGCATGACATGATGGAATGAGCTAGGAATGGAGCCCTGGAGACATGGACTTAAATTCCGGATCTACCAGGTATCTGGGAAACCACATATCCTCAGTCTCAGTCTCAGTTCCCCATGCTGCTTACTAGGCAAAGGTTCTTAGCATTAAACCAGCAGGGCCTATAAAACACATGGGACAGAGCAGTTCTGTATGCCAACTTATGTTTCCGCATATATTTGGATCAGATTTTTAAACTGATCTAATTCAACTTTCTCATTTTATAGATGGAAAAAGGGAGGCCTGGGCTAAGAAGTGCTTGCCCACGGCACACAATGCAGACAATAGAGTCAGAATTCGATTCCTGAAACCCTTGACCCCCAAGAAACCTTTTTCAAACTCTTAGCATGCTGTCATAGCCTTTCTGCAGATTAAAACTTATAATAGAGATAACAAGCCAAGCCTGCTTCGATGAATAAATCTCTTCTTCCTTCCCCCTCTTCTTTCCCAGTGACAACCCAGGGGCACCTTTGCAAGCACCCTTAAGTTCCCCCACCTCCACACACAATCTGAATAACTGATGAGTCAGCCTACCTGCAACCCCAGAGCCAGCGAATGAATCACCCCATGTCTTGCTCACTAGATGGATTCTCTGTTCACCAGACCACCTAGGGGTTTTCAAGTCCCCAAGGTTCCAAAGGACTTGAACTTTTGCACACATCCATCTCTAATGGGAACCATTAAGCTGACATCACCACTCTACACACTTCATAAAGGAGTCCTCACATCTGGAAATGGGAACACCTGCAAGCACTTTGACCAGGATCACCAGATCACTCACGGATGTGGAAACCCAAGGGCAGATGAGGTGAGAAAGAGATATCCTCAAATGTCAACAAGGCCAAAGATGAATAATTTGGGGCTAAAAGTGTATTTAAAAAAAAGGGGGGAGGAGTCTGGCCAGAGTATCTGGACTTATATCCCAGCTCTGCCACTTTCTAATGGGAATAGTAATTAACCTCTCTGAACTTTGACAGAGTACTGGGTCTTTAAAAAATTGATTTTGGAGTCAGCCAATCTTAGGTTCAAATCTTAGCTCTGCCACATACTCATTGTGTCACTTTGGGTGAAGTGGTTTATCTCTTATGAGCTTTAGTTTCCTTGTCTACAAAACAGAGCCCCTATCATAAATAAATAAATTAAACCTACTTCACTGGGTGGTTGTTAGGATTTGAAGAGGTAACATGCAAAATACCTATCACAGTGCCTGACATGAACTAAGCACACAGAAACAGACTGACTTAAAATTATATTTCATCTCAGACCAGTCAGAATGGCAGCCATACAATAAATACAAGTAATAATAAATGCTGGACAGGATGTGGGGGAAAGGGAACACTTTTACACTGTTGGTGAGATTGCAAATTAGTACAAACACTATGGAAATCAGTTTGGAGGTTCTTCAAAAGAATAGGAATGGAACCACTACACGACCCAGCCATACCACTCCTTGGTATTTATACTGAAGAATTAAGGTCATCATACTACATTGATACATGCATATCCATCTTTATAGCAGCACAAGTCACAACAGCCAAACTGGAACAAGCCTATGTATCCATCAATGGCTGAATGGATATGGAAAATGTGGTACATACACCCAAAAGAAAAAAAGAAATTATATCATTTGCAGGGAAATGAACAGAACTAGAGACCATTATGTTAAGCGAAATAAGTCAAACTCTGAAGGTCAAGGATCATATGTTTTCTTGAATATGTGGAAGCTAGAAAAGAAAAAGGAAAATAAAGGAGGGGTGGTGTCTCATGAAGATCAAAGGGAGATCAGTAAAGTAATGGACCAAGGACTGGAAGGTGAAGAGTGAGGGAAAAGTGCTGGGGAGTGATATTGGCCAAATTATACTGTTACATTGTGTGTATGTAAAGATATGTAACAACAAATCCCACCAATATGTACCACTATAATACACCAATTAAAAATGAAAAAAAAAAACACAGTGACTTAACTTTAACTTAATCAATACAAAAGGATCAACCTTCCTCGGAGGGTTGCTAAGAAAAATCCAACACTGAAGACTTTATAGCAAGGTGTCTGGTAATACAGACCCACGATGAGTGGAACTCTCCCCTCATCCCTATGCACTCACCTCTTTTAGCCAGAGAAGCTTTGGGGCCTGCATTTCCACAGACATCACACCCCCAACATACTGGAGGACACTGTGCTTCGTCTCATTGATCCTGTGCACCTGACTGACTGCTCGGTGGTCCAGCCACATGATGACATTTCGATGGGAATCCCCTAACAGAAGTGAGAGACAGAGACAGAGACAAAGGCAGAGAGCAGTGAATATAGATGTGCATTGTTTTCCTTCCTTAAAGGGGCAATTATGGATTCTGGGGCAATATGCTGCATAACTTCTGCAATCTAGTAGGTCAAGAATAAAAGTGGAAGGACACTTGCAAGGCTTATGATGCCCAGACCCACAAACCATATGCCCCTTCAGCCACCTGCTCCCTGACCACAGCTCCAGGGCCAACCTTCCACACTAAAACCAGATGAAAGCTACCAATTAATTATTTTAATCGTTCATTCCCTCAACTTTTTCTCTTCCTTTCTCATTCCTGTGTTCTAGAACAGCACTTCTGAATGCACACTGAGAAGAGCCTATGAAACAAGACTGACATATTCCATCTTCAGATTTGCCTCCTTTAAATATGAGGAATTATTTTGATGGTGTAATCCATCTCACAGCTGAAGCATGGAATTTATCTGCTTCCACTTTCACTTTTTATAGTCAGTTTATTAAAACTGGCCCATTTAGGTGTTTTGTTTACTCCCATTCAAATGGTCAGTTTGGTAGAGGGGGAAGGACAGGAGTTTGGGATCAGGCTGACCTAATTGTGAATGCAAGAAGGTTATTAAGCTTCTCTTGGCCTCAGTGCCCTTATCTGTGCAATGGGAATAACAATGCTGAATAGCATATAAGGAATAACTAAGAGCCTTCATTCACTAAATAAATGATAATGCACATGAGGGACATTGCAAGTCCCTGTCCCTTGGTAGACATGCAGGAGTATAGTAAGGAACAGAAATCAAACCCACTGGAAAAGAGGATTACCCCTCACATCTAATCTCCCCCATGCTGTCCCCATGGAATTGACAGTCTCCCTTCCCTAGCCTTTAAATTCACCATGTCCTGATGAGCAAGCTGTATTCCTTCCACAGCCACAAATCCTACAGAAAATGGCAACAACGTACCTGAGAGGTGATTAGGGGAAAGACAACACAACAGGGCCATCAGCTACTAATCAGGGGCCATCACACATTATTTTACTTGGTGGCAAAAGAACTTCAGCAACCACATATACGGCTAATAGCAAATGTTTATCATCTGTGTTTGCTGTCTTCCAAGCCCTGTGTTAAACATTCTGCACACCTCTACTCACCAAATCCTTAAAGCAACCCCTCCACTATGAATACTATTTTTCCTGTTTTTCAACAACAAACTGAGATGCAGGAGTTGAACATGTGCCCAGTGACATGCAGCTGGGAAATACACATGTGCCCTGCACCCAGATCTGTGCAGAGTTCTGGTAAAATGAATAAACTGGAATTAAACATAATTCACATGGCATGATACAGGTGAGCCAATTTAAAACAGCACAGATTACTACTGGTGTGTGTGTGTGTGTGTGTGTGTGTGTGTGTGTGTACAAAGAAAAAGCAAAAAAGCAATTTGTGAGCAGTATGGTTATAAATAGTCCTTTCTTTTAAAAAGAGACCTAATTCAAATAAGGAAAAATTTTATTTTTATCTTAAGTCCATAAAAGGTACACAAAAGCCTGTTTATCTTTGAAAAATCTTTTTAAAACTAAAATTTTAAAAAGCCAACCTAAGAAAATATCTAAATAAGAAATAAATTGCAAAGTCTCAGTCACTGATTTGCCTGATTGGAAAGGCTTTAGGTCCCAAAACAGCTTCACAATACTCTGAAAATAAGATAAAGCACAGGTGTGTCAAAAATCCTTTTTGTTAACAGCAGAATGCTTCTACTTTATAAGAGAATTGCTGGAGGCTCTGTTTCTCAGCCCTAGGCCCACATGAGAATTATCTGTACAGCTTATAAAAAACAGTGACATTCAGGTCCTATAGGAACCATCAGGCAATCCAAATGTGGGTATGTGCTCACATATGTACACACATGTGTGGGTGGCAAAATCAGTACTGTTTCTTAAACATTGTAGAGGATGTATCCACAACTGCCTCAAAACAGAAATACATGTTCCTAAACTTCCAACAAGAGGAAAGAGAAGCCAATTAGCTTCTCAATCAGCAGCTTCTGTAGTGAGAACAACACAATGAGAACTATACAGAATAACTTTCCTGTGTTTATTATAGTTATTTTCATTTTCGACAACAGCTGAGAAGTTAATCCTTTTTCAGTTCTCATAGAAAAAAAAAATCACAAGTAAATGATTCAACCAAAGTTTTGTTTAGTCTTTTATTGAGCATTTACTACATGCCAGGTGCAATACTGGATATGGGGATCCCAAAAATGTGCCTCAGTCTCTGCCCACAGGAGCTTGTGTTTGAGAGGGAAGGGTCTATATAGTGCATGGACTGCCGGAACAGAAGTGCTAGGCTTCGAAACAGGTGCAGCTCAGACAAGACTAATTCTGAAGCTGCACAGAGAGATCTCAGGAGGCAGGAGAGCTTTTATTTAATTCTAAAATGACCAGCCAGTGGGAATCAGGTGAAAGGGACATGAGGAAAGAGGCACAAGACAAGAGAGACAGCATGTGAAACTGCACAGGCCAGACACATCGTATTTTAGGAGAATCTGAGGCAGAATTGGTAGAGCAGAATTTGAGCTGCACAGCTTACCCAAGGGCAAATTACTCATCTGTGTATTCACTTAATTAAAACTTTGAACAACTCACAGGATATGCTCCTGTCACACTCGAGGACAAAAAAAAGTTATTATGAACCAGCAAAAACATCCAAATATGAAATTTCTGTTGCACAGAGATGCATGGGCACTTGCTCCTTCCCCAGCCCCAGTTATCACCCTGGGATCCCCTGCTCCAAAGGGCTCCCTACTGGGGTGATACAACCAAAGTTAGGCTCTGAGCCTAAAGGCTGCAGAGCAGGAAGCAGCAGCAACTGCAGTGAATCCAACCCAGAGGCTGTTCTGACCTTCAAAGCAAGAAGAACCAAGGAGAAACTAACAACAAGACTATTTCATCACATAGTCATGTATAGTGTTCTCAACTATGCTGCTTAATTTATTTTGTTTTTAATTTTTTGGTTAACATTTGAAGATGACAGCATTCTACCAATCTTGTGGATTAGGTGTTCACAGTGATTCGGGTTATCTGTCATCTCCATGACCCCATTCCATTTTCTTCAACCAACCCAGAGTGGATCCTTGCTTAGTAGACAGAAGTAGTCTTTAAAGAATCTTTAAACCACTTTAATATTCTAATTTCATTTTTGAGCATAGGATAATCACCTCAGATAGGATCTGACTTAATAGAATCTGTTGAAAGGCAAGAAACTGGTGTGGGCACCTGCAGCTGGGTACAGCTGATGAATGGGTACATTTCAACCTTTCAGGTGGAATAAAGTTATTTCAACACTTATAATTAGGGATTCAACTTAGTTCCCTCTTTAATAGAGGACCTGCTAACAGGTGACAGACAATTCCACCCTGGAAGATGGCATCCAGCGGTGTGTTCGACTGTGTTAATAAGGAACTCTCTTCTCCTACTTCAGATGTCTGTTCCTGTTGTTTTAACTGTCCACTCATCTGTACCTGGTGATTCTCCAAACACCATAATTCCCAAGGTGTTAAAAAAACAAAATGGTGATGCCCTGGCCCCACCCAAGGACAACTGAACACGAATTCTGGGGTAAGTCTAATAAATGGCAATTATAAAAATGACCTCCAGTTGGTACTAATGCACAGTCAGTTTAAAAGCAAAACAAAACATATTTTAGTCAATCAGACAATACAGACTCCAACATTTAAAGTCCCACCCAAGATGAGACTTCCTCCTAGGGTATCCTTAACTGACAATCATTGACTTTCACTGTGCCAATATAGGAAATGCCAGTAGCTTCCCCAAGAGTCGAATAAGTAGAGTGTCTGCTCTGCTGGGCTGGGGTCTGCTGGCTCACCTCAGGTCTCTGTTCTCTGGAGTGGCCCCAACAGCAGCTGCCCACCTTCCTGGCCAGAAGAAAGCCAACTTGAATGGCCACTGAAGACAAGGATAATTTGGATTCATGTTTGAGGCCCAGCACTCAATAAAATAGGATTTAGCAGAGCACATAGTAGGTGCTAGTAAACATATCAAGAAAAGGGGGGGTTTGGCAGGGTATGCATATAAAAGATAGAAGTTACAACCTTGCTCTAGGCTCTCGTCCATTTACAGATGCTTTCAGCCCAGGCCATTTATAATTATCACTGCTCCACACAAGTGAGTGGAACACATTCCCTTGACCTGAGCTTTCAGGGGTCGGGCCCTAGCTTCTCTCAGTAAAGCTACTGTTTCATTATTCCAGTTCTCTCACAGATATTCAAAGGTAAAGTGATTCACCCAAGGAATCAGCCGAAGAGTGAAGCCCTAGTCACTGTGTGACGCCAATTCAGTGTGTCCCAGTGTGCCCTACTATCCCATAGCCACCAGTATGAAAGGTGGTATGACAGTGTCCACAACTATCATCTACAGAATCTTATCCAAATCATGGCTGTGTTGGCAACCACAGGTGGGCAATGCCCAGTCAGAACATGCCAAGGCCAATGTCTCGGCTTGGCACCAGAATCACGAGGCACTCACAGCTTTGTAGGTTCAAACAGCAATTCTTTATTCCAGCTCTCACACCACCTCCACACAGGTCCAGGGGCAAACGCGTTCTGCCGTCTCCCGCACCAGCCACCTACTCCACGAGGCTCTCTCCAAATCCCATTTTAATCTCACGAGAACTCAACGGGAACAAGCAGCAGGAACACCCTAATCCCAGCAATAATCTTCAACTTCCAACTTCCCTAAAACCCATTATCTTAAACTGGCAACGCCTTAAACTCAAGGAGCCGGTTACTTCCTCAAACCTGATCAGCTCTAAACCCGGATCTGCCTAGGTCCTTGAGCAAGGTCACCTCATTAAAGCATGCATGCAATGTCCCATAAATGTCCTCTAAGCAGCATGGGGTACGCTTGGCAAGGAAATTTCGATGCGTCATTCCTACTTGGTAATGGCCCTCAGCATCTCCCCCCTTCTGATTAATTAAACAACAAGCAATGTGGCTTAGGACCGTGCCTGGTAGGTTGTCCAATTCAACATATGGTTCTTACCCGTCATCGGATGAACTGACCTCTAGGCGTCAGTCCCCTGTCTTAGGTTGAATCCACTGCAATCAGATCAACCCGTCGCTGACTACCGGTCCAGCATTCAGCCATGCTTGTGGATAGGCCTAAACACCAGTGGGGGGGTGAGGTTCTTGCCTCACCTCTGTTGGCCCCCAAATTTAACCTTGGTGCTAGTGGGGGGGTGAGGTTCTTGCCTCACCTCTGTTGGCCCCCAAATTTTAGACCATCACTAGTAGAAGGGAGGAAGATACAGAAATGCCACGACACCAAGCCAATTGACGGCTCCTTTGGAAAAATTGCATCACTGGTGACACCATCAGCAAAGATGTCAGCATTACCACAATTAACATGGGGTGCGCTGGCAAGGAAATTGCATCACTGGCGACACCATCAGCAAAAATATGCCAGCATTACCACCATTCGCTGCACCAGACGATAGATCACAATGCATGCAACTGATAAATAGTCCAGGCAAGTTCTGCAGGCAGTTCAAAGTGGAAGAGTCTATCAATATGTCCATTTCCTCCCAAAGTAAATCAAATCCTTGATTTAGCATTACTTGTTGAGGTATATTCATTGATGCATCAGTTTATACAGTTTACTGTGGTAGCTATCATAGAAGCTGTAGTTTGGTTTTCTTAGTCTTCACCGGCACTGGGATGGAGATGGGAATTCTGGTAATGATGTTAAAGAGACATTATCCTGAACAGAATTATTAAATATAATGAAAAGGAAAAGTGAAAGTAAACAAACAGATCTGTTAATCACCTTTAAAAACAATAGTAAGCAAACAGATCTATTAACCACCTTTGAAAACAATCATTAACAGCTGTTTACCTAATTAGATTAAACCACTTAAATCACGTGAATAAAAAAAAAAAATTCGGATCCATTTTTTCATGAGCGCTCCTCATATAAAAATATGGACATACACACATACTGACATGCAACACAAAACAGGGCACACATAACATACAACATATAAGACAATAATAACGGCCTTGTAGCTTTACCTAGGTAAAATCTCCATTGCAATGTTTAAAAACTCCACAGTCAAAAAATTAAAAACAGTCAAAAAACAAAACTGATCAGAAAAACATTAACCTAGGTTTGTATGAGCTCAAAAATAAAATAGAACTTTATGATGTGGGAAAAATGCAATAATAAAATAGATATTGAAAAAAAAAAGCACCGTGGTTAATCACTGTCGCAAGTGTAAGAATAGCCAAGCTGGAGCTCTGGATTTCAGCTGTTATGGATTTCAGTCAAATCATCTTCTTTTTCTGTAGAAATTGTTTTGGTTAACCTCTCTGGAATCCAAATCGGCTGCTGTTCTCCCTGTGGGAACACACAAACGGAACCCCGACTCCAGACAATAACTGGATCGGGACCTTTCCATTGTCCTGTTAGAATATCTTTCCAAAGTACCTTAGGCTTATGTACATTTTTCGGATACATATGTCTTTCCGCAGCATTAAGTCCTGATGAATCCAAATTTAGAAAGTTTAGAGTAAAAAGAGTTATTTTAAGTTTATCTTTGGGGGATATATACCCCTTTCCAATTCCCTCTTTTTGCTTTAATAGGTACGTTTTAATAGTTTGATGAGCTCTTTCAACTATGCCTTGTCCCTGTGGATTGTATGGGATTCCTGTTATATGAGTAATACCAAATGATGAGCAAAATTGTTTAAAAGATTTAGACGTATAACCAGGACCGTTATCAGTTTTTAACTGTTTAGGAACACCCACAGTGGCAAAATTTTGTAAGCAATGAGCTATAACATCTTTAGTTTTTTCTCCGGCATGAAGGGAGCCCATCAAAAATCCGGAAGAAGTATCAACTGTAACATGTAAATATTTTAATTTTCCAAATTCTGGCAAGTGTGTGACGTCCATCTGCCAAATATGGTTAGGTATCAGTCCTCTAGGATTGACTCCAAGATTAACTTGTGGTAAAAAGGTCACACAATTCTGACATTGTTTTATTATATGCCTGGCTTGTTCCTTAGTTATTTTAAAACGCTTTTGTAAAGTATTAGCATTAACATGAAACCTTTTATGAAAATTTGTAGCTTCTTCTACAGTAGAAAAAATATGTATATCATGTGTAGTTTTATCTGCTAAATCATTACCCAAACTAAGGGCTCCAGGCAATCCTGTATGTGCCCTGATATGTCCTATAAAGAATGGATCTTTTCTATCCCAGATTAGACTTTGTATAGTGGAAAACAAAGAGAAAACAGTAGAGGAAGGGGAAATCCTACCAGCATCTTCAAGGGATGTTATAGCATTAACTACATACTGGCTATCAGAGAATAAATTAAATACAGAATCTTTGAACATCACAAAAGCTTGTAGAACTGCATTAAGCTCTACCTTTTGAGCTGACTGTTTGGGAACTAAAAATGTAAAAGTTTGATCAGGGGTAACTACTGCAGCTGTACCATTATTAGACCCATCAGTGAATATATTTGGAGCATTCATGATAGGTGTTTTTCTTGTCATTTTAGGAAAAACTACAGGATGCTTAGACCAAAAAGACAACAAAGGATTAGATGGTAAATGATTATCAAATGAAACATTCGATTTACACATGATTATTGCCCAAGTATTTAATTCATTAGCTAACTCATCAATTTGCTCCATAGTATATGGAGTAATAATTTTATTGGGAGAAATTCCAAACACTGTCTTTGCTGCTCTTATACCTTTGAGTATTAATTGTCCTACAGCCTCAGGATACCTAGTAAGAATAGTGTTAGGAGAATAAGATAAATGTATCCACAATAATGGACCTTCCTGCCAAAATACTCCTGTAGGAATATTTCTTGTTGGTAGTACAATAAATAATAAAGGCAAACTTATATCAATTCTATCTAAATGCATATTTTCCATATATGTCTCAATAATTTTTAATGCCTTTCTAGCTTTAGGAGTTAACATTCGGGGTGAATTTGGATCTGATGGACCTTTTAGAATATCAAATAAAGGTCCCAACTCTCCTGTTGGTATGCCTAGATAAGGCCTTATCCAATTTATATCTCCCAACAACTTTTGAAAGTCATTAAGTGATTTGAGTTGATCTACTCGTATTTGAATTTTAGGTGGACGGACCATGGTTGAGGATAATAGAACTCCTAAATAATTAATTGGAAAATTTAATTGTACTTTGTCTATTCCTATCTCTAGATTATAATTTTTTAACAAGTTTGTAAGTGTGGCATAACATTCCAGCAATGTGTTTTTATCTTTATGTGCCAATAATACATCATCCATATAGTGAAATATTTTTAGTTCAGGATTTTGATTTCTAAGTGGCTGGATTGCTTTATTAACATATATTTGACACATAGTTGGACTGTTAGCCATTCCTTGAGGGAGTACTTTCCATTCATATCTCTCATCAGGACCTTCATGATTTAATGCAGGGATAGTAAATGCAAAACGTGGACTATCCTCGGGATGAATTGGAATCGAAAAAAAGCAATCTTTAATGTCTATAGCTAAAACATGCCACGTTTTTGGTAAAGCAGACAATTGAGGAATCCCTGATTGAGCAGGTCCCATAATGACCATTTCATTATTAATTGCTCTTAAATCTTGTAATAATCTCCATTTACCCGATTTCTTTTTGATAACAAAAATGGGAGTATTATGGGGAGATACGGAAGGTTGTAAATGTCCTTCCGCTAATTGTTGTTTGACCAGATCATGGGCTACTTGTATCTTTTCTTTAGTCAGGGGCCACTGAGGAACCCACACTGGTCTTTCTGATTTCCAAGTAATTTTGATTGTCTCAGTGGCCCTTTCTGAAAATCCAACCCATGTCTGTCTGTTCCTTGATCTATTTGAATTGGCGCTGCTATACCTTGTTCTTGTTTTCCTAATCTTTTTTCTTTCCTGATACCTTGTCTAGCCCTAGTAGTGGGCACATTAGGATTGATGTTATTTGTTAACATCAAACCTAGTTGATCTAGGACATCTCGTCCCCATAAATTAATAGGAAGGTGATCCAAAACATATGGCTGTATAGTTCCTTCACATCCTTCAGGATCCTTCCAATCTAATACCATAGCACTTCTATGGGGATTAGTCGCCACTCCTAGGCCTCGAAGCGTTTGAGTGGCTTGTTGTAATGGCCAATGTTTTGGCCATTCTTGAAGAGATATGATGCTAAGGTCAGCACCTGTGTCCAGCAGTCCATTAAAGTCACGACCCTGAATATTTAGTTTTAACATTGGGCGAGAATCTAAATTTAAAGACAACATAGCCCAATCTACACCTGTGGAGCCTAATCCCTTGGAACCTCTTTCTACATTAAGACTAGAGAACTTATTATGTAGGCTGGGTAGTATTAACAACTGTGCTATTCTATCTCCAGGTGAAATTACTGATATACCTCCTGGAGAACTAGCTATAATTTTTATTTCACCTACATAATCGGGATCAATTACCCCAGGACTTATCATAAGTCCTTTTAATGTAGATGAACTACGTCCCAACAATAAGCCTACTGTTCCTTGGGGAAGAGGTCCTTTTACTCCTGTGGGAATGATTTGAACTCCCATCTCTGGAGTTAATACTGCTCTGGCAGAGGCGCAGATATCCAACCCTGCGCTCCCTCGGGTTTGTCTGATGAGGGATTTAATGGACAATGTGTCCTGGGCACCACCCTGATGGGGTTTCTGGGTTCCTCCACTTCCCCGTATATTTGTGGTTGTGGGCCCCGGAGCATTGGGCCCCCCGGTCCGTTTTTTGGCAATGAAGCCTGGTGCCTTTCTCCACGATATCGTGGGTAAATACCTGATCCTTGTCCGTTTTTTGATAAGGGAGTACCTTCTATGGTGGTTTGAGAACGGCATTCATTAGCCCAATGTCTCCCTCTACGGCATCGTGGGCAAATACCCGGTATTCTATTCCTTTGATTTCTAGTTTTGTTAAACCCTCCTCTTATGGGGCAACTCCTTTTAAAATGTCCTGTTTGTTCACAATTATAGCATGTTTCTAGCCTGGCATCTAAAGCCTGTTGTACTGCAGCTGCCAAGACTTGCCCTTGTTCATTAACATCTCTACATAATTTAATATATGTGTTTAAATCTTCATGTCTCCATGGTCTAATAACCTCTCTGCAGCAACGATTTGCTTGGTCATAAGCCAGTTGTTTTATTAATGGCATTGCTTGTTCTGTGTCACCAAAAATTTTGGCAGCCGTTTGAATAAGCCTATCTACAAAGTCAGCGTAAGGTTCATTAGGTCTCTGTATTACCTTAGATAGCTGACCTTGTAAATCTCCATGTCCTTGTAAAGTCTTCCATGCCCTAACTGCGTCTGCAGCAATCTGTACATATACAGCAGGATCATATTCCATTTGTTGCCGCTGACCCTCATAAGGTCCCTTTCCTAATAACATTTCAAGACTTCTTTGAGGGTAACCGGCTGCTGCATTTCGCCTAGCTGTCTCCATGCAAAATTCCTCATTGGCAACCTTCCATAACAAATATTGTCCTCCATTTAGCACAGATTTACACATGCTAGCCCAATCTGCTGGCGTCATGTCCAAGTTAGTAATGGACTCCACCATGCTTACCGTGAAGGGGGCTTGAGGACCATAGGTTGTTACAGCCTCCTTTAACTGCTTCACTGTGTTAAATTCTAAAATACGGTGAATTCGCCGCCCTCCTGCCTGTTCAAATACAGGGCATGCTAATCTTTGAGGTCCTGTCTCAGGATCCCATCTATCAACTACGGGGTTTGAGGGCCACTCAGCTGTCTCCATCGGTGGGGCTGTTGGTTGAATTACACCCTCTGGTAAAACGGAGTTAGTGACAGCCTCTTGTTGTGGCCTTTTTTCTAATAACCCCTTTTCCTTTAAATTTTCTCCCTTTCTCTGACTAGCTCGAGAGACCTTCTCTTTTGCTTGACCTAAAATGTCTTCCTCCATGGTCTGAATCTCTAACAATTTACTTAACACTTTTTCGGCTTCTTTTTTAATAATTTCTAATCTTCTATAAAGATAACGCAACCCAATAAGATAACACAAAACAAAACCACAACTGAATGAAACAAAAACTGAATAAAAATTCACTGTATCAATTTTCTCTTTCTCGGGGCTAACAAACTTCAAACCTTGAGCCAACCATTTTTCCCAGTTTGCCTGAGAAATTTCTAGGGATAGGCAGCTTGAAACAAAAACGAAATAAATCAAAACAAGAACACATTGTTTTTTGAAATGGTCACCCATTCTCTCGCCTTCCCTCAGGGGGGAGCGATTTTACTCACCTCCAAATTTCAGACGTTCCGCGTACGGGACACCAAAATGCCAAGGCCAATGTCTCGGCTTGGCACCAGAATCACGAGGCACTCACAGCTTTGTAGGTTCAAACAGCAATTCTTTATTCCAGCTCTCACACCACCTCCACACAGGTCCAGGGGCAAACGCGTTCTGCCGTCTCCCGCACCAGCCACCTACTCCACGAGGCTCTCTCCAAATCCCATTTTAATCTCACGAGAACTCAACGGGAACAAGCAGCAGGAACACCCTAATCCCAGCAATAATCTTCAACTTCCAACTTCCCTAAAACCCATTATCTTAAACTGGCAACGCCTTAAACTCAAGGAGCCGGTTACTTCCTCAAACCTGATCAGCTCTAAACCCGGATCTGCCTAGGTCCTTGAGCAAGGTCACCTCATTAAAGCATGCATGCAATGTCCCATAAATGTCCTCTAAGCAGCATGGGGTACGCTTGGCAAGGAAATTTCGATGCGTCATTCCTACTTGGTAATGGCCCTCAGCAAGAACACATGAGGTCCAGAACAGCACACTCTCCACCATTCCTTAAGGTCTTCCTCTTACTGAATCATTATTAAATATCAATAGGCGTTTATCACACACGTGCTGTTCTTCTCAAACTTGACCCACTTTATTCTGACTAGTGTAGACTCTTGGGTGTTCAACCCTAGTGCTAGCACTACTGGCTAAAATTCCCCGGGGAAAATCTCTCATGTTGGCCCCAAGTGGCACCTTACATTTGAAACTGCTCATTACTGGAATCACAAGCACCAATTAGAACACCATCATTAGATGTGAATGTTTTTGGTGTGATTAGTGAAATGAGAGAGGCCATCTGTTTCCAGTTTCCATGGGATACCCATCCTGTCTGCCCTACTCTAGTTCTTTTAACTCTATGTGGTACACCCACTCAAATGAGAGTTCTATAGGAACTTCACAAGCACTGCCCACACCAGCACTCCCTGCCACAAAACCAAACCACGTCTGCTTCAAGGCTGCTCACCCCAGAAGGACCCCACATCCTTCATTAGCTCCCACTGTGGCCCTGGGGCTTTATGGAGCCAAGTCCCTCCCTGACCCACCTCCAGTACGATCTCAGTCATACTGAAGGCTCTTCACGCTTCTGACTTTGACCTCCACAGTCCACCTTGACACTTCACTATCAGTGGCACAAGACCTGTGGCTGATGTGGCACCAAAGAGCCAAGGCCACCCCAGTCAGTCTCACCCACCAGGGAGAGGGAGAGGAGTGGTCCTACCTTCATGGTTTACTGGCAAAGGACGAAACTGTTTATCCAAGACAACCAGAGAGCATGTGGCATCGAACCCAAGTCCTCGAATTTGGTTTAAATCGATCCCTTGTACAACTTTCTGTTTTAAAAGCAAACAAAAACATAAATCACATCACTGGACTTTTAAAAGCTTTAATACAAATTATAACAAGAAGGAAATGAATGACTAAATAAGAAATCATCTACAATATAAACCAAATAGGAGTTCAATATCACTAAAATACCAAAAAATCCTATAATCAGAAAAAGGTAACCAACCTATTAGAAATTAAGCAACAAGCAAGAATATTGCTTAATAAAAAATAAATAGAATATGTGCAAATATTTCCAACTGCCCTACAATTAGGTAAGCAAATAAAAATATAGAAATTTTTGTTTTTATATTGGTAAAAGTATGAAAGATTAACAGTATATGATAATGACAAGAAACAGGAAATTGGGTCTTCTTGAACATTATTCTAACTGTAATTATTGAGTATCAATTTGGGAAAATAATTTGACAGTATATATTAAAGTTAAATATATATATATATATAATTTGACCCAACAGTTCCATTTCTAGGAAACTATCTTAATAAATTATTAATAAGAATATATTTAAAAACAAGAAATTGTCTCTGGATAATAAACTATAGCACATCTCTAAGATGGAATAATGTGAAAAATTTACAAGTGACTTTTGGTGTGATGGCATGAAGAGAGAAGCAAATCTATGCAAAATAAAATTATAAAATTGGACAGTACATCAAAAATAACTATATTCAGGGAAATTGTTCAAAGTCACAAGACAAATTGAGAAAAATTAAATTTAGGCTAAAACCATTCACAATGAGAGATGAAGAGAGGAAGAAATACAAAAATAAAGAAAGAAAAAAAGAAGCAAGGTAACTTAACTCCAGACCCAGATTGGTTTTTGTTTGTTTTGTTTTTTGGTGTGGAGGGGGCGGGATTTTATTAAACATTTACGAAAGAAACAGTACGAAACCTATACAAAACTTGTTTAGAATGGCAAAGGAGGAAACACTTTACACCAACTTTTACATGGCTAGCATTAACCTAATTAATATCAAAGATGAATAAAGACATCATTAAAAATAAAGAATATTAGAGACTAGTATTTAACATCAACCTAGGTTTAAATTTGCTTAACAAAATATTAACAAACCAAGTTTTATAACATATTAAGTTGGCATTGAACACCATGAACATGTGAAGTTATCCCAAGGATGCATGAGTGATTTAATAGCCATAAATTCATATATACAGACACATATATATATATATATATATATATATATACACACACACATACACATACACACACACACACACACACACACATATATATATATATATATATAATAAAAGAATAAAGTTTAAACACCAAATGATTATCTCAAAAGATGCAGAAGATCTCTCCAAAAAAATAAGGACAATTAATAAATGAGAAATAAGAGATAACATACACAAACTGATATAGAGAATCTACAAAAACTTAGTTAACATATTTAATAAGATGAATGATTTTCCTAGATTAGAAAAAAAGCAAGAATGTTCACTTTTACCATTTCTATTCAAGCTTATACTGGAAAGTCTAGCCAGCAAAATAAGACAAGAAAAATAAATTAAAGGCACACAGAATGGGAAAAAAACATTAAAATATCTTTCTGTGCAGATGGTAGGTTTCCACATGCAGAAAAATTTTTAAGAAAAAAAAATCTACCAAAAAAAGCTACTAGAAGTATTAAACAAGTAGAGTGAAACCACAGGATTTAAGATTAACATATAAAATCAATTATATTTCTACCTATTAGAAACTGATATCAAAATGAAATAAAGGAAACAATGCAATTCACATTAGTATCAAAACAAATAATCAGATATTTGTAATTTATATTTCAAAAGAAGTTCAACATCCAGTCACCAGAAACCACAAAACACACAAAAAGTTCACATTAGAGAAATATACAATATTAACACCGTTAATATGGCAGTCTCCTCAGATGCACAGAATTTACATAACTTCCACTAAAATCCAGGATAACTGGTTATGTTTTACTTTCTTTTATTTTGTAAATTCTGACAAGCATCTCTTAACATTTATTCAGAAATGCAAAGGACGTAAAAAGTCATGATAAGTTTCATACTGTTTCTTTCTTAAATGTTTAATAAAATATTCCCCCCCCCAAAAAAAAACCAATCTGGGTCTAGAGTTAAGTTACCTTGCTTCTTTTTTTCATTTTTAAAAAGAAAAGACAAATCTGTAAAAGTTATGCTACCTGAATTCAAAACTTACTATAAATATACCATTGCTAAGGATATATTTTCTGATTAGTAGAAGAGAACAGAGAAAGGACAGGCTGCTTGACAGTAGCGATAGAACTAAATGTGTATCTGCAAAAAAAAAAAAAGAAAGAAAAGAAAAAGAAAGAAAGAAAGAAAATCTGAGACTCTTATATTACACCACACACAAGCATCTCCTCAAAATGTATCATATCCCTAAATGTAAAAACCAAAGAAAATCTCTGTGATCTTGCACTACACAAATATTTCTTTAAAAGTTGAGACTTATTTTTTTTAAAATGATAAATTTGACCTCATAATTTTAAAAATTCTTCTTCAAAAGAAATGATTAGGAAAATGAATATTCAAATTAGATTGGGAGAAAATAAGTGCAAATCATACATATGATAATACAATTCAATGTAGATTATATAAAGAACCCTCATAAATAATTTAGTAATATAATAGCCAATTATAAAATGGACACTTCACCAAGAAGATATACAATTGGCCAATAAGTACATGAGCAAATGTTCAATGTCATTAGTAATTAAGAAAATGAAAATTAAGAAAATGAAAATCACAATAAGATATCCCTACATACCTACTAAAGCAGCTATAATCACACAACTGACAAACACAAGTGTTAGGGAATTGCGGGGGAAATGGGACTCTCACACAATATGGGGACAAATGTAAAATACAGTCATTTTGAAAGAAAGTCTGGCAATTTTTTAAAACACAACTGAGCACAAAACCTAGCAATTTCCCTCCAAGATATATACCCAGTGAGAGGGGAGTGAGAAATTTATGTGAACAGAGAGACTCATCTGTGAATATTCATAGGAGCTTTATTTATAACACTGGTTCATATGTGAGAAGCCTGGTCCCCAGTGTGGTGATATGAGAAGTAGTAGGATCTTTATGAAATGGAGCCTAGTGGGAAGATGTTGGAGGCATTGCACTCAGAAGACATTAATTTAGTTTATGTGAGACCCAGATTATTTCTCACAAGAGAGGACTGTTAAAAAAGATTAAGAATGGTCCATTCCCACTCTATGGATTCCTGTCTTTCCATGTGTTCTCTCCCTCCCACATGTGCTCCCACCAATGCTATATCCCATGAGGCTATGTCCCATGAGTCAAGCAGTAGCTGGCACCATGCCCTTGAATTTCCAGAACTGTGAGCTAAATAAACCTCTTTTCTTAATACATTACCAACCTCAAGTATTTTGTTATAGTGATAGAAAACATGTTAATACATTCCCAAATAAATTGGGATCAAACCAAATATTCATCATAATTTAATCAAAAGTTAAATAAAATATGGTATATCCATACAATGGCATACTACTCAGCATGAAAAAGGTATAAATTACTGATATGGCAACAAGATGGGTGAACCTTAATGTCATGATAAGTGAAAAGAACCAGACACAACATACTATAAAATGTCATATGATTCCACTTACATGGAATTTCTAGAGAGAACAACTATAATGACAGAGAGCTGAAAAACAGTTACTTTAACTAGAGCTGGGAACTGACAATAAAAAGGCACAACGGAACATTTTTGGAAGAATAAAAGTATTTTAAAAATGGATTATGATCATGATTGTACAACTATGCAAATTTACTAAAACAATTGAATTATATATTTACAATAAATGGGTTTATGATATGTAAATTATAAAGCTAATAAATATTTAAAATAAAGAGCCAACCTATAATCATGTAATAACACTGTCTTTCATCTTTTCTCACTATCCTTTCACCAAATTCTTACTTATATTTCTTTATCATTAGGCTTTTCAAACAGTTTTCTATAAGTCTAGTATGATTTATTTCAGTTTTTAGGTAATAGTTAAATAATGCTACAATTATTAAAAGAAAATCCATTTTCTTTTCCACATTCTCATTTCATGGAAGGTATTCTTTTGTATTTTTTTTCAAGAAGCACTTTTTTGAAATTATATTACCTATTGTCTTTCTCTTTCAATTAATACTTGACTATGTTAAAAAAAGCAAACCTATAAAAGATGAAATGGAAATATATCCATGATATGTAAATAAATTTTTTTAAAAAATTGTTAATGGTGTTTGTCTCTGAGAATAGAAGTGCAGTTAGAGGAGAGAGTTTTCACTTTTTTGTGTAATTTTTATAGTTGTAGAATACTTACTGATTAATTACATTTTGAAATTTTGTTTCTATGGTTTCCCTTGTTGAAAAAACATGAACAAACATGATCTTTAACATTTTCCACTAACTTAACACATGACAATAACCTTTTATATCCCATAAAAGTCTACCCCACATTGCTAAAATGACTGTCCCATTTGGTGAAATTCATCTCAAAAATGTATGATTCTTTTCTCCTGTTTGGGAAAGCAGACTTGTAATTTTGGACTCCATTTCTTACTATTTAGTATGTTCCTCAAATAAGAGATACACACAATTGTTGAAGATTTCCAATAAAAACAAAAACATGAATTTTTTTTCAAGTCATATTGCAAATAAAATATTAACTTGCTATATTGAACATCTCCTATGTGCTACAATATTTACATAACTCATCATTACAAAGCCCACTAAAAGACATATTTAGTATCTGCACTTCATAAAAATTCAGTGATTGCAGCATGGCCTCACGACAATGAGTCACAAAACTCTGGATTCAATCCTATCTCTACCACCTTTGTTCTGTGAATGAAAACAGGGTAGAGAACACAATTCCAGCTGTTCCTTGCCTTGCTGTTCAGGTCTCCATAGCATTTACAGGCATGGCTTCCGCTGGCTGGAATGTCCTTCCAACTTGGCATGGAAATCATTGGGTGGCAATTAAGACCAATAGCACTGAGGACAGGCTGCCTGAGTCCCGACAACCTGCTGAGTAGCTAACCCTGATTTAGCTAGGTAGCCACTATTACTCCCCCAGTCTTTCACTAACTTTACCTGAAAGCCTGGCTCTGCTACTTACTAGTCGTATGACTTCCGGAAGTCACACAAACCTGTTTCCTTGGTCGCAGAAAGCTGTTGCCTATATCTGCATCTCCCAATGATGTTAGAAGAATTCAGCAGAATATGATGGGATGAGCTCAACATCTGGCATTCAGTGCACAATAAACAGCAGCTTTTATTAGGGTAAACTGGCTGCCTCCAATCCTCATTGAACATGTGGGACCTCAATCAGTCACCAAGCCAGCCCTAACTTCTGCTTGCTGCATGGCCCTGCTGGCCTCGGCGCCCACGGAGTGCACACCTGGTGTGGGTAAGCCCATGTGCACAAGCTTGTGGTGAGTCAAAAGAGGAAGTGGGTGAGAAAATGTAGATGACTCAACACAACTCCAAATCTCTGACAGCTCTGGAGCAGAAACAGGCACAAGAGGTGGTGTTCGCAGAGCTACCTGGTCCCATCCCTACCACTCCTGCACTGATCTCATGGCCTTTCTGACACTGTTTCTGGAGGGTAAGACATACTGCCTAGGTGAGGGTCACAGGATTCAAGGAACCTGAAAGCCCTGTGCAACCTGTATGACTTGGTAGGAAACATTCAGCACAGAAAATTACTCAGAGTCTTATTATGTCCATAGGATATTTTTATGTACAAAGCACAGCATGCTATGTATCACGTAAGCACATGTAAAAGCAATAGGCAAGAATAGCATTAGAATATTGCATGGATTCAAATCCGAGGACCAAGGAATATGTTTTCTTCTATTTTATGAATGCCCTCTGAAGACCTACCGAGTTCTATATTTGAATCATTGCTTTTCAGTCACAAAGGCTTAGTGGCTCCACCTCTAAATTACAGACCATTCACGAGGAACTAAAAAAAATAATGGTGATATTCATTTAAACCTGATTTGTCTAGGTGGCCACTGTTACTTCCCCAGTTTTACACTAACTTTACAAACTTAAGTACTATATCTTAATAAATCAAAACACTTATGGAAAATGTCTTACAGTCATTTTTATCCATAGCTAAGGGCCACTCCCATATCCTATCCTTCCTCAACCATCTAAGCCACCCCAGAAAGATAGCTGTCAGGGTCACACTACCCAGAAGTTCTCTGGAGCTTGACCCGGTGACCTGAGGATTTTTATTTATATTCTTATTAATGGGAAAAGAAAGCAGCTTAGTAAACTCACCCCCAACAACTTGGCATCAAGAGAATTTCCCTGGCTAGAGAGAAAGCACATTGCTCTTCGAAAGAATTTCCAGAGAAGGAGATTTCTGCAAACTCATTTGGTAACCTGGTCCATGTCTAACAACTGTCAACTCGTAGCTCTGGGGCAGCAAACAAATATTTGGGGAAAGGATTGTGCATCTCTTTGTTCTTTCTGTGGGAACTGGTTCAATCCTGCATGTGTTTTGAATCAGCAAGCTCTGCCATATTGGGTGGGGAGGTAGTGTCTCTTAGAAACCTTCCAAACTGAGAACCAGAAGGTCACATGCATACCTGGTTTTATTTTTAGCTCTATTTAGAGCAAGGGTCAAATCCTATGCCTCTCAGACAGAATCCAGCTTGCAACACATGTCTTTATGGCTAGTACTGTATTCCTTTAAATATGGATTTGAATGCCTTTGTTAGCTTCAGGGCCAGGCATGGAGTTATGCAATCCCCATTCCCTGGGCTCCATCCTTCTTTGTTGCCTACACACTTAAACCCTCACTTAGTCAGTCCTCAGAAAATATAATGAAGCCCCTTCTAAGGTCCAGCTATGCTCTCTTCTAGGTATTTGGGAAACAACGGAGAGAAAAACATTTTTTTTTAAATCCTTGGTTTTTTGGATATTACATTTTAGTGAGGCTAGACAATAGCCAATAAATCATCTAAACTATGTAGTATAGAAGTAATATACCAGAAAGCATTGATCAGAGGAATCATGAGTGCCAGAGAAGGGAGCGTGGTCCCTAAGAAGATGAGATTTGAGGAAGACCTTGAAGGATCGAGGAGAAGGCCTTGTGAAAACCTGTGGAGGAGTGATCCCACCAGGGGAAGAGCCACTGCAAAGCCCAAAATTGTACAATTGAGATGCACAATCCATGTGCCAAAGTGAGGTGGGAAAAGCAAGGAAGACTCACAGGGCTTATGCAGGGTACCTGTTACAGGGAAGGTCGTGCTGGCAATCAACTGTGCAAAACCTACTCTAGTGACTGGAGAAACGAGTAAATCCGGTCCCAAGCTAATACCTACACAGCCTGTGAGCTTAGGTGTGGTATTGTCCCTGGATGGTAAGGCAAAGAAACCAAGGTCAAAGCCTTCCATTTATATCAGCAACCCCATGTTCTGCAAAAATTGAAACTGACATTGCCTCAATCCCCTTCTTCACTGTCACCAAGTCCCAGGAGACCTTCCTTCCCAGAGCCTTTCAGGGTCACCCCTCCCTGCCTCTCTCTGCCAGTGCTCTAGTCCAGGTGTGCTAGGGGAAGGCAGGGTGAGTGTGCAGGCAGGGGAAGGGATCAGTGTGCAGGTCTGAAGATGAAGTGGGTGGCTAGAGCCCAGAGAGCCTGGAGAAGCATCAGGACATGAACAGGACAACAGGTCAGGGGCAGACAGGAAGCATCCTGCAGGCAGGTCCCATATTTTACTTCTAGCCAACATTAGTGTGATGCTCTCAAGGCACTGTAAGCAAAAGAACAATATGATCAATTTAGCATTCAAGAAAAAGAGTCACTCCAGTTGCCAAGAAAAGATCACAGAAGGGAAAAGAAATACAAGGACATCAGCAGCCTTAAAATAGTCTAGGCAAAAAAAGGTCTATGGCGCTGGAGGTGAAGAAAATGCATAGATTTGACCAGTCTGGGTCCAGGATTGTCAAATACTATCTGAGTGACCTTGGGAGAGTCACTTAACCATCTGGCTCTCAGTTTTTCTTTTCACCTATAAAGGGAAACAACAATAAATACTTAACTTGTAAAGATGGTCAAATGTGGTCAAATGGATAATGGATATGAAGATGTTCTGTAAACTTTAATAATTCTATGAACGTACAAAGTTAATGTTATTGCTCAACCCCATGTGGATTTCTCTCTCTTCTGCCCCCTTCTTCCCACAACCATTTCTCATGTAGCAGGTACCAACCCAGAACAAATGGCACCTCACTAGCTTCATACGTATTTTTGTTTTTGTTTTTCATGCAAATAAAAGCTGTTTAATCTGTAGGAGCAGAAAACATCTTGTATACTTTTCCCATATAGGTACTAGGACGTAAGAAGAATTAAGTGTATAGTAGGTGCTCAAAAAAATGTTTGCAGATTAAATCAAAAAATGATACTCAACAAATGTCTGATGGCTAAATGATTCTTCCAGCTTATCTTTTCCTTCTTCCTAAAGGAAATTCAATCCTAGTCATACATTAACTTTGCAATGTTCCCTGCCTTGTTGGAATGATTAAGATTTGTGGTTCCAAAAAAGGCAGATTTTAAAATCAAGGACTAATACATGTTCTCCAGGATTTGCGTGTTTCTACAGAACTTTTTAGGTGTGCTAGATATGGGCCCAATAAAGACCTGCCAACTTTAAGGGCACACATCTCATACATGAGCACACAGCCAGGACAAGGCAGTGTAGTCTAGCATGGCTGCACCTCAGCTCAGGTGCCCTACCCTGCAGCAAGTCCAGCAAGTTTCAGGTTGGCCCATGCAATTCCCAGGCATGCATCATGCAAGTGGATTCAGCTGGAGAGACAGACAAGGGGCAGTGGTGACTACAGCAGCACCCAGCACTGGCTCTTACTCCTTATGAGAACTCTGCTGGCTACTGAACTTTTTCAAAGCCCTTTTATTTCTCACCTTTAAGACAAAGAATAAAAGCTACTTCAAAAGATACTTGTAAAGATAAAATGAAGTGATGGGTATAAAGGACCCAGCATAGTATCTGGAACATAATTAATGAGCAACGAATATAAGCTGTCCTTATTGTCATCATCATAGTATCAACAACATCACCATTATCATCATCATCATCATCATCATCATTATCTTAACTGAGGGAGAAAAATCACCTCCCACAAAGTGAACACCCTAGGGAACTGGAAGTAAACAATTGCCCTCAACTTGCTGGAGTCCAAGAGAAAGAGAAGACAAGTCAGGATGTGCTAGGCCACCCTTTGCCCTAAGACAGAGCTTCTCAAAATCTTATACAGAAGGAGCCCCAAACAGAGAGAAATAGGTGAATATTTCCAAGAGTATCTCCTTCTTGGACTTCTGATACTCAGGATTTTATCTCAGAAATTCATTCTTTTGTTTGTTTGTTTGTTCTGGGGATTGATCTGGGGTGTTGATGGCTGAGTTACTTCATTCTATTCTCCTCCACAATCTACTCACCACCATAGGAAACACAGTGATTGCTCATTTCCAGACACTGTTATGGTATTTTATATGCATTCATTCACTGAATCCTCACAATAACTCTATGGAGGTTACTATTACCAGTCTCATTTCATAGGTAAGCTAACTGAGGTAAGAAACATGCAGTATTGTCTAAGATCACAGGCTCACAACTGTTGGAACGAGGATGTCAATCTGGGTGGTCTGGCTCAGAGTGTATGTCCTGTGGCATGCTACTTCATACCAGCCATGATGTCCCCATAGATGTGGCATGCTTATCCTGTGGCTTCTGGCATCTGGTCACAAACCCATGTGAGGGAAATGGCCAAGAACCAAAAGCTGTACTCAGGTTGCTGTTGCAAGATGCAATCACAAAGGACAAATGCCCCAGCACTTATGGGGCTGACGGGCTCTAGCCGATGATGAGTTGGCCGCCATCTACCATTAAACCAAGCTGTACTTAGAGTAGACCTTTTGTAAAGGAGCTTTTCATCAGGGGATTATATTTTCTTCTTGACTATTTCCTTAATGGAAAGAAAACTATATGTTAGAAGAACAAAGGAGACCCAAGGGCAAAAAGCAGAAGACTCTCACCAAGGCGGGGGTGAGGAGGAAGGGTGGAGAGGACAATTAAACAAGCAGAAGATAAGATGCCCCTCTTCCATTCCTTATAATGCTCTTGTGCTGCCCTCCCCCTCCTCTCTCTGCCTTCTTCTCCAGGGGCACTAACAGCAGCCCAGAGCTCATGAAAATTTAAAAAGACTGATCGATATGGACAGAATGGTGAATTGTCCATCTGCAAATTACCAAGCATCTCATGAATATTTAAGGAAGCTAACTAGGAACAGGGATAAGAAGGAATCCAGGACTTTATTCTTCCATCTGGGGGGTGGGGGGTAAGATAAAAGGAAGTCTGATATTCCTGATTACCAGGATATAAAGTCAAACCAACAAGTGAAACTTTAAATGTGAACAAGTGCTGTCCAGCATCAATTCCTTCACCAAGCCAGCATGCTCAATACAATCCAAGACCACTCAAGATGAACATCTATCGAACACATATTAGAGCTGCTCTGGTTTGACCCAATCTCCTTGCCCTCTCAGAGCATACCATGTTTTCATGCCACCATGCCTTGCACATGCTCTGAACCAAATGCAGTTCCTCGCACTTGTCCACTTGGGAGGCAGGAGAATCCATTACAGTGCAGCCTGCTTAGGTTCCTGTCTTGTTTCTACTACTTACCAAATACATGAACTTAGGTAGTTACCTCACTTTCTGCACCTGCATTTCTTCTTGATTGAAAATCAAACGGGGTTAGCAAAATACTAACTAGTTCAGGAATGTCCTGAGGGTTCCACCTCACAATACATGTTCACACATTTTACCAAAAGCACAGTAGAGATCAACTACGATCCTCAGTGGCTTCTTCCACATCTGGTCACATCTCGAGCTTCCTCGTCCTCTCCTCTCTTCCCAGAGTCCACTCCAGGTTAGCTCTGGCCATTGTTACTTGGCTCCTGACACTTATCACATCATATTTCAGCTGTGTTATCAGTCTCTGCCACTACACTGTGAGCTTCCGGGAGGCAAGGCCTATGTGCGGCTCAGCTCTGCATCTCCAGGTACCCCAACAGAGTCCATGGCATCATGTGGACACTCAGGGTGGGAGCAGGTGCTAGGAGAGGATGCCACAGCTCTACCCATACCTTTGTGACAACACAGCACGCAGCCCAGATGTCTTCAGAGGATTGCTCGTGGTGGTTGAACTGAGGCTCCCACTTCTTAATCGGTTGGTCTGCGAAGGCCAAAAGGACCCCTCTCTGGTCGACGAGAGCAGCACGGACGCTGCCTGTTCCAACATCCACGCCCACGTAGTAGCTTCGTGGCTCCTCTTCTCCAGACATTGTGCTTCCTCCACCTGCAGTGAGCAAGTGCAAACACAACATGAGGACCAATCCACAAAGACCACCACCAAAATTCTTCTGTGGCTACGTAAGCAGCGGCCATTTACTATGGACTTGTCCAACAGAAGTTTCTAGACACACAAAGCTAAGTAGTTGGTGAACAAGTCAGACACAGCCTCAGATATGGCATTTAGATTCTTTGAAAGGGGTCACATGAAGCACTTAGCTACCTAACTAAGCAAACCTGTGACGAGTGTGATAAGAGCAAAGAGAGGGTGGTAGGAGAACTTAGAATCTGGACGCAATAGAGAAGAACTTGTTCTCAGTGAAGCTAAATCAACAGGACAGTTCCTGTGGTACTAAAAAGGAACCTTTCCTATCAAATCCATCTAGTCACTCAACAAATTAGCTACTGAGCATCTATTATGCACCAGGCAGTGTGAAAGGTGCTTCCCTCTATGCCTCACTATGACTCTAGAAGGGAAGCATATTTAAATCTCTAGCGAACAGGTGATCAAGGTGAAACTTCAAGAGGAATGTTACTTTATGCTTCATGCTAGGTCCATGCCCTCACAAACAGTAATTGTACATTATTGCAATCATAAAACATTACATTGATAAGAAAACAGGTCCCTGAGAAGTGAAGGAATTTACCCAGCCTCACATGGAGGCAGCCTGGACCCAAAGTCCCACATCTGTGCAAACCCAAGTTTCAGACACTTTCCTTTCTTTCTTAAAAGCTTACAGTATCGGTTTGCAGAAGAGGCAAATATATTGCAGTCGGTCATGAAGTGACTAGGAATTGGGAAGCAGTCCCGGGGGGAGACAAGATTAGGAATTTGTTAGACAATCTGTTTTCCTTACAGACCCCTGATGAGTTACAAGGAAATCTGACCAGAAAACACTCAGGAATTTCTTGGCCCTGGTGGCTGTTCTCATTCCCCTTGGTCAGATTAGCCTGAGATACACAGAAATCTCCAAGGGCCTTTCATTTTCCAGACTGGCCTTTCATAGAGTGCAGCAAGCTCCCGAGATGACCGGCCAGTGCACATGCCACAGCTCCCCAGGTGAGCTCAGCACTGGAGTCCAATTTCAACCTGTGAAGCCACTCAGTGCCCTTCAACTTCAGAAAGATAATGTTTCCTTGGCCAAGACACTCGTGGGGATTCTAAAACAAAGTCAGCCAGCAGATGTTCAGTTACTGCTTCCTGGATATTTATCCCAATTAAGAAAGAAAGAAAGGAAAAAGCCAACTTCATATAATAGTGATTGCTTCTGACTTAATCACACAAAAAACGAACTTATTGATTTCTACATTCTCTGCTCCTTGCTCAGTGTCTGGCATATAATTGGTTTTCAATAATTACTTACTGAATAACTGAATCAGTGAATCAATGAAAAACAAGGATGAGCAGGGTCATGTTTTAATAGTTTGAATTCCTAAGTTCGTGTTTATACAGTCATCTGTCATTTAACAATAGGAACAAGGTCTAAGAAATGTGTTGGGTGATTTCATTGTTGTGTAGACATCATAAAGTGCAAACTTAACCAAACTTAAATGACATAGCCTGCCATATGCCCAGGCTGGGTGGCATACCACTGTCCTGCATGCAGCCTGTCATTTACCAAATCACTGTTCTGCAGCACCTGAATGTATATACTACTGCTTTCCTTATTCAAATCTCTCTATGCCTTATTCACCTAATTAGCCAATATTTCTTGAGTGCTTACAACTACATTTTACTAATTCTAAACTACTAATTTTTTAATACATTTATTTTATTTATTTATATGTGGTGATGAGGATAGAACCCAGGGCCTCACACATGCTAGGTGAGTGCTCTACCACTGACCACAACCCCAGCCCAAAACTACTAATTTTTTTTTTCACATTTAACATCCATGAAACCAGAATGAATCCTGTAACTATCAGCATCTTACAATCAATTGGTAGTTTTTTTTCTTTCTCTGTGATATATGAAACAATGTATCTTGCAGTCAGTGACTTCTGAGACTCAAAGAAATGCTGGTTGCACCAGGCACTGGACACTCTGCTAAGGATACAGTCACTGACAAAATATGGAGGGTGTCTTGGCTCAGAGATTCCTCAGTTTCTTTATCTACAAACAGGAGGAAGACTGACCCAGCTAGCTTATCCACCTTCCCTCTACCAACTACATACATCTTACTTTACTCAGGATTCCCTCTCTTGGATTCCCACTGTCTCCATTGCAAAGGTCCCCGGGGAGCTGCTCCTGAACTGATCCTAGTATGCCAAGAGCTCTCATGCCCAAGATCCCAGCCTTTCTCAGTATGTTCCGCTGTCTTCTGATACTCCTGCACTCTTAGCCAGGGATCTCCACTAGGGGCCCATGCATACTGTGTCTGAGGCTGGCTAACTCAGACACACTGCCCATCTTGAAAGTCTGACCCCCTCCACAACCTAGGTTACCTCTATTTCTATAATGCACCATCAAAGTTCCTCCAAGAAAAGACTCAACCTTACAGGAACAAGGGCACCAGACCCTCCTAGCAGTGTTCCCACAAATCCCCCAGGTCATGTTTTTCTAAGAAAAAAGATCCTAATTAAATCTTTCAGGCTCACCATTTTCCCCACTACTATAATTTTAAGTAATCTCATTCTGATTGTTTCTACACCTGGAACCTGAAAACAGGGAGGTTCAAGCCCTTGGGCAGCTTCCCTGAAATCCCACCATAAGTTACAAAAACACTGCCAGAGGATTTTTTGCAATGCAGATCCCTTGTTCTCCCCTTCTCTGCCCTTTGTCCCTGGGTCGCAAGCACTGTCTTCTGTGTCCTGGACTCCAAACCATTCAACCAGTACCTCTAAGTCACAAAAGAAAGTAACCGAAGAAAGAAAAATGTTATTCCCTTTTCTAGTTTGTTTTGAAGAGAAAAGGATTAGGATCCTCATTGTGTCAACCATTTCCACACATGTGTTCACCGCATGCAGGGAACCTAATCAGGAAGGCAAACCTATCACCATTCTATACACCAGTGGAGTGAGAGCAGTTTGTCCAAAGTCACACAAACAGTACACAGCAAGACCAGGATCTCAACTCCAGTTTCTGAGGGTAAGTCTGGGACTCTTTCCACAACACCAAGCTGAAACTGAAAATCAAATCCTTTGGTGACATAACAACACCAACAACAAATATAGCAAGAACTCGTATTTATTGAACTTTGCTCTGTAAATCACCCACACGACTTCACAATTTTGATAGACTCTTTGACTACCCTTATAGGGCTCCCAGGAGGAGCCCATTTCCAGTTAAGTGAACTGAGGTTCTCAGAGATGAAGCTAGTTGAGGTCACACAGCACAGAGGCCTAGGATTCCAAGCCATGGTGGTGTGACTCTGAAGCCCCTTTATAAATGCGGAGAGTCAGAAATTTGGTTCTATTTTCTTCTTTTTAGGTATGAATGAATACTAAAAAGAAAAAAGCTGTCAGGGATAAAGTAAGGGTGGTCAGGCAGAGAGAAACAAAGACACAGACTGTGGACAGCCAAGAGAAAGTAAAATACTAAGGGAAATTCAAGCTGTTCAGCACATGAATCCTAAGACATACCTCACTCCTCAGTCTACCAGACGTCCCAAAGAGCTGACATGGCTCTCTTCCCGGGGACCCAGCAGGGGCTGTGCTGACTTTGAGCCCCTATTTATGATCAAAAAACAGCTCTGTATGATAAATATTTAAACGGTTCATTAAATAATGGCCTATATAAATATTATTAGAAATGTGCCACAGGAAACCACAAACTTCGCAGCTAATTCTTCATCGAATGTGCAAGCTGTTCAAATGCTGTTTCAGAAAAGGAAAGAGGGACCTGGAAATTAAGGCCCTTCTTTGCAAAACTGTCTCAGGAATCCTCAGAAGGGGGTAAACATTACAAATACACTGCTAAACACCCACCACCTGGGGACTGTTTCTTCCTTTTATCCCCCTAAATAACCTAGTAGCAATCAGATCTTTCTCCAGGATTACATCCTTCCAAAGTGGGTGAGCTCACCTTACCTTGGATCCTGTTTCTTAAAGGGTCACTCCTCCAGGATGGATTTTGTTGGTGATAGTGTCTACAGAAGCAGTGTCCCAGGAATCAGGAGGAATTCAAAACTCTTTCAACTTTGACCTTTGGACTCTGCTGGTGGTAACTCATACACTGGAGCCTCACACATTTATTTATTATTTGGTTATACTGTAATCAGAGATTGGAAAGATTGGGAAGACAAAGAGAAGCAACAAGCCTGCCCACTTCATTCTCCATAACTGAAAGCATTAATTACCTCTTTAAATAAATCTCACTGCTCTAAAATGGTGAGCTGGGATGCAAGGGAAAGAGTTAATTTGGTGACAATAAGTGCTTCTCCATTGGCTCTACCTGCAATTCACACAGCAGAAAAGAAGTGGCTTGCTAACAGGTAGTTTTCCTCTTAAAGTGAAAGGCCGCTGGCCCCCTTCTCAATCCTTCCTCAGACTTTCAGTTTGGGAGAGAGATTTTTACAAATTGTCAGGTTCCCCATGCTGATTCCAAAGAAATCCAAACACATGCTGAGTTCCCCAAACTTGTGGAGTCTGTAGCAACTACACAAGACATCTCCCATCCAGACATAGCTGTGGCCTGGTATGGACTGTGTGTGGCAGTACGAGCATACTTCTGGTCAAATTTGGGGTGACCAGTACATTTTCTGGCAATGCAAGAAAGGAAGGGAATAACAGTGAAACAATCCCAAATAGCTGCTGAGAAGCTGAACCTGAACCTTATCTAGGCAAGGGAGCTAGACAATATTTTACTCATCACTGATGTCTGGCACTCATGTCTAACAGAAGACCTGGCCTGTGGCAGATCAAGAGCAAGTTAAAGAGTCTGAGAAGGAGAATAAGAGGTGGGAGGGAAAAGAAAATACAGTGGGGAGAGGGAACGCAGGAAGGGGGGAAGAGGGCAAAGAGGAAACTGAACTAGAGCAAGGAAAAGATTGCATGATTCAGAGACTAAGAAGTAGAAACTCCTTGATTTGGATGAATGGGAAGAAGGGAAAGAAAGGAAAGAGAGAAAGAAAGAAAAAGAAGACATTTTTTTATCCAACAAATATTACCCACCAAATTCTTCCTGCCCAGGAAAAGTCCATAATGCAGAGAAGGAACAAATAATGAAACTGACAGTTCTCAGAGACTCAGAAGAAAATCCAAATGTCAAACAAACAAATAAAAAAAAAAAAACACACACACCAACAAACCCCCTTCTCTACTCTGAGGGTTTCCCACTCACATCTGGAGACCTCTACTTCCAATGACAAATCACCTCCTGACACCACAATCCTCTAATATGTATTATTTTTTCCTGGGTGTTCTTACCATATCTAAAAGCTTGATTTCCAATATGAAGTGCCCTCTCTAAGCCAGGAGACTGGGAAAAAGGAGCAAAAATTATATGATCTCTTATTTTTTTAAGAGTTGACAGTCAGATATTTGCTAGGGTCTGAATGTTTGTGTTTCCCCAAAATTCATGTGTTGATAGTATTGAGGTAGCGCCTTTGGGAGCTGATTAGGTCATAAGAGAAGGCTTTTAGGAGTGGTGTAAGCACCATTATGAAAGAGGTCTGAGAGAACTCCTTGTTCCCTCCACCATGTGTGGACACAGGGAAGTCAGCAACCCAGAAGACAGTCCTCACCAGATACCAAATGTGCAGAGCCTTGACCTTGGGCTTCCCAGCCTCCAGAACCGTGAGAATGAATACCACCCACTTCATGTATTCTGTCATAACAGCCTAAACAGAGTGAGATAAATGTGAAGATCTGAATTTTAAACTGGGCATGGTGGCTCATGCCCATAATCCCAGTGGCTCAGGGGCTGAGGCAGGAGGATAGCAAGTTCAAAGCCAGCCTCAGCAACCACAAGGCACTAAGCAACTCAGTGAGACCCTGTCTCTAAATAAAATACAAAATAGGTCTGGGAATGTGGCTCATTAGTTGAGTATCCCTGAATTCAATCCCCTTACCCACCCCTGAAGAAAGACCTGAATTTAAAAATCAAAGGGTGATTCCTTATTTCCAATATACCTACTTCAAGCCAAACCTAATGCACCAAGTAAAATTGCATATAGTGGACAGCAGCTTCATGTTGGCATGGCCATCTACATTTTAGGAACCAAAGCACCCTGTCCCAGCTCTACCTTTCGTGATAGAACGTAGTTGGTCAACGATGGGACCACTTCACTGTTACAACAGTTCTAATCAACCAGATCAGAACCTGATATTTTTCACGGCTTTTTTATTTTGTTTTGTTTTTATACTGGGGATTGAACCTTGGGGCACTTTACCACTGAGCTACTTCCCAGCCCTTTTATTATTATTATGATTTATTTTGAGACAAGGTCTCATTAAGTTACTTAAGGTCTACCTAAATTGCTGAGGCTGGCTTTCAATTTGTAATCCTTCTGCCTCAGCCTTCAAAGGTGCTGAGATTACAGGCATGTGCCACCACTTCTGACCTATTTGGGGGCATTTTATGATCTGTACTGAGCCTATTTCTAAGAATAAATGTAAGGCAGCTAGGCAAAGGGTAAGGTGTTAAATCAATAAGACAGTAGAAAAATTGGCTATTTTTAAAATTTTTAAGTTGGATCCCAAAAGAAAAATCAAATTTCCCTAAATCCCCATGTCTGCCTCATAAAGTGGGAGCCACAGGGATCAAAACTAATCCAGCCCTGGATGGGTGGTGATCCAGTCTTGTTTGGTGGCCAAAAATAACACCTTCCAAGAGCCACACTTGCAACAGAGAAACAGCAAAACAGAGAAGATACAAAATTAACTATGGCTGTGGTCAAATGCACAACACAGTTCCTAAGGAAATCACAGATGAAAACCCCTCTCCTCAGAAGAAAGCCAAAACTCCACCAACAAACATCCCCTTTGAGCTCTTTAGACTCTGGATCACTCACACCTTCTTCCATGAAACCCTTGTTGACTTCCTCCCATCTCTTCTGTCCATTCCTTAGGTTCCAACAAAAAAAAACTCCTTGCTTTTCCTAATGCCTGTTTTTTTGCCCTCCCAAGCCCCTCCCATTGCAAAGAATGGGAGAGGGGAGTCCATGTTTATAACACTCACAGTGATATATGTTGTTCTACACTTGAAGAAGCTGAAATGTCGACAGGATCAATCTCTTGCTGATGGTCACAAAGCCTAGAGAAGGAAGAGGCGATATATGAATTTACATTTGTCTCAACCATTGTCAAACTCTACCTACCATCCCTGAAATGATGAGGACTTCCACACTAACCAAGGTGCCTTCATCCTGGACACACTCGGAATGATATTTCCAGTCCATTAATCCTGTGAAATCCCTCTCAGACAAACTTTAGAAAAGTCTCCCGGATGCTCTGATTAATAAGGATCACCTTTTGTCTCAATCAATCCTATAGCCTTGTACAGGCAAACACATGTAATGTAACACAGTAATAAGGGATTACTGGATTGTAGAGGAGGGGACTATTAATGTATAGAATAGTCAACTATCTATTAAAATAAAAAGACCCTAAGGACTCTCTTTCTCTGGAGAGTCTAGAAGCACTATGGCTTGTGGCTGATGCACCACCCTCCTCTTTGGAGCAGTCTTTCCCCATAGCAACAAGTCCCACTTGCACAGGAAGAAAGAGGAAGGAAGACAAAAAGGGAGTTCGCCCAGATGAGCATCACTGAACCCCAAACGCATCAGTCTATCTTTCAAACCCAATGGACCTCCTTGAGTTCATCAAAAGCCAAGGTTTGGATTTGATGTTTTCCCACTCTTCTGTCTAGAATCAGAAAAAATGTTAGAAAGGACACAGGATGAGGCTGATGTCTCCTAATTCCACATGCAAAGCTATTTAATTTTAATCCCTTATATGCCCATTATAAAGTTACACCCATACGGAAAATTATATGCAAACCTAGTGATTTATTCTTACATGGATTTCTCTTTTTAAACTGAACTGTTGACCCTTCTTTGAGTTCTGAATAATTTAAGTATATATGTAGTCTCTCCCCCATTGCTTTCCTCTTTAAGAGACTGCTGTTGATTTGCTAACATAATTAACTATGAAATGATTCTTTACAGAACTAACCAGACTTTCAAAGCAATGCCATTATCATTAGCATATTGGCTGAAACCCATAGCTTTTCCCAGAAATTCACTCAAATTAAAACAACAGAAGGACCCACCCACCTAAAGTAGACTGCCCTCAGATGTCAGCAAATTTAGGAAGGATTCAGGGTCCCATCAGGTAAAGCCACCAAGTATGTTCTTTAAGAGATCTTGCAAAACTCCTTCCTCAAAGACAATACCAATCCAGGTGCATGAGGTTTTTGGTTATTCTTGTGTTTACCTGTTTATGAAACATGACCAGGTGGCTTTAAAGCCCAAGATGAAAGAAAGGGCTTAAGAAGGAGTTGTTTGAAGACTAAACATTAGACTTGGGGAACTAAGACAAGATACCCTGCCATTCTATCGAAACTTTGACACACCAAAGTATAAACTTAGAGAACACCAATGCTACTTCTCAAAATAAAGCCCAAAATCTTTTTTTGGCCCATGAAAACCTCTAAGCTCTGATACTATCTTCCCACAGTCAATACGCATGCCCTGACCTCCCTCCCCGTATCAGCACCCTATGCCCCACCACTGCAAAACTGCCAGCACCCTTCAAAGAGAGGTCTGGTGCTTTCTTCCATATTGTTATTTCTCTTGTAATGCAATGAATACAACCTACAGTTCACAGGAAGTCAAATACAAGGAAAATGTGAGTCTTCAGCTTCCCAAATAATGCAGGGACCATAAATCAAAACAATACTCAGATATAATTTTACACTTAATTAAAATTGAAATTTTTTTAACAATCCGACTTTTTAAAATGTTTTATTTTTTTAGTTGTAGTTGGACACAATACCTTTATTTATTTATTTTTTATGAGGTACTGAAGATGGAACCCAGGGGCTTGCACATGCTAGGCAAGTGCTCTGCTGCTGAGCCACAACCCCAGCCCCTAAAATTGATACTTTGATAATATCTTACTTTTGGTACCCTTAATATGACCCCACGTGTATTATTTTTTTAAAACTATATTGTCTCAGTGATTCCCAAAAGTTTGGTTTCAGAAAAAATCAGCATCAGTATCACCAGGCAACAGGCTAGAAACAAATTCTCAGGCTGCAGTCCAGGTGATCTGAGAGATGCTAAAGTGTGAGAACCATGGCATTGTATAAAGACTAACCTGTAAGACACAGGAAAAATATACAAAAACCCACTTACTGCAATGCCAGGAAAAATAAATGTAGTGGGGCTTGGAGGGCGTTTAACTTCTGCATTCTGCTGTCTGAATTTTCGCCCTGAGCAGCTTACTGTAAGGTCTTCCTGTACTGAGTTCAACAGGGTACTGCATCGCTTCTACCTTCTCATCTTAATTTTCCTCCCACAGGATCATCTGAACAGCCTTTCCCCCCTCTACATGGATGGTCCCTTCCACTGTTTTGAGGTGACCCTCATGACCTGCTGTTGAGGCTTTTTTCTCTATGCTATTTTTAGTTCCTCTAACTGTCCTCCATTGCCATGGCATTTCTCTAAAATAAAAAGAGAGAAAAAGAGGGAAGGTACAGCTAATGTATTTAACTAGGATATTTTCGGCCCCCCACATTTCCACATGACACCATGGAGATGAGGTATGCTAGGCTAGTGCATGCAGTAAGCACACAGTAGGTCTCTCCTTTTTGCTACTTTGCTGGAGGCTCTCTAGATGCAACACAGGCATGGACTTGTCAATGGCTCTTCCAGCCCAACATCACACATAGCCAACAAGAACATGTATGCTTGAGGGGAGAAGTAAAGGCAGCCTGGGTGTCTTGAAGGGGGGCTTTGAAGGGATCCTCTTCAAGTACTCTCCCTTAAGAGTTCACTAGAAGGTAATGGTTTCTGTGCTTTAACAGTAAGTACTTTCCCATGGATCCAAACGTTTCTTGAACTTTAAGTTTGCCATTATTACTGGTGCTTATCTCATAATCCTTTCCTAACACCTTCAAATAGTCTATTCTTTATATTTTAGTCAAAATTCTAGTGGAAGGCTTCTGCTTCTAGCCAAGGCAGAGTAACAGGAACCATATTTCCATCACCACCAGTATTTTTTTTAAAAAAAGGAAAAATATAGGAAATAAATGTGTCTTAGACGTTGAACATCAGGCAACAAATAGTTATCCCAAAGAAATAAGAAGAAAGAAACTGAGATAAATCCTTCAATGCTCAAGCGGAATGCCTAGAAAAATGTCCTCAGACAAGGCACAGGACAAGCCCAACAGTCTCCCTACATTGAGGAGACAGAGCTGGAAGTCAATGGAAGACAGAAGGCTAGAGTCTTTGGGTAGAGCACAAGGAGAGAGTGGCACAGAGAGAATTTCAGAGAACTGCAAAGGGTACTTACTGCTCAAGCATTGAGGAGAGCACAATCACTGTACACATGTGAGGAATCTGAGGCAGAACACCAGGAAACATGGGAGGGAACAGTCAGCAGGCTCCACACAGAGCTGGAAACAGACCTTTCCCAGCAGTCAAACTAGAAAACTTCACAATACACAGGGTCAAATGTAAACGGGATATTCCGCGGTGGCAAGTAGCCCTAGATGAACACTGCTCTCATCCCCAAGGAGGCTTAAAGCAAGACCAGATGGATCAAACTGTTTACAAATAGCTTGCACATGCCCCACAATAAAGCTCAAGTGTATTTACAAAAATACCCAGCACCAACAAGATAAAATACAGTGTCTACCGTCAAAAATACCAAGCATGCAGAGGAGAAAACTATCCAAAATAGAAAAATAAATGGAAGCTGACCTCGATTTGACATACTAGATAGAATTAGTAGATGCAGATATTTAAGACAGCTTGTTCAAAAATGAGTTCAAAAATCTAGAGGACAATCTGAACTTAAAAGTTCAGACAGGAAAGATAAAGAAAACTCTAGCTGAAATTCTAGAAGTGAAAAATGACTGCAAAGACAAATTAATTTTTTATTAGGCAATACAGAAAAAAACTGACCTTAAAGACATAGTAATAGAAACTATCTGAAATGTTAAGGGTTACAATAACATGTGAAGGCAGACTCTGATAAGTTAAGAGTGTGTACTATAAACACTGAAGCAAAAACTAAAACAATGCCCTGTGGAGGAATATCTAATAGACCAATGAAGGGCATAAAATGGAAACACTAGGGGCTGGGGTTGTGACTCAGCAGTAATGTGCTTCCAGGGTTTGAACCTTAGCACCACACACACACACAAAAAAAAAACTAGAAAACTATTGTGTCAAACTATAATTAAAAAAAGAAACTAAACTAAACTAAGGCAGAAAAGCTAGGGAAAGGGAATAAAGAATAAATAGAACAAATAGGAAACTTAAATCAGCAAGGTGGTGTATTTGAACAAAATCATATCAATAATTATATTGAATAAATATAGTTAAACACCCCAATTAAAAGATAGAGACTATTAGTCCTTGGTTTGTTATTTAAACTAATTAAGTACTGCCTATAAGACCCCTACTTTAAATACAAGGACACATACAAAAACAGGTCAGAAGAAAACGTACAGAAAAAGATATACCATAAAACAGCAATGAAAATAAAACCAAAGTAGGTAAACCAACATCAAATGAAGTAGGTTTTAGAGTAAAACTGTTACTAAGAACAATGACTACATAGATTTCAGAGCAAAGAATATTATCAAGAATTGTCAAACAATAAAGGGAATGTTATACCAAGAGGACCAAAAAGTCCAATTTATGCGCCTATTAACACAGCATCAGAATACATAAAGCAAAATCTGATAGGAATGCAAGGAGAAATGTATAAATTCATAAGTATCATGAAATATAATAATTTATAATAAATTGACAGAGAAAATATAGAAAATCAACAAGGATATAATAGTTAATAGTAGTCAGTCAAACTGGACAATCTGACAGGTAAAAATGTACTCTACCCAAACTGAGCAGAATACACATCCTTATCAACATCCTTATCAAATGTACATAGAACATTTCCTAAGACAGAATACATTCAGTCACAAAATACTTCTCAAAAAATCAAAAGGATTCAAATTATACAAAGGATGTTCTGTAACCACATGGAATTAAATCGTACATCAATAACAGGAAAATATATGGAAGATTTTCAAACATCTGGAAACTGATTAGAATACTTCTAAATGACCCAGGGATCAAAGAAGAAAATTTTTAAGTTATTTTAGCTGAACAAAAATGAAAAGTTGTGGGGTGCAAATAAAGAAAGAAATTTATAGTATCAAATGTATGAATTAAAAAAAAAAGCCGGGAACAGAGGCAAACATCCCAGCAGCTGGGGAGGCTGAGGCAGGAGGATTGTGAGTTCAAAGCCAGCCTCAGCAACCTATCGAGGCCCTAAGCAACTCAGAGAGATCCTGTCTCAAAATACAAAAAAGGGATGAGGATGTGGCCCAGTGGTTAAGTAACCCTGGGTTCAATTCCCAGTACAAAAATCTCAAATCAATGACCTAAGTTTCCCCCTTATGAAACGAGAATCAGATAATCAGAACAGCAATACATAAACAAGAATTTCAACAAAAATAAATAAATAAAAAGAAAAAAATTGTAAATGAAGAATGTAATAGAAAACATCAACAGCAGATTCAATGAAGAAGAAATTGTCTGTGAACCCAAAGACAGATTATTTATAATTATAGAGTCAGCAAGGAAAAAAAATTAATGAAAAAAGGAGAAAACTTTCAGGATTTGTGGAACACATTCCAGATAAGTGATATATAGAGTATAGAAGTTTCAGAAAGAGAACAAAGTGCAGAGAGAATTCTGCTTGAAGGAAACAATGGCTGAAACTTTATCAAATCTTGGGAGAAACTTGGACATTCAGATATATGAGTCTCAAGGTTCACAATGACCTTTTACTTATTCAAATCAAAGAAACCTTCCCATAGACACAAAATCAGATTATCAATAATCAAAAACAAAGAGAAAATTCTGAACGTAGCATGAGAAAAGAAACTTCTCACACAAAAATGAAACTCTGTTAGAATATCAGTGGATTTCTCAGCAGAAAACTGTGTAGATCAACAAACAGCAGAATGACATATTCAAAGTGCTAAAGAAAAAATACTGCCAGCAAGACAGACTTAAGAAGTAAAGATCCAGGCCTCAAACTATAAAATTACTAGAATGAAACACAGGCAAAATATTCAGCAAAGGAAACAATCCACAAAATGAAAGGGGGATGTGAGAAAAATACTTGCAAAAAGTCAAAAGATAACAAGCATTGGTGAGGATGTAGAGAAAAGAGAAACCATATAATATCTCTTCTATCTACACTGTGGTTGGGAAGATAAATTCATACAGCTATTATGGAAAAGAGTATGGAGGTTTCTCAAAAATCCAAAGTAGAATCACTAAATGATCTAGCCATCTCACTTCTGAATAGACATCCCAAAGAAATATAATTAAAATCTGGAAGGATATTTGCACTCCTATATTCAATACAACATTATCCACAATAGTCAAAATATAAAAATAGCTTTAATGTCCACAGATAGATGAATAAAGAAAATGTGGTACATGTGTACAAAAAAATATTACTCCATTTTTAAAAAGGAAATCCTGCTATGTGCAATAATATGGATGAACCAGAATATTATTTTAAGTGAAATAAGCAAAACAGAAAAACACAGTCAGCCTTCCAAATTGTAATCAACCAATCACAAATCAAAAATATTTGAAAAAAACAGTATGTATACTGAACATATACAGACATTAGTCATTATTCCCTAAATAATACAGTATGACAATTATTTATGTAGCATTTCTATTGCCATTGATATTTGGTACTATAAGTAATTAGAGAAGATTTAAAGTATACAGGAGGATATGCATGGGTTACACCAATACTATGCCATTTTATGTATGGGACTTGAGCATCTGTAGGCTTTGGTACCTGCAGAGGCCCAAGAAGCAATCTTGCAGATACTAAAGGATGTCAGAACCACATGATCTCTCTTCTATATGGAACATAAACATGTCCAACTCATTAAAACAAAAGGTGGAGTAGTAGTTACTGGGGGCTGGGGTGTAGGGGAAATGGGGATATGTTGATTAAAGAGCATAAATTTTCAGTTATAAGATGAATAATTTTTGGAGATCTAGTGCATAATATGGTGCTACAGTTAATAATGATATTGTAAACTTGAAATTTGTTAAAGAGTAGATCTTAAGTGTTTTCATCACAAAAAGGAAGAACTGTGTGAGATGACCATGTTCATTAGCTTGATTATAGTAATCATTTCACAATGTACATACATATAAAATCATGTTGCATACCTTGAATATGTACAATTTTTGTTTATCATACCTCAATAAGGCCAGGGAGGGGGATAAACAGATAACTTGAACTGTTGTGTAACTACTAAATCAAATGACTTTGTACTCAAACCAACGCCCTAAAAAACAAAAAAACCATCAGGGCTCAGATGGTTTTACTAGTGAATTCTATTGAACCTTTGAGGAAAAATAATAGCAAATTTACTTCAACCTCTCCAGAAAACCAAACAGGAAGGAATATCTTACAAGTCAAGCTGAGCAGAAGTACCTAAAGAACAAAACTTAGAAAATACAAGGAAAGAAAACTACAAATCGATATTTACCATTAACAAAGATGTTAAAATTCTTAAAAGCTTAGCAGATTGAATCCAAGTATAAAGGATAATATGATTTGATCAAATTTTTTTATCTAAAAAATTCAGGGTTAGTTGAACATTCAAAAAATAAATAAATACAATTCACCATAAACAGTTCTCAGTATGTAAGAATAGCATGACTTGGAATGGAACCACCATTTGACCCAGCTATCCCACTCCTCCCACTATACCCAAAGGGCTTAAAACTAACATACTATAATAACACAACCACATCAATGTTCATAGCAGCTCAATTCACAATAGCTAAACTGGGGAAGCAACCTAGATGCCCTTTCAATAAATGAATGGATAAAGAAACTGTGGTATATATACACAATGGAATATTATTCCACATTAAAAGAGAACAAAATTATGGCATTTTCAGGTAAATGTATGGAGCTGGAGACTATCATGCTAAGTGATAAGTAAGCCAATCCCAAAAAACCAAAGATTCAATGTTCTCTCTGATCAATGGGAGGAAGAAGGAAACATGAGAAAAATGGAGGAACTTTGATTGGGCAAGGGGGGATGCATGGGGGGCAGGAAAGATGGTGGAATGAGATGGACATCATTAACTTAAGTACATGTATGACTGCACATATCGTGTGATGCTATATTGGATATAACCAGAGAAATGAAAAGATGGGCTGCAATTGTGAACAATGAATCAAAATGCATTCTGTTGTCATATATACCTAATTAAAATAAATAAACTAATAAAAAAGGAATAGAATGAAACTTCCTAAACCTGATAAAGTACTACCAAGAACATATAACCAACATCATACAAAAAAAAAAAAACACTTAAAGACAAAAAAATGAATGCCTCTCCCTAAAATAAGGGACAATAATAAATGTCTGCTTTCATCATTTCAATGCAAAGCACAGGTCCAAGCCTGAGCACATAGCAAGACAGATAAATAAATAAATAGCACCCCCATTGGAAGGAAGTAACACTGTTTTTATTTACAGACGACACAATTGCCAAGAGAGAAAATCTGATGGTATTTACAAAGGAGCTCTTGGAACTAATAAGTAGTTTCACAAGATTACAGGATATATGATCAATACAGAAGTAACAATAAACAACTGGAAATTGAAAATTTAAGAGATAATATATATTAAAAATATGAAATACCTACAGATAATCTGACAAAATGTGCAAGACTCATCTACTTTAGAGCTATGAAACTTTATCAAGAGAAATTAAGTAAGACTTCAAGAAATAGATATATTGTGTCCAAGGGTCTGAAGACTCAATATTTAAGACAAATTCTACCTCATATTAAATATAAATTCAATGAAATTTCAATTAAAATATAAACAGACTTTTATTATGAGCGTTTTTTTAAAAAAAAATAAAAGGACCTAGAACAACCAAATCAACTGAAAAAAATAAGTTAAAGAATTTACTGAATAATTTCAATACTTACTACAAAGCTATATCCATGAAGACTATGTGGTCTTGACATTATAATAGACAGAGATCAATGGAACCAAAGAAAACATGCAGAAATAAGCATGTATTAATATATATGTATATATATGCATATGTGTGAATATATATATATATATATATATGCTAGATTGATCTTTGAACAAAAATGCAAAGACAATTGAATGTAAAAGGTAGGCATTTGAGAAGTGATGATGGCATAATTGTTATCCATGTGCAAAACACTTCATTCAATATTTAATGCTAATCAGAAAAATTAACTTAAAATGAATCACAGATTTAATATAAAACCAAAACCAGAAGAAAATAACTGAAACCTCGGGTTAGGCAAACATTTCTTATATACAACACCAAAAGCATGATCCATAGGAAATTAAACTAATAAAACTTCACCAAAATTCCAAATTGATAAATTAGACTTCATACCAATTAAAAACTCTCCTCCCATGGTATGCTGATACATGCCTGGTAACCCCAGCAGAGTTTACTTGGGAGGCTGAGGCAGGAGGATTGCAAGTTCCAGGCCAGCCTCAGCAACTTATCAAGGCCCTAAGAAACTTAGTGAGACCCTGTCTCAAAAAAATTAAAAAGGGGTCTGGGGATGTGGCTCAGTGGTTAAGCACCCCTGGGTTCAATTTCTAATTTAGAATTAAAAAAAAAAAAAACTTCTGCTCTCAAAAAGACACTGTTATAAGAATGCAAAGATAAGCATCAAAAAGGGAGAAATTATTTGCAAATCATATACATGATAAAGAACTTAAAATAAGAACACATAAAGACCTACAAAAATTCAATTAAAAAAACATCTCATTTTTAATATGATTTAATATAAACTTAATCCAAAAATTATATTGAAAGGGATAACAAAGGGCAAAAGAAATATTTGGGAGTATTAGATTTGTTCTTTAGGTTGATTGTGATAATGGTCTCATAGATAAATACCTATGACAAAACTTCTCAAATTAGATACTTTTTGTGATTGTATGTTAATTATTCCTCAATAAAGCTGTTACAAAATATACTTGAGAATGTCTTCTCTCTTGCTGGTGGTACCTTGACTAATAAAATCCTTCTTCATCTTTTAAATTCAATCAGACATTAATTCCCAAACTTTCTGATTTCCTAACCTTTCTCCATTCCCATAACTCATACCCTAATACATCTCTCACCTGTACTACAGTATCCTCTCTCCAGTCCTCACCACTATAATTCATTCTCTACCCTGCAGCCAGAACTAACTTTCTAAAACATAAATCTGAGTGTGTCACTGATTGTCCTGCAAATATATTTCAAACTCCCTTAAGATGATTCATCAGATCTTTCCTAATCTGACCCTTGAGCCCTCCAAGAGTTCCTACTTCACCCTTTCCTGCCCAACTGTACTAATCAACTCTGTGCCATATTGGATTAAAGCTTGAAAGCAGAAACTGAATTTTATTCATCTTTACTTCCCCAGAGCATACCACAGTGCCAGGTCCAGAATTTGTGCCACAAGAGGAGGGAACACATGAAAGAATTAAATTGAATAAGTTCCTCTAATACCTAGGTTAATGCTGGTGTCCTCTATTATAAAAAGGTGGGCAGGTGAGTGGTTACGGATCTCTTTTGTTAAATTCTAGCAAAGCAATGATTTCAAATCGCTAGGGGGGAGGGGTTAGAACTCCTCTGACAGGGAGTTTAAAGGCAAGACCCCTTACTGCAAATTGTTTTTAAAAATCAGCTGTTAATTCAGTGTGATTTAAATTAAGTAAAAGGTTAGGGAAAGGGAACCAAATTCCAGGAAAAACACAAGGCCCACAGCAAAATTAACACAGCTTGGAAGTAGGCCGGGTCTCCTCCCAGTAAATTTCTTAACTTTATCCAGAAACACACAGAGCCCCACCCTCTAGCTTATTCCTTCTCCCAATACACATTTTGACTTCCAAATCCATCCAGGGAGGCTCCCAACCACCTCCCCCTCAAAATCAATCTTCAAGTCATTCTCACTCTCACTGTTCTGTCCCCCAAATCCTCCTCCTTCTGAGCCTCCAAATAGGGTGCTCTCTTCAGCTAGGCCCTCCAAGACCCGGGCCAGTGGCCTTCAGGTCAAGAACTAGACATGAAGACCACATCAACAAGAGACTTCCAAAAGGCAGAAAGCAGCAGTCATCTGACTGGAAGACTCTGCTAATATCTTTAAGAAGATATTGGGACATAATACTTAGTGCATAGGAAAAAGGAGAAAAGCAAGCAAAAACAAAACAAAGCAAAACCTCCCATTTAAGTCCATCCACAAACTAAGAGAAGATGTTTCTTCTTTCTTACTGATTTGCAATTCAAAAGCACAATCACTTCAAGCCTTCCAAACTCACACTTTAAAACTTAACCTAAGATGACTGCCCTATCATATCTTGGTCATGACTGACCCTTTCATTTAGGGAAGAAATGAGTGTGAAAACCTAAGAAGTGCTTTCATGGAAAAGAGGCAATGAATGGGGAAATTCACTATTATGCATAATGTCATTCTTTAAACAGAAGGAAATTAATGAAAATGAAAAGGTCCTCCTTAGGCCTTTCCTACCCAGATCTGTACCCAACATCATTATCCTACCTAAAACTAAGTACACCTCAAACAGTTTCATCAGCAGCTGGAAGCTCCAAAGCTACAAACAGCACTGGCCTTAAAAATTACTAGGTGGCCAAACTTGAGTTAGAAAATTCCAAAAACCCTAAAACTGGGGGTTGTAGGGGAAAGAGAGTAACTGAACACGGTTCACTGGACAGTGATCAGAGAGGAAGGACCCTGGGTTCCTGTCATCTCCAGGGTAGCCTCGGTGATGCAGCTAAGGTCGACCCTTCCCCTGAGTGGCCAGACGCCTCATCCAGGAGAGGACACAAGGAATTCTACAGCGTCTTTCAGAGCCAATGGTCTGGATGGCATGAGCCTTAGGTGGCCGAAAGAGGTGGACAAAGGAGGCAAGCACCAAGGGATGTACGGGAGGGAAGCACCCACCCGGTGCACTGACAGGTTGGGGAACCGTTTTCCTGGACGTGCGCGCTGACGGCCTACGCGCTTGCAAAAGCCCCTGGTGCCCACGTGGAACTGAGGAGGGGGGGGTCACTTACTTGTCCAATCTGAAATTACATTCTACCTAGTGGGGCCTGCGCACTGCCGCGCCGAGCAGCACCGAACTCTGCCAGGGTTGTCCCCGCACGGGCTGCAGCCCCGCCCCGCGCCGGTCGCGGCCCCGGTAAGACGCACCCCCATTGGCCCTTTGAATCTTGCCTGGGATTGGTCAGGGTCTGCCGGCCCCGCCTCCCAGCCCCTGGGCTTGACTCTCTGGGCTAGCGCAGCCCAGCAGCTAGACTGTGACAGCACCACAGCCTAGTCCTGGCTCTTCTAGCGTTCCCTTGTTTTAAAGGCACCAAGAGGCCCTGGGTCAGCTCGGGCTGCCAGCGTCTCTGTCTGGGAGCTCCTCTTGCGGAATGCACCCAGGCAAACTCTCCGCAGCCGGTGATGGGTGTGTCAAATGTGTTTCCTAAAAACTCAGCTCCTTAGGAGCCCAGAACCTTGGTGGAGCATCAGGTCTGTTGTGTAGGCTGGTGTAAATAATAGTGTAAACGGCTGAATGCTTACAATTCTTCAATGCTGACTTTGTGCCAGCTCTTGTTCCTGATGCTTTAGAGGAATTTACTTATCTTATCCTGGGGCTCATCCTCTGTAGTGGGGATGACATTCTGTGAATCTAAAAGATAGATGGGTCCCTACTTTTGAGGGACTTACAGTCTGGAGGGTACCAGACACACCAACCTTATTTAATACTCACACACCTTACTTTTCCAGTAAGTGACATGGCTAAAGCCAAGGGATTAGCTCACTATCTTTGCATTTCATTTCTTTTAGAAATTTTGGTTTGGGATCATTTTCTTTATTTCCTACCATGATTGTTCACCTTTCATTTCCAACAGCTATCCAAAGAACTAGATGGAGACTCTAGGAACTGCTACTCAGCACGGTTCGATTTGTGTGTACTATCAGAATAATATTAAAAGTTTTTCCAAAGCATTGTGGAGAACAAATGAATAATAGGCATGAAAACATTTTACAAGTGTTTGATGCTGAATATAAGATATGCTTCCCACTCTTCCTTAGTATGTCCCAAGAATGGAATATGCTGGTTGCCTCATGGTCGATGGCAGGGGATCTCATCTTGGATAGACTTGAATCAGCACAGATTTACTGTCTGGCCTCTATGGATAGCTCTGTTTTTAGGCCTTTATGTATCTGAATTTTTAGTTCTTTCCTCTTATTATCATACTATCAATACCAACAAAAGCATAATTGCTAGGGCTCTAGCGATCATTGTGGACCATGAAAGGACTTCAGGAATAAAAGCCACACATGACAACCAGATGAGAGGACTTGGGTTCCTAATGCCATGCAGCACCAAACCAGACCCAATACCCAACTGCCCATTTCCAGACCTCTGCATCAAAGAAATAAATTTTTTTCTTGTGTAAGACACTTTTATATTGTGTTTTCTGTCATGTAGGACCAAACCTATGCATAACTGATTTATGTTCCTTGCCTCTTCTAACTCTTACAGCAACCTTATAAAGTGATACTTGCAGAAACAATCCCAGAAAGTATAAATAACCTGCTCAAGATCATCCATCTAAGTGGCCAAGATGAAATTCTAACTTGGGTCTAAAGCCAGTTCACATTTTATTTATGATAGACTGTCTATTCAGAATGAGTGAATGGGAATCAATCTAACAAAAAGGTGAAAGACCTCTACAGTGAAAATTATAGACCAGTAAAGAAAGAAATCAAAGAAGAGCTCAGAAGATGGAAAACTTCCCATCCTCCTGGATAAGCAGAATTAATATTGTCAAAATGGCCATACTACCAAAAGTATTATTCAGAATTAATGCAATTCCTATCGAAATCCCAATGACACTCTTCAAAGAACTAGAAAAAGCAATCATGAAATCCATTTGGAAAAATAAGCAACCCAGAATAGGCAAAGAAATCCTTAGCAAGAAGAGTGAAACAGGAGGCATCACAATACCATACCTTAAACTATACTACAGATTAGCTATTGTTAATTGTGCTGCTATAAACATTGATGTGGCTGTGACCCTGTAGTATGCTGTTTTAAGTCCTTTGGGAATAGATTGAGGAGAGGGGTAGCTGGGTCAAATGGTGGTTCCTTTCCCAATTTTCCAAGAAATCTCCATACTGCTTTCATATTGGCTGCACCAATTTTCAGTCCCACCAGCAGTGTCTGAGTGTACCTTTTCCCCCATGTGGTGGCCAACACTTATTGTTGTTTGTATGCATAATAGCTGCCATTCTGACTGGAGTGAGATGAAATCTTAGAATGTTTTTGATTTGCATTTCTCTAATTGCTAGTGATGATGAACATTTTTTCATGTATTTATTGATTGATTATACATCATCTTCTAAGAAGTGTCTCTTCAGGTCCTTGGGTTATTTGTTGTTTTGGTTTTTAGCTTTTTGAGTTCTTTATATACCCTAGAGATTAGTGCTCTATCTTTGTGAGGGGTAAAGATTTGCTCCCAAGATATAGTCCTTCTATTCACACACAGATTGTTTCTTTTGCTTAGAAAAAACTTTTTAGTTTGAATCCATCCCATTTGTTGATTCCTGATTTTAATTCTTTTGCCACAGAGGTCTTATTAAGGAAGTTGGGGCCTAATCCCACATGATGGAGATTAGGGCCTACTTTTTCTTCTATTAGATGCAGGGTCTCTGGTTATATTCCTAAGTTCTTGATCCATTTTGAGTTGAGTTACCTAGATGCCCTTCAATAAATGAATGGATTTTTAAAAGTGTGGCATATATACACGGCAATAAAAGAGAATAAAATCATGGCATTTGTAGGTAAATGGATGGAGTTGGAGAATATCATGCTAAGTGAAGTTAGCCAATCCCAAAAAACCAAATGTCGAATGTTTTCTCTGATATAAGGAGGCTGATTCATAGAGAGGTAGGGAGAGGGAACATAGAGGAATAGATGAACTCTAGATAGAGAAGAGGGGTTGGAGGGGAAGGAAGGGGGCATGGGGTTATTAATGATGGTGGAATGTGATATCATTATTATCCAAAGAACAGGTATGAAGACACGAATTGGTGTGAATATACTGTGTATACAACCAGAGATATGAAAAATTGTGCTATATATGTATAATATGAATTGTAATACATTCCACTGTCATATATAAATGAAAATTTTTTAAAAAAATAACTATACTACAGAGCCATAGTGACAAAAAAAGACATGGTATTGGCACCAAAACAAACATCTAGACTGATGATACAGAATAGAAGACACAGACAAACACACATAAATACAGTTATCTCATGCTAGACAAAGGCACCAAAAACATTCACTGGAAAAAGGATAGCCTATTCAACAAATGATTCTGGGAAAATTGAAAATCCACATGTAACAAAATGAAATTAAACCTCTATCTCTCACCCTGCATAAAACTCGACTCAAAGTGGATCAAAGACTTAAGCATTAGACCAGAGACTGTGTGCATAACAAAAGAAAAAGTAGGCCCAACTTCACCATGTTGGCCTAGTATTTGGTTACTCTTGAAGCACAAGAAGTAAAATCAAGGATCAATAAATGGGATGGATTCAAACAAAGAAACTTCTTCTCGACAAAGGAAACAATAACATGAAGAGAGAATGGGAGAAAATCTTTACCACATTCAACTCAGATAGGGCATTAATCTCTAAGATATATAAAGAACTCAAAAAATTTAACACACACACAAAAAATAAATAAATAAATAAATAAAATAACGCAGAGAATAAATGGGCTAAGGAACTTAACAGACTCTTCACAAAATAAGAAATACAATCAATCAACAAACATATGAACAAATGTTCAATTTCTCTAGCAATTAAAGAAATGCAAATCAAAACTACTCTAAGATTTCATCTCACTCCTGTTAGAATGGCAATTATGAAGAATACAAGCAACAATAAATGTTGACAAGGTTGAGGGAAAAGGCACACTCACACATTGTTGGTGGGAATACAAACTGGTACGACCATTATGGAAAGAAGTATGGAGATTCCTCAGAAAACTTGGAATAGAACCACCATTTGACCCAGCTATCCCATTCCTCAGTTTATACCCAAAGCACTTAAAATCAGCAACTACAATGATGCAGCCACATCAATGTTTATAACAGTTCAACTCACAATAGCTCAACTATGGAACCAACATAGGTGTCCTTCAACAGTTGAATGGATAAAGAAAATTTGGTATATACACACAATCTAATATTACTCGACTTTAAAGAAGAATGAAATTATGGCATTTGCTGGTAAATGGATGGAGCTGGAGAATATATTGCTAAGTGAAACAAGCTAATCCAGAAAACCAAATGCCAAATGTTTTCTCTGATAAGCAAATGCTAATTACAATAAGGGGGGCGGTGCTATGGAAGAATAGAGTTACTTTGGATTAGGTAGAGGGAAGTGAAGGGAGGGAGTGGGAATGAGGGTAGGAAGGATAGTAGAATGAATCAGGCATTATTACTCTATGCATATACATGACTATAGGACTAGTATGATTCTACATCATGTATAGTCAGAAGAATGAGAAATTATACTTCATTTATGTAAAAAAAATGAATCAATCAATTTTTTCCAGTTACCTCTATTCCATTCACCTACTCCAGCAGGTGGCAAACTTTCTGTAAAGGACCAGATAGATAGTAAATATTTTAGACTTTGTAAGCCAGTTTCCATTGCACTTACTCAACTCTCCATTGTGGTATAAAAGCAGCCATAGAAAATAATGAATAGGAAAAACTAAGTTTCAATAAAGCTTTATTTACAAAAGCAGGCAATGGACTGATGAGACATATGGACCTTAGTCTACCAGTCCTGGATTATTCTGTTCTAATATTTCAACAAAAAAGTGCACTGGGAACACATTTCAGAAAGTGGTGCTATTGTGACATTGCAGGCACACTCACACTGTTGCCTAACATAAAGGTGAATGACAGTGTGATTTGGAAGAAATATCTAGCAGATAATCATGAGGTCTGAGCTGTGAGCTCATGTCTGCCACTGCTATGATTTGAATGTCCCCCAAAAGCATGTTTTTGAAACTCAATACCCAATGCAACAGTGTTGGTAGGTAGGACCTATTTAGTAAGTAGGCCATGAGAATTCTGCCCTCATGAATAAATTAATGTTGTAGTCTCAGTAATGGTTTGTTATGAGGCAAGCCTTACCCTTTGTCTTCTCTCACCCTCTCTCCTTTCGGCATGGGATAAAGGAGCAAGAAACCCTTGCCAGATGTTATTGCCTTAATATTGGATGTCCCTGCCTTCAAAACAGTGAGAAATGAATTTCTGTTCATTATAAGTTACCCATTGTCCAGTACTCTAGTGCAGCACAGAAAGGAGTAAGACAGCCACTGAAATCAGATCAATATTCTGGACCACCACCTCCAATGGCCCCAGTCTCTCTCTTCATATACAATAAGAACAAATAATAATGCAAATGTTATCTGTACTTCTCTCCTTTCCAGGGAACTAAGAAAAGATGATATATGTAATCACATTTTGAAAAGTTATAAATGCTATTCAATCATATGTACATTGTTTGATGTTAGGCTGGGCCACATATCATCCTCTGTATCCTCCAGTTCCCTGTCCTCACCCCTCTCATAAAACATAGCAAATGCCTTGTGACTTACCCCTTTTCCTCCTCGCCAAATCTACCTAAAGGGTTACTGTATTGCATTTGATTGTAAGACTTGATTATTGAAAAGTCTAGACATCACTAAGGGTCATTGTTGGGCAGCATGGGGATCATGCAGTGTCATTGTGCACTAAGCACACCATGAGTCACACCAGCAAAGCAATATGTCCGAATTAAGCAAGACAGAAGAAGCTGGGTTGTGAAAACCCGGAACCAGCTGAACTGGAGGTTTGTGTAATTTCCTTCCTGCCCATAGATGGTTCTGTGCAGCTTCGGGAGGCAGAGATGAGACCTGGTGCTCTCTACAGTGAGCTGTGGAAGCCAGGTGCATTCTCTGAAACTTTCCTCCTATATCAGCAACCTGCCTCCTCACTGCAGAAAAGAGACATTTTCCCAGAGATTCTTAGAGTCATGGCAAGAAATAGGTATCAGTATTTATTTGTTTGTGCTTCACTTATTCATTCATACATTTATATTTTCATTCAGTTAACAAAGATTTGCTGAATGCCGACTTTTCTAAGCATCAGAGAGAGAGTGCTGAGATGAATAGACATTGGACCTGTTTTCACAAAAGAGCAGACATTAAGAATCAGTGATTCTGAGAAAACAGATTCTGTAAATACATTGATTTTGATTTTATCCATGCTGTTTTTATCACAGCTATTGTACAGATAGGGAAGCTGAGGCTTAAAGAAAGTCAGTAATGGGCTTAGGGTCATACCACTAGCAAGTTTGGAGCAGACTGTAGACTGTATTCCTTGCAGGACTCCACACTGCATAATACACACCTAGAGGTGAGGGCTCCCACCCTGGCACCCTCTATGCCTCCCTTAGCCTGCCATGTCCTTCATTCTTCTCCTTTTGGATTTCTATTCTACCATTGTCATCAAGTTGAGGATCTACATCCTGTGTGAAGTTCTCCTTCCATTTGAGTCCTCAGAAAAATCTCTTTTCTTCTATATTCTTGCAATAATAATCAAATATTGCTCCTCTGGCACTGAACTGAGGATCTTTGTCAAGTGAATTTTCCCTTTGACATGCTTGACCCGGTAGGTAGCCTTATTCAAAGTCCTTCAGGCAGCACAAGGTCATTACAGCTAGACAGGCCTTGTGTTTTTCTCCCAGTTGATTGCTCATTTGATCTGGAGACATTTCCAAACTTATTTGAAGTTTAGTTTCACCTTAGAGAAAAATAGTACTTGTCTCTGAACATCGTACTTTAAACATTTGTACCAATGCTAAACAGGCAGTAAGTGCTCAGTACTTCTTTGTCTTCTACCCAATTCCATTTCCTAGATCAGAAGCTTCTGAGGGCAAAAGCCCTGACTTCTACTTTGTAATCTCAGCAATGAGCAGAGTGCTCTGTAATGGCAGGTACATAACTGGTGACAACCCTTATTTAGGTAGGGCCCTTACTTGGTCCCTCATTACTATTCAGATTTGTTTTCTTTGATCTTTCTTTTTTTCTTTCTTCCTCAATTTAGATTCCCCTCAGTTTCCCCTTAACTTGATTCTCCGGCAGGAATGGGTGCCAATGCATGCACACACACACACCTCCCTCTCCCCCATCTCTCCTAAATCTACGCTATCATACCTGGAGGAAAATAACTAAAATAGTTTACTGGAGACCAAGCAGATGATCAAGAAGGGGAAATCACTGACTAGAAGAGCCGCCTGAGCCCCCACTTTGATGACCCTGAACCACATTTTATCACTAATTTTCACACCCTCCATCTCTGAGGTTACCATTAGTTCATTTCCAAAATTGGGGAAATGTTTCAGCTTGCTTTATTACTTGCCTGCCATTTATTACTTGCCCTCTGTCTACCTGCATGACTACCTTCATCTCTCCACTCAAAAAATATATATTAAGTGGGAAAGGGAAAGAAAAACTGAATTAACACTTGCTAAGCTCTATACTCTGGACCTTCATGTACAGTGTCTGGGCTATCTCTCCCACCACCCACATGAGTGGGTAGGGATTATTACTAAAGAAACAGAGACTCCCAGAGGTTGAGCAACTTGCCCAAGGTCATCTATCACAAGACACTACAAGTTAAACTGCTGAAGAGGGAGTTTCTGCTGAGCTGCTGAGGTGGGCGGCTTGTATTGGATGTGAAGGCTTCAAATGAGTGTAAATCCTGCTAATCCCACTGGCTTCAACCTGCAGCACCCATTTCTCTTCTAGGTCTAAACTGCTCTCCCACTCCTCCCTTGGAACCATCAAAACTAGTTATTTGCCATTTGTATCCACCACCCCCCATGCCACCTGATCACAATCCCACAACCTCTTGACCATGAGTCATTTTAATAAAAGTGCAAACTTGGTGATGAGCCATGACAAGGACATGCTGCCCTAAACCCCAACATGTGTTTTTTCGTAATGAGGCAACAGGTGGCAGAAGTGAGTCCAAGACCATGTCAGGATGACAAGGCAGTCTCTAACTGGGACTTGTGAAAAGGCATGGACGAGAAGGCCTGCTGGGAAAGCATGCTCAATGCCTTCAAGACTGAGTCAAAAAGGAGACTTCTGGAGCCAAGCAGCACATGGACTTCAGATAATTGATGTCTATCATGAAACACTGTGGAATCATGTCACTTCCAAATGGCAGTCTTCAGACTGGGTTCTATAGGAAGGGGCATGCACAGCCCAAATAGACATTTGGGCCTTCCAAAATATGCCTTTCCCCTACAAAGTTGTTCTCTGCTCCAAGGCCAGATGGGGGAACCAGTGGGACTGAAATCCCATTACTACTCTGCTGGCCAGCTCCTATGCCTTTGACACTCCTGCCCTACCAGAGAGGGCAACTTTGTCTAATTTGCACAAAGCACAGAATAGCATAGTATAGCTTTGCCCTTCCCACCAGCCCTATTCAAATACATAGACACATATACACAAATCCATACAAGCATACCCACAGATGCACATATATAAGTACAGGCATATATACATATTTGCACACACATGTAGGCACATATACATGTAGTACATTAGTTTTTCTGTTTACTATAACAAAATACCTGAGACTGAGTACTTTATGAAGTCCCAGCTATGTTACAACATGGAAGAGAAGTGGAAAGGGCAACAACTCACGTAGAAGGCAACTAGTGTGTGGAGTTGCATTGCTTTATAACAACCCGCCCTCATGAGATCTAACTCACTCAAGGAGACCAGCATCAATGGCTCCTAAGGGCAACAATACCCGTGACCTAATCATTTCCCACAAGACCCCACTTCTTAAGGGTTCTACCATCTCTCAAAGTCACCATAATGGAGACCAAGCTTCCAGCACCTGAACCCTTGGAGAACACTCTCAAGTCACGTCCAAATCTCAGCACTACAGCATACAGACACACATACAAACACAAAACACACAAACATACAAACTCACATGTACTACACATATACAAACTAAGCCACAATGTCACACACAGAATAGAGACACAGGCACAGATATAGTTATACAGATACATAATAAACACACTGACACACAAACCACAAAAATGTATGCACACACCCAAACACACACTCACACACACATATATACATACTCACACTTAGCTAATACATTACACACACAGAGAGACAAAGCACACTCATGCCCAGGCACAGTTACATGTGCACATGGACGTATAGATCACACAGGTGATACACACATACAAACTTATACATACATGCATCTCTAACCAGAACACTACTTTCATCAATTTTACATGACAAATTGTTATAAAAAATTAGTTAACAAATATTTCTCTACTTAAGGAGAAAGAAGAGAATAAATAAATTCATCCCTTTCAAAGATTCATTTTTCACTCATTGATCAAAAATTTGATGACAATCTATAGTAATAAAATGGTAGTGAGAGGAAAAGTATACCCAGGTATGATAGGACAGGCCTCTCTATGATCTAAGTCTTAGAATTAATTTGATTTTGGTTTATATCATGAAAAAAATATGACTTTAAATGCTGCTATATAATATATAAAACTGGACATGTTTGATCATATATTCTCAAATATTTGCAAATATTTCTCCTTTACAACAGATGATATTGTAGGACAGGTGAAGCTGAGCCATAGTTTCAATGCCTGATTGCAAAAACATGGTTGTTATTCTGGTACAAAGTGGCTCAACAACTACAGTCTTTGGTACCTTAGTCAACAAACTACCTATGGACCTCTGGAGAACTTTCACTGTTACCTTCTAGTAAATTAAAAAATATATATTTATATAGCACCAGCATCAGATTTTGTGAATTGGTACCAGTGACTTGTCAGAAAATTTCCAAGAAAATAAATGCCTTATTTTAAGAAGTGTTGCATTCCCCAACTCTCTTGATAGCTCATTTGATGATGTTGTGAAAAAAAAAAACTGATTAAAAACTGAGTTGAAAAGTGCTTCAGAAGAGGTAGACAATCTAGAATGTAAAAAAGTCCAATACCTTAACCAATGTATTATTTTGCTATATTTTTCTTTTTTTACATATATACAAAATCAATACACGACTTTACAAAGTGTGTTTGAATAAGTCTAAAAGAAGTCATCTTAATATCCTGAACTTAAAACAAAAACTTGAAGTAGTAAGAAAACATTGATCCATGGCTTATTGGCAATGGATTTTCTATCTTAGTTCATCTGGTGGAGTCTTGATTTTGCAGTGAAAACTGATGCCTCCTCCAGCCCAGCTCTTTCTTCTGTTTCTCTAAACTTTTGTGAGACTAAAGACAAATAAATGGTCCTCCTCCTACAAGGGTGAGGTGGGGGTGCAGGGGAGGGTTCTATGTACAGGATCAATGCCAAAGCCATCCCCTCCACAAATCTCACAGTTGTCTCATGGGGAGTGTGTTTGTCTGTTTTTCATTGCTGTGACCAAGGACAAGACAAGAACAACTTAGAGGAGAAAAGTTTATTTTTAGCTCACCATTTCAGAGATCCAGTCCTTATTCATGGACTCCATCACTTTGGGCCCCAGGTGAGGCAGAGGATAGCTAGTCAGTGACTTAAGCCAGGGTGCAGCCCAGTGACTCCCCTTCTCCAGTCATGCCACACCTGTCTGCAGCTACCACCCAGTCAGTCCATCCTCGTTTGGTTATGGCTCTCTTAATCTAATCTTTTCACCTGTGAATATTCCTGCATTAACAGGAGTTTCGGGACACTTCACCTCCAAACTGTAACAGAAAGATTCCATTATCATCCCATTTACTGTGGAGGAGATGGAGGTGTCTTGCTCAGAGATCACATGGCTTGGATCCCTTTCCTTCTGAAATTAGTGGAGAATCACAAAATGAACTTTCCTCAGTCCAGATGGACTTTCTAGAACCCATCAATGAACAATCAGGCCTATATCTCCTGTGACTTGGGATATCATTACAAAAGACATAAAGGTTCAAAACAGCCTTTCACCTACACCCCAAGAAAATCTGGCAACATGCAGTAGGAAAAGAAAAAAAAACTTTGGAATCAGACAGAGCCAGGTATGACTCTCAACTTTATTACCTGCTAGTTGCATAGTTTCAGGCAAACTGTTTAAGTTCCCCAAGCTTCAGTTTCTTCCTCTGTAAATGTCACTAATTCTACCTACCTCCAGGAGTTGCATAAGAGTTAAAAGCTCACTCAATTATTCATTGATTTGATCAGTGCCTACAGAGCGCCTACTTTGTAGTAAGCACTGCATGCAATGTAAGTGAATCTTAGCAGGTTGACAGGTACACAGTAGACACTTTGGAGAAGATGTGTTTTGTTTTGATTTTTTTGAATCTATTTTCCCTTCATGCCAGGACCTCTTGATGAGACTCCCTTATGGTGAGTTCCTTCCAGTCTCAACCTGTGGGATTACTGTAACTAAATGTCCTGCTCTTCCCTGAACTAGGAGTGGGCACATGAACCCACTAAGTCATGGACACAAGCTCACTGGAATCTGAATCTACTGCAGACTAAGAAACAGATGGAATGGCAGGAGTTCAAGCATTCCATTTCTGCCAAGACTTTTCACCTCGGTGGAAGCTGTCTTAGTTCCTGTTCATTTTCAAGACTGATTTTCCAGACTTGCTATTGTTTATTGTTTGTTTTGAGATCATGTTATCATTCCCCTTTGTACAAGTTAGCTAAAAGACAGTTTCTGTCATGTGCAACCAAAGAAAAAAGAAAGAAAGTAATAGAAATAAAGAGAGAGAGAGAGAGAGAGAGAGAGAGAGAGAGAGAGAGAGAGAGAGAGAGAAGAGTAACTTCCTTTCCCCAACTATGTATTATCTGATTCGGGGAATAGAGGAGTTATAAAAAAGAAAAAAGTAATTAATGGTATACAAAATTTAGAAGGGCTCACTTTGGCAGAATATACACTAAATTCAGAATATCCATGCAGATAATTTAGATAACAAGCCATTGACTCACACAGGTAGGCTCACTCTGATGATGTACTTCCTCACTTCCTCATGTGAAGCTCACCTGTGGAGCAGGTAGCTTTTTCCCCATTTTCCTAGATGCAGACATTAAGACTCAGACAAGAAACTTGTTAGTACTAACAAGATGAACTACATAATGCTCAGGGCCCAGTACAAAATATAAATGTGGAACACCTTGTTGAAAAATTATTAAGAATTTCTAGATAGTAATAGCTATCAGAGCATTAAACCAAGTTCAGAATCCTTCTGAACCTGCCCCAACATGACCAATTGGATGCCTATGCTTACTTAAATTAGTAAATAGCAGAATTGAGATTTGAACCTAGACTTATTTGACCTGGAAGTACAGGGTTTCAATTCTCTATAAGAATCTCCTACAAAGGGCATGCCACTGACTATCAGGGGACTCAGAATGACTCTGACCTCTACTTCACATCTTTTAGATTGAATGGGCATTGCTTATCTCCAACGCCACAAAGGAGCTGTGGAATCAAATCAAAGGTCGATTGGCAGGAGGACTTCAGAAACTCACAGGGAAAAGTACTTAATCTGAAAGGACAGCAATGACAAGCCTTGCTCTTCTCCTTGTGTTATTTATGCCCACCCTTTGAATAGGTAATAGACCAATCGGAGAAAGTTCAGAGGAAGCAGAGAAACTTTATACAAGTATTTAGGAAACTGGGGGTGACTAAGTAGACCAGAAGAATCAAGATGGCTGTCAGATCTCTTCCATGCTGAGATTCAAGCCCTGGGATAGTGGGGAACTATCTTGATCATCACAATGCCCCAAGGGTCTGGCATGGTGTGTAGGATATAGTTACTGCTCCAGAAATATAAGTAAAGCAATTAATTAAAGAAGCTGCTGAATATCTGTCAAGTAGAAGAAGAATTAGATATGCTCTGCCGGGACCCCATGAGGATAATGAGTTCCAAAGGTCTAGTTTTTTGGCTTTTTGATATAAGAAAGTTCTCTAGTCCCAAGATGGAACAGGCTACTAGGATATATCCCCTTTACAAGAGGCCTTTGAGTGATGATGACAAAGGTATTCTCCAAATACATTCCTTAGAATACCAGAAATGGCAATCCCAGCCTATTAGTAGTAGCAATCTTTTTTATTTCATACGATATTGTGCATGATCAATCTTTGATGCTTGCCATGAATACATAAACGTTGTTTATATATCCCTCTAAGCCACCGTATTTGTGCCTCCATGAATCTGCACATTTTCTCCAATCCAGGATGTTAAGTAAGGTTAACTTTAGTACTCCAGGGCAAGGCAAATGAGTCAAAGCTGAGTTCAGCAAAGTTCATCTCTATTTGTGACAAGACAATGCTTAATTATTTTACTTCAGAGGCATTTTCCTGCCCTCATTGGAACAATCACTTGAAAAATACTGTCATTCGATTCTAGTTAAATCTAAAATTGTGGGGGTTTTTTTGAGGATTCTTTGTGGTTTCGTTTTGGGCTTGGATTCTATAAATGTAATGTCCAACCCCAGTGGACAATCCTGGATGTCAGATTCACCCTGCTTACAGACATCTGTGGGGAGAGAACCCTGAATAAATCTGTCTCAGTGGTGATGACAAACTACATTACTTCATAGCAATGGTAACCTTTGGAGGCAAAAGTCCAGACAGGTTGAAGAATGGAAAATGAGGACATGGGGGGCCATTTCCATTAGCTCTAATCAAAAGAAAAGGCCAAAGGGGGCTTAAAATCAATAGCACATTCAAAAAGGGCAGTGAATAAACCAGTCCAACTTTGAAGGGGAAAGATTAAATATTTGCCATTGTTTCCTGTTTCTTCCACCAAAGGAGTTTATTAATTTACACTTAGGGCTGTGCCTGCCGCAGCTGACTGAGTTTTAAAATGAGTAATGGACTTAACACATTTAAAATAAAGGAAAGGACAATTGCCCTCACAAAATTTCCATTTCCTCTAACCTCCTCCAACCTTCAATCAAGATTTTAAGCCTAAACAGCCAAGGACCCCACATTTTATATAATGCAGCAGCCCACTAAAATTATAGTCAGATTTTGAAGTATGTATGAGTCCATCCTTCCTGCTGGTGAAATAGTGCTGCACCCCTGAAAAAATTTAAGCAATCCAGATCATTTTTCTCATTTTTAAAATCTTTCTCTTGATCAGCTATGTATTGCATGATGAGTTTATACTAAATACTATTCTAAATATTTTTAGTAACTACTTCCTCATCAACCTTTCTGTGAAGCAGCAAACATTTCCTGCCTCTCACCTCTTTATTTTCCTTCAGAAAAGAGACTCAGAGAAATGAAATAATAGTAATTGCCATCACTGACTGAGCACTTGGGTTTTTTTTGTTTTTTTTTTTTTTTTGGTAGGGGGTGGTACCAGGGATTAAACTCAGGGGCACACAACCACTGAGCCACATCCCCAGCCCTATTTTGTATTTTATTTAGATACAGGGTCTGAGTTGCTAAGTGCCTCTCTTTTTTGTGCTGAGGCTGGCTTTGAACTTGCACTCCTCCTGCCTCAGCCTCCCAAGCTGCTGGGATTACAGGCATGTGTCACAGTTGCCCAGCACTTACTGAGCACTTTTGATGTACTGATTGGTTTTACATTTTATTTAATCTTACAACAATCCGACAATCCTATGAGGTAAGTGATGTTTTCCTTATCCTTTAATCAATGATAAACGAAATAGTCCAAATCATACAGTAATTTGTCGATGGAAATCTGCATAGAGATCTGGAACAGGCTTGTGCCCAGGTCTAGTTCCAGATCCTGTTCTGTAGTCACGACATCAGATTATCTGTCTTCCATGTCCTGCAGCATCCATACCTGCGCTTCATTGAACAGGGGCTCCAATGCATTCACTAACTGACCTCACTTAGAACCAGAGTTAGCTATGCTTTCATCCACAGACATTTTCAGAAGAGGGAATATATTTCACTAGGCTCGAGTTATTTAAAACACACACACACACACACACACACATACACACAAAATCCAAAAACCCTTATAACACTCCCCCTTTGGGAATTTTTCCCAGGCCACCCAAAGGTGTGCCTATAAGTGTTTGTTTGTGTGTTTCCTGTGAAACTCTTTCACAGGGAGTAATCTCCTCCCTTATTAAGACTCCAGGGAGTCTATTTCTAGGATGGAGATGGGTCTTCTGGGTGGAGATCAAGAGAGATAGCATGTGCAGCAAAATGAACAGATCCAGAGAACGTTGTGTGAAGAGAAATAAGTCAGACAAGAAAGATACATACTGCACATTCTCTCTCACATTTAGAAGTTAAAAAAAAAAAAGTTGATCTGAATGTAGACTAGTAATTATTAGAGGTTGGGAAGGGCTGGGGGAAGGGAGAACAGAGAGAAATTGGATCATGGGAACCAAAACACAGTTAGATAGAAGTAATAAGTTCTAGTGTTCTACAGCACAATAACCCATTATATAGTTTATGAATAGCTAGAAGAGAGAGGCTTGAAGTTATGATAAGGAGATGGAAGTGTTAATCACCCAGAGTTGATCAGTGCACATCATCGACATGTATTGAAATATTGCACTGTACTCTTTTGTTATAGTTGGATTTTAGGTGTCCCCCAAAATCTCACGTGTGAGACAACGCAAGAATGTTCAGAGGGGAAATGATTGGGTTATGAAAGCTTTATCCCAATCAGTGAATTAATTCCTTGATGGTAACTGAAGGCAGGGAGAGTGTGGCTGGAGAAGGTGGGTCATTGGGGGCATGCCTTTGGGGCACATATTTTGAATTTGGCCAAGTGGAGTCTTTCTCTCTCTGCTTCCTAATCATCAAGTGAGCTGCTTCTCTCCTCCATACTCTTCCATCATGATGTTCTACCTCACTTCAAGCCTTGAAGAATGGAGTCTGCTGTCTATCGACTTGGACCTCTGAAATCATGAGCCCCTAAATAAACTTTTCCTCTTCTACCGTTGTGCTGGTTGGGTCTTTTATTCAAAGGAGTGAAAAACCTGACTAAAACACCATAAATATGTACAATTTTAAGTGTTAATAAAACTTTATAAAAATGTTTAAGGATATGGAAATGCTACCTATACTGCTAATAATTAATTTTTTAAAACAGCAAATCAGCTAGACACTGACGGAGTCAACAGAAGGGACGCCTCTTCCTATATTCTTACCCTTCAGGGCTCCTCATAAAACCCTTTTCTCCAAGAAGCCTCCCTGACTGAATATTTATCTCTTTGGCTCTTGTGTTGGACACAACACAATGGAAGAGTTGCCATCAAGAGGAAGAGGCATGAAATATTTAATATAACAACCTCTCAGTTACTCAGGAGATTTATCCACAGTTGATACCAGATACTTCAAAGGCAAAGTAGGTATCAGAGTAGGTGCTAGAGGGACCCAATGTAATCTCAGTAACTGTTTTCAGGGCTGTAATGGTGCCATTTTTCAAGTAATATAGGCACCTGGAGGAGGCAACAATGACCTCCCCTGTGGGTGTTCAGGAAAACTTCACAGAGGAAGTGACACGTGAAGTGTGATTCCGAAAGAAGAAAAGGAATTTTCCAAGAGGAGAAAAAAGGTGATGAAGGCAGCGTTCCAGACAGGCTGAAACAGAAGTGTCAACAGCTCCCGATGTCTTTGAAGAAAAGCAAGACCTTCAGTTTGACTGGACAGGAATGAAGTTGTGTCGAGGGACCAATCTGAGTTTGGTGTGAGATTAAAGGGCTTGTGTATAGGCTCCGAGGTTCTAACTTTATCTCATCTGTATTATAGAATTTTTTAAAATTATTTGAATATATTACTGCCTTTTCTTCTATAATATTATAAAAGCAAGTGGGAAATGGAAGTTGGAATGGACTGATTACAGAAACCAGAGGCAAGTAACTGTGTTCAACACAGTGTACAAAGTCAGAGACCTTAAGCATACCTACCAACGACAGGTATAACCAAAGGCTTAGGTATAGGGTCGTGATTCAACATCTGAGCAGCTATCTTAAATATTAACCACCATCTTATGAGATAAGTTTCACTTTCCTGAACTTCCTTTTACCTGAACTTCCCCCACCCCTACCCCATGGTACCGTAACCCTAAGCCAATCCCAGAAAGACAGGACCCCCTTGACTGTGGGAAGCCCCATAGTGCTATCCACCTAAACCAGTCCCATGCTAATCCTGCTCTCCTAGCCCTAATGCAAGCACCCCAGAACCTATCCCATAGGGCCACAACTCCAACTCCAAACCCCTACCCCACAAAAGCTGAACATCCATACATCTCAGAGCCTCTCTCCTCTCTATAGAGATGCCCTTTATTTGTCATCTTTGACAAATAAACTTTCCTGTAGTTCTCTGCCTGGTCTCTGTCTTTCATTTCTCACTTGCCTGTCTCCTGTTTTCTCACTTTCCTTTGATTAGGGGACAGAGGAACATATAATGTGAAGAAAGTAAATTACACAAAAGAAAATGCTTTGACGACTCCTCCTCCTCCTCCTCCTCCTCCTCCTCCTCCTCCTCCTCCTCCTCCTCCTCCTCCTCCTCCTCTTTCTTCTCCAGGAGAAGAAAGACCCTTGAAACAACAATATTTATAGAATGCCTGAACTGTGTTGTTATTGCACAACATTGAATACTCCTTAGTTCACGATAAAGGATAAATAAGATGCCCATCGTGGCTCTTATTTTATAAATAACAAAGTAAATATTGTATTTGCTGAACCTATCACCAAACATTAAAACTAGATCATTGGCATTATCCCTACTGTGTGCTCTTGTTTCCTTCTCTCATCATCCAAATTAACTATTTTCCTAACTCTTATTATTTTTTAATTTTTTTTGGGGGGGTTTGCAAAAATGATTTGTTATAATTTTATCCCCTTCTTTTAATATACTGTTAGTACGTATATTAATACACATACATTATACATACATATCACATCTATGCTAAGTATATTTGTGTGTATACACAGAGACACACATATTTATTATATTGCCAAGATTCAGCAACTGTGGTGTATATAACTGTCATTTATTTCTTTCACTGCTGATGATATTCTATTATGTGAATATACCACCGTGTACTTTCCATTCTGCTATCAATGGGAATTTGGATTTTTCCTCAATAATCTTTTACATGAAGAAATCTCAGATTTTTTCCCATATCCAATTTCGAATCTCCCGATCAATTCTTTGTTATCTTCATTTTGGGAGCAAGGCCATTGAAACTCAGAGAAGACACACCACTTTCCCGCCCTCACATGACCACTCAGTAGAGCCAGGGTTTCAAGTCACTCCTGTGTGAATCCAAAGCCTGCCTTAGCACTTCCTCCCTTCCTGGAGGCTGTTTTCCACCCAGTGTGCTGAAGCCCCAGGAGACTTCCCCAACTCACTTTTTTTTTTTTTTTTTTTTCTTTTTCTGAGCCCTTTTCATGAGTCACTGCTAGGGTGAAGAGGGGATTTCCTGAGCAACCTCTGTCAGTAGATGTCAAAACAACATGTTTATTCAGGCAATTTCATGGGTAGGAGTTAGTTGCCCTAAAAACTTTTGGTTCAACCAATGAGGTGAGGCTGCATGGACACAGTGATCTGCTTTGAATGGATTTCTCTTTTCCACCATTTGCGTCTTTACGTAGGTCATAATAGTAATCTTTTACTTGGAAACAGAACTGTACTACTTTCAAAGCTCTGAGTTAGGAAAAGATGTACTAGCCACATTTTGCATATCAGGAAAACAGATATTCAGGAGTTTAAGTGACTCAGTTAGGAAGTGTTAGCTTGGGAAGAGGACCTGTAGTCCAGGGCATGTTCTGCTTTTACATAAAATTATTTTCCTATTGGATTGTTACTCCATGATAGAGACTTTATGAGAGGTTGAAAATCCATCATTCAGAACAACTCCCTACATAATCTTCTTCACTATTAAAACTCCCATTATTTCCAGTGGAAAAATACCCAGTTAGCCTTTTAACCCACATACTATTTGAAAACCACAGATATTGCTAAATGATAGAGGCAATATAAGAAGGAAGTGGCTGAAGGCATGATGTGATTTGAAGGTCCTAGAATAGCATCCTTCCTATAAATCTTTCCCACTCTCTGTCACAAGACTGAAGCTCCACTACTACCCCATTTGTATCTCAGTTTTCAACCCCAGGTTAAGAAAAATAATTGACTGGGGATATAGTTGGTAAAGTGCTTGCCTAGAAAGTATGAGGCCCTGGGTCCAATCCCCAGCAACACACATAAACACACTCACACACACACACACAAACACACACAAATGCAAGGATAAATAACTTAATTAATTAAATAAATAAAGGAAAGGAAAACTCAGACAAATTGTTAGCTGTGTGTTCTTTCAATATCATACTGGAATGCATTGTCTAATAGGTCTATCCAAGAATTATTTAATTTTCTGTGGAATGTACCATTGTTTGACATACCATTTACTATTGTTTTAAGGCCCAGGCTTTGTGAAGGAACATAATAACTTATAGATTTTTTTTCTCAGCACAGATGCAAATTATTTTTGTTTGGAAGAAAAATGACTCCAAAGATTGAGGTTTTATTGCCTTGTAAGACATTAACCAGTTCTGAGTTTAACATGACAGTCTTATTCCAACATTCTTTTTTTTTTTTTTTTGGCACATATTGACATTGGTCTTACATGTTTTTTTTTTTCCTAATGATCTTTACTAACCTGCAGTTTCCTTTATTAATGAGTTAGATTAAACATAGACATGTGCTCACTTTATTTTTGTTTATAAATTTTAGAAAAATAATGCTTCAACAGTTTTATTTTTAAAGCTTAAATGAGAGTGTTTCAGTTATTACACTACATAGCAAATTATCCTGAAATTAATGATGTAAAACAGCAGCCATTTAATTTACTCAGAACATTGTGGGTTAGATTTTTGGGAAGGGCTCACTGTGAAGTTGTTGCTTGGGTTTTTTTTAATGATTGCAGTCAGATACCCACTGAAGCTGCAATAATCTGAAGTCTTGATTAGGCTGAATATCCAAGATGGCTCATTCACAGGGCTGGAGCAGATGCTGACTGTGACAGGTGGCTCACCTGGGCCATCAATAGGAGACCCTGCACACAGCCTCTATGAGGAGGTGACCTCAGGGAGTCAGGCTTAATGGTGGAGGCAGACTTCTTGGATGATGGTTGGCTTTCTCGAGGCAGCATCCTACAAAAACTAGGCAGAGTTGTGTGGCCTTTCCTGGCCTACTCTGGGAAATCATAATATGCCACTTCTGCTATACCTCCTTGGCTGAGTCAAGGGAGGGAACATAGACAACCTCTCCTCTTTCTGGGAAGAGCATTGCAGAATTTTGTACTATATTCTTAAAAATGTCACATAGGGCAACACTTTAAACCTCACAATGAGAAGGAAAACTCACATCTGAGCTACTAGGTTAGTAAAATGGGGATTGGGGCAGGGAGGACAAGGAGACACAGAGAAATGAAAGTCAGAAAGGAGATTTTGTGTGAAATGAAATTGGAAATGATTAGTCTTCATTCATCCAGAGCCACAGGAAGAGAATGGAAGAGACAGATATTAAAGATAATTCGAAGGAATATTGACTGATTTGGTAGGTGACTGGTTAGGTCTGCATTATTAGCTCTATAATAGAATCTGATGCCATTTAAAAAAAAAAATGTTTGACTGCTGTCAAAGGACCAAATTATAACAACTTTAATTTAAAGAAGGTGACCAAAATTTGTGAATCTAGAATCAGGCCACACTTCATTCTAGAAAAAAAGAATAAGTGTTCTGATGGAGCCCTGCAGAGGCAGTGAACAGGGAGTGAAATGATTTCCAAGTGACTTTCCTCCCAGGGTTAAATAGGGGACACCCTCTGAGCTTTAGCTTAGGTAAACTAGGCCTCTACTGATTGGTTTCTGTGAATCTTCTGTTTCATTTTTTTGTTTGGTTTTGAAACCTGGTCTGTTTCCATTAATGGTACTTAGCATCAGTGACTCCATTTTGGTTTGGTCTAGTCTTCTGGGGCCAAAATAATGGCCTCCCATGAACTTTGTTAACACCGCAGACAGTTTTTAAACCTCATCCTCTTTCTCTCCTTTTTCTTTATATCTGGGCAAACTGATGAGGAAGATCAGTAGCCCCTCCTTCAGCACCAATAGGAAGGGAAAACCATCCACAGGAACCTTCACCCCAGCCACCTTCAACCACCATAAAACTCCAACCAAGTCATCTTTCCCTGCTCTCTCAAGCCATTTTGGACCTGCATGGAAGTCACCCTGCTCTCCCCAGAAAGCCTCATTATGTAACAGACCTTTTCATGCCCTCTTAGTGAATACATGTGGTGTCATCTTTCTTGACGAGCTAACCACATTTTGGGTGGAGGGTCCATCCCACTTCTTCAGAACGAAGTTTCAGACCACATCATATGTAGTAATTTTGGTTTCTGAATATAAAAATCATAACTGTATTCACTGCTTTTCTGCAGGCTTGGTGCTATTATGGCGCTTTTTACATTTTAACTCATTTCTTCTTCACAAGAGTCCTACGAAGTAGCGGCTATCATTAACCCCATGGGATGATGAGTAAACCAGCCAGGGTAGAGCAACAGGTGAAAGGAAGGGTCTAAGGTGATCCCAGACTTGAGGTCTGGTCAAGAAGCTGGTGACATTAGTAAAAAAAAGAATGATACTTTAACAGGGTAGCTTTCTATGGGAAGCAAAGCTCAGTTTTAGATAGGTTTTGTTTCTAATGAAAGGAGGCACACAAATGAAGATGCTCTTTCACATTTAGAGATAAGATTTTTTTTTTCTAATGAAGTCTATTGTATAATCCAAGAGCTACTCTAGTAGGTGGTACCAATAGACCTCAGGTAAGGGAATATTTATAGAGTCACCAACATAGTTGATTCTGGGAGATAGTATTTAGATGCTAGAGACAGAAAAAGTAAAGCAGAGGGTATGAACTCACATTAAGAGACCAAGATGAAGAAAAAGAGCCAGTCAGCTAGAAAAAGAATAGAAAAAGAACAGAGGTCTAAATGGAGTGGTGTGACTAATTAGGTAGATTCAAAAAACCTTCATTTTTTTGTTAATAAGTTGCCATTTAAAAAAAAGTCTCTTATTTGTCTAGAACAAAACCTGGAAGCTAGTGGAGTCATCTCTCTTTGATTTAAAAATCTTTTTGCATGGTGACCCTTCTGAGTTGTGCAAACATGAGGCAATGGACACTAGAGCTGAGAGGATTCTCTTAACAGTGCCTTTGTGGCTTAGGCAGACTCTCTTCCTTGCTATGCAGAAAGGATCACTTGGATGCAGTTAACACATTTGCATAAAATTCCAGGAGGCGCAGGAAAGACGACCTTGAAGTTGGACTTTCCTTTGGATGTCCAATTTTATTATGTTTTTTTTTTTTTTTAACTATAGATGCATAGCTGAAGTCTACTGGCAAAAAGGATACCATAGTGGCCTCAAAAGAAATACTCATGAGAACATTTGGATTAATGATCCAGGTTTGGTACCTATGCTTAGATGATCACAATAGAAAGGTCATTTCAGTCAAGTGTATGACCTGTGAATCTGCTGGTGGGCACACTTTGAAGAAAGCTGAAAGCATCTATGTGGAGCATCATTAGCCAAGAACAACACTGGGAAAGTGGTATTGTCCTTCCTTAAAAATAATCTTCTGCAGCTTTGAAGGGGCTTAAAATAGTGCTATGATGTGGATGGGAGGAGTTCCCCAAAAGCTCCTATATTAATGCAGAAATGTTCAGAGGTGAAATGGTTGGATTGGGAGCAATATAACCTAATCCGTTCATTCTGGTTTGAATAGACTGAGTGGTAATTGTAGGCAAGTGGGGCATGGCTGGAGGAGTTAGGTCACTGTCGTGCCCTCGTATAATGCATCTATCCATGAGCAGAGCATCTTTCCTCTCCTGGGCCCTTTCCTCTTGGTGTGCTGCTTCACCTTGGGCCCAGAGCAATGGAGTTACAGCCATCTATGGACTGAGACCTCTGAAACCATGAACCTTCAAACTTTTCCTCCTCTAAGTTGTTCTTGTCACCTATTTTGGTCATAATGATGCCTGACTAAAACAGAAATTGGTACTGAGAAGTGGGGTCATTACTGTGACTAATCTGATCACGTGGTGACCAGAAACCTCTGGAGTTGGTTTGCATGGGGCAGGGGGAATTTTGAAAAATTTAGATGTGCAAGCTCTAAAAGCTTTACAATGTTGTAAGCAGAGGCTAATGGGCGATTCTGATGGGAGCTCAGAAACCCAAAGGCTGGAAAATGAAGGTTTCAGAGGAAAATGAAAATTGGGAATTGAACTAGAGGCCACTGGCTCTTATATTCTGGCAAGAAACTTGGCTGCATTTTGCCCACTTCCTGAGACTTTGTGTAAACCTGAATTTAAAAGTGATAGACTAATTAGCCTGGTACAGGAGCTCAACACAGCACTGCATTTAGGCAGTGGCATGGATATGACTGGCAGCATTTATTCAGGTCCACTGTGAGAATCAGGAGCAGAAAGCAGAGTTAAAGGATTTTAAAATCTTGCAATTTTGCCAGAAAAGTACATGTAAATCAGGGCCAAGGACATTTTCCTTACTGAAAAAATTACAGCCCATAAAGAGATGGTAAGCACTTCACCCAGAGACAACAGGGAAGAGGCCTGGAGAGAGCCACAGGAATGTGAGTGTTCACCCACTACACGGTCCAGGGTTCAAAAGAGAAAATCCTTTTGAGAAGAGATCATGGGGGCACCCTGCTCACACAGAGGGTCCTAGGAAGCTGTTTCACATAGACACACTTTGCTGAGTCTCAGAAGCACTCAGGCCACTGAGGCTCTAATTCCAGGGGGCCCAGGTATTGTGTAAACTGGCAGTAGACCTTGGCATCATCCACGTGGTACTGGTTCTGCAGGAATGCAGCACGCTGGAGTGAACAAGTCATGGAGGCTTCCACTGAGATTTCAGAGGAAGGCCTGGGGGGCCAAGCAAAGTGCAGCAGGGCCAGAGTCCCATCCCTTGAGAGGGTCATGTTTGAAGATTTGAGAAGGAAGCAGAAAGCTACAGTGGAGACCCCTGAGATTAAGAGATGCTGGTTCCATGGAACATCTGCTGAGAAAAGCTGCTAGCTGTGGAGAAAGCCAGGCTACAAGAGAGCCCATGTGCACCACAACCAACCAACATGGCCAAAGTAGGGGAGAAGGTGGTAAACAGACCCTCTGTAAATGACCTCTCACAGCCAAGTGTCCTAGATGCTGTATGGCGAGTTGGGAAAACTCTTTGCCCAGTTGGGGTTCCGTCTTGTTTTGCTCCAATCCCTTCTTTCTGTGCCATTATTCCTCCCTGTTGGAATGGGAATGTTTACTCTGTGTATATAAATATATATATAACTTGTTTTTGATTTTTACAGGGGCTCACAACCAAGAATTTGCCTTTAGTCTCAGGTGATACTTTGGACTTGGAGTGAACTTGGCAATCCTGGAAATATTAAGACTCTGGGACCCTTGGAGGTGAACTCAGTGCACTTAGCATATGAGATAGACATGAGTTTTGGAGGGGCCAGAGGTAGAATGTTATGGTTTGAATATGAGGTATCCCTTAAAAGTTCTTATTAACTCAGGAATCAGCAGAGATTAAATGATTGGATTATGATAACTATTACTTAATTGGTCCATCCTAATTTGCATGAATTGACTTGGTGGTAACTGTAGTCAGGTGGGACATGGCCAGAAGGGTGGGTCACTGGGGGAGTGCCCTAGACCAGTGCATCTTCCCTGTGGTCTCACTCCCCTACTCCATCTCTTTGCTTCCTGACCTTACCATAAGCTGAGCTACTTTCCTCGGCTGGGTCCCTCCCCTCATGATGTGCTGCCTTGCCTTGGGCCCAGAGCAATAGAGTTAGCCATCTATGGACTGAAACCTCTAAAAACGTAAGTCCACAAATACACTTTTCCTCCCTTAATTTATTTTTGTTGGGTATTTTGGTCACAGCAATGCAACAGCTGACTAAAACAAACAGCAAAGATTTTACCAAGCAGAAGGTGAAATGAACATATTTAGAAAAGACAAAACTGTGAGGATGACCCCATTCCTTAGCGTCAGGAAGCTAGAAATACTGAAAACAGCTTCTTATTAAGGACCAGACTCCCCTGTTCTTTCCTTGAGAGGTGTGAGAAATAGTTCCCAGCTTTTGGATGAGTTCAGCAATTCAAAGGGAAAAAGGAAAAGGGAGAGGGGAGTCAGAGTCAAGCTAATCTTAATTTTAAATAATAATAATGTGACCTTAATTACACTACATGTTAGTGAGCAGGCCTGCAGCCATGAAGATAACAATGAAGGAGAATTTATCATCACCTTGCTGCCACTATTTGAACATTCACTATGCACGTCGTCTTGCACTTTTCCTGATGCTTAGAAGATGCACAATATGTGGTAGCTGTGGCTAAAAACATGATTATAAATATGAGTGTAGATTGCTGTTTTTAGAGATCAAAACACTAATTTTGACTTGGTGGGTGTAAAAATCTTGGTAGAATAAGCAAGTAATGGTGCCACCTGCTTTTTGAATCTAAGTGAACTCTGAGCAGTGTAAGAAGAGCTATTGTTCAAGATAAGGAAGGGAAGTTTACAGAAAAAGGCAGCTTCACAACCCAGTAAGGGCTAGCCATTCTTCCTGCAGCTGAACCTGGTAGAAAAGGAAAGGCTCACTCCATCCCACTAAAATGATTACTCCACAGATCCCTGGCAGGAGGCTGCTTCATGTGCTTTTTTTTTTTTTTCTTTTTTTACCTTCCACTTACAACCCAACACTGGGGTACTTAATTGAGGGAGGAACTAATTACTTGTAGGTAATCTCTGGATTTTGGAGAGGGGGGTCTTCATGATCCTCTTCTTTTTTTTTTTTTCCTCTTCTTCCTTCCCTGTCTTCCTCTTGTGCTCCTTCTTCTTTTTCTCTTGATCCTTAATTCATATCCCACATTTCCACATATTCTCATCTTTGTGACCTTGGGGGCACTTCCCAGTCCCACAGATGTTCCGCAGACAATGGCTTTGTGGTTAAGTAGTTTTGGGAAACTCAGGATACCAAATCCCCTTCCTAGAAATCCACAATGCGACTCACCATGTGTATGACCCTGAGAAATCCTGAGATAAAGGCACCATTTAATTTTGTTTGATCCAGGGTTTCCTAGTCTTTTTGCTCACAAATAGAGTCATTTTTTCCCCCTACAATACTTATTACTATCCCTCAGCTCTAGTGATCCAAGGGATTTGGATCAAGTCATTCCCAGAGGAGGTAAAGAACACAGAGAAACAGAGGTATAAAACAATTTTGTTTATCAGGGACATTGTGGATAGTGTTGGGAAAATATTATAGAAATTTCTTAATAGCTCATGTGCATAGGAAAAAAGGACCTTGCAGAGAAATGTCTATATCACCAGGAAGGTGGCTAAAAAAGTCATCTGAAATCGAGTAGGCAGGAAGAATGAAAGCTAATTGTATTGCCTCTGATCATCATTAAGCCCCATATGCTTCTCTTTATGGGGAGGATGAATTGGAAGATTGTGGAGGCTGAATTGGAAGTGAAATTAAAGAGGAGACATGAATATTTAAATTTTAGTGCTTCAGTGCTTCCCAATTTTTGTCATGTCACGGTACATGTGTTATTCATATATACATATATATCTCCAAGAAACCTCACAATATGTTGTTTGCAAAATGGAAACCCAGGAAAATCCAGTGATGTAAATCAGTAATTCAGTCTGAATCTGAAGGACTGAGTTCCACGGGGTGGGAGGAACCCCCACTGGTGTAAATTACAGAGTCTGGAGGACTAAGAACTAAGAACTCTGATGTCCCAAAACAGAAGATGAATGTTCCAGCTTAAGAAGAGAGATAATTTACCCTTTCTTGACTTTTTTGTTCTACTCAGGTCCAATCAAGTTCACACATAAAAGTAATTGTAGTGTTTTTTTTTTTTTTATTTTTGTGGCATACTCTGAAGTATTTGGAGGAGGATGCTTGAGCCCAGGGCTGGGGAGATCCATATCTTTAGCCACCAGCAAGCCTTATGTGGCACAGCAGCATGCCTTAGTGTAGCTGAGAAGAGCTGCCCTAGCTGGTAGGCAGTAAGAGAAGAGTTTTAATAAAGTAAATGGCCTGACTTGGTTAGCATAAAAGTCCTATGGGTGCTCTCTCTCTCTCTCTCTCTCTCTCTCTCTCTCTCTCTCTCTCTCTCTCTCTCTCTCTCTCAGGATTGAACCCAGAGACACATAACCACTGAGTCATATCCCCAGCCCTTTTTACATTTTATTTAGAGACAGGGTCTTGCTAAGTTGCTTAGAGCCTTGCTAAGGTGCAAAGACTGGTTTTGAACTTGCAATTCTCCTGCCTCAGCCTCCTGAGGTGCTGGGATTACAAGCGAGCAACCTCACACTGGCCTCTGATGGGCTTTCAATGAAACCCAGAAAGATAACAGAAGCTGCTGGTCCTTTTTAGTTCTACCGCATGGCCTGGTGCCCACCACATGATCTTTGGCACTTGCTTTTCTTCTGCTTAGAGCTGTTCTGTGCAGCATCCCTGATCCTCATCTTGCTCTTGCCTACTCATCCTTGGATCATGTCTCGAACATCACTTTTTCATGAAAACCATTCCTGATCCTTAAAAGTTAAATCTTCTTTCCTATATTCTTATATATTTTCTTAAATTCTTATATATTTTCCTCTTTGACACTAATTTCAATTTATAGTTATGTGTTTTGTTATGATATGATCTTTTTTAACTTTTTGTTTCCACATCTGGAAAGTCCTCTTCTCACACTTTTTTCAGTCAAATCCTAGCGGCCCTTCAATTTCTATCTTGAATTTTGTCACCAATCTAGTCAGTTGGAAATACTTTAGCTGTTATTCTCTGATCTTCTATAAATACAGTTTACAGACATTTCTGGTAGCTTTTGTTTTTGGAGACTTAGCCTTCATCTTCTCTGTTCATTCACATAAAGACTATGGGTCTGGTCCTGTTAATATAATTGAATTCCACCTGAGGCCCCATTTGCTTGGTCCGTAGATGGGATACATGAATGCCTTGGCCAATGAGTTCATTTCTTGGGATTTTAGATTTATGATTTAAGTAAGAAAGAGTTGTATCAACTTGCCTCAATAGCTGAAGTTCTAAGAAGTGGCATTTTGGACCTGTCAAGGGTAACAGTTTTGCTTTGTGGAAATCATAGGCCTACCTTAAAAGAGAATATAGGTGGACACAGAGAAACTCAGATAAGATAGTACTCTGTCAATATTATTAACCTATCAGCTCTCGGGTTCCAATTGTTCTGGAACCAAGGTATATTCAACATTCACCCCATCTTAGATATGCAAGATATCTATTGATACTTCCAATAAACCCATATTTGTCTTATTTGGTTTGAGTTGGGTTACTGTCACTTTGTCACCAAGAATATAAATGCATTGATATGCATTGACCACTTTTGAGAGAACTTTGAGATGGTATTTATTGCTTCAGTTGATCACCAAGGTAGATAAAATTAAAACTGCGATGAAGCATCCCAGATTTTAACATATTGATTCTAAAATACATTTATCTGAAGTTCCAATCTAATGGAGAGTCTATAGGCATCAGAGTCAGACTTGAATTTGAGGTCAACTCCATTTTTTCCAAGAAGAAATTGTGACTCTGGTAAATTAACTGCACAATCCTGAGCCTTGCCTGTCAGATGGAGACAAGAATACCTACCTTAGAATTTTCTATCATATGATGTAATGAATCATGCATTAAATGACTTGACACTGAATCTGGCTTTCCATAGGCCCTCGGCATTACACATTTCACTGAGCTGAATGGTTTGCAATGTGCATTGTAACTTCACGTATCACTGAGAAATAAGAAGCTGATTCATCTATGACATACCATTGATTATATGAAGCATTCTGATTTCAGAGCTGTTAAAGTATGAGAAGAAGTATGTCCTAGTATCTATAAAACAGTTCATTTATTGGGCACAGGTGATCTAGGCAATCATGTTAGGCCCTGGTGAGAGAGTAATGAATAAGACCTGTTCCTCAAGGTGCTTAAGAACTAAAACTTGATAAGTTCGGCTTTTCAAAAGGATACCAAATAACCTTGGATGGTGAGTTTTATCACTTGCAACGATAACTTGGGCCAAGAAGTAAAGCCGAGGGAAAATATCAGACTTCAACCCCCTTATACATTGCTAGATCCTATAGCAGTTATATTTCGTGCTCTGCATACCATCCAAAACAAATTGTCTGCTTACAATTAAAATCCTGCTGAGTTTCCAAGAGCCCAGCCCCCAGGGAGCTATTTGAACACCAAGTCTTATCCACAATGACGCAATTCTACTTTTAAGGGACAATTAAGGGGTTTCCTTGTAAGTTAGGCCAAACTTTCTCCAAAATACATGAAGGAAGTGCCTGGAAAAGAAAACATTTGAGGCTTGTTTTCATACTGTCACTTCAGAAGAACAATTTCCAAAAAGGACTGATTTTCTTTTTATCAAGCTTGGAAGGCCCAGGCTTTATAGCCCTTTCCAGTCTTTTGGTAGAACAGAACAAAGTCCCTTAGGAAACTTAATGTAACAGTAACCAAATGTCCTCGTTAAGCAGCCATTTATTGGTCTATTAAATCTGATCTGAACTGTGATATTTTGTAGTACAATTTTTCTCCAACATAAATTGCTCAATATGGACTTCGTAAGCCATCTCCTTCCCTTGTGGCAACCTTAACAGCATCCAGAAAAGGCAAATGTGTTGGCATCTTTTGGGCAACTCTTCCAGAAAGGAGTGGTGGTGGGGGGTGATGGTGAAAGAATATTTTTTCTGCCTCATTTTTTTTTTTTTTAGGAAGACTTAAAAATGATTTTAGAGACAGCTCAGAATAAGTGCTTTCATGCTACAGACGAGGTGGGGGACCAAAACTGTAAAAGTATTTAGTGTAGACCAGGACTGGTTTTAGAGCTCGAGGATGCAGAGATAAATATTTCCTGTGTCCTCAAGGCACTCACTGTCCAGTGGGGAAGAAAGATCACCAGTAAGCAGAGTCGTAAGTGCTAGGCCACTGAGATCCTGGCTAAACAGGGGCTAGCAGCTAGAGGAGAAGAAGCAAGCAATCTGGATTGGTCAAGTGCATTGTCAGGTGGTAGGTAAAGTAGTGACAAAAGTTGGAAAGGGATTGGGAAAGAAAGTTGTATTAGTTAGCTTTTTCTCACTATAATGAAATACATGAAATGGGTAACTTACAAAGAAAAAGAGGCTTATTTGGATCACAGTTTGAGAGGCTGACAATTCAAATGGCATTGTATGGGCCTGGTGAATGCACCTCTTGGCTGCATTAGCTCATGGCAGATAGCAATGGCGGCAGTACACATGGGAGTAAGCAGATTACATCTCCATACAGGAAGCTGAGAGTAGGAGAAACCAAAATTGTCTCCTTTATGAAAACTCTTGGCAAGAACTGCCAAGTGGTAACAGTCCCACCTTCCAAGAATATGCCTCCCCAAGACCCAAAGACCTCTTACTAGGTGCTGCCTCTTAAGGGTTCCATTACCTCCCAACACTGCCACCATGAGGACCAAGACTCCATTCACATGAACCTTTGAAAAGGGACACAATTAAACCGTATCCAAACCACAGCAAAAGCCAACAGGAGTGGGGCTCGAAATGAAGAATAAGTACAAAGGGTGCAACAGGAATTTCAAGGTGGTATCTGTGAAATGAGTTGCAGCTGCAAGTTAGTTTTAAAGTACCATATTTGACCTCCTTCAGCATTGCTCTTTACTTGCCCCAAAGCTGCAAGTTTAGGTGGTTGCTGCTTACCCAAAAGGACTCGCTTTTTTCCATTAATATTCAGTAACACCTAAACATAGTTTGTTTCATTGAGCTATCTGTCATGCCCTCCAAAGACTGGTCATTGAGGTGTAAACCGGTAAAAACTATTTGGAAAGAACTTTTGCACATCTATCAAGAACTTTCTAATTGTCAAGATACTTTAACCCAGAAATTTTACTGATAGTAACTGATCACACATGATAACATAGAGGTATTATTTTAAGTGCTTTATATGTATCAGGACAGCCAAATCTCATTAAGCCCCTATGAGGTTGGTACTATTATTGTTCCCTTTTTGACTGATGAGGAAGAAAGTAAGAAAAGTAGAGTTTGGGTACGTTTTGCCCACATTTATACAGCTGGTAATTTGGAGAACTAGAATTTAAACCCAGGCAGTCTGACTTCAGAGCTGGCATGCTTAGCTCCACACTGCACTGCCTTTCCATATGTGGCTTAAGATCTGTACACAAAGATATGCATTACCATATTATTTATCCCAGGGGATATTTTTATACTTCTTAAAGGTATAATTTACTTGCAGTAATGTGTACAAATCTTAAGTGTTTAGCTCAATGAACTTTTTTATATAAATATACACATGAAAAACCTCCCAGATCATGTCATAGAACATTCCAATACAGTGGACTTCCACAAGCCTCTGTTTTATCAATTACCCAGAGGTTTTCAGTGCCTAACTCCTACTGACATAGATTGATTCTAGCTGTTCAACAACTTCATATAAATAGAAACATATAGTGGGCATTTCCCCCCCCCCAGATTATTTCATTAAACTTCTTTCATTAACTTCTTTCAAAACACATATCCATTTCTTCTTTGGTGTATTTACATAGTTCATTTTTTCCAGTGTTTTGTTCCATTGTACAAATCTACCATAATTTGCATAGCCACCCTCTTATTGAATGACATGTATATTGTTTCTAGTTTGGAACCATTTTAAGTAAAGCTGCTAAATATTTTTGTTTATTTCTTTAATGAATATGTGTTTTCGTTTCTCTTAGGCAAATACTAGAATTAAAATTGATTTAATCACAGTTTTAATTGATAGCAAAAAAAACACAACAGTTTTTCAAAGTGCTTGAACCAATTTACAAGGACACTACGAGAGCACGAAAGTGTTAGCTATTACTCATCCTTGACAACACTTGGCATAATCAGTCTTACTAATTTTTCCATTCTGGTGGGTTTGTGGTGGTATTTCATTGTGGCTTTATTTTGAATTTCCCCCTGAAAATAAAGTGCTATGAAACTGAGTGCATTTCCACATGGTTGGCCATTAGAATAACTTCTTTTTTGCAGCACCCACTCAAGTATTTTGCCTTTGTGGAGTTGGGTTGCTCTTATGTTCTTATTGATTTTTGGAAGGGGATCTTTATACATTTTGGATATGTGTTATTTTTGGAATATGTGCATTATAAATAATGCCTTCTATTCTGTGATTTTCCTATTTGTTTTGATGAACAAATTTCTAACATTAATAAAGTCTATTTTATGAAAAATTTCATTTAAATTATTTTCATGTCCTATTTAACACATCTTTCTTTTCACCAGAGTCAGGACAATATTCTTCTGTTGTCTCTAATTTAGAAGCTTAGATGTTTTAGACATCACATTTAGGTTTTGAATCCACTTAGAGTTACCTTTTGTGCCTGGTGTGAGGAGGAATCAATTTCTTTTTTTCCCTCCACAACAATATTCTATTTCCCCTACACAATTTATTGAAATGTCTGTCTCTTTCCTACTGAATTGCAGAATTTAAATCAACTCAGTCTACACATGTAAATGTCTAGACTCTACATCCTGTTAGTTGTTCTACATTCTAACTTAGCACCAATATTGTACTATCTTCATACTGTAGTTTTGTAAAAAATTTTGAAACCTGATTAAGTCCTCTGGCTTTGTTCTCCTTCTTAGATTATTTCAATGAATACATTTTTTGATGTGTAATAGTGAAGAAATGTATAAAGAAATTATGATATATCCATAAAAATACACTAGTATGCACCCATGAAAATCAAGTTTATTAAATTTGGAATGGGTAGCATGATTAAGTGGGTATCCCAGGAATGCAAGGTTGGTACAATATACAGAAATCAATAAATGTAACTTATCAAATAAATAGACTTAAAAACAAGAATCTGATGCAGAAAAGCATTTCACAAAATATAGCATGAATTCATCTTGAAAACACAAGAAAAAATAGAGATAAAAGGAACATACTTCAATACCATAAAAGGTATGTATTACAAATCCAAGGCAAACATGATTCTATACAGAGAAAAGCTGAAAGAATTTCCTCTAAAAACAGAAATAAGAAAGGAATGATACTTTTACCACTTCTGTTCAACATAAGTGTTCAACATAAGGCATTAGACCAGAAACCCTGCATCTATTAGTAGATCATTTCCACTTAGGAACCAACTTACTTAAAAAGACTCCTAAAGCACAAGAAGTAAAATAAAAATTAAAAACGGGATGAAATCAAATATAGCTAGAGAAATTAGGCAAAAAAGAAAAAGAATAAAAAAGAATTAAAGGGATATGAATAGGGAAAGAAGAACTCAAAATATCTCTGCTGATGACATAATTCTGTATTTATAAGATCCAAGAAACCTCACCAGAAAACTCTAGACCTCATAAATTAATTCAGCAAAGTAGCAGAATACAAAATTAATACCAAGAAGTCAATTGCATTCCTATATTCCAATGATAATTCAGCTGAAAGAGAAATTAGGAAAACTATCCCATTCAAAATAACCAAACCAAACCAAACCAAAAACAAAAACAAAAACAAAAACAAAAACAAAAAAAAACTTGGGAATCAATCTAACAAAAGAGGTGAAAACCTCTATAATAAAAACTACAGAACACTAAAGAAAGTAATTGAGGAAGTTCTTAGAAGATGGAAAGACCTCCCATGTTCTTGGATAAGCAGAATTAATATTGCCAAAATAGCCATACTATCAAAAGTGCTACACAGATTCAATGCAATTCTCATCAAAATTCCAATGATGTTCTTCATAGAAATAGAAAAAACACTCATGAAATTTATCTGGAAAAATAAGAGACCCAGAATAACCAAAGCAATACTTAGCAAGAAAAGTGAAGCAGGAGGCATCACAATACCAGACCTTAAATTTTACTATAGAACTATAGTAACAAAACCCGCAAGGTCTTGGCACCAAAATAGGCAAAAGATGAATGAAACAAAGTAGAAGACACAGAGGCAAACCCATGTAAATATAGTTATACTAGACAAGGGTCAAAAACATACATTGGAGAAAAGATAGCCTCTTCAACAAATGGTGCTAGAAAACCAGATAATCCATATATGGTAGAGTATAATAAAATTTAACTTCTATCTCTTACCCTGCGCAAAACTCAATTCAAAGTGGATCAAAGACTTAGGAATTAGACCAGAACCCTGCATCTGTTAGAAGATCATTTCAGCTGAGGAACCAACTTTTTTAACAAGACTCCTAAAGCACAAGAAGTAAAATAAAAATTAAAAAATGGGATGAAATCAAATTTAAAAGCTTCCTCACAACAAAAGACACAATCAATAATGTGAAGAAAGAGCCTATAGAGTTGGAGAAAATTTTTGTCACCTGAATCTCAGATAAGGCATTAATTTCCAGGATATACCAAAAAACTCATAAATCTTCATACCTAAAAAACAAATAACCCAGCCAATAAATGGGCAAAGGAACTGAACAGAACTAAACGAAGAAATAAGAATGATCAACCAATATATAAAAAATGTGTAACATCTCTAGCAATTAGAGAAATGCAAATTAAAACTACATTGAAATTTCATCTCACTTCAGTCAGAATAGTAATTATCAAAACTACAAGTAACAACAAATGTTGTGAGGATGTGGGGGAAAAAGTTACACTCACACATTCTTGGTGGGGATGGCAAACTGGCGCAACCATTCTGGAAAGCAGTATGGACACTCTTCAAAAAACTGGGAATGAAACCACCATTTGACACAGCTATCCCACTCCTTGATATATATCCCAAAGATTTTAAATCAGCATACTAGAGTGATGCCACCACATCAACGTTTATAGGAGCACAATTAACAATAGCTAAGCTATGAAGCCAACCTAGGTGTCCTTCAACAGATGAATGGATAAAGAAAATGTGTTATCTATATATAATGGAGGCTTACTAAGCCATTAAGAAGAATGACTTTATGACATTTGCCAACAATTGGATGGATTTAGAGACTACTATGCTAAGTGAAATAAGCCAGTCTCAAAAAACCTAAGGTTGAATATTTTTGCTGATATGTGGAAGCTAACCCATTATATGGGGGACAGAAAGAATAGTTCATTGGAGTAGACAAAGGGGAATGAAGGGAAAGGAAGGGAATGGGGAAAGGAAAGACAATGGAATTAATGCAAAATAATTTAACTATATGCATATATGAATACACCACAGAGAATCACACCATTGTGTACATCCACAAGAATGGGGTCCTAATTAGAATAATATATATTCCAGGCTTGTATAATTATATCAAAATGGATTCTACTGTCATGTATAAGTAAAAAGAATCAATGAAAAAATAAAATTTGGAATGATGAGAAAAAAAAACCAAGAAGTGATAATGAGTGAATGAAGAAGGACATCAACTTTCAAAACCGGCATGACTTACTTATGCAAATGAAAACTATATAAAAATACGATGAAAAGAAGTGTGCCAAATATCAATTGTGACTCTCTTCGAAGGAAGTTATAAATATCTGTTTCTCACTTTCTTGTTTGATCTCAGACCAATTCATTACTTTTCAAGATCGTGTATTGCAGATGAAAAATCCTGTGAACTCTATTTCTCATGTATTCTCACTTTCGTTAACTCCATCAGGATTTGGTAATGGAAATCACTAGATAGAGATTGGAGAGGGAGGAGGAGAGGGGGAGGCAGGGTATTTCTCTCCCCCGACCCCTCTGTGTGTCAGGCAACATTTCTACGGTGGTTGTACTTCTCAATAGTTTCATCTCCCTCTGTGTGACTCTGGCTTTTGGTTAGATAATACCACTTCTTTCCTTCATCCTGCCACTCCTAAGGGTGGCAGTAGATCCCTGGATTGCTTCCCCACTCCCTGTTTGTACTTTTAGCTCTTCCAAGGTATATGAAGTGAGTTTCTCATATTAAATTTTCTTTATTGAATTACTTGTCATGGGTTCTATTTTTCTAACTAGACTTGTACCGACCTCATAATTAATCATTTTATTATTGTATTTTCTTATATTTTTTAGAAACTTGCTCAACTGTACATGAAAGGCTATTATAATGCATGTGTATGTGTATACACACACATATACACATTTGTATATGTGTACATAATACACATGTATATGTAATGTATATGTCTGTTTTATTCCTTTCAGTTTTTACCTGAGCTGCTAGATCTTAGAGAGAAAATCAAGCACTTAAGTGGTTTAACTAACAATTTTTGAGTGTCTACCTTGGACCAGGTATAAAACTATCAACACATTGTTCACAAATGAATATGCTAGATGTTGTAGGTACAATACTTTGGGCTGAGTTTTTATTGCTTTTCTCTGACCTAGCATTCTTTGTCTCTCATTTCTATGACAAAAAAAATGAGCATAAAGTATACCACAGAGGAAATAGAGTGGAACAGAGAATAAATACATTTAGCATAAAAAGTAGACAACATTTGGTTTGAATCCTGGAATCATGTGGGAAGAGCTGGCTTGAAATGTTGACACCTGGGGAAGAAAAACTCTTTCTGGGAGATTGTCTAGGAGAGTGCAGGAAGAGGGAGAGAAAGAAATAGAGGGGAAGAGAGAGAGAAGGAGGAAGGAAGGGAGATAGAGGGAGGAAGAGGGGGGAGAGAGAGAAACAAGAGGGAGGGGAGAGGAAGATAGAGGGGGAGGGGGAAAGAACAGGAGAGAGAAGCTGGGAACCTGGAGAGTTCTGGCATTGGTGAAACTGCTCTTTGGAGGGCAGACTAGAGAAACCAGTCCCTTCTTCCCAGTGCACTTTAATATCCTTGCTATCAACAAGATTCCCATAAGGGTCACAGACAGAGAAAAGTGTGATTGTTTTTACTTGTTTTTTTCAGAAGCCAGGGGAAGAGAAGTGATATTCCACAGATCAAGGGAAAAGGCCTGAGCAGTAAGCAGTGGCCGGCAGATGTCACATGGGGCTGGAGTCCTCTGGCTGGGGTCTCTGTTCTCTCCACCCCTTACATTTTAGAATGAGCTCAGGACTCATTTTCTCAGTTTCAAAAATGGCTATTCTCAGAGGCAGCAGGGTGACATACAAAGAACCCAGGACTTGGATTCAGAATCCCAGAGTCTTGGTTCGGGCAATTTCCCACACAAAAGTTGGGTGCCTAAGTGTGTTTTTATTCTGTGAGCTTCATAGTTTCCCTATCTTCAAACTTGGGGGATAATATTACTCACTTCTTTAAAGTAACTCTGCTGCCTTTTGTGTTTTAATAGTTTCTCGTGTATTTGCAGACAGAGAGAGTCCACCTGTCTTGGTGTGCCATAGGAAGCCTTCTTATCACCCCTGGTTCCCACTCCCTTTTCATATCATTCCCCTCTGGGTGGGGGTGATATGGAATACTTAAAGACTTAAGACTGTTTCTCACAGTGTTGGCTCAAAGACCTAATTCCTTTACAAAAATAATTCCCTCTTCATGCAAGGTCCCTTTCTCCATTAGTTAGCTAGAAAACTTCTCTCACTTGAAAACCAACTCTGTTTTCCTTGGTGGAGTCTCCTCTGGTTCCCCAGGCCTCATTAATGGTGACTTCCTGGCTAATCTATTTCATCTGTATAAACTTCTGACTTAGTATGTATAATTGCTTGTGCATCTATCTTCCCTAAAAGACTATGAATTTCTTTAGTGCAAATCTTTTTTCCTCAGTGACTGCACCACAAATTGTACTATATCAAGTGATGAGTAAATGTAGGTTGAGTCAATAAATTCAAGCTCTTTGAGGCCAAATATTTCTGGTGAAGCTTTAGGGAGTAGTGGAAAGACTGGCCATGAGCTCTTCTTTTGACCCTGGTTCTCATTTCAGTAATTCACCCCATCTCTCTGGGCCTTGGTTTTCTCATCTTAAAGAAAGACGATAGGATCAGATGGTCTCTGAGGTCCCTTCCAGCTCAGTATCTTCTGATTGTCCTTGTCTTGTGAAACAGCAGAGATTCTTGTTCCATGGGCGAAGGACTTACATGGGAAGACAGTTGGAAAGAGCCACAGAGTATGGGGTATGGAGCAAGACAGAGATGTTCTGCTGGACTGCAAAGGGCATTGGATTAGATTAGAAAAGCTAGTTTCACAACTATGATTTTTCTTAGATAAAGTATTTCTTTCCTGGGAAATTTATTTTCAGTATTAAATGAGTCAAACATTGTGACACTTTATGTCTACCCAAACTAGTATTGTTATTTTGATTAAGGTTTCTCTCACTAACTTTGAGGCTCAGGAGATCTATCTCAAAAACTAAAGGGGCTTTGTGTGATGAATTCTTAAAGGGATCATGGGATGTTCAATTAATGACCAGGAATTTATACACTAAGTTCTCCAGTGAAAGGTTTTACAATGTTCACCCTGCCAACTGCTTGATTGCTCAACTGCAACCTTTGACTACTTCAGCTTTGAAGTTAGGCATGAAATAAACTGCTGCCTCCAGCTTCTACATTCGGATGAAACATATTCAGTGGTAAATTTCTTATAAACTGTGGTCCTGTGTACCATCAAACAAATATAATGGATAATGTAAGCTGTGTAATAATTTCTCAGTGACCCTGGGATGGAGCAGAAAGGCTCTCAGGCCTCAGAGAAGTTGATTATATATAAATAAATATATATATATATAAATTATATATATATAAATATATATATAATCAATATATATATATATATATTTTATCAAGTAAGGCAATGTTTCTTTGTTGGCTCTTTCTTCAGGGGAATCCGATGCCAATCATTATCCCTGCCTCTGCTTGTGCATAAATGCTAGTTCACGATGCATGTGATCCAGGCATCTAGAAGTATCACAGTGTTTTCAGGATCATAGGTCTGAGAACAAAAAACATGGGTTTCTCTGAACACTGCCCCAGTTTTTTCTCAGAATCCATCTTTGGACCTGCAGCTGAATTTTCTAAATAATGTGATATGAAAGAGGAGAGAAGCAGCTGTCCATCTATCCAATGAGTCTTCAGTACAACTCATCCTTCCTGTGCCTGTTGAGGACACTGGGAAGCATCAAGCCCAACCCAATGGGTCTGTGAGTCACAGAGCACCACTCAGGAATTCCTGCTGGAGGGTTTGTTTGTTTGTTTGTTTGTTTGTTTTTGTGGCTCTGTGGATTGAACCCAGGGCCTTGTGGATACTAGTAAGCACTCTATCATTGAGCTATCCCCAGCCCCCATTAATGGAGTCTTGAAATAGCTCCACAGACTCAGAAAGGAGCTGTTCTCCAAGGAAAGTGACCCCTTGACTTATTTCCTCATCTCCCACCCAAAGTATCCTTCCAGAGAGGGCACCATACAAGAAGGGCAGTTTGTCAAGATAAGAATTTGCACATCTAATCTTTTTAGCATAATAATGTTGGATTTGTTTATTTAGTCCAATGGATGCTTAGCAGTTTGTGTTCTATTAGCGTTGAGTTTTCATATAAAACACTATGGGGAGTAGAGTATGATGATAGAAAGGCTCAGACTCAGAGAATTTGGAGCAAAATTCTGGCTCTATAATTTATCAACTATGTGCCTTTGTAAAAGTCACAAAAATCATTGGTCTCAATTCTTTTCCTCTGTAAAGTGAAACAGTCTTAACACCTTCCCTGCAGGAATGCAGTGGTAACCAACAGGATCACCCTCATAAAGCACTTAGAATAGTGTTCTGCTCCTGGATTTTCTCCAAAGTATTAACTCCTTGTTTTTCTACCCAGTGAATTTCTTAAGGGCAGAGTCTAGAGCTCCATGTATTCACCCAGCAATGATCAACCATGTACTATAAGCTAGGCACTGAGTTAGAGATGGTTAGCACACCATAGCTACCAACAAGGTCTAGTAAGGACAACCAGGCATATTTCTACATAAGCTGAGGTAAGAACTATATATATGAGGTGTATGAAGTATAATAAGAACCTAGAGTTGTAATGAGTACTTCTATGGAAGACATCTAAGAATTCAGTCTTGAAGCTTAAAAGGTGTATGCTATATTAACAAGGCAGAGAAAACTTTCCAGGAGAAGTGCTTGTATTCTGTATGTTAGATTCTTACATAAATCTGTGTGAATGTGTATTGTGTAAACATATTTATTAATATATATATATATCACAGAAAATATATATACTCATACAAAATATATGTATGCATATGTGTATATATAATATGTTCAAGATTGAATTTCATCATGATTACAGATTTGCTGATATATAATTGTTTTATACAATTTTATCCAGGTAAATACAGGTTCCTTCTTAGAGAAGGTTCTTTAATTATTATCTAGTATTCGTTTTTCTTATGAATTTTTTTCTTAAATTATTTTTGGTTGAATACCAATATTGTTGTTACCAGATTTATTTTATTTATTTGTTATATTTTGTTTTATCTATTTAGTTTCAATCTCTGGGCTATCTTTCTTTGGATGACTTTTTCATAAAGTATATAGCTGGATATCTTAAAAATGTGATAATCTCCAGATTTTCATAGGTGAATTAATTTATTTAGAATTAATTTCATTACTACTTTTTCAATGTCTGTCTACTACTTTATTTTGTGGGGTTTTTTTTCCTCCTTACTAACGAATAATATTTTATTGTTCTTGAAGCAAATATCTATAAGTAATAAGTGTTCTTATTTTTTTGTGATTATGCCTTTATTTCTCCTAGTCTTTGTTAAGGAATGAACTGTGTCACTCAAACTTCAGATTCATCTATTGAAACCATAACTCTAAGTACTTTAGAATGTGACTATCTTTATAGATCAGACTTTTATAGAGGTGATTGGTTTTAAAAAATGATAATGAGGATGGGCCCTAATCCAATCTGACTATGTCCTTATAAGAAGAGCGAATCTGGACCCACAAAAAACACACCATGCATGTATGGGCACAGATCACATGCGAATATCACAAGAAGACAGCCATCTGTAGGCCAAGGAGAGAGACCTCAGAAGAATCCAAACCTGCCAACACCTTCATCTTGGGCTTCTAGCGTGCAGAACTGTGAAAAAGATCTGTTTCTATTGTTTGAGCTGTCCAGTTTGTTTTGTTATGGCAGTACTAGAGGACTAGCAGGGTCTTGAATATTAATGTAAGGGATAGAAATCTAAGACAAATCTTTTCCCACACAGCATTTTGAAAATGTCTATTGCTTTCTGGAAGAAATAGCTGCTAAGAAGTTAACTGCTACCAGCCTTGCTGTTCTGTTCTTTTTCTCTAACAGCTTTGAAATCTTCTTTGTATCCATGACACCATGCACGTTTTCTGAAGTATAACTCCAATTTCATCTTCTGGCACGCTGGTGTTTTTAATCTGAAACCTATGGTCTATCTTCCATGTTGAAGATGTCTCATCCATCATCCTTTCAAATACTGATTTTTGACCCTTCTCTGGAAGTGAGCCACTAGCAGACAGCTTGGCCCATGTCCTAGCTGTGCAGCTGTTCTGCTCCCTCCTGGAGCTCTTTAGAAACCACAACCCTGGGCAACAGGTGGGCGACTTTAAGCATCCCTTCATGGACAGGAGAGTGCTGCTGCAGACTCTCAGTTTTAATGCTTGAGGTTCAAGCGGGTCCCCTGCTATATTTAGTTCTCATTGCCCCAGAAATTTGACTGTCAGCTGTCTTTGCTGGCAGGGCGGAGAGTGCAGTGGGCCACACCTTTAGCCCCCGATTATTGCTGTGTGTTTAGGTTTATTTCTGGATTATAGAAATGCTCATCTGACTTTATAAAAATGGTTATTTTTTTTAACTTTTTATTTTGAAATAATCTTGAACTTACTGAAGAGTTTCAGAGATAATCTGGGAAGTAGACTCTTCACCCAGCCTCCTCTCATGTTAACATTTTATACAACCCAGAAAGTTTTAAAATATTTTCTTTTCTGCAGCTTATCCCTTATTTATGTGAATTTGGCACTCAAGGGCAGTGGAAGCATGAACTCATCAAACCATCTTGACCAGAAATTCTGGCCAGGCATCTTCTCATTGACTAACCACTTAATCATCTATCCAATCATTCAACAAATATTTATCAAGCATTTATTATGTTCCAAACACTGTCGTAGGAACAAAGTATGCAGTAGAGATTAAAATAGGCAAACTTATCTGCTCTTGTGTTGTTAAAATATTTGTGTTGGAGACAGAAAGTTAAGAAGATAAAAATGGTAGCACATATAGTGTGTTATATAGTGATAAGAGCTAGGAAGAAAAAAAAACATAAAAAGAGGGTAAGTATTGGAGGCTCCTGGGAAAGTGTTTGTAATATTGAATAGGGAGGGCGGGCTTCCCAGAGTGGGCTTTCCACCCACATTGGGGAGAGCAATTGACTGAAGACCTAAAGGTTGTGGTCATAATCTGTGTAGATATCCAGGGGATTAATTGCCCTCAAAATAACCTTATAAGCATTTATAATCATAAGGAAACTGAGGTTCAGAATAACTAAGTACCTTGCTTGTGCGTACATTCAGTAAATGGAAGGACTGTGATTTGGACCCAGGTCTCCTTGACCCTAGAGCTTGTTTTATCACTTGGGTGGTTAAGCACAGATCTGCAAAGAGATGTATACATCCCTCTGAAGGGTGTATTCTGGTCCTTTTAATCATACAACTTAGTTCTTAGCCATGGTGTTCTCGTAAACTTTTCAAGAAAGCCCTAGAAATCTATTTGGAGAGTACATGAGGGTTTTCCATGAGATATTTTCATCAAACTAGCTGATCTTCATAAAAAATAACTTTGACCTTTCCAGCCAATGGTACAGGAGTTTGAGTGGCCATGGCCAGCCTGGGAAGTGGCCAGCACCTCTGTGTCTTTGTCAGCTTCCACACCAATAGAGAAGCTAATAGTTTCTTCTAGAAGTGTGTGTTTGTCTTCTGCTACCTCTGGGCATGCATATCATCCACTTTAATCAAAATTACCATGGAAAGGGGGCCATTATGAGTAAACCCTACGGATTGTCACAAAGCAGAGAGAAAATCAGTTTATATTGCGAAAGCTTTGGATTACAGGGGAATCTTGAAGGACAACACATAGTTATATAACATATCATTCTTGAAAAGAAATGCAATAATATGAACTTGTGCCCAAGAAGAGGTCTCATAGGGCCATTTTAGTATTTGCTTGTAAGACTCTCCTGGAAAATTCTAAAAACTTTATTTGGATCTTTAGAAACAGGGCACAAATCTTGGGTAGTGACAAGGCAGCTTCCTGGGGTCCAGAAAGTCAAATGCCGTCTTCTCCTGGGAGAATTCATGGCCTCTCTAAGAATAAACTTGAATCTACCTTTATAAATATTTATTAATTTTGTCACTGTCACTCCTACTTCTTGCTCTTTGTTTCTTACTCCTCAATTTTATTATCCCAGGTACTTTATGTTCTGAATATTCCACACATTTCTTATTTCCATGAACTCTTCCACCAGTATAGTTTAGTTCCAGTGAGCTCCTTACTAAAAAGCTTTCTTTCTCAGCGCTGCATATCAAAGTCTTACTTCTTGTTCCAGGTCTTGCTCAGAGGTTCTCCATTCTTTAAGTCTTCCTAAAACTTTCAGTTAAAATAAATTCTTCCTCAATCTGTGTTTCTGTTACTAGGTGATGGGTTCCTCATTGTTGTCTCCTCTAAAGAAAGATTTTCATTCGGGAGACATAGAAAAACCATAAAGGGTTCATTTAGTGAAGTGGAGGTACACCTCAAAGAATGTGAAGCGCTGTACCAAGAGGAAGGGGTGGCCCATAGTTTTCCACATGACAGGTTATTATATCTTGGATACCTCCCCTCTTACCTATTATGTACTTGGGAGGGTTATGGCAGTTTCCTGCCCTGGCTTAGTGCCTGTGCTGATTTTACCATGTTGGGATATGGCCCCTACCAGTACCTAAGTTAAACCCATGAGGAAGTCAAAACCACAATGTAAATGATATTACAGTGACAAATGACAGAGCCTCTGTGCTCTCCACATGTTCCAAAGCTAGAAAATCCTTTAAACTTGGTCATACCCAGTTCCTTCAGCATTAAGAAGGCAGCCTGTGACCCTGATGGAGGTGTTTTGTGGGCAGGTTTTTCCAGTACCAAGGTGGAGTCATCCTTCCTCACTCAAGATGGATGAGCCTGAGTCCCATTCTACCTTCCCCCATCACCCGACTCACGTTTATCTGCCTACCTATTTAATATCTCCATGAAGAAGAGGGAGAGTGGGAGAAGAATTTTAACTGAAAGTTTTAGCAAGGCTTAAAAGAATGGAGAACCCCTAAGCAGGGTCTTGAATAGGGTCTTGGGGGAAGAGGAGGAACAGGGAAAGGTGGAGGGTCTAAAAATGACTTGCCCTCCATAGATCTAAATGGGAGATATTGCTCTTTTTATCTTTCGGAGTCCCGACATTGTTTTTTGCATAAGGAATGTTCACAAATTCTTGTTTATACAAGAAAACAAATGAGGATTATTCTCATTGAGGATATTAGTTGTTGTTGTGAAATTGTAGAAATTCTGCCCAAGTGCTAGAAATCATAGTGTGTTAGTTAGGTGAAATGGTCCTGCAGTAAGCAGTAATCTTGCCTTGCGTAATTGGTCGAGAAATTACCTCCCTATCTTTTTTTTTTTTTTTTTTTTCTTTTTTCTTTTTCCATTTCAACTTTTACCCAAGCTATAGCTCACATTTGGTGACAGTTTAGAAAGTCACTTGGACGGGGACTCGGCACTCTTGTCGAGGCTGTTATTCCACTCGGGCTAAGAGTAATAAGCAGAAACTGGAGTTGATACTTCCATCCAATGCCAAATGTCTCATTTAGCAGTGCAACCCTGCTTTAGAGAACAAGTGTGTTTTCCTCCTCTCCGTGTCTGAGAACAATATCTCCCTCACAGTCTTTTATAAGAATTAGAAGAAATACTATACTAAGAACATTAACACAAAGACTAACTCAGAGTAAATGCAAAATGAAAGCCATAATTATAATAATATTGGCTAACGATCATAATAATAAAGGACGATCTCCTCTCTGGAGACAATGTCAAAAAAGACCTGTTCTCAGTAGGACCAGTTGCAGCCCCTGGTACCCAGACCACAGCTTTGCAGTTCAGGCAAAGCTGATTTGCAATTGCTCAACTCTGCAGCAGGATCTGATCTTCACTAATGAACTTGATCAAGTGATTGCCTTTTTCTGCTCTTGGTTCAGTCCCTTCTTTAAAACTGAGTGAAGACATCCTGACTTTGGTGATGTCTCTTAGCCACTTTTGAAGAGAGCCACTCTTGAAGTATTGTGGCTAGGTGCAGAAACATATTCTTGCACTGGATTCTATTTAATTGACATTTGATTTTGCTTTCAAAAGAAAGCACAACAAAGGTGTTCCTGTATTAATTGCTTTAATTTTGAAATCATTTTAAACTTACAACTATGTTTCAAAAACACACAAAAAAGTCTGTTTAACTTGTATTCAAAGTCCCTAAATGTGTACACTTTTTTTTTCTACATAACCATGGTATGATGGTTAAATTTATAAAAAGAACATTGGTATACCAGTATGTAATCTGTAGGCCCAATGCAAATTTCTCTAGTTGTCCCACAAATATCTATTTTTCCTGATCCAGCAGCAGCCAGTTTATTATCAAAGATTATATTTAATGTTTTTTATCTTCTTAGTTTCCTTTAATCCAGAACATCTCCTGAGTAATTTTTGACTTGGTTACTGTGTATATGACCTTGATACTTTGGAGAAGAACTGTTCAGCTAATTTGTAGTATGCTATTCAGTTAGTCTGACGTTTCCTCAAACTTAAATCCTGCCATACACTTTTTGCAGGAATATCATGAATACTATGTTATATACTTCTCAATACACTTTTTCAGGAAGCACGTTATATCCATTTGTCCCATTATTGGTAATGTTTAGTCTTTGGTTATAACTTATTACATTCATTAATTTATGGTTAACATTATTCTAGAGTTGACCATTGGAAGCCCATTCAAGTTGGCTTCTCAAATCTTTTTACATGTTCTTTCATCATTTGCTTATTTTTTTTCTTCTGAAGGTTGTGTCAAGGTTGTTGCAAAACTAGAAAACAAAGCCCCTATAATCCATGCACATGAATTTAACCAACTGTACTGGTGACCCTGCCCTTTCACAGCCTGTGATTTAGCTGTGCCCACATGCTACTATATAAAACCTGTATGTAGGTGTTTTCCAGATGGTGTTTGTGTGTACATTTGATTTTTTTCAATGACTACTCTGTGGTCTCCCATTACTGATTCCCCGTTGGTAGTTTCCTTGAAATATTTTGTAGAAACCCAAACAACACAATTCCCTCTGGCCTCTTGAGCTCTAAAACATACTCTTTCTGCATTGTTCTTGCACTGGATTCTATTTAATTAACATTTGATTTTGCATTGCAAGACCCTGATATACATTAGGAGGTCACCACCCAGCCATTTTTCTTTTAAAGTAACTAGACTGGTTATTTTTTTTTTTAAAGTTCCATCAGGTTAAAACAGTTAGCAATTTTTCTCCTTGCAGTGTCCCTTCAGCCTGGACCAGACGGATAATAGATCAGTGTAGGTTCAGATGCATTACAACATTAGTCATCAATTAGGTTTAAGCCAGCACTGTAATATATCATTTATCTTGCCTGCCACGGCTCTTTTGAACATTTAATTTTTTAAGGCCTCTTAAGGTTTTTTTCCCCCCCTCTTCCTAACTGGCCTCCTGCCTCTCTCCTTTGTCTCCGACACAGCCATCTCCTTAAGGAACAATAAAAATTAGATTTGTTTGACCTGCTCTCAGGGTTCGTTTCAGCAAGATGGATTTTAATAGCTTTGACTGGTTGGGCAGACGGCTTTTATGTAATATTCCAGACATTTACGCGCTGTCTTTAGCTGAACCCTGAGCATGTATGCAAGAGGATGTGTCTGGATGCCACTAAAGAGATCCTTACTATTCCTTTCACATAAGATAATACTTGGGGAAATTGCTTACTCCTAGATATGGTGGGCGTCTCATTAAGAGTTAAAGACATTGGCATGTCTTTCTCCTCCTAATAACTGTTTTAATCTCCTACATTTAGCATTTATTGCGTTATTAATGTTAAAGTGATGCTCTTTGTTCAATGAGGACTTTCTAAGCAGATAGGAGTTGTAGTGGGTTCTCAAATTTTCCCAGATGTGCAATAATACCTTCCTCATGAATATTCTGATTCAGGGTCAGGTTGTTTTCTCATTTTGAGGCAGACTGAAATATAGGGAGAACAAGTATTTGTAGTGACACTACCTAGGGTTTGAATCTTGATGCAGCCCTTTATCAGGGGAGCTGTTCATTGGCTTTAATCTAGTGACCCACCTTCCCGAGTTTCAGAGTCCACCTTGGTAGAATAATAACACATACTTCACAATGTAGTTTCCAGTTTTTATCAAAATCATGTGGTGTGCTTGACATAAAATTAGAGATTTTTTAAAAGAAATGCTAAATTCAAGGTAGAGATAATAATAATATTCACACCACAAATATATATTGAATATCTACTTGGCACCAGGTACTCCTCTTGGTAGGAGAAGAAGCAATGAGCATAACAAAGAAAGATTTTGGTCCTTGTGCAGTTAAGTTCTTATGTGGGAGACAGAGAGTAGAGAAAGTAAATAAGTAAGATGGTGACATGTTACATAGTGCTAAGCACTAAGGAGAAAAAGACATTAATGTTGAAATTATTAGGTTACATGATTTATAAAAGTTCTTACCCAGTATCTGGCACATAATCATCAATTGTCCATCCATAATATTTATTCATAACAATCATTCATTCATTATTTCACACATTCATTCAACATCTTTTGACACTGCACTTTTGGCTGGCACAGATGCCATGACACTTGGTTGATTCTGGAACTTTGCAGAAAAACCTTGATTCATTCATCCATTCTTCCACCTATTGAGCTTCTGTTTTCTACTTTGTTAAATGTAGGATGTAGAGATGAATAAGCAGGTCCCCGTGTGCAAGTTGCCCATAGTCCAATGTAATCTCAACCATGAGGGAGGCCAAAGAGTCATGGAGACAAGAGAATTGAACTGGGGCCTAGTAGGAGACCACACTTGGAAAAGGCAGGACAGGAGAAGGGACTACACCTGGCAGGGAGCTGTAGTCCCTTCTCCTGATACAACAAACTTGCCATTTCTCAATGGCATTGGGAATGTTTGTGGATGACCCAGGCTGCTGAGGGGCCCCCCTCTGATTTTTCAGTTCTTTCTCAGAGTTCAACTCAAGATCCAATATTTGGATGAGAGCAGGTCAGGAGAGTTGTGAGGCTCAGACCATGTTGCTTTACTATTAGAGAAGCCCTTGGGCTTTGGCTGAAGAAAAATCCAACTGCTAGTTGACTTGAAGTTCTTGTACTGGGAAAAAAGATTTTCTGTAAAAATAGGCAAAATTAGTTAAGATATTTCCCTTTCTTCCTTCCTTCCTTCCTTCCTTCCTTCCTTCCTTCCTTCCTTCCTTCCTTCCTTCCTTCCTTCCTTCCTTCCTTTCTTTCTTTCTTTCTTTCCCAGGGATTGAACCCAGGGGCCCTTACCCAATGAGCCACATACCCAGCCTGTTTTTATTTTTTATTTTGAGCAGGGTCTCACTAAGTACTTAGGGCCTCACTAAGTTGCTGAGGCTGCCTTTGAATTTGTGATTTTCCTGCTTCAGGTTCTTGACCTGATTTTAATATTGACCCTGTCCAGAATTTACTATTTGAATGTGGGCTTGAAAAAAATGCAGGGGTTGGGTTAAATAAACTCTGGCTCTGAAAAGAATCCTTCCAAATTAGTGAATCACTTTGTGCTCATTCCCATAACTACTTATCTAGACATCCATTACTTATTTTTATATTCATCCAATCAAGTTTTTGAGCATCCTCTTCCTTCCAGGCAGTGTACCGCGTGCTGCATTATAAGAAGATGTGGTTCCAATATTCAAGAAGCTGATGCTCTAGATCATATTTTTCAGAGACTATTTAAATTCTTTCATTTACTAGAAGACATAACAATGAAAAAAAATAACAGCAATAATCTTCCCTCAGTCTTACTATATAGTATAAAAACTATGAATGAGATATGACAGTATATGTCTCCTTAGTGCCCATTCTATAGGGAAGAAAACCAAGACACTGAGAAATCCCATGGGAGTGGCAGAAGTTCATTCCATGCCAGGTTCTGACCTGGGTGCTAGTAACACAATGGCCAGCAAGTATAGTAACCAACTAGTCAAGACTGATGGACTAAAACTGTCCTAATTTAAAAATAAAAGCCTAGCATCCTGAGAAACCCTTTAGTCCTGATCAAACCTGCGTAAATGGTCAGCAAAGATGTCCTATAAAATAATTCCCATATCGCAGGACACAGAGCCATACCAGATACATAAGTGAAGTCAGTTAAGATTTATTGATTTGGGTTAAAGAAAATTAAAATCTTGCTGAAAATGTTTTATTTCTTTTCCCTGGGGACATGGAATGTGTCTGACACTCTTCTTCAGGAACCCCCAAGTTTAGATGGATATTAAATAGACAGTGTCTTGGAGAAACCAATGATAAGATAAAAAAGCTATGCAGAATTATGAAGTTATAATGGTCAACTTTGGCCCCTTCCCTTCATTCTCAGAGTGTTAAATAGCTAGTTCAGGGACTAAACTATTCTTTGAAGGATACATTACTTTGGAGATCTTTGGAGGACAGTTTTACTTTGGGTTTGGGGCAGAAAGATAAATTCCCCAAACTCTCATCAGCCATGAGTAAATCTCTTTGTATCTCATACAGCTCCTTGCCTTTGTTTGCCTTTTAAGAATATCATTATTTGGGCTGGGGATGTAGCTCAGTGGTAGAGCACATGCTTAACCTGTGTTAAGATATTTCTTTTTGGGCTGGGGATGTGGCTCAAGCGGTAGCGTGCTCGCCTGGCATGCGTGTGGCCTGGGTTCCATCCTCAGCACCACATACAAACAAAGATGTTGTGTCCACCAAAAACTAAAAAATAATTTTAAAAAAATTTAAAAAAAAAAGATATTTCTTTTTTTTTCTTTCTTTGTGAGGCTGTGTGAGGCTCTGGGTTCAATCCCTAATACTGAAAGGAAAAAAACATCCAGAAGAAGAATAATTTTTCTGTCTGTTCTTTTTGAGAAACTGATGACTAGGTCATTTCTTCAAGAAAAAAGAATGGTAGACTAGGGCCCAGCCAGAACCCCAGTCTTTCACACAATTAGAAATCTTAGGCTAGTCCATTTCTTTCCTAGATCCTCAGGGTTTCCTCACGGAGAGAGGGAGAGAGACAGGGCTATGGCTAGTTCAACACTTTTGCAGAGGTTGAGATGATGAATAGTTCCCCCACCCCTTGCCAACTGTTCTGAACTCCAGGAAGGAAGTCCTACATGCCATCACCCCATGCTTAGACTATTTCTTTTGATCACCAAATAATCCTGGCCCTGGTACTCAATCATTTGTGATCACAAACAAAGTGCTGAGCTTTACTGAATTTCAGTTTCTTCATTTATGAATTGGGGGATTATGATACTGCAATGAAATATCATCATAAGGATTAGAGATAACATGAGTAAAGCTACATGCACACCCTCTGACCCTGGGCAAAGCAAGTAAGGTCTGGAGAACTTGGCTTGACCTGACACTAAGCTTGGACTTTAGTGAAACGATTACTTTCACGTTGAAGGAACCAATGTTTTCTGGAGCAAATACTATTGATCCAGTTTATAAAGCTGTGCATAGCAGTTTACTGTTTTTGAGTTTTTCTTACTAGTTTAATTAGAATAAAATATCATTATAAGTTATAAAATTAATATTTTATGGAGTAATCAATACTTTTCCCAAGTCAAATTGAACCGACTATAGCTTCTGGCACTTTGAATTCTCTTTCGTGACCATTTATTTCACAAAATTAAGTATCAAAATGTATTCTTCTTTAAAAAGAGTTGATATTTCTGTTGATTTGTAGTCAATAGTACATTATGCTATGTGAGATTTTTGTCCACTGTCATTATCTTGTACTAAATATTTCTACCAGTGGTGTTTATTAGGAAACAAATGATCATTGGACATAAAAGACTGAGGAGATAAATGGTCCCTGTATGCTTTTCCATAGTAAAGAAGAGAGAGCATTAGGATAGCAAAAAGGTGATACAACATGAGTCAGAGTCCAAATAGTGGTACCAAAACATCCTGCTTCACTCCCCATCACCTTCTTTCCCTTCTTCAACCTAAATTGGCTCCTGGCTTGGCATTCACCTGAGCTGAAATTTATTTATTCATTTGTTTGTTTGCTTATTTATTTATTATTTTTTGCACAGGGCTGATGGGGGAGAAGAGATATCCTTGTTGGTTTTCATATATACTTCAAACTCAGTGCCAGCCTCTTTTTACTCCTTGCCAGGTCATTCCATCTGAATTTGAAAAAAAAAATCCTGTTTTGGTAAAAAACCTTCTTCTGAACACAGATTTTGGGTGAGGCGTAAAAGACGCTGTGACCAAGAATCTCAGCATCATGCCCAACACTGTGGTCCTGAATAATAGGAGTTTGCTCTTCTCTCCTCTCTCTTGGACTTCTCTTCTCAGGGAGACAGTATGGCCCAAGAAAAGGGATACAGGTTTCAGAACTAGACTGCTGGATTAAATCTGAATTTGGATTTTAGTTCTTCCATTCCTTAGCTGTGTGTTTTTAAGAGTTTTGTTTCTTTGAGCCTCAATTTTGTTAGCAAATAAATGGTGAGGAAGATATTCCTTACATCCTAATGTTGTTGCAAAGAGGAAACACCAATATATACAAAATATTAGTACATGTGCTGATAAACATAGCCCCTGCTCATACACAATTCAGGAAAGGATTCAAGACATTGGCAAATAATGATCAAATAAATTATTGCAATCTTGATGATTGCCAAGCCAAGAGTGCTTTACAGGCAGATAACAAGGAAATATGACATCACTGGGTTGGAAGTATCACTCAAAATATGGTATCCACGAGGATCAGGCCACATTTTCATACCTATGTGTGTTTGTCTTAGCATGTAGCTATGTGTATGTTAAGTATTTGTGTGTAGACAGTGAATTCCAGTATATTCTTTAAATTAAGCAGACAGGAATTTGAATCTTAGTTCTTTCAGTTAAAAGTGAGTTTTGACAAGGTATTTAATTTTCTGATTCTCATCTTCTCATCTGTAAAATGGGGATCCCACCACATCTACTGACATGAGCTGTCATGAGGATTTTCCTCCCTTCCTCCTCTAACCTTTATCAAGTGCTTCCAACATGCCCAGCCCCATACTCAGTTCTTAGCATCTAGGTGATCCCATAAAATTGGGACTACCATATTAATATCCTGAGGAATCTCTGGCAATGAGAGGCTAGGCAACTTGACCCAGGGTATACACTCATGAGTGATGAGGAAAGACAGAATTCCAACCCCAAAATCTGGCCCATGAGGCCATGTGTTATGCACATGCTGATTACAAGGAGAGAGAACTATATGTGGGGTGTATTTTCTTAAGGGAATAGTAATTTGCATTATTCCCACCCATCTGCCCAGAACCTAGAGAACACAATGGGGGCTCTTGAAGTGTACCCTGAGTGAATGACTAGACTGGACCTGGCAGGGACAGTCATATTGTAGAGGTGGGAGGTGGAGGTAGGAAGGACTTAAGGACCCTCCTCCCACCCCAGTATCTTCAGAAAGGCTTTCAACACCCTTGATTGCTATGTGCTTTGACAAATGCATAAAATATGGTCCCCTTGCAGCTGCTTGCTTGGTCCGTTTTTGGAACAACGCCAGCCGCCTATTTGGTCAGCTTTGAACAGCAGTGAGGTAGTTAAGGCTGAGCAGAGTGCAGCCGGCTGAGAAAATGGGTAAATATTTTATAGGCTGCACAGTAAATAATGTATATATTCAGAGAAACAAGGTGAATCTTTTATAGGCCTAAGCCTCTGTTAAATCTGCAATTAAACGCTGGTGCTGGAAGAAATAAGAGCAAATCCTAAATCCTTCTTCCTTACTGAGAATCAAAGAACTGCTCATAAGCTTTAGGTAAGAGGTTTCATCTCTGTTCCCTGATGCTGAATTGCTTAAATTCAGTATTTTTTTTTTCTGAAAAGACAAAGTTCTTTTCCTGATACCAAATGCTACTTAAAGAAACATATTTGTTAAGGGACAGACAGATGAAGATGGTGAGAACATGAGGTTAAGAGAATAATTCTATAAAATGGGCCCACTATGTTTACCCACAAAGATTTCTTTTCAAAGAAGCAGTTTACCTGCAACCCTGCCTATGCTAAATGGACAGGATAGGTCACATTCCTTAGTAAAGTACCTGTTTACTGCAGGAGAACTCAGGAGTCTTTTAGGACCAGATCCTGAAACTTTGTGAGATAAAGAAAGATAGGTCCTCCTAATCAAAAAATCTGTAAGAATGTATGGTTAAGAATCTAATTAGAATCCCTGAGCACGGGCCAAGGTGACCTAGAGTTGCCATAACGGTGGGGACTTGAAAGTCACCCTGCTGTCAGTCAAAAATCAAGAGGTGGTTCTAGGTGAGACTATATGGAAACTTCTCTGGGATCCCCAATAAAACTAGAATGCAGGAAAGGTGCGCTGTCCCACTCCCCTCTGAGTGGACCCTTGAGAGAGAGTCCCCTTTCCCTTTTGTTATCGCTTCCAATAAACTCATTCTTGTTCCTCTGAGCAACATATTGAAATCTTTCTGACTTGATGTCAAAAATTGAGGCTGAAATGAGGTTTTGTGCTGCCTCAATGTCTCAGGAAGCCTCAGCTCTGTATTCACAACATATATGTGTTTGTGAACATGTTCACAAATATGTCTTTGTGAACATATTCACAAATATTTCTTGGTTTCCATTTATGGATAGTTATACATTTTTTGTAGTGTTGTATCTACGTAAGAACTTCACCTATGATTTATTTTAGTCCTCGGAGCAATTCCAGTGATATCCATGCAGTATGCACTTAAAATAGATTTGGTATTTAATTTGTTGAGGCTCTACTTTGGGCCAGGCTCTCTTCTAGGTGATATGATACCAGAGTCTGGTGAGAGTTAAGTGATCAATGAGGATTCCAGAGGATATAAATTCTGGAGAAAAGTCAAAGCAGAGTAAAGAAGAAGAGAGTTCCCAGGAGAGGCCTTACTGGTATGAGGATGTTGGAGCAGACACAGGATGGACGGTGATGGTGAGGGTGTCCCTATAGGTATCACAGTGAAATATGTGTCAGGGAGCCCAGATCCAGACCAAGGCATTCATCCTCTCAGCTTCTGAGACCTGCCATCAAAACCACCCCTGAGTTACCTTGATCAAGCTTTGCCTCCCTCTCTGAGAAGCTGTCCATATTCAAAGACTGGTTGATGCAGGGTTCAAAGGCCTGGCCTCCTAAACTTAATCGGGGATAACTGTTGCCTGGGATTCTAGCTGACAATAAGGACCCTGTCACTGGTGATGTGTTAAGCATGATAGTCCTGGTGTGCCCATCAGTACAATTGTTAACACTTCCATGAGTAATTGTGTTAGTCAGCTACTTGTGGCTGTGACAAAATCAGAGGTAATCAACCTTAAGGAAGAAAGACTTATTTTGGTTCATGGTTTCAGATGTTTCAGTCTGTGGTTGGTTGGCCCTGTGTGAGGCAGTACAGCATATTGGGAAGAACATGGCAGAAGAAGTGGCTGGAAAGCAAAGAGAGAAAAAAGAAAGGGTCCTAATATCCACTTCAAGGACACACCCTCATTGACCTCACTTGTTTTCATTAGGCCCCACCTCTTAAAATTTCCACCACCTCTCAGTAGTGCCAGAAGCCATGGAACAAGCCTTCAACATATGAACTTTGGAGCAACATTTAAGATCCAAATCTGTAACAACAGTGTATGGGGTGGAATATCAGTAGGAGAAAATATACTCACCATTGCACTATCTCATGTGTTAAAGGGATTTAGGAGAAGAGTGATTACTAGGACAATGGAATTGAACAGTTGAATAAATCAATGTATTGGAAAAAAATATAATAAAGGCTGGTGGTGAATAATCACCAATTTGTCCACAATGTGAAATTCAGAAGTCCTTCTGGGTAGTATATAAAGAAACATTTGTTACTGGAGTTGGGGGTAGAGAAAACTGAGTCTTAGGCCCAGAAATTAACTATAAAGGTAGAAGAGATCTAGTCAAGGTAGAGTTCCCAAACACTGTAAGCTGGCTACACCAAGGTCAGGCTCCTTACTGGGAAGGGTTAGGAGCCTAAGACTTGGAGTGGGAACAGCTATCTATCTTGATTTCATGTGACAACCTTGAATCCCCACATGTCTCTGACCAGCTCTTGGCTGCTAGAAACAGCTTATTCTTCCTTGTTAAAGAATAGTGCTCCATTGTGATTTATCTAAGTGTCACAGAAGAATGGCATTATGGCATTTTCTGGTAAATGGACAGAACTGGATACTATCTAAGTAAAATAGGTCAGTCCCAAGGAGTCAAAGGTTGAATGCTTTCTCTGATATATGGAAGCCAATTCGAAATAAGGAAGAGAGGGGATAAAAAATATAAAAAATGTTAGTGGAGTAGATGAAGGGGATTGAAAGGGAGGGAGGAGGGATGGGATAAAGAAAGAACAGTGAGATGAATCTGACCTAATTTTCCTATGTACACATGTAAATATACCACAGTGAATCTCACCAACATGTACATCCATAACATACTAGTTAAAAAAAACTATAAGTAAATAGCAGAAAGATCAGTAGAGTAGAGGGAAGAGAATAGGAGGAGGAAAAGGAGAAGGAGTGTGGACTGTATTAGAGAAAATTATATTCCATGCTTTTATAATTTTGTTGAAATTAAATCCTTACATACTGTACAATTAAAAAGAAGCAATAAAAAGGAAAACATTATATTATGAGAAAAAAGAATAAATACTCTATATTTACTTGAAGATAGTGCAGACACCTCACATTGCAAGGTAAAATCCTGACCCCATCCCTAACCCCTGCTGTCCACCAAGAATCCACTTCTACTTCTTGTGGCCAAGTCATGATAAAACCAAGCTGAGAAAGTGCTGATGCTGCTAAGAGAGAAGGGATTATACCCTGAAAGAGCTAAAAGATCCAGATAAAATAAACTAGTGGAGCTGGAAGGGTATGTTTGAATCTGAATCCAAATGGATCAGGAAAGCAGGGCATAAAGTAGGTCATTTATTGGAATGAGAATAATATGCCATGATATAGGATTTAACACCCTGGGAAGGACCCTGAGAGAGGATACTAACATCCTATTGTAATGACCCCAGAAGCTTCATGAAAGTTTCAACATTAGATGAGGTAGGATTGACAGAGGGCCATGAAAGAGGAGAGAAGGGATTAAAAAGAAGTGTTCATATTAGAATGGACATACAAGTAAGGTGAGAAAACCTGCTAGTGTAACTTGTAGGGGACACTGTTTACCAAAGCAATGGAAAAGGAACAGTCAGAGAGCAAGTGTTGTTGAAAAACCCAGATAGCTAATCCTAGGTATGTGTGAGATAATGCTAGGAGATAGTGTCACAGAGCTGGGCTTCCTGACAGCAAGGGGGAAGATAGAATCTCAAAAATAATAGGGATCATTTGGTGACACTTAGTCACTGGAAGCAAGGTCAGAGTAGCAAGGTCAGGAAAAACCCAATCCATGACAACAGTCAATAGGATACAGTGTCTCTGGAGGCAAGCTTTATGCAGGGGCAATAATGGTCCTCTTCAATCTATACTCAAAAGGCTTAAAGAATGAATGATCAGGAGACTGCATTTTCTGGACCTGAGTTAATGTTCAGGCTCAGAATCTACTGAATGAGGGAGAGGCCATACTCTTGAGATAAAGAATCTTACAAGAACAAAGAAGTGCATTTGCTAAAGATTTCCAAAAAAACCTCACCAAAGGGATTTACAGCTTTTCCTTAAGATATCATGTACTTGGAAGAGGGGAATATGTAGATATTTTGGAGACTGTTGATCACAGGTTCTGGGTTGACATTTTCACTTAGGAATCAGAAGCATTATCAAGGCCTTCATGTGAAAATATGGGTATATGGGGACCACTAAATAAATGGAGTCCTGGCCCAAGTCCAGGTCAAAGTATGTCCACTGGGTCCACAGACCATCTGCTGTATATTTTATTGGTCTCTAAGTACATCAGTGGAATGGATGTAATTGGTAGTTGGCAAAACCTTCACATTGGTTCCTTGGCTTGTGACTGAGATATTAAAGTAGGTAAGGCTAAACAAAAGCCTCTAAAATTAGGTTCCAACTGGCCAATATAGTAAATTAAAAAGAACATTTCATCTCAAGAAGATGGGAGGAAGATAAAATTATCAAAGACCAAAGGGATGCAGGGGTGGTGACCCCTATCATGCTCCCATTTAACTCATCAATTTGGTCCGTCAGCATGGGATCCCATTCATAAGATCTGATCTGATTGTGTGTGGCTGCCAAATGTCCAACCAGATGGCATCAGAAACCCTTCCTTAAAGAAACATACCAAGCACTTGGGGATAAATTTGAAGGGGCAGTGATTCATCATGATGGGGATAGATTTGCCTTTTCTGCTTGTAGATTTGCCTTTTCTGCTTTACAGGTTTCTGTCCAGAAATACCACTCAAGGATTTAAAGGGTTTGATCCATCAACAAGAGATTCTACAAAATATTACACTGTTGAATCCACTTCCTAATAAAAGAGGTAAAGCGTGACACCTGATAGGATTTATAGGTCCTGTCATAAATTGCATAATTCAGAATCTGCTACTCTGATGGAGTGATGAAATGACTTTTTTTTTTTTTAAGAATCATCTAAAGCACTAGATTCGAAATGGAACCTACCAAAGATGACCACCCTCTTCCAGGATGCAACAAACAGGCATAAACAGAAAACATTATACAGTTCTACGTTCCCAGTAGGAAGAATTTGAGGATTCAGTAACCAGGGAGTGGAAGTAGAGATGTCTCAGTTACCACTACTTCTATGATCTGTCTAAGGAAATTTGTGCTTTTCATCTCCATTATGTTGGACTCAGCAAATTTGGATATCCTGGGTCCCAAAGAAAAACTCTTCTACCAGGTTCACTTCAAGAATCCCATTAAACTTTAAGCTATCACTGTCTTCAACCAATAAAGAAATAAATCATTACCTTAGTCAGGGTTCACTGACTAGTAATTAGTAGAGAGTGGGGTTTTTGTTCTGCCATGAGGGCAGGGAGATATAAGTTTGGCACCCTGGGGATTCAATAGGTCATCTTTTGGTATCCCCTTGACCAATTTTGACAGTAAGCGGATATGATGATTTGGGGCTCAGACATATCATGAATAAGGATTACTTATGGATTAATTGTGTCCCCCAACTACACTACCCAGATCAGCAGATGTGCTTGCAGGTGAGAGACATATAAAATGAGTAAGGAGAGAGAAGTGATGAGTATTCGATGCAGCAGGGAGACCAACTGAAGTGTCTGGGACTAGTTCCTCCTACTCTCTTCCTCCTATAAGTTTCCTTGTGAAAGAAAACAATCAGAATCCCATAAGCTCTATTCCCAGTTGGATTGAACTTATTATAAAAAGCAAGTGGATCTGAGTCGTACAACGATAATGTACCACCCAGAGTGTCGTGCTATTGTACCCCAATGCCCTGTTTAGGAGTGAGGTCCTCGTTCTTCCAGATGAGAGATCTGACACACACATTAGCAGGAGAATTTTGGGGGAGAGGAGAGACAATGGACTGAATGCAAGAAGGAGGACACTCGATGATTTTTAGTCCCATCACAGAGTAAGATTGCAGTAAAGGTGGGAATTGAGCTCAGAAATTTAATTTAATGCCAAAGTCATTCTGTCATCTCAAGAGGGCCTTTGTAGGCTTCTAGTCCTAAGCCTTGGTTTTGCCATAAGTGACTAAGGTTCTGGCACCTAAATGATCAGTTCAAGACCATCCACCAGGTCTTCTGACTCAAGAGACCCAGATTCCTTATGTGGTACCATTTTCAGTGTAAGTCAACATGCCCACATTTGCATGAGCTAGGTGTCCTTTGAGGTAGACTCAGGAGACAGGATGTTAAAAACCGCCCAGCATCTCAGCATTGTCTTACTGGTTACTTGGGTCTTTCTGACTCCCAAGGCAGAGCTCCTTTAAGGGTGCAACTTCCTCTCTATGTTGACAAGAGTGATTGAGGACCCCAGTACAGGTCAGCCCATCAAAAGCAGCTGCCACAGATGGGTGCTTTAAACATGTTTGCTACTTGAATAAAAATAAACAATCTGCTAGAAGGGAGGTCAAGTGGGTTTGGGGAGAACAGGTTCTTATGGCTAAGAACCTGGGCTTTAGTATTAGATATATCAGGGTTCAAATCCAGGTTCAAAATAATTGCTTGTTGGTTGACTTTAGATCAGTTCCATCTCTTAAAGTCTTAATTTCTTTATTTGTTAAGTGAAAGATAGTAATGCCTACCACAGAGAACTGTATTTTATCAAATGTCTCAAACACGTACACAAAGCTTAGCATAAATAAGTATTCACTTAGGATGAGCTATTACTAGCTACACTTTGGCCTGACTCTCCCCCTTTTTTCCTCTACACTAAGTTGTCTATGGGTCTATATTTTTTTATGTTTGTTCTGCTGCTAAATGTGTTTAGCTTTTGTACTTGATTCTGACCACTAGAATCACATTGTCCTTCTTTCTTTCCATGCACCCCAGTGTCCTTTGCCCTTTTATACTCACCTCTGAATCCAGGACTGGAACCCCTATCCTGATCATGGAGTCCTTAGTATGTACCCAACCTCTAAGAAGCTTAGTAATGTTCTAAAGTCCCACAGTTTGCAATTAGTAGGGCCAAGTCTCACAATCAGGCTGTTCAAAATCAGAACCTGTGCCTCCACCTTCAACAACTGAATTAATTGCTCCCCCAGTCAGTCCTGCTGCCCACCCAGGGATAGATTTCCTGGGAGCTACTGTCAACCTGTAGCTCCTCATCAGTCCTTGTGCTTGGTGCCTTTCTTAAGAATCCTGGGGCTGACTTCTATGAATCATGCAAATAAGCAGTACCTGAAAGACATCAGTCATCCATGTCAGTAGCCAGGCCTGCTCATCTGGCCACTTTGCCTCTTGGAAATGCCCTTTATTCCTCTGTGTTGCTTGGAGAGATCTATGCCCCTCCTTTCTCACTCACTACTTTAGAGATCTCTAGATTTGTGGTTGCAGACGAAAGCTAGTCTCAAAAATTGAACGTATCTCTTGAGACCGGGTGATTCAGAGAGGGCCTGAGCCATGCCTAGAGCATATGGCCAATTCACCCAACCGACCTCTTCCCAAATATTAGCTGTCGTTGATGGAGCCCCTCCTAGGATACTGGGTGAAAGACTATCGCCTCATGTCATTGAGTCTTTTTAAAAATCTTGGGTAATTAATATTTTTATTCTTGTTCAGTAGATGAAGAAATGGAAGTTCAGAGAGATAAATTAACTTGCCAAAACCACACAGTAAGTAGCAGGATTGGGTTTCAAATCCAGATGTACTTGACTCCAAAGGTAGTTATCCTATCCAATGAGCAGAAGTTGGAGACAGTGTCCGTGGGCTCACCCCGGGAGAGGACTTTTGTATCTAGAAAGCAGGGAGAGAAGCAATGGAGAGAAGGCCCATCTTGGCATTGCACCATACTCAACTCTTAGTAACCCAAGCTGCAGACAGACTGTGCAGGGCTCAGTGTGCGGCAGCTCCAGCTGTTCTCCTCTCTCACTCTCCCTGGGGGTCCCCTGGGGTATGTCATATTTCTCTCTGACATTCTTGGAATATTTTATGATTCATTCTTGAAGCATGAACTTTTTAACTCTTTTCCCGTGGAAGAATTTCTTCTTCCTTAGCTGCAGGCCCGCATGGAAACTCATATAACTTTTGTGAACAGATAAGAATATATGTTTCCCCACTAAAGCCTGACTTGGCTGGCATCTCATCTTTTATGAACTTGTCCTGGAAGCCATCGAAACGGGAAAGGATCTTATTTTGACTTGACCGAAGGCACAAATAGAGAGAGGAGCTCATGTCTTGCTATTTTGAGTCCTAGGCTTTTTGCAGCCTGATTTCATCAATCTACAGTGCCCCCCCCAGCTTAGTATCAATTACTAATATAATTGAGGAAATTACCCAATTTTCGTAGTTTCACCAATGGCACTCAAGCTTTCACATAAATTTTTTCCCTCATTCTGTTATTGGGGCAGAAAAGTTGAACTGAGCTGGCCCTGGATGCCCAATAAGAGAAAGTTCAAAAGAAGAAAGTTCTCTGGAGGCCGAACATGTACTGCTAAAGATGCATGCCCCTCACCCCTTGGTGTACCTAGTAACCCTGTAAGAGAGACATCATTATCTCTGCTTACAACTCAGGGAAACTGAGGGGAAGTTCTCCCAGCTTGTAACAGGACCAGGATCCAGTTCTAGATCCGTTCAACAATAAAGCCTGAGGTCTTTTCACAACCCGATAGTCTCTAAGAATAACTTAGGTCTTAGGAAAAGTTAAATCTCTCCAAAAGTGAAAGGATTCCTTTCTCAGAGGCCTGAGCAGTGGTTTGTTTGCATTTGCTGAGGTGGGGAGAGGGAGACTGCCGCAGCAGCTGCTACACCCCACTCCATTCCCGGAGCCCCACCCCTCTGACATCATGCGTGTTGAGCTCCTTTCTGGAAGGACCCACCTATAGAGGCTCCACCCAGTGGACCAATACCATGAAAATAAGCCCATCCTGGGAGCCAGGGGAGTCAGTCTCTGATCCCAAGGCAGAACAAGAAGCCAAAAGCTGCATAAAATTTGCACCAAACATCAGAGCCTAGGGACCAGAGGTAAGCTTCTGGAGCCATCCAAGAAATTCCAGTAGTTCCATCTCAGTGACTTAAGATCACAGTTCTGTGGAATGCGATGGGTTCCATATTATTCAGAATATAGTTTCGGTGCCTAGCATGGAACACAGGTCTTCCATGAGCCAAATCTTGTTTTAGTGCCTGTCTTTCCTTCCCACTCCTATGTCCAAGCACACTGAGCTATACAAGCTTTTCATTGTCAAGTTCTTTTCACAAGCTGATCCTTTTGCCAAGAATAGTAGTCTTCTTTTTCTCCTCCTCTTTATTCTCTTTCCTCCTCCTCCTTCTTTTTCTTCCTCTCCTCTCCCCCTCCTCCTTCCCCCTCCTCCTTTTTCTTCTTCTTCATCTGTTAAGTCTTTCTCTTGTTACCTGTTCATTATCTGGATAATTCAAACCCATCTTTTAAAACTCAACTCCTCCACATCTCTTCTGGGAAGTCCTGCTGAAAATCCAAGTCTGGGTAAGATGCTCAGTTTGTCATGCAGTTACCCTCCATGATGACTCTTCTCTATTTTATTGCCTGCCATCACCTTAGGCTGTGAGTGATGCTAGTGCAAGGACTACATTATAATCCACATCAGTCTCCAGTGCCCAGAAAAGACTGGACTTCATCATGAACAACATATCTGGAAGAGTAGATGAGTACATCTCATCATCAGAGTAAAAATCCTTTTATATCTAAACATATAATACAGAGGGCATGCAACCCACCGACTCATACTTCTGAATTCAATTCATGTGGACATTGGGGGTTTTCTTCCTCTTTGCATTCCCTTTCTATTTCTTTTCTCTTTCACCTGCTTCTCACTCTCCTTCTTCCTCTCTTGCCCATAACCTCAGGTCAACTTGGCATGGCAGCATTAGATCTATAAAGTTTTTAGGGTCTTCCAATTCTTCAGAGTTCAGCATCAAGCCAAATCTGGGTTTCTCTTCCCAATACTGACTGACTTTCTTAGAAAACCTTTCATGTATTTCTGTGTCGATATAGGCATCGTGTCTTTTCTCTGTCTTATAATCTCTTCTCTGCAAAGGCTTTGTGGTAGGAGAAAGAAGGAAATGAGGTGGAAATAAAATAGTGTCTTATTCTCTTTATCCTGCTGTAACAAAATACTGGACACTGAGTAATCTATAAATGGCAAAATTTTATTGCTTAAGGTTCTGAAGGTGGACAAATACAAGATCAAAGCACCAGCAGATTTGGTGTCTGTTAGGGGCCCATTTTCTGGTTCATAGATAAAACCTTCTATGGGTCTTCACATGTTGGAACGGGCAATCTCATCTCTTCTAACCTTCCAATTGGAAGGCCTAACCTTCCAATGCCATCACCTTAATGATTCAGATTCAATACATGAACTCAAGGAGACACATTCAGATCATGGCAAGTGCTATCTTTCATGAAAATATTTAGCATATTAAGAAGGTAGGGAAGTACTGTGGTAGCTATGGCTATGGTCAGAGTATAATTTCTCTCTACCAAAAGTTGTGTTGAGGCTTTAATCTCCCAATATAACAAGTGGTGGAGACTTCAAGGCAGACAGTTAGAATCTAAGGGCATCACCCTTGAAAAACATTGATGTCCCCCTTGGGAGACTGGATTATTTCTCACCAGAGAGAGACCCTCCCTGGTCTCTTGCTTCTTCTCCCACCATGTTCTCACTCTTACACACATTCCCTCCATGAAGTCCTTGCCAGAAGCCAACACTGATGCCATGGGTTTGGACCTCTAAAACCATGAACCAAAATAAAACCTATTTTTTCTTATAAAGGATTCAGATTTAGATATTTTGTTGCAGCAACACTGGCCTAAGACACTATTCATCTTAGTTTCTTCTTGTCTTTTTCTTCTTCTCCACCTAAATTCTTGAGTTTAGCTCTCAACTTTGAATATTATTTTCCTATTCCTTCAGGATTCAGAGTCATCTTCTCCTAAAAGTCATTAGTGTGCCCCTCTGAGTTATGTGCCCACTCATGGTGATAGATGGAGATTTGCCATGCAGATCCCCTTTCAAGTAAAGGCTTTCCCAGATGCCAGGAGTAAAGTTATTGGGAAGCCTCCAGCTGTTTGCTCCTCTAGGGTCAGCCTGACCTGCAGAAAAATGCTTTGCCTCAAATCACACACTTGCAGTCGTTGGCACTAAGGAAGACAAGTACATAAAGGTCGCGCTAGCGTTGCTAGATGAAGACCTCACTTTTGGACAATTAACTCTAGTGCCCCTTGCTGGGTTGGCTGAGTCTTAGTCAACCATGCATCAAGGTTCAAATTCTCCCTCTGCTCAAGCCTGCTCATATGTCCACTCATATTTATATGTTAAAGTCCTGACACTCAGTACTTCAGAATATGACCTTATAGAGATAATCAGGTTAAAATGAGGACAATAGGGTAAGCCCTAATCCAATATGACTGTTATCCTTATAAAAACAGGAAATTTGGAGATAGACAGACATAAGGGAAGAATGCTATATGAACATTAAGATAGCCATCTACAAGTCAAGGAGAGAGGCTTGGGACAGATTCTTGCTCACAGACTTCAGAAGGAACCAACCCTGCCAATACTTTGATCTTGGACTTCTGCTATGAAATTATATTTTTCTGTTGTGTAAGTCACACAATTTGTGTGGAACTTTGTGATGGAAGCTCTAGTTAACTAATACAAGGGATCACTAAAAACCACTTCAGAAGTTGCCTGTGATGGTTAATTTTGTGTACCAACTTAACTGGGCATGAGAAGCTAGACAAACTATTTCTGGGTATGTCGTGAAGGTATTTCCAGAAGAGATGGGCATTTGGAATGGTGGACCAAGCAAAGTCCCTCTCCAGTGATGGCCCTCTCCAGTGATCTATTCCTCCAAGAGCCTGAAGAGAACAAAGAAGTAAAATCAGAGAAAGAATGGACAACTTCTCTGATTGACTATGTGAGCTGGAATGTTGATCCCCTGCCTTCCATACTCCTCGTTTTCAGACATTGACATTGACTAGAATCTGCACAACTGGACCTGTGTCTCTGAGGCATTCCAAACTACATTGCCAACTTTCCCGGCTCTCCATCCTGCAGACAGCCTCCATAATTGTATATGCAAATGCCTTATAATGAATCAATCTCTCTCTCTCTCTCTCTCTCTCTCTCGCTCTCTCTCTCTCTCTCTCTCTCTCTCTCTCTCTCTCTCTCTCTCTCCACATACACACACACACACACACACACACACACACACACATACCCACACATACTCACACACCTCTATCTATCAGTCATCTATCTATCCATTTATCGATCCATCTGTTTCTCCTATTAGTTCTGCATTTTGGAAATACACGACCAATACACTTATCACAGAGTCTTAGAAGGAACAGCCTGATGATGAAGAAGGAGCTGATTCAGGAGATAAACAGATGGAAATTGCAGGTTCTGTCCAATGGATGGGGGTTGGCGGAAAGTGTGTAAGTCTTGTGTCTACCCTTATTTGTGTAGGGTTCAGGTGACCATAATGAGAGCTGAGGACTAGATGCTGATCCACAGTACTTTGAATCGACTCAGATGGTTAATGGCAAGTACTTCCTGCAGGAGAAAGAGGCTGCTCCTCCACTGCAGGGCAGGATAGCACCAGGATCTTGGAGCACCCTGAAACAGGTGAGGATGTTCAAATTCAGCATCAAATGTTTGTTAATCATTGGAAAAACAAAGGTATCTCATCTCTTTATCTCACAAGTCTAACTAGGAACCTTCAACAACATGTGGTTCCTTATTGAATAAAGTACAAGCTCCCTAAGTACGGCATGTACAGCCCTCCATGCCCTGGCCCATACCTGACCCTCACTATCTGGCTTCTCATTCTAGTCCCATCTCACCTGGCCCCTCTGTGTCATTTTTATTGCCTTTGGTGTTCTGGTCATACTGAACTATAGCCATGTGCTGCTTCATGATGACATTCTGAAAATGCTCTACTAGATGGTTTTATCACAATGCGAACAAACATAGATGGTACAGACTCATCCTTGATGTGGCCTCTTGATGCTTTCAAGAGATTCTGTGAATGTGAAATACATGAGGTTGCTGTTGGTGTAACATGGAATACTATTTTAAGCTAAATATTTTTGTATAAATACAAATAGTATATTCTAAAACAATGATAAAATGTATAATATAACATACTGTACATAATTATAGGTGATATACCTTATAAGGTTGTCTGCATGGTAGGCTTGTTTTACAGCAGCATTACCATAAACATCTGATAATGCTATGATAATATGATAATCACTAGGTGATAGGAATGTTTCACTCCCTTGTGATGGTATGGGACCACCATTCTGCATGCAGTCCATCATGGATCCAAATGTCAAGTGGTGCCTGACTGCACTTCCAAGTTCCTAAGTAGGAAGGACCATTTCAAGCTCTAGATTCTGAACACTATTTAATTCTGTCTAGGTCTTTTCTATTTTTATATTTTTTATATCTACTTGAGTAAATTCTACCTTCCCTAAAATGAAATTTTCTCCTGGGAAGCCCTTCCTGCTCCTCTAGGCAGATTCTTTTCCAGCACTCCTTGTTTTGTGGAAGAGAAATATGTATTAATTTTTTTTTGTTTCATATAATAAACATTGGAAGACAGAGTCTTTGTACCCCCAGTGCTCAGCACACATCCCAGAATAGAGCTCAATGTCAGTTGAATGAAATGGTTAAAGAAACAAATGAACGAATAGAGTGTGATTCTTATTCCAAAGGGAGGCAGGTAAACAAGCAGTTCCAGAGCAAAGGGCCCAGTACTGTAATAGCTGAATTCTAAACAAGCATAGAGGGCAGAGTGTGTCCAGTTTGTCTAGAAGAAAAAACACAGAGCAGTGTCCTGGGAAAAGGGACATTAAGCTGAATCCTAATTAGGTCCCATCGTCCTACACAGAATTTTTAGAATGTGAGATTTCATGGGTTAAAGGCAGATCATGCCTTTGACATGTGAATAGGGAAAGGCCTTTCCAGTGGAGGGGCTGACTGGGTGCACACAGGCATAGAGACATGGGAGAGTTTGTTAACTCTGCAGGGAAAGACATGTCAAGAAGCATGGTGAAGCTGGGTAAGCAGAGAGTTCAGTCATAGCAGAACCATGGAAGCACCAACCTAAGGAAGATGGCGACTCCATTGCCCAGTCATGGAACACAGAACACAGAGGAGCTTGACGTGGTTAACAGAGAATTCCACTTGACTGTGGGCTATGCCAGAGACTTGCACCTTGGAGTCTGCTCTCATGGCCACCTCTACTTAAGCAGAGCATGAAATAATATTTTTTTTTAATCTGAGGATAGATCCAAGATGTATGCTACCTTGAGTGGTGGAGGTGGGGTGACTGTGGGGAAGGCTGGTTCTGTAAAGAGAGACCCCTGAGAAGCTGAGCAGGGCATACTTCCTCCATACTCCCCCATTAGCCCATCAGAGAAGATGCTCTTCTCAAAGAGGTTGCATCTCCCTTCTGGGAGAAGACAAGGTCTTCTCCTTTATTGTCAGCTCCCCATTCCCCCTTTGCTGGGGCTGTGGACATAGCAAAGTCACAAGAATAGGTTAGATAAGATGCCTTTTAGCATATCTGTCTTGGAAGCCTTCTTATGTGCTGGGGGCCTGGGCCCTCTGTCCCTGCTGCATACCTCCATGTGCCCTGCATTCACCTGCAATGAACTGGCCCTGGCCCTACTGTATGGAAGTGGCCTATTATCTCTTCCACCTGCCGTGCTGTACTGTGAGTTCCCCGAGAGCTGAGTTTCACAGTTTTGGGACTTACTTTGAGTCTCCTATGTATTAAGGTTGAGCTGGTACAGATCCTGAACTGAAGGGTGCATGAAGGAAAACACCTCTCTGTTTTGTCAATTCAGTTCCCATGCTTAGCTCTGAAAAAGCTCACATTTCTTGCTCATTCTGTCCCTCAGTGTCACCTGTCAGGTGAGATCAGACACAAAGGATAAGTCCAGGGACTGTGTGAGGTTGTGAGAGCCAGGGCAGACCAGTTAGGCATGATGGCAGAATCCCCAGGGCCAGCTGGAACGCGCCTGCCGTAACCACATCTCCAGGCCTGGTATTGGGCCCCTCTAATTTGGTTTTGAAAACATGTGGTTTTGTCCTTGTTCAAATATTGATTTTAGGTAACTTGAGCCTGGCAGAAAAGGCCTCGGCAGGGCCAGTGGGGCTGTTTGTTGCCTTAATGACATTTCTGTGTGTTTGTATAACACGGGCTGGTGGTGGAGTCTTCGCTCCCAGGGAAGATTTACGGGACTTTACACTTTGGAAGATATTGAGGCAAACCGTTGATGAAGGCCCAGGGCATAAATCAGACCCACTCGGGCTGACAAGGGGCACTTGGAACTTTTGCCAGCTGCCTCTCCCCTCACGTGGAGTGAGGGTTTGGACCAGGTCAGCGGGCTTCATGGCGTGTGTCCTACAATCCCTGGAGGAGAGCTTTTAGGCAGGGTTCCATGGTCCTCCAGGACTTTATAGATTTTATAACAGGAGTTCTTACTAGATTTCTGTAAGTAAAAATGAAGTTTTGAGAACTACAGGAGTGAAAGACTTTGACATCCCTATCAGACCTAAAGCTCTGGTACTGAATTGTCCTGGGTCCTAACAGGACGAAGATGGCTCACTCTTCATTGAGAGGAGATTAACAGAGGGGCTGTTAAAAAAGGTATGAATGATGTCAAGAGAAACACATGGAAGGGTGAAGCAGCTTTGGCATGTAACAGAGCCCATAGAGATGGTCAGGGCTGTGCTGTGGCCTCAGCAGAGGGGCAGCTGATGGGAGGAACCCACTCCACCGTGACTCCATAGGATGGAGTCAGCAATACATGCTCTAACCTCTCTCTCGCCCTCAGATCTCCTGAGGATCCCCCCACAACCCTCACCTCTGGCCAGACACAGCTGGAGGCCATGAGTGGATGAGTTCTATGGAGACTTGGCTCCTGGACCTCTGAGACCTGGTAGATCAGCTCTACCTTAAGACACAAGAATTCCAAGGTGAGTCTCCAAATCATGAGATTCTGCTCTCAGGGAACTCGCAGTACAGCATGGCAAGTGGAGGAGGCAGCTGGCCCCTTCCATGAGTAGGACGAGTGCTGGTGTGGCAGGCGAGTGCAGGGAGAAAGGATATGCAGGGGTGAGTGAAACCAGCCCACAGCAGGAACTTTGCATTTCATGGCAGGGTGGCAGAAGGTAGAAAGAAGGTCCTGCTTCTCCTTGAACTTCTCTCAATTGCCAGCCTTCACTCTGCTATCACATTTTCATCTACCTGGTTTTTGGTCTTAATCAAGTTGGAGTTTGGTGATTTCTTCAAATCTTTTCTAGTGCTAGAGAAATGATTCCACATCTGCCTAAACAGGCAGATGCTGGATAGTAGAATTTAAAGGGAAAGAGTAAAGATATTGACTATGGACTAAGAGCCGGGACCTTGAGGTCATACACAACTGTGTTTTGATACAAGCTGGGTGATTTGGGGCAAATTCACATCACCTCTCAGAGCCTCAGTATCTCACCTGTGAAATGGAGATAAACTAACTACTTTATAGCATTTGGACAAAGGCAAAAAAAAAAGTTGTAACATGAAACACTTAGAATTAAGCACATGGTTGAGCAACCCACTGGCAGCAATTATTATTCCCAAATGAGAGCACACTGGAAAATATTCCCCTGTACAAGGTAGTATTCAAGTTTCCACTCTTTAGATTTTTACATACTTATCTTTTCTCTATCTCTCGGCCCTCAGGTTTCCTGGCCAAAATTCAGCAATTTGGAGGGAGTTTGGGGAGGTGAGTGCCAAAAAAGACATTAAGTAATGTCACCTATACCTCTTGAGGTGACCGAGGTACCTGGAACTTCAGAGTCTGCCCTTGGGAAGTCATCTCACTCATTCAGGACTCAGATCTCCAGCTCTGCCCTTTCCGGACATCACAACAAATGGTGGCACCAAAGTGTCTTGGAGCCCCAGCTGAAGTTAGCAGGTCCGTGCTTTCCCTCTTTAGCCATAAGCGGTTCAGCCAGGGCAGGCTGGCCCCAGCTGTGCTCCTTGGCACATAGTGCCCCAGCTCCTATCAAAATCAAAACAGAGTAAGCCGTGGGCGTGGTGACGGAAAGCAACAGCCTCCTCCTCCTCCTCCTCCTTGTTACACCAAACACCATTCTCCTGGGACCCAGGGAGACAAATAACCAGTTCACATGTCTGCAGCTGGCCCTGGCCGTAAGTCTGCACGATTTACCTTGGCTCTCAGTGGCACTGAGAATGAGGTCATTAAAGGGGTAGACAATGGAGAGGACCTCTGGAAGGACAGCAGTAAAATGTGCCGTTGGGAGGCAGAAGAGAACCCTTGAGTCATGGGGTCCTTGGCAGCTGCTTAGGAAAGGTAAATAACTTCAAAGAGTCCTTGCCTGGAAGATAAACTGTACTTCTGCGCATACCAGAGGCCATCTCTTGACTCTTCTCTCATTTGGTTATTTCTATTGAATCCATTTCCTCCAGGCTCAGGAGGACGGTGTGGTAACATGAGGAATACTGGGGTGGTGAAAGATGGCAGACTGCCACCTCCAGCCATGGCCCACGGTGGGCTGGGTAATCCCCTCCATGCCCCCCCCCTCCAATGCTCTTTTCCTTATTCCCCATGTGCTAGCCCCACAAGATGTCTTCCTGTTCCCCCATCCACTAAACTCCCAAACCTGAGACCTGTGCAGTCTTTCTTTCTAGAACGCTCTTTCTTGAAATTCTTCCCTTGGATAATTCTGCACATTCTTCAAATTTTAATTAATATGTCACTTCTTCAGGGTCTTTCCTTAATTCCCCTGTTGTTCTTTTCTCCTTCCAGATGGCTGAAATTCAGTTCTTATTATCAGATTATGAGCACCCTTTTTGCACTATGATCTAGAAGCTAAAAGCTGTAGATGGCAGAACCGTAAATAGATGGAGACTAGATCTCCAAGGTTTGCATGAAGCTGCCTCGCAGTTCTGAGTTACCTGCCCCTGGATTTATTTTTTATTTTTCAAGTAGAGGGAAAATTCACATGACAAAATTAGCCATGAACCGTTGGTGCACAATTCTGCCGTACTTATTACGTTCACTATCTTGTGCAACACTTGCCTCCATCTGGTTCCAAAACATGTTAATCACCCCCAAAGGAAATACCATCCCCTTAAGCAATCACCTTCATGCCCTCCGCCTCTTAGTCCCTGGCAACCACCAGCCTGCTTTCTGCCTCTTTGGATTTGCCTCTTACGGACATTTCCTACAAAATGGAATCACAACATGTGATCATTTGCATCCGGTTTCTGTCACTGATCATGTTTTATGGCTGAATAATATTCCATGGTAGAGCTGTACCACATTTCTTTATCTTTCTATCTGTTGATCGGACATATGAGATTTTGCTAATTTCTGGCTATTTAACAAACATTATTATGTCTCTAGATATTTTTTTCACAATGCAAATATATTTATATCTGTTGAATCCATTGGTTATCTCAATTTTTGACACCATCTACTGATCATACAAGCGATCTAGCAATTACAAACTTAAAAGCTTCCTCTTCTCCTTATGTGTCCCATCTGACAAGTACAAAGTATTAACAAGCAGAAAAACCCCATGTTATCGTTTTTTTCTCCCTACCACCACTTCCTGTGCTTCTCTGGACCTCAGCAATCTTATCTATAAAGTGGGGAGAAGCAGGCCCTGAAGGCAGAGCTCTAAACCAGATAACCTCTTGAGGTCTCTTTCATTTGGTTCTTCAAAGTATGTTTTAAAAGGGCCGGTGATCACCGGAGCCCGCTGCAGCACTGTGTCACATTGTTTGGAACACTTTCCCTGACTGGTGCCCGCCCTCTGGCCCTGAGATGGAATTTCTGCTTTCTCTCCCTGTTGTGGCACTTCTAAAACTGCGGTTTTCTGGTCCATCTTAAATCCACTGTTCCATGTTTACTTTTTAAAAAGTAAAGCATACAATCCTTTAAATTGGGTTCTTTAAAAATACGCTGCTCACAAATCAAGTCCATAAAAGTAAACCACCGCAACATTGATCCCAGGTGTCTCTTCTCACTCAGCCTCCTGTCATCCTCAAAGCCCTCTGACCCCTTGGGCTTTGGTATCCAAATTTTGATATCTCTTCTAATTCTCCTTGATGAAGACATTATTCTATTTATTCCCATTCTCAGCCTTACCCCTCTCTGCCTGATGACTGTGACCGCAGCTGTGCTCAGAGCCCTGCCACTCAGTGACTTGGGACCCTGGGGCGCCAGTGGCTGGTCCAGGCTCACTTTACCCCAGCTCCAGAGGAAGGGAGTTCAAAGACCTTCTTGGTCATGGGTGCTTAGAAAATATTTATTGTAGAACTTACTAAAAAAAAAAAAAAAAAAGATATCAGCTCATCCGTTTCTTACCAAGAAATAAAATCTAGTGGAAGAACCCAATGTTGATCCTAGTGGGAATCTGGGTTGAATAGAGAGAGGAAAACAATTCATAGAATTCTTTAGAATAAGTCTGTAAACACATTTCTGGCTCCCCATTCACTCTTAAATACAATTGGGAAGATATATTTCTAAGACCCCCCCCTTCTCCATCATTTCTTCCCCTCCAAATTAATTCAATTTATAGATATATACATAGAGTATGTTCAATTAAATTTGAAATACCTTTATAGTTAATTAAAGGTTATATATATGTGTGTGTGTGTGTGTTATACAAGTGTTTATAATATGCTAGGCATTGTGCAAATCCTTGACATAGATAATTAATTCCTTACAGTTCCCGATGTGGTAGATCAATAATTATTTTCATTGTATATGTGAGAACACGGAACACTGAAGCGTCTCAGGCTAAGTAACTTGCCTAAAGTCTCACAACTGGTAAAGGTTCCACTCAGGTCATCTGATTTCAATCTGTACATACTACCACTCTGTTATACTCAAAATGAAATGGAAATGTTTAGAAATATTTCTAGGCATCCAATTATCCATTCATAAAGCTCCATGACTCTGCTGGATCATTTGCTTGGGATAAAGAGGCAATTAAGATGAGGTTCTGTGCAAGCCAAGACAATATGAAGGATTTCAACATCATCAGGAATGCCTCAAGAGTCCCTAATTCTCAGCCTGAAGCACAAGATAGTTGTTAACGGGATCCTTCTGAGACTTCCCATCTCTTCAATAGCCAAGGAGAAGTTAATAGCAAGCTGAATAATGGAACACCCAAGATAACAGGCCCTAATCCCCAGAACCTGTAAATGTTACTTTATATAGCAAAGACTTATAGAGGCAATAAAGTTAAGAATCTTGAGATGAGGAGATTATTCTCAATTATCCAGGCGAATCCTACATGGAATCAAGGATTAGACACAGAATAGATGACAGTGTGACCCGAGGCAGGGATTGGAGTGATTCAGCCATAAGCCAAGGAATGCTGGCAACCACAGGGGCTGGAAAAGGCAAGAATGGGCTCTTGCTTCCAGTTTCTGATTTTGAACCAGTAAAACAGATTTCAGACTTCTGGGCTTTGGAACTGTAAGAAAATTCATTTCTGTCTTTTTTTTTTTTTTAAAAACATCCAAGTTTGGGTAAATTTTTAAAGCAGCCACAGGAAAGTAGTATACTAAATTACTATACTCTGCTTCTGTAATGGCCCCTGGGATCATTAGAATCCAGAACAGGTATGAAACATACAAAATAGGAAACTGTGCCTCAGAAAAGTAAGTTGACTTGTTCACACAGCTAACAGGTTGTGGAGCTGAGATTAAAATCTAGTTTGAATTCTTGAGCTTTGCAAATCACTTTAATTGTCGCTTTATTTTCATGGGAACATAAACACAGTCTCTACTGAAAAAAAAAAAGAATCTTTTTGATAGATGGGTAATCTGAGCATAAACTCACAGGAAGCTGGGATTGGAGGCCTGGTGGGGTCCTCTGATTCCCTGCCCTGGACTCCCACCCTCTGGCTGATGATGGATTTAAATGCTGGGTGAGGAGGTCTTGTCATCCACTCCCTGCCAGCCTGGCTCAGGCACCTCCAGCTTATCAGTCTCTGACCTTTGGTTTTCCATGGCAAACCCTGTCATGCAGGAAGCTGCCGACAAGCGGCCAACGGCCAACATGCTGGCTTCATAAGACTCTATTGTCCTTATTTAGAATTGCTTTCACTTAAACCAGCCTGCTCTTGCAAAACATGTTTATTCTGGTTTCCTCTCCCTCCTGGCTGCCTGACCAGTATCAACCCAGAATGCAGCAGCTCTCGTTCTCAGACCTGGGCCAGAGAGGGCAAGACAAGGAGAAAAACAGAAGGCCAGAGAAAGGACGTGGGAGGGCAGGATGGACCTTCCCAAATTGTGCAGCAGATGAGCTTGGCGCCCTCTCTTCAGGGGCGCTGTGTGACCCCTGAAAGAAGGCAGCCATTCAAAACCCACCCCTGCAAAGACTCACCTCCGCTTAAAGATCATGAAGAACTGGGGGGTGGGGGGTGGGGTAGAGCTTTACTTTTTTTTGAAATCCAAACAGTTTTAGAGTAACCATAGTAAGGAAGATGAAAGTTTGAATAATATAGCAACTTGCTTTCATTAAATAACTTATTATAAACCAAGCAGTATTAGATCCTTTATATTATTTATTTCACTTAATTTTTAGGACAGCCATGTCAAATAGGCATTTTCACCAACCCTGCTACAAAGGTGAAGAACTGAGACTTATCCCAAGGTCCTCAGCTGTGGGAACTGAGATTTGAGGTTGCATCTGCCTGGTCTAGAGAGTTCATCTTACACCACACTCTTGGTTAGGGATTCCCTGGTCTAGCCCCCTGATTAGAAGTGTCAGGTTCTGAGAGAGCAGAGTGACTTGCCCAAGGTCCATCCCCAGGTCTACTTTTGCAGGATTCCAGGGCAAGGTTCTTTCCAACAGGTTGCCTAGTGTCACCTAGTGTGACATAGAATTTAAGGAAGAAAAGGCGGTTCGAGATTGGCCACTTGCTATAATTTGAGAGACTTGTTCTTCCCTCCCTTCATTGCTTTGTATGCCTTTTTAGAGACGTTATTATCTTTGGGACCAGTATACTTCTTCCATGGGCATGGCCAAGCATAAGTGGCAGGGAGAAGAGAGAGAAACCCCAAAGTCGAAAAGGAGTGTGCCAACTTCCTCATGATGACTTTACATGGGGAGCCTTTTATGAAATGTGGCTGCTGGTGGCATCTCGCAGATCATCTTATTCTTCTGGGGAGCATCTTTCATGTTATAGGTGAATAAAGTTCCGAGGCAGCAAGGCATTTGTCCAAAGACAAACAGCTTATAAAGGGGTTGAGCTGCCCTTAAAACTGTGTTCTGTGTCTTCTGACTTTCTGGTGACAGTGCACAGATCTTCTATGAAGAAGCTGGGTTTCTTTCGGTCCTTAGAGTTCCTCATCCAGCCATCGCTGGTTTTTGTGGTTCTTGTTGTTTGTGGGTTCTGTTTTTGCTTTTTATTTTATTTTATATTTTACCTTTTGGAAATGGATTGTGTTAAAAATACTAATCTTGCTCCAAGGAAAGGGGAGGAAAGATGGAAAACTCCCAAGTGCATTTTCTCAGTAGTAGGGGAGGGGTGATATTTGGGGAGGAAAGCAACCCAAAAAGCAATCAACAACAACAAAAATACTTTTCTTCTCAAGTCAATCTCTCATGGGATCTATATGCTCTTCTCCAAATAACCTTTCTAAAACCTGTGCCATACACTAATGGGAGGGGATTTCTTTCCAGTAATGGCCCTGTGTGTAATTCCAAGGCAGAGGTCAACATCTGCATGGAGACCAGGCTTGGCAATTAAAAGGGGTGGGTGGGGGACAGGGGTGTGACCTCCTTTGTGCAGTGGCTCTGAGGGGAGGTTCCTTTGGGGGCTGGCCCGAGTCTGTCCACTGGAGAGCTGGTCCCCCACCCACCCTCGGGGCTTCAGCCTCACTCCTGTTCCAGTTACTCACTCTTTGCTACGACCTTCCAGGAGTATCACAAGTTTTTGAGAAGGTTCACAGCTAGTTTTACAAAAAGGTGGTTCTGGGCTCCCTTTAATTTTTCTTTTCCGATAGCACCATGGACATACTTTCCCCAGAGCACAAAGGGAAGCCATGGTCATTTTGTTGAAAGTAGGCCTTGGTTTCCTTATCTGTAACAGTCATGGTCATCTTTGCCTTTCCTCTGTCTCTCATGTGCTACTGAAGATCAAAGAAACATGCAAACGTCAATGACTCTAAAATGCACTAGATTATTGGGTAGATTAAATTTGGAAATTTCCCTCCCTCTTATGGAAAAAAAAATTTAACAAATTGTTGCTGCCCACGATCTCTGAAGATCTCAAGGCTGGGTGTGTGAGGGTGGGGGTAATGGAGAGGAAGGTACTTCCTGGGCTGAATCAAAGCTGAGTTCCAAGCCCCTGAGATGTGATGTGCTGGCTTGGTTATACTAAGCAAATCTCTCATTCTTTCTGAGGCTGTTTCCTAGTCTGGAAATGGGACTCCAAAGCCTGCCTCACAGGGCTTTTGTGAAATTTAATGAGAAATAAATGTGGATGCTGAATAGTAATTTGAGCACCTACTTTGTATCTGCTACTCAACATTAGTGACCTCAGCATTCACACAGTGTCCTGGTGAGCTGTGCTTCACAGACCTTTAGAGTTAAGGGAATTGAAGACCAGAGAAGTTAAGCAACTTGCCTAAAATCACAAAGTAATCAGAAGAGCTGGAATTCTGACATTGCTCTTTTCATTCTAATGTCTAGGAAATTTCCATTGTCTCACTTTGGCTCTCAATTGTGTATGTGGAAATACTCTAAAAACAGTAAGGCTCTCTGGAAATTTCTTCCCTTTCTTTTCTCTCTTTCTTTCTTCACTAGGGATTGAGCACAGGGGAGCTTTACCACTGAATCACAGCTCCAGTCTTTTTATTTTTTATTTTGAAACAGGATCTCATTAAGTTGCTAGGTCTGGTTTCAACATTGCAATCCTCCTGCCTCAGCCTCCTGAATCACAGGCATACATACACTGGCAGATTCATTTGTTTCATGAGAAAACACTTACTGGGAACCTATGATGTTGAAACCTTGGGGAGTAGTCTAGAGACAGAAACCCCTGATTCAGTATTTTTCCTCCATTGGATCCCAGTTTTCCAATCTATAGGACAAGAGAAGACTCTCTTAGATCATCTCTAAAGCCCCATTTGACTCAGCTCTGACTTGCTAAATATATATAAGTATACATGCATATGTATGTATGTGTATATACATATGTATTTAAAACATTTTTTAAAACAGAATGAATTACTGTGAAAATGTGGGGTGGGGAGTGGTAAATTGATACTCATTGTGTGTCTCTAATATGCCATGACCTTCTTGGTTGCTAATCTTTGAAGGTGACTGACTGCTCCCAATTCCTTCCCTTTTTGTATACGCACACTACCCCTCACATCAAAAAGCAAAGTCCACTTGAATTTAATGTAAGAAACTTGAGCATCTGCAGATTTGGTATTCATGGTGGGTCCTGGATACTAAAGGAATGACTGTACTAACTTATAGGCTGCTTTTTCCTGAATCATAGCTGTGGTGCTATAGGATGGGAAGTCTATGCTGCATGGAGAAGCCATGTTTAGGTGCTCCAGTTAACTGCCCTAGCTAAGCTCCCAGGTGACCTCAACTATGAGAGCCACCTTGGACATCCAGCCCAGTTAACTTTCAGAGGACTCCAGTTCCAGCTGACTTCTGGATGCAGCTATATAGGAAACTTGGCAAGCATCATCTGGCTGAGTCCAGGCAACCCACAGAACCGTGAGAGGTGATCATATTGTTTTTGATTTGTGGAGGGAGGAGTACCGGGGATTAAACTCAGGGGCACTCGACCACTGAGCCAGATCCCCAGCCCTATTTTGTATTTTATTTAGAAACAGGGTCTCACTGAGTTGCTTAGCACCTTGCTTTTGCTGAGGCTGGCTTTGAACTCACAATCCTCCTGCTTCAGCCTCCTGAGCTCCTGGGATTACAGGCATGTGCCACCACACCTGGCTATTGTTTAAGCCACTAAGATTTGGGATTGTTTGATAGGCAGCAGTAGATAATGGAAAAACACACCATTTCATCACCTCAATAAAACTTGTATGTTTAGCTTGTTTTATGAAAGGACACCTGAAGCTCAGAGAAGTTAATATTCTAAAGTCCCATAGAAAGTGGCAGATCTCTATTCAGAAACTGAATCTATTTAATTTCAAACCCTGCATTTTTAACCTTCATTACCAAAGAATTCTTGCTTTTATTTACTCATTTATTAGTAAATATATTATATTTTGGTAGACAACTAAATATGGATAGTGCCATAATAATAAAATTTTCGAAAACCATAAAAAATATCTTTAACTTTCCTTTATTAATTATCTATCAGATTTTTTAATGTTATCTGGTTATTGCCTGTAAAACTAGGATGATCCTTTCTGCACTTCAGTGTTATTTTTAGCTAAATTTCTGGGCCAAGCCCTGAAGCCTACCCACTAATCAAAGGTGCTCTATGTCTCCTATGCATTTGGTGGTTCCTGTCTGTAACTTTACAGGTGTATCTATCTCTGTCACCTGCTACTTCCATGGCACCTGTGACCTGAACCCTGAGAACTACCCCTTTGTTTAAAGATCATTCAACAAATGATAACTGCGTGTTGATTCTGGCCTGGCACAACACATGGTACCACAGATCCAGAGACTAGGCTCCAGATGACCAATGAATAGGCAAGTCAGCAAACAGCCATCGCCCAAAGCTGGGATGGAGATGACGAGCCACCAGTGGGGTTTGTCCACAGACTCCCCAAGGTCTGTCAACACAGTTCATCTCGATTTCCTTCCTCTGTACTACCTGTGCTGAGCTGTTTGTAAGTTCTCAGGCTGCTCCCAGGTCCTGCTCCTCACCCCTGCCTCTGCCCACCTGTTGGAAAAACTCTATATAGTTTTATTATCTTTATCAGCAAATTTATCAAATCACCCTATAATTATCTGCTACTTTGTGTCTCTCTCCCTTTAGACTGAGTTCCTTCAAAGCAAGGATTCCTTTCTTGTTTTATTTTCCTTGTTTTTTTTTTTCAAACAGTAGACCTGATTTACAACACATAACGACCATCAATAAAAACAATAAAGCCAGGTTAATGAATGCAAGCTCGGTGTTACCCTTAGCATTCAACTTAATCCTGCACTTTGTTTTGGTTGTTGAATTTGAAAAAAAAAAAAAAAAACCCTGAATTTCCAGATGAGCAGTTGAAGACATGGATTTTTAAAGAGCAAGTCTCACCATCTCAGGGGAGTACAGTTCATGCAGGGGGCAGGCAAATGCTTATTCAGAACGTTGCATGAAAATAACCTGGCAGCCCATGCAGTCATTGGACAGCAATTGTGCAGTTAAAGAAATAAACAAGGTAAGTTTAGAATGTGTTTAGGCCGAAGAGGATAGAAGAGACAAGGCTTCAGAGATGTTCCTAGGAAAACTTTGGGTAAGATGTGGGAGAGGCCTCTTTGAGGAGGTGACATTTGAGGAGTAAGTGAAGATTCTGAATAATCCAGGTTTGCACAGCACTGAGGAAGAACATTCTGGACAAGACAACAGAATAGGTAGAGGCCCTGGAGCAGGAAAGAGCCTGGGATTCTCTACGCACTTTCCTTTTAGGAAATCAAAGCAGATATATTAGATATCCTCAGTGGCCTCTAATAATACCTAACCTCTTTTCTCACTTGAGCAGGTCTGGGTGGGGGGCATTGGGTCTATTTTATTGCTAAGGAGTAGGACAGGAATGTGATGCTCACACACAGCTGGTTATTAACAGGGCCATAATGAGGTCCCAGCTACACTCTGACATCAAGTCTAACCACAGCATCAGAGCCCCACAGCAATAAGGTTGAGCCGTTCCTAAAACCAAATTTTCTTCCATAAGAAGCCAGGGACTCTGTGCCAGGGCAGGATTTATGACCTAGTAACTGAGGACAGAAATAATTGGTCACATTAGAGCCTGGCAACCCTGTCTGGGCTCCACCGTGGAGGGGCGGCAGGATTGACATAGCGGAGAAGTTTACTTTTCTCGGCCCAGGTGCTCTCCTGCGGCCAGCAGAGCCCTAATGAGCTCTGCATATTCAAGGCACAAATAATTGATGGTCCCATTTAAAGTGTGCAGAGACCACATTTCTTTCCAGGCTCTGAAGGAAGAATGAAGAACTAACTGCCTGTTCAAAGTTACTCTCCTGCTGCCGTCATTTGATCCCCAGGAAGACCAAGTCTACACCATCGAGTGCCTGAAGAAAGGAGGCAACTATCCGGAGAAATCAAGCAAAAAGAAAAGATAGAATGAAATGAAAATCATGCACCGGAGGAGAGGTCCCAGGCTCCAGGGTAGAATGGATATGGCCTTCCATATACCCTGCAGTGCACAGAAGCTGGAGCTAAATACTGTGGAGTCAGACAGACTTAGATTCAAAAACCAACTCAACTACTCATTATAGGAACAATCGAGGCAAGGTGTGACCTCTCTGTGCCTCGGTTTACTCCTTTGGCAAATGGGGAATATGAACAGAGACTTTTGGTCAATCAGACTTGGATGTCAACCCCAGCTTTCCTTCTGACTGTGTCAAAAGGGCAAGTTGATGAGCCTTCCGTGTTAGTTTCTTCAGCTATAAAGAGGACCTGATTAGGTGGTTATCTCAGAGGACTGGTTAAGATAAGATATAAACTGCAGGTGCACGGTGCTTGGGAAAGTTATTTATGAACTTCTTACATACCATCACGTCAGTTTTAGAACAGTGTTTGTCAAAGTGTGACCCAGAAGCATCAGCCTCATCTGGGACTCATTAGAAATGCACCCCAGACCTACTGAATCAGAAATTCTGAGGGAAGACCCATCAGTCTGTTTTATTAATTAATGTATTTTTTCTGATTGCACTAAAATTAAATACATAATAGCGGGATTTGTTGTTACATATGCATAGGTACCTACAATAGAATAATTATAATTTGGTCAATTTTGTCCCCTAGTTCTTTCCCTTTCCCTTCATATCACTCTGTTTTAACACCCATCCCCAGATGATTCTGGTTACTGCTAAAGTTGTCCAGGTGATAATGAGAATGCATCTGAGACATATCAGTTCATCTGTAACTGTCTCAGGTGCCTAAGAACTTGCTCAGCCCATGACCTTCCATATGAACTCTCTGCTTGTTCCTTACTCCAAACAGAGAAATATTTGAGTACTAAAGATTCCTGTCTCGCATCAGGTGGCATTTTTCACATGCTTACCATATTTCAGGCATGCTGATAATACCTCCATGTGGATTACTGCAATTTATTACTGCAATAGTCCTCTATGATGGATGCCATATCTCCATTGGGCAAATAAAGAAGCTATTTGTGGTAAAGCTCCATGAGAGGTAAAGCCAGAATTTAAAACTTGTTAGTCTATTTCTAGAATCACTGCAGTTCTACCTTGCCCCATCACTTCTTCTTATGGGGAGGGAGAATCAGGGATGTCTACCTTGACGAAGAGAAGCATATAGGAAGCCTGTGAAGAGTGTCTGTATGCATCACAGGGCAATTGCGATCACGGGAGTCAACCATTCTGATGATGTTCCAAATGACTGAATATAGAGCCAGTGGGGTGGGAACCATCATGACACAGATGGTGGCGGGACAGAGAATAACTTTGAGTGATGATCTGAATTGTCCAGAATTGTCCTATTATGAGGCTGTAGGCTCCCTGTCACTGCAGGTGGTTGTGAGTACGTGAACACAAGGCTGGGTGAGCACCAGTCCAGATGACACAGAAGGAAGAACGACAGGTATCTTCCTTCCACATAAGGCTTTGATTCAAATGGAATGTAAGAGGCATCTCTCTCTCTCCTTCTGTGTGTGTGTGTGTGTGTGTGTGTGTGTGTGTGTTTGAAGAAACTAGAGATATTTTGCTTGCACAGAGAGAAAACCATCTGGTTTGGGGAAGAAAGAATCCATGCTACCATGGTCCAAGGAACTATATCAGGACCTTCTCTGACCCTCTTAGCTGGAAGGGAATCTCTCTCATCCGAAATCCCATAACATGTTATAACTCTCTTGTAACATGGAGCCTGTCCGCACTGCATTACAATTTATGGATAACTAGATATCTTCTGTTAAGGAAGCAGCATAATATGTGTGTGTGTGGGGGGGGGGTAAGCTAATAGACTCATGGAATCTTAGTCTCTGAGTCTCAGTTTCTTCATTAACATAAAAGGGATTCCTACTGAGATTTGAAAGATTCAAACTGGAACCTGGAATATGGAATGCCACACTTCACATCCCTTTCCAATTCCCTTTTAAAATTCTAAAATGTCTTTGGAGAATGTACTTCTGATTCATAGAATTTTTTTTTTACTGCTCTCTACCCACTTGTAAGCCCTGCCTTCCCCCCGTCAAACAGAGATATTCAATATACGGATTGTAATAAGCACTTACATATTTACTCAAAAGATTAGAGACAGAGAGGTAGGGAGGAAGGAAAAAGTGAAGGAAGGGAGGGTTGGGAGGGAGTGTTAAGGTAAGAAGAAGAGAACAAAAGAAAAGAGGAAACCAAGAGAACAATTTAGTACATAAGTGCTCTTCCTCATTTGCTGCTGACCATCTGAAAGCAGTCTATATGGGTAAACATTTTCTTGGGCACACCATGGCTCCTGTGTATGTGTGCGTGTGCACGTGTGAATTTGAAATATTGCACAGTAGGCTATAGTATGAAGAAACTTATGGGAGAAGAGGGGCAATAGGAAAGAGACTTGAACTAATCCCTCAGAAGGCAAGTAATTGCAGTTCTGTGGTTATTTAGGATAGTTGTTTACTGTGGAAAGTTTATGGCCTCTGGAGCAATAAGGCCTGTACGTGCTGATCTCCATCTTGAACCCTTTTGGTAGAAGCAGAACGTTTCAGGTGCAGATTATAGAAAACTTAAAAGCGGGTCTGTTTTTAAACACACCACATATTGAACTTTCTCCACTATGGGAGGCAGGCCAAGTAGTGGTTTTTTGAAGCTTTTAAAGGCTCACTGGCCCTTCAAAAAATGGCTGTTGTGGACATATGGTTTTAGAAGCTTTTAAAAAAAGCCTCGTGGGCTTATTTTTAGACCAAACCTTAACCTTGTAAAGCTTCTTAAAGGAGCCACAGAGGGCTCCCTTAGAGCCCAGGCAGCTGCTCCCAGAGGTTCCGACACAACTTTTCCTTGTGCTTGATGGTAGTATCAGGACATGGGCAGAGCTTGAGTTAGGCTACCCTTAAGAGCATGTGTTCCTGGAGCCAGAAATGCTGGGCCATACCCGAGTTGTCCACGGAGGCAGAACTTGCTCACCAGAGTAGAGAATGTGAAATTGTAGACACACAGAATCTCAATGACCGTCCTAAAGGAATCCTAAAAGTCATCCATTAAACCCTTATCGGATGCATTCAATCTCCCTAAAACACACAAAGAAGGGGCTCCTCCTGTTTACACACCTTCAGCTGTGAGAAGATCATTGTCTGGGCATTCATTCATTCAGAGATTTGTAGGTGAGTGAGTACATATTATGTGCCCAGTGCTGTTCCAAATGCTGGGCATATAACAGGAAATAAAAAGCAGATGCAGTCTTAATACAGCCTGAAAATTAGTGAGAAAGGCAGACATGAATCAGATGATCACACCCATGACCAACTGAAGGGGTGACTTTGCAAATACCTAAGGATTTATAAAACATCGGACAGAATCTGATATAGTCTGAGAGATTAAGGAAAGTTTGATGAAGACATGACCTTTGCACTGGATCCGAAAGATGAGTGCACCTTGACAAGGTGAAAGGAGGTTTAAGGAGGGCATGGAGGGCCAAGGGAACGTCTCTACACAGTTTTGGGGCAGGGAGTACAGCCATGTAGCATTTTATAAGAATCAAAATCGGTCCAGGCGTGCCCCATGCAGTGAGGACAGACTTGGATTGAGTTGGAAGCCAATAGGGTACAGAGCATGCATGGTCTTGTTGGCCATGATGAGGATTTCGATCTTATCTCAGAGATTACTGAAGGCGTCCAGCTCATTGAAAGCCTATGTATCTCAGACCTGAGCTGCACGTCTAAGCGTGGTAACCTTAAAATAGGTTCACAATTGTGCTCCCTTCAAAAGGTCAGGCCTAATTTCCCTCCTTTGAATGTGGGTTAGATTTGAGACTCACTTCCAATGAACAAACAGTGGGGGAAGTGATTGTATGTGACTTCTGAGGCCAGGGTCTGAAAAGGGTAGCATCCACCTGGCCCTCTTCATCTTGGGTTGCTTGTGCTGGGGGAAGTCAGCCACCATGCTGTGAAGGCACTCAAGCAAACATGGAGAGGCCTCCAGAGGGACAGTTGAAGTTTCCTTCCTACAATCAGCAACAGATTGCCAGCCACATCAATTAGAAGCAGTTATTCCTGCCCAAGTTAAACCTTCAGATGACTACAGACCTGGCTAATACCTTTTTGTTAGCCTCATGAGAAATCTAAGCCAGAACCACTCAGCCCATGAATTCCTGGCCCACAGCAACTGTGAGATAACAAATGCTCATTATTGTATCGAATCGTTGACACTGGACAATTTGTTAAGCTGTAATAGATACCTAATACTGTGAGGCATCTAAAGAGATGGGGGAAAGAAAGCAGAGACTTTGGGGTAAGAAAGACTTGAAATCTACCCTTCTACTTGATGTTTGTTGGACTGAAGGCTTGTCCCTTTACCTCTTGTATCCCCCATTTTAGATCTAGAACAAACAATGGTGCCCAAAGAACACCCAAGATAACATTGTTGGTTAGTGATTCTCAGTTTCCTTGTCTTCTACCACTTTTGTGTTCAACTAAGACATGCTGTTCTCACGACCAAGGAAAGGAATAGATTATGTTGACAATAGGTACTACCATGTATAGGTTTATTGATTGCCCTGAAAAGACAGGGCCAAATAGTTGTGTATCTGGGGCTGCCTCCAGCCATGTTTCATTATAAGCACAATGGATTTTCAAGTCTATTCCACACTTGGGTTAATGAGCTTTGTGAGTCCAACTCCTGTTGTATAAACTTAATTGCCTCTTTATTTATTTGAAATTTATCTCTTCATTATTTCAAGCTTTGTTTTCTTTGTATCTAATGCAACAAAGAAATAGATTTATGATGCATATTCTTATGAAAGAGATTATCTACTTAATTTTTATTATATGCCATATGTTTACAAAGACATTTTGGTTAATTCTCAAAACATCTTCTTGAAGTATCTATCATTCATGCCATTTTACAGATGAAGAAACATTTGCATTATTAGGGTGTTATATCCCTTGCCTTTGAAACTCTTCTTATTTTATTTAATATTTAGTTTTTAGTTGGATACTATATCTTTATTTTATTTATTTATTTTTATGTGGTGCTGAGGATTGAACCCAGGGTCTCACATGTGCTAAGCCACAATACCAGCCCTTGAAGCTCTTTTTTTTTTCCTCATTAAACTTTTGGTTTTAATGGGTCTCAAAATTCTGTGACAGATTTTTTGTCAAGTTGTTTCCATTAAAAAGTACTGATTTTTAAAACTAATAACTTAAAACTGCCACACACTTAAAACTGTTCACAAAACTGAAGTTCTTCTTATAGCTTAGTTTCCTCATCTGCATGGTGGGGGATGAGAACAGAACCCATTCAAAATAAGTGATGTGAGGATCACCAATATTTAGAACAGTGTATGGTATATTCTGATATATTGCTTGTTAGTTTCTGTCATTGGTTGAGCAATGTTTCACAAGTTCAGAACAAAATTTTCTCTAAGCCATTTTGTTCCATCCATGGTATGTCTCTCCTGAAATAATATTTCTTCTGATTTTCATAAAATTTTTCAGTCCTAAGATTCAGCATTACTATCTTGATTTTCAGCTGAACAAACAAGGTGAATATGAATTGCTTAAATTTTCTTTTGGTTGCAGGCAACAGAAGCCAACTAAAGCTAACTATAAAAGAAAACTAAATAGAGAAATCTGTCACAATATGCAGAGAGACTTAGGGAACCCAAGTTCATGAGTGAGCTATAGGGAAGAGCTCCAGGATTGCCAACTGGGGGACAGAAAACTGCAGGGAACTCAAGCTGCACTGCTTCTCCTCCCTGCTTCCCTTTCCTCTGTTTGGCTGATGGGATGACCTGGACTTTTTCTCCCCAAAGGCTGGCTTCTCGGCTACTTAGTGCAATGGTTGGAGGAACAGCTGGTTCTCAGAGCTCCCGAGTTCACATCCCTCATGCCAAACACAGGCAAAATGGACCTTCTGTCTCCTCTGTTTGAATTTCCTATAACCACAAATGAAACTCTGATCATTATGAAGTAAAATGAGGGTTACTTGCACAAAAGCACTGAAATACCATGACAGTCAACCTGACACTAAGTGACTAATCGGTGGGTAGTAATGGACAAGCTGGACGGAGTGATGATGCACATTCTTGGCAAGACAGAGCAGGACCACTCAAGATTTTATGACCCTACTCAAAATTAATGTGAAATACAATTTATGAATTGTTTATTTCTATAATTCTTCATTTGGTATTTTCAGGCTACAATCAACTATGGTTAATTGAAACTACAGAAAGCAAAACCATGGATAAATGGGACACCAGACTTGGGCATATAACTTGTTTTAGCCAATAGAACCAAAGTGGGAGTGATTTAGGTCAGTATAAGCAGAAACATTCAGAACAATTTCAAGTTTTAGGCAGGTTTTTTTGTTACCTCTACTACATGAATGGCATTTCTAAAATGTAGGCTGCTCCTTCATCTTAGAACTTAGAATGAGGGAGATACAAGGAACAGAGCCACATCCATCCTACAGCTGCCTCCAGCAGTACCAGAGAGAAATGAGACTTTGGGAAATGACTCATCAGAGACCTTCTCTTCAGTGTAGAACTATATGGGGGTGAGAGTGGGAAGAGAGAGAGAGTAATCACTGGCTGATTTCCAGCTTCTTTTTGTTCACAGCCAGGTAGACGGTTGCATCGTTCACTGAGGGTAAAAACCTTGCAGAAGATGATTTGTGAAGAAGGATGAGTTTGGTTTTGAGTATTCTGAGTTAAAGTGCATGGCAGAGAAACCTAGTAGGTAGAGGTATACCTCCTCAATGAACTTGGAATAGAGCCACCATATAACCCAGCTATCCCACTGTTTATCCAAAAGAATGGAAAATCAGACTCTGATGATACAGCCACTTCAATAGTTACAGCAGCACAGTTCACAATAGCCAAGTTATGGAACCAGCTCAGGTGCCTACCAACAGATAAATGGATAAAGAAGATGTGGAATATAAACACACTGGAGTGTTACTCAGCTATAAAAAAAAAAAAGAATTCAATAATGGCATTTTCAAATAAATGAATGGAAACTGAGAACTGCCGAAGTCTGGCTTGGCACAATTCAGGAGCCACTTGTCAAAAGAAACTAACTTTATTTTTAGAACTACAAACGCCAAACAAAACAGCTCCTCAGGGAAAAACCCTCAGAGCCCAACTGCCACCACCGGCTTCCACAAGCCTCTCACCCCCACACCAGCCTCTCCACCTCCCACAATCCTCCTGCTCTTGGGGCCGATTGGCTGGGTTGTGTTGCCAGAGCCAAAGAAGTCCCCCAATGAGCAGCTCTGTGGAGGAGCCAATCAGCTAGATGTTGCTGGGGCCACTGTGAGTCAATCATCAGCCGGCAGCTGGAAGTTTGCTGGGGCCCCTTTGGCTGTGGCTCTCAACAGAGAACATCATACTAACTATGATGAAATAAGCCAGGCTCAGAAAATCAAGGATCAAATGTTTTCTCTCATATGTGAAAAGCTAAAGCAAAATAAGGGGAAGAAGGCAGTGGAGAGACAAGGCAGGATGTCATAATAACATAGGGACAATCAGAGGAGTAGAAGAGGGAGACTGTAAGGAGAGGAAGGATAGGAAAGGGGAGGAAATATGAAATTAATTTAACTAAAAATCATGTACATATACAAATGTACCAAAGAGAATTTCATCTTTATGTATATAGAAAGTATCAATCAAAAATAAAGAAGTGAATGAAAAATCAGTAGAGCAGAGAAAGGAGAATAAGGGTAGGGAGGAAGGAAGGAAAAGGGGGGATGGAGATTGAAATCAAATTCCTTGCATATAGGATTTTATCAAAATAAACCCAACTACTATGCAGAATTATGATGTTCTAATAGAGAAATACACAATGATTGCTATACAAAAAAAGATTGCAAATTTCAACAAGAATGACCCAAACAATGTCATTGCCACTTTCATCAAAGAACAAATAAAATCAAGATTTAAAATCAATACCCATAAATCAAATGTATTTCTGTACATCAGTGATGAATCCTCTGAAAGATAAATTAGGAAAACTACCCCATTTACAATAGCCTCAAAAAATATATATGTATATATATATATATATACACACTTGAGAATCAACTTAATGAAAGAACTCTACAATGAAAACTACAGAATGCTAAAGAAAGAAATTAAAGAAGACCTAAGAAGATGGAAAGAGTTCCCTTGTTCTTGAATATGAAGAATTAATACTGTCAAAATGACCATACTACCAAAAGCACTATACAGATTTAATGCAATTCCAATCAAAATCCCAATGGCATTCCTCATAGGAATAGAAAAAGCAGTCATGAAATTCATCTGGAAAAAATAACAGAGACAGAATAGCCAAAGCAATCCTTATCAAGAGGAGAGAAGCAGGCAGCACAACAATACCAGACCTTAAACTATACTACAGAGCAATAGTAAAAAAACTGGCATGGTATTGGCACCAAAATAGACTTGTAGACCAATGGTACAGAATAGAGTACACAGAGACAAACCTAAATAAATACAGTTATCACATACTAGACAAAGGCACCAAGAACATACTGGAGAAAAGATAGCCTCTTCTACAAATGGTGCTGGGAAAACTGGAAATCCATATGCAGCAAAATCAAATTACACCCCTATCTCTCACCATGCACAAAATTCAACTCAAAGTGGATAAAGGACCTAGGAATAAGATTAGAGACCCTGAACCTAATAGAAGAAAAAGTAGGCCCAAATTTTCATCATGTTGGATTAGACCCCAACTTCCTTAACAAGATTCCCAAAGTGCAAGAAATAAAGTCAAGAATCAATAAATGGAATGGATTCAGACTGAAAAATCTTCTCAGCAAAAGAAACAATCAGTGAGGTGAGAAGAGAGCCTACAGAATGGGAGTAAATTTTTACCATAAGCACATAAGATAGAGCACAAATCTCTAAGATATATAAAGAACTCAAAAAACTTAACACACACAAAAAAACCTAAAACAAAATAACCCCATCAATAAATAGGCTAAGGAACTGAACAGATACTTCTCAGAAGATACACAATTGATTAACAAATATATGAAAAAAATGTTCAACATCTCTAGCAATTAGAGAAATGAAAACCAAAACTACTTTAAGACTTCATCTCACTCCAGTCAGAATGGCAATAATCAAGAACACAAGCAATAATGAGTGTTGGTGAGGATGTGGAGAAAAAGGTATACTCATACATTCCTGGTGGGACTGCAAATTGGTGTAATCACTATGGAAAGAAGTATGGAGATTCCTTAGCAAACTTGGAATGAAACAACCATTTGATCCAGCTATCCCACTCCTTGGTCTATACCCAAAGGACTCAAAATCAGCATACTAAAGAGACACAGCCACATCAATGTTTATAGCAACATAACTCACAATAGCTAAATTGTGGAACCAACCAGATGCTCTTCAATAGATGAATGCATAAAGAAAATGTGGTACATATACACAGTAGAATATTACTCAGCATTAAAAGAGAATAAAATCATGGCTTTTGCAGGTAAATAGATAGAGCTGGAGAATATCATGCTAAGTGAAGTAAGCCAATCCCCCAAAACCAGAGGCCAAATGTTTTCTCTGATAAGTGGATGCTGATTCATAACTGGGGAGGGGCAGGGAGCATGGGAGAAAAGGAGGAACTTTGGACTGGGCAAAGAGGAGAGAGGAGGCAGGGAGGTAGGAAAGATGGTGTAATGAGCAATGGTGTGACTCTACTTTGTGTACAGCCAGAGAAATAAAACAATTGTGCTCCATTTGTGTACTATAAATTGAAATGCATTCTGCTTTCATGTATAACAGATTAGAACAAATAAATAATTAAAAAATGATAGTAGGTATACCAGTTGGACTCTTATCTGGATCTAAATTGAAGTTATAGGAAATTGTTCATTTGCCCATAGATGGTACTTGAAGCCTTCAGTCAATAAAATATCAAGCATAGAACCATGAGAGAAGGAAGAGAATGAACACTGGCACATTAGCAGCAATGGTGGAGGAAGAGGAGCTTGGAGAGGGATCTGAGCAGGGTGGGCCAGGGAAAATGGAAAACACCCAGACTATGGGTAAAATTCAGTTATTTAACCATGGACACTGAAATCCCTCTTGGGAAAAGAATTCTCTCTCTCTCTCTCCCTCTCTCTCTCTCTCTCTCTCTCTCTTTTCCTTTCAGTATCCACTTTAAGACAACCCTGTGAGCTATGGCTAGAGGAGAACATACAAACTCATGCATAAGTTAGGAGTGAAGAAACTAAGATTTGAAAGGATACATGCCTTGTCTGAAGATTTTTGAAACTTTTTTTTTATTTTAAGTTGTGGCTAAGAAACAAAAACAAGTAATAAAATATTTATTATTTTGCCTTTCTAAGTGTACACAGTTCAGTAATATTAAGATAACCACATTAGTATGCAATAAATCTCCATAACTTCCTTATCTTGAAAAACTGAACTCTATTCATTAAATACTAACTCCCCATTCTTTCTTCCCTCCAGCCCTTGGCAACCACCATTCCACTCTCTGTACCCATGAATTTTATCATTCTTGGTACTTGATACAGTATTTGTCTCTCTTGATTGGCATATTTCATTTAACATAATGTCCTCAAGGATCATCCATGGTGAAACATGTCAGAATTCCTTTCCAAGGGCTTAATAATGTTCTATATTCTGTGTGGTCCTCATTTTGTTTATCTATTCATCTGTTGGAGGACACCTGGGTTGTGTCTACCTTTTGGCTATTGTGAATAGTGCCACTATGAGTATGAGTGTGAAAGATTTTTTTTTTGAGACATGGGACAGAAAGGGGACCTTGAGAGTAGAATATGAAGTCAATAGAAGAGATGCTGTTAGTATCTTATATGACAGAGCAAGAGAAGTTTTGCTCCTGATTAGTTAGGGAGAGAAGAGAGGAAAGGAGTGAAGCAGGAGAGGTGGACAAATTATCCAGAGAGGTGGGGACCCTGGGGGTGAAGGGGGCCAGTGAGAAACTACCATTGTTTTGAGGTCAGCGGAGATATCCAAATGCTCAAAACAACATGGGTAAAGTGGTCATTTTACTCAATTTCCCCGACTCAGCATAATTTCGGGAAGGTCTATACACCTGTGGTCTTGTGAGTTGTTTGTGAGTGGAAACTGAAGAGGGGATTAAGTTTCCCATTTGGGTTGACATGGGACACAGAGAGAGTGGGCAAGGGAGATCAAAAGGAGCTATCAAGTGTCCTATGCAGGTAGCAGTCGTTCAGGGTCATCAAAGATGATCGTGAGAGTGTGAATTCCCTGGGAATTCGCAGACACTGTGGGGAGAGATCTGGACTTCCATAGAATGTGCTCTTGGGCTTTGGTCTTCCATGGAACATAGCTAGGAGCATGAGTCCATCTCACCCAGATCAGTGCCTCTTCAACCTTAGGATGCCTAAGCATTTTCTGAGGGTGCTGATCAAGTGCTGATTTTGTTTCTGCCATTGGGCGTGGGACCTGGGATTCTGCATTTCAACAGTCTCAAGCTCACTCACAGGTAGTGGTGATACTGCTAATCTGTAGTCCTCACTTTGGGTGGTCCTCACTCTAGATCTCAAAGGGATGGAAAATTCCTGATGGCATTTTGCTCAATGGCCCCCTCTCCTCAACATTCTTCCCACGTACCATTTCCTGAGAAAACAGGGTTCTCCTCTCTTCTCAGCATGAGGCTATGAAAGGGTAATTCACAGGGGCCACTGCTCTCTTGTTAGCCCTTGCCTTAGTCCCTGCTCAAGCCACACCCAGGTAGTGTGGAGGTCACACCAGGGTACACTGAGTGGCCCATTCTTTATTCTTCATGCTTTGGCTCCAGGTATTAGAACGACGATCTGCAGGGGGTAAACCAAACCTTTTCTCCATGGTTGCCCACAGGACTCCCTCTCTCAGAAGGATGGAGAAGGACAAAGTAAAATTTTAAAATGACATTTCTCTTTAGAAAGGTCACTTTGGAGAGCCAAACATTAATTGAGTGCTGTATCGTGAGAGGGCTGTGTGGTAAACTCCCTTGTTTTTGACAGATGTTGAAGCAGCCCGAGCCAGAGTTCAGGAAAAATGTTTTCCTCACATATCCACCCCAGCCCCAGAGGCTGTGATAAAGTTGGCTAAACTACATTCAGGTCAAGTCAGGCTCTGGTAACCTCACGGGAACCTCAGAATTCACTAGCCAAAGTGGAAATGGTGGGTGGAGAGCACCTAACAGAAGAGAGGAGGAGGGGGAGACCTCACTCAGTGGGGTACCAGGCTTGAAACCTGGGCCAGGAGCTTCAGATACTTAAAGATCTAGTGACTGTCTACATGCTACTGCCTTCTTTTGCTGAGGACAGCCCAAGTCATTCAAAAGTATGTGTGTGTGTGTGGAAAGACTGTCACTTTGAGCTGAAATCTGCATTTCTGAAACACCCTAGCTTAGGACTTTTGAATTGATGCTATTCTCCATAGCCACAGTGAGTGGGACCATGCTACACCTCTGCAGCATACCTCATGGTCATAGCTGTAGGCCATCTAATGTCAGTGCCACTTGATAAAAGGAGGGGCAGGTATTCTCCAGGGTTTCAGGTAGGAGATCCTTAAGATGTTGCTTGTGCTCACAGTGAAGAGCCCCAGCTCTAGATTTTGATGGATTGCATTCAAAGCCCAGCTACTCATTAGCTGTGTGTCTTTGGACAAACCCCTTAACACCCGTAAGCTTGGGATCCCTCATCTGTAAAATAAGGATAGCAACATTACATATTGGAGAAGGTTGTTATAAGACTCAATAGAAATAAAATACTTAAGTCTTCAGTTTATAGAACTCTTCCTTGTGTTATGGCGGGAGAGAAGAAAAACCATGGAAGCTATGTTACTGATCCAAGGCTACAAAATGGCAGCCACATGTGTAGAATGCAGATATTCTGATGCTAAATCCAATCAGTGTCTTATATTCCTAACTCCATCAGAGATGGAAGCTCCCTAGTGATCCTCACATCGGCAGGGCCAGGCCTCTCAATGTCCTGCTTATAAGTGTTTACACAGTGGTGTGGCAAGTTTCCCTCCCTCTGGCTTCCCGTAGCCTGAAATTACTATGCTAACTTTTTCTATATTGGAGTTATGCACTCCTCTTTCCCTACTCTTTCTCTTTAAAAATATGAACACACCACTTGGGTTGGGGGATAGAAGGGATCCATGATGTATGGAAGATTGTCACGGTCCATCCACTGCACAGATACCAATTCCCTCATAATATTTGTGCAAAGTTCACAGTACCTGTGCAAAGCACAGTTTATTCCTGCTTCACCTGTGAAGAGAGAAAAGCTCAGAGTAGTTAAGCAATTTGTCCAGAGTCACACAACTAGTACTAGATGGGACAAAAACTTGAACCATAGGATTCTGACTCCACTGTCTGTACTCAGGGCCACTGGTTTATTCCACAACCCAATACTACTTCTTTGTTATAAGAGGAGATTAGTAGTTGCAGAGGGCTTCCCCTGCAGAGGACAATTACAGCTGGTTTTGCCCTCCCTTGTCCACCCTCTTCATCTCTTCCATATCAACATAGATGTGAAACTTAATTTCTTCCTCATTTCCCACCAAAACAAAAACAAAAACAAAAAGAATACAAAACATCACACACAGAGCATTTGTGTGTAAGAGATGACTCCTCACCGTGTCCACTACTGTGTGGATCTTACATGTAACATACATGATCTTATCCATCCATCCCAACAACATAGGAGAAGGACACCATTGCCTTAATTTTGCAGCTGGGAAACTTGCAGACAGTACATATATCTATTAAGTAGGAACTCAGCCAGCACTCTCCTTTGGACCATGCAGCCTCCAAGTTTGTACGCAGTGTCTAACGAACACCCCAGGGGGCCTTGATCAGATTCTTTCAGGATGTTACAACAGGCACTTGGGGTTGGGCAGGTCCTGAGTCCAACTCTTCTACAAACAAGCCTCATTCACCAGGGTGGGGAGGTCACTAGGGAAGAAAGGGGTGGTGATGAGGGCTGTCCAATGAAGCAGGCAGAGAAGGCTTCCAGAGAGTCTGGGCTGGGCAAGAATGAATGATCCAGGCAGGCTGTCAGTGTCAGGAATTCCAGCTGCTTTCCAGAGGGTACATCTGGCATACCATGGATTGCTCGAGTCCAGCTATGTGTGTATGGAGGCAGCCAGAGGGTCAAGGGTGTATGGTCCAGGAACAAGGAGGTGTGCCCTACCAGAGTCAAAGGGGGGGCCACAGGCAGGATTAGACCCTGGGAGAATCAAGTGGGACTTGTCTTCTGAAAACCTGGGGAAGTAGACTATCCCAGTGGTCAAGATGGAAGAGTTCTGAGGCCACACTGCCTGGGCTAACCCCAGCTGTTCCATTAGTGAGCTGTGTGGCCTTGGCAAGTTACTTTAGTCCTCTGTGTCTTGTGTTCCTCATCTGTCAAATGGGGATATGAATAGAACCTAACCCATAACTTTGTTGTGGAGATTAAATAAGTGAGGGGGAAAAGCAGCCCCAAACTGCTTATAGCACTATGAACTGGCCTAACACTGAGTCATTAGGTGCTGCCTGGTACTCACAGCTCGGTTGCAGTATTCTCTTATTGAACATAAATAATCTTACAGATGAGACCCAAAAAGGACTATTTCATAATTTTTTCTAAGCACAATCAAAAACAAGGTCACTATTCAAATCATTAAAAATATCAAACATACCCCACCCAGCTAATAATGAATGATTGCTGCTTTACTACTGATCAAGTCTTTAGCCTCTGTCTAGTCTTCCCTCCTTCTACATATAATTCACTAAGATGCACCATCATAGGAATCATCCCTGTTTCCTGACAGCTCTCAAAAGCCCTGCTTTCCTTGAACTCTGCCCCAAATCACATCCTATAGGGAGTTCTTTCTAATACCCTCACCTGAGGCTCCCCACGGTCCCCTGTGACATGTGTTCTTCTTTGTTGCAATGAGTCAATAAACTCAATTTCGTTCAAGGACAATTGTGTTCCTGGTGGCCTTCAGCTGGAGGGCACAAGTTATCAGAACAGCTCCTGGGTTGCTACCAGCATTCCCAGCCAGGCTCCCATATAGGGAGGTCTAAGAGGGAAAGCCACGGGGCTGAGGCCACGCACACCTTGGTGTTGTCTTCATCTCTGGTTGAAGCTGGGTAACCATTTTATCTGATTTCTAGTCTGCAAGAAGGAAAAAAAAGCAAGTCTATCTAAAGGGACTTTGGTTTTAAAGAGGTGACCTGGAGGCTTCATGAATCACTTACACTCAGTGATATCACCATATTGCAAGGAAAAAACAAAAATAGGTCTCTAGCCAGGTGACCATGTGCCCAGCTTCCACTGGAGAGTTATCTAGTCTAACCTTGGGAGCAGGAGTGGCAGAAGCAAGAAAGCAGCGTTTGGAAAATAAATACTGATCGCTTCACCTACCAGGTCACTGAGACTGAGATCAATTCTGTAGTGAGTGGAGACCTGTAGTGAGCAAAAAGCACAGAGATTGTTCAGATGTTTGAATCACACAATACCAAATATCAATTATTTGGAATCATTCCAGCCAATCTTGACATTTATCCTCAGTTTCCTTCTAGAGATTGGTACTGGACAGACAGCCTAATCCACAAAATGTGTTGCCTGAACACTCATGTGCACTCACATACATATAGGCAGCCATGTGTGCGCTCGCGCGCGCACACACACACTTAACATGCACAGATCCTAATGGAGTACCAACGAAATATAAGATATTTTGTACCCTCCTTCTTTTCTACATGTTCATGACATGGTTGAAAAAAAAAAGAAATGAAGTTTTAGGAGCCAGAGATCTGGGTTTAAATGCAGCCTATGACATCTGTAAATGTTGTACCTCTGGGAAGTTGTTCAATTTCTCTTGACTTCTGCTTCTGCAAAATGAGTATAATATTACACAGCTTAAAAGACTGTTTTGAAATTACATAAAATTTCATGCTTATTTTTCTAACATGATGCTTTAGGTATAATAAGTATGTAATAAATTGTTATTTTTTTATTATTAAACAGCTGAAGCCCAAAACAAGTTTATAGGAAACTAGGACCTTTCCATCTCCCATGCCCTCCCACCCCGCATCTCCTCCTTAATATAAAGCTAGATCCTTTTATAAACACATGCTGCTCTTGAGTGTACTTATTTATTTTTAAAAAGTCATGACTGTTTATTGATGTATAACTTGAACACAAAAAGGCACACAAATCATAGTGCATAGTTCACTGATCATGGTATTAGCACTTAGATCAAGAACAAGAACATTATCAGTGACCCGGAAGCTCCCCTCCATACCCCCTCTGCTAGCTATCCAACATCTAGGCTGAGTTTTCCTTTTTATACTTATTCTTAGTTTCTGTGGGTCAGGGATTTGGCAGTGACTTGGCTGATGGTCCAAGCTTGAAGTCTGTAATGAGATTCACTCAGATATTGGCCTGAGCTATGGTCATCAGGAAGGTTGGCTGGGGCTGAGAGATCTACCTCCAGGATGGTATCTCTATACCTGACAAGTTGATGCTGGCTGTTGGCAGGAGGTCACAGTTTTTCTCTCTTTGAGTCAAAAAACAGGGCTGCTTGGGTATCCCCACAATATGGTGGTTGACTTTGCCCAGTGTGAGCAACCCAAGAAGAGCCCCAGATAGACATGGCCTTGAACATCACACATCATCATTTTCTCAGCATTTTATTAGTCACCCAAGTCACTCTTAGTGTGGGAGGGCACTATAGAAGGACATGAACTCCAGAAAGTAAAGATCATTAGGGGCCATCTGAAAAGGCTGGCTATCACACCATGAAGCCCTTCCTGACATCAAACAAAGGCCTTTTTTCTTTGATAATTGAACCTGTAAGTTATTAGCACAGGCAACAGGTTAATTCTGATGGATGAGGAGAGAGAAAAAAAGAGAATACAAAACACTAGGTCAAGTCCAGGGAGAAAGGCAGGCATGCATAAAACAGACAAGATGTGGCTGGGTATCCTACTAGTAGTAAATTAAAAAATTAAGTGTGTCTATGCTACAGGGAGGACTATAAGTATAAGCCAAAATACACTCCTTTGTGTACTAATTAGATTATGTTTTCTTTTCTGCCTATGAAGGCTCAACTCTGGTACTGTTTGGCTGATGGTAGCAGCCCAAAATATTCTTGATTTTTCTCACAGATGAATTTACCATCCATCTATTCATGTATTTGCCTCATATAAATCATCCAGCAAATGTCAAATGCTATTCTAGAGGGTGAAGGCAGGAGGTATAGAAATTAATAAATACACAAACCTAACATGAGTGATAAGGGAACAGGGAACTAATACTTATTGTGTATCTCAGGCATTCTAGTACCTTCATATTTATTGTCTTAATTCCGATAACTACCTTCAAAGTTGGCAGTACGGTACACTGAGACTTGAGAAAAAAAGTAAACTGAGACTTGAGAATTTAACTAACATAGAGTCGGAGCTAAAAAGTAGTGAAGTTGAAAGCTCTGGTATAAAGTAGAAGGCAAAGATAAAGGTACAAATTAAATACCAGAGTGAAATACCACTATAGTACCATGGCAGCGCAGAGGATAGAGGTTTTGCTTAGGGAAGGAAGAGAGTTCTGCATGGGAAACAGAATTTCAGCTGGGTCTTGGGAGATACATTGAAGATGATTGAAAAAGGTCATGTCAGTAGTAAATAGCAAAAAAAAAACCCCAGAAGCTTGAAGGTAATGCATATCAATAGTAATTCATACCGAGAGAAACACCTAGACATACGCATGTAATGTGACTAAAGAATGTGCACAAAGGACAGAAGTGGCTGGAGGGATGAGCAAAGCGGATCTGAGCCACATCCATACCAGACAGCCCTAGGCCCAGGAGTTCTTTAATGAAACAGAGCATCTGAGGAGGCTAAATCATCACTTTCACAACTTTGTGTGAACTCCTTTCAGTCAGCTTGGATAATGTCCTCTTCAAGGTTATTAGAAATTAAATTAAGAGTGAACAGCAAAAAACATGTATTGACAAACTAAAATTTTCCAAATAATTTTATCAAAATGAGAAATATAATTGCTCTGGTTTGAATCTTCAATGTCCTCCCAAAGCTCCTGTGTGGAGGGCCTGGTCCTCCACTGATGGCATTATTGGGAGGTGGCGGAAACCTTCGAAGGTGGGGCCTAGATGAAGGAGGTGAGGACTGATGGGAATACTGGGAGCCTGACCTCTGTTTCTCTTTTTTTCCTCCCAGCCTCCATGAGGAGACCCACTTTGCTCTACCTGCCATAATGTTCCCTGCCATGATGTTCTGCCTCACTGCAAACCCAAAGGTAAGGGGATCAACCAACCAACGAGCCATGGACAATCCTCTGAAACTATGAGCTAAAATAAATCTTTATTCCTATAAGCTGTTTATCTCAGGTATTATGTTACATTTACAGACAGCCAACTAACATAATCGTTGATTGATGACAACGACAATATATGTACTTTTATTAACAAAGTTGGACCCGGAGAACCCCAAGTGAGGCCAAGAAAGGGGTGGGTTCTTGGGTTTAGACATGAGAAAGATTAACAAAAGGACAGCAAGGTAGCCTAATGGTCAGGTCTGCTGCCAATCAGAAATGAGAGAACTCCCTAAAAGATAGCAGGTAGAGGGTTTCTGGTTCCAGAACAATCCAAGGATCTCTGGGCTCAGAGGAGCCTAAAGGATGATTGTGTATTGACACTTTAAGTTTGAGAAAAGTGACGCTGGGAAGCAAAGATGAGTTTTCTTTACACAGAACTCCTCCTAATACATATCAGCCTTGTAAAAATTTCAGAATATAATGAGCTCGAGAAGGCGGAGAGGCAGAGAGCACTTGAAAACCACTCGGTGCGAAACAGGGCTGCCACAAGGGGAACTGTGTCCTTCCCAAATTCAGGATTGGAAGTCCTAATCCCCAGTATTTCAAAATGTGACTTTATCTGGAAATGGGGCCAATGCAAAGTCAATGAGTTAAGAAGAGATCATACTGGAGTAGCTTGGGCCCCAGATCCAATAGACTGGTGTCCTTCTTGAAAGGGGAAATTTAGAAACACACACAGGGAGAGAGACCATGTGAAGATGAAGGCATAAATCATACTGAGGTGACTACAAGCCACAGAATGCCAAAGATTGCCTAAAATGCACTGGAAGTAAGAAGGGACTTGGAACAGTTTCCTCCTCCCAGTTTTCAGAAGGAACCAATGTGTGGACACATCGATCGTGGACTTTGGGCTCCGGGACTATGAGACAATACCTTCTGGTTGTATAAGTCACACGTTTTATGGTATTTTCTATGGCAGCTCTAGGAAACTAATATAACGACTGTAAGAAAGATTATACAGGAGTCAAAGGAGGTAGGCAGTACAAAGGAAGAAATGTTGCATTAATGAAATAATTAAGCTATGCATTAATTCATTCAATCACTAAGCGTGTATGAGACACCTCACTTGGCCCTGGAGCATGAAGAATCACAATAGCACTCTTTGCCTTTGAGAAGCTCCAAGTGTACTCCAGTCAGCACTTAATAGGCATGAATAATTTGGAGGACCAAAGGAATGAGATAGGCAAAGGTTTGGATGTAGAAGTTGACATCAGAGCCAGGCCTTGAAGAATGTCTGCCTTTACTTGCTGGTTGCTTAATGGAGTTGATTATTTCTGTTACTGGAAAGAGCTTCCTGTGATCTCTACTTGGTCCACACTCTCATCAAAGGGAAAAAAAACCCCATAGACTCACCATATTTGTTTAATACAGCAGGATCAAACAAATGGCCCCAGCAGCCCAGGCGGGTTGACGTGATTTCTTGCCCTAGATGACCTGCCTGCCATTCCTGGGAAAAGTGGCAGCTGAGACACTGAGCTCTGGCTGCTGAGGTCCGACTCCCCCAGGAGCATTAGGCTCGTGCAAGAGCTGACTTCAGAAATTCACCCTCATGGGGGGGGTCTTCCTATTCTGGCTGCCTAGACCTCCTCTGCAGTGCTAAAAAGTCAGACTGTGTTATTTATATATTAAAACAACAACAAAATAACCTTTTCTTTCCAAATGCATGAGAAGCCAAGCCTTCAGCAGGTCATTAATGTGTTGATGTTTTGAGGGGCTTCCAAGTTTTGAAACAGGAGCCAGGCCTATTGGCTTTAACCTTGGGATTTCTTGGCTCTTCTATATGAGGCCCCCTAGGCTCCTATACTTGAACTCCCAGAGGCCACTGCTCTGAGCAAAGCTGCTAAGGAACAGAGCAAAGAAAAGAACCAATTGCAATTGGTTGCAAAGAAAAGAACCACATCTGCATCTCTGGAAGGATATCAAAAGCCCTGGGGGGAAAGGCGACCTTTTTTGACTCCAATTGCCTCCCTTCTGGTCTGACACACTCCATGAAATTCCATGGAAATGATGGAACCTATTCCTTTAGGTTCCTAAGGGAGAACAATGGAGCAGGATGGAGACTGGACAAAAACCAATAGTTGCTTTACCTCTCTGACCACACTGGAAAGCTTCTGGGAGAGCATACATTCTCATTTGTACCAGTCCCTGGGGATCCATTAGGGAATTGCATCAAGCCCTATTCACTGTGGCTGTTACCTGACTGGATTCTCTAGACATTTGTTTTTGTAAACTAGTGCTTGATTCATCTCTACTAGTGGTTTTGACCACTACGTGGGTGGAGATATTTCAAGACATATTTCCAATCCATGCTGTTCACTTCAAGCTTCTGACTCTTGATTGTTCCCTAGTGCCTCATCCTCAACTAACCCATCATCATTCCTCACAAAATTATCCCTCTCCAGGATTTTCTTTCTTCAGATTCCCAAGTCAGAAACATGGAAAGCGTCCTTGACTCTTCTATACATCCAATCACTCAATAGGATCTACTAGTACTTCCTAAATGCTCCTTATAATTATTCCCTCCTCTCCACTCCTGCGGATACTATCCTAACTCAACTTTTGCTTAAACTCTTACAACAGCTTCCAGAAGGATCTCCCTGCTATCAGCTCATTCCCATACAATCCACTCTTCACTTAGCAGCTCAAATAGTATTTTAAAAATGTGAATCTGCACTCAGATAACAAGGACTAGAAGGGAATTACTTCAACATAAAAGGGCTGAAAACATGAAAAGCCCACAGCTAATATCATACTCAAGAAAGATGGAAAGTTTTTCCTCTAAGACAAGGAGCAAGACAAAGATGTCTGCTTTGGATACTTCTATTCAGTACAGAGGTGGAATGCCTGGCCAGAGCCATTAAGCAAGAAAAATAAATAAAAGGCATCCAAATGGGAAGATAAGAAGTAAAATTGTGACTGTTTGCAGCTGACATGATCTTATATGTAGAAAACTCTAAAGATTCCACAAAAAAAACCTGATAGAACTAATTAATGAATTAGCCAAGTTGCTAAATAGAAAATAAATACACAAAAATTGGTGTATTGATTTTTATACATTAACAAAAAAAATAATCTGAGAAGGAAATTAAGATTACATTTGCAATTGTATCAAAAAAAAAGAGTAAAACAGGAATAAACTTAAGAAGACAAAAGACTTGCCCATTGAAAACTATAAAGCATTACTGAAAGAAATTGAAGAAGACAAGTAAAATGACAAGATGCCCCGTTTCCATGGACTGGAAGACTTGCAGTTGTTAAGGGGCTGACTTTACTCAAAGCCATCTACAGATTCAATGTAATCACTATAAAAATCTCAATGATGTTTTTGCAGCATTTTTCTCCCAAAATACATGCTAAAATTGATATGGCACTTCAAGGAACATGATGAGCTGAAATGATATCGGAAAACTTCCTGATTTTGAAACTTTCAGCAAAGCTATAGTAATCAAAATGGTGAAGTACTGGAATAAAGATAGATATAGATGAATATAGTAGAATAGAGTGCCCAGAAATATACCTTCATACATGTTCAGATGACTTTCAAGAAGAGTTCCAAGAATAGTCAATGGGAGAAAGGACAGTCTGTTCAATAAATGGTAGTGAGAAAACTGGTTGTCCACAAGCAGAAAATGAAGTTGGACTCAAAATGGACCAATGACCTAAATGTAAAAGCTGAGACTATAAAAATGTTAGAAAACATACGAAAAAATATTCATGACATTAGATTTGGCAATGACTTCTTGGATATGATACAAAAAGTACAGACAACAAAAGAAAAACATAAATAAGTTGGATTTCATTAAAATTAAAAACTTGTGTGTGTCAAAGGATACTATAAACAGTGGAAAAGCAACCCGTGGAATAAGAAAAACAATATTTGCAAATCATGTGTCTTATAAGGGATCTATATCCAGAATATACAAAGAATTCCTATAACTCAACAACAAAAACCAAAAAATTCATTTTAAAAATTGTCAAAGGACTTGAATAGGCATTTCCCCAGAGAAGATACATAAATGGTCTATCAGCACATGAAAAGATGCTCAATACCATGAAATATTAGGGACAATCAAAGCCACAATGAGATACCTCTTCACACTCTTTAGGATGGCTATTAAATATACCCAATCAACTAACTAACAGCCAATCAAACAAACCAATCCCCAGAAAACAACAAGTTTGGTGAAAATGTGGAGAAATTCAAATGTTTATAAAAGTAAAATAATGTTGCTGCTGTGGAGAACAGCACGGCAATTTCTCAAAAAATAAATCATTGAATTATCAGGAATTTTTACTTGTATGTATGCACCCAAAATAATTGAACATAGGACTCTAACATAGTTTTGTACACCCATGTACATAACAGCATTATTCACAATAGCCAAAAGGTGGAAGCAAAATACAGTCTATATACAATCGTGATTTACATACAAAATGTGGCATATATACATGCTACAACCTGGATGAATTTTGAGGACATTATGCTGAGTGAAATAAGTCTGCCACAAAAGGAGAAATACTGCATGATTCCACTTACATGAGGTACGTAGAGCAGCCAAAATCACAGAGATCAAAAGTAGAAAGGGAGTTGCCAGAGTTGGGAGGAGGTAAGGATGCGGAACTAGTATTTAATGGGTGCAGAGTTTCAGCTGGAGAAAATAAAAGACTTCTGGAGATGAATGGTGTTGATGGTCACATGATAATGTGATTGTACTCAATGCCACAGACCCCATGGACCTGTATACTTAAAAATGATCAAAAAGGTAAACTTTATGTTATGTACATTTCATTGAAATTAAAAAATGAAAATCTGTTGTGACACTTCCATCTTTAAGACCCTTAAGTGTTGTCCTACCACTTTGGTGGTAGGGTCACTTTTTTAACTCACAGGCAAAGGATGTGGCCTATGTCCTTTCTTCATGTGGCCTATGTACTCCTGCTCATAATTCTGTATTTTATCTTTTTTGTTTCAGCAACAGGTAGCTTCTGGTAGTTTACCCAAAAGGAAGGTGATTTAGCCACCTAGCTGCACTTACACATTTTTCTCTGCCTTCCTCAGTGCTTCTCAGCCGTGACTGCACATTAAAAGCAGTGGGGAGCTTGCAGAAATATTAGTGCCTGGGTAGCACTCGAAACTAATTAAATCAGAAACTCCTCCAGGGGAGACACAATCGTCAATGTTTTGTTATTATTTTTAGCTTCCCAGATGATCTGAATGGAAAGCCACTGCTCTAGAATATAATTTCCCACCTGCCACAGCCTGTTAGTAATTTATTCCTCAGAGTTCAGCACAGACACCCCCCTCTAAGACATCTTCCCTGATGCCACCTGTGTGAGAGGCTGGGCCCACACCCATGCTCTGGGGTTCCAAAGGCCCTTGTGGCGGTACCCACACCACATTGCAGGTGTTCTAACTTTTATGTTTTCACCAGGCAGCACTCCTTGAAAGTCAGAGATGATTTTTTCATTCGTTCTTTTTTTAAAAATTAATTTATTCATTTTAACTAAGTATATATGTCTGCAGAATGCATTTTGATTGATTCGTTGTACACAATTTGCAGCACGATTTTTCATTTCTTCTGATTGTACATGATGTAGCATTGCACTATATGTGCAATCATACATGTACCTAGGATAATGATGTCCATTATATTCCACCATCTTTCCTGCCCCCAACTACCCTCCCTCCCCCCTCCCCTTTGCCCAATCAAAGTTCCTCCATTTTTCACATGCCCTCTTCCATTATGGATCAGCATCCACTTATCAAAGAGAATATTCGGTCTTTGGTTTTTTGGGATTGGCTTACTTCGCTTAGCATGGTATTCTCTAACTGCATCCATTTACCTGCAAATGCCATGATTTTATTCTCTTTTATTTTATTTATTTTTTAATTATTTTTTATTGGTTGTTCACAACATTACAAAGCTCTTGACATATCATATTTCATACATTAGATTCAAGTGGGTTATGAACTCCCAATTTTTACCCCAAATGCAGATTGCAGAATCACGTCGGTTACACATCCACAATTTTACATAATGCCCTATTAGTAACTGTTGTGTTCTGCTACCTTTCCTATCCTCTACTATCCCCCCTCCCCTCCCCTCCCATCTTCTCTCTCTACCCCATCTACTGTAATTCATTTCTCTCCTTGTTTATTTTCCCATTCCCCTCACAACCTCTTATATGTAATTTTGTATAGCAATGAGGGTCTCCCTTCATTTCCATGCAATTTCCCTTTTCTCTCCCTTTCCCTCCCATCTCATGACTCTGTTTAATGTCAATCTTTTCTTCTTGTTCTTCCTCCCTGCTCTGTTCATAGTTGCTCTCATTATATCAAAGACATTTGGTATTTGTTTTTTAGGGATTGGCTAGCTTCACTAAGCATAATCTGCTCTAGTGCCATCCATTTCCCTGCAAATTCCATGATTTTGTCATTTTTTAATGCTGCGTAATATTCCATGGTGTATAAATGCCACATTTTTTTTTTATCCATTCATCTATTGAAGGGCATCTGTGTTGGTTCCACAGTCTAGCTATTGTGAATTGTGCTGCTATGAACATCGATGTGGCAGTATCCCTGTAGTATGCTCTTTTAAGGACTTCAGGGAATAGTCTGAGAAGGGCAATAGCTGGGTCAAATGGTGGTTCCATTCTCAGCTTTCCCAGGAATCTCCATACTGCTTTCCAAATTGGCCGCACCAATTTGCAGTCCCACCAGCAATGTACAAGTGTACCCTTTTCCCCACATCGTCACCAGCACTTGTTGTTGTTTGACTTCCTAATGGCTGCCAATCTTACTGGAGTGAGATGGTATCTTAGGGTGGTTTTGATTTGCATTTCTCTGACTGCTAGAGATGGTGAGCATTTTTTCATGTACTTGTTGATTGATTGTATGTCCTCCTCTGAGAAGTGTCTGTTCAGGTCCTTGGCCCATTTGTTGATTGGGTTATTTGTTATCTTATTGTCTAATTTTTTGAGTTCTTTATATACTCTGGATATTAGGGCTCTATCTGAAGTGTGAGGAGTAAAAATTTGTTCCCATGATGTAGGCTCCCTATTTACCTCTCTTATTGTTTCTCTTGCTGAGAAAAAACTTTTCAGTTTAAGTAAGTCCCATTTGTTGATTCTTGTTATTAACTCTTGGGCTATGGGTGTCCTATTCTCTTTTAACGCTGAGTGATATTCCATTGTGTATATATATACCACAGTTTCTTTATCCATTCATCTATTGAAGGGCATGTTCATTCTTGGTGTCTTCATTCCAGGAGAGGGTAAGGACCACTACTTCCCTCCCCTTGCTGTCTTACCCATGATAAAGGTCCTCACTTACATTTTCTCCTTCCACGAAGGCCCACCAAAGTGAGGACATCTGCACATTCACTCAGCAGTCTGGCAAACGCTGCATTGGGGTGAGTCTCTCCAGAATCCCAGGCCAATGCTTTTTCTTGCTAACAGAAGAAAAGCATATGAAAAGCAACTAAAACTCACACCTCTCAACTTGCCTTGAAGCAGCACCTGGAGGGTGGCTCATGATCAGGATCACCAAGGTGGCTTATCTTGGAGGTATGGAGGGAGAGGCTACATTCCTGCTGGAAATGCATAGTTATGTGTCTGTGATTTCACAACCACAAGAAGTCAGGAGGCAAGAGTTCTGGGTCTGGCTCTGGTCCTGTTTACTTGAACTTTCACAAATAAAATTGCCTCTCTGAATTTCAGTTTCTTCATTATTAAGAGAAGATTGCGATACTTTTCTTTCAAGTTCAAAAAGTGTTTTGATAGTCACATCAGCCCATACAGAGTAGAATGGAAGAATAAAAGTAGATATTTTCACATAGTGGGTGAACATGAATGACAACTCACAATTACCTGCAATGCTATGGATAAATCTCACAGGCATAAGGTTGATGAAAGAAGTCAGACATAAAAGTACAATACTGAAGGATCATCTCTATCTCTATGTGTATCTATATCTATGCATATGTGAAGTACAAAAGAAGACACAATGGTCTATGTGGCAAGAAGCCAGAGAGTTAATGTGGTGGGAGTGAGTGGTGACTGGAAGGAGCCATAAAGGGGCTGCTGGCATGAGAGTCATATTTACTTCTTCATCTCTGTGCTCATTTCTAAGATTGTTTAGATAGTGAAAATTCATCAAGCCGCGTGTCATCCTTAAAGCAAAGGAGAATAGTAAAATACCATGTTCGTTAAATGCCCCTTTCAGATCCCAAGTTAAGGAGACAATGAGAGAGGGCTTAGACAGGAATGTCCAGATAAATACTATCTTGAAGGACACTGACCCCCTCCCTCAATGCTTTTGCAACCAGGACAAACTCGTGTTATCTGTAGGAATTGCTTTCTTATACTCCAGGACAGCCAATTCTTGGGATGCTGGTCATACAGAGAGCAAAGCAAACCAAGCAAACAGAAGATGTCGCGGCTTCTGTAGCCTAACTTAGAAAACTCCCCTCCCTCCTGTAACTTTCCTAATTTTGCTCTGTAGAATTGAGGAAAAGGGGGCTCATCTAGTCAGCAGCAATTGAACAGAGATGCTATCTGCCCAGCCTGTTGCCACGGGATCTTCCTTGTAAGCATTTTTTTCAATAAACTTTATGCCTCACATGGCATCTTAAGGCATTTTCTTGGGCCTCTTGGCAATCTATCCCACTACCCTATCACAACTGTGCTGACATGTGTGCTTTTCTGTATGTATATCATACTTTAAATCTAAAACAAATGAGTTTCATGAAACACACACTGAGTAATGATAATACACCCGGATGACGATTATGGTATGTAAATGTAGGTGCATGTGTATGCATATACATACACATGTCTGTGTGTATATATACATATAGGAAACCTAATTTTCCTTCTACTATAGTCATGGTGGCAAGTACTTTACACATATTATCTCATTTAATATTTACAGAAATTCCATTTTACAGAAGAGCAAACTTAGATCAGAGAAAATAAGAAACATGTTCAAGATCAATTTGATCCTGGGCAGATTATGGCTTCTTAAACTTAGACTTCTGGCCAACTCAAAGTAAGCATTCGATAGAGGAGGCCAGGTTTTAAAATTAGAAAGAACCATGCTAACTTTGTGGACTTGGACAAATTTCTTAACCCTTCTGTTGACTGAATTTCCTCATCTTTAATATAAGAAAAATAATAGTACTTGATCTTTGGCGGGGGTCACAGGTGTTAAGGATTGGTTAAAAGGAAATGAGTACGAAAAGAAGAAAGACCTATTCCCTGGTTATCCTTGCCCTCCAGGGCGGTATGGGAATTCAGGAGCGTTAGAAGGCTAGCATTTGGGAGAAAGCAACCTCTGAAAAAGGGAGGAAATGGAAATAACAGAGAGAAGGAAAATAAAAAAAGAGATAAACCATATATAAGAAAGATTTTTTAAATTCTTTTGTCTCATTTATAGAAGGGGAAAGAATGATAAACATGTACAGAATGCAAATTACCTTTACAGACAATTCTCGGTACTTTCGGGAGAGAGTACCCTGAGTCTCTGATTTTGAAACTCCACGTCCATGTTTACATTTGTACATGTCTTGTAAATGTTCTAAGTCTCTAGTTCCTTATCTGCAAAACAGGAATATTGATAACTACCTGACTCTCTGGGGAGAACAACATAAAAATAGAGATATATATTATTTAAAAAGTTCAAACACCATTTGGGTCCAGGTAAAAGTCACTTTTACTTGCTATACAACCCAAACCATATGACATTTCTGAAACTGTTTTACTCATCTGTGAAACACATAAAAATAGAACCTACACCATAGTCTTGTTAGAGGGATTAAGTGAAATAATGTTGGTAAATGCTTTGCATAAAGTCTGGGAGATATTTAGGGTCCAATATGTGGCTGCCTTTGTAATAGAAAGAACCATCGCAATAGAATCATTTCTTTAGTCTTTATTGTTGGGAAGTGAAGAAAGTGAGATATCCAGAGCATTTCAGGAAAAGGAACTCAGGGAACCTTTTAAAAGTCCATGTTTCTCAGCCTTTTTAATTTGTCCTTATCCTGAAATACTGCCACTGAATCGTCTCCCTGAGGTGTGTGTACAGCCTCTCGGTGAATTTTCTTTGACTCTGCAAGATTAGAAGGCTCCCATCTCCTGTGATTAAACACTCCCAAGACATTGGATCGTTTCCTGAACTTCATTTATTTAATAACTAATCTTTTATTTGCCTTCCCTCATTTAAAGGCAGCCAGTCTTGTTCCCACCTCCATCCCTCTTCAAGGTCTCACCTCTTCAATCACTTGGAGAATACCAAGACACACTGCAAACCATTTTAATGGAGGGCTGATCAGTGAAAGACATTTTTCCTCCTGTCAGTATCTCAACCTAGCAGTATTTCAGATGATTTTCAGTAATCTCAGCAAATTACTCACGTCATTCTCCCACAGCCACCTAGTTAATATTCCCAGGCAACAGGTTTCTTTCAGCTCTTTTGTCTGGGAAGGGCTATTCCACAAGGTCTCAGAACTCTAAAGAATTCACACAAATTAAGCCCTAAACTGCAAGAGTCACATTTTCCCAAGATAATAATAATAACTACAATCTCTGTGTCAATCACTGGACCTGTATTATCATTTTATTCTCCACAAATCTATTCAGTAGTGCCTTTGTGTTCACTTTATGGAGGGAGAAACTTGGATATGGGACAATGTTACTCACAATGTGGTCTATGAGTGACAACATTACCTAGATGTTTAGTAGAAATGCAAATTCTCTTGGGCTGGGGATGTGGCTCAAGCGGTAACGTGCTCGCCTGGCATGCACAGGGCGCTGGGTTCAATCCTTAGCACCACATAAAAATAAAATGAAGATGTTATGTCCACTGAAAACTAAAAGTAAATATTTAAAAGAAATTCTCTTTCTCTCTCTCTCTTTCTCTCTCTCTCTCTCTCAAAAAAAAAAAAAATCAAATTCTCCAGCAATCCTACTGAATAAGAATTTCTGGGGGTGGTGTTCAGGATATATGGTTTGACAAGTCCCCTGGGTAATTTTGATGCAGGCTCAAGTTTGAGAAGCACTGGACCAAAAAGGTGAGTACCTAGTTCACAGAGCTAATAAGTGGCAAAATAAGGTTTGGAAATCCAAAAATCAGGGTTGGGGGGACTTTAAAATGATATAGTTCACAGAACTGAGATTTCAAGTAAGATTACCTTGTGCAATAAGACACCTATTATTTTTTACAGTAAAATGTGCAGACTTAGCTCAGTTCTAGGACTGGATTAATTGGGTAGGTCAACAACTTTATGGCTCCAGCTCAAGAGTGTCTCTCATTCTCTTGGCTTCTTCTTCATGTCACAAAGTGGCCACAATTCCAGGCATCACATTTTATTCCTCAAATGTCCAGAGGTCTAAGGATGGAGGAAGGAGGAAATACTCTTTCTCTTCTTCCGTGTCTTTTTCTGAGCCCTATTTTATTTCCTCTAAGAAGTAGTTTTCCCCAACCGACCCCTTCTTATGTATTAGTGTCTAGAATTTCATCGTACACTCATTCTCAAACTAATCACTGGAAGAAGATGACAATAACATGGTCAGATAAGACTAATCAAGATTCACCCCATCTGAAGCCCATGGCTGCTGCATGAACATAGTCGATAAAAATGCTCATCGCAGAAATGGGTGCAAGGTATACAATGGTTAAAAAATGCTTGAATGATAGGAAGATATGAGAACATGGGAATCCAGAGAGAAAAATTAAAAATGTATGTCATAAGAAATAGAGACCATAAATTTTTTGAGCATGGAGGAAAAGTACATAAAGTATGTGGAGAGATGAGCCCTGGAAACAGGGGAGAGGAATGGTGTGGGACCTTGGAGATGATCAGCTGCTGTTGTAACCTTGGTAGAATACCAAGGTTTTGGATGAGGTGAGTGGCAGTGAATGAGGTTGGAAAAGTAAGTCTTTTGAATGAAAAATTGGCAAGAGTAGGTGACTGATTGACAATGGAGAAAGGGTATTACCACCAATCTTCATATCCATTGCCAGTTGTTTCCTGGCCCTGCTGGGGCAGGATGAAAATATAAGTGCCAAGGACAGTTTTAGGTGATTTAAAAGAAAAAAAAATGTCTGATGTGTGATAGGTTATTTAGAGATATGTACACAAATGCTTCAATTTAGCACTGGACTATGTGATAAAAATAACAACAGTGTCATTTATTTCCAGCCTGTTATGTTCTGCTGGTTTATGTATTTATTTAACTTTATATTTATGGTAGCAAATTTTAAACATAAACAAAAGGAGAAAGAGTAGTGTGCATAAAAAGAAGTATGCATAAAGTAGTATTCACAAAGAGTAGTTTGTATCATGATCAGTTTTAGCATGATCAATTGATTTGTCTTCCCACTGTCGCTACCCACCTTCCCCAGCCCAGGTTATCTTACTTTAAAAACAGCTTTATTGAGACATAATTCATAGACCACACACTTACCTATTTAAAAATATATAATTTGATAGGTTTTAATATCTTCTGAGAATTGTGGAACCATTATTACCATTTTTTAACATTTCATCACCCAGAAGGAAATCCCATACTCTCTGCCTAGCACCTCTATGATAACTTCCTCTTGCTAACCCTAAAAAAACCAATATACCTTTGTCCCTAAAGGTTTCCCTACTGTGGACATTGCATATAAATAGAATCACACAATATGTGGTCTTTTGTGATTAGCTTCTTTAACTTAGCATAATATTTTTGAGGTTCATCCATGTTGTAGCATATATTGATACTCCATTTAATTTTGTTGCTAATGATAATATTCCATTGTATATATAAACTACATTTTATTTATCCATCTATCAGCTAATGAACATTTGGGTTATTTCTATATTTGGGCTATCTGAATTGAATAAGACTGCTATGAGATTCGTGTACAAGGACATTCCTGCACAAGTGGGGATTTGTTTTCATTTCTCCTGGGTATGTGTCTTAGAGAGGGTTTGCTGGATCATATTGTAATTCTATGTTTTGGGGAACTGCCAGACTGGTTTCCAGGGTGGCTGCACCATTTTACATTTTTGTCAGCTGTGTATTAGGATGCCAATTTCTCTGTATCTTCCTTAACTCTTATGATTATCTTTTTTTCCTCTTCCCAATTTTTATTGATACATTATATCTGTACATAATAATGGGATTTATTATTAGGTATTCACAAATGCACATGATATAACAATATAATATGGCCCATATCCCTCCCCAGCACTTCCCTCTCCCTTCTCCTGTTCCCTTTCCTCTACTGATTTAGATCCCCATCTCCCCCTTCCCTGTCTTTCTAATTTGTCTTTTTTGATTATAGCTATCATAGAGGGTGTGAAGTGATATTAACTTGTGATTTTTATTTGCACTTCCCTAGTGGCTAATGATTTTGGACATCTTTTTATGTTCTTATTGGCCATTTGAATGTAGTTTTGGGAGAAATATTCAATCAGATAATTTGTTCATTTTTAATTGAGCTATATTTTTATAATTGAGATGTAAAATTTCTTTGTATATTGTAGATAAAAAACACTTATTAAATATGTAATGTGTAAAAGTTTTTCCTCCCTTCTGTGAGCTGTCTTTTCCTTTTCTTGATGATATCCTTCGGGGCACAAATGTTTTTAGTTCTGTAAAAGTCCAAGTTATCTATTTTTTTTTCTTTTGTTATTTGTATTTGTGGTGTCATAACTAAGAATTCGTTGCCTAATTCATGATAATAAATACATATACCTATGATGTTTTTACAAATGTTTTACTGTTTTAGCCCTTACATTTAGGTGTTTGATCCATAATGAATTAATATGGTATGAAGTTGGAGCCCTACTTATAGTGAGATAGGGGTTCCCCTTCATTCTTTTGAATGTGAATATTCAGTTTTGCCAGCACCATTTGTTGAAAGAATATTTTTTAAAAAATGATTAAATGATCTGTTATTGTTTAGATATTAGATGTCCCCCAAAAGTTCATGTGTGAGACAATGGAAGAAAGTTTAGAAGTGATTGGGTTATGAGAGCCTTCCCTTTCCCAATCAGTGAATTAATCCCCTGATAGATTAACTGAATGGTAACTGAAGGAGATAGGGTGTGGCTGCAGGAGGTGGGTCATTGGGGATATGCCTCTGGGATACGTATTTTATTTCTGTCAAGTGCAGTCTCTCTCTCTTTGCTTCTTGGTGGCCATGTCCCCAGCTGCTTTCCTGTGCCACACCCTTCCACTGTGATGTTCTGTTTCACCTCAGGTATCAAGGAATGCAGTCAGACATCTATGAACTGGGACTCCTGAAACCACAAAACCCAAATTAACTTTTCCTCCTCAAAATTGTTCTTGTCAGGTCTTTTGGTCATAGTTTCAGAAAAGCTGACTAAAACACTGTCTAGGCTTCCTTTTTTGAAAATATGTAGACCATCATCACTACCAGTTATTTTGGCTCAAATCCCAGAAATTATGTCACTTCACCTGTAAAATGTGTATCTCTGGACTTCAATTTCCTGATGTTGACTGTCTCACTGCAACCATTAAGGTACTTTTATTGGAATTAGACAGAAAAAAAATACTGAAGCATGGAGGGATTGAGTGACTAGCCCAAGATATGCAACCACTGAAGTGACAGAGCCAGATCCGAGGCTGTGCCCTCGCTGGTACACCATTATCCACTGCAGCCAAAGCACAGTGAAATATAGCAATAGTGAGGACAGCATAGCTCAGGCAACACTGGCCTTCAGAACCTTCAGAGCATCATTTAACTTGTTGATGTTCTTCAATGGCATCATCACCATCTCTATTTGCCCTTCATCCAGAATTCTGCTCATCTGGAGATAGAAAAACATCTCTCTAAAAACTCATAAGTCATCTCCTCAGAACTCATGGAGAATGTGAGGTAGAAAAATCAAAGGGGGACAAGGAATCATGATTTCCCATCAGCATGAGAAGTGAGTTGTCCATCTGAATGAGGAGCAAGTTGACCAACTTTCAAAGGGAATTTTAATTTTGTTTACTGAAAGGAAGACTTGAATTACTGGCCTTGAATTGAAAGACACCTTTAGTGTTAGTTTTTTTTTGTCAACTCTTATTTCACAAACACACATATCTAGTGACCTTCCCAAATTATTAGAAAAGTGATAAAGCTAGTAAGTGGCAGAAAGGAGACTTACAAGCAGGTCCTCTGGTTCCTATATCAGGGAATAACAAAGAGTTTTGTTCTTAAAGCCTATTGGGCATGAAGTTGCAAGATAACTTGCCCTTACCAAGCAAAAGGTACTTAATAATATCTCATGAGACTCTAAATGAATGTCATGAATATGGGAAAGGAAATAAAAATTTCTGATGATTGGGACTTTTCTGAATCTGTCCATAGGGAAAAGTAATTTTCAAAGATCTATAAGGTAACAACTGATCCAATTTCTGAGTCAGAGGTAAAATATACATTCCAGGAATTGGAGAGCATCATGCAGATTCTGTCATCTTTTCAATAAGGCAAAGAAGAGAGTTGGGCTCAGACCCAACTCTGATATACTGCCCAGGACACAACAGAAATACTGTAGAGAGCACAGGCTGTTAAAATAATGGGGTGAGGAAGAGATGTGTTCTTAGGTTAGAATGGTTTAGAGTCTACATCAAAGTTGGTAGTACTGGAGAGGGGACACTAACCAAGGACATTACCTTTGGGACTTGCACCTCCCACCCAAATCCTTCCTCTACCACCAGAAAGTTTCCCTGGGGAGGACTCTGATGGTAACCTTCAATAGATGCTGGTGCAAGGCTTCAAGATCTACTAGATTAAGGTTTAGAGGTCAGCTCTTTTTATTGCCTAGCTATGTGATCATAGGCAAGCCATTTCACCTATCCATGCCTCAGTTTCCACCTCTGTGCAGTGGACGATGCTGTGAGGATCAACTGAAACCATGATGTGAAAAGCACTTAGTACATAGTAGCTGTTTCGCTCGTGACTGTGTCCCCTCCCCTTGAGTTCTTCTCTAGTTGTGAGTTGTATTCTCCATGTCTTCTCTTCAGGTGCTCTTTGGATCTCAGGACCTGTATCTTTTAGTATGGGATTGAATATTTTGTTCTTGTATCAAGAGAGTTTTAGACCTAAAAGTAAAGTGGCCCTGCTGAAGAATCTGAGGCCAGAGCATTGAAAGCAGAGTGGACATTTGGACACTCCATTCAATGCTGGCTCCTTGGCGTCACTGTGGTGTGCCTGGGACGCTGGTTGCCATGACCACCTAATTATTTCCTCTAGGTTTGACCACCACGACGAATTAAAACACTTGCCAAACTCCCAGCCAAATAAGCAGCAGATGTCCAATTTGGAAAAAAAAAAATCATTCCTGACAATAATGTTTGGTTTCCCCTCAATCACATGGGGCCATCCATAGAAATGGGGGCAGGGGAAAGGCGCCTGTGGGGAACCAGCAACAAGACCTGGGGAGCAGCGGGGCCAGGCTTGTGGTCTAAATCTTCCCCTGGGTGAACCAGGCAGGAGGTGCTGCTTTCAGACATGAAGTACTGGCTAATTTACGGAGTCCCATTTATATTTACTTGGCTTTAGGACAAGCTCTGAACAGCCACCCAGCAGCCATGGAGGGCAAAGAGAATGGCTTTTAGAGTCTGACCACTTTTGCCTCTGACTGGCTTGGTGACTTTGGCCAAATTCACTTCTCTGAGGTTTGGTTTCTGCATATAAATTGAACATCATATAATACTTGCCTTATGAATTTGTGGGATTAAAGAAAACATCATGGGATTTAGCCCAGGACTTAGACCTAGTAAATCCTTAATGGATGTCAGTCATAAGTTTATTTTAAAAGGAAAGCAATCTAATTGACCCACTCTTCCATAATATATGAAGATTAATGAGTAATTTAGGGAAATACAGAATCTCATCCAAACAAAAGGTGTTTTCCAAATTATTAAGTACCTTATTATTTTATAGGAGATTGAGATCCAGAAAGTCAAGTCATTTGCCTGAGATGACTCAGCTGGTGGAACTGGAGGGCTAGGGTTAGAACACCCATGCAATGCTTTGTCATTCCGCATCCTGTGATGCCTACAAAAGGGAAGGAGAGAAAAGAATTAGTGTTTATTCAACCAACATCTTCCATTCATAGACATTTTTCATGAGTTGCCTCATTTAATCCTTATGGACAATAGAATATAAGGCATTATTCTTATTTAACAAATGAATGAGCTAGAACATAAGTTCTAAAGAGCAGAGAATGTGTCTTTCTCATTCATTTCCGTGCCCCAAGACACAGACAACAGACAAATCAGTTTAATTTCAAAATTCCAGTATTCATATTTTTGTTAGTGGGAGGTATTTGAGGTTAAGAGTTATCAAAAAGAACTAAAGCTAGCTTATAAGAATGAGGGGGAAATGCTATAGAAATAAGGAGTATTTTATTTCACTCAAATACAGGGATTCAGAGAAACTGAACAGTGTTCTGGAAGTAGGATCTCAAATGTATTGACAATCAGTTTCTCTCTAATGTCTGCTCTTCTTTGTTTCTCTCTCTCTCTCTCTCTCTCTCTCTCTCTCTCTTTCTCGTCTTCCATTAGCATCCATATTTATATACAACAAATTCAACCACCAGAAAAGAGACTGAATCTTGAGCCCAGTTAAAGTTTCTTGAAGCACAGATACAATCAGCACCTTGGGACCAGCTCTGTAACAATCAACTCTGGCCAAGGGAGGATCACAGACTAGAATTGCTAGTCTTGGCTCTCTGGAATTGAGCCCTGTGCATCATGTAGATGGTGGAGTGAGGAAGTTCTAAGAATAGAACAGCTGGAAAATAACCCAAAGGGTATTATAAAGTCACACCTCCTTCCTCTTCCTGCAACATTAAGTGCTGGTTTCAGGTATTATCAAAGCCAAGCAGCATCCTTTTCTTCACTGCAGTTTGATCTTCTTTGAATATCTTCTATTCCAAGCCTTGGATATGGAGCAGTCGTCAAAGATAACCAAGTCTCTGTCTCCTGAAATCTGAACTTTACCTCTTTAGTTTATGAAATTTCATACTTTCTTCCAATCATCCATTCCTTTGCCTAAGCTTATTTGAGATGGATGTTTGTCACTTCCAATCAATGAGTTCTTACGAGTACAGAAGTATGTATATGGAACTGACTTTTACCACTAGCAGAGACTCCCAGTGTGAAACTGGCTAACATAGATAAAGTAGGGTGTTGTGAGGACTCTGTCGCATGGGGCTGGGTATTAGCAAGGCTTGTGAGGTGGGAGAAAAGCAATTGATTCAAGGATTATTGGTCTTTTGCTAGAATTCAGAGAATTATCCATAAAATAGTAACTTCAGGGAAACTGGTTAGAGGAATATCAAAATAGCACCAATTTCTTAATATCAAATTGGGAACTCTTTGCTTTTCGCTCTTAGTGAATAGTGCTGTATATGGCTATGTCTTCTAGTAAGAAGTGCATTTTGGCCGATCAGAGAATAACTGAGCAGGTTTACAACATTGTTTTTACAAATCAATTTCTTTCTACCTGTGGTTAGCAATTGAACCTGTTGAATCAAATGATCAAAGATCTTAAATATAGGCTTAAAGTTAGTGCACAAATTAGCATATTGTATCTCTACTAGGATTCAAAAGAATCAGGGAAACCTGATGCTCCCAGATCACTTCTGAGCAACTCTGCTATTGCATCCTTGTCTGGAAAAGTTGTAAACGCTTGAGTGCATGAGTGGTGGAGAGGAGACAGAAGTCACAGGGTAGGGAAGATAAGCCTTGCCTCACTACTTCAGGCTATTGTTTTTCAAACTCAGAGGTAGAGGTCAATAAGCTAAGAGCGAAATGCACAGAGTACCCAATTTGATATTAAGAAATTGGTGCTATAAAAATAAGGGCCAAATTTAAAAATGAAATTTTGGCAAGATTTCCAGTGTTGGCTACTAATTAGTGTACAGAATCTTCCATAGTTTCCTCCTACCACTCCATGCATTCAATAGCTCCAGCTAACAAAGGAGGTAAAAGAGTTGCATTACAAGAAATGCTGAGTCTGGTGAACAGGAATCTGTGCTTGCTCAACCCTTCAGGTAACCTTGAATCCACATTCATAATACAAACAGAAATGAACCACCCAGGTAATCCTATGTTAGAACCCACCTCAATCTTCTTCTCAAGTTTTGTCACTGGCATACACTGGGCAAAGAAAGTTCTCCTAGTGGAAGAGCCCAGGCAGAAAAGAGTCTTGATATCATCTACTTCCCTGACCTTTGGAATAATGAGTATTCAGCATGTCAGCTGCAAAATGTCAAGGAGCCCAGTCAGTTATGTTCAAAAGGAGGAATCAGCCTTGACCAGAAAATCCAAGTTTGGAAATCATTGGCCTTTGGATTTATCACTTAAGTAGAATTTTAAACTTTGTAATATTGAGAAACAGATGAATTTGGATGAAATAAGAATTGTGCAATAATAATAACTAACACTTATTAAATTCTTAGTATAAGCCAGGAACTGCTCTAAGGCCTTATATTCATGATTTATTTAATTGTCCCAACTATTATCTGAGGTAGGTACTATAATTTCCTGCATTTTACATAGGCAATAAAGTGCCTTGCCAAAAGTTGAACTGAGATTTGAATTATGATTTGAGTTATTAACCATTATATTGCATTTCCTTTTATCTAACTTGCCTTGCAAGAGTTTGCTTTGTTTTTTGTTGTTGTGGTTGTTGTTGTTCTTCTTCTTCTTCTATCTCCTCATGCTGCTGATTCTTGGAAGCCTATCTCTAACAATTTTTTGAAGCATAACTGACAACAATCAGTACAAATTGATGAGTTTTGACATATATTTATACCCATGAAAATATCACTTCAATTCAGATAAGAAACATCCATCATCCTCCACTGGAATCATATAATATGTATTCTTCATTGTCTCCCCCCTTTCATTCAGCACAATTATTTTGAGATCTATCAATGATATTGAGAAGATCCATAATTTGTTCCTTTTTATTTCATTTATTACCTTGTATGGATGCTCCTGTGGGTTGCAGTTATACAACAGTACAGTATAGTAGTTATGAACAATAATATATGTTTGTTGCATGAACATGCACTTTAATTTAAGTTTATCTAGGGGTGCAATGACTGGGTTTAACTTTATAAGAAACTTCCTCACAGTTTTCCAAAGCAGTTGTTCTAACTTCCTTCTCCCCAGCAATGCTTGAGAGTTACGGTTGCTCACCAATACTCAATATGATCAGTTTTTTCAATGTTAGCCATTCTAGCAGGCATGTGGAGGTATTTCATCATGGTTTTAACTGGTGTTTTCCTAATGAAAAATTATGTTGAGTATCTTTTAATATGCTTACTTGCCATCTACATTTCTTTTTTGTTGAAATGCTTATTCAAACATTTTGTGTTTTTTTTTAAATTGGGTTGTTTAATATTATTATCATTATTGGTTCTAGTTCTTCCCTCTGTAGCACCTTCTTTTTCTGTAAGAGGACATTCTACAGATTAGAATATAGAACACAGAGATACACATGGTTTAGTGGACAGGGTACAGGCTTGGAAGTGATTGGGTATATTTGGACTAGAATTCTAGCTGCATTTCTAGATAAGTCTTATCACTTGGGGCAATTCAGTATATATCCTGAGCCCCAGGGTGTCCATAAAAGCTACTGGGACCCAGTGAACCTATGACCTAGTGCTTCCATGAGGAATAAATAAAACACTCTTGTTAAACAAGTAGCAAAAGCAATGAGGACAACCCAAGGATGGTGGAATGTGATGAACATCATTATACAAAGTACATGTATGAAGACTTGAATTGAGTGTCAACACACTTTATATACAGAGATACAAAAAATTGTGCTCTATATGTGTAATAAGAATTGTAATTCATTCCACACTGCTGTCAAGTATTTAAAAAAAATAAAATCAATAAAAGATAAAAAATAAAAAAATTAAAAACGAATAAAATGGAGGTTACTTATAAGAATTGACTGTGAGAATTTATTAGAATCCCCTAAATGCCAGATGTTAATGTAAAACAATATCTGGAGTGGCATCTTGCTTATGATTTACTTTTTTCCTTCTTTTTCCTTCTGGACATTAACACACAGTTTGATGAAGAGGTTTATTCCAAAGAAGCACACTTGACATGCCCAGTGATGCCACACTGTGATGCTACCTGCTGTGGCACTAGACACTTAGTGGAGATTGGGAACTCTCTGATCTGGAGGCTTCTTTTCTTTTGCCATCTTGTTTTTCCACTGTACCTCATCCCTTTCTGAGCTCCTCCTTGTTTCTATCTTGCTCCGATAGACAAAACAATGGTCACCTCAGTGTGCATTACTTTTTAAAGTAATGCTACAGAATTCCCAGTCTCTCTGTCAACAGGGGCTTGAAGGTGCAGATGGTTATCAACAGCTAATAAGGAAATCTGTTTTCTACCATTGTGCATAAAACATAGTAGCCGCTCTTTCTGGATCTCTACCATGTGCCCTGAGAGTCTCCAAGGGAGTTGAGCTGCCCTTGCTGTGTTCCTGCTGGGGGAAGGGTAGGAGCCGGAGAGGAGGGTGATAGCTATTGCCACTGGCTCTCTGACAAGAAAAAGAGCAGCTTCCAGACAGAGTTCAACCTGAAAAAAAAGGCTCCCCCGCTGTGCAGGAATTATTCACTCTAGGATCTGCTTCCTGTGCAGTAACATCAAATATTCCCGCTGGCTGCAGAAGCTTGGCTTTAACAGCTTAACTGTTTCATTCCCATTCTGCATCCTCTACAAAAGCCCCTGCCACCATGTGGGGCACAGGATGGTGCCCTTTCAAGACTGTCCTCTTCTTCATTCTGACTTCCATTCCCAAACAGGTATTATGGCCATCTCTCCAACTTCTTCTGTGATCAATGTCACTGAGATTCTACGTAAGTGTAATTGTTCCATCCTCCCTGGGCGACGCCTTCTTTGTCCTTTTCATTCCTGTGAGTCTCAGTCCCTCAGTCTCATCTATTTGGATGAACCCAACAGCTGACCTTGCAGAAGATGCTGTGGAGCCCATGGACTGTCCCAGACTCATTCGAAGCCTGCATTATTCTTCCAGAGTTTTAGGGCTTAGGCCTTTCCTGAAGAGCTGTGGTATTCTGTCTGCTGGGCAAAAATCTGATGATATCTTAATATCTTATTGGTAAGGCTGGTGAGATATCTGAAACAGTCATTTCTCTCGCTAAATGGAAACCTTCTAGTCCTTTTCCTGGAGACATTCATAACAAGGGCATGTAGAAAGGGAAGTTGCATTAAACCCAGAGTCCTGTGGGATGCCACAGAAAGACTGGCTTAGACTCAAATGCTAATGGCCCAGCCGATGAGCATGGACAACACGATTACACAGAGAGGCAAGGCCAAGTTCTGCACTCTCTCCCCCCCGGCTGGCAAGTGCAACCTTCCTGGAACAACTCCCTGCCACCTCCCATCCGCTCTGCACTTAAAAAACTTCCGGGAATCTTTCTTCCTGCCCCAAGCCTTTCAAGACAAACGAATGGATGAGAAATCACCCGATCACCCTTACCTTCAGGCAGAATAATGAGAAGACCAAGCAAAACACTAAGTTAATTATTTTATAAAGGAATGTAGTTGCCACTAGAAAAAAAAAAATTCCAGGTAGAGCTTAAGGGACCACCTGAGTGAGGACAGGGAAGAGGGGTTGTGGAGAGCTACCGTGAGCCAGGTCCTCCCTGTGCTCGGTGGGTTTGTCTTACCTGTTTCCTCCAACCCTCACAACGGTCTTTGGGAATAAGCTATATATTATGGGCTTTTTGAGTGAGAAGATAGAGGATCCCAGAGTCTGAAGAATTTTGTCTCCAGTCTCACAGTGATTAGCAACAGGCTCAGGATTTAATCCTAAGTCCATCTAATTTCCAGAGCTCATGGATTTCTTACCGTACTCATGTTTTAGCTTTTCCCATGGACTATGCTCCTCATTTGACCCACCCACACTCCACGCAGCCACCCTCTGATCTCTGGCTGTGCTGTGCTTCAGACCCCGAGGCCGAGTTAGGCCAGCCAGGGCTTGTTTTTCTCTGTTCTCTGCAGTTTTCTAAGCACAGTCCACTGATGGAAAACTGATGGAAACCACCGTTGGGGAAGTACTATCTTGTCTTTTGATTGGTGTCCTGGGGGTCATGGGCCTTGGTGGAGGATAGCACCTCCTTCCCCCTGGGCCCACTGTGAGGAATGATGTCTGAGTTCTAGTTTTAAATCTGACACTGCTGTCCCAATCATTCACTCAGTCCCTATGTTCTGTTGTTTTGCTGGTGATGCCTGTGTGTTTGTTGCTGGTTAGTCTGAGAACAGCTCCTGTGCTCAAAGTTCATTTGATGAATAAAGGTAACTGACCCGCCCTCAGCCTTTCTCCAACTCAGGTTAATGGTTCTACCCATTTCTTGAAGAGGTTCATTTTTCCAAAAACCTCTATTGACCATTTTGGAAACTGAGAATACCAAAATGAATGAGTCATGGTTTTAGACTGCTAATAGTTCACAACAGTGTCAGTAAGACAGATACTATCATTCATTGGTCAACTCCAGGAATGGAAGCCATTCCAGGTATTTCAAGCAGAAGGGATTTTAATAGGGGATTAGACACTTGTGAAATCATCTGAAGAGCTGGAGAAGTAGATTCTAGATTCCAGCAATAACTTCCAGAGAGAGCTATTACCTTTGCCCCATCAGGAAGATGGGAAGTCAGGAAGCCCAGGAACTACCGAGCTCTAGATTCTAGAATCTGCAACTGACCACATACTTGCAATATAGGAATCAGAAATTCGGAAGTGGGAAACTGTTGTTGCTGATATTAAAACTGATGACCCTTGACAACCACAAAACTATTGACGGGAGACTAGAATGCAGAAAAGTTTTATGTCTCCACAACTGGGCTTTCCAGGAGAAGATACTTACAGCATCAAAAAGCCATCTTTTAATTCATTTCTGCTTTTTAAATCCTATACCTGTGTAACTTAATTTGCATCTAGAAACTTATCTGCAGGAGATCTGGGAAATGACTCACACTCCAGAAAATGAACGTGGATATTGGGAAAATAAGTAGAAATGTCTGCTACCGACTTAGGAACATATATGTGCACTAAAGTGGTAGAGGAAGCACGTGATGCAAGGCACAGTAGGTTGCAATAAATGGAAAGCTCAGTTCTACCTGGAGGTTAGGGACAGTAAAGAGAAGAGAGTCTCCTGCGGAGTCTTGAGGAACAGCCTATAGAAGTCTGTCTCAAAGTGGGCTGAAGGTCATTTAGGGCAGAGTAAGCTTTAGCTATGAGGCAAAGGAGTATGCAAAGTTCACCTAGAATCAGCTTTACTTCGTTTGTCTGGAACAGAAGGGAGAAATAGGAGTATAGTGAGCAATGAGTTTTGATGAGGAGTAGGGCCCAGGATAAAGCAGACCTCATGTACCAGGTGCCGCAGTCTGGCTGGGCACGAATCACCAGCCACTCAAGAGGAACAAACTTTATTTCTGAACTCCACCAGCACACTCCACATACGCTTCCCAGGAACTCTCCCGACTGCCATGCGGCTCCTCCAGGAACCACCAACCAGAAGTCCCTCCTCCGGCACTTCCCCAACCAACGTGAACTCTTCAGGAATCCCTGCTAGAGCTCAACCGGAACTCAACGGGAACTCCTCGCGAGAACTCAAAAGTCATCATCTTAAAGGCTCGCTGGCATCACCTCTCAACCACTACTTCTGGCAAAAATGCCATGTGTCATCCCGACTTGGCTGTGGCCCTCAGCAACCAGGCTCAAGGGCTCAGACTCTCTCCTACATGATGGGGGAGATCACTAGAAGGTTAAAAGTAGGTAATGATAAGGTGACATAGGTTTGATAAAATGCTATGGTTTGGATATGGTCTAAGTGTGTCCCCAAAAGTTCATGGGTTGGAAGCACATGTTCTCAGTGTGGTACTACTGAGTGCTAATGGGGTCTAGTTGAAGGTGATTAAGACATTGGGGGCACCACCCTTGCAAGGGAGTTCTTGTGGGAGCTTATTAGCTATGTTGTTGTAAAAAGAACGAGCCTGGCTCCTAAATTTGTCTGGCTTCCTGTCTTGCCATCTGATCTCTCCCCCTTACAATTCTCCCATCATAATAACCGTCTACCATGCCATGATGCTGCCAAAAGGCCCTCCTGAGCTAAGTAGATACTGGCACCATGATCTTGAGTCTCTAGAACTATGAGCTAAATAAACCTATATTTATTATAAAATTCCAAGCTTCATATATTTTGTAATAAAAAACACAAAATGAACTGATATAGACAAGTCATTCTGGATGCTATCTGGAAATGCATTGGAATGACGAGAAATCAGAATAAAGAACAGTTAGGAGAATATGGCACTTTGGTAGACTAGATATAGTTGGAATTCAAACTAAAACTATGGATGTTGGGATGGGATGTAGGATGTTTGAAATATATCAGGAAGTTGAATCAACAGGACTCCAAGTAATCGCAAACGGTTATTGCATGTAGACAGTGTGCCATGCTCTATTCTATGTGCTTTGCATGATTGAACTCATTTGGTCCTTCAGAAAGTCCATAATTAGGTTCTATTATCCATCCTAGTCTATAGATGAGGAAACTGAAGCACAACTGGCAAATAACAGAGATAAGATTTGAAACCAGGTAGACTGGTTTTAGGAAACTGATGTTCACTAAATTTTCTGTGAAATTCCTCTGCCTTCAGTGATTAAATTCTGTTTTATTGTGCCTTATAAATCTTCCATTTATGAATTCTGGTTTGGGCAAGGGTATGGAGTTTTTTTTTTTTTTTTAAACCTAGAAATTCATGGCTGGATTTCTGCAAGTCTAATGAACCCTGAGATTGTAAGCTTGTTTTTATGCTTTTCCAGCATTTGTGTATTGTTTTCTTCTGGGAAGTGGTGGCAAGGCTTTTCAGCAGATTCTCAAATGCATATTTATTTATTTATTTATTTTGTGGTGCTGGGGATTGAATCCATGGCCTTGAGAATGTGAGGCAAGCACTTTACCAACTGAGCTATATCCCCAGCCCTCAAATACATTTTTGATCTGAAAATCCATTTAAGAACCTTGCCTTAGAGCAGTAGTTCTTAAAGTATGACACTTAAACTACAAGAATCAAGATTCTCTAGTATTTCGGGGGAATTCATATTCATAAGCCTTATCCCAGACCAACTAAATCGGAAAATCCAGAGCTGATGTCCAGAAATCTGCATCAATAAGTCTTCTAGGTGATTCTGATGTATGCTTGAGAACCTCTTTCCATAAACACAGGTGATAAAGCTATAGTGTCTGCTCATTGGCCAGGATAAGGCATTCAAAGTGGAAGGTGGTATCAAGAGAGAGTGAAATCTTGGGATGTGGAGATTTGGGGAAGAAAATACTGAGACATAAGCTTTGAACTGTGCAGATATTTTGGACAAGGCATTCCCTGAGGGGTTCCGTGGATCTCAGAACAGACTGTCTGGAGAAATTCTGGATTCTGGAGTTGCAGCTTAGAAGTCTGCAACCTGCAGACTCATGCACCAATGCCACAAGGCCTTCTTTCCACACAGTTTCTTCCACTGCTGGAGTTTAGCTATCCCCTTTCATCCAAGATACGCAGACCTCTAATGATATGTCAATGGAGGCTAACTTGCCTGGGATCTGAGGGAAGTTCAAACCCACTGACACCCTAGCTACTCACCATAAGGAACCAGGACCCCTGGCCCATATTTCTAGTTGACACAACAGCTGTGTGATCTGTGCGGGATCCATTCTCACAGCGCCAGCCTTCGTTCACATCTTCCTGGAAACACGAAAAGCTGCAGTGATGGGTGATGGTGAAGATTCCTGTGCACACTCTCGCCCCTCCCCCGCCGGCCCCGCCCCGCCCTGGCCTCCTCCTTTCTGCTAAGTCACCCAGCTGGAAAACACTGATGGTAGGGAGAGAGCCTGTGCCTGCTGGTTGGCTTGGAAAGGTTCTGGGAATTCATTATGATCTAAACAACTATTCCAGTTATTCTCGTGACTCAGCCCCTGCGATCGCGATCTTCCCGTGTCCACAGGGGCGGGTGTTGCTGACTCAGTGCTGAAGAGGGCACCTTGTCATCCCTCCTGCCTCCCCACTCTCAGCCCTGCTGCCCCTTCATCCCCAGAAGACACCGAAGGGATGCAAAGAATCTACTCTGGGCGCTCAGTTTCATTTCTCAACAAGCAGCCAGCCTCTTCCCGTTAGCTTTTCTCACTGCACACATCTGTCAGTCTTCTGCACACTTCGGGGGGAAGCGACCACAAACAGTCACGCATCGCCGTGCTCATTCACGTTAGGCAGTCAGCTCACGTTTATCCAGCACCTACTGAGTACTGGCCAAGCGGCAGGATCCGGAAAGACGTGGGATCCTGGTGGGGGAAAATGCCTTAACAAACATTTAGAAAGAGATAGAATAAAGCACCGAAGCAGCACAAGGGAGAGTGCTAGCAAAACTCTCAGAGGGCCAGCAATAAGGGACAGCCCTTTCTAGGTCCTGGCACTCCTCTTTAATGAGCAGCAACTCTGAGTGTGGTTGAACATTAACGTTAAGAGAGCTACAGAGAGATGATATCGCCAGGAATCAATCAACAAGGCATCAAAGAAGATTTTCTGGAAGAAGCAGAGAAGGCTAAAAGAGGCAGAAAGGGTGGGGGAAAAAGTGGCAACCTCTACTGTTTTGACCAAAGATCTGTCCTTAACTTGAATCTGTTAAAAACTATCTACTTGGCAGGATGGCTTAACTTCCCCCCCAAATAGAATGCAGCTTGAACTTCATGCCAGGAGGAAAAGAGATCACACGTTGCTGGATGAAAATTAAAGAAACTAACATCTACATGTATCAGGTATAGTATCATATCTCATTAAGTGCTAAAAAAACATAACATGCACACACACACACACACACACACACACACAGAGAGAGAGAGAGAGAGAGAGAGAGAGAGAGAGAGAGAGAGAGAGAGAGAAGGTACTGAAGGTATAAAGGCACAGAGGGACTAAGTACCCTGCCTCAGTGTGACTAAGCTGAGATTAGGTTCTTGGGTTATTGTCAAGTACAAACCTACTTTGTTTGCATAAGGAACATAATATGAAGAGATGCTTATATCCCATCTTACAGATGGGCAAATGAAGGCACAGAAAAGTTAAGCAAAATCATAAACACAAAATTATAAAATCTCCAAAATCATGAAGACTTGAGTAATTGAAGTAATAGCAGTTCACACTCACGTCTGTTGGAGTGCAAAATTTGGGCCCTTTCCACCATACCACCCTCTTTTTATTCCATGTTTGAGACCAGATTTCATCTCTCCTTAGGATCTATTGTCTGAACATCTGTAAATACAAAGCCTGATATCACATTCAGGATTATGATTTTTAATCCCCTGCAATTTAAGAATTAAAATGCTTAATCATAATTCCTAGCATACTTCCTTTTTAATTTATTCACTCATTCAATATATTTATCTTTAATATTCATCTATTTGTGCCAGCCATGGATCTCAAGAATACAGCAATGAAAAAGGCAGGCAGGGTCTTTTCTCCTTGTGGATCTTTTGGTATAACAGGGAGAAAAAAACAACAAATCCATTTATTACACTTGTAGTAAGTGGTATAATGATAACTCCCAATTCAATTGCATTTACTGTGTGTCAGGAACCATTCTAAGTACTTTACATAAATTAACCTATTTAACTCTCACAGGTGTAGTGGGGAAGTGGAGAAGGAAGCATCAGCTCAGCCTGGAAGCAGGAGTGATTAGCTGTGTTAAAAAGGGGACGGACTGGGAGTGCACTCTAGAACTGAACTGTCTAGTAGCCCAAAGCTACTTGAGGCTACAGAGTTCTTGAAACATGGCTGGTCTAAATCAAGGGTTATTATAAATGTAAGGAGAGATTTCAAAGACTTAGTATAGAAAAAAAAAACAATAAATGGGCTAAGGAATAGAATAAACACTTTACAAAAGAATACAATCGATCAACAAATACATGAAAAAATGTTCAACATCTCTAGCAATTAGAGAAATGCAAATCAAAACTACTCTAAGATTTCATCTCACTCCAGCCATAATGGCAATTATTAAGAATACAAGCAACAATAAACGATGGCAAGGATGTGGGGGGATAAGGTACACACATACATTGCTGGTGGGACTGCAAATTGGTGCAATGGAAAGCAGTCTACAGAAAACTTGGAATGGAAGCACAATTTGATCCAGTTATTCCACTCCTTGGTATATACCTGAAAGGACTTAAAATCAGCATTCTACAGTAATGCCACCACATTAATGTTTATAGCAGCTTAATTCATAATAATCAAACTATGGAACCAACATAGGTGCCCTCCAACAGATAAAGAAACTATGGCATAAATACACAATTGAATATTACTCAGCCTTAAAGAAGAATGAAATTATGGCATTTACAGATAAATGGATGGAGCTGAAAAATATGCTAAGTGAAACAAGCCAATCCCAAAGAACCAACAGCCAAATGTTTTCTCTGATATATGAATGCTAACTTCCAACAAGGTGGGGGGTGCTAGGGAAGAATAGAGGTACTTTGAATTAGACAGAGGAGAGTGAGGGGAGGGGAGGGGTTATGGGGGTGAGAAGGACAGTGGAATGAATGGGATATTATTACCCCATGTTCTTATATGATTACATGATTGGTGTAATTCTACATCATGTACAACCAGAAGAATGAGGAGTTATGCTCCATTTGTGTATGATATATCAAAATGCATTCTATTGTCATGTATAACTAATTAGAACAAATTTTAAAAGGATGAGTATAAAAAAAGAAATGTAAAATATCTCATTGATTTATGTACCAATTGATTACATGTTGTGATGCTGATATTTGGGATATGTTGGGTTAAGTTGGATACATCATTAAAATCAATTTTACCTGGATTCATTTTACTTTTTAAATGTGGTCCAAGATAACTTTAAATTATATATGTGGCTCCCACATGTGGATTGTACAGTGCTGCTCTGGAAGGCTGGGAGGCCTCACGGAGCAGGCGCATTAGGGGAAGTGGAATACGGAGCAGGCGCATTAGGGGAACTGGAATAGGAGGAGGTGGGCAGAAATTCAGGAGAAGAGAAAAGAGGATACTGAGGGCAACTAGAACTGCCAGCCTTTTATCCTGCGGGTCAGAAAGGGGAACTTAACCTTTGCAAGGTCCAAATCTGAGACCTTGGAGGCCACTGATGTACCAAAAAGAGTGCCTTCCTCAACACCAGCTCCAGCTTCAAGCCAGAGGATGGCTAGGGCCATTTTTGAGGTTTTTAAGATGGGAGAGGCAAAAACCATTAATGTAAAAAAGCAAAAGAAAAATGGAGAAACATTAAGTTAAAAGCCAAACCCATACTAATGACTCACCCAGTCCTGGCATCTTCTTGCCCTGTCCCTTACCTATCTGACCTCATCTCCTGCTGACCTCCTCCTTATACTCCTCCTTCCCTCTGCTACACTCCCTGGCTCCTTGGCTGAGCCTCAGAAACACCTCTGTGAGGCTGAACAAGATATGAGGACATCAAAGAGGAAACAGTGGAAGAAAATGGTTACTGAGGGGCAAGGGCTCACAGGTGATGGCCCGCTGACAGGCACGCCTGCAACACCTGAGAGCTCTTTACATACTCTCAGGCTCCACCCTAGACCTGCTGAATCAGTAACCCTGTGGAAGGGCCAAGCAACTGCTTTCAAAAAGTCTCCGGTGATTCTGATGCACTGCTTATGCACTAACTCCTCCCAGGAAAGGAGGAGTTTGTTAGAGCCCTGGAGAGGGGGCGGGCTTAGAAGGCCAGGGAGAGGGCAAGTGCCCAGGGAGAGGGTGGGTTGGCCCTGGGTCGGTTCCTGCTTTAGAGGCCGCTCCGGGTGGTCGCAGCCGGACCTTCTCACTTGGGAAGTTCAAAAGGCCAGGGCTCCCCGGCTGCTCTCACCCCAACCCGGGAAAGTCCCTGGCCAGGCCATGACCTTCCGCCTTGGGCATCGGACTCTGCTGAGTCCTGCACCCCCCGCGAGCCTCAGCCTGCATCATCCAGCCCCTGCCCTGGCCATCCAACCATGGCCTGTCGCCTCTCGGCTACTCCTGGGTAGCTTCTCTCTGATTTTCTTTCTTCACCTCTCTCTTTTCCCATTTAATTCTCTGCGCACCGTTTTCCTTTTTCACATTCCTTCAGTTTTTTCAACAAGTAGTTGCGGAGCGCCCACTCTGCGCCCTGGAGGCCCAGGGTAGTCTGCGGTGGAGGAAGAGAGTCACCCGCCATTCTGCACCTCCCTGTCTCCTCTGCTCCCTTCCCTTCCCTGGAAGCTTTTGCTGTTCTTCCTCCTCCCTCTTTTGTTTATATCTAGAGAAACTGCTCTTCTAGAAGGTGGAACAACAGGATTCGAAAACCTACTTTTGTCTGACTTCCAGACAGTGGCAATTAAAATGTTGATTTTATCTTGATGAATGCCAGTGGTTTAGCCTGTTGTCCGCTATTAACACTTCAACCACAATAAGTTTATTTACCTGAAACAGCTATACCCTAGGAGGGGCTGAGAGGAGCTAATATTTACCTACTTTCACTTTTCTGACACTTATTTACCTCTTCCCATGCATACATTCATCCAGCTGTTTACTGAGCACCTAGTGGTATGTGCTATTCCTTGTAAGCACTGTCCAAGAGAGAGAATAATATAAGCAACATATGAAATTTAAAATTTTCTAGTAGTCACATTGAAAAAGCAAAAAGACACAGGTGAAATTATTTTAATGATTTTATTTAACCCTGTATACCTAAATACCATTTTAATATGTAATCAGTGTAAAAATTATCCATGAGATATTTGTTTTTCACGTGGAGTCTGAAATTTTGTATGTATGTTATCCTTTCAATACAACTTATTTCTGCTTAAGGACATTTCAGGTGCTTAATTGCCACATTGGCTAGGAGCTAGTGCACAGGACAGTGCAATTCTAGACACTAGGAGAACAGCTGTGGATAAAACCAAGGAAGAGGGACAGAGGAAGAAATATTCAGTGAACTCATGAATAAATGATAATACTGCTCAATGCTATGAAGAAAATAAAACAAAATAATAACATAGAATGACTGAACATTAGCTCATTTAGCCCTTTCAATTCCCCTTCAAGTTGAATAATACTGAGTTAACAATTTCATTGATATTAAACCCAGGCCAAAAGACCACACAACTTGTCCCAGTATCTACAACTGGTAAATTTATGCCCAGGATTCAAATCTCAGTTTGACTGATTCCCAACCTGGTTGCCATTACCCTACAAGGCCAGGTTGACAACTTTCTAAGGCTACTGTATGGAAGACAGAGATGAGGAAAGAGGAATTGAATGCTTTGGAGTTGAAACTTTTGAACAGTAATGCTATTACTGATTAGGTTTCAAGGCTTCTCTGGGCCTTTTGCAAAGGCAAATGGAGGGTTTGGCTTTTTGGATTAGCCTATCCACAAAGGGGATAAAGAGATTTGAACAAAACAGAAAATTTTCATTGTCAAATGAGATCTGTTTTAACAGAGATTTTGTGCAAAATTTGAAGTATTTTTTCCTTTGTGATAGTGGACTAGACCAGTCAGTGCCCAAGTACAATAGGGACAGTATTGCATGATGCTCAGAGCAGGCAGCTTTGGGTGGTGGTTGGTTAGAAGTCCTAAATTCATGACAATAGCAGTTTTGAGTTTCAGTTTTCTTTAAGAAAATACCTAAAAGAAGAAGAAGAAAAATACTTATTTTGTGGCATATTTGTAAAAGTGAAATGATATGTTGCATGCGAACATTTAACTCAGTAGCTAGCACATGGCAATCACCCAGTATTGGTTATCAACAGTTCTCATGAATATTGTACAAATGGCCTTAGAAAGATTTGTGTTTGAGTCAGCTCTCTCATCTACAAGCTGTGTGATTTAAGTAAATCAACAGATGTCTCTGAACCTTAGTTCTTTCATTTAGAAAACGGGACCAAGAGAAGTATTTGTATAAGATGGCACAGAGTGTCTTCATACATATCAACTAAGATTCTGCATGTGCTGTGAAAGCTGTCCAGCCCTTGTTGATTGTTCTTGGTAGTTATTCTTCTGTCAAGCCTTCATAAGCAGTGCTTTGTGGATCTAAGTCACCTTGCCATTATTCTTAGCAGAAAACAGTGGGAATTCAGTCTTGTCCAACAAAATGATTTGTATGCCAGAAGTGCCGATTACTAAAATCAGTAGTCAGAGGGTCTTTTCTGACCTTTGCTGCAACTGGTGAGTAACCTTAGATCAGCCATTGAACTTCTCCAGGCTATTTTCTTAGTGTCCAAATAGGGCTAGTCTTAATAATTGATTAGTTTGCTTATTGGGTATCATGATGATCAGAGAGAGAGAAAAAAAAAAAGCCATGTTGCACACCATAGATCTGCAGCCTGTGTCTCCTGCTGCAGGATCCCACCTCTGCACAGCAGCCACCCAAAACTACTGACTGGTTCCCACAAGCCTTGGGGCTTGTGCACTTGTGCAAGCTGGTTCCTCTGCTTGGAATGTGCTCCCTTGTCCTTCATGTGTTCCCTCACTGGAGAACAGATGAAGTCTAGATAATGCTTCAGAACTTTAAACTCTCTCCTCTCTAAAGCCCTCTTAGAAACATCCAACCCATCAATCATCTCCTCCCCTTTGGGTCTCATGGTAACCAGCCCAGAGACCAGACAGGGTGCATGTTGAGAATAACACCTCCAATTTTGTGAAGATCCATGGTGTGCAACATACTTTTTACCTCTTCTGATCATCCTGATACCCAACAAACTAGTCAGTTATTAAGACTAGCCCTATTTGGGGACAAAGAAAACGGCTTGGAAAAGGTCAATGGCTGATCTAAGGTTACTCACCAGTTGCAGCAGAGGCCAGATTAGATCCTCTGACTCCTGCCGTCATTTTCTTCACCACCCAGCATTACAGATGTGACCTTCATCTAGTGGTGGCAGGCTCACACAGTGACCCAGCACAGAGTCTCTGGAAACTGAGTTCAAATCCTACCTCTGGTACTTACTAGTCAGGTGTCTTGGGGGAAATTACTCTTTGTCTCTGTGTTTCTTTATCTGTTTGTTATGTAGTGATGGTAATGATGCCTCCCTCTCATAGCTGTAGTTGAGAAGGAGACATGTTAAACACTTAGAATAGCAGCTGGTGCTTCATAGTAGGTCTTCATAAAATTTCAACTTTGTTCCTGTCTTTATCAAGCAGCAAGGGCTGCCTCTTATTTTCTTTGCCTAGAATAATCCCAGCCTATAGGAGAAACTCAACAAAGGATTGTTGAATGAGTGACTCAGAGAATCCCACATGCCATGCATTCCTGGGCTCCACTCACCCTCTTCCACCCCCTGGATCCTGTCTGCTTCTCCTTTCCATTGGTATCAGGGCTGTGTTCTTGGCCAGGAGTTCCCCCATCTCCTGCTCCACTTCCTATTCTGCTTTCTGACTCAGATTCTTCCTGTCCCACCCTGCTGATAGCCAGTGGGGCTTCAGACCCAGCCTGCTCCCGTGTTGCCTTCACTCAGTGTTGGCTTTTGATCTCTCAGCATCCCAAGGTTTCTACTGAATTATATCAGAGGGTTTCTACCAGGGATCTTAAGGTCCTACAGCACTTTGGTCTCCTTCTCACTGAACACTCCTCTTAGCACGGCACCCCCTGCATCATCATACCCATCTGGCTGTCCATTCACTCTTCCAAACCCCCACTTACATCCACCACCTGTCCACTCCCATCCACCCAGGTGCTCAACTACCTTCCAATGTGTTCCTATCATCTATAGTCACTATATGTAATACAGACTTTTAAAGAAGAAAAGATGGTCTTCTGATTCATGTGGTTTCTGAAATGCTGGGGGAAATCAGATAACTGAAGAACGAAGTTTGTGGCAGAAGGCAGTTTTTGTCATATGGGTGCCATAACACATTTTGAAATTAAAGTCTATGCATGAGCTTCAGGGAATCTGTGAGTTCCTTGAAATGATAAGCAAAATTGTGTGGGTGAGAGGATGTGTGTGGTGCCCCTTCATACATACACATGTGCATCTTGCAGGGGAGAGGGATGCTCCATGATTGCATGACATCATCACAGTAGGTCTCCAGCAAGTACTGAGGTTGAGCAAAGGAAAACCCAAGAAAGAAAGAGCCCCTACTTGAGGGCCATCAATGGAGAGAAAGGGAAACTAATCTTCATTTCAGACCCACTCTGCGCCAGGCACCCTTCTGCTTTTATAACCTTGATTATCTTCTCATTTGGCAAGAAGTAAGGCAGAGAAAATGAGCCTTTACTGGGTACAGGGCTAGGCAATAGAATCTCTTTAATGCTCAGCATAATCATTCAGGAAAAGTACATTATCTCTCTTTTACAGAGGACACTAAGAGAGTTCCACAGTTCCACAATCACAGGGGGAGAGCCGGGACTTGAACCTGGGTCACTGCAGTATCCCTCCTAGGGATACTCCATCCTAGGGATATCTGTGGACTAAGCATGACACTGTGTAGGTTCCCTTACAGTCGTAAAACACTGCGCAGCAAAGGACAGATGCTGTTGTCTGTGCTTTGAGAACATTAACAGAGTGGTACAAGCCTAAGAATTGCTTTCATTAAATTTTCAACAGCCTCCAAAAAGAATGACCTTTTCCTGCAAATCAGCCCCTGGGAAAGGTCAGTGAGTACTGGTTCTCACCCAGAGAGTTATCAGAGCAGTTTCCAGGAACAGGGCCGGCACCAGGCAACCTCTCAGCAGGCACTTGTGGCTGAATTTGTGTATTGAAAGGTGCCCTCTATCTCCTGCCAGCCTCGGCAGCCTCCCTCTGATGGGGTTCTGCCTGGTGAGGGCAGTGGCCTGCTCCATCACAACTGGCAGGAATAATGTCACCTCAAAAGTCCGCACTGCCTGGAGTCATGGGCCTGGCGGGCAGGATATCCATTCTTCCCTGTTCAGAAATTTCTAGAACCTGAAGAAAGCTTGTGTCCAGATCAGCTGTCCACCCAGACGGGCTCCAGTGCTGCCTAACATTCCACCACTCCCTCCCCTGCACAGAAGGAATTCAAACTCAGGTGGAAAACCCCTGGACTTCTTGCAAGAGTGGATTGACCTAAATGACCTCTAAATCCCCTAAGCCTCTCTCAGACTGGGAAGAATTAAGAAGAAAATATTTTTTTTCAACTAAAATGGTTTTCTCCTCAAAGGCAAGGACTGTATAACTTGTTAACTTGGCCTCCCCTCCATCTCACTGCCACCATCCTAGTCCAGAATGCCACTGTCATTGTCCCTGGTCACTGTCTCTCTCCTTCTTTATCTTCTTCAGGCATCCAGTCCCATGGCAGCTCTTCTTAGAAGCCAGACTGGCATTTCTGAATAGATTTCATTATATCTCTGCCCGTCTTCTAATTCTCCAATTGCTCTCCTTGCTGGATTTCGGACCAGAATTTCTTGGCACCTCTTCAGCTCTCCTGTCATCTCTTTACCCCTGGGCCTCTGCCCCTGTGCTCTGGCCACCCCACAGGAATTTGCACTCACAGGCCCTTCCCACGTGCTGTGGTCCCTGCTGCCTGCATCTTCAGCACCCCCAGTGAACACCGACTCAGTCTGAAGCCCTGCCCTTGAACCCCTAAGTTCAATTTGGTGCCCTCTCCCATGCTCCTATAGCACTTATAGTTCTCTTCACCCTGTTTTGTAAGTTTCAGGTCAATTTTCTGTCTTTCCAAGAGGGTGCATCTTTGCTTGCTTATCCTCATATTCACAGGGTCCTGCCCTCAAGGCCCAGGGACCTCCCTTAGAAGAGGCACCAAAAGACACCCTCCACAGAGCATAACTCTGCCCAAGGCCAGCTGAGATTTCCTTGCTTCTGAGCTTGGAGAGCCTCACTGCAGAGGACCCCAAATGTGGAAACCATTAGCACACCCTCCCTCTGCCCTTAACTGAATTTTCTGGGAAAGCAGGAGGCCTCTGGGGGCTCCTAAATCATATTGTAGAGTTTGAAAGCAGATGGAAGCATAACTGGGCCACCTTACCAACCCTGTCCCCCCATTTTTAGCAGGATGACTCCTGCCCCCATAGTCACCCTGCCAACGTGTCCTGGCTGTGATGGGGCTGCCACCACTGCATGGGCAGCTGCGGTCACATTCACAGGGGGTGAGGCAGAGGGACTCACTTCAACCCTGACATTCAGTCTGTCCCTTGTGACTGGGGTTGCCACTTACCCCTGGGGTTGCTGGATACAAGCAGGGATAACCCTTTCATCAGATATCTGTGACATGGGGGAAAGGTCAGACTGTGGCCAGGGATGCTGAGTCACAGCTGGGCCTCCCTCCTTTCAGGGCCACCCACTGGGGCCGGCCATCTCTAGGGGTGCCTCCTCCCTGGCTGAAGCCTTATTGGATTCCTGGAACATATTCAATCCAGGGTGGACAGGTAAGGATGTCTCTTGTCCTTCTCCAAGAAGGAAGATAAGAAACAGAGTTGGGAAGAAAGCACAGTTTGGGGTTAGACATGCGTGAGTGGAATCCCAACTCTACAATGGATGTACTGTCTGGGGCAGCCACAGTGTGTTGCTTCACTTTCCTGACCTCACACCTCATCTCGGCAGCGGAGACAACATTACCTAACTTGTAGGACTGTTGTGAGAATAAATGAGGTAAAGTATGTCAGCAGCATACCCGAGTGCTTGGCAAACAGTAAACAGCCCCTAAAAGGGTAGGTATTATTATTTGTATACACTGACCTCTCCGGATGCTTGCTGTTTGGGGAACATCGTGTCTCCCCTTGGACACCAGATTCTGGCCCCCAACTCCCTAGAGCCACAGTCATATGACTGTGGCTTTGGAAAATTTAGTTGAGACAGGAAGAAAAGAAAAGGAAGTAAAAGAAACAGTGATTTAAAAAAATTATCTCAGATGCACAAAATGCTTCCTCCACTTCCTGACTATGTTTGGGTGGAAACCAGACACACAGGTAGACATGGCTGCTGTACAGGTAGTCTGGAAAGCAGGATATCACTATGTCCAGCTTCCTGTCTTAGACAAGGAGAGAAAACAGCCCATTATCCCAGATGTCTGCAGCACACAGCTCCCTTGCATTCAGACTGGGGCCCTGTGCTCTGGCTCTTGGTTCCATTTCCTCTCCGTCCTCATCCAAAGCTTATCCTCTTCCAATGACAGGAAAAACCTCCACGCACTTTTCAGACCAACATGGAGAAGACCTAATCTGCTTGGCGTCATTTGGCAAGATGTTTAACCTCTCTGGTAACCTAGCTATCTTTAGCCTCCTCGATGCTATTTTGAAATGTCAAACTAGCAAATACTGCTTCCAAAATGGTTCTGATCTGGGATGTGACAGGATGCTTGGGGGTGGGGAAATGAGGAGGAGGTAGGGATGGAAAAGGAACCTTCTGGCAGAGCGTGAGATAATGCACCAACGTTTTGACTGCCAGGATTCTCTCCCTTCTCCAGACCCAGCCACCTCCCCCAGGAGATGGGCCCACTTAAGGGGAAGTGGACACGTGCTTAACCTAGAGTCATGTCAGCTTCTGTGACCCAGGAGCCAGAACTGGACATCACATCAGCCAAAAGTGCAGGGTGACTACCAAGTGCCCAGTTCAGTCTGAAAATAGCATTCCCTCATTTATTCATTCATTCAACAGGTATTTATTACCAACATTGTACTAGGCACTGGGGATCCAAAAGCTTCCAAAGAGTAATATCCCTGGGAATCATACAGAGAGTTTTATTAAAATATAGATTCTCAAGGCCCAGCCCTGGGAGTCAATCTAGGAGGTTTGACGCCCAGCATCTGCATTTTGAACAAGCACCCAGGTATCCCGATGGCAGGAAGCCCTGGGTGCAAGAGAAACCTTGGTCTTGCCTGTGGTAACTTCTATTTTCTAAGTCATCATCCTGTCAAAATTGAAAGCTAGGGATGTAGAAATACCATCTCAGACCTTGAAGAGCTTAGAGTTTAGTCTCCAGACAGGAGACGGCAAATAATGGGATTTTAGGATATGAAGAACTCTGGGAGCAGAGGTGCAGGTGCTGTTGTTAGAGCCCCATGGGGGGGGTGACTAGCTCAGGAGGAGCTGAGGAGGATTTATAAAGCAGGCCTATTTGAGGTCAGTCTTAAAGCATAGAAGGGTTTTGTTTGTTTGTTTGTTTGTTTGTTTGTTTTGGATAGAAAAAGAGCAGATGCAGATTGCACTTTCTGAAGATGGACTCACCCAATATATCACCCATTCCACATGCTCTACAAAGGGACTGGCATGCTTCCCACAGAGAAGTGGGGGGCTGTGTTCCCTGCTCTTTTTGTATGTATGTGTGTGGTGCCAGGGACTGAACCCAGGGATGGTTAATCACTGAGCCATATACCCAACCCTTTTTAATTTTTTATTTTGAGACAGTTGCTTACGTCCTCACTAAATCGCTAAGACTGACCTTGAACTTGTGATCCACCTGCCTCAGCCTCCCAAGCCACTGGGATTACAGCCATGTGCCACCACATCAAGCCCCTGCTCTTAAATCTGGCTGGGGGACATGTGACTACGTGTGGCACAAATGATGCATCTGACTTCTGTTCTGGATCCCTATGAGGTCCTGCTCATCTCTTTCTTTCTGAGGAAACCTGAACCACTGACATGCAAAGAGTTGAGCTACCCGACTCCGCCATACTGGAGGAATGACAGAGAGAAACCAGATAATTCCAGCCCTAGCCTCTGAGTCACCTCGGCTGACACAGAGTAGAACAGAGATAAGCTGTTTCTTCTCAGCCTACCAAAAGTGCAGGTGTAATAGTAAAATAAAAGGTTTTTAACTACTCTATCTCAAAGTGCTTCTATATGGCATTAAATTCGTGGAACAGGATGTAATGACATTTCAAGAAGAGGGATGGTTATAGGTACAAAGGTGTGATGAGGTGAAACAGGTACATATGCTTTTTTTTTTTTTTAACCCGGGGAGATTATATATCCTCAAGCAGAATTTGGAGGTCTGCATTCATTACCGACTGACACCTGCATTTGAGCCTCTTGGGTGTTGCCCAAGAGATGAGGTCCGAGTGCTCTCCCCAGGTCTGTGACTCACCAATTTTCTGTTGCCTCAAATTGGCATACATAGTTTTAACTGTCATGTCTTTGTTGAGATTTAATTTTGAGGGTATAGGCAGCACCTTTCAAATTCCTAGGTAAAGATTCGATCAATGTTAAAATGGAAGTGAGTCAGGCATCGTTTAGTGATCCCTGTAGTGAGCACTCTGCCTGCCGTCCAGCAGGCCAGGTGCGAGTAGCAGCATCAGCACCAGAGTTGTCCCTAACTCATGGGTTGGTGGATCCGGGACAAGGGAGAGTTTTTCATAGGTCACTCTGCCCACCATCCTGCCAATATCAAGGACACTGCTATCACCTGCTTACATCCCTCTTCTAGCAACCTGTTCCTGCCCATTATTCTTTCTCCAGGTCCATAGTTTCCTAAAATTCTCACACATTGAGGTGGTTCTATCTTTGGAGGGTGGGCATCTGCTCCATTATTTTTATGACTACCGTGATGGCTTCGGGACATGTCAGCTTAGTTAGGCTAAGCCACCCTCCCCAGAACTCTAGTCTGTTTCTGGTTAGTGTGGGTCATAAGCTGGATTCTTCGGGAGAATCATAGGTCAGATGGGTGGAAGACAGTGGCCTCTTTGTAGTATGCACACACTTTCTCTGGTGATTCATCCATACTCTAGTCTTAAGTGCTGCAGTATAGGAAATTTGCAGATGAAAAATCTCCTGATCAATTGAGTGTGTCAAGAACAGCTAGACCTGAAATTGCTTTTTCTTTCTATGCATCCTCCTTCCTGCCTGTCTCCCCTGTGGACTTGGGTTTTGACAGTTCCCACAATTACTGAGAATATTGAATAACATTTGAAACAATAATAATTATGAATTTTTAAATTTCTCTTAGTTATCTATCTTTCATCCATCCATACATCGATTCACCCACCAACCTACCAATCAAATAATCAAAGGTCTATCTCTCCTACTGTTCGGCTTTGCTGGTTAAACCCTAACTGACACACCCCCTTTCAGAAGACTTCTATGCCTCCGGTCTTCCTTCTGCAGTTATGTAGTCTTACTTTCACGGGTATTGTGGATACAACGTGGCTTTGACTCCTTCCACCTTCCTGAACTCTTTCTGAACATGCTATGTTTTAACGCCTGTCTCTCTTACAATTATCTATTCGTCAAGCATTTATTGCATTCCCACTGCATGCCAGAGATCATCTGGGGGTGCAACAAAGAACAAGACTCACCAGTTCCTGCATTCATGGTGGCTAATTCATGGAATCCTAATTCTGAGGCCACATTCCCTATAGGGCATAAACCAGTCCTACAGCACTGGACGAGGAAGGCTGTTTGACCCTCAACATCTTAGGTGCTGAGGAGGAGCCTTTCTCTGATAGTTAATGAACATTATTTGATGACATGACTGGACATTAGTTCTACTAACTTCTGGGCACTTGAAACCTAGGCATTCCCTATTATCTTTGCAGCAATTATATGGGGTGAACATGTTCCTTCTCATCTCTCAAGTGAACCACGCTTGTTCCTCCGCGGGGCTTCTAAGGAAGTCAGTCAGCTGCCGTTCATCTGGGGATTGAGCTCTTTTAGGTTCTCTTGTCCCTGTGGCTCTAACTCTACCACAATCACCCTGTAGTCCACACAGGTACAAGGAAGACTCTTTTGCTCTTCAAAGGCTCAACAGGCAACTTGCTCAGACAAGAATAACTTAGAATTGTACTGAGAACAATGCTTTCTGTCACCATTCTGGGCTTTCGACCTATGTCAAAACATGAAACCTGGACTGCTCTTCTCTGCCAGGCCTGTGGAACTTGAAGAGCTTTGGAGAGGAGGAAGGGAGGTATCACCATGAACATCCATGATGGGCCAGTCTGCGTTGAGATACAATGATAAAAAACCATAATTGTACACTTATTATGTGGCCGTGCCTTAGCTCTTGACATGTATAAATTAATCTTTTTAACAACATGTATAAGTTAATTATTTTTATCCCCACATTATCGATGAAGAAACACAGTATTTAAGTGTCAATTTTCTTAAGTGTTTAGGCGGCAAAGTTAAGATTTGAACCTGGGCATCTCCTGATTTCAGAGTCTGTGCTTTTATCAAAAGCATGGTGGACCCTTAAAATACTCCCTCTCATTTAATCTTTATAGAACTGTATGACAAGTGTTATCTCAACCCTACTAGATCACCCACCCGACAAATGCTTTATTCCAATAACTTTGTCAGTCTGTTTCCTTACTCAATATGCTTCTGGAAGGACAGGGCTGTTTGTTTTGTCCATAGTTGTGTGTCAAGTGCCTAGACTGTGACTGGAATAATGACTTAGTAGCCTATAAATAAACATGAAAGAATGAATACATTTGCTCGGCACCTATAATCACAGTGACTAAGGAGGCTGAGGCTGGAAGATAGCAAGTTCAAAGCCAGCCTCACCAACTGAGAGAGGCCCTAAGCAAATTAGTGAGACCCTGTCTCAACATAAAAAAATAAAAAGTGCTGTGGATGTGACTCAGTGGTTGAGTGCCCCTGGGTTCAATCCCCAGTGTAAGGAAAAAAAAATATACACTTTATATATGCGGAACCCAAATAAATCAACCATGCAGGATCCAACAAATAAGGAGAGAGAAAACTAATACTGGAAGCCAGATTTCCATGAGGTTGGATCCCAAGCTCTCTTTCTACCACATGTTTCTCCCAGCTTCTCAGAACAGGGCCTATTACATAGTAGGTACTCAATAAATTATGCTATTTAATGAAAGAAGTGGCCTGTTTCCTAATTCTCCTAGCCCTCCATTCCTCCATCCTTTTATCTGAGGTTTTCCTATTTTCCATGATGCCAGTATAAGACCTGCTGTTCATGTTCACCCTAGCCTGACTCTGTGATCTCTAGCTTTAATGCTAGAGATTCCTGTTTCTATCAATCACCTCCTCCCCAGTCCCTTTGGGAATGCCTGCTGTTGAAGCATGCACTACTTTTTAAGGTAATGAAGCCTACCAATATTCTCACATTGCATCCCCCCTACCTCTGAAATTGAGAAATATTAAATGTTGGTTTGCTGTCTTAGAATCTCTATGCTTCTATGTGGAAAAGATTTCCTCAGTCTACTACTAAGGCATCAAAATGGAGAGAGGCTTAGGTTTGAGGAAGTAGGGAGTTATCCCAAGAGAAGTATGGCAGCTTCCTGAGATAAGTAGAGTCATCCCAGTCATGATGTTTGCCATGGGAGAATCTGGGGCAAATGATAAAGTCACAGTAGAAATATTAAGATTCTGGCGGGTTGGAGATCGTTGAATTGCTGAAATGAGCACTAAGAGGTGATGCTTTCCAATGAAATGAGCTATAGATGCCAGTTCTATAAGTCAGGTTCCTTCCTGCCTCTCTTCTTGCCTGCCTTCCTGCCCTCCTGCCTTCTGAGAGAATGTTCCAGCATTGCCATTGGCCCAGCAATATGAAGGAACATATCTTATTTGGGAAATGGTAATGATATTCCATAAGAATGGAAGTAAGTTTAAAGGGGAAAAGATAAGAGATGGAAACTTCTAGGAGGCTAGCTCTCCAGTAGGCTATGGGGAACCCTTGATGGGAGATAACAAAGGGAGGGGTTATGTTAATTCTCAACTTGTAATTAAATGCTTTGAACATAACTGGGACATGATTGGAGCTCTACACTTTGCTTTTTGTTGATCCTGAAGTCACATCACAAAGACAGAAGATATTTCCAGTTGTATGTCATAGTATGATTTAGACAAGTCACTTCCCGTTGAGGGGTCCTTAGTTTTTTCATCTCTAAAGGAAGAAAAAAAAATGCAGAGCAAGGGGACTGGCGGGCTTAGCAGCCTGAAAAGTTTGCCTTTGCTGAACTGATTCCAGAGGGTCAACCAGCCTTCGATAGGTTCAATTAGTAAATTACAAAAGATAAATAGAGCAACTTAAAAGATTTTATGTTCCTTATTTAAATTTTACCTGTCTTTACAGCCTGCCCGCAGGCTTTTCATTCAACTCTCTGCCATAAAACAGCCCTGCATGGATGAAGACAAAATAAATCAGAAGTCGTGGGCTTTTAAACTCACCAAATGAAAGCCCCGCATGCACGAGACTCCCTCCAAATTAATCACCAGATTAAATGCAAGACGTGCACATCAAATCAATAACTTGAGACCAAGATCTCCTGTCTCTGCTTCAGGAAAATTCCACTTCCCTTCAGATATTTTTGCTTCAAATGTCAGGAAGTTTCCATTCATCACCCACCCTCAAAAAATGCCACCACTGCCATCCCTCATGTTTCCCTTCTTCATTTGAGAAATGCGGGCACTGTAAAGAGGTAGAGGCAGTTCAGTTTCAAAATAAAGCCAGTTCATAAAGAAGCCCAATATTTTGTTCCAGGGTCCCAAAGAGAAGAAGCCCTTGTGCATTTCCTTGGGTGGGCTGCTTGGGGTGGTGGGAAGATCATGGATTTAGGAGTTTGAGAGACAGTGTCGAAATACTTACTTCAGCACCTCTCTGTGCTTCATTATTTTTATCTGTGAAACAGAAAAAAAAAAAAAAAGAAAACCACCAAAACAAAACACTATACACTTTGGTCTTAACACCAATACTTACTATTTCTATAAACTTGGGCAAGTTACATGACCTCTCTGTGCCTGAGCATCTTCATTTGTAAACAAGGTCATGGAGGCCAAATGCCCAGCTGCTGTCACTCCTCAGCACTTATAAGACTGGAGTATTTTGTCTCTGCATCAAGGATCCACCCATCCTCCCTGCTCTTCACAACCTGACCCTGCTGTCACCTCCAGTAACTCCTAGATTGAGCTAGGTCCCTTTTCTGCAGTGCTTTAATAATATTAATGATCATTAAGAAAAAAAACAATGTCAATGATAACATTAAAAGTTAACATTTATTTATCACTATACAGCATATTCTAAATACCTTATGTGAATGAGTTCATTGAGTCCTCATAATGATCCTATTGGTAAGTGTTATGTTCTGCATTTTACAGATGAAGAAATAGACACATGAAGTCTATACTACCTGCCCATGATCTCATCACTGGTGTCAGATCAGGCTGCTGCAACGACGGACCATAAACCGAGTGGTTTATCAGCAACAAACATTCATTTGACACAGTTCTGGAGGTGGGAAGTCCAAGACCACATTGCCTGAAGAGCTGATCTTTGGGGATGGCTACATGCTCATTGATGGCTGTCTTCGCACTGCAACCTTGCAGGATAGAAGAGGCAAGGGATTTCTCTGGGTCTGTTTGATAGGGACGGATCCCATCCACAGGGGACTGTCTTCATCAATACCCACCTTCCAAAGGCCCCACCTCTTGATTTCATCAACTTGGGGTTAGGATTTTGACATATGGATTTTGGAGGCACATATATATTATTAAAGACCAGACAATCTGCAGGGGAGCTGCCCTGTCTCCCACAGCACCCTGGCCTTCATGCCTGGCTCTCTACTCCTGTAAATTTCAGACTTCCCTAAAACAGAGACTGAGTGGTCTATACTTTTGTGTTCCCAAAGTTGAACACAGAGTAGGTTCTCCCTGAATGTGAAATGAAATGAAATTGATTTATTCAAAGACAATAGACCATGAGTATTTAACAGCAAGGGCTCTGAATTGAGAAGGTGACTTCCCAGGCCAGAATGTAGCCGAACTAGACATCATCTCACACGGAAGATGCTCAGCCAGACTGGGGCAAAGCAAAGGCAAGAACAGTGCAGACAGCAACCAAATTAAAAAGAAAAAAAGAAAAGAAAACAAACAAAAAGACCCACAAAAAATGCCCTTCAAAACCAAAACACTTAAAAACTTCCCATCTCTATGCAAGTGAAACGGCCTCACAGGTGTGCAATACATGTGGTTTGGAATTTGTCATAAAATCTTAGGGAATGGTTCACAGGGTGGTCAGACACAGAGATGCCAAATAAACTACAAAGGAAACTTTGTGTAGCTCTCATTTCAGAGTGCTTGGTTCATGTATCTCTAACAAATTCTTGGGTCATTTTCATATAATCTTGTGTTGAAAACTTCCTGAGGAATGGGACTGAGTGGGACCCACTGACAATTGCAATCAAGGTTCTGATGGTAATAGTTATGACACAGAAAAAAAATGAAAGGCCTAAAAACATAGTAAAATGCTCTCAATTGCACTGCTCATTAGAGAAAGTAAAATGGAGTAGCAAGGTATTTTTTCAATGTTTGCAGACATGAACAATCAGCAACATCTAGGTTCAGTGAGACTGTAAGGAAATGGGCATTTGATACCCTGTCAGTGGCATGCAACTTTGGAATCTCCACCCACATCCCCTTTCTAGGATTCTATCACTCAGAAATATCAGCACACATCTGAAAAATATATTTCCAAACATGTTCATTCCAGAACTGTTCCTAGCAGTGAAAAGCTGGAAGCTTCTGAAGTAGAGAAATGGCTTAATTTTTTTTTGTGTGTGTGTTTGTGTGTGGTATGTTTCTACAATAGTTAGGGAGCAACAAAAATACATATCATAGGTCTGCATGTGTTTACATGGAAAGACCAGACTTTAGCAATTGAAAAATGAACCCTTGACTCCACAATAGGCCTTGGCACTTAGCTCTAGCTCTTTGTCTGCTCTGATAGTTGTTCCTGTGCCACACCAGACACATAACTAAATGAATAGGAGGGATAACATAGGAAGGGAAGAGGGCAATAGTATATTTTTTTTCTAATTTATATCTGTGGTTTCTTTCCTCCTATCTTCTCCTCTCTTCTTCCTTTCTGTCTTTTCTATTTTTTCTTTATTATCTGATGAGCATATCCTAATCTTCCTTTATTTTCTTTAATATATCTTAGCTGCTACAATAAAAAATACCAAGAAGTAAGTGTCTTAACCACAATGAACATTCACTTCTTACAGTTCTGGAGGCTGGGAAGCCCACCACCAAGCATGAGCAGATTTGCTGTCTGGTGAGACCTGCTTCCTCATAGATGGCACCTTCTTGCTGTGTCCTCAGGTAGCAGAAAGCGGGAAAGAGGCCTCTCTTGCCTTCATCTTTTGCAAGGGCACTGTGCCAATTATGAGGACTCTACCATCATGACCTAATCCAGGCTGTGCCTCTTAAAACCATCATCTTATAGACTAAGATTTCCACATATGAATTTTAAAAGGATGCAAACATTCAGACCATAGCAATGCAATTATTTTTAGATTGGGTGCTATCAACATTATCTTTGCTTTTTAATTGTTCTGGTGACTAGTTCAAGTAAAGCCCGTCTCTTGATGTGATGAGATGTAATTCAATCTGGGTGAGCTATGTGGCAGGCTGTACTAGATGTCAAACCCCATGCTACTACAAAAGAAAATGAACAACAACAACATTCTGCCTAGAAGAGTAGGTAAGGGCAGTTGTCTCTGAAGAGGGAGATCTGAGATTCAGCCTAGACCTTGCCTGGGGAGGGAAGATCTGAGATTCAGCCTAGACCTTGCCAGCAAAGGGAGGGCAGCCAAGTTTGGGGAGTGAATCTGTGAGGACTGCTGAGAGTCTAGACCTTGGGGGGACTTCCTTAGTGCAGCCATGGTTTATTCTATCTTAGGATGGAGCACCAGAGGCACAGTCTAAGCAATAATGCAAGTTTACACTAGTCCAGGAGCAGCGATTAGGGAAGGAGGTAAGAAAGCTGGGAGGGATAGTTAGCACATTGTTTTCATCTGATCTGCCATGGAATGTGGCTGTAACTCATCTGCATATACAGCTATTGAAGTGGACAAAGGAGACTCAGTCAGTGGAAATTCCTGGGAAACAGTGATGGGGCCCAAATAGGAAATGCCAGCAAGAGAGCTTTACCATGCCAAGTTCAAATACCAGTGTTCAAGCTGTGCTCTTCAAAGAGCGATTACTGCTTGTCAACTGCAAATGAAACTCTTTGGCAAGAGGCAAATGGGTAACAAACAGAGTTCCATTGACATGATCCTTTCCAACCCTTTTGTTTGATGTCCTAAGAACCTTGCAGACAGGTAGGGTTGTCCTTATTTGTAGATCTTGGAACTGAGACTCAGAAAAGTTTAGCAAATTCTTCAAGGTCATACAGCTAAGGGAGACAGGATGATATCATAAAAAGAAAATCCTTTGCTATTGGAATAATATAGACCTGCTTTAAAATTTTTATCCCATGACTCACTCACTATTTGGGTGACTTTGGGCCATTTGCTTCCTTCACTGAATCCATTTCCCCATCAGCAAATTGTGGATCACTTCATCTAACCTACAGAACTGTTGGAATCATGGAGTGAAATGATGTTGATGACTTGTTATTCATTTTCCCCCTCATCCCTCTTGTCTCTTGAGTATTTGTGACTCAACCCTAATTTTGGGTGGAGGGGGCAGCAAATGTACTCTATAAAAATTAATTTTCCAATGTTCCCTTTACCTAGCGGTGGCCACATGACATAGTTTTGGTCAATGAAATCTAAGCAGAAGAAGATCGTGTAGTCCTGAATAAGAAAGCTCAACTTTTTTGGTAAAGTTTCTCTACTCTTCCTTCTTGGAATAGGGAAGGGAGACAGGAGGTGCAGCAGCCATCTTGGCAAAATGGGAAGGCTTGGACTTCCCCTGGTGTTGTTGGACTGCTTTCTCCTGAACTCACTACTTGAGGTAAGAACACTCTAACTAGTTTAAGCAGTTTGAAGCTGACCATTTTCTTCACTGATGAATGCAGGCTTTGACCTGTCCTACATTCTCAATATATACTGGCCATTTCCATTAAGGTAGGTAACTGTCTCTAAAGTAGAGGAAGAATTGAAGCTCCCATACCCTGCACGTAAAACAGCATTGTTCTGCTTAACTGCCCTGACTTCAGAGGGTGCAACACTCCTCTCTTCTCTGCCTTGCTCACCTCCAGAATTACGAACACAGTCCTCTCCACCTACAGACCAGTTTCAGTCGAAAGGGGATAATGGATATCAAATCCCTGCACTGTGTCTGGCAAACAAGTTTAAAACAATGGATGTTCCTTTTTTGAAGCAGAAGATCCTAAAGAAGCTTCTGAAAATGAGTCTTCCTGGATAATGAACACATGGAAGATTTTAGAGCGCCTCATGGACTTCAAGGTGAAGAGACCCCAGCAGTTGTAGCATGGCATCCACGTGTCCAACTCCTGCCTGGAGCTCTGGTCTACTCTTCCTGAGTCCTTAGATAATCTCCCTTCCCCTTCAATCTCACTGAGATTTTTGGTCCCCTTTTTCTGTAGCACTCATCTGGCAATAGTCATTGTGTCTGCCTATTCTATGTTAAATGAGAATTGCCTTTGACTCCCTGGTAGCCCTGCACAGAGTGGGTACTTAATAAATTACTGTTGAATAACTAAATGAGCATTAAGTCAAGTCACAGAGAGGTTTTAACTTTTTCCCAAACTGAGCATTTTCATGTCTGAGTAGCTTTACACATGTGCTTCCTGTTGCTTTGAATTCTCTTCTCCCATTTATGCCGGTAGGACTCCTGAGCACTCACGTGTGCCCATCTCAAACATCTTTTGAAACTCTCTCAGAGGTGCTATGCTTATCTCTACTATAGCACATCATTTTGTATTTCATGATGATTTGTCTACATGTTTCTCATCCCTACCAGACTGGGGACTCTTCAAAGCATCTCATAATTTGTTCCCTGTCCATTACAGTTAAAATAGATTCTACAACATGGTAGATAATAAGAATTTTGGTGAATTTAGTTACCAAAAATTTTGGCTTTGACTTGATCACCATCCTTAACCCTGTAATGAGACTCATAACATCAGGTGTAGGCATTTGATGTCGACCAAGCATTTTTATTGTCCATGCAGCTTCCAGAATAAGTATGAAACATGCCTGCAAAGAGTTAGACTTCCTTGTGGAAACAAACCATGCTTACATGGATGTTTTAGAGATCGGTAGAAGTTGAGGTTATGGTTCTCTCATATGAGGCCTCCTGGAGTGACTGACTAGCAATGAATCGTGGCTCTAAGAATTTTGGGGAGGCCCAGTGACCCTCTGCTACTTCTTCCAAAGACGCTAGAGCCTGACACAAGCTAGCCCAATCAGATTCTCTCTAACAGTAATACAGAATTTGGAATGGATTGCAGAGGAGACGGGGAATTGTTGGAGGTGACTCACATTTGTGGCAATCCTCCAGGGAGAAAGGACATGAAGAGCTTTGAGTTACCAGAACTGCCCAAGGTTCTCCTATCTTGGTAGTTCAGCATTTCCTTTGATTCTCTGAGACATCCCCAGCATCCTTCCAATAAATTTCCCTTTTCCTTAAGCTAAAGTCCATTTCAGATGCTTATAATTAAAAAAACAAAATCAAAACCAATACAACCACATGCCAAAAGAATTTCCTGTTTAGTCCCTGTTATGGTTTAGAAATGAGGTGTCCCCCAAAAGCTCATGTATGAGGTAATGCAAGAAAACTTAGAGGTGAAATGAGGGGGTTAGGAGACCCTTCGCTTAATGAGGACATGAATCCACTGACAGGGATTAACTGGGTGGTAACTGCAGGTCAGTAGGGTATGGCTGGAGAGGTGGATCACCGAAGGCCTGCCTTTGGAGTTGACATTTTGCCTTTGGTGAGTGGAGCTGTCCTCTCTAGCCCCTGATTGTCATGTCCTGAGCTGCTTTCCTCGGCCATGCCCTTCTACCCTGAGGTTCAGTTCAACTTGAGCCTAGAGCAATGGAGTTGGCCATCTATGGACTGAGACTTATGAAACTCTGAGCCCCAAATAAATTTTTCCTCTTCTGTGTTGTTCTTGTCAGGTCTTTTGGTCATAGAGATGAAAAAGCTGCCTAAAACAGGCACTGAATTTTTTATGATTTGTATCAGCTGTTGGTGACAGAAAAATTTAAAAAAAAAGAGTGGCTTAAAAATGATAATCAATTCTATTTCTCTATAGTGAATATAGCAACCAGAAACGGTTGCCTGGTCCTCAGAGATCTGGGTTCCCTCTACTACATTGCCCCACCACTAATCTTGGTCTATGATTTCTATCTCATGGACCAAGATGGCTGCTCATTTCCAGTTGTCCGGCTACTAATCTAGCCTACAGGAAGGAGGCAGACACACTTCACCCTTTAAAAATTTGTCCTCCCAAATTAAGCACACCATTTCTGCATACATTTCAAATGCAATTAGGTAACTCCCGCATGTCTTCCACTTGCCTCCCCAGTCCCATTGTTTATTCCTCTTCATCTGCCCTCTGCCTTGGAAGGCTGGACTTTGTGGATTCCATCAATGGGGTATTGTGTCCTCTGGCTTCTGTGATTCTAGCTCAGACAATAGGGGATCTAGGAAAAGATGAGACAATGCACAGAGTGAAGTCAAGGCATTCATTTCCATTGATCCCTTCCTTCAAATGACTTTGGGCCAGCTCTGTCCATCAACTCAAGGCTACTGATTCTTGCAAAAGGATTGACACTACCTGACTCTCTCTTTCCACATCTGGTAACTGCTACTTCCTTTGATATTATTAGGCCTTAAAGGAGGTAATAGCTGATATGAGCTCTATTTATGAAAGTCTCTCTTATCCTAAAAGAAGAGAAGAGCCAATATCATGGGACAGTGACCTTTTGCTAAAGTCCCAGTGGTCCTTTTTGATCCCTTTGCCTATTTCTTATGTCCATTGTTTATAGGTTAAACTTTGGATACCCTCTTGTTAATATCCATAATGTAAGGAAATCACCATCTTCTTACCTCATACAAGGCTGTTATTCACTGAAAAAAAAATAAAAATGTCCACTTCTTTTTTTTAACTCTGATCTCTAAGTATTATTTCTTTAGGTTTTTGTTTTTGGTGCCAGGGATTGAATCAGGCCTTGAGCCTGCTCAGCACACTCTATATACTGAGCTGTGCACTCAGACCTTATTTTTTCAGTTTTAGATTTCAGTTTTTCCATGAATTATAAAAGAAGTATGGCAGTACCACTTTCAATCTTGGGGTGTAGGTCCCAGAGTACACACTGCAGTGTGACAGATCCAAGAAAGGACCTGACCTGGGGACTCAAGAAGAACCAGGACAGCAGCTCTGAGTATTGGTTCACACCGATTCTGAATGTTAGAACAGGCAAGAGACAGAAGGCAAATGAGTCTCAAGCACCCAGAGGAAGTGCCTAGGCTCAGGCAAGTAGGGGCCTGGCATCACAAATATAGAGAGACAATTATCAATCCAAACAGAAACCAGGAAATGTTCTGTCCCTTACTGGAGTATTCCAGTTCACCCAGTCAAAAACTAGCCTCTGTCTATGACTTCTAATTCTTGCATAATTTCCAAATCCCAACTTGTCTTCAAGTTCAGGTGATTTTGCCTTGTAAATATCTCTCCTTTATTTGTTAAGGTTCTCATTTCCAATAACATAACTCAAGCTCAAATCATCTTTTGCTCGCATTAATAGAAGCTTCTTGCTGAATCATTACTTTCCCCTAGAGACTCATTTTCCAAACTGCAACCCAAGGCTGTGTGTGTGTGTATATGTGTGTATGTGTATGTATTACTGGGGATTGAAACCAAGGGTGCTCTATCACTGAGTTATATCCCCCCTTTTTATTTTAGTTGGATCCAAGGTTTTTCTAAATTGCTGAGGCTGGCCTCAAAATTGCTATCCTTCTGTCTCATCCTCCTGAGTAACTGGCATTGTAGGCATGCACCACTGTGCCTTGCAATAAGGTATTTAAAAAAAAAACACCAACTAGATTGTGTACAAATAAAAATATAATCACAGAATTTTCATTGGATACCATAATGGGGTGACAAGATCCAGACATGCTCTTCAAAATCAACAAGATTATGAGCCACTGTTTTCAGACATTGGACAACAGACAGTACAATATTGTGATTCCTAAGAGAAGGGAATGCGTGAGGTCAGCCCCTTGGCCTTCTGCCTGGAATCTCATTTTGGACCCTATCGCAGGGTGAGGGAGCCTATTCACAGCACAGCGATGCAAACAAATGGAGAAGACAGAGTGGAGTTCTGGAAGGCTCAGGAGAGTCCAAATTGCAGAGTTTCAGAGAGGAGAGCTACATGGAGAAGGTACTATAGATTCCTTGATGGATGTCTAGTCACATGTGCCTTGGGTAAAACATCATTCAGCCAGGTCACAGAGAACCAGGGAGCTGTAGGCTGAGCACTTCTCAGAGCTCAGAGTTGGTTGACATTTCAACTCTAACCAGTAAGGGTGGAAGGTCCTCATGGATGAACTAGACAAGGAGACCACAAAGGGGTCAAGTGCTAGTCATGGGGTTAGATTATCCCTAGAGGAAAGCCTTCTTTGGAATTGTCCTAAAAATCTCAAAAACAAGTCTCAAAGAATTACACCAATCAGCAGGCGACTCATCTATCTGTCAGAACAGAAGCTTAGTATTTTTTATAGGACAATAAAGGGATCAGGGTTATGGCTCAGTAGGATGCTTGTATCACATGCCTGGGGTCCTGGGTTCGATCCTCAGCACCACATTAAAAAAAAAATTAAAGAAAAATAAAGATTTTTTTTTTAAAAAAAGAATTATCTCTTTAAAGGACAATAAAATCCAATATTCAGCACCCAATAAAATAGTTTCTGGACATGGCAAGAAGTAAGCAAATGTGATCTATAGTCAAGAAAAAAGTCAGCCAATAGAAACAGATCCAGGAGTGACAGAGATGATAGAATTCGCTAGGTGCAGAGGCCACTTGGGAGGCTGAGACAAGAGGTTCACAAGTTCAAAGCCAGCCTCAGCAGCTCAGTGAGGCCTGCAGCAACTTAGCAAGATTCTGTCTCAAAATAAAACAAAAAAGGGCTGGCATTGTGGCTCAGTGGTTAAGCACCCCTGGGTTCAATCTCTGGTACAAAATAAAGAAACAGCAACAACAAACTTTGTAAGAACAGAAGGTAGGTCAAATACTACGGGCTGTAGTTTGCTTACCACTTCCCTAGAGCAATCACTAAAAATAGTTAAAATAAAATTAAATTGTAGACTAAAAAGCCATTAGTGGAGATAGACTAATAAAAAAAAAGTCAATTCAGAGGAAAACGGGCAAATGAGTCAAATAGAGAACAAATAGCAGGGTGGTACTGAAGCACCACAATATTGCTAAATACATTGAATTTAAGAACCACAACACTGGTGGGATGAAGCAGCAGATATTGCTGAATATATTAAACATAAGCACCACAATATTGGTAAATTCAATAAAATTTAGTTGAAAATTCCAATTAAAAGGGAGATCTTGTAAAAATAAATGTTAGAAAAGCAAGACTCAACAACAGGTAATACCGTGAAAACACAAATGTTAAGAAAAGCTGGAGTGGCTACAGTAGTACCAAATGAACTTCAGCATGAAGAATACGGGCAGAGACAGGGAGAGATCTTTCATTGTGATAATTCATCAAAAATTAGATCACAAGACACAGTAATTGTAAACACCCACCCCAGAGCTGCAAAATTTATGAAAGAAAAACTGACAGAAAAGAAAGGAGACATAGACAAATCTACAGTACTGTGTGAAAGATCCTGATACTTCTTCCCCAATAACTGATATAACAAGTATAAAGAAAATCAGCAAAAATAGAGCAGACTGGAACAAAGGTGCCAGCCCTTGGGACACTATTGATATTTACAGCACATTCCACCCACATCAGAACACACTTTGATTTCCAGGGCATATGGAATATTTGAAGAGTGTCACACGCAAGTCCTAAGAAAAAAGTTTCAGGAAATTTAAAGATAATATCATCGTGTAGACTGTGGTCTTTGACCACAATAAAAATAAATTTAAATAAAAATAATATTGTGGTCTTTGACCACAATGAAAATAAAGCCCATTTCTAGATACATGTCTGGAAAATGCTCAAATATTTGGAAATTAATTTAGAGTTCTAAATAACTGATGAATCAGACAATAAATCACGTAAGATACTGGAAAATGTACTGTAGTGAAGGAAAATGAAAGTGAAGGAAAATGAGATGAGGGAAAAGCAGTGGTCAAGGGAAAACTACAGCTTTCAATGCTTATATTAAAATCAGCATACTATGGTGATGCAGCCACATTAATGTTTACAGCAGCTCAATTTATAGGAACCAACCTAGATGCCCTTCAACAGATGAATGGATCAAGAAAATGTGATACATATACACAGTGGAATATTACTTAGCCTTAAAGAAGAATGAAAGTATGGCATTTGCAGGTAAATGGTTGGAACTAGAGAATATCATGCTAAGTGAAAAAAGCCAATCCCCAAAACCTAAAAGCTGAATGTGTTCTCTGATAAGTGGCTGCTGGCCCATAGTAGGAGAGCGGGTAGGGGAGAATGAAAGAACTTTGGTGTGAGTAGAAGACAGTGAAGAGAGGGGTGGTGTTGTGGGGATAGTAAGGACAGTACAATGAGACAGACGTTATTACCCTATATACATGTATGATGACACTATTGTAGTAACTCTGCACCACATACAGCCAGAGGAATGAGAAGTTGTGTTCCATTTGTGTGCTATATGTCAAAACTCATTCTACTGTAAAATACATAAATAGAAAAAAAAGAAAATTAGAAATGACACATCATTTTTGTCTAAACCTCCAAAGCAGTGAGCCATCTTAAGCTAGAGATGAAGATGAATTTAAACTCAAATGAGTGGAAGTAAGGAAACTAAAAAATATAAGAATAGAAATCAATAAAATAGGAAATAGAAAAACCATCACAGAGAAAAATCAAAGAATTCAAAAGCTGGCTTTTAAAAAAAGATCAATAAATTGATAAAACTCTGATAAAATCACTAAATAGAAGAGGGAAATGACATAAATATCCAATATCAGGAGCAAATGAGGGGTCATCTTTAAGATTCCTGCTGTAATTAAAACAACAGTGAGGTAATACTGTAAATAACCTTATGCCAAAAACTCAACAATTGACATAAAATGAACAAATTCCTTGAAAGTCTTTAATTAACAAATCTGATTCCAGAAGAAATAGAAAATATGCATTGCCCTAAAAATCTGTTATAGAATTTGCTATGGTTATTAATTTTTTTTCATAAATTGAAAATAAGGACTTCCAAAGTAGATTATATGAAACCATTAAGGAAAAATAGTACCAAATCCTCCAAAAGAACTGTCTCAGAGAAGAGTGGAGAGCGGACTGCTTCACAACTCATTTCATGAGGCTTCTCTTGCTATTAAATATAAACTATATATTAATATCCTTCATGAAACAGATATAAAAATTCTCCTAAAACATAGCAAAGAAAATTCAGGAACATATAAAAGGGTACTATACCATATCCAAGTCAAGTTTATTCCTGGAACACAAGGTTGATTTAACATTTAAAAATCGATCAATGCAATTTTACATTTTAACAGGAAAAAAAAGAGAAAATAAAGTTTATGGATGCAGGAAAAGATCTTACAAAAATTAGTATCTATTCATTTTTTAAAAAAAATTGCTTAACAACCTAATAATAATGGGGAAGTTCTTCAGTCTAAAAGTATCTATGAGAAACTTAACAGCCAACATACAAAATGGTAAATGCCCTCTTCATAAGATAACTTTTAACTTATATCAGATCACACATAGACACACAATATTTAAAATGGAAAACAAGCCAAATGTAAGAACTAAAATATCAATTTCCAGGAGAAAACATTGAACAAAATGTTTCCAACTCTTATTTATTTCAATAGGACATTTGAAATAAATTTATTTCAATAGGACGCATACGATATGGAAAAAATTCAATAAATTTGACAGTCATAATTTAAAATTGCTCTTTTGGAGATAGCATCAAAAGAATAGTAAGGCATTCCATGGACTGGTGAAAATATTTGGCATAGATAAATCTGACAAAAGACAAATATCCAAAGTATATAAAGAGCTCTTACAAGTTGAAAGATTTTGTTGTTGTTGTTGTTCTATTTTTGGTACCAGGGATTGAACCCAGAAGCACTGAATCACTGAGTCACATCCCAGCCTTTTTTATTTTTTTATAATTTTTGAGACAGGGTCTTGCTAAGTTTCTTAAGTCCCTGACAAATCGCTGAGGCCAGCCTCAAACTTGTGATCCTCCTTCCTTAGCTCCCAAGTTTCTGGAATTACAGGGCTTGAACCACTGCCTCTGGCAAAAGAAGATTTTTAAAAACTTTAAAAATCAGGCAAAAACTTATAATAGATATTTTCCAAAAGAAGATATAGGAATGGCAAATAAATGTGAGAAGATGCTCAATATTATCGGTCATCAAGGAAATGAAAATTGAAGCTATGGTGAGAGACCAGGATACAGCCTTAAAATGGGTGAAGTTAGAAAGACTGATGAAGCCAAGCATTGCCAAGGATGTGAAGTAAATAAACTCCTCATGTGTTACAGGTAGTCACAAAAACACCATCACTCTGGAAAAGAGGCACTTTATAAATACATACTTACTTACAATCCAGGTGATATCTTCTACTTCAAGATATGTACATGAGAGAAATGAAAAAAAAATATTGTCTGCATAAAGATGTGAATACAAATGTTTATAACAGCTTTATTGGTACAGTTCCAAAAGGAGAAACAACCAAGCAACCACCAGCAGGTGAATGGATCAACACATTTTGGCAAATCCATCCAACAAAATGCTACTCATCAAAACAGTTGGCCAAATGAAAAATGTACCTATACACAGGAACTTAAAAATATCATTTTATTTAAAGGACTGATCTGATAAAATTTCATTTATGTGAAACCCTGGAAGAGACATATCTAATCTAAATTGACAAGAAAAAATTGTGGAGCAGTTGCTTGCAACTGGACATGTTTGAGATTGATTGACTGGGAGAATAGAAGAAAGCCTTCTATGACCACAGTGGTGGTCACATGGGTGTGTACATTTGTCTAAACTGATTGAACCATTTGGTCAAATGGGAGTATTCTATTGTATGTAAAGGATATTCCACAAACCCCAGGCCTTCAAAGTCTTCCCAAAAGTTGCCAAGGAAGCACCCTCAAGTTTCTCTGGGTTGTCAAGTGAATTCCTCATCTGCACTCACATTTACTTAGTCTCTCAACTTTGCTCCTGGGGGCTGTCCTGGTTCTCTGTAGTGTGTATCACTGGAAACTCTCAGCATGCAACTTTGTCCTTGATCTCCCTATAGACTACAGCACGTGTTCTCTATGGAACATTTTACTAAAGGTTTGGTGGTGAAGAAGGGAAATCACATCACAAAAGAAGAAATGATGAAGACTAAATGTCAGACATTTAGATGTTCACAGGCATCAATGTGCTCCTGCTTCCAGAGTCCTGGACCATGTAACTTCTCTCCCTAATTCAAGGACTCAAGACTCTGACAGTGGTGGTAGTGGGGTGCAGGGAGTAGACTGATGGTGGAAAATCCCTGCAGGCCTATTTATTGTAAAAATAGAAAAGTATAAACTCTCATCCTTTTAGGATGATAGCACTTACCTTTGCAGGGTCCCAAAAGCCAATTAAAGTAACTTCTCACACAAAAGAGCAATTACTTCCCAAAAGGATACTTTCTTAGATGAGTGTTTTTCACCTGGGACTCTTTTTAAAAATGCAAACTACTGTGGCTACACCAGTGTAAGAATTGAATTGAATAAGAAGTTCTTGGTCAGAGACCTAGAAATCTGCATTTCGACCAGCACAACACCTCAGCAAAACCCCCCTGTCTTGAATTCTTAGGCAGTTCAAAACAGCAGAAATTCCTGTTTTGTGATTAATAAAGTCTTCAAGACTTCTTACCAGCAGTTTAGGTGTCTCGTTCTCAATTTTATTAGTTGACATTCAAGTTTTGTGTACAGGAACAGGACCTTCCCTCAATTTCCATGCCCACAATCCACCTTTGGATCACAGGAAAGTTTTTGGACTTTCTGCCTCACAGGTGGTTCCTCAGGAGGTTCCCAGATCGTATTTAAGGCTGCAGTGCAGGAAACATAATTCCATAATGCTATGTCTGTCTGTAGCTCCTTAAAGCGCAAAGTCACCCCAAACCATTATAGCTATTCCTAACCACAGATTACTGTAGACTGCTCATGCTACCAGGAAGTTTTATGGTCAGCTCTGAAAACATACATTGCCCTTTGGGATCTTTTGATTGGCAAGATCAAGTTAAAGTTGTTAGATGATGTTCTGGAAAAGCAGTTTATCTATTAATGTTGGCAATTCTTAATAGAATCCTGTGTTCGCTCTCCTCCTCCTCCTCCTTCTTGTTCTTCTTCCTCTTCTTCCCCCTCCCCTACCTTCCCTCCTTCACCTTCTTCTCCTTCTCCTCTTAGTCATCATCATCGTCGTTGTCCTCCTCCTCCTCCTCCTCCTCCTCCTCCTCCTCCTCCTCCTCCTCCTCCTTCAGATTGAACCCAGATGTGCTTTACCATTGAGCCACATCCCCAGCTCTTTTTGTTTTTTATTTTAAGACAGGATCTCAATAAGTTACTTAGGGCCTTGTTAAGTTGCTGAGGCTGGTGTTGAACTTAGGATCCTCCTGCCTTAGCCTCTTGAGTCACTGAGATTACAGGCATGGGCCACCATGCTTGGCTTACTTAAAAAGTGTGGGTACTGAGGCAGAGGTGTTATAATCATACACCAAGGGCCAGGAGGTCCAGCTCCAAAGTCCTTATGCCTGTGATGTTACCCTCATTCCACAAACACTTGCTATGTGTCTGCAGTGTGTGCCAGGCCCTGTGATAGGTTCTGGGGATATGGCAGTGAACAAGAGACACAAAGATCCCTGCCCTGACAGAGCCCACATTTTATTTCAGATTTATCTTGTGAGTTTGTGATCATTTACCTAACTGATCTCTATTGCAGGATGTTTAAACTATTTCTATCTTGTCTTTAAAAATAACCCTATGAAGGACAGTGTTCTGATTTATACATCTATATCCTCATCTGTCTATTTCATCAATAAAGCTTCCAGAATGGGAATCACAAAGTTCAATGGTAGGACTATTCATTCAAGTTCATTAGTCATATTGCTAAATAACTCCCAGGATATACCAATTTACACTCCTACCAACCTCAGCAGTCCCTGAAAATGTCCATTTCACCACACCCTTGACTAAATAAAATGTTTTTTCTCTGTCTTTAATTCTTGCTTATCTGATAGGCATCAAACTCATAGATCTGTAACAACAAATACCATACCAATTTAGTTTTATTTAAAAAATATGAATTCACTGATTCAAAATAGTTGAAAAATAACAAATTGTTTTAAAAAACACCTCATCTCTCTTCATAATCAAAGAGAAAAAAAATCAATATTGAAAAAATCATATACTTCCCAGTAATATGAATATCTTTGCTAAGCTATCAATTTTTTCTGAGAAACATATCTGATATTAAAAGAGTATTTATTGACATATAAATCTTTCTGTGGAGTGGCTTATGTATGTTCCCAAATCTGTGACCATGGTGCCTGTGAGCAATTGATCTCTTTGTGAGGTTTTAACTTGCCCATCCCTGAAGGAATCCAAAGCTTCACCTTCATGCCAGAATCACATTCGAACAGGTTTATTTTTGCACTACCTCTCTTAATTAGATGAGATTTCTCCTCTTCTTGGGATTTCTGGAACACATATCACATGCCTTTGTCATTATGCTTCATGAACTCAGTCATATTAAGTGTGTATGGAAAAGTAAAGTTAATGGCAACTGCTAGATAGATCTGTGGAGAGAATTAAATGAATCAATGCACATAAAGCACTTAGCACAGTGCCTATCATAGAGAGACCCTCAACACACATTTGACCAATAAAGGAATAAATAGCCAACACACAATAAATCTCAGATGCTGCCAACTGTTAGCAAATAGTTCTCAAGCCTTACTATATGTAAGATTGATTATGGAAACCTGTAAAAACACAGACCATGGAGTCCTGCCTCCCGCGACTGTGATTCCTTAAGTATGGGGCAGAGGTGTTCCAGATCCTACAGGTAGCTTAGAGAACCACTGGGTAGCCTACGAGTCGGGCATGTAGCAGGTGCTCAAGGAGAGTAACTTGAATTGTTGCTTCCATTCCTGTCAATACAAAGCAAACAGAATGATGGTTCAAACTTGTATATGGAACCTTGCCCTTCCTCAGAGATGATCGCAAAAGTATTTCCACCCTTGTCCTGGAGCAGCATGTCCCCAAGTGTCACATTCTTCTGTGTCCACCTCAGCAATACCAAATTTTAAGCAATTTACACCCGTTGCTTTATCTGATTTAATTCTCATAATATCTTCATGATAGGGGGAAATGAGGTCTAGGAAGCTTATTACCTGTCTGAAATCACACAGCAATTGACAGTGTGGGTTTCACACAGGGTGTCTTCCCTATAGCTCACCAGTGGGATGAAGGAAAGGAACTGAGAAGCATCACTCTTGGTTGGCTCTTCTGGAGCAGGTGAGGTGCAGAATCCAGTGTTCCTGTGTGTGTGCATGCATGTTGCCAGCAAATTCCTGATTATAGGTAATCATATAAAACACAGGAGATATTTTCCCTTGTACGTAGATACTCTAAATATAGGAGAGTAAATCACCCTGACTTCATTCCTAACCAATCGGCCCCTGCCAGTTTGCACACTACACAAACATAGAATGACTCAAAGAACCCTCAGGTGGTGGGTGGGTTAAAAATCAATGAAATAATAATAATTTTCATAAATGGGAACTCCCCAGCTTCCCACTTGGCTGTTCAGTTAATCGTGAGTCATGAATTTTCTTTTTAGGGTAATATTTACCATACAGCATGGCTGGTGATAGGGAATACGTAATATCCATTTATCTGATGGGAAACATATTCTTAAATCATTACTCAGGGATAGATTTACCTGATAAATAATCCCTGGGATTAAACAAAAACGTTAGGGGTTTGGGACGGATTATAGGGAATAACAAGGTGAATAGGAAGAAACTATAGTTTGAGTATAAATAAAAAGGGTTTTGGCCTAGAGATAGACCCTGAAATAATCCCTCTTGTGATAATTAGAACAGAGAAGCCAGAGGAAGAGACAGAGGCAGGGACAAAGACGGTGCAAGGGAGAAGGAGGGAATGAGGACGAATGTCAGGAACGGTGGTTAACGTAATAGGCACCTGTATTGTGCTGTTAGCAGCTGCAGGTGCTGAGCTGGTTATTGCAATGCATCTTCATGGGTATCTCATGAGAACCCTGGGGTCACTCCCACTATCATCCCATTTCTCAGACTCCAGGTAGTAAAGCAGTTAAGAGCACTGGAGCCAGTACCCTACTTTTCAACCCAGTTCTCTCTGTCCTAGTTGTGAAACCTGAATGCATCTGTACTTTTGCCCACCTTAGAGGGCACTGTCAAGCTCATCTTGTCCAAATGTTGCCAAGGTCACAGTGTTACGGTGCTACTTACTTTCACAGTTGCAAGCAGTGACTCCCAACTAACCTCAGAGGTTCCTCCAGGAGCCCCAAGTTCCACAGTTCAGTGATCCTCCAGTTCTGCAAACTCTCCACCTTCTTTCTCAAGAGCAGGTGATATTAATTTTTCTTTGAGTTCCGGGTTATCTCATTCCATCTTCCTGACTGCTCTGTGAGGTAGGTATTCAAATCTGCATTTTACAGATAGGAAAACTGAGGCTGAGCAAGGTGGACTTCTTGTCCAACAACAAGGCTATCTAATCCCTAAGCTCTGTTCTCTTTACGGTCCAGCAAACGTGAAAATTCAGATCTCTGCTAGGGAAGAAAGAACATGATGAGTTCTCTGTAAGACAGGAGGAGATCCAAAAGAGGGAGAGATGATATCTGACTGCCAGGATCTAAAAAGCTTCATAGAGTAAGAGAACAGAAGCAGAGACCTGGAAAGTGGGAGAGGGTGAGTAGGGCAAAAGAGAAGATTGCACATGTAGGTTGCAAAAATGCACCATGTCAAAAGTGGGAAGTCTTGGGCTATGTCATTGATTTACTTTGCCTGGGACATCTTGCAGGAATGAGGGGAAAGGAAAGGCCAGATTATGGAGCATCTTGAGGGTTTACACTGAGGAGTTTAGACCAAGAAGCACTGGGGAGCCCTGGGTGGACTTGGAGCAGTCCTAGTTAGCAGCCCCACAGAGACACAAGCTCTCCTCATGCCCCACCCCCCTCCTCCTGTTCTTCCAGAGCCTTTCTGCCATTGACAAGCTTTGGGGGAGGCAAAGAGGCAGCCCTCTGTTGTAGAAAATATGTGGGCTTTGGAGATTAATTCCTGCTAGAGCAAGGAGAATTGAGAATCATTCTCAATTCTCAATCATTAAGAAGGGGGCATTTGACCAGAAGGGCAGATGAGGTGTCAGCACTCAGGAATGATAACAAAACACCAAAGAGAAACCAAGGATGGATAAACCAGGGAGTGCAGAGGGACAGAGGCAGGGGGTTGACAGGAGCATTTATTCTTCCTGAAAAGGAAAGTTTATGGAGGTGAGATGGGGAGAAGGAATAGAGCGGGAATAGATTAAGTATAGATTTTTGGTCAATGTCTAACTAAGGAGTCCTTTTCTACTCTGAAACACAAAGGAGCCCTGGAGGGATTTTGAGCAAGGGAGTGATATTGCACCTTGGAAATATCTGCAACATGGGTCAGAAAGAGGGGAGGAGAGACTTGAGACACACCAGAGATCCGACCCATCACTTCAGGCAAACTGGGGAATGAAGAGTCCTTCTACCTTGGGCATCAGCAATAGGGTGGCCTGGTTGTTAAGACATGCTCTTGTCATTGTCATTATCATCATTGTCCTCGATCTCTTCTTTTTCCTGTTCTTCCTCCTCATTCTCCTTCCCCCTTTCCCTTCTCCTCCTCCTATTCTTTCCGTTTTTCCTCCTCTTCCTCCTTCCTTTTCTCCTTCCTGTTCTTTCTCCTTCTTCTCTGCATCCTTCTCCATCTTCTTGCTGCTCTTTCTCTTCTTTCTCTTTGTCTTCCTCCTTCTAAATTACTCACCTCTCCATAGAGGATTCAGGTTTACTCTCCCAATCATCTTCTTATTTGGTTCTGACTTTTTTTTTTTCAAATTTGTAAGAATTAGAATTAGACTCTGGTGGAAGTAACAGATAACCCCGAATAACAGTACAACTTCTTTCTCTGTCACTTCATGTGTCTAGCAGGACCTAGCGTTGCTGACAGCTCCCTGATAGACCCAGACTCTTTCTAGCTTACTGCTCTGCCATTCTTAGCTCATGCCTTCCACCTTGTACTTGAAGTTGCTCAAACTTTATTATATCTGTTTTTCATAAAGCAAGATGACAGAATAGTGGGTAGAGACACACACCCTCTATAAGGTCTTTGCTTAGCAGTTGGATGGCCATCTTAAGTGACAACAGCCGTTTTAAAGAAAAAGCTTTGCTTTCCCACCTAAGGGCATCTCTGCGAAAGGCTCACCACTCCCTCATATCAACCCGACCCCTAACCACCAGCATTAGGACTCGTTCTGCTCTAATTCCTGAGCCTCCCCCATAGAAGTCCCAGAACCCAAGCCTGTTTTGCCTCTCTCTCCTATAGAGAGATGGCCTTTATTTGTCAGCTCTGACAAATAAACTCTTGTGTGTATCTCTGCCTGATATCCATCTTTCATTTCTTGCTTACCCGTCTCTTGTTCTTTGCTTTTTCTTCACCCTCCACTTTAAAGACATTTCCTAGAGTTTGCACACTTAGTTCTCCTTACTCCCAACCTCACATTGTCATATCTAGGAGCCAAAGAAACTGGCAAATGAGGGCTTTCATTTGGCTCACGGACGGGATACTCCCTAAAACCTGATCAGCTCTAAACCCGGATCCGCCCTGGTCCTTGAGCAAGGTCACCTTACTAAAGCATACATGCAATGTCCCAGCGAATGTCCTCTAAGCAACATGGGTTATGCTGGTAAGGAAATTTTGATGTGTCAATCCTACTTGGCAATGGCCCTCAGCAATGTACTGCAACTGACATCTGCTAGTGTGGCAAAGAGAAAACCACTCCCTGATCTCTGGTTCTGAAGATAATGCAGAGGAAATTAATTGCCTCACTGGCGAAGGCCATCCCTAGCAAACAGTTTCTCACCCCTGCCTAGGCAGGCCTGTGTTGGGTGCTCAGGAGGTGGGAAAACATTAAATGTGATATCTCCCCTCAAGATACTTAAATGCTTGCAACTGTAGAATCTCAGAGCTGGAAGGGACACAGAGATAGTCTAGTCTAGTCCTCTCAGCAGCTGACTCACCTTCAAGTTGTGCTTGCACATCACCAACAATGGTGGTGGCCCTCCAAGGCACCTTGACTGTGAGTCAACAGCTTTTGTTGCTTACACTAAATGACATCTGACATCCCCTAACTTTTCCCTAGCCTCTCTGGTTTATCAGGAAGAGATTTTGCTTATTCTTCATTCTATGAAATAACCCATTTGTTATGTGAAGGAGCTCTGTCCATCTCTCAGCCCCCTCCTTTCCCAACCAGTTTCCTCCTTTCTCCAGGAGTGTGTGTTATGTATTAAACTCACAAATTTTTAGAATTGTCAGGCCTGGCTCTGATACTTACTGACTTTGTGACCTTGAGTGACTGATGTTCTCTGAGCGTTCATTTTTCATTAGTAAAATGAGGCTAATGTTATCCACTGCATGAGGTTATGATGAGGTTTAAATGAGCTAATGAATGTAAAACACAGAGCCTGACATCAAATATAACAGTTACTATTATTACTAATATATTTATAATTAATAATAATAAAACATCCTCCTTCCTTCTGGATACATTATGATAAGATATCCAATTAATAAAAGAAACTTTTAACATTCAGGGAGAGATTAGTATTAAAACACTACCTACAATTGTGACCAGGAGTCCCAATTTGTATTCTCTTTGACAGTTTCTCTGGGTTGCTCCTGCTCTCCACAGAAATTTATCTCCTGGGGTCTTTAGTTTGCTGCCTCCATTTGTCCACTGCCTCCTGGGAAGGTGCCTCTGTTACAAAGGGTATTGACATTCCTTGGGCTGATTTGCTGTTGTTGTTAGCAGAAACAGATACCAAAAAAACAAAAATGCAAATAAACAAACTTTGAAGAATTCAGACACTGTTTGCATTGTATAGAGAATGGAGTAGAAAAGAGTCAGGAAACCTGGGATTCTGAATCCGACCTATCCACTGACTGGGTGGCCACTTTAAAGTGTTCTGTGAGTCTCTAATTTTTGAGAAGCTATTCAATCAAGGCATCCTGGTCCCAGATAAGGGATGTTCCATGGCCTTGATTGTCCTGGAATCTCTTTCTCCCCCACCTAGGGCTGGTCCAGGTGGGACCAGCATCTGGGTGGAGGCTGGGTGCAAGCCCAGACAGCCCTGCATACTCTATGAGCCAAGCATAGCCTGCCTGCTACCAGGGTGTGATTGTTCTTGTGATTTGGCAGCACCCAGCAAACGTGTTCCATCAAGGCTGACCTAAAAATAGTTTTTATGCATGGGGCCCAGAAAAATTCAACAGCCCAGCACACAGGAGGTTGGCCAACAAGGCAAAACCAGGCTGCCACCATAAGTCTAGAAGCACAATAGCCAAAATGATAAGGTCTGGCTTGTTTTCCCACATGCATCTTCCATATTCACCCTTCCCCTGCATCTCTATACCTCTCACATCAGGGCCAGTCTCTTCTCACTCCCTGTCCTCCTTCTCTTCTATTTCTGGATACACTGACTTTTGCAGAGGTACTAAATGTGGGAATGGTATCCCTCCTTCTAATTCCTACTTTTTATGAGTATTAAAAGCAGCAAGTAGCTAAAGCAGAGGTTCTGCAAATTTGTCATGTATCACAATCACCTGGGTGGAGGGAGCTTGCTAAAACAGTCATGACTGGACCTCATCGCCCAGTTTCTGATTTGGTAGGTCTGGAGAGCATTGCCTTCCTAACAAGTTCCCAGGGGGGTGCCAATGCTGCTGGTCCAGGAACCACATGGTGAGGACCCCTGGGGGAGCAGAAGTATGTGAGTTCTGGAGTCAGATCTTGAGGGCACCCCTTGGGGCTCTGCCCCTTCCAACAGAGTGACTTTGGGCAAATTACTTTTTGAACCTTATCAGGAAAACAGGGGAATCATAATTCTTACTTTACAGTGTTGATGTGAGGATTAAGTGAGTTGATTCATATAAAATCACTTCCAACAGCATCTGGCAACAGTGGGCCTTGAATAAACATTAGCTGTTACTAGGAACGCAGAGTCTGCCCAGCGCATGAGTCCAGTGCGTGATCTTTTCTCTCTCTGTAGTGACTGTCAGCTCTACTTGAGTTTCTTTGTCCATGACGCCCCTCCCAGGGTCTTTGCGGAAGGACAGGCCTATTGTGGGGCGATTTGGGGACACCAAAGAGCACAGATGGATTGTTACATCTCAGAGATCACAGAGATTCTTGAGACAGGAAAGGGCTAAGGAAATCCAGTCTGGAAGAGCAGAACTAAAACTAGACCCAGGTTTCCCATCTTTCCAGCCGGGAAACTTTCCACAACACCATGACCTGGGAGGCAGCCTGGCTATGCTGAGTGCTTTGAGGATAACCAACTCCATGTCCCTATGCCAGCCATCTCTGGGCATTTGGGTTGTTTCTCCTTTGATTGTTTATGATTGAAGATGACACAACTATAAACATCTAACATCTGAATAGAATGATGATTTTCTTTGGGATTTTTTTTCCCCCCTTGGACTCAAATCCTCTAGCAGAATGACTGGGTCAAAAAGTATAGTGTTATAGCTAAAAGAATATAGCTAATGGTGTTATAGCTGAAAGACTCATTGTCTCTTGCAAGGGGTGGAAACTCTCATTTTCCAGAAACCTCAAGATGGCTGGGGAGGCTGGTGTTGGAAGGGAGAGTCCAAGGCTGGATCTCAGGTCAGCAGTGGCAGGAGCTGTGGCTGAGAGAACGGAGCTCCAGACGAGGAGTGAGACGCCTGTCAACCACCTGAGATTTCCCAAAGAAACAGTGTTTAGACCAAGACTTCTCAAACCTGATTGTGCTAAGCACAATTATGTGGGGATCTTGTAAAAATATGCAGAATCAGACTCAGAAGGTCTGGGTGGGGACCAAGATTTTGCCTTTTAGTGCTGATTAAGGGACTATACATTTGACTGGCAAATGATGAGATGCCTCTGTCTTTGCCCACCGTTCCCAGAATTTTGATTCAATTCCAAAGATTCACCTGGATTTCCTCGTCTGGGTTAGACGCTCCTCTTCTTCTTTGTGGAACTAGCCCCCACAAAATTGAAGGTCATGGACCAGCTTATTCACCACTCTCTTCCCAGCATTGGCTGTAGTTTGAGACTTATAATAATAATAATAAAATAATAATTATTATTATTTTGGAGGGGTATCAGGAATTGAACATAGGGGCACTCAACCACTGAGCCACATCCCCAGCTCTATTTTGTACTTTATTTAGAGACAGGGTTTCACTGAGTTGCTTGTCTCACCAGCACTGGTGGGACTAACAATTATTAATAGGTAAGTGGGTGAATGGATGAACTAATAAATGAGCATGAGCAGATGGGAGTTGGAAATAAAGGGTTGGGTAAAGTATGGAGAACCACCCGATTTGGCCTCCAGATTATTATTGTCTGGTTGAGGCTCTCTGAACCACCCTCACCTCCTGAAAGCCCCGAGTCAGTGACCCTTCTCTGATCCTTGACGACGTTTTTCAACAACCCTCCCCGCCACCATTGCTGACCCTGAACCAAGAATGAACTCAGATGAGTGAATGAGATCCAGGAAGCTTAGAGGTTCCTTACAGGGTGGCTCTAATAAATACCAGAAAACAAAAAGCAGGTGTTGGCGATCTTTCCTCTGCCCAAAGAGTTATTTACACAAGTTTCCAAAGCAATCCCCTTCATCGTTTTACACGCCTATTACACGGTTCTCTTCGGGGAAAGGTCTGGAGTTGGTTAGCTCAGTGGATTAGAGAGTGAGTCCCCCAAGGCCAAGGGTGGTGGGAGCCCTTTCCCTTCCTCCACTTTGAGCTACTGGCTGATTGCCCAATCCTGGCCACTAGTGGTCCCAGTGGTTTACAGAATGATCCTGGGCCAGTGCACACGCATCCTCCTACTCAAGATGAAAGGTGGAACTGTGGAGGCATGTGAACTTGAACTTTGGTATCAGACAACGTGAGCAAGGTACAAAACACAGACATCCCAGTCACTTCCAATTATATAATATTTTTGTAAAAAATACTTTTCATTTTGAAATAATTTCAAATTTACAGAAAAGTTGAACAGGAGACTTCCATGTGCCTTTTTGTGCAGATTTACCATTTTAAATTGTTGGCTCTGTTTGCTTTCTCCTTTTCCCCTTTTTGTTTCTATCCCTCTGAAGATGACAAAAGTTCACTGAAACAAAAAACATTGAAATCATAAAGTTATTCCTCAAAAGTCAAAAACTAAATGTAAAAGAGTTAGACGTAAACTTTTAAATGACTCTGTAATGTGGTAGCATTTATACTTCAAAAACTATCAAAAGTTAAAACTGCACTAAGATTTTGAGGACATTCTGTAACATCCTACTATATCATTTGTCGTTTGGAAATATTTGAAAGTAGGTTGTATATATATGTTACTCCACAGAGTATGCATTTTAGTACTTTGATGTATATTACTCAAGAACAAGGATATTATCTAACCTCAGTATAGTTTCAGGAAATATAGCACTGAGAGAAAACTTTTATATATAGTCAGTATACTGCAATTTCTTTAATTATGTCAATGAAACATTTTCCCTCCAGTATCTGGAGTAACTAAGTCGTGTGTACATTTGTCTTTGTCTGTATTCAGTTTTATGTTTTTCCTTGCTAACGTAATTTTATTTTTTGAATATGTAAAATATTAACATGCTTCCAAAGTCAACACCGTACAAAAGGGTTTATTCAGAGATGTGTCCTCCCTCCCTATCCTTTCTATTCCCTTAACTCTTCTAGGTAACCAATTTTATTGTTTCATGATTTATTGTTCCTTTTTTCCCAAAAAGTATAAAATAAGAAGATTGATATATGTGTTTTTTCTTATTTACCCTTGTTATACAATATTCTTATTGATCCTTGTTATAATTTGGGCTGGAATGTCCCCAAAGGCTTATATGTTAAGGACTTGGTCCCAATGCAGCAATGTTCTGAGGTGGGGCTCTTGGCAAGTAAGTGATTGGATCATGAGAGCTCTGAACTCATCAATGGATTAATCCGTTGATAAGTTCTCAGCTGCTGGCATTATGGGGAGGTGGTGGAAACTTTGAGATGGAGCTATTTGGGGGAAGTAGGCCACTGGGAGCGTGCCCTGGAAGGGTATTTCTTATCCCTAGTCTCATCTCTCTCTCTCTCTCTCTCTCTCTCTCTCTCTCTCTCTCTCTCTCTCTCTCTCTCTCTCTCTCTCTCTCCTCTCTCTCTCTCTCCTCCCCAGCATCAAGAGATGAGCTGCATTACTCTGCCACACCCTCTGCACTGTGCTTCTCTGCTTCACACAGGTTCAGAAACAATGGAACCAGCCAACCATGTTCCGAAAACCCTGAAATCATGAACCCAAATAAATCTGACCTGCTCTAAGTTGATTCTCTTGGGTATTTTGCACAGTGACAAAAAGCAAACATGTTTCTTTCTTAAAGAAAAAATAGTATCCCAATGTACACTTTCGTACTTCGCTTTCATGCTAGCGGTGATTCCACATCCATCCATAGAGATTCTTTCATATACTTGTGAATTCATGGTAGATTATTTTCTGCTCCTCCTATTAAGTGGTAGTCTATGTATCCTCTTGAACTTGGGATGACCTTGTGAATCGCTTTGAGCAATATGACGTATGAAATATTTTAGGATATACAAACCATGACCCTCAGAGGACCATGGAATTCTGTTTTCTCACTCTTGGAAGGCAGCTACCATGTTGTAAGGAAGTTCAGGTGAGGCTACTGAGTGGTGAGAGGCCCCATGTAGAGTGGTCCTGGAGAACAGGAGACCATCTTGTGTGTTCCAGCACCAGCTGATCTCTGATGAATGTGGTCGGTGGAGGGACCTCAGTCTATATCCTGTGGCTAAGAAGAACCACTCAGACAAGCCCAGTCATTAAGAATAATAAGTTTGGGGCTGGGGATGTGGCTCAAGTGGTAGTGGTAGTGCATCACCTGGCATGCGTGAGGCACTGGGTTCGATTCTCAGCACTACATAAAAATTTTAAAAAAATAAAGATATTGTGTCCACCTAAAACTAAAAAATAAGATATTAAAAAAGAATAATAAATTATAGTTTTAAGCCACTAAGTTTTGAGGTGGTTTTTTCCAAAGTAATGGATGTGTGAAACAGTAGTATTCAGTGGGTATGTCCAATCCCCTACATTTGGGTATTTAGATGGTTTTTGCAATTTACAAATAATGCTTCAGTGAATGACATCATGCATTTCTATTTTCACACTGTTGGAGTGCATCTTCAATGTTAAAATCCTAGAAGTGGGATTGTTGAATTGAAAGATACATACACAGTTATTTTTCAGATGTTGCACATTTCTCTGTAAAGGGGCTATGAAGTTTTGCTTCCCCAGTAGCAATGTACAATTGTGACTGTTTCTGAAACTTGAATTTTTGCCAATCTGAGGTGTGATGAAGGATATCTCAGGGTAGTTTTAATTTATAATTGTATTGTTATCTATTATTGCATTAAAACAATTTCAAAATTGAGTGGCCATAAAACAACTCATTGTTTAGTGGCTTACTAACAAAGATTTATTATTCATTTCATACTTTGTGAGTCAGAACTGCAGGCAGGCTTAGCTGATGTCTATGGCTCAGGGTCTCGCACAATAGCAGGTCAAGCTGTCTTCCAAAGCTGCAGGCATCTCAAGGCTCAACTGGGGGAGGATCCAGTTCCAAGCACATACTTGTGACTGTTGGACAGCCTCAGGTCCTGACGGGCTGTTGGGTGAAGACACTGATTCCTTACTGTGTGGGTCTCTCCATTGGGTAGCTCACAACATGGCAACTGGCTTCTCTCAGAGCCAGTGAGATAGAGAATAAGAGAAGGTACCCAAGACCAAAGTCTGGTTGTTTGTGACTTTGAAGTGATATCTCATCACTTTTGCAGCATCATCTTCATTAGAAACAAGTCACCAGGCCCAGCTCACACTCAAGAGGAGTGTGACACAAGGATGTGGATGCCTAAGAGGTGGGAATCCAAAGGGGGCCAATCGTAAAGACTCCCTGATTTAGTATTTCTCTTAGCATGAGTGGGCCATTCATGTATTTATCTTTTGTATCTCCACATGATTTTTACATACAATTTTTTTCCTTGATGTCTAAAAATTCTTAATGTTTTAGAAATATTAATCTTTCATCTATGGTATATGTTAAAAGTATTTTTTTTCTGAATTTGTCATCTTTTTTGGCTTTGCTATGGTATTTTCCCATACAATAGATGTTGTTTTGAGTCATAATTGGAAAACATTTCTCTATACCCAGCTTCTAGGGAATCCATCATGTAATCTTCCAGGACTTTGTATAGTTTCATTATTTCACATTTTGTTCTTTGATAGACTGGAATTTATTCTTATCAACAACATGAGGATTGCATCTAATTTTATATTCTTCCAAATGTTTACTTGTCCCAATACTATTAACTAAAAAGTTCATTTTTGTGCTAGTGATTTGAATTACTCCTTTATTCTATTTTGAATTAATTCTATTTCTGGACTTCCTAATCAATTCTGTCAGTCTGCCTACCCATAGACACTACTCTGTCTCAAATACAGAGGCTTAGAGGATATTTTAATACTTGGTTTAGCTAAGGCTTCATTTTAACATTTCTTTTTAGTGCTTTCCTATCTATTTTTTTGTATGTTTCTTGTTTCATATAAAGTTTGGTATCAGCTTGTTTAGCTTATAAAAAATGCTTATTGGTATTTTTATAGTGATTACAGTAAATTAATAAATTAACCTAAGGTGAATTGACATCCTGGTGATGTTGAGATGTGTGAATCAAGAACAGAAATTATTTTTCCATTTTGTTCAACTCTCTCTTTGTATTTTTATGTGTGTTATAGTTTTCTTCATATACTTTCTGAACATTTATAATTAAACTTAAACAAGCTACTTTATCTTTCTGAATCTTAGATTTCTCATCCATCAAAAAAAAAAGATCATAATATCTTTCTTGAAGAACTGTTACAAAAAATAAAAGAGGAAAGTTGTGAAATGTATGCTGGGTAAATCTTAGTTTTCTCACTCTTTCCCTTGAAGTTCCTGCTTGCTCTTGAGGAGAGGGGAGGAGAATTATTTGCTCATCTATCTAGGAAGGACATCTAGGTCAGTTAGTAAGTCCATAGATTTTATCGGGTTCACCATGTACCAGGGTCTGCGCCAGCTGATAGGGATATAAGAGTGATGGAATGTGATGATCATTACTATCCAAAGTACTTGTATAAAGACACAAATTGGGGCTGGGATGTGGCTCAAGCGGTAATGTGCTCGCCTGGCATGTGCGGGGTGCTGGGTTTGATCCTCAGCACCACATACAATAAAATAAAGATGTTGTGTCCACTGAAAACTGAAAAATAAATATTAAAAAAATCTCTCTCTCTTTCTCTCTCTCTCTCCCTTAAAAAAGATAGAAATTGGTGTGAATATACTGAGTATACAACCAGAGATATGAAAAATTGTGCTCTATATGTGTAATGAGAATTGTAATGCATTCCACTGTATATAGAAATAAATTTTTTTAAAAAAACAGAATGGGAAAATCAAACACAGTATCTGTACTCATAGAGCTTCTGGTAAACCAACATTTCTCATTAATCCATTTGAGATTTTATAAAAGCAAAATGTAAAACCAATTATCAAGTCAGGCCCTGGAACTTGGCAGATTCTAAAATTGCCCAATGTAGAGAAATGAGGGCTAGATCCTAGTTTGGCTTGACATAAAAACAGACAATACCCCAAATGGGAAAGAATAGGAGCTGGAGGGGACACAGGGAGGAGGGAACTGAGGAACAGTGGGTCAGGATGGGGGCCAGGACCCATAATTAGTGAGTGACGGAGCTGGGACTGGAAGCATGGTGTCCAGGCTCCCTGGCTGGGGCACTTTCCAACACACACCCACTGTCATTCTATTTTCCATCTGCATCTCTTGTCACTGCCAGGTACACGGAGGGGTTTCAGCTGTCCACTCTAGCTGCCTGGGGAACATCGGCCAGAAATGAATAGCACATTTCTAAGAAAGACTTGATATCACCAGAGCCATTATGTCACAAGGCTGCAACTCAATCCTCAAAGAGAGAGAGGGCAATTTAACAAAAACTATACCAGGAGAATTTGGAATGGATTAAAAAAGAAGAAATCAGTTGCTCTACCACAGTGTTTTCTTTCTTTCTTTCTTCCTATTATTATTATTATTATCATTATTATTTAGTCAAACAGTCACAGTGTTCTATGTCTGTGTATCCTTTCCAGGTTGTTTAGTTTCACTGAACTTTTTCTTTTCCCCTCCCCTTTAAAATAATCTTACTAGCATGTTTCCTGTGGGATCTATGGAAGAGACCATTCATTGTACTGGGTTGGGTTTTCTCTTTCCTCTTTAGTAACAGAACTCCCAGTTCTTAGCTGAGCAAAGAACTGTCTGGAATAAAGGTGACATTTCCTCACTTTTACTGGAGTTAGGGACAGCCACTTGTTCCCATTCCTTCCTCCTGGGAGCTCAGGAGGAATGTTGTGTACAATTTCCAGAAAAGACAAAGGTGTGGCCTTCTTTCTCTCCTTTCTTCCTTCCTTTTGGTTGGAATATAGGGGTGAAAACTTGAACTAGAGGAGCAAATGGGCCCAGAGTAAACTCTGGAATCAGAGTCCACATATAATGAAGCACAGGATAAAAAAATATGGGATGCCATAAACCCCAAGCTGTTTCTGGACAGCCTTCTTCTGATATTTTGAGGCAAGATTTTCTCCCACCTTTTTAAGCTGCTGTTTGGGGACTATTTGTCTTATACAATGATGGGAAGAAGTCCCACCAATATTAATTTCTTGTTTTATGGGCAATTGTTGCATTTGCCTGCTTGGTTTCCTTTTCTCCTGATTTTATTGTATTTTATTTATTTATTTTTGGTTACAGGGACTGAACCAAGGGGCACTTTACCACTGAGTTATATCCTCAGCCCTTTTTATTTATTATTTTGAGACAGGATCTCACAAAGTTGCTTAGGGCCTCACTAAGTTACTGAAGCTGGCCTAGAACTTGTGATCATCCTGTCTCAGAATCCCAAGTCACTGAGATTACAGGCCTATGCTACCACGCCCAGCTCCTCCTGATTTTAATAATTGCAACTCAAGTTTTCTTTGAGGAACAATCCCTTCTGTCAGCATTAATAGAGCTTTCCATTAAGTTGTATTAATTGAATTGCATTTGAATCTTGGACAGTGTAACTCAAACTTCAAAAATGCCAGAGTGGCTCTGCCCTTGGAGGTGACAAGGAAAGCTTTTCATTACAAAAGATGGTTAAGAAATATGCCATGGAGGCTAAAAAGAGAAAATCACCATTTTACAACTATATTTTACAACTGGGTCTAAGCAAGAATCATCAATGGATGCTAAAACCACTGATTGAAAAAAAAAGTAGGGGAACAGAATATTAACACAGGCAGAAAGCAGATTACTGATCAACCACAAAGGTTCCCTTTAAAATGGTGAGATCTAGGGACACCCCTTTACCTGATGATCAAATATGATATCATGAATGATAGGGCATCCCATACACCCTGGTGTGAGGCACTGAGAAGGATTCACCTATGTCCTATTTATGCCAAAACAGAACCAGGTGAATCCAAACTGAGGGACATTCTGTAAAAAATTGGCTTAAACTCTTCACATATTTCACTGTCATGAAAGACTGAAGAGGAAAACAAACAAACAAATACTGAGGTGAATCATCCTGGCTTAAAGGAGACTAAGGAAACATGATCTTCAGACATTCTCTCTTTGCTGTGTACTACAAAAAATGAAGACCATTCTCAGCAATCGGACTGTCACATTCCAAAAGCAGACAGCATCACTCTGAAGGGTCACCTGGTTATTGTGAAGGGCCTCAGAAGAATCCTCTGGAGGGAATTCAATCACGTCGACATAGAACTCAGTCTCCCCAGAAAGAAAAAGAAGAGGCTCCAGGTGGACAAAAAAGAAGAGGCTCAGGTGGAGAACTGTTTGCAGGATCTGTGGTCAAGTTCAGAACAGGATGGGGGATCTCACTGAGTAATGGGTACAAGATGAGGTCTGGTGTGCTCTCGTCCCCATCAATGCTGTCATTCAGGAGAAGGGTCTCTTGATGAAATTCAGAGTTTTTTGGGTAAAAAATACATCCTCAGGGTTTGGGTAAGGATAGCTGTTACTTGTTGTGTCTCAAGCTCAGAAAGATGAATTAATCTTTGAAGAGAATGCTATTTTTTTTTCAAATTCAGCTACTTTAATTCAGCAAGCCACAATGGTTAAAAATGTTTTTAGCAGCACAACTCACAATAGTTAAACTGTGGAACTAACCTAGATGCCCCTCAGTAGATGAATGGATTAAAAAATGTGGAATATATACACAATGGAATATTACTCAGCAATAAAAAAGAATAAAATCATGGCATTTGCAGGTAAATGGGTGGCATTGGAGAAAATAATGCTAAGTGAAGTTAACCAATCCCAAAAGACCAAATGCTGAATGTTTTCTCTGATATAAGGAGATTGACCCATAATAGGGGTAGGGACAGGGAGCATGGAAGGAATAGACAAAAACTCTAGATAGGGCAGAGGGGTGGGAAGGGAAAGGAGGGGACGGGGTTAGCAATGATGGTGGAATGTGATAGACATCACTATCCAAAGTACATGAATGAAGACATGAATTGGTGTGAACATACTTTATATACAGAGATATAAAAAATCGTGCTCTATATGTGTAATAAGAATTGTAACGCATCCCACTACTATATATTTAAAAAATAAAATCAATTAAATATTGAAAAAAATTAAAAAATTAAAAATTTAAAAAAGAAAGAGTACAACCAATAAAAATAAATAAATAAGCAAAGGTACTGAATCTATCTACAACTAAAAAAAAAAAAAGAGAAAATTTGGGGATGATATCTACATTTCGAAAAGAGGAGCACTTCAGCAGGCTGATGAGTAAGATCTTAGAGTTATCCAGCTATGAAACATGGTCCTGGATTAGACGATCAATTTGTGATATTTTAATAACAATATTATTGATTTATAACAAAGTATTGATTTGGGGGAAAAATGATAATTAAAATGCACAATTCTTTATTGGATTCTTGGAACACAGAAGAGTTCTAAAGGAAAATTTGGAGAAATTTTAATATAGACTCTGTATTAACACTAGTGGTCTTTCACTGTAAGTTTCCTAAGCATGAAAACTGAGGTTACACGGATGAATATTCTTGTCTCCTTGTTTTTAAGGGATTCGTGATGAAGACTTTGGGGCAAAGTATCGTGATGTTTGTAACTAATATCCATACAGTTCAGTGAATACATTAAAATGGGCACACATATCCACACAGGAGACGTGGGGAGTGGGGAGACAGCAGGAGGAGAGGACATGCTTGGGAGGGCTGCTTGAAGGGTATAAGTTTGTCATACGATTGTTACAACTTTTCTGTAAATTTCTAATTTTTCCAAATAAAAAGTTGGAGGGTAAGTCTTTCTTTTCCTATTCTTAGAGTGCAATACATGGACCTTCAAAGCAATGCTTAGCTCCTGTCAAGGCTCTGGTTCCCTAATGCCAAGGAGCACATGTGTGTCCAGGGCAAGACTCCCCTGGCTATTCTTCAAAGCCTGTGTCGCTAGATGGGATTCATACTCGTTGCCTTTTGCACTTGCTGTATTAGTCAGGGTTCCCTGGAAAAAATAACTAATAGGATCTCACAAATAACTTTGGCATACCCAGTAAATATAACATATAATATTGCATAGAATAATACTGTTTCTCTGACATGTATATACATAAACACATATGCATACAATAATCAATAAATATATATTTTATATTACAGTATAATATATATTATTTATATAATAATATATAAATATACAATATTATATAAACAATATTACATGTGATAATATATAGTCTATATTATATACATATAATATACTTATATATTATAGATAGATAGATAGATAGATAGATAGATAGATAGATGGATAGATAGATAAAATAAGGAATTGGCTCATATGGCTCTATCTCCTCTCACCTGCTCCTCATTGCCTGTCACATGGATGGCTATGACTGGATAAGTCTCCCATCTCCCTGTGCGGACACTTGCAACCCATTCTCAGGATATGCAGACATCACAGACACATCACCTCATATCTGGGCTTCCATCTGGTCAGGGTCTCTCCACTTCAGTGGGATGGAATCACAGTCCCCTGTGTGTATAGAGGGTCCTCCACCCTTGGATCTTTTATGCCTTGTTCATTTCCCCTCTCTCACTCACCTTCTTTACCATGTTTTTTTTTTTTTCCTATGCACAGACCAGTCTAGATGTGCTGTCATTTTCCAAATTCAACACCTGCTACTTTTTATGTAGAGGCTTCTGGCCTGAAGTGGATGTCCCCTGTCCTGCCTCCAATAAATAGCCACCCTTCTTTCAAGCCTCAGTTCAGTGCCTCCTTCAGAGAAGTTTCTCCTGCTCTATTCCTGATCCAGAGGTTACTGACTCTACCAGGATCCCTCCTGACCGACTCCAATTAATTCACTCTTTCTGTCAAGGCAGATAAAGCCTTTTGTACCCAGTCTTGCCCCATGATTTGTGAACCAGGGATAGTGTCTGACTCAAGCCAGTATGGAGAACAATGTTGAGAGGAGGTATGTCAGGTGTATCAATGAATGAATGAGTGAAAGAATGAGTGAGTAAACCAAAAGAACACACTGCAGGTTTAATCATGATAATGTCAACAGCAGCAATCCTATCGATAACAAACATTTATGGAGCACTCAGTTGGTGCCTAGCATTATACTAGATGCTTGACCTGAATTATTAAATACCTAGAAGAATCATGGATACCTGCAATCAGTGCTGAATTATTGACATGCATCTAAACATTTTGCATGTGGTTACTCATTCAGCTGCACATGAGCCATATGTATAATAATAATCATAGTTTTCTTTCCTTTTTACTAATGAGAGTGCTGGGGCTTAACCTTATGAGATATGAGATTATTTGCCTTAGATCACACATCTAGTAAGTGAAGGATCTGGGACTTATCTCCTGGAGTCAATGGCTCCACTCCAGACCCCCAGTGCCCTTCTTTAGAATAACTAGTAAACCATTTTGAATGTTCAATGTAGTCATCAAAAATATTTCTAAACTTCAAAACGCATTCTTTTGAGTAGTAAGAATGAAATTCATATGCTCAAGCACATAGCACTTCTGAATTTTCAGCCACTTAAATACAGATGATGTGATAACAGATATTTTTGGTTGGACTGTCATGATAGATAACATGATAAAACATCTAAACATGAAGAAGTATAGAAAACACGATGGGAAGTACTTTGGAAAAGTCATTCATCCTGGATTCTTAAGCTATAATCCTCTTGGAAAAGGGCTTGGAATCCTGAATTGCTGGGAAAGAAAAAAAAAAAGACCAAACATCACGTGCTCCCATCCATGCCAGAAGACAGGACCTCAGAGGAACCCAACTTATTGGCTTCAACCTCTGCCCCCTTGGAGTTCAGAGTGAAGCAGGACCTAGGAAGTTGACACTGCATTCATCCAGCAGGACAGCTTGAACCATGAGTGGACATCAGAGTGGGCTTATGGTTTTCCAACCCCAGAAATGTAGGGGGCTAGAGTCAGAGAGAAGGAGCCTGGGACAATAATAAGTTCCTTGAAAATTAGCCCAGACTCCTTCAGTTTGGGGCTTGAATTCATGCCTCGTAACTCACTCTCTATATGAACTTAGGCCTCAGTTTTAGAATCTGTAAATGACAGTACTAGTTTCTACTGTGTGAGAATTGCATGAGAATTTGCCCATAAATCTCTTGGTAATCTCTTAATATTCATGGGCATCCACTGTTTTAAGCTCCCCCACTTCTTTTTTAAATGTTCCATTATTTTATTTAATTCTCTCAAGAACCCTATGAAGAAGGTACCTGAAAATTAATAGGCTTTCCTGAGACACCAGACACCAGAGAGCCAGGGAAGGAAGTGGTCAGACACACTGACCCTCCTACACAGTGGATGTAAAAGCCGGCCCCTCACCTCCACCCTTGAGAAGGCAGCCCAAGGCTGAAGGTGGATGGACTTTGGAGTCAGTCACTGTTCTTAGCCCAGCTTTTTTACATACTGCTGAATTTTCTCAGGCAAATTACCTAACCTCTCTGAGCTATAGTTTCCTCATTTCCATCCCAGGGGAAGATCCATGGAAGCTAATGGTAGCAAATGAGGATTAACTGAGATAAGATCTGCACGAGCCTGCCTTTAATGAGTACTCAGTAATGAAGCTGCTATTGTCATTATATCATTTTAATTATTACTTCCCAAATATGGGCAGTCCATCCCTGCAGCCCCACCCTGACCTCAGACCAACTTCAAGCAGGTGTCAGACCTCTTTACACACTCCACAGAAATTCGTCTGCACTAAAAATTGGTTTGCTGTAGATCTTATCCCAGAGTCAGAGGAGGTAACTTACCTTGCACATTCCAGAACAGACATCTGAAATCCTCCTCTGATGTCTTTCCTCTCCTGAATCTGTGTTGCCCCTAAACTAGCTCACCTCTCCCCGAGGCAAGACCCCAAGGTCACATTTTCCAGTCCTCCCATGACCCTTTCAGCCTCTCACCCCCTTCTTAGTTCTTGACCAAATTCTACATCTAAATCTGTGCATCCTAACCAACAGCCCAAAGTGCACCCATTAATTGACTGATCCTCCTTAGAAGTAGTCTTAACTTTAGGGATCTCAGACCCACAGCAACCACAAGCTGTCTATCAAAGTTCCTCATTAACACACCTAAGAGTCAGGCATGGGGAAACATGCCTATAATCCCAGCTACTCAGGAAGCTGAGGCAGGAGGATTACAAATTTGAGACCTTTTATTTGGAAACCCCGCTTCAAAATAAAAAGTAAAAATGCAGGTGGGCATGTAGCTTAGTGGCAGAGCATCGCTGGGTTCAATCCTTATAACTGCAAAATAAATAAATAAAAATAAATCAATATTTACACACACACAATCAGGGCCCTCCTGAAATGTGTTCCACTAAGCAAAATTTTCTGTCTCATTCCATCACCACTCTCCATGGCTAACATGGTGCAACTTGGCACATAAAATGTGCCTGGTAAATGGAAGTTATCATATTATTATTTGCAGATCTCTCTTCCTTCTCCTTAGAAAAGTGGGGTTTTCAGGGACACCCACTCCCAAATACACTTAGCTGGTAGAGGTGGTCTGCAAGCATGGTGTCACAGGTGTGTAAGTGAGATATATTTTAGAGTGGTCTTCTTCAAGATTTGTTAAAATGTTGAAGACTCTTTGAACATAGCTTTAAAAAACAACAACTAATATTTCTTTGAATGTTACCAACCAAATAAGTCAGTTATGGGAGTTGAATTGGCATGGAAACATCCTTTCTCACTGTCTTAATAACAAGAACAAACTATGTCTGCTGTTTATATAGCAGAGATCATTTGGGAGAAAAGAAGGAAAAAAACAAAATAAAATACCTGTTAGTTTACTTGATGTAAAATACTAATGATCACCAAGTAATATTAGCAATTAGGCAGAATCATCAAAATTCCAAATATTATTAGTTTGAGTTTCAACGGACTCAACTAGAAGGCCTCATTGAATCTTTTTATAGAGAAACAAAGGTATTTGTGTGTGTATTTGCATCTGTGTGTACATGCCTATGGAACAGAGTGGTGTGCTGAGTCAGCTTTTTGTCACTGTGACAAAATACCTGAGATAAACAACTTAATGGAGAAAAATTTCTTTTTTGGCTTATAGTTTCAGAAGTTTCAGTCCTTGTGGGATTGTGGGGGTCCACCTGGAGGGATGTGGTGCTTACTTCATGATGGCTATGAAGCAGAGAGAGAGAGAGAGAGAGAGAGAGAGAGAGAGAGAATGAATGGGGTCAGGGACAAAATAGGTCTTTTAAGGTCATGCCTCTAGTAAATTTCCTTCCTTCCACTAATTTCCTCTTAAAATTTCCACCGATTTCTAGTAGAGCCGTCAGCCAGTGACCAGCCTTTGCCACATGAGCCTTTGATGGACACTTAAGATCCCAACTGTAACAAGTGGATTTTAAGCCGTTTCTGACTAGCACTCATCTTTCTAAAGCAGTTAACTTGGACCAAGTGCTGATGGATCCTAGTCTAAACTACTAGAAAAAATGGCAGGAAAGGACTGATTATGGGATTAGTAGCAGGGGGTAGGAAAGGGAATGGAATAGACAAAAACTGAGTATAGGGAGAGAGAAGGACATTTATTGAGCACCCACTGTATTTTAGGCATTTTGCTATCTACATAATGATGTTTAGCTTTCATTACATTCTAGAAGATCCGTGGTATTATTCCTATTAGGTAAAGGAAGGAACTGAAACTCATAGAAGGTAAGAGGCTTGGCCAAATTCTCAGAATTAGTGAGGCAAATTCAGCAGAGCTGAATTGTTCGTTTCAGTGTATAGTAATGTCTATCAGAGATAGAAAACAAGAAGCTTGCTATGGTCTCCATAGTTCGTCTCCTTGCATTCCTTTCGAAGTACACGGGGTGGTAGAAAGAGCTCAGGTGTTAGAGATAGAAAATATAAAACCTACCTGTAAGGCTGCACCAGTTGCTTAAATACCACAAACTGGAATATTCTCATGCCAAATTGTAAACTGTTGCTGCCTTGGAGTCGTTCCTTTCTGAGTCCTGCCCCTTTTGCTACCTCACGTGTCCTGAAGCCTCCCCCTATGCTCTTCTAGAGCTCCCTGTGAGTCTGCAACCCAATGGCTTAGTCATTGCACATTAGCGGGAGGGCAGCACCCTAGTCCAATTCTTGGGCCCATCTATCCTGACTCACAGGTATCTTTACTGCACTGGTAGTTACTAACTTGAAATAATCAGTCCAGCCCTCGGCCTCCTTCCTACTCCCTCACAAACCCAACTGATCTATGGAGAATTCTATCTTTGCTAACTTGGGTCATAGATATTTGTGTGATACTTTATCTGGAAAATATGTGGAGAGAGTCAAACAGAAAGGCAGAAGGAAAGATAGTGCATTCACAGTAAGAGACAGAGACTGAGATGGTTTATGGTTTGTTTTTTTTTAAGAGTTTTTTTTTTCTCAAAATTAGAACTTTTTATTTGAAGTATTTCCCTTTTATCATTGTTAGCTCTGGAAAGTGTTGAGAATATAACCATTTTCTTAATAATTTAGCATTTTTAGAGGGTGCATATTAATTATGCAGAATGGTGGATCTCATTGTGGTATATTTTTTATTTTTATTTTATTTTATTTTTTTATTGGTTTTTCAAAACATTACAAAGATTGCAGAATCACATCGGTTACACATCCACATTTTTACATACTGCCCTATTAGTGACTGTTGTATTCTGATACCTTTCCTATCCTCTACTATCCCCCCTCCCCTTCCCTCCCATCTTCTCTCTCTACCCCATCTACTGTAATTCATTTCTCTCCTTTTTTTCCCATTCCCCTCACAACCTCTTATATGTAATTTTGTATAACAATGAGGGTCTCCTTCCATTTCCATGCAATTTCCCTTTTCTCTCCCTTTCCCTCCCACCTCATGACTCTATAAAGAGTTTAGAGGAGAGACAGGAAAGAAAATAAAATCTTGGAGGTTAAAATTTGAGAGAGAACACCGATGTGTTCGGTGAGTGAGCAACTCTGGAACAACAAGGATTTTGGAGATGCCATGTGAGAATTTGTCTTCCCTAAAGCTCCCAAGTGGCATAAGATAAAATGGAAATTTGTTTTTAATTACAGCTGATGAAGACTCTTTATATTGTACACAATGTAGAGACTGGGTCACATGGAGCTCTGGATTTATGAAGTTTACAAAATGACCTCTATTATTTCTTCTAATGTCAATCATCGGCAAAAATCTTGAACTGACGTCTCAAATGTTGATCAACTTCTGTGGGTTCTATAAGATGATGAACTATAGGGTCACAACACGTTACAGAACTCAGAAAGCAAGAGACTTGGATCTACCTGTAGTTCAGTCTGATCCCTTAGGAAAGTATCTTACTTTAATTTTCATTTGTAAAATGGAAGATGATGTTTATTTAGAAGTCGTTTTATTATTTTTTGAGTTTCAATATGCCAGACACTCTATGTCTATCACTTAAACTCCTATTGCCAATCTGTGACTTACGTGTGATCAGTTCTTTTTCACAGAGTAGACCTAGTAAGCATAAGAAATCTGTCCACAGACCCTCAGCTAACTAGTGAAAGGGCTGAGATTCACAGTGTCCTCTCTTGCTCCAAATCCAGAGCTTTTTCCTTTACTATGTATGATTTCCCAACTTTCCTTGAGACCCTAGAATGCAAGTCATGAGTAAGCTTTAGTATTTAGAAAAGGCTTTAAAACCATAAAAGTGCCATGGAAATACCAGATGTTTCAAATATATTATTATTTATTTTTTGGGGGGGGGTAAGTTTGAGTTTATAGGTCAATTTGTACAGAATGGAATTTTAAAAACAAATCTTTTCTGAACAACTACTATGGTATAAATGTCTATGAATGTAGCTATTTTTTTCTTGAAAATTCTCCTCTATTTTTCATTTTTTTAATTTTTAAATTTCTTTTAATTAGTTATCCATGACAGTAGAATGCATTTATGCACTTTGACATGTCATACTTAGATGGGGTATAATGTTCTAATTTTTCTGATTGTACATGTTGTAGAATCACATTGGTCTGCAGTCATATATATACATAAAGTATTAATGTCTGTTTCGTTCTACTATCCTTCCTATCCCCACATTCCCTCCAGGTCCCTCCCTTTACTCCCATCTACCTGATCTAAGGTAACTCTATTCTTTTCTAGTGTCCCCCAACCCCTGCTTATTGTGAATTAACATTCACATATTAGAGAAAACACTTGTCCTTTGGTTTGGGGGGATTGGCTTATTTTGCTTGGCATGATATTCTCCAACTCTATCCATTTATCGGCAAATGCCTTAATTTCATTCTTCTTTAAAGCTGAGTAACATTCCATTGAATATAAATACCCCATTTTTTTTATCCATTCGTCTATTGGAGGATACCTAGGTTGGTTCCACAGTTTACCTCTTATGAATTGAGTGGCTATAAATGTGGCTGTATCACTATAGTATGCTGATTTTAAGTCCTTTGGGTTTAAACTGAGAAGTGGGATAGCTGAGTCAAATGGTGGTTCCATTCCAAATTTTATGAGGAACCTCCAGACCACTTTCCATAGTGATTCCACCAATTTGCAGTCCTATCAGCAATGTACGAGTGTACCTTTTTCCCTACATCCTCACCAACATTTATTATTGCTTGTATTCTTGATGATTGCCATTCTCACTGGAATGAGATGAAATCTTAGTGTAGTTTTGATTTGCATTTCTCTAACTGCTAGAGATGTTGAACATTTTTTTCATAGACTTGTTGGTTGAATATATTTTTTTCTTTTGTGAAGTGTCTGTTCAGTTTCTTAGCCAATTTATTGATTGGGTTATTTTTTTTTCCTTTTTGGTGTTAAGTTTTTTGAGTTTCTTTATATATCCTAGAGATTAATGCTCTATCTGAGGTGCATGTGGCAAAGATTTTCTCCCAATCTGTAGGCTCTCTCCTCACATTACTGATTGTTTCCTTTGCTGAGAAGAAGCTTTTTAGTTTGAATCCATCCCAGCTGGGGATTGAACCTGGGCCTTGTGCATGCAAGACAAGCACTCTACCAACTGAGCTACATCCCCAGCCCCCTTCAAATAGATTAGTGACTGCTCATTCTTATTCTCTGTACTTTGGGATGTTTCACCAAAAGTGATTAGGGGTAGATGCTTGGAGTGCCACGCAGAATCCTTTTCAATGAAGCACGCATCTCCCCAGCTGCTGGGAGTGTGATCAACCTGCAAGGTAGAGATGCCTCTCCCGAGGTCACACCCTCTCCTGAGCAGCCCAAAATCAGTGTGATCCAGTGACCATCTGATGACAGAGCATAAAGACCTCTGGCCATCTTGGCCTAACTTTGTGCAACTCTGAAATGTTTTTCTAGTTCCAGAAGACTTGGTGAGGAGCAGCATTATTTGGGGGCCTGCATCATGGATTGCCTTCTTGCTCTGCCGGCTCTGCCTCCATCTTCTTTCCCTCCACAGGTATTCCTCCCATGACATCCCTAAAACATCCTGTGTGCTGAACACCTTCTGAGTCTGCTTCTTGGGAGAATCCACCCAGTGACAAGTGGGTTCTTTGTGAGTCCACATCTCTGGTTCATGTGAAACCTTCTCAAAGTTAGGAAATGTGCTTTATTCATTCCTAGGTCACCAGTGCTTGGCCTGATACTAGCTCCGGAGGGGTGGGGCAGGGGAACATTCCTTTCATGTTCTATGAAGGAGAAATATACCTGTGAACTTCTGGGATAACAGTAATAGTACTCCTTACATAGTATCCATAATTCATCAAATACTATTTTAAAGGCTTTGAACCTAAGGATTCAATCCCACAACAATCCCAGAAAGTAATTATTATTATTTCCATTTTACAGGTCAATGGTCCCAAGTTCTGCCTGAGGGCCCCTACTAGTGGTGGGTAGGTTTTAATTGCTCAGAGTCTGTCTCTGAAACTTGCTTTCCTCATCAGTCCTGCTTAATGCTTCCTGTATCCGTGTGGCCATCCATCTGCCATCCACCAATTGATTGATCAAGGTGAGCAAAGAGCTTGGGAAGGGGAGGGGAAAGGATCACCTTTTACTTTAGGGGCACTGGGATTGTTGCAGATGAAACGCCTGCTGTGAGCCCAGGGTCCATGCATCTAGGGTGTGGGCCCCCAGAGCTCCCCAGGTGACCCCGATGCGCACGTGGGTTTTGGAACCCCTGATACAGCAGCACTTAGGTAGAGGCCATAACGGAGGCCGTGGGATGTGGAGTGATCTGGCATAGCCACCCTGGCAGGGAGAGAAAGGAGCCAACACTCTCCCCTGGTTCAGGGTCCTCAGCCAGGGTTCTTTGAGCTGTACTTCCTGAGCTTGGGCCAGGAATCTGCCCCGGGCATGGGGAGCCACATACCTCACACGTGCATCTAATGATTGCTCAGGAAGTGGGGGCTTTGGGGCTGACAAACGTTGCACCGGAAAGGGGAGGGAGAGCTGTCAGGAGGGGGTCAGCGAAGCCAGCTCCCTCAAAGCATTGTCCTTTCCTTCCTCCAACAGGATGCCAGGAGCCTCACAGAAAAGGGACCCATTTGTCTTCGTTCCCAGCACAATAACTTGCTGCTGGCCTTTCTCTTGGGCCTTGCTCAGAGCAACAGGATACAGTCTTTGCCAGGAGAGAAGGAAGGAAGGAGGGAGGCAAGGGAAATGACAGGCGCTCAGGATCTCTAGGCCCCCCAGCCTGGATCCTGGACCTTGGGAAGACCCACGACTGTGAGGCCCAGGACTGCCTGGGTCCAGCTGGGCCCGGAATGGGAAACAATTTTCAATTGCAGGGAAAACCTTAATCAGATGTAAGCTGAGTAACCATTAGCAGCTGAGCTACAATATCTGGGCGTATCTAAGTGGCCTTTGGCCAACTTTTTAATCTTAATCTAGTTTTCTTTGCACATTTAGAGAAGGAAAACACATAGGGTCAATTCAGAATAGGACCTTCGTTCCTTTTTTCTCATTGTTGTTAAAATGAAGAACTTATGCTTTGAAGCATTATTTTGAGCTTCTTTTGCAATGGAGATTTTTTTTTTTCCCCAGGCTCACTCACTCAAGATCTGCAGCAGCAGAATCGTGTGTGTGTGTGTGTGTGTGTGTGTGTGTGTGTGTGTGTGTGAGAGAGAGAGAGAGAGAGAGAGAGAGAGAGAGAGAATGGAGTAGGGGCATGGAGAGGGCTTACCCATGGCAAAGATGGGGGTGAATTGGCTTGTAGAATTGAAATCAATACTGCAATTTGCTACAGAGATATAAACAAAGCAAATCAACACATTTTAACAAATGCTTACTTGTCGTGTGTTATGAACTCCACATATATGATATTCACTGTGCTGGGGGATGGGTTGCTCATTTGTTAAATAGCCCACAAGTGTCTAGTTCAGTAGGTGACTCCTCCAGGTTATATATTGCCAAGAGCGTTGGTATTGTTCACAGAGAGCTAGGTATCCAGGAGACAGCGGGATCCTCCTGAAGAGACACCTCATTCTGGCTAAACACGTAGGGAAGATGGACAGTGGACAGTGAGTTGGAGGTCACCTTCCTCAGTGGGATTGATTGCTGAAGAACATGGTCTTCCTTTTAGATCAATGTCAACCCTTGTCCCTAAGACTCTTCTGAGGTGTAAGAAAAAACATCACATTCAATTAAAACATGCGCTGTTGGTGTGAACTCTGCTGCTGCCTGTCAAAGAAATCATATAATTAATTTTTTTAAACCAAAGTTGTTTGGATTTCAACACAGACATATTTTAATGAATAGGCTTGTTCCCTCTCCCTGTCTCTCCTGTGTTTTAAACCTAGTTGGCATGTAGAGATACAATGGTGAGGAGGGCTAGAAGGAGTTTCTGCTGTGGGCCCTTGGGCAAGAATGTGACAATGACAGGATTAATGCCTGGTGGAATGTCCAGTCTTTCTGGAGGTGAAGGTCCACAGAGCCTGACTGGGGTAAAGGACAGACTGTGGCCTATCCTCGCTTCATCACTCAGAGATGGCTTTGGAGAAGAGTGCCCAGGAGAGGTGAGCAGAATGGAAAGGCAGGAGAGAGGAAGAGCAACAGCCATCTGCTAAGAATGGGCTCTGTGGAACACTTTGCATATGTGATTTCTCTCAGTCCTGCTGGGCTCAGAACATGACACTCAAAGCATGGTGATTTGGCGTGTTCAGTACTGGGAAGGACACTGGTGGCCCCAGAAGCAAAGTCCTCCCTACCTTTTCTTGCTCTCCTGTCTCCCACCTCTTTTTCTCTCCCAAAGCAAGTCAGAGAAATCAGAATTCCTCTTATCCAAAGCCATAGAAACTACAGCCCATCTGCCCCAACGTAAGCCACAAGACTAAGACAGGTCCGTCTCTCCTGTCTACCCTTCTTCTTTGAGGACCCTCATTTCAGAGGCATCCTGCCCTAGACTGGAGAGGAAGGGGGTGCTGCACAGAGACCAAGATGACTCTGGACCAACAGTCCTTGCTGGGTTCCCCCTCCATCCATTACCATTACATTATCCACTTTTTATCGTAACATATCTCTCCATAACCCCTTTCTTTATCAAAGCTAAGAATAAAAATAGACCGTTTTCTGTCGATCTTAGGGTCATGATTTATGAAGGCTCTTGTGTCAGATAGAGCTTTGATTAAATAAATCTGTATGCTTCTCTCTTGTTAACCTGTCTTTTATTATAGGAGTGTCAATAGGGACCCTTACAACACCTGAGGAAGAATATCACAGCCTTGCCACCCCTACTGTGTTTACTACATTCCCATGAGCTGCAATTCCTGTCCTAATTTTCACCAAGGTGAAAACAGGGGCTCAGAGGGTTGGGTGATGGTGACTTGCACAAGGTCATGTCGGTGGCAATGATCAGAATTGGGATTCTTCCCCAAACCAGCCTCATCCCAAAGTATGTATTTTTTGGACTATCCCATCCTCTGATTGAAAACCCTTTCCTGGTTGGTTTTACCATTGGATTAGGCTGAGGTGTGACTGCATATTGGGTTACCTCCCCTGAAATGAGCCCTCATATCTCCAGGGTCAAATGTGCTCTTTTTTCAAGTCAACTAGGGCACTCTTTCTTTCTCAGAAACGTGGTAATTAATTTTACAACTTGCAATTTCCCCTTTCTGTATGTATCTAATAAGGGTTTCTTGACATTTGGAGGAAGGGAAAAAATTTTGCTTTATAAAGAGAGTGTTCTATTAACCAAAGTGTGGTTCATGAACCTGAAGTCTTGACATTCCCTGGAAGCTTGTTAGAAATGAAGGCTCACTGCCCACAGCCTTGCCGCATCCAACTGAGATGCATAAATGTTTCACATACACAAGGAAGTTTGAGATACATTGTATAGAGGACACAATTTAGATTCAGATATGGGTTCAAATTCTCACTCTGCTACCAATGAGTGAGATCTGGGTTTTACTCTTCTCGTTGATAAAATTAGGATAGACAATGCCCATTCTTCAGCCTTGGAGGAGTAAGTAAACTAAGATTTACTTCAATGTTCACATATAGTATACCATCCATGAATGATGCATACTTTCTGCTCTCATATTCCTTTCCCTTAATTCTTTTTTTCCTTTTGGAAAATGTACATGCTATAGAATCTGTTCTCTGAGAGAGAAAATGCATCTGAAACACTAATCATATTCATTGGATCTGTATTTCCAATATGGTGGTCACTCACTGTGCTTTGGACATTTAAATTAAAAATAATTAAATAAATTTAAAATTTAGGTTTTTAGTCATGTTAGCCACATTTCAATAGCCCCATATGGCTAGTGACTAGTATATTGGGCACCATAGATACAAAACATTTTTTTTAAATCAAGGAAAGTCATATTAGATCATGCTATCTTGGATACTTCTTATTTATCCTGGGCTTTTACTAAACCACAGCCCAGCTGTTTAAATAGTAGGAGTTTAATAAGTGCTCTTTGGCTTGAATTTTGCAGGTTTACTTATTGGAAAGAGTGGCATGAGAGTTCCAAGTTCTGGTTTCCAATTTCTGCTCTGTTGATAAAGAATCTATATGAACTTGGGTAAATCACTTTTCAGTTTCAGTTTCCTCTTCTGAAAATTTAGAGGGGAAGAGGCAATTAGAATACCTCCAATTAGTCTAGAAGCTTTTGCATTTTTTATCTCTTTTAATAGTTCCCCCAACCTTACAACTTACAGGGTGAGCAGGTCATCTTTATATGACTGGGACTATCCCAGTTCTAACAATAAAAGTTCCAAATCCCAGGAATCTCCTGATTCCCATGGACCCCAGGACATCTGGTCACCCTACCTACAAGTCCCTTCCAGTTACAAAATTCCACGGTCCTGTGCAAACCTCAGAGTGGGGTTCCAGGAACCCATAGCTGCTGCCAACAGTAGAGAAGTATCAGAGTTCTTGCTCTGGAATCTGATGAGCCTGAGTCTGACACCAGTGCAATCACTGGATTTCTCAGAGACTTGGATTCCCCCTCTGCAAAATGAAAATGTGAGCACCAGTTCTTCCTTCTATTTGTCGTGGTGAGGGTTAACCTAAGGAAACTTTGTACCCTGTGGAGCATTCTGCACAGGTATTATTAATTCATCAGACTCTGGAAAGGGAGTAGGGTCTATCTTTAGGGACCCGATGATGATTAGGATGCTCATGCGTACGTACCCCCAGGCATCTGCTTTTAAAGGGAGATGCCTCTCTATGAGCCCTTGTGTTCCTCTTCATTGTAACTCCCACAGTCTTTGCCCCAGACTAATAAACAGCAGTTTAAACTGGTTAAAGAGAGAACATTTCAACCCCTTGCCCCTGCTGGGATAAAATGACTCTGATCCAGCAAGTTTACTAAACACAAACTAATCATTCTTGTTGCCAAAGTAGGCTTTTGGCAGAGCTCTATTGAGAGAGAGAGAGAGAGAGAGTTGGGGGCGGGGGTGTGGGGGGGGGAGAAAAAGAAAAAAAAATGCTCTGGATTGCTGAGACAGCACTGTATTTAGACAATTAAATTTGGAAAAGCAAGACAGTTCCTGTAACTACCTCCCACACCCCCTACTCCAAGAACAAAAGGTTTTGTTGAAAGTATTCATATGGATATTAATACCGACACTTTAATGAGCCCCTCAGCAAACTCATCGGCAGTAATTGCAGCCAGCCACGGTGCCACCAGTGGGAAGGGTACAAAAGCACCTCCAAAAATTAGTCACTTGTAAGTTAACCCCACAGTCACGTCAAGCAGCCTACACTTGATGGCTGATTCACAAGGATTCCTTGACACCTCTGTACTTAAAGGGGACAGATCACCATGGGAAGTCTGCCGAAAGGGAAAAGTTCACATTTACAAAAGACCTTCCCATCAGAGGAAAGAGTTTTGAGGAAACCAGGGTTGTAAGTTAATCGCTGGGTTAATGATAGCAGCAGCACTGGTTTTGCTGAGCAGTTTCTGGTTGTGAGGCAGAGCCCTGAGCTCCGCACCTGCCTGATGTGGTTGACTCCTCCACCAAGTCCTGGAGGCAGGGATGTTTTTATGGTGCCCATTTAATGGACAAGGAAACTGAGGGTGCAAAAGGCCTTGTCCAAAGTCTCCTAGTTACGACAGCAGAGGCAAAGATTTGAACTCTGACTGGCTCCAGGTGAGATTTGAACTTCACTTATGAAATGGGAATGCATGAAAAAGTTGAGATTTTTTTTTCTTTTCATTTAGTGGATATGCTTCAGGGATTAAAAAGTAGCCTATGGTTTAGCCTTGACCCTCAGCATATAAATTCATAGAGGAAAGAATCTCTTTGCTTTCCTAACCTTCTTCTCTAAATTTTTCCTCTTTAGGGCTCTGATTACACACACACACACACACACACACACACACACACACACACACACACACACACAAAGGCTCAGCTGGTGTGGCAATGCATGTCCTTAATTCCAGACTGGGAGGCTGAGGCAGGAGGGTCACAAGTTGGAAGCCAGCCTTGGCAATTTAGGAAGATCTTGTCTCAAAATAGTACTTCAGTGGCAGTGTGCCTGTGGGTTCCCAAAACAAACAGGGCTCAAATCTTTGATTTACTCTTCCAACTGATGTATCATGAATTCAGTCTTTTCTCTTTCCTAGGTGGTTATTTAGAGAAATGTGTTCTAAGAAAAAAAGAGAGAGAGTAGAGGAGAGGAAGAACAAGTAAAAACAATAAGATTAAAGGGGTGGAGGAAAGAGAGAAAGAAAGAGAGAGAATGTGTGTGTGTGTGTGGGGGGCTTTCAGGGCATCCAGACTTGGTTTAAATCATTGCTCCTACTTATACTTAATTACTAGCTATAAAATTTTGAGTAAAGCTCTCTCTGTGACTTAATTTTCTCATTTTTAAAATGGGGGTGATATTGTTTATCTCACTGGATTATTGTCACAACAATTATTATTATGGACAAATAATACTGTCTATGCACTTCCTGTAACCCATGAATTACCTAATAAACCAACCAACCTCCTTCCCTCCCTCCCTCCCTTCCAAACTACCCTTGGGTTCAGTCCTTGAAACAACCCATGAAGCATAAAGCAAGCAATATTACATTCTTCTTTTACAAATGAGGAATGGAAGAAGAAATTGAGGACTAACAGCACATGAGTCTCTCTGCAGTAGCTCAAAAGCAGAATGGTCTTTCTCCAGAGGGTGAAACTTTTCCACTGATGTTGGGAAGCAAAGCAAGGTTAGGAGCCTCAATATGGACTGGACTTTTACAGCTTCCTTTTTTTAGCTGCTCTACTATGGGAGAGCTGTTGAGGAAATTGTCCAACCCATGCAAATAAGCAATTGAATATAAGTTTCTGTGAGGGGAGGGAGGGAACCAAAACTCTGGGTGGAGCTGGTGGCCTGGAGCTGTGCTAGTTTTCTCTGTGGATACCACCCAGGGACTCTCAGTTCAAGTGATTAACTGCATTGCCTCCTGGAAGGAGGGAAGTGGGACTAATAAAGAGACTACCTAAGTGGAGGCGATGATCACACTCCTTGGTCAAGCGCTTTCAAGACTATCAGGGCTGAGTGGTGTCTCAGAAGAAGCCACTTCTGGGTCTGGGGAAGGAGCCTTTCCAAGCCTTCACGTTGCTTCAGCAGAGTGGATTGTGAAGCAGGGATCCAGCACTGAAAAAGTGTGGGATGTGGGCACAGCTCTCCATCTGGGTCTGGGTTCCTCAGGATTGAGTTCCATAGAGTATGAGTTCATAGAGTATGTGCCCCAACAGAGGAGTTAGGCACTAGAAATGAAAGATCTTGACCTGGCATACAGTAGGTACTCAGAATATTTGAGATCTCTCCCCTTAGTACAGATCTCTTTGGGAAAGGGGAAGGAGACAGAAATGTAGTCTTCTCAGGCAAATGAAATGATTTGCATTTTCTCACTGGGAAAATGGCAATTTCTCAACTCTTAAGACTTGTGGATTTGAATAGGCAAATCAAATCACCCTGGCTGGAGGGTATGAGTTTAAATGGTTTCATTCAGTTGGTCTCTTCTCTCTCCCACTACCCCAATTCTGCAAAAACCATTTTCCTTCTCTCTCTCTCTCTCTCTCTCTCTCTCTCTCTCTCTCTCTCTCTCTCTCTCTCTCTCTCGCTCTCTCTCTCTCTCTCTCCTCTCTCTCTCTCTCTCTCTCTCTCTCTCTCTCTCCTCTCTCTCTCTCTCTCTCTCTCTCTCTCTCTCTCTCTCCTCTCTCTCTCTCTCTCTCTCTCTCTCTCTCTCTCTCTCTCTCTCTCTCTCTCTCTCCATTGTCACTGTTTTTTGAATGCTTCCTCTGCCAGGCACTCTAAATGTCTTCCAGAATTATCTCATTTAACAATAAATGAGTGAGCGGTCTTTTGTGTCCTCAAATGATTGGTCATAAGTGCCCCCAAATGACCCAACCGAGTAGATGTAATTATTAGTTCTATTTTACAGATGAGGAAATCAAGGTACAGAGAGGCAAAGTAACAGTATTATAAAGTGTAATAGGAGAGACAGTTAAGACTTAAATGCACGTGGCTGTATAACCGATGTGATCCTGCAATTTGTACATGTGGAAAAATGAGAATTCATACCCCATTTTAATCAAATGTATGGATATGTCAAGATCATTGTATTGTCTCGAGCAACTAATAAAAAATAAAAATTAAAAAAAAAAGACTTAAATGTGAGTCTGATTTCTATGCTCTTAGAATGGGGGTCAAGAATACATTCTTAGATCATCCTGCAAGCATCCAGCTGACCAGGCTGGGGAGATTGCCTGTTCAGAAGTTCAGTCATTCCTTCCTAGAGTCACATGTTCTACCATCTTCACCTCCCCAAACACGGTCATCTTCATGCAGAAGTCCCTGGCTACCTTTCCCAAGCCTCAGCAGCTTGCCTGACAAAACCAGGAAACTTACCAAACTGAGTCAGAGAGCGCGCCCTTCTCCCCTTGCCCAACCTGCCTCTGCTCCATTCTCCTGTGGATCCATGGCCCCAATTTCATGGGGGCCTCAGCGCTGCCTGGTGTGCGCTAGGCATTTGGTCTGGGCCTCCAGTGTTCTTTGCCTGGGCTTTCATCACAATCTCCTTCTTGGATCAAGGTCACAATCTCCTTCTTGGATCAAGGTCACAATCTCCTTCTTGGATCAAGGTCAAACTCCTCAGTGTGGCAGTCAAGGCTTATTGTGAACTCAAGGGCTTGTGCAGTATATCCCCAGCCTGGAAGGTTCTCACACATCTTCTCCATCTGGACTCTACTCTCTCTCCCCTCAAGATTTACAGGTTATTTCAGCAAAGCTGTCTCTGGGACTCTCACTTGCCCATCACTCATCCTTCCAGAAAATTGGAGCCTCCCTCCTTGATCCTCCCCCAGTCCACCAGGACTCAGGAATGAGTTCCATCTTAGCATTTACCACACTGTATTGTCTTTCTTTTCTTTTCTTTTTTTTCATGAGATTTGAGTTCCTGGAGGTGAGGGGGAAGTTGTCTTAACCAATGTCTAACAGTGCTCAGCCATCATTCCAGCCTGGGGTTAAATATTGCAGATTCTCTTGCAGAGGCCATCTCCAATCACTCCACCTTAATGGGTCTCTTCCCACACACCACACTTCGCCACCACTGTGCCCAGCTAGCTCTTTAGCCATCAGATAGACCTTGATGTGTATTGAGTAGACGTCTGGTTCCCATCTCAGACACTGGAGTTTAGATCTTTCCTTTAGTATTTTATTCGTTCTGGGACTTTGGGAAAGTTATTTTATCTCTCAAGCCTCTATTTCTTCATTTGTAAATTGATGATATAGATAGGATCCTGCAGGAGCATCTTCAAGATTTAAAAACATTTATAATGTCCCTAGCATAAGTACCTGGCACAGATAATGCATTCCGTTTACCTATGTTTTTGGTTTTGTTTGTTTGTTTGGGGTTTCTCCCTCTGGAATATTTGCTTTGCAAAAGGAAAGGCCATGTTTTCGTCTTGGGGGGAATTGGTTTTCTAGGGTTTAGCATTCCCTGACGAAGAACAGACTTTCAGGGTACATGAGTTCACTAATGATGAACGAACGGAGAGAGTCGGGGCTCCTTGGATCCTCCTCTGTGGTCTCCTGATGCTTCCATCATTGAGTGGCAGGAGCCAAGCACTGGGATGTCAAGCCAGCCTGCTGTTCAGAGGCTCTGTCACTCCTTCACAGAGTCTCCAGTTCACCTTGTTATCCCCCAGGGTGAAGGTCAAGTCTCGGGTTAGCTTGTGAGTGGATAATAAACTCTTATTCGTTATTGCATTGGTGCAGGTCACCAGTGTGACGTTATCACTCTGCCTCTCATTGGCTTATGATCCATGGCCAGCTGGTAATCTAAGTCTTAGATTCCTTCTCTATAAAAATGGATAATAATAACTACTTTTGAGTTTGTCATGAATATAATACCAGTAGTAAAATAAAATACTATAGTATATAATGTAATATGACTGGTACACAATTTTTGTTAATGACTATTAATCTATATTGACTAACTATTTGTATTTTGGGGGGGGGGGGATACCAGGGATTGAACCCATGGGCACTTAACTACTGGACCACACCCAACCTTTTTAATTTGAGTCAGGATCTCACTAAGTTGCCAAGGCTGGCCTTAAACTTGCAATTCTCTTGACTTAGCCTCCCAAGCTGCTGAGATTACAAGCATGCACCACTGTATCTGGCAATACTTCTATTTTACATCACACTATAGGGTCCTTGTCTGTCTGTCTGTCTATCTTTCTTTCTCTCTCTCTCCTTTTACCAGACCGGGAGCTTTTTAAGGGTAGAATCTGTGTCTGCTTCATCTTTGTATATTCTGTACCTAGCACAGTGCCTGGCCTATGCTCAGTAAATTTGTTTAATTCTTAGGTTTTCAATATATAACCTCCTCAAAGATCTTCAAGGTAACCAAGGTGAGTATTATCACACCTCATTTAAAGATTCAATAGATGCTGAGTCACAGGGACATTAAATATACCACTGCTTTAGTATCCTGGCCAACCCCCCGAACTCTGATGATCCACCATTAGATTTCTGGTAACTTTTCTTCTCTGCAATCATAAAAAGGGGAGAGAGGACCTGTGTGAGCAGCATTATTCAGAGGTGAGCAGGCACGGCCACCACCACCTGCTGGAGGGGACACAGGCTGCACAACCTGAGAGCCCTTTTAACACCAGAGAGGACACAGGATATATGGCAAGACCCATCTACTCATCCCTGCTTGCTACTACAGCCCTGAGTCCACACTCAAACCCAGGTAGTGCCAGGCTCCAGCAGGATGTAACTCTCCTCTCATCTGTCAATTGGCCCTTCCCCCGCATGCTGGAGTCTACTTAATGAAAACCCCTCACTTTCTCTGCAGGACTTTGTTCTCTGAGTTCCAGGACCTATCTCCATATATACTCTCATCCCTGAGCTTCCTTTCCGTGTCCTCAGGACCACACAGAGGTTCTATTCAGTTCAATTCTACCATGCTTATTTATTACAAAATGGCAAGTCACACTTTTAGGAGGTTCTACCATTTAAATTACTTTCACATTCATTTTCATACTTATGCCAGGAACTGTGTGCTGGGGCTAATGTGAAGTGAGCAAGACATGGCCCTGCTCTCAGTCACTCAGAACCGCTAGGGGAAAACAGAAGTTTGCAACAACACTGATACTATAGCAACGGCTACTACTGCTGCACCTGCTAGTTACCACTTATTATTTTTTTTAATTTTATTTTTTGCAATGCTGTGGATCAAATCCAGGACTTCACTTATGCTAGGCAAGTACTCCATCACTGAGCTAGGCTTCCAATCTGCTACCAAGGATTTTTAAGTTTATTATATGCTAAACTCATTACTGTACTCTATGAGTTGTACCGTCATTAAAAAATGAGAATATCACCAGAGTTGGGAGCAAAAACAGCTGAGTTGATTGTGTGCCAGGCAGAGGAAAGTCATATCAAGAGTTATCTGGTCTCTCTGAGCAGAAATTGAAAGGGCTGCATGATAAGGCAAAAACCATGATCACCACATAATGAAACTGAGATCCGGGTTCAAGTTTCTGGTGGGCTCATGAGCTGGATTATGAACTCTTCCTTTGTCTTTACATTGATGTAGGTAAAAAAAATCCTGAGAGATTAAGCGTGTAAATTTGCATGTGCATACCCCAGATTAGTCATTGGATTTGAACAGCTTGTTTCTGATCTCTGTTTTATAGACAAGGAGATCAAAACTCAGCCAGCTGAAGAAAGTTGCCCACTGTCACTCACTTAGAAAATGGTAGAGCCAGAAATTGGTTTCCAAATACCAGGACCCATGTTGCCTCTTCTACCAGGCTGTCTTTAAATAATTCTCATGAATATGTGTGATCAGTCAGATTTTGGACTTAAAATTCTGGGCTGAATTTTCTACACATGAAGACACACCACTCACCTTAGAATCAAAAAGCTATCTCTTGGGGAGTGACTGGAAATGTATGCACAGTGGTGGACTCCAGGACCTCTGTTGGAGGCTGCTGGCCTGCAGGTGATAGGAAGTGGGTCAGAGGGCTGACATGGTCCCATCCACTTGCCTTTGCTCAAAGAGAGTTGAAAAGCTCCCTTCCCTTTTTTCCCCAAGGACCCACAAAACAATGTTACCCCTTTCCTAATAGGAACCTATGTTAGTCTCATTGGGTTTGTATTTTGATACCCGAGGCTGGGTACTTTATTGTTTTAAAAAGGTTTATTTAGTTCAGAGTTCCCGAGATTGAAAGTCCAAGGTCAGGCAATGCAGACTGCTGGCCTCTGGTGAGGCTCTCATGGTGAATCCTATCATAATGCCCAGGGGTAGGAGCACCTGCCAAAATGACCACAATGTGACAGAGAAAGCAAGAGAAATTCAGGGCCCAGAGTCACTTTCTTCTATCTTTCTTTTTTTTTTTCTTTTTATAACAACTCACTCTCACAAGAGCTAACAGTGCTATATTAATCCCTTCTGAGGACAGCTCTCAGAATGACCTAATTGCCTTCTCCTAGGCCCCACCTCTTAAAGGCTCCAACATCACTACCCAGAAACCAAGCGTCAAGCACATGAAACTTTGAGGGACACACTCAAACCATATCCAGGCAGAGAGCAGAAGGTTTCATGGATTCCTGGAAGGTAGAGAGGTAGGATCCACTTGAGGCCAAGCAACTGTCTTGAGGAGAGTGAGACGATTCATTGTGGATCATGTATTTAAAAGTCTTGCCAAGCAATCATTAGAAAAATCACTTCCCTTCTCTGAATCTCAATTTCTTCAACCATAAAACCAGCAGTGGGAGAGGGAGGAGGATACCCAGAGAGAAGCAGCATGGCTGGAGGCTAAGAGCGTGGGCTCTGAAACCAGACTTCCAGGACGCAGATCTTGCTTCTATGAGCTCTGAAACAGAGGCCTGTTTATGCCGTGTCCTTGTGCCTCAGTTTCTTTTAGAGTAGTGGGGGACAATAATGATAATACCTACTGCCTAGGGCTGTTGTCAGGATTGAATGATGAGTGGATGCATTACTATGACCTCTAAAAGGACTCTTTTCAGGATTTAATAAAAACAGTAACTAGCATTTGTATCATGTTACAGAATAAGACCTGTCCATGGGTCCTCTCCTTAGTCTCTTCTGGCAACCTCTGGGTTGTAACTGTTGTCACCTCCTGTTTACAGCTGAGATAACTGAGATTCAGAGTCCAAAGGATCTTTCCAAGCTCACCTAGGCTGTGAAGGATAGAGAGGATGCATACCTGGATTTCTCACTTCTACAGAGGCAGCATGGCAGAGCTGGATGTAGAACCGAGTGAATTTCAGAGTCTCTCTCTCTCTCTCTCTCTCTCTCTCTCTCTCTCTCTCTCTCTCTCTCTCTCTCTCTCTCTCTCTCTCTCTCCTTTCCCATCTCTGCCTCTCTCTGCCCACTAGATGTCTTTTTAATCTAACCCTTAGTTTTCTTCAACAATAAAATGGAGATGATACAATCTACTGCCTGGGATTATACAAATCCTTGCTACTCAAATTGTGGCCCACAGACTAGCAGTATCAGCATCACCTGGAACTTGTTGGAAATGTGGAATCTCAGACTTACTGAATGAGACTGCAGTTTAACAAGATGCCAGGTGCTTTGTATACACATTAAAGTTTGAGAAACTCTGAACCAAAGAATATAAAGGTGTTTTATAAACTGTGAAGTGAGGTGCACCATGCTAATAGTGATTTGATAGAAATGAAGAGCAGCATCCCTATGCACACTCAGTATTTCCATTCATACGGTTGCTGCTGGCTATTTACTCTCAAGGAAGGGGAGCCAAGTGAGCTATCTCCCTGAGCACATTGGTTCCTTGGAACATATTTACATGGGATATGTGTAGTTTTAAAAAATGATCTGTTGCTTATCTGAAATTCAAATGCAATGAGGTGTCCAGTATTTTATCTGGAAGACCTATTTCTAAAGGGATCTAGTTGCCATTTAGGGGCAAAGTCCCTGAAATTAGGCATATTTGCTTAGCTATTAGTGCTTCCAAGTGCTGGGCTCTTTCCTTACCTTAGTGCCTGGACAATGGCAGGCAAGAGAATCATATTAACGACTGTCACACTTCATTGAGCACCTGCCATTTCCCAATCACTTTCTTGATAATCACTGCTTCAAACTAAACCTTGCTTCTCCAAGTAAGACTGTAGACAAGCAGCATTGCTTATTACAAATGCAGAATCTTGAAGGCAAGTGGGGTGGCATACACCTGTAACCCCAGCTACTCGGGAGACTGAGGCAAGAGGATTGCCAAGTTTGAGGCTAACTTGGACAACTTAGTAAGACCTTGTCTCAAAATAAAGAAAAATAAAAGGTTTGGGGATCCCACTCAGTGGTAGAATGCTTGCTTAGTATGCATGAGGCCTTGAGTTCAACCCTCAGTAGCACAAAATAAAGAAAAATAGAAATTCGGAGTCTCAGGCCCCATCCCAAACCTAGAGCATCACCTACATGATTCCTATGTCCTTCAACTTACAGACACACTGTAGTAGGCAACATACTTCTTTTTTAAATAGTAGGCTTGATGTTTTTAGAGCAGTTTTAGGTTTACAGAAAAACTGAGCACTTTCCATATGCCCTTCTCTCCCTACACATAGTTTTCTTTATCATTATTATCATGAGTTATAGTGCTAATATATTAGTTACAATGGAAGAACAATTTATTAACTCAAGTCCATAGTTTTCACTACTATTCACTCTTTGTATTGTTTTAGCCATTATGGTATCACACAGAATAGTTTCATTGCCCTAAAAATCCAGTGCTCTACCCATCCATCTCTTTCTGCTGCTTTTCCTGAAATCCATGGATAATAATGATTTTTTTTACTGTCAAATACTTCTGATTTGTTTAAATAAATGTCTTTTCAAAGACCACTAGAACAGAAGACATGAGAGACAAACCCACAAAGATATAGTCATCTCATCCTTGACAAAGATGTCAATAACACACCTTGAAGAATAGTAGCTTTTTCATAGCTCTGGGATAAAACTAGATCCTTATCTATCTTCCTGTACAAATGTCCACTGACAGTGGACTGAAGACTTGGGAATCAGACCAGATACTTTGCAACTGCTAGAAGAAAACAGGGCCAATTTTCCAACATGTAGGCATGGTAGCAACTTCCTTAATAAATCTCCTAAAGCTCAAGGAAGAAGAAGAAGAAGGAGGAGGAGGAGGAGAAGGAGGAGGAGGAGGAGAATGAGGAGGAGGAGGAGGAGAAGGAGAAGAAGAAGGAGAAGGAGGAGGAGGAGGAGGAGGAGGAGGAGGAGGAGGAGGAGGAGGAGGAGGAGGAGGATTCAGTAAGTGGGATAACATCAACTTTAAAAGCTTTAGCACAGCAAAGAAATAATTAAGAGCAAGAAAAGAAATACTAGCAAATGCTAGAAAAGTCTTTGCCAGCCACTCTTGTGATAAATTATTATTATCTAGAACACAAATAGAACTCAAAACCTTAACACCAAAAAACTGACTAATACATGGACATAGGAACTAAACAAAAGAAGAAATGCAAATGACCAACAGATACATAAAAAAAAATGTTCAACATCCTTAGCAACAGGGAAAACAAACAAATCTCCTGAGAGAAACCAAACACTGAGATTTCACCTCACCCTGATTAGAATTGCAGCCATCAAGAATAAAAGTTATGATAAATGCTGACAAGGATATGAAGAGAAAGGAATACTTATACATTGTTGGAGAGTCTGTAAACTAGTACATCCACTATTCAAATCAGTATGGAGGTTCCTCAAATGACTACAAATACAGCCACCATATGACCCAGCTGTCCTACTCCTTGATATTTATCCCAAAGAGCTGAAATCAGTACACTACAGTGATATCTGCATACCAATGTTTATAGCAGTGCAGTTCACAATATTCAAGTTATGGAACCAGCTTAGATATCTGTCAACAGATAAGTAAATTAAAAAATGTGTTATATATTCACAAATATATATAAGGAGTTCTACTCTGCCATAAAAAGTAAAAATGTTGTCATTTGCTGATAAATGAAAGGAACTAGGCAGCATTATGTTAAGTGAAATACGCCAGATGCAGAAAGTCACGTTGAGTTTTTCTCTCATATGCAGAAGGTGGAGATAAATAAAGAATAAAAAAGCAGGGGTGGGGAGCAGTTCTTATGAAAATAGAAGGGAGAACAGTAGAGAAGAGGATAAAGGGAGAGGGCTGTGGGGTGGTAAAGGGAAGAAAGAGCGTTATGGAATTGACCAAATTATGCTATGGGCATGTAAGAGTGTAGCACAATGAATCCCATTTCATGTAAATTATAATGCACCAACTAACAATAATGAATAAACAGAAGGAAGACCTGTAGAGTAGAAAGGGTGGGGGAGGTAGGAGGGGAGGGAAACAGGAAGCACTGGGGAACAAAATGGAGCAAATTATGTGCATTTACAAATATGTAGCAATGAGCCCACCACTATGAATAGGTAGAATGCACTAATAAAAACATAAAAGTCCTTCCATAAGGATAAAGAATATGCTTCCCATAAAGAAACTGATATGGAAGTTAAGCAATTTGCCCGAAGTCACCAATCTAACAAGTATAGGAGCTGAGTTTCCAACCCAAGTGTGCCCAGCTCCCAAATCTCTTTTATCAATTATGGCTAAGTCCTTTTCCTAGAAGAAAGAAGACATTTGGACTTCTATGCTCTCATGGAAGTCCAGAGGTCTTGGTGACTCTTCGACCTATGGCTAATGTTGGGGCCCAGAAGCAGGGACCCACCTGGCCCCCTGAATTTCCCAAGAATTCCCAGTGGTCCTGAAGGTAGATTTCCAGACAGAATCTTCCCATCAGATGTTTTCGCACCTCATTCAGCCAGTTATGATTTACAAATGGAAACTAAGACATGCTGATGACTCTGAATGGACTCACTAATTATCTCAATCAACAGCTCCTGGGTCTTAGCTGCCAGCCCTGGGTGTCTCATAGAGCTCCCTCTGGCTGCAGTTAGAGAGGAGCCCGTTGTTGAATTCTGCTGGGTTTGAACATAGGAAGCCATGATGTGTGGTGGGAAGTGTCTTCATCTCTCTTGCCCTGCCTTTTCCCTTTTTGTCCTGATGTTTTGGCTCAGTCATGAGGAATCCTGAGAGAAACCAAGGTAGTCATAGAATGGAAGGAGCCAGACAAAGCCACGAGGAAGAGTTAGCAAGCAGATGCGCCAATAAGTGATGATTGAATGTTTACAAAATATCAGCTCTTGAGTTGAGTGCATTTTTCCTGATCCTGTGAAGATTCTAGTTTTGGAGGGAGAAAATAAAGTCAAGGGTAAATGAATGTATATAGACAGGAGATTTCAAGGAACAAGAATAAGAGAGGAAGCCACGTACCAGAGGCACCTGTAGGCCTCTGATAGAATAGAAAGGAAAATAACATTTACAGAGCATGATCTAAAATATTCTTTGAATAAATTATCTAAAATAGAATATTCTATATTAAGATATTTTAATAATAACAGTTTCCACCCACTTTTTTCCAGCACGTTTCAGTTTGCCATGCTGACCCTTAGGTAGAGGTCCACTATACTTCCTTTACAGATGCAAGAAACTAAGATTCACAGATGCTACTAGCATCATGACTGCTGGTACTCATAATCACAAGTTCTAGTAGGGAGTTCTGTTTTCCTGATTACAAAATTGATTCTGTGGCTACTTGTCTCATCTAATTGGCTTAGATTTTTAGATGGTATAATAAGAATACATATTTAAAAGCTCAAAATTTAGGAGACGGAAATCCCCACGTTGTATCCATAAAAGTTCGGCCAGGAGAAAAACTGTACCAGTTATTTTAACAGAGAGAATTATAAAAAGAAGTGCTATCTGGGAACTGAAGAATTAAAATGGCAAAAACGGAAAGCTAAGTATCACGGAGCTAACAACTACAGAAGGCAGCTCCCTCTAGGACTGGGACGGCGAAAAGAAGAGGTTGGCATAATTAAAACTTGCATATGGCGAAGGGACCCTGTGGAGTTGAACTCGGACTCTGAGAGGGGGACACTGCCTGGCCAATAATGGTGTTCCTGAGCTTGAAGGATGAGTTCTATTGGCCTGGGACCCAGAGCGGAGGGGATGTAAGCTGGTTGGTGTCAATGAAAGATTGCAATGAGGCCCGAATGGTGAGTGTTGAAAAAGCTGAAAAGTGAATTGAATTGTTACTCCTAAAAGGAGTTGCTGCTCAGAGTGAAGTGTCCTTTACTCATGAACACTGTCAGGAACAAAAATCAACAGGTAGCAAACAGGAAACAGCAATCAATTCTTCTGCTCTTCCAGGTGTGCATGCTCCTGCTGGTACCCTGTATTAACTGAGTTCAACAAGCAACTAGTTACCAGGCTGAAGTATTTTTATGCAAAGTCTTGGTTCCAGTATCTCAAAACAGACATTATGGTGTAGTGAAATGTAACCGAAATTTAGCATCCAAAGACCTAACATAAAAGCTTTTAGTTGTTATCTTAAAAAAAAAAAAAAGTCTTAACTCTCTATTATCTATCTATAAAATACAAATATATACATATTTTTTTTCTTGTAGTGCTGGGAATTGAACCTAGGGCCTCATGCACACTATGAAAGCACTATATAACTGAGGTAACCTCCATTTCTTTTTATTTTGAAACCAGGTCTCCCTAAGTTGCCCAGGCTGTACTTGATCCTCCTGCCTCAGCCTCCTGGTAGGTAGGATTACAGGCATGCACCACCATGCCTGGTTTCTTTAACCTATTATTATTGCAACCAGAGTGATGGCTCTTAATAAATAAGCTATAAAGTCATTTCTCTATTAATAAATCTACAACGGATTCCATTTCACTTATGATTACTAAAACTCCTTGGCTCATTTGCAAGGGCTCTCTTGACTTTCGATGTCTTAAGCCTTGCCTTAAACCGAATGCCTTAATTACTATATCCTGGCCACAGTGTCCTCTTGATGTTCCTTAAACTCACCAGCTCAGAGCCACCCCAGAGCCACCTCTGTGAATTTGCTGCTCCCTTGGCATGAAGTGTTCTTCCCCAACTCTTAGTCTGATTTCTTTTCATTTTTTTAGAACTGAGGCTAAATATATCTTTTTGTTCTCCAACATCCAAGTTTAAATAAATGCCCATGTGCCATCTTTCTTATTACAATTTAGAGCACTTCATGAAATTTTTAATTATTGTAATTATTGAATGTCTGTTTCACTCATTAGATTGTGAGCTTTTTGAGGGCAGAAATCTTGCCAGTTCTGTTGACTCATAGCACACTCGATCTGACATGCAGTCATTACTCCCTAAATATTTGTTGAAGGGATATTAAGTTTTTCTTCCACCCCTACCTACACTGATGACTGTGCACCTCATGTTACCCCAGAGCACATTTAAGCTCCTTGAAGGCAGGAACCACTTCTTAGATGCCTGGCACAACCATGGGAAAAAGCATACGCTTTTAAATTTTTTTTCCTGATGAAGTGTTTCTGCTTTTTCACTCATAGAGACTAATCATAAATAGGGTCTTCATAGACCATGGGGACTCCTTGGTGCACTTTTAAGTCTTTGATCCTGAGCTGATGGTGGCCACCTTGGAGGATGAGACAGGGAAGCTCTCACCATAGCTAAGCCTGTCAACAACTACCACATAGAGAAGTGCTAGAGAGCATCAGCCACAGTTTGCCTTTGAAACCCAGCCTGGCTACTCACACTACTCATGTGACCTTGGGAAAGTTACTTATTCTTGTTGTTTCGGTTTCCTCCACTCTATGTAGTAATAGTAGTGTCTCCCTCATAGGGTACTAAGAATGCATTGAGGGATTCATATAATGTGGTGTAGTAAATATAGGGGCCAACAGAGAAACCAAAATTAAGACAGGTATCTAGTATTCCCTTGGAAATACAAGCCCCCACCAAACATCAGCACCTGCCTCTCCGTTAAACTTTACTTGTAACAGGCTGCCCCTATCTTCTGTCACTCACTTTCAAAATAGAATTTACTATGCAGTATCCTGTAACCTGAAATCTTTATTTTCTACTAACATTACTCATACTTCAGGCTAAGCCTTCCTTGTGAACCTCACCCTCAAATAAAACACTCAGTTATTTTTTTTTTGCTTTTGTTTCTTTTTTAAAATTTTTTTATTAGTTGCTCAAAACATTACAATGATCTTGACATATCATTGCTTTTGTTTCTTTTCAAGATGATTCTTAGGTTCTAATTTGGATTTTGCACTGTATTTTATATTCCTCAAAAACCACATCTTACTCCTATGACACTTTTTGTTTTGCTAACGGAACCTTGGGACGTAAACTAGACTTGGCAGCTATTGCTTAATTCCATTCAGCACAAGGTGGGAGCCCCCTCTTGATATGACAGTTTCAGTTATGAAGAATATAATTATTTTAGCTAATTAAAATATAATATAAATGTAGTAGAATTAGAATATTATCATTTTAGGATAGGACCTTTTTTAAATCCCATATGGCAGAGATAGTTAATCACCAATATCTATTAATTTCTGCCTTCTCATATTGGAATTCCACTCTTTCAAAGTATCAGCAGGGCATTTATTGAGCTGCCTCCACAGGAGTTAATTTGATAGCCCCCTTCAGCCAGCTGGGTCCTGGGGTAGTTATGGCCAATGGGATGAGTGTGAAGGTGATACATGAAGTTTTAAGTCATTTATTTAAAAGGCAACTGCTTCCCCTGCAGTTCCTCTTACCTACGTCCTACATATGGGGGATATGGGACAGAATGTTGGTAAACAGCTGCATCCACGAGACTAAAGCAACACTCAGGATTGGTAGAACACCAAAAAAAAAAGAAAACTGTGTTCCTCAAAGATGTTGGGGGATAGAGTCACCATACTCCCCTGGACTGCCACCAGCTTATAATTTTCTGAAAGAGACAAGTTTTCCACTTTGTTTAAATGATTATTATTTATCCTGAGGGAAAAGCTAAACCAATGTCCTAAATTTAAAAAAAAATCTACTATTAAAATGTCTTGAAGAGTCATTGGGAGGGCTGAAGGTAGAGGGTATAGACTGAGCTTTTAGAAATTACTTGAAAAGTCTGGGCAGTTCTGGGATCTTCCATGTTTTTATAGACTTTCTATGAAATGGAAGCTTTCGTTCCAAACCTACCTCAACTCTATTTTGACCTGGAAGAGTCACTTTATGCCTGCTACAGTCTCGTGCCCAGCCTGCCTCTTTATTCCCACAGAGCAAGTGACCCTCTGCTGAGGTGCTGCAGAAAACCCAAATACCCTCATAACTGCAGAGAACGCAGCAGAAGCAGCAGTAAGTGTTCACTCACTTCCACATTCCAGAATTCATACCCATGCATCTGGTTGGCCAAACCTAAACTCATCCAGAGCTTAGCTGCAACAGTCTAGAACATGTACCGTTTACCTTTCTAGCTTCCAAGATCTAGGGATACATACAAGAAGGAGGATGAAATGGATTTAGAGTGCCAGTCCACTACAGCCGGCACCAGAGTTGTCAGATCCTGAGGGCAGGTAGCTAGTCCTCAGACACCTTCAAGTCACATTAGTTTTGCTTCAGACACTGCATTACTGCTGTGTCACCATTGAGTATGACGTGGTTTACCTTCAAAGAGTCTTGTATAGTTGACAACACAATCTGTTAAGTCCTGTGCTTTGGTTGGGTTAGGGACAAGCTATCTCAAACTATGGCCCCTGGGCATGTTGAAAAGCCAGTAGAGCAGGAATCCTTCTGACCTGCCCCCAGCCTTTCCCCTCAGGGGCAGACCATAAAGCCTAGGAAGGATTTTCTAAGCTTCCTGTGAGGAAGGTCACAAAATCCTCCTGTGACAGGTGCTGACCTATGCCCAAAGGAAAGGAAGAGAAAGGGTCACAGAGAAGAATTTGAACAAAGAGGCCTTGGTAAGTTTTTTCTTGGTTTATTGCTATTAGAACACTCTTCTTGTCCTATCATATTTCTCTATGACTTGCACTGTTCATGAAACCTAGCATAAGAACATTCAGGTTACCCTGAGATCTAGAATGCATTTTTTAAAAATAAATAAAATATAGAAAAATAAAGCAAATTCTTATTGAATTTGCAACTCAGAAGACAGTAGCTGGAGAGGCAGCCTGAAGGCGTAGTTTGGGAATCTAAAGACAGAAGTTGAAACTGTAGTTCTGCTGTTGACGAGTTTTGTGAACTTTTGACAAAGGATTCCCCCTACCCCTCCTGTTTCCTCAGCAGGAGAATCTAAAAGTCAGTTAGACTAGACCAGAGCTGTTCAGGTACAAATATACATAGAAGTCACCTGGAGGATTGTTAAAGTGCAAATTTCTATTCGGTAGGTCCAAGGTGGGCCTGAGATTCTGCATATCTAACAAGGTCCCAGGCGAAGAGAATGCTGCTGGGTAGACCATGGTGGAATCTATAATGATCTGTAGATGATGTCAAAAGTTTTCTGCAGCTCCTGGTATCCGTTCACCACACATACCACATATCTTCTTAGTAATAACAACACCTCCAGTGGGTTTAAATATATACTTAGATACACATTTGTGAAATTACACATAGAATGGCAAGTGGTTAAAAATTCTAACAGTGCAAAAATATAAAAACACAACAGTGTACAAATACCCCCATAATCTCACCCCCAAGAAAGAACAAAGTATTTCGAAATATGATGCCCACCCACAGTTCATGGTGCTCAGCTGTCTCTGCTCAGTGAGGTTCCAGGACATTTTTTTGGAAGGTATTAAAATTTCTTTTTGAACTCAGTCATTGTCCCACCCAATATGGGTAGGTGACAAGGTGGTGAGTTGGGGCATACAAAGTGGAGGGGTCCAGCGTTGCTTGCATTGTTTCCTCAAGTGGGGATTTTGAGTTTATGGTAACTCTAGAAAGGAATCCTCACAGAGCTGAGGGAGAATGAAAACACAGAGGCTCCTAAATCTGGACACGGGGGCGGGGGGTGGGGGGGGCTTTTCAAATAGGGGCTTTTTGCTCCCCAGGCTTTCTGAGGAGACACTGCCTGTTTGTTAGGGGAAAATTTTGGAACAGGCTTTCCCTAAGAAATGCCCTGTGACATCAATGATTGAGATAATGAAACCAAGAAAGGTTAGAAATTCTTCATCAAAGGCTTGGGAGCCATGAAGCTCTGGCTACCCAGAGCAGACTCAGTCCAGGGACCTAGGAGATAGGCAGGTCTTCTGGGACCTCCACACACAGGTGAGAAGGCCAAGGGCAGACTCTGGCCTTGCTGCTGAGGCAAGATTCCCCAGTTGCCTTCGGGACAGCATTCAACTTATTCAGGTCATCCTCTCGGCCTGACTTCTCAAACTTTCTTCTTGTGCTTACAAAAGCAGTTCCCCAAATGACCCTGCTCTTTCCTGCCTCTTGGCCTTTTATAGATTGGACCCTTTTCCTGGTATACACCCCCAGTCCAGTCATCTCCTTGGAACCTTCACCTTTCTTTTTTTTAATTTTTTTTTAAATTTTTTTATTAGTTGTTCAAAACATTACAAATTTCTTGACATATCATATTTCATACATTTGATTCAAGTGGATTATGAGCTCCCATTTTTACCCTATATACATAATGCAGATTCACATTGGTTACACATCCACTTTTTTACCTATTGCCATACTAGTGTATGTTGTATTCTGCTGCCTTTCCTAACCTCTACTATCCCCCTCCCCTCCCATCCCCTCCCTTCCCATCTTCTCTCCCTACCCCATCTACTGTAATTCATTTCTCTCTTGTTTTTTTCCCCCTTTCCCCTCACTTCCACAATGAGGGTCTCCTTCCTTTACCATGCAATTTCCCTTCTCTCTCTCTTTCCCTCCCCCCTCTCATCCCTGTTTTGTGGTGATCTTCTCATGCGCTTCCTCTCTATTCTGTTCTTAGTTGCTCTCCTTATATCAAAGAAGACATTTGGCATTTATTTTTTAGGGATTGGCTAGCTTCACTTAGCATAATCTGCTCTAGTGCCATCCATTTCCCTGCAAATTCCATGATTTTGTCATTTTTTAGTGCAGAGTAATACTCCATTGTGTATAAATGCCACATTTTTTTATCCATTCATCTATTGAAGGGCATCTAGGTTGGTTCCACAGTCTAGCTATTGTGAATTGTGCTGCTATGAACATTGTTGTAGCTGTGTCCCTATAGCATGCTCTTTTAAAGTCTTTAGGGAATAGTCGAAGAAGGGGAATAGCTGGGCCAAATGGTGGTTCCATTCCCAGCTTTCCAAGGAATCTCCATACTGCTTTCCAAATTGGCCACACCAATTTGCAGTCCCACCAGCAATGTACAAGTGTACCCATTTCCCCGCATCCTCGCCAGCACTTGTTGTTGTTTGACTTCATAATGGCTGCCAATCTCACTGGAGTGAGATGGTATCTTAAGGTGGTTTTGATTTGCATTTCTCTGACTGCTAGAGATGGTGAGCATTTTTTCATGTATTGTTGATTGATTGTATGTCCTCCTCTGAGAAGTGTCTGTTCAGGTCCTTGGCCCATTTGTTGATTGGGTTATTTGTTATCTTATTGTTTAATTTTTTGAGTTCTTTGTATACTCTGGATATTAGGGCTCTATCTGAAGTGTGAGGAGTAAAAATTTGTTCCCATGATGTAGGCTCCCTATTTACCTCTCTTATTGTTTCTCTTTCTGAGAAAAAACTTTTTAGTTTAAGTAAGTCCCATTTGTTGATTCTTGTTATTAATTCTTGTGCTATGGGTGTCCTATTAAGGAATTTGGAGCCCTACCCCACAGTCTGTAGGTCGGAACCAACTTTTTCTTCTATCAGACGCAGAGTCTCTGATTTGATATCAAGCTCCTTGATCCATTTTGAGTTAATTTCTTGGGTGGAATGCTGGTAGCATCTTACACTAACCCCATCATAACACTTCTTAGACCCTGTAATGTCCTTTTCTTTCTCTTGCATTAGACCATGAGATCTCTGGGGATATAGCCTGTTCTAGGTAAGGTTGTGTCTCCTGGGTGTCCACAGCCTAGAATGTGCTCATTGAGACTTTGTTGAATGAATGAAAGTCCTGGAAATTTCAATCACCGAGGGAAAGTTAAAGTAAACATTACTAAATATGCTTGACATGAACTCATTTCTGGTTAATAGAGGATTTAATAGTAAAGATGGAACATTCATTGGTTCATATGATTTATGGAAAAATCTTGAGAAGATAGTATGGTGTAGTGAAAAAAAAATGATAAAACACTGGGCTTGAGCTCAGCGGGACTGAATCTCAAAGTTACCATTGACATATTTACATCATTCAGTAAGAATTTCGCCTTTCTAGGCACTACTGTCCTCAGGGGAGATAGGAGGATTCTCACAAGGTTAAATGAGGGAGTAGTGGTATTTATGGAAATTAAAAAATACGATTCCAAATTTCTGTCCTCAGGGTTGGGGATGCTCCATGTTCGAGTCATGTTGGTATTATTTCTCTGTTACAGTCACACACACCACACCCCTATTCAGAACTGTTTTGAGACACTAGGCTGAGACCCTGAAAAGTAAACTTCTCCTTTGCCAGCAGCTCCCTTTTTAGCCCTTCCAGTAGGGGGTGCTAGAGAGAGACTGAAAGATGGAAGGAGAAAAAAAAGAGACTCACTCCTTCCTGTTTGCTCCCTGATGTGTCAGTGCCATCTCAATCTCGATTCTTCACCCTGGCAGCAGCAATTCCTTCCAGTTGAATGCAGTTTGCAGTTTTTTCAAAACCTGTAAAAGCCTTTGTGAATTCCCTTTGGGACACCAGTACCAGCTGCTGGGCAGGCACTCCCTCCTTCCTAAGAGATCAGGGTCCCTCCTGCAACCTCAGACACCTCAGCACCAGCTGAGCCGTGCTCCCTTGCAAGTGATCTGCATTTTTGTGTTTAGAATCCTCTTCTTCAAATTACTCTATTTTGATAATTTTAATAATTCTATTTATTCTTTTGTCCCCCCAGCTCTGGGGAAGAGAGCTGCTTCCATGATCACTAATTCCTATTACCCCTTTTACTATTCTAATTCTTTGGCACCTACCTAACAATCCTTTATATTGCATCCTCTCTGTTAAAATAACTGGTGTGTTTTCTGTCTCCCACCTATATCTTACGGCACTTTACTTATTGCCATATTGGGCAAGGTCTGGAGAAGAAATAGGAGGAGCATGTGGATGGAAAGGAGCTCAAGAAACTCCACTGGTCCTTTATAAAATATTATTGAAAATTTCTAGAATGTTCTTGTGGTAAGCAGCCTCTAAGATGACCTCCAATGATCCTTCTGTGCTAGAACTGATGGCAGACTTGATGGAATATCAATTCCAAGATGAAGCTGTGAAACGTGCGTGGCTTCCACCTGTGTGCTCTCTCGTGTGCTGCTCCCTCTGGGAGAGGCTGTCTGCCAGTTGTCAGGCAGCCCTGCAGAGAGACCCGTGTGGTATGGGATCAAGGCCCACAAACACAAGGGAGCTTGGAGACAGATCAACAATCCCCTTTTGCAGTACAGTCCTCAGCTGAAACTGTTGACCACGATGTCATGGAAGCCTTTAAGCCACAGGCACTCCATGAAGCCACACCTAGATGCCTGACCCAAAGAATTGAGATGATAACTTGTTAGAAGTCACTAAATTCTGGAGTATTTCATTAGGCACCAGTAGATGATAAATAAAGTTCCTTTCATTGAGAAATTGTGGAAGAACAAAGAGGAGACATTTTCCCTTTATTAGTAAATATGGAAAAATGATCTAAGAATCAGCAGTTATACATGATTTCATTGAATTGAATATTCATTTAGTTCTTACAATTTCAGTTTCTCCAAAGCTTGGTTTTCTTTTCTGTGAGATATGCACTGTTGGAGAGGAAACTGGGGCAAGAAGAAATAATACATATTTGCAAAGACAGTTTGGACCCAAATTCATACATGGGCATTATTCTGAGCTAGGAATTAAATAAAGAAAACAAAATATTTTAAACTTTAGATCCCCATTAAGTAGCTTACAACTTAATCAGGATGATAAAACATGGAAAAAATTAAGTAATCTATAGACCCCAGAACCAACCAGTATTCTTGTTTGAAAATAACATATTTGACATGGTACATTAATTGTTTTAATAGGGAGAGTACAAACCATCAGTGCTTCAACAGTATACGTTTATTTCTTGGCAGGTGAAGGCAGAAGGAACTGTATTCTGTGCATTCTTTCAAGAACTAGGAGCTCAGGGTCCTTCCAACTCCTGGCTCTGCCTTTTTTCTAAGTGACTTCAGCAAACTGCTGGGGAGGAAAAATAATTGCCAACTGTGGAGAAGGGTTTTATGGGCTAACTATAGAAGTATGTTGCTTTTCATATTTCACTGTTCAGAACATGCTCCTATGGAACCACGGACTCACGTGGCATTCTGGGAAGTGTAGTCAGCTGTGTTCCCAGGAGGAAAAGAAAGTGAGGTCTGGTGAACACGTAGCAAATGTTTGCTACAAACAGAAACCAGTTCTTGTTGAACTTTGTAGAAAAGAAATACATCGGAATGACACTTGCATAGCTATTACTGCAAGCTGATTTATGCAGATGTGTCCTGCAGTGAGGGAAAGTGAATAAAGGCTGTGCTCAGCTAGAAGGAAGGTTTGACCAATGATGGGCCTTCAGGAAATTGATATAAAGGCACCCCATGTTCTAGGTGACACTGTGTCCAGCTCACAGAATTGATAAGAAGGCAAAAGAATGAGACTCGGAGATAAGGCAGAATGCAATGTTACTACAAGAACAGTCTGTTTAGAACTGACCCTCCCACCCTGTCACATTGGCTATGTACTCACTATCATGCTGACAAGCCCTGCTGCCTGGGAAGCTCTGTGCTGCATGGTAGAAAGGAGACAAGCTGGTTCTCTGGATCTCTTTTCCAAGGGCAATTATAAGGGCAGAGTCTTCATGAGCTAATTACCCTCTGCTATGGTTTGGACCCTCCAAAAGTCATGTTGAAATTGAATTATCAATGCAATGGTGCTGAGAGTTGGTGGGGTCTAAGAGGTGTTTGGATCCTGAGGACTCTGTCCTCATGAAGGGATTAGTGTAGGTGTCATGAGGTTGGGTTAAATATATGGAGAATGGGTCTTTGAAAAGCCTCTTCCTGCCTTTGTTTCCTCCTTCCTTTCCTCTGCTCCTGCTTGCCCTTCTGCTTTCCACCATGAGCTGAAGCAGCACATGACCCTCAACAGACGTGGCTGCCTAAACTTGGATTTCCCAGTCTCCAGACCCATAAGCTAAATAAATCTATTTTCTTTATCAATTACTCCAGATCTGCCTCAGTATTTTGTTTTAGCAATAGAAAATGAACTCAGACACTTCCCAAAAGACCACTTTGGTAATTAAGTTTCAACATGAATGTTGGGGGGGACACAAATCTTCAGACCATAGCACCACCTTACCAACTGACCTCAGCTTACTCCTGGCATACCTAGGCTACTCGGAGTCCTTTGGGAGGCAGACACCAGGTGAGTTTAAGTGTGTGAGAAATTTATTAGAGAAAGAGGCTGTGAAAAAAAAAAGTAGCTGGGGAGCCTAGGAGAGCATTTGACTGTGATGCAAGTCTGACCTCAAATGAAGGTGAGAGGGAATGAAGGGAGGAAGGTTGGGTGGAGGTGTCTCCGGCTACTGTGCAGTTCCAAGGAGAGTGTGGCAGAGTTGGGGAGCCAGTGTTGCTCATCAGAGGAGACCCCATCTCCCAGAGATGGATGTCTTCATACTCCTGGATCATCCAGTCATTGGCTGGGAGCAGCTGTGGGAGCGTGGCTCACGCACAGATGCAGAAATGGATTTCGGCACCCAGCAGAGAGGGCCCCTGTGCTCCTTACAATTGGAGATCTGAAAAGCCCATTCTCACTGCCAATAGAGCAGCAGCAATCCAGGTGCTCCAAATCAGTGACTAGACTCATGGTGTCTTAGTATCAAGTCCCATGTTCCATGCCAGAGACCCACAGGTGAACAGATCCCCAGGTCTTTTTTTCTATTCACCAACAGACCAAAACATCTATTTAACCAACTCACACATCTTTAAAGTTGTTATTTTTTTATCAGTGAAAGTCTTTTTAACATATATGATGCTAATCGACAAAACTTTTGGAGTTGAGTGGAGATGAACATAACTGAAATGTTGTCTCTGAAGTGTGGCTTCTTGACTAAATGCTGGATAAATACCTCTGGAGTGTGTTTTTCTGCCAAGGGCAACTGGCTATCCCAGACTTACAGTATTATCTGAATCATGTTAATGCAAACTGGAGAACATGTAACACAGTGGTAGTCATATATGGCAAAAATCATGAAGGTGGGGCCACAATGACGAAAATCTTGGAGCTAATCTGCAGTCACCTTTTGAACTCTACCATGAATGGTAAAATTACTGTTGTGATATTTCATCATATTACTATTTGATAGAGTTTTGTAGTACTATGGAAAGAAGGGACAACCAGGATTTCCTCATTTCTCTGCCAAGGTATGCAGAGACGCCAGCAGAGGATGAAGCTTATGGTATTCAGGGTAAGAAAAGAGGGCTGAACCTGTGTGTGTCTCACATACGTGGGACGTGTATGGACAAGTGTCTGGATTAGGTGAAAACTAGGAGGGGAGGCTACACCCCTAACTCTGTGCACAGGTGTGTCACAGGGGGATCACCAGGAAGACACTACCATTCAGGTGGAACTTCTGATGGATCCCCATCTGTATCAACATTACAATGAATATTTACACAGCCTTTGCAGTTTTTAAAACCTTATCCCACACTTATCTAATCATCATAACCCTTCAAGACAAGTAGTATTTTTTTTCTGCACTTTATAGGCGAAGTTTCAAAAATATCAATTATTTATTTATTTTTAGTTAGACATAATATTGGGATTCATTTGGACAAAATTATAAAAGCATGGAAAATAATTTGCTCTAATTCTGTCCCTAGTACTTCCCCTTTTCTTTTCCTTCTACCTCCTCCTCTTCCCTTCCCTCTACAGATCTTTCTGCTATTTTTTTTAATTAAATGTCTTGTGGATAGACATAATAGTGAGATTCACTGTGCTATATTCATATCATATGCGTACATAGAAAACTTAGGTCAGATTACGCCACTGCTCTTCCTTATCCCATTCCTTCTCCCTTCCCCTCATTCTCTTTTGTCTATTTCACTGATCTTTTTTTCTATTTTTTACTCCCCCCCCCCATCTTTGGATTAGCTTCTGCATATCAGAAAATATTCACCTGTTAACTTTCTGGGACTAGCTTATTTCACTTGGCCTGGTAGTTTCCAGTTCCATCCATTTACTGGCAAATGGCATGTCATTCTTCTTCATGTCTGAATAATACTCAGTTGTGTACACATACCACATGATAGTCATCGTGAAGCTGAATTAGAAGCCAGTTTCTTCTGTCTTCCAGACTGACATTCATCTATCACCTGCCATCACTAGTTAGTGCTAAGAATACAGAAGTCACAGAGTATGTTCTGTGCTCCCAAAGAACTCTTCTCTACTCGAATTCCTTGAAAATACAGCAGCACCCCATTTATCTTTGCGGAATACATTTCAAGATCTCTGGTGGATATTTGAAGCCACAGGTAGGACCAAACCCTGTAGATACTGTGTTTTTTTTCCTGTACACACACACACACACACACCCCTATGATAAAGTTTAATGAATAAGTTAGGCACAGTAAGATTAATGATAACACATAATAATTTTAGAACAGTTATAGCAATATGCTATAATAAAAGTTCATTAATATTTATGAATTATTTATTTCTGGAATTTTCCATTTGATATTTTTGGATCGTGGTTGGCCACAGGTAGCTGAATCCATGGAACATGAAACTGTGGCTGAGGGGGACTACTGTATTTGGCACTGTTGGGAATTCTGAGAAGATAGAGAAAAAATACACATTATGGTCTTTTCCTTGGAAGAGTTCACAGTCTTACAGTTGTTTTTTTTATTTTTAACTTTTCATTTTGGAACAATTTTAGATGTATAAGAAAGTTCAAAGCTGGTATAGGGAGTCCCCATCTACCCTTTCATTGGCTTCCCCCCATGTTAACATTTTACGTAACTGTAGTGTATTTGTCAAAACTAAGAAATCAACACTGGTACATTCTTGTTAACTAGACTGCAGATATGATTCAGGCTTCATCAATTGTTCCACCAGTTCTTATTTCTGTTCCAGGCTACCATCTTGGATATGACCTTGTGGTCCCCTGTCTCAATTCTTTAGTTCTGATCTGTAACAGTTTCTTCCTCTTTCTCGTCTTTCATGACCTGGACCTTGGTACCAGGCAGATATTTTTGTGGAAGGCCCTTCAATTTGGGCTTGTCTGGTGTTTCTTTCATGATTAGGCTGAAGCTGTGAATCTTTGCCTCCTCATCACCTGGTACAGGTGGGTGCACAATGTCAGCGTGACCTGCCACTGGGGAACTCAACCTTGGTCATTTAGAGAAGGTGGTGTCTGCGGCTTTCTCTACTGTAGAGTTGCTCTTTCGCTCTTCCTGTGCTCCGTTCATTAACAGTGAGTCATTAAGGCTAGCCCACTCTCAGAGGTAAGGGAGGGAATGACATCCCACCTCTTGGAGAGAAATTGTCAAGTAATTTAAGACACATGTCAAAATCCCCCACAGCAATTTATACTATTATGAACGAGATAGTGTGGGGCCATGCAAACATCCTCTTCCTACTTAAATTTTCCCTCATTAATATTAGCATTTGTTAATGGATCTGACCTGAGGAAAATCAATACGATTCTAGTGGCGATTTTCTATTTCCCTCTTCCTTTTGTACTTCTTAGGATTCTTCTGCAAGGGAAATTTGACCCCTTTCCTCATTTCTTTATTATTCGGTTGTTCTTTTATTTGCATTAGTAGAGACTCATGGATTTTATTCTTTCAGTTATGCTCCTAAATAATTGCTATTATTTTGTTGCTGAAGTTATCCTAGTTTTGACCACTGGGAGCTCTTTGAGGTTGGACCCATATCCCTTTGATGTGCTTCATTCTCTTTTTAAACACTTTCTTATTTTTTGTCATTACAAGCTACCGCAGGCTTATCTTGTATTTCTCCCAGGACTCCTGATTTATTTTGCTGGAGAATGGTATTTAGAAACCAATACCTGGACACGTACATTGTTCTTGTTGCTGAGATCATTGCTTCTCAGTCTTGATGGCCAGAGCTGGGGAAAGTATGCATGTTTACTAAGCCATGGACACCCACATGTCTGTCCACATGGATCTTCCTTAATCTAACTGGGGCTGCATCCTGAGGTCTCTGATACTAGCCCAGCATACCGTTCTGCTTATTGGCTTTTTCCTTCTCCAACCATGAGACACTTCAGAGAGGTTTGTAAGCTAGAAAAAGATTCTACAATCATATGGATGATGAACTGACTCTGCATAGAAGAAACAGGAAGTTTTAACAGTTGGCCCTAGAACCCATCTTGCACGTGACCTGCAGGAGACTCTATTGTGTAAGGCAGATTTGCCCAAACTGCAGAATCCTTGAGAGATATCCAAAGGGTTCCGGGGGTGGAAAAGTCACATGTAATTCAAAGTACATAGGAAAGGTTCTCTAATATGAAGTCCAAGCAAAGTTACTTTCTTTTCTTCAAAAAAAAAAAAAATTCCCTGGATCCCAATTCCTTCCCCCACTTGACTCCAAGATCAAGACATAAGGTGTCACTGGTTGACAAGGGTCCCCAGGCAGGACCACCTGGGGAGACAGCAATCTGAGTAACTTGCCCGGGGCACACAACTCCCTTGGAGGAGGCTCATATAGAGCAGATCTAGAACTCAGATCTTGATTCCTAAGCCTGTGCTTTGTTCATAACACCACATTGCCACTGATTGGCTCTCTCTAATTACCTGCTGAAGATGACTAGCTCTAGGGGTGTATGTGTGTGGGTGTGTATGTGTGTATAATCCCAATAGAGGGGAGAGTTTTGTATCTGTGTATGGGGAGGAGGCATGCGTAGGCAGCAGGCCAACATCTTTGGCTAGTGTAATAACCCTTTCAAAGCCAGTACTTGCTTGTCCTCCAGCTGGGATGACCCAGGCCTCTTTCTTGGGAGGGAACTGAGGCATCTTCTACAGCTCCAGCAAAAAGAAGGGCACAGGAAATCAGGAGTCTGCAGACACTAGCATGGTTGTTGCCGCACAAATCTAGGCTTGACTCCCAGCCCTGCCTGTGACCTTGGGCTAGTTTATGAACTTCTCCATTTCCAGTTTGCTAAATCCAAGCCTCCTAACTGGGCTTCTTGTCTTCTCACTTGTTCGCTTTCAGAATTGCAGTGTTGCACCCAGGAGTACTCTTCTTAAAAGGTGAATCTAGGGCTGGGGATGTGGCTCAAGCGGTAGCGTGCTCGCCTGGCAGGTGCAAGGCGCTGGGTTTGATCCTCAGCACCACATAAAAATAAAATAAAAATGTTGTGTCCACCGAAAACTAAAAAATAAATATTAAAAAATTCTCTCTCTCTAAAAAAATAATTAAAAAGGTGAATCTAATCCACTCAGGATTCCTGCAGCTCCCCCAGCCAGTTATCAATAAACCAGTCCCAAGGGTTCTCATCATACTTAGGACAAAATCTCACATCTTTTTGTGGTTTGTCCCTCGTCTACCTCTCCACCTCTCCACCCCTCCCCTCTGTTCTCCAGCCCCACTCTATCTCTAGGTCATTCCCTGGAACACTCCTTTCTGCCTCAGCTCCTCTGGCCTGCAGTTCCCCCAGCCTGGGACTCTTTCCCTTCTTTTCACTGAGTTAATGTCTACTCATTCTCTAAGTCTCAACTTCTCCCCCTCCTAAGAGAGACATGCCCTGAACCTTCTGCTTAAATCCAACTCCCTCCCTCATTGGTTCATGCTGCTTTCTTTTCTTTCACTTGCCGTGATTTACCATTGTGCCTTTGAGTGTGTGGTTCCTTGTCTCCTCTCACAGGTTGTGGGTCCCTTGAGAGGAAGGAGGGATCTCTTTTGATTCATTCTGGCTATACTTGGAGCCATTATGGTGTGTGGCACATAGTAGCTGATCAAGAAATACAGAGTATGAAGGGACGAATAATGAAGAGTCAGATGTGAAGTTCACATAACGGAGAGCTTCAGCATATCTTGGTCTGCTTCACCCCTCTCTTCCCCCTTCTAGTGGGTGCAGAGCACAGTTCTCAGGAGTGGGTGCAGACTCACCCCAAGGCTCCTCTACTGAGGAGAAGTCCCTGACCCTGACCTTGATCCTGACCCTGAGGGGTTGGCTGGATGCAGCCACAGAGGCTGTGGAGCCAGGCTAGGCAGAACCAGTGGTGGCCATGTCAGCCCCAGCAGGAGTGGCCTGGAGGGAGAGGGGAATGGGTGCTGGGAGCAGGCCCCCTGGGTCTTCCTCAGAATCAAGCCCTCCCTGTGCTCTTCCCTGTCTGCCCTGTGCAATGCTGCAATGCCCACGGAGCGACGCTGTGCTTGTTTTGTTGTGTGCGCTGCTAGGCAACTGGCCTGTTTTTGCTTATTTACCTCCCCTGGGCCGTTTCACAACACTTTGTAATAGGCGCTGCTCTCTCTGGTGCACATCTGGTTTGGATTCCGCCTGTCACAGCCCCTCCGCAAAGAGAGAGCTTGCACTTTCCCCAGCAGTCACGGCACGGACCCCACGACTCCGGCTGCTCCTGGGTGTTGGCCCAATCCGGGCTGTCCCTCGCCCAGGCCCGCTGCCCTCCGCCCTGCACTCCTACGCTTTTTCTACAGTTTACACATCTCCAAGTTTCCCAAGGAGGGAAAACTTTTGAGAAGGGCACAGGGAAACAGGGACAGACCCCAAACCAGGTTCCATGTCTCTCCCCTTCATACCGGAGTCTTCCCACCAACAAGACCACCTCGAGAGCCTTAGACCGAATATTAGGTTCCAAGGAGATAGTAGGTTTCCCCCTCTTCTTGCCACACTTGAAGATTTCCTATGGGGTTTCTGTAGAGGAGCAATAGAGAATCAGAGGTTCAGTAGATGACATCTTAGAGGAGGAGCGAGAAGGAATAAAAGTTCTGCTTTCTTTACCCACCTGGACAGAATATAATGGCTAAGGCCGGGCAGGGCAGGGTCAGCCCCAGGTGAGTAAGTAGGGCTGGGAACAAACCCAGGGCACCCCTGTCTGCTCTCCGCTCCCAGGAAAGCCCAAAGCCTTGACAGTGGCTCACGGGGCCCTCTGGGGCCTGGCCCTGTTACCTCTCTGACCTCATCTTCCCCTCCTCCACCATAGGCAAGCAGCTCCAGCCACGTGTGCCAAGAAGCCAGAGAAGGTTTCCTTGGTGGGAAGCAACTCAGCAGCTGGCAGAGCTCAGGGAGCTGAGCAAGGACTGGGCCACCACCCTTTCTCTACCAACGGGGTCTCGCTGCCAGCGAACCAAACGCTCAAAGTGCTGAAGCGCACGAGTCTCCTGGTTCTTCTCCATGGCATCTGTCTGCCCCTGACGTATGATCTGTTTACTGCCTGTCTCCCGTTAGAATATGAGCTCCTCCTCCAGGGTGGTCCCGAAGTGCTTATGCACAGGACGGTTTTGTGCAAATATCAGGCTCAATGTGGATTTGTTGGGTGATGTATGAATGTATGGATTAATTAAGTCATTGATGAGTTTGTTTTTCCTCCCCACTCTGTTACCTGATGATCTTGACTTATTTTTACCTCTCACCTACAAAAGGGTGCCGACCTGTCATTTCAGACTGTAAGCTGCCCATGAACCCCCTCCCCCTCAGTTCCCCCTCCCCCTCCCTTCCTCTGGCCTGCCTCTACCCCAGCAGGCTCTGCACCTCACAGTGGGGTTTGCCCTGGTCACTTTGCGTACTAGCATGGACCTGTTGGCAATCTCCGAGTGCCCCTGTAGTTTGCTGTGATTGTGCTGATTCCGTTCAGATGGTTCCACACTGATGAGTCAACAGGGAATAAGGGGACTAGATGACCCTTAGAGCTGCCCATGGCCTTCCTTCCCCAGGGTTCTCTGTTGATTCCTTCTCAGGTTGGACAGTTGTGGACCTTAGATGCAGACCTGTGTGGGGCAAGAATACAGAGTGAGATGCCAAACTGAACCCTGAGTTTGCATTTTTCTCCTAAGTCTTCATCTTCCTGTGACCCTCCGTGAGTGGCAACCTCATCCGTTCAGCTTCCTAAGGTAAAACCCAGGACTTAGCTATTGCCCCAGCCCAGCCATTGTGCTGGTACCTCCATGACACATCTCACCCCATCTTCCTTTCTCCACCACCATAGTACAGATCCTCAGCCCTTTTCATGCTTACATTCCTCATAATTTTACTCTCCATTGCCCAGTAAGTGACCAGAATCATATTTTAAAACAGAAATTCAATCCTATTGCTTTATTAAAACTGCCCAAATGGCTTTCTGCTGCCCTTTGAACTAAAACCCAACCCTTCAGTTGGGCCCCCAAAGCCACCACCTGGCCCCTGATGACCTCTTCAACTTTGGGTCACAATAACCCCTTCTCACCCCTTTTATAACGTGCTTTGGCTGCTCCAGCCCACTTTCTATTCCTTGAACAGGTGACCTCCTTCCAAGATGGATGCTTTTGCATCAAGGGTCTCCTCTCTGTGGAATATTCTTCCTTCACACTTTCACCTAGCTGAGTCTTTCTGATCACTCAGTTCTTGGATTCAATGACATCTCTTCATAGGAGGCTTCCCTGACTGCTCAGTGTAGACTATCAGGACCACCCTCGCCCATGCATAGGCTCAGCGCCATGGTCTCTCATCTCATCCTCTTTTAGATTTTTCCTGAGATACACCACCAGAGATTTTCTGTCTGTCTATCATCTCTTGTCTCATAATCACAATGAAACTCCATCAAGACAGGGACCCCAGCACCTAGAACATGACCTGACACATAGTAGATAATCAAGATGTTTGTCGAATCAACCAGTGAGTGACTGATGGAAGCCTGAACTGGACCAAGAGTTGGGAGTCCTGTGTTCAAGTCTAAGCTGGCTGCTCTTCAAGTTGTTGGCGTTGGACATGTCATGCGTGTGCTCTGGGCCTCCATCTCAACATCTGGAAAACGAGATCTGATTTCATGATCTGGAAAAGCCGCCCAGTTTCCAGATACACTGATCCTATCCATCTTTCCATACTGTTGACCATTAAAAGCTGTCAAAGGTGGTGATGACAGCAATAACCCAACTACACTTGATAAATTATTTTTGTAATCTTATGCAACATCCCAGGTTACATCAGTTATTTATGATTTATACGTAAGCTACGTATCCAAAAAGGATTTGATGCAGCTCAAGTTTCAGACCCACTTTTCCATTTCCCCAAACAAGCTCTTACTTTCTTTCTGTACACAAAGAAGAATAAAATACTCTAACTGCTGTGGTAGAATAGAGCCTTATGATTGAAAGCAAGAGAAATCAAACTCAATTAGACTATCACAATGAGAAAAATGCCTTGACAGTCCATGAGCTTCAGGAAAGAACTGAATCACAAGGTCAACTAGTAAGGCAGTGAGAGAGCAGGCTTCTCACTGTTGGAACCAGGTGCACACATCCCCACTAGGGTTCCTTCCAATGCTGTCTGTTTCTATTAGTGTGTTGGCTGCATTCTCCTCTCTCAATATATCCTGGCTCTTTCCACATTGTCCCAGCACAGAATTTATCACACTCTGCCATACCTTATTTATATATTTTTTTATTTTCTTGCTAACTTTCAGTCTCTTCCAGTACCATGAAGTTCATTGAGGCAGAAACTTAATGCACATATTGTTCTGTATCTTTTGCACCCACCCCAGTGCCTGGAGCATGGAAGGTGCTCAATAAATAATAATTGGATAAATGAAGGGCAGAAAATGTAGCCGCCAACTTCTCCAGCCCTTACTATCCAACAACTTCAGGTGGGGAAAGGCCAGCAAAGCTCTCTAAAGACCCACTTTTTTAAAAAAAGTAATACATTAGTAAATAAATACATAAATGAAATCTCAGGGAAGGGACTCTTTGGTCCAATTAGAATACATGCTTTCCCTTGTACCAAACCACAGAGACCACTGAACACCTTTGCATCACATCATGTGAGGTCGGGGAGGAGGAGCTTTTTGGAAAGTACTGTGGGAGGAAATCTCGGCAATGTCGACAGAGTTGTGCAGATCAAGTGACACGTTGCAGAAGAGCGTGCTGTGAAAAGCTATTAGGAAGTTGCCATTTCTGTAGGTCTAAATTGATCTTATATTGGGAATTTTGTATGTTTCAGCTTTTAGAAGTGTTAAAAGTGTTGCACAGATGTAAGATAGGACAACTTTGGTCACACATCAGCAGAATGAGAAAAAAAATCATGATTTTAAGGTGAAGGGCTGAGTGGATTCTTTTTGTAATGAAGGTGGTAGCCAGATTCGTTTACTGGGTGCTAACTCCACATAGAAGAGTGCTGTCACACTCTATGTGGACTATCTCATTAATTCTTCTACCCTTTCCTGGAGGTAAGTATGATAATTACCCCATTCAGTAGACAAGGAAACTGAGGTTCAATTAGGTGGAGTTCTTTGCCCTGGATGAAACAATTCAAAAGACAGAACCAGGATTTGAACATACATTTCTGAAATCAAAGACCATTCATTACACTACATTGGGAAAGAGGTTGGAGGTTCAGTCCCTCCAGGCAGGTTAATCCATTGCTACCAGGAAGAAGGGATCTTTCTTCCTCTGTAATCTGTAGACCTGGGATAGTCTGCTTGCAAGTTATTTGCATGACTTATAACTGGTAGTGAGTGCCTATCATCCATGACCAGACATTTCTCTTTGAGGGCCCCTCTTACTCATGATTGCACTTAAAATAAGCCTTGTATTCTACTAGCATGTGAAAGGTTCTCACTACGAATTAACTGAATTAAAATAAGTGGGCAGAATACAAAAAAAAGTGATTTGATATCTTCAAAGGATGTAGTATTTGGTTTGAATGTTCTGGAGTAGTAAGGAAATGGTTCAATGGTAATAATAATAATACCCACATCATGGGTAACTTTTGTTGGAAGCCTGTCAAGTTATCTCCAGTTTTTTGTACTACCTGGAAAAGTAAAGAATGGTGTCTCTGGGTCTATCTGCTTTAGAGCACCAAAGGTGTCTCCAGAGACTGAAAATATCTCCTCTGTGATATCAAAGCCAGGCCATGAAAATGTGTTTTCATCACATGGTTGTGCAAAGCATTGAACCGAAAACCTCTCCTAGGTTAGAATTTCACAGAATTCCATTCTGGGCGGGCTCCCTATTTCTACTGAATGCAAACCTCACCCACGCTCCAGAGCCCTACAACTCTTGTCAAACACATGCTTAACTTGATTTTGTACATGGACTTGATTCTGAGCCATGGAATTTCAGAGCTGTGCCGGCTAGTTAGGAATTTAAATATTAGCCTTCCTGACCTGTCCAGCTTTGATCTCCTAAGTTTATGCTCACAAGTATTGATAACATGGCTCCACTCACAAGCAAGAACACTGGGTCCGCAGCCCACTGTGACTCACGTGAGTGTGTATGTAGATCTCTGCTAAGATCCAAATGGACTTAGGTTACTCAAGAGCTTATCTGATGGTGGGGGAGGGCTGCCCATGGGGCAGAGAAACAGAGCTTACTTTTATTCAGCCAATCTTGCTTGCTTTATCCTGCAGAATAGACTTAACAGTGAACTGTAACTGAACCGTGGCATGACCAGGCCTTTTAGCACAGCCAATCTTCCTTAATTTCGTAGAGTCTGCTGTTCGTGAGGAATGAACATAGTTAGCTAGCTACCGTTTGCCACAATTGGCTACCATTTGCCAAGTATTTCTCTTGTACCAGGTACCTTAAGCATTTATATAATACCAATAATAATATGCACAATTATCTATGCCAGGTGCTATTCTGGGTTGTTTACACATTCTTTATTTTGTCTGCACAACAATCACGTGAAATTGGTACTACTATTATCTTCATTATTCAGATGAAAAACCTGAGTCTCAGAGAATGTAATTAGCAATGGTCATGCTACAACTCAGTGGCGGAGAGGATCTGAACCTAGTACCTGGCAGTATCTCTTTCCATCTTCTATAAGCCCAGTGAGGCAGCTTTAGTCATGTTGCAGAGAAGGAAAAGGAAAGTAAGTAGCTTAAGACACAGTCCATTAGTAGCAGGAACAAAATTTAAACTCAGTTCAAAATCAAATACCATGATTTTAAAAAGATGCCTGTTTTTGAACAGCCTGTTTCTGTATGGCCTCTGAGTTAAGAATGAATGATCATAACATTCTTAAAGTATTATCAATAATAATAATAATATTCAACAGTGAGCCCAAGTGGCCCCATAAAACAGGAAATATTGGCTATCTGACCCTTTATAGAAACAGTTTGGTGACCTCCCCACTCCACTGTGTCCTCTCCATGTTGGCCTAACCTAAGGTAATGAAGATCTAAAAAAATAATGCAGGTGGGAGTGTCTCTACATATTCAAGAAAACTATTTCCCCTTCACTGGGCCTGTTTCTCCATTTAGAAGGAGAATTTAGAGACCACAGGCCCTAATCCGCCCTAACGAAAGGTACCGCATGAGGTATTCCTTTTTCCATTTCACCTCCTAGCTTATTATTCTGTCACCCACCTTATTGTAAGAAATTCAGACATGATTATTTATACTTCATTGGGGGAGAAAAACATAGCCCCCAGAATAATCTCCTCCGAAAGCTTCAGATTGCCCCACCTTGGAACATCAGCACCCCTGCAGAGTTCCCAGAGCTCAGAAACTGCTCCCTCTTCTCAGCTCCAGGCAGGCCTTTTGGTACTCTCCAGCCTCTCTTTTGGAGTGTTTGAAGTTGTTATTTTCCTGAGAAACGTTGGCTTCCTCCCAGCCGCTCCTACACTCTCCTTCCCTCTCACCTCCCATAGTACTCAACACCAGCAAAAAAGAAAACGGAAAAAAAATGAGAGCCATCATCTAATTTTCCTTCATCTGTGTCCTGACATCAAATGAGCACAGCTTCACCTCTTGGGTCCATTGATTGCCCAGGCATGGTCTCCTACATGTTCTAAGAACAAAGGCAGCTCCTCCTTATCTTCTGACCTCTTTTCTCCTTCTCTTTCCCATAGAATCCATGCACACTTCCCTGTTTATAGATTTGCAATCTTTTCATGAACTCTCTCCACCCAGAGAGAAAACCAATCCAGAACTCTCCCCAAGACCCTATGGCCTCACTCTCCTCCTCAGCACTGGTGAGCTCCAGGGCTGAGCAGCAACCACCCTTCCTGCAAAATATGGCCTTGAAGGGAGACAAAAACACTGTGGAGATCGAGGTCCAGGCCCTGTGGCACCTGCAGGTCTTGCTTGTCTTTGTCTTATTCCAGGGAGGGTGGACTCTTTTCCTGTTCAGACTCTTAGCCTTGTCTCTCCAGGATGGTCACAAGAGGCTCCCAACAGGTCCCTCCACTTGCAGACCTTTCTCATTCTCTGAATCATGAGCCACTCTGCAGTCAGAGGAATTATCCCAACCTCCACCCCATGGTCTTGACCCCTTAGATGCCTTCAGGGGTCCTCAGTGCCTGCAGAACGTCCTCCTAACCTAGCTGTTCATGACCCAGCCCCTGCCTGTCCAACCTCCTTTCCGTCTCTCATCCCCAGTGCCTTTGCTATCCCAAAGCACTCAGAAGGCTCTAAGTGTTCCTGACCAGAGACTGCGCACCCTGCCTTCTGTGGATGTCCTAGGTCAGGACACATCTGCGCAGTCTCTGATCTGATCTGTGCAGCACATCTTTCATTTGCATCTCTGCATTCATATTTTCCTTTCCCATCTACTCTGTAGCAGGAGGCCAATTAGTGGGGATCATTTCTGCAAGTTCTTGAGCCTCTTCTTCTGTTAGATTGACCAACTAGGAGACTCAGGAGACTGAAAGGGAGGAAGGGGGATAGGTGGGAGAGATTTGATTCCCCTTTGATTCTCCTTGCCATTTTTCCCAGGACAAATTTGGCTCTTGCTGTTTCTCCCAAGGTGGAAGCTCTGCAAGACTCTCCCTCCCTTTGTGGGAAGAGTTTGGCAGTTTCTAAGCTTTCATGCTCTCCCTTGTCATCCTTCTACATCTGCATCTTCACAAATAAGTCCTTTAAAAATAGGATACTTAGTGGGAACAGCCACTGGGGCTGTTCTGACCCTAACTAGTACACGGTGACCCAGCGCAGAACTCAGGGAGTGCTCCGTAGGCACTTCTGTCAAAGATCCTGTTACAGCACTTTGCTGATTGGCTCCCTGCCCTCTGCCCTCCCATCAGAGTGTTCCATTTCAGTTTGTCTTACAGAGATGCACGTTGCCTACCCACAGTTACTGAGCAGCTACTATATGCTGGACCATGGCCTAGGCACTGCAGATTCAGAGGTTAATAAATGATCCATCCTAACCTTGAAGATCTTTGATTCTAGTGCAGGGAATGGAACTTGAGCCTCATTTGACACTGTGGCAATAAGCACAAGACCAGTTGGCCATCTGCTCAGTAAAATCCCAATTCCACCATGAATGAGCTATGATCTGAGTGAGTTCTCTCAGCCTCAGTTTCCTCATCTGTAATTGAGTAAACAAGTTACCTTACAGTTGCAAGGACTAAAGTAGTCAGCATAGTCACGTGGCACCTATTTGGCAATAAGGGTCCATTATTATTTTTATTATACAGCAGGTGTGTGGTTTGTATACATTAAATAAATGAATGAGTATTCTCATTGATCTCCATAGCAACCCTTTCCCCACCCTTCATCTCTCCATGCATTCCTAGCATGGAGATTCCTAGGATTCCTTTTCCCATTCTGCAGATGAGAACAATGGAAATGAATGAGTGAGTGAGTGAGTGAGTGAATGACTAGCCAACCCACCCAGTCTGCTGTCTCCTACCTCCTCCTAGTGACCCCAGCTAGGATGTTTGTCTGGAAAATTGGGCCCCAGAAAAGGGATTCTGGCTTTCTGCCCAACTTTCCAGCTCCAGAAGATGGTGCCCACACGGCTGTGGGTGAGCTGCTCTGGACCTGGCACAGCACACGGGCAGGTGCCCTGGAGTCTGTAAACACTGAGGCCTGAAGCTCAGGGCTTCCCAGAATCGATGGCCCCAGTTCCTGTTCAGCTGATGCTCTTTCTGTAAGACCTTTACAAGCTCCACTGCCCCTTCTGGTAAGTGGGGGGCCAAGAGGGAGTTCTACTTTCACATTTGCTGGGACACCCACGGGAGGGAGATTTCTCAGTGAGGGGTGGGGGTGGGGGGGAACTTTCCTTTCTCCTTTGCCCTAACCTCAAGTTTTCTCCTAAGCTTTCGTTTCTTCAGGAGATACTAAATTTCCCACTGAAGCTGAGGTAGGACAAAGGTCCTCACAACAGCAAGACTTGAATCTACCCCAGAAATAAGGGAACCCCTGCCCTGTGCCCGGTATGCTTTATGTGCAGCAAGTCCCTCTCCGCTCATCCATGTCGTGCTCCTCCAGTTTCGGTTACCTGAGGCCAACCTCAGCCTGAAAATATTTAGATGGAAACTTTAGAAATAAATAATTCATGAGTTGCAAGTAACCTTTTATTACATTTACTGTGTAATTGTTCTATTTTATTTGTAGCTGTTATTAATTTCTTACTGTGCCTACTTGACAAGTTAAAATTGATCATAGATATCTATGTATAGGAAAAACTTGTTTCTGTAGGGTTCAGTATTATTTGCACTTATCTTGAAACATATCCGGGGTGGGGGGGGCTACTGGACACTCTTGTGCTCTCCTCCCAACATGGTGGGCCTGGCCGCTGATTGAACTTTGGGGACTGAGACTACCTAGAGTTAGAGTAAAAGGTTTAAATGAGGAAAGTTTTGACCTTTAGAAACATTTTTAAATTGCTACAGAATGGAAGTCCCCCAAATGGAATTCATCTCTGCTGCTTCTGTAGCATATACACAGCGTTATTCTTCTTTCTGTAAACTGTCTGCCTGTCAGTATCCATGTCTGTGTCTTCTACTTGTCTGTCCCTCCTTAAGTAGGTGACTCACTCAGGGCCCTCTGCCTGGCCCCAGCACATGATCTGAGGTAGGGGCATGTGCCATCTTGGAGCCCAAAGCGGTATGCCTGGTGTTAGAGAATGGGTGAAGAGGAGATGTGGGGTCAGGTCACCCAGTACCCTGTAGGACACTGTGAAGGGCTGACTTTAATTCTGGGGGTGGAAGGGAGTCACTGAAGGTTTTTGAGCAGGACCCTCACATGCTATCCAACGCTCATTCTGATGGCTTTGCAAAGACAGGGCAATAGGGAAAAAGCAGGATTAGAGCTCCCCAACAGACCAGGCAAGAGCTGGGGAATCTCTCTAGTCTCTGGTCACCAGGCACAAGCAGGCATCAGAACCCTTGCAGGATTAGGTAAAGCACAGTTTGCTGACTGGAGTTTCCCATTCGGTTGTTCTGGGAAGTGCCCAAGAGTTCGCATTTCTATCCAGGCCCCAGTTAAATTTGTTGCTGCTGGTCCCCAGTCACCACCAGTTTAGAGAAGCAGGGAGGGAAAGCATGGACGAGACATAGACTTATACTCAATGAGTTTTCCTCTCAAGTGAGCACTGTGTAGACGGTGAAATTCCAGAGAGGCAGAATGCCCCTTGGAGGATCCTGGGAAGGACCACTCCCCCAGTGTGGGGGTGGGGAAAGGCTCTGGAGAAGCTTCTGGAAGAACTCTTGATGGAGCTATACTGGTTAAATGGTAGTTGACCAGGTAAGGGAGGTCCCCAGGGAGGACTAGAAGGAGAGCATTCAAGGCAGAGGGCATGGCCTGAGCAAAGGCAAGGAGGCGGGAAAGATCAAGGTGTGTTGAGCAAGTGGGGCCATGATCCAATAGAAAATGCTACAGGTAACCACTCTACCACGGCGCGTCACGTGGGCCCTTAAGGCTAAGGAGCTTGAACTTTATCCTGTACCACAGAGGTTTGCAAACTTCTGGGGGAAACGGATGCTCACAGACCTCTCTGAAAGTCTGATCAAAGTTAAAATGCATACAGAGAGAGTCAGGCATACATTTCAGGGTGTTTACAAATTCCTGAAGTCTTCCCATGAACTCCAAGTAAAGAATGGGTTTTAAGCAGAGAGTCAACCTAATTTATAAACTTGAATCTTTCCTAGTCTGTGTAAAGAATGAATTTGGTTAGGGGTCATTGAGCACAGAAAATCCAGGGTTCAGTAGTCTGGGGGAGAGGTATTAAATGGTCATGCAGATGGGGGACCATTGAACACCTGCAGACAAGTGTTAGGGTGGTGAATGTCATGATCAGACTGACTTTTTAGCAAAGTCACTCAACTCAACTCAAAAAGCATCAGCTGATTGCTGAGCTGAGAGGGCTTCTTTGCCTGGGTTGAATCTAGGCTGATGGGCAACGCAGGCCAACCCAGCAAGAACAAGCCATCTCCGCCCTCACTCCACACACTGGAATCTGTTGGTCATCAGTTAGTTGGGCCAGGATACCCCCCTGCCTTTGAGGGCTGGAGGCCAGGGACGTGGAGAGAGGCAGTGCTCTGATGAGCAGGAGAAAGGCTGCGAGGGCAGAAGTGGGCAGTGAGTTCCTGGGAGGCAGCTGGGGTGTCATTCCTTCCAAAGATTTCGCAACAGCCTAGGGAGCAGACAGAGCTGAGATGGTTGCCTCCTTTATAGAAATGGAAAACCCAAGGTCAGTGGACGGTGAGTCTTGCCAAAAGATGTGCTGTGAGCACCAGAGTGAAACTGGGACTAGAAGGCTAACAGCACCTGACCCTTGTTTATGTAGTCAAATGATCACAATCGAGCTAATCAATATATCCATCACCTTGCATATCTACTTTTTGAGGTAAGGTGAGAACACTTGAGACTACTATCAGCAAATTTGAAATACAATTTTCCTAACTCTAGTCACCCGGCTGTACCTTAGATCCGTAGAACGCATCCATCTCATAACTGCAAATGTGTATCTTTGACCAACGTGTCCCAACCCCAGCCCCTGGCAGCCACCATTCACTCTGTTTCTGTGAGTTCAACTTTTCTAAATTCCACATATAAGTGAGAGCTTGTAGTATTTGTCTTTCTACGTCTGGTTTATTTTACTTGGCATGATGTCCCCAGGTTCATCTACATTATGCAAATGGCAGGATTTCCTTTTATAATGGCCAAAAGGTATTCCATGATCTGTATGTGATTTCAAGAGTGATGTCATATATGTATGTGTATGTATGCATAAAATATATATAATATATGTTTATCACATTTTTTCCTTCATTCATCCATCAGTGGATACCTAAGGTTTTCCATTATCTTAGCCAGTGTGAATAATTCTACAATCAACACAGTAATACCGATATTTTATATTTCATTTTCTTCAGATATATACCCATTAGCAGACTTGCTAGATCCTATAGTAGTTCTATTTTTAGTTGTCCATAATAACTAAAATAATATACCTTCCTCCCAACACTGTATAAAGATTTCCATTTTTCTACCCTCGCCAACACTTGTTTTCTGTTATCTTTTTATCATAGTTACCCCAAAAGGTCTGGATGACATCTTGCAGGGTATGAATTTGCATTTTGCTGATGGCTAGTGATTTTGAAGCACTTTTTCACATACTCATTGACCATTTGTATGTCTTGGTTGAGAAAATATCTTTCAGTACCTTTGCTAATTTTTTCATAGGGTTATTTATTTATTTATTTTGCTATAGACTCCTATGAATTCCCATTAATTAAAAGGATCATAAATGGGACATTCTAATGCCTCATGTGCCTCACTTTTCTTATCTAAAAATAGGACTCATATTTTTATTGTAGAACTCAGTTTCACAATAGTTGCTCAAGGAATGGTTTTTCTCCCCAGCAGTATAGTGCTGGTATGGGAAGTGATTGTGGGATCATGAGTCATGGCAGATGCTTTAAGGCATGGGGGTGGGAGGAGGGTTGGCAGTGAATTTCAGGCACCTGTGGGATCCCTAAAGTTCCATTGCAAATGTGGAACTCACCTATGGGATTCAAGTTTGGGATGAAAGTTTGGCAGATGTCATTGTATTAGCAGCAGCTGAAACTACTGGGACAAGTAAAAATAGAGTTCTTTCCCTTTCCTATAGTCATATTATGCAATATTTTAATGGTACTAAGGTGTATCTTGAAGAGAAAATTAAAAATCAATTAAAGAAGTATTAAAAAAAACTTGGTATCATATGAAATGAAGTAAAACTTATTCCAGAATATGAGTCACAGGGAAGCCAGGGAAAGGTGTGTGTTTCCTGAAAGTGTAGTATAAAGAAAAACTGATCAATTACATGGCTGTCAGTAACCAAGGAAAAGACAGGTAACCTGAGTCTAAATCAATGAGGCTCAAGTCCTTATCAAGGCCTTTCCCTCTATCAGCACCACCTACTTATTAAAATAGTATGTTTCTGCTGGTTTAGGTCAGCTGATAGTGCATAAGTTGGTCAGTGTTTCTGTATCCATGGGTGGAATTTGGTTAGAGGGTTCATGGGCTCCTTGAGAGATGCTACATACAATTCCACTTCCATGCAAAATGTTTATGTTGTAGAGTATGTTTATGTGTAGCTGGTCGATTAGTATTTTCTCTGTGAACCCCTGGTACCTGGGAATCAGCAGAACGGGGCTCCTGTCCTGGCTATCATCACCCAATGGCATCTGCAAGTTGAGATGGTGGCTCTCCATAGTTGCACAACCATATATAGTTCTGGCCCCACTCCATGTGACAGTCACTGATATGCTGAGATTCCAGGAAAGGGGAGCCAGGTTGAGCCAGAAGGTATAGGATGCCTGGAAAACTTGTAGTACAAGGAAGGGCTAAAAGAAAGAATTCTTTGTATAAGCATGAATTTGAGAGGGATGTAATAATGCCTTCAAAAGTTTTAAGGGTAACTCTGAGTGAGAAATTGACTTGTTGCTCATCCACGTGGACCAGTATATGGAAGTGTCAAAGAGATAGATTTTGGCCCATTGTTAAAGTACCTCTAATGGCCTTTGCCATCTAACAGTGAATGGAACTGCCCTTGGAGGAGTGTCTGTCCTCAGGATGATTGATGGAAGCTTTTAGCTTGGGTTCAAGTATCAGATCTAACATTGATGAACATATTCTCCAGCCTCCTGGCTTCTCCTACCCATTATCTCTCCCTTCCCCTCTCTAAAGTCCTCTGGTTCTAATTCCAAGGAACAAACTGCGTGGACTTTTTCTAAGTAGGAATCAAACTTTAGGCCCCTTTTTCTGTCAGTTTGATCCAAGATATTCATAACTTTTCCAAATGATTAACTGGGGAGGCAAATACCTCTCATTCCTCAGGGCCACTGAGGCCCATGTGGGGTCTGACCTCATCCGGGCACTGAATGGCAGCCCAGCCCTTGAGGGTGCTTTCTCCCTGGTGTGGCCCCCACCCCCAGGTCAGGGCCCATCAATTTGGCTTTGAGGGGAGGAATGTGAGGCATGTCCACCCAAAAGGGGCAGAACAGATGTTGTGTTGTTCCTTCGCGACTGCCTTTGCTGAGTGGCTTATGACTGAGTCCTGGAAAGTCAAGTCAGGAGCAGGCCTCTCTAGAACAAAGGGGAGCAATCTAGTGGGTGAGACGGAAGAGGTAAGTTGTCACAGGAGCTGGGGGACTAGAAAGCAGTTTGCAAGCTGAACAGGCCACAGAGTTTGACCTCTTTGTTTTATAGATGAAGAAACTAAAGGTCACAGATGTTGACATCCTTGAAGTGGTGCACAAAGTCAGCCCTGTCAGGGCTGGAATTAAAGTCAGTCACGGGAGGCACTTGCACAACCCTGAGTGATCCCTCCTTAAGTTTTGTAGCCTAGGTACCTCACTCAAGTCACCTCATAGCAGCTGAAACCACTGGGACAACCAGTGGCCCCTGGACCACCCAGGCCCTGGGACACTTGCCCCACACTCAAAGGTCTTCAGAGGGATTGCCATGGTTGGAACATTTGTGTGACGCCCACTCCCTGCTCAAAATTCATCTGCTGAAAAACTAATCCCCAAAGTAATGGAATTAGAAGATCTCTCAGGAGGTGATTAGGCCATCAGGGTGGAGCCCTTCTGAATGGCCTTAGTGCCTGTTTTAATCCATTTGTGCCTCCATATAAAAAAAAAAAAAAAAGAAAGCCAGACTGGGTAACTTATAAACAATTAGAAATGTAACTCTCCCAGTTCTGAAGGTTGGAAAGTCCAAGATCAAGCTCCCGGAGGGTCTGCAGGCTGGGGAGGCTGTTCGGTGGTTTCAGGATGGCACCAAGTCACTCCACCCTCCGGTAAGGACGAATACTGTGTCCTCATATGGTGGAAGGGATGGAAGAGCAGAAAAGGTCCAAATGCTTGGTGAAGCTTCTTTTATAAGGGCATACTGTCATTCCCAAGAGAGACACCCTTCTGACCCAATGACTTCCTAAGGGCCCTACCTCTTATTACTATTGTGTTGGAGATTACATTTTCCCATGTTTGGAGGGACCCGAATCATAGAAGTCCCCTAACAAAAGAGCTCTAGGGAAACTCCTTTTCCTCTTCCACCACGTGGGGAAACCACTGCAAGAAGGTGCCATCTTTGAGGAAGTGGGCCCTCATCAGACATGGAATCTGCCTGCACCTTGATCTTGGACTTCTAAGCTTTCAGAACTGTGAGAAATAAATGTCTACGGTTATAAGCACCTAATATGTGGTATTGTTATCGTATCCGGAACAGATTAAGATAAAGGTTCCACCCATGGAAGGGTGCCGAATTTCCAGCAGGTGGGCTTCCCCACTGAGGCAAGATGGGCCTCTGTCTATAAGAACTTCGAAGTAGCCAGGTGGGCAGTGGAGATGGTCTGGTGCGGGCAGCCGCCCCACTAGGGCTTGAGAAGTTGAATCGCCAATGAGTGGAGGCAGTTTTTAACAGTCAAGGATAAAGTCAAGGGCTCCTCAGTTATCATGAGTTTCATTGTCTTCTACCCCCTCCTGTGATGGGAAGGGAGATGACCACCCCCATGTCTGTCCCTGCAGATAATACAAGCACTTCTTTCACCACACACTGTTCAGATTACTGCTCACTGTTCAGACCCCCTGCTTCCCCATTCATTTAACAATGACTGAACACCCCAAATTTGCTAGGCACAAAGGTAAATAACATTTAGGTATTTATACTTTGGCAGGGGAGCTAGAGGCAAAAAGAGATAAGTATCACCACTTGATAGTCATAACAATAGAGAAAGCAACAGCTATTATTGGGGCTCCAGGAAAAGAGACATAACCCATGTTGGAGAACAAAGAATGGAGGAGGAGTTGCCTGACCTGATTTTAAAGGGACTAGCAGGGTTTCAGCAAATGAGGAGCAGCAGGGAAAGCTTGTTCCAGGGTGGGTCAAAGGCACAGAGCTAAGGACCAGCATGGTTTATGTGTAAGAACTGCAAACAATTCGATGGTTATAGGAATTTCAAACCAGGCTGGGGAATAGCAAGGAGGAGCTGTAAGCTGGGCTAAGATGCTTGCACTTTGTACTCCAGGACAGCTCTCACACACTGACAGTCAAAGCTAGGCTCTCCATCCCAGGACAAGTTTGATTTAGCCCATGGGAGGTTTTAAAGAATTCTGAATTGGAATGCCTTTAGAAAACCAAGCTCCTTGCAGGAAGAACCTCTGCCTTACAAAGATATCCTCAGGGATGGCGAAGAACAGGCTTAGAGGGACGCCCTGGGGAAGAGAAGTGCTTTGGGAAGTCATTGCAAAAATCCAGGCAAAAGACATCCAGGCTTTCAGTTGTGCCAGAGGAAGAATGTGGTAAGCAGAGAGGGATTTCCCCACCCATTCTTTACTATGGACCCTCAGGCCAGAGGAAATAAAGAAGATAATTGGCTTGGAGCCAGCAATTCTATGTCAAGTACCTCTTTAAATGACAGAAAGCTGTGAGGTTCCCTAACCTACTAGGAACAGACAATGTCCCTGAAGAATAACATTCATCTTGTAATTATCCCAACAAACCCAATCCTGCACCCACGCCCATTCTACCGAGGTTCTAAGAGGTTAAATAATTCCATAAAGTGTTGGTCTGAAATGGAGACCCAGAATGATGTGACTGCAAACTGGGGTTTTGTCCTCAGCCATGCACCTGCGTGGGTTTGTCTGGGTGTCTACGCTGCCCAGAAGCCATCAAAGTGGTTCATGACTGACAAAATAGAACTAAGGAAATACTACCCATGAGGGACCCAGCAATCTGCTTCCCCAGACCTGCTAGGGGACTCTGGTTGTGCTGAAGCTTGAGAACCACTGCAGCAAATCACTTCAGGGATTCTGTGTATTTTTACTATCATGTACTGGGTTTCCTACAAATGAGTGAAGACTTCCTGCAGTCACTCAGGGTTCAGAGAAATCTCAGGTGTGCCTAAGAGTGGGCATGACAGGCAGACCACTGGCAGGTTAGAATTCAATCCCTATGTTGGCCTTTTTTAAAAAGTAGGTTTCCCAGTCTGCTCTCGGCTTCACTGGTGCCTCCTCCTCCTCCGGGAAGACTGCCCTGACCTTATTGGGCCAGGATGGTGTCTCCTGTCAGCATTTTCTCAGAAGCATTCCTGGTAACTCTCATCACGCTTACTAAGCCCTGTGAGGATGGAGACAGGTTTTCCTGTTTGTTCTTAAACCCCTAGAACCCAGCCGAGGGACCTCTGATAAATAGACATTTCAGGTAAACACCTGGCTCTCCTTTGCCAGGAGGGAGGGTCTTGCTAGGGTATCGCTTGGCCCCGATCATTTCTCCCAAGTCCATCCTGGAACTTGTCCCAACCTGAGCTGCTGGGTCATTTCAGCAGTGGGGATACCACCTCCTGACCCCCAAATCAAGCTGGCATGACACCCGTCACTAGGATCCCCACCATGATGTAATAAACACAGAACTCATCACTCCTGGAGAGTTCTGTGACTATCTCTTGTTCTGCCACCACTTGTCTGTTCATGGATGTAGGTTCCACAGTGGGGCTGATCTGCTTTGCTCAGCTCGACCCTCAGCACACGGGAGTCCCTCCTTAGTGACTTTAGAAACAACCCTGACTTTTCACTGACTCATTTACTCAAACACTCCTACATTATCTATCTATGAAAATTTTAGAGATGGGGGAAAACAAGCACAAGAAAGTGGGGGACTCTCCAGGTCCCACAGCCATTGGGAAGCCGACGAGCTGCTGGAGCCTATGGCTTCAAGCTCTCCAGGCAGTCGTCTATCACGTCCGATACCTCTTTGCTGCATTCAGTTGTTTAATATTTTTCCACTAAGTAATGGGGAGCCATTGAATATTTGAAGCTTCCAGGAAATGGCATGTGTTGTATTTTAATGTAAGGTAAGTGCCTCTTTCCTCCCTCTTGCCCCACACACTAGTCCTAATTTCAAAGACTTTTCCATCTGGGGGTCACAAAGTCACGGCTGCATACCATAAATCCTTCCAAATGTTTCCTCATAGCTGTTTTAGTTGACAGCTCTGAATCACCAGCACTGTGACAATGCCAGGAGGGCTGGGTTGTCAAAGCCTGAAAGCCCAGGACAGCCCGTGGTCGCCGATGGTTGCACCAATGCACCTGCGCTGTGAGAGAAGACCTCCATTCTCCCTGCAGCCCCAGAGAGGGTACAGTGGAGATGAAGGGATGTCACCTCAGGAGGCAGCTGATTTGTGATAGAGGATTCAATATGACCCCACATCAAGCTCAAGTCTCCTAAGTCTCCTAAGCTTTAGAGAAAGGTTGCCCTTTCACTATCACTTGGGACAAAAGGAGAGCACAAGGGAAACATCTTTGGTAATGGCAAAAAAAAAAATGGTAGGGAGTTAGTTAAAGCAACTGTCATACTTTCATAAGAAGGAATATTATGCAGCTATTCAGATCTGGTTTTAAAAAATGGGAAGACATAGCTGGATTATCCTAATAAATTGTTAGAAAAATTAGGATACCAACTGTTAAGTATCTTATAAGACTATTTTTGTTTCAGAAAAGTATGGATGGAAAAGTGGATGGATGAATGGATGGATGGATAGAAGGATCATTAATATGCAGGAAGGTGTGTATAACTAGATGTATAGACAGATGCATAAGTTAAAAAGACATAGAAAAAAACTAGAACGACCTATATCAATATCATAACAGGTGTTATATCTGTTTGGAGGAATTAGAGTAATTTTAAAAATTCCTTATTTTTATTTTTATAATATTCCTGGTTATTTAGTAATGAACTTATGCTGCTTTTATTAGCACAGAGTTATCAATACAAAATATCCTAATATTCAGAGTCAAGAGCTCATCTTGTTTTTTCTTATATTCTCTTTATTCTTCCTGAATGGATGTTCCTAGGAACCATCCGTCCATCCATCTATCCATTCAGAGGCAGAATCTATGAGGACTTCAAATGGCACTTACACGCCCCCCATACTGTTATTTCTATCTCATGTCCTTTTCCCCTATGTGGCCAACCACACTGGCTCTCTTGTTCTTTTTCCAGAACACTGGGGCCCCTTGCTGTTCTCCACCAGGCCACCCTTGGTCTTTCTTGCCCACTCCCTCTCATGCTCTACGACTTTCAGATCTTCCCTTTCAACCTTTCCCTTTGTGGTTTCCATCCCTGCCCTCCTTCCCTCCTCCTGCTATGACCTGGCTCTGTTCACCAAACCTTGTACAATACTCTAGCTTAAACTTTTCAACTTGTACTTTCCTTTCCAGCCACCCCCACCCACCAGCCCTGTGCTCCTAATATCCCTGCTTACTTGTAAGACAGTCTTTTAAAAAAAAAAAAATTAGCTGTAAGATGGACACTATACCTTTATTTTATTTATTTATTTTTATGTGGTGCTGAGGATCGAACCCAGAGCCTCATATGGGTGAGGCAAGTGCTCTACCAATAAGCTACAACCCCAGTTCTGCGAGTCAATCTATTTACATCTGTTACCTTATCTGTCTTCCCTACCAGGTCTGGAGCTCATGGAAAGCAGAGGCCTTACCCTCACCATGCTTTTACCCTAGGTATCTAGCACATTTCTGGCACATAGTGGTACTCAGTAGATATGTTTTAGTGACAACTGTCCTAATGGCTACTGTTGGTGAAGCCCTATCCAGTTGGCAGTCATTTTGATAAGCACTTACTAAGAATTTGCTCATTCTCACAACAATGTGAAATAGATCATATTTCCATTTTACAGATGGAAAAGTGAGTCTTAGGAGGCTGAATGGCTCAGCCAGGTAACTTAGCCCAGAAGCACTGGAGACATCAACTACACCGAGGTGTCAGAGTGCTGCACCTTCCTCTTGAATTCATTCATATATTCATCCCACCAGTATTGATTGTATGCTTCCATGTACCAGGAACTATTCCAGACTGGAGGAACATGTCTGGAAGAAGGGATGATCCCTTATAGGTAAAAATGTGAAATGGGTGTGTGACTGAAGTACAGAGCATCTCAGAGGCATGGGCATCTTGGCTGTGGGTCAGAGAGGAGCAAGGGAACTGTGGATATGCAGTCCAGGCAGAAGAAAGGGCAATTTCAAGGACAGGGCAGAAGGCAGTGGATCCCATCTGGATGTTGCCCACTGCATCTTGAACACACTATTTACATACCGGGATACAGCACCTGAAACTAAGCAGTCATTGAAAGTTAGATAAATGCATAATATGGGTTCCTACATTTTTAAAGAAAGACAGAAAACTTCAAATTTCAAAAAGACACCGTAAGGCTGAATGGGCAGATGAGTCTGACTTCCATGAGTCCCCCAAAGATGACCAGAAAGAAATAAATGTTTTTACCAAGAACTTCTTTGGCTCAAAACATTGCTCAGCCCCCTTTTCAAATCTGCTCCTCTATTTTAAAAATGCAAAACCAGCGCTGCCTGAGGTACTGTGGTTTTACACGTTGCTAGGATATCAGTGTATTTACCTACAACCACAGACGTCTGGCTTCGTAACAGCCCACTCAGCCCTCACATGAGGCTAGGTCGTGGGAATTCAATCAACGTGTGGTCCTGAGGGGGCTTTGAAATCAACCAGGGAGTCAGTAATTGTTTCGAGGTGCCACAACTGAAATTTTTCTCCAGGTTTTGCTATAATAAGCTTTTTTTGTTGTTGTTAAGTTGATTTGCTTTGGCTTCTTTTGGGGTTTCCAATTCAGTTGTGATTTGCACCTGCTTTTTTGAAACTAAAAAAATATATATGTGTGAAGGAGAAAATGGAGTCATATTTTCCTACTCCACAGTCCCTGGGCTTCCAATCTGGGGATGCTTAGGGTCTAACAGCTCAAGGGGGAATTTTGAACATTGCAGGGACATGGACGTTAGATGAATGTGCAGGTGATGTGGCCTACACCAAGTTGAAATCCTAGCCCAAGTGCTGCACATTGCAAGATGTTGCCTGTGCAGTGCAGAGGGGGGGACTGTCCTTGGTCAATTTGCAGGACACGGGGCAATATCTACCAGGGCTAGGTACGCACCTTCCCAGTACCTCAAATGCAAATCAATTGGATTGCATCAGGTGGAAGCAAAACAGACTCAGTTCCCGATTTTCAAAGCTCTTCTGAATCATTACACTCTCTAAACCAAACCAAACACAAGGGGATTCTTCCAGCCCAGTCTGTCCTTTTTCAAAGAGCTTCAACCTTCTCTTGGTATCACCATCAACAAGGTCCCTTTATGTGACCCAGGGCTGCAAAGGCTAGTACTCGATTGTATCTGTCATTGTTGGAACAACTAAAAAATGTGTCCCATCTCACTTTCGAATGGAGCCTGGAGAAAGAATATTTCCTCTTTCATTGAAATTGTTATTTCAACAGGCGAATGATCTTATAATGAGGGCAGCAGGGGTGACTTAATATCCACACATCTGAAACTCTACTTTGGGCTGAGAACCACAAAAATGCAAAAAATGCAGTTGTCTCAGCCCTCAACCCTCACAATGGCACAGGGTCCACCCCGCACCCTGTAACCTTAGGGACATAATTGGCAACTAATTCAACCTGGAAGTCTCATTGGCTAATTATGTTGTTGAAAACACATGCTCCATGATACATCATTGACATATTTTCTCCTTTTTTTAAGGTGACCCCTTAATATAATTGGCCAGTCCTGCTTTGAAACATGTCCAGGTCTAAATCATTATGACTCTATTCAGCGGTGTATATCAGGATTTTCCCATGTTCCTTTGGCAAATAGTACCAGAAGATCATCTGTGGTTGAATGAACTGTGATTGGATTTGATCATGAGGATGCACAGAATCTGTTGAACAGTTCATCAGTAGAAGTTTTGAAGGTCATTATAATCTGCAGGTTGGTGTTTTTCTGCCACTCCAATTTCGACATATAAACTAATTTTATTTTTCTACACCTTCCTGCTTGTTCCATCTTTTAATTTTAACATTTTCAAATATTATAATAATACAATGAAATTGGGACATTTTAACCATCACTGAGACCCAACTAACTCCTCTCCCCTTCAGAGCCTAAAATGACCCTTTCAAGTTTTTACAGATTGTGTAAGAAACAACCTCTGATCTCAAAATAGACATGGAAAGAGGGCAAGTGGACCCCACATTCTGCACTTGAGCTCCCCCAGAGGGATTTGGAGAAATCATATATGCTTACATGAAGTCAGGTGTGCTGTGGATGGCTTTGCCAATCCTGATGTGCTATACAAATGTCTGTTAATTGGGTAAGTACAAATAGCATGACAGGCCCACAGGATGAATTCCAAATCCTCCATCTTCTCTTACTTTCTAGCCTTCTCTTTTGTGAAAAAAGTCTTTTACTCCAGCACAGTTGGTGTCTTCTCAGAGGTGAAGATGTCTTCTACATCACCTCCCTTCTTCAGGGCCTCTTCAGCCCCCCCTCACCCACCTACCCCAGGACCTCTCTCTCCTTTTCCCATGTTCACTCATTCAATCACTCTCTTCTTCCTCCTTTCCCTCCTTCCTCCATCCCTTCCTTCTTCCTTTCATGTCTCTATCTATATAACTGCAACCACCTTATTGGACAAGTGGCATCTGTTGCTATGATCAGTAGAAGGCCAATCTCACCTTGTCTTGGTACTAGAAGTACAAGACAGATAGGCCCTATACCCACCAGGTCAGCTCCAGTAGTGGGTTCTGATCCCCATGCCCAGCACTACCTCCTAGCAGCTAAAGCAGTGCGACTGGGGATATTGCCACACCAGCGGGTAAGCCAGGTGTAGACTGAGGACTCCTCATTTCTGGATGAAGAAGTGTTCCAGGCCTAAGGCCATTCTTATGCAGAGGAGAGGGTGTGGAAACACTGCACACACCGCACTGACTTTCCCAATACGCACCCAGATCCTCATCAGGTGTGCATACATATCCATATCCGTATCCATTCTGTATCTATATCAACATCATCTCCTAAGTATTACCACTTGTTTTCAATTCTACTCATTTTTCTCATTTTGATACTCTTATTTCTAATGCAGGTATCTTCCCTAATACAGTAGTATTAGACTGAGATTTTTGGAGATAGAGGCATGAATTACTAATTTTTGTATCTTGAACTAGCTCCAAGTAGGTACAAAAGATGCTGGAGAAAGATAGCATCTCTCGAAGGTAACCCCTGTTAGGGCATTGTCCTGGACAATTCAGACATAACATTTTGTTTATCTATTATCCCTGACTTTGTCTCCATTCTAGCAGTTAATATAGGCTTAAGCAAGGCAGACATTTTAATGCCTTAAATCTCTCTCTGACCTTGCAGTGGCTGTCCTTTCACTGAAACACTCTTCACAGGGCCCCATATTCCTCTATGGTCAGACCTTTCTTTTTATTCTTAACTTCAGGAGTCATCTCTTCTGAGAGTCCCACTCTGACTCCCTTACCCAAGGAATACAACCTGATTCCCCCACAAAGGCGTTCTGTATTCCAGGGTCCTTTTTCACTCTTCCCACAACACCTGAAGTTAGCTTATGAATTTATTATCTTGCTTTTTTAAAATTGTCTATCTCCCCTATCCCCTTTTCCAAATAAATCAATAAGCACTATGTGGGCAGGGGTATGCCTGCCTTGCTTAAGCCTATACTAACTACTAAAATGGAGCCTGGCACAGAGGACATGCTCACTTATCACCCGATGAGTGAATCCAGAGGGGAAGGTGTTATGACACCTGCACTGGTTGGCTAATGTCCCTCCCAGCCTCCTGCTCTGATTCATGATCCCTGGATTGCAGGAAACCCGAGACAACCCAGTTTTCTGCCTGGTCATTTTCTAGTGTGAAGTATGATCAAGTTGTCCATTAAACTTACAAGTTTCCTTGAAATTTTCAAAGCTTCTTGAAGAGTAAAAAAAAGAAGTGATTTTGTTGTGTGTAGGAGAAAGCCATCACCTGAGTGAATGTTTCAGTGCTGACCAGGGGACCAGGGCTTCCTGACCACTATGGGTTCTCATTGGACTTTAAACCAGCAGTTCCCAAACCCAAAGCAAGTTATCCCAAAACAGGGTTCCAAGGAGAAACAGAAGGCACATTCACACTGGGTTACTGGGAGATGATCTAATGAAAAGGCCGTTGTCATAGGTGCAAAGGAAACCACGGGGCTTGCGCAATAGGGACCGAATGCCATACCAACCTCAGGAGGCAAGAAGAGGCAGCACCTCCAAGAACCACAAAAAGGTGGGAGGAGCTGCCTGACAAGAGGCTGCCTTCATTAGAGGAAAGGAACAGCAACCCTGAGCTCAGGGAACCAACTCCCCATCCTTCCTTGCCCTCCATCCACCTGCATCTTCTGTTGCTGGCCCCCCCAGGCCAGGCCCTGTTGTTACATTTCTAGAAATGAAGACTGGTATTCCCAGGGGCAGGAGTGATCTAGAGAGGCATGAGAACTTACCAGCACAAGAGTTATAACAGCTAATAACAATTAAATCAGGATTTTGATAAATACGGTCATAGACTACCCCCATCTCCCCTGTATCTGGACTTTTGGAAGTCCTTTGTGGGCTAGCTCATTTGATCATCTCAGGAAGCCCATAGGTAGGCACTATCCAGTCTCACTGGGCAGATTGGGAACGAGGGATTATAGAAGTCAAGTGCTAATTGGTACATGAAGGGGTATAAAATCACGCCAGATAGACAGATCCAGTACTCTTTGTCTACTGGACCACCCCTGTGAACCCACATGAAAACTGTTGAGGTAAATCATTGCTAAAAATGTAGGGGAAACCCAAAGGTGTGGCCCAGGAGAGAAGATAAAACATTTGCATAAGCATTATTTGTGTTCAATGAAGTCAAATACACTCCTTTTAAAACATGTCAGGAGGATCCCAAGTTCAAAGCCAGCCTCAGCAAGCTGAAGGCTTCCCTGGGCAACTTAGCAAGACCCTGTCTCAAAATTATAAATTTAAAAAAAGAAAAAAGGCCTGGGATATAGTACAGTTGGTAAAGCACCCCCAGGTTCAAACTCTAGGACTGCAAAATAAACAAAAAAAAAAAAAAAAGAAAGAAAAGAAAAAGAGGAAAATTAAAGTGCAACCCAAGAAAAGAAAAAAACATAAAAAAGAGAAAGAAAGAGAAAGAGGAAGAGAGAGCCACTTGCACACAGAATACAGGCCAAATGTCTAATTATAGCTGATAAGGTCCCTCATGATCTGTGCCTACCCGACTCATCTTTCCCCATTCCCCTTGTGGCACTGTGTCCCAGCCAAAGTAAACTTTATTTAGCTCTTTAAATAGCCCACAGGTCTTTGCCCAAGTTACCAGTTCAGGCTGGAACACTTTACCACGCCTTCTATTCACCCATCTCAACTCTTTATCTAACAGAGTTCTAGTTTGGGCCTTTCTTTCTTCCTTCCTTCCTTCCTTTGTTCCTTCCTTCCTCTAACAGATTATTGGGCAGCTGGTGTATGCAGGTCCAGTAGTAGGTGTTGCTGATGTAGGTCATCCATGAGGAAACCTTATGTAGGCTGGGGGTTTCCTCCTGTGTATTCTGCAGCAGCCTGGACTTAGGCTATGATAGTCTCTCTTACTCTGTGCTTGAGTACCCTGGTTCTATGACTGTCTCCTCTGTTTGACCAAAAGCTCCACTATGGTAGGGTACTTCTCTCTCTCTGCGTATTAGTTTCCTATTGCTGCTGTAACAAATTACCATGAGTTAGTGGCTTAAAGTCATGTAAAAGTAATGATGTGAGGTTCCAGAGGTAAAAGTCTGACACATCTTGCTGCACTAAAATCAAGGTGCTGGGAGTCTGTATTCTTTTCTGGAGGTTCTGTTTTCTTGTCTTTTTTCCTATTATAGTCTGTTTGTATTCCACTAATGACGGCCCCTTCCTTCATCTTAAAGCCATGCATCACTCCGACATGGACCCTTTGCCTCCCTCTTCCACCTTGGAAGGACGCTTGTGATTATAGTGGGCCCACCCAGGTAAAACCAGAATAATCAGCCATCAGTTGATTAGCAACTTCCGTCTGCCACCTTAGTTCCCTTTTGCCACATGATATCACACACTCACAGGTTCCAGAGATTAGGACATGAGAAATTTGGAGGAGCTTATTCCCACACTATTTATCCCCAAATGCTAGCCTAGGGTAAAATTGAATGTCTGAATGTGCTGACAGGGATGTGTGTATGTGCAACATATAGAATCTCTATGTGCATGCGACATATGCTGGGAGTCGTTTGTGTGGGAGGTGGGGATTCAAGGGAGATACTCTGTCTGATCTCATTAGTGGGGGTCAGATGTATGTATGTGTGTGTTGGGGGTGGGTGGGAAGACCACCTGAAGGGAGATATAGAAACAGAAACTAGACAACTGAGTACTAGTCTCCTGACAATTCAAGTTGTGAAATACTTGGATATTCCCTGTAGGGACACTTTTAAAAATTGTTTTCTTTATTTTTTTTATTTTTAGACTTAGATGACAGTAGAGTGTATTTTGACATATCATACATACATGGAGTATAACTTATTCTAATTAGGATCCCATTTTTGTGGTTGTACGTGATGTGGAATTTCACTGGTTGTGTATTCACACGTGATCCATATGGACCAGTTATGCTTCAGGATCTGTGCTCACATGTGCTCTGTGCTCACATGTGCTGATGACCATGCTCAGAGTGAAGACAGCTTCCTGCCTGGGCCAGAAAGCTCTTCCAGAATGGCCTGCATGAGTCAGCATGCAGCTCAGACACTTTCAGCACTGCCAGCAATGAGGAGAGCAATTGAATTAGTTTCCCAAGATTAACGAGAGGGTGTTACAGTCCTTGATGTAGAATCCTCTATCCTTTTCAAATCCCCAGCCCGTCCCTTACCTAATTTCAAAGATTCAAAACTGGCAGAGCCTTTAGGTCACATCTAGCTTTCCTCCTTCATTTCACAGGTAGCATAGGGCCCAAGGAGTGGGGAGACTTGTGCAGGCTGTAGGATCATGCAGGGCATGGCCCCTTTGCAGTTAAGATCTTTACAAGGTGATGCCTTCTCTGAGGACAAGGATTCTGCATCACATGCTCCTCTAACATCAGGCTTCCTTAGGTCTCTCTGCTCCCCAGTTCCTTATGTTCCTAAGAGATAAAACCCAGAATGGTGCTTTGAGATGCAGTCTCTATTCTTGAGAGAAGTTTCTACTCAGGATCTCTGTTACATTTCCCACATAGGGAGCCAGGCTCGACAATCTAAAATGCTCAAGGAATGTCTTCCACACCTTTCCCTTCAGGTTTAGAACAAAACCAGACCCAAACTGGAGCTACAGGCTCAGTGTCCCTGGCCCTGCCCTGACCTCCTCCATCTCCCCAAGCAAACATTCCTTATTTGTGCATTTGTACAAAAATATCCATGGTCCCCACCAAGGGTAGACTATGCTAGATGTCAGGTACACGGCAGTGGGCACACTGACATAGATTCCCTCCATCAGGGGCTTATTAATTATAGAGCTTCTAGGTTTCATCCAACTCCAGAAATCCACAAGCTGTTTCACTTTTAAAGAGAAACAGAAAGAGTGTAAGCTGCACCATAGTAAGAGGAATGGGAAAGGAGCAAAGAGATCATGAGAGCAAGATAAAGACAGTTGGGAGCACACCAAGACTCAGAAGGAGAACACTGTGGTAAAAGATCTAGAAACACAGGCAGAGACTGGGCTGAAGTCACCCAACCACAAGAACCTCTCTCCATCTGCAATGAATCGCAAGGAAGGAGGGAATCCCAAGAAAGGATCTTGCCTCCAGATGTGCAATCTCTGTGGGTCTCCCTGCCATGTTCGAGAAGAAGGAGGCCAAGACAGAAAGGTTAGACCACAGACTCCATAAAATCTTCCTTGGAAGTTTCATGGTCTCACATGAAGCTCTGAGGAAGGGTTCAAGAGTACACAGTTCGACCTGACCCTAGGGCTGCTCTAAATTCCTCTCCTCCATGGAAATCCTTCTCATTCTCCCTGAGCAGAAGCCTCTCTCTCTGAGAGAAAGCATACCAGATGTCCACACTTGGTCCACAGTTTGTGCAACCTGGTCTAATCAGCTGTGCTTATATTGGTTGTATTGGTGGTGGTCACATGTGCCATGTTGGTCTTGTTAGCCATGGTGGTGACATAGGTAAAGCACAGTCCATATTCTGTAGGTGTTTGTGCCCTTCCTTAATAAGACTTAGACATTAATATAGTCTCATTTTATTCGACTAATGTTTATTGAGCACCTATTATGTGCCAGAAATAGGTGCATGCTGGTACTCCTAACCTTATCCCAGGGCTCACAGAGCCAGCACTCATAACCTTGCACTACAGTCAGAGCAAAGATGCTGATCCCTATTATACAGTCATGGGAGAGTAAGACTCAGAGACAATTGGTAAGACTGAGATCTTCCTGGGCCTCTTTACCTCGAGTACATCCCAGAGTTGTTTTCCCTTGAAATGGGCTCAGTAACATCTCTCAACACCATTTGCAGTCCCTCTCATAAGCCAGACTATTCTAGGTAGAAGGAATATAATAGTGGGGATAACTCAAACCCTGCCCACTAGAGACTCCGTCCAGGTAGGGGTGTGGGGTGGAAGAGGAGGAGTGAGTGGGTATAAGTACTTTGAAAAGATGTCTACGTACTGCTTCAGGAATTCTGACAAGGAGCAACAGATTCCACTGAGGGGGATTTGGGGAGGTCTCACAGAGGGGCTAATACGTGAATCAAATCAGGCTTTTATGGATCAGCAGATGTGTGCCAGCTGGAGAAAGGGCAGAAGAGCAGCCCCAGTCGGCGAAGCCCATCAAGCATGGAAGAGTGAGATGTGTGTTTGGGGAGTAGCCAGCCATGTGGGTGGGCGAGCAGCCCTGGACGCAGAGTGGTAGAAAACCTGGAACTGCCTTAGGGAGGGCACCGAGAACCTGCTCGAGGGCGTGACCAGTCTGCATGGATGATGGGGAAGGGGCACAGGCGGTTTCTAAGCAGGAAAGTAATGATCCCTGTGGGGTTAAAAAAGTTCCCACAGCTTGGGAGGTGACTGGAGGGAGGAGATTTGCAGGGAGGCCAACCAGGAGGCGGGAGCATTGGTTTTGGTGAAAAGCAATGAGTTTACACGAGTCAAATGGCTACGGGAAAAGAGTTGACAAATTCCATATCTGAGATATGGGGCAGGTAGAATGGACAGGGCCCAAGGCCTGATGAGACAAGGGAGCTGAAATTTGGACACCTAGTGCCTCCTGCAAGAACTTTTAGTGATTAATGGTGTCTCTCATCCAAGTGGGGATTTGAGAACAGGACAGAGTGGGAAGAAGAGAAAAAAAATATTGCATTTTGGACAGGGGATGGTTAAGGTTCCTTCTGGTTATCAAGTAAGATGCTAAGGGGCAGGTTCAGAACTTCAAAATAGGTCAACCTAGAAATGTGGAGCTGAGCTCCTAGAGCCACAGACTGTAAATGCCCCAAGAGACACAGGAAGAGGTTGTATAACAAACCACTGTGGCACTTAAAGCCATGTAAGAGGAGAGAATCAAACAGCATCCCCTCCTTCTGAGCCTCAATGGCTCTCAGAGCCCAGGGTTTCTATTATGAGAAACATTCTTCCATCTTCAAACTGAACATGTGAATATCAAGAGGAGGCGCACACCTTCTAGTTAGCATAAACTATTATTTGCCCCATAATGCAAGATTTGCTAGTATACGCTAGCTAGCCTTAGATGTTTTAAATCTGCATTTGCTTAAAATGCACCAAATATCCGTCTGTGCTCAGAGGCAGAAAGATCCCAAGCAAAATGAAGCTTTGGGGACAGGCTGTTGTTGAACCTTGGAAACACTATGCTGTCAAAGGTCCCCAGCATGGGATAAGCAGATTTTCCACCATTACCAATTTACATTTTTTTTTTCTTCCAGCCATCCAAAGGGGTGTTTCCGAGTTTTCCAATTTCCTTCTGGCAGGTTACACAATCAGAAAAGGCAACATGGCCCCCGGTCACCAAGGCTCCCATGTGCCCAGGAGAAAATGTTTACGGTACCAGTTAGCCTGAAGCAAATCCACTGTCAGCGTTTTTCCTAAACCTCGGAGAAAGAAGAAGAAACAAAAGCTGTTGAAATGTGAAAATAATTAGAGAAGAGACTTTCCCAGGGAACAAACATGGCCCACGCTGTACAGAGGGAAGAACAAACAAACTTTGGAGGAGATTATGGAGCTGTAAAATCCTTGTTTATTTCTGCAGAAAGAAATAAAGTTGGAGAGAAGCCACGGGGTCTGCAAAATAATAAATCACGTGCTGGGGGTGGGAAGGAGGAGCTGGCCTATAAATTCAGAGACGAAAACAAAGCAGCATTCCAGCCCGTCCCTGGTGGCGTGTGAACCTGCACCACCGTTTGATTTCTGAAGCGATCTGGCTCCTTCCCTGTGTCGCTGGGCGTTCCTCAATGTGGTCGCCCCCGTCAGGAAAGCATTTGGTTTGGGTTAAGGTTTCTGAAAGGACCTCTTAGCGTTGCTTGGTTTTCAAAAAGCAAGAGGGGAAAACATCCAACCCTTGTTCCTTCTTCTTCTCAAGCTGAACTTTGCAGAAGAGTTTCTGCACCGACAGAAACCACAAGGACTCAGTGAGGTGAGGCCAGGGCCGGCCCAGGAAGGCCAGGAGGAAATTCCCAGAGCCCGGTGCCCTTGGAAAGGGGAGCTCCCTAGTCTCTTCCCGCTTGCCCAGAGCTTTGGGTAAATTTGCCTGTGAAAGGTCACAACTGAACTGCTCTCTTGGTTGAGGGATTTTTCAGGGCTAACACCTCAGGTTTCTGAGGGAGAGAGATCCCGTTTCCTGAGAAGACTCAGGCTATCAGCATGGACAGCAGCTAGAACCTTGGCCTTAAAAAGTGGGCTGAAGGGTGAGCCTCACTGCAGCTTTCACACTGGGTGAATAGCCCAGGGGCATCCCCTGCCCCAGACTTTCTGACCTTTCTCCCACTAATTTTAAATGGAAGTAAAAGTAAAAGGGCATTTAATTCACTGAATACTGACTCCCTACTATGTGCCAGGTGTGCTAAGCCACTTCCGTGCACCATCTTGTTATTTCATAAGACAAATGTCATTATAGCTTTCTAGTATAGTTTCCTAGTACAGATGAGGAAACCGAGGCTCAGATTTTTACAGGATCAGCCCAATATCGCACAGCCAATAAATGGTGGCAGTAGGCTGCAGACTAAGATCTGTCTCCACCTGCATTTCTCTGAACTCTAAGCTCTGCAGTTTCAGTAACTCGAGCTTTGTGCCTACAGAAGCTAAATGGGAAGTGCTTTGCCCGAGCAGAATCAGCCAAATGTTCAAAGAATCAGGATAAGCACTCAGAGCTTTCGACAGTTCTCAAAAGATTATTTCAAGCACCTATGTTAGTTCCATACCTCATCCTTATTTCTTTATTTCTGCCTTTTCTTTCCCTCACTTGCTAACTTAGTTCCCTATTTATACTGTAACTAATTATTATAAGCTTGTAGGCTACCAATACCACACATTTATTTTCTTCTAGTTCAGAAGACCAGAGGTCCAAAATCAGTATCACTGGGCTGGATCCACAATGTTGGAGAGCTGCTCGCCCCATGGAGGCTCACGGGAGACTCTAGCCTCACCTTCTCCAGCATCTTGCACTATTGTCATTATATATCTTGGCTCATGGCCCCTTTTTCCATCTTCATAAGCAGCAGCAGAGCATCTTTTCACTCTCATTTTGCTTTCTGCTTTCTTCCAACCCATGGCCTTCTTCTCCTCTGGATTAGTCAAATCTCCCTCTCTGCTTCCATTCACACACTGCCTTCTCTTATGTCTGTGTCAGGTCTCTCGATACTTTTATTTCATCCTTAATGCTTGGATTGTATTTAGGACCCATCTGTATCATCCAAAATAATACCCCCAACTCAGGATTCTTAACTTGATCAGATCTTTTTCATGTAAGGTAATATTCACAGCCCCCAGCGGTAGATTCTAGTATCTTTAGGGGACATTTTTCTGCCTGTCAGACCTGCTTTCCCCATGAAAGTTGCACTTTGCATTATGTTTCCAGGAGTGGAAGTAGAATTCAGTTTGGTAGTCCACATCCTCTTGCTATGAGCACTCTCCTGTCACCTATTTCTTTGCTGTTGTCCAATTTGGTGTGCCAGGTGTCCATTAGAGTCCTGTCCTTGGTGTTCTCCCTTACAAACAGTTGCTATGAGAAAGTTATAAGGCAGTGCCTGGTCTACAGTAAAGTACAAGGAATTAAACTCAAGAGAAGGTGAAATTCAGAAAACAAAGGGATCCAGCGGATTCAGAGAGGTCACAAAAACTTCTTGCAGGGACTGCTGCCTATTTTAATCCAGTTTTGAACATTAGATTTGTGAGAAGTAGAGGGAGCTATGGTGTTGAGCAGCTTGCATAGGCTGGCTCAGCCTTAAATAACTGCCACCTCATTTTCTTTCCATCAGCACCCAGTGTGGTGGGTGTTATATGTTTACAGATGAGGAAACTGAGGCTTGATCAGAGAGATCATGTCCCTTGCTCATTTGTAGGTGGCGGAGCTGAGACTGAACCTTGGGCTTCCAATTACAGCTTCTACACCCCAGCATCCTTGACCTGTAACCTTGGCCTTAGGCTAAGAAATGGTAGCAGAAGGGTGGTGTCCAGTGGGCATAGGAAAGAAGATAGATGCTCAGATTGCAATAAACAGAGGAATAGAAGCCATCTGGCATGAACAGTCAGACTAGCAGAGATTGTACACTGGTGGCCCACAAACTCTATCAGACCTGAAGATATATATTTAGAGGAGTTTACCCAAGGTTTAAAGAATATCCAAAACTAATCCCTCCTGGTAAATGCAAAAAAATAGCTATCAGCATGGGGAAAGAGGTAGATTTTCATTCCTGCCTGACAAAGGTCAGGTGGCATTAGATTGGACAGGAGCTCACTGCCACTATCAGGCATTAATCTCCTGACTTTGACATTCATGTGAGTTGGAGACTCCTGATAAACTATATGTCTTAGCATCCAGCCACCCATTTTGAGAAACAAAATCAGATATCTTCTACTTTCAATGTTTCTAAATAAAACGCCACTGTGTTGACTGAGGACCAATCAGAGGTACCACGTGTTTCCAGCCACACCTGCTACAGATCTCTCAGAGGCCATTTCTTGGGCATCACTGACACAAAGCTATTTTAGACTAAGGTTAACCCTTGCCAAACATGTATGACCTTATTGCAAAGCATTTTCATATTCCTTAGTCCTTTTTGTCCTCAGAAAAATGCTAGGAGTTAAAGAATAATGATAAAGTCTCCAAAGGGTTGTTGTTAAGAAGAAATAAAAACACAAGGGTGAGGAGCAAAAATGCTCCTGTTGTTGTTAGAGTGTGACCGGGTTTTGCAGAAATTGAAGGCAGAGGCATCGATATTGCTTCCTGTTGCTGATGGACCTGAACAGGAAGTCTGAAGCACATAGAGGGGGACCAGGAATCATGGATGGGCAGCTCTAGCAGCTCCTAGTTCCAGAGGCTCTGGAACCCATTTCACCCAAACACATCAAAATAAATAAAATAATAATAATAATAAAAAGTCAAAGACCACATGTTCAAACCTCCCATTGGTTTTGCCTTTCCTTTCCCCACATACTGTCTCTGGGAAGAGCTGTCTCAGCCATTGCCCTGCCAAGGAAACAGGGTGGTTCCCCTGACCACTGGCCTCCACTCTGTGCCTTTTCCTAAGCTTTGGTGCATAAGCCCACAAGTGATCTTAGAAAATTATAAAATGCTGTTCTATAAATATACTCTTCTGCTTTCTGCTGTGGGTCTTGACGGGATGAGCTTCCTGTTCTTTTGAACTCTTTATGGGCAAAGTTTCCTTCCACAGAAGAACTGCATGTGATGAAGTGAGGGATATTCTGGAGAATCACCCATCATTGTGTTTTTCACTGGTGCAGGAATGGCAAAGTTCCAAATTTAAAGACCCACCACTCCACAGCAACATGCATGCATGCCCTCCCTGGAAGACCCCATCTCCACTTGCCCTAGAGATTCTATTATTGGTGCCCTTACTGATATCTCAGAGCCAGACAAATTAAGAATTTGTAAGGATTTACTTGGTGACCCAGAGAAGCAGACAGAGGATGGGTTTCGGAACCAAGAGACCTGGATTTGAATTTTGACTTTGCTTCTGATTAGCTGTGTGACCTGGACAAGAGACCCACATAGCCTCGTGCAAGTTACTTAGCATCTATCTGCCTGCCTCTGTTTCTTTCTCTTGAAAATGAATATACATAGTCTATAATTTATGGAGCTCTAGTAAGAATTATCTGAAAAATGCATCCAACGCTCTAAGCACACAGTAGGTGTTCAAGAAGTGGTCATTGTCACCAGATCATAAGTTCTCAACATGACTAGTTATCAGTAAGGTGAAAAAGGCTCACCTCACTGTGACTCGAAAGTAGATTTAATGAAGGGAAAATTTACAGGGATGGAGCAGGGATAAGGGAACCACTAAGGGTGCACCCGATAACTGCAGCAGTGGGAACCCACCACTTCTGCACCTAAGGAGACAAGAGGTGTGACTGATCTCAGTCAGCGGTGGAGCTGTGGAAACAGGCCACAGGCAGGAGCTGGGTGGCAGAGGAACAGTGACACATGCTGGCTCAGAAGCACAGGGAGCAGTGAGGAAATCCCCAAGCTCTCTTTCCTCCCCTTCTTTAGTGTCTTGCTGATGCCCACCAGGTCAAGCCCAGCAGACAGAGGCCGGGGACTTCCCCTGATTCAGTCATGGGACAAACCCTCCCTGTGGCACAGTGCAGACCAGAAGAACAGATCTGAGTGGGATTGGGGTACAAATGGAGAAATGGCTGCCCAGTCAGAGAGAATTCCATTTGGGCTCATACTAGTCCACCATATGCAAAAATCCTACAGTGGTCATTGCAACCTCATCACTCCCCCTCCCCTACATTAGTTCCCCAGTAATAAATGCCCCCAATCCTGTCCCAGGGCTTCTCTCCAGATTCACCTTATGCTTCCCCTCTCCTTCTGTCTCTGGAACTCATGTGTCCTGCCTTGCTTCTCTGCTTCCCAGTTGAGTCCACTGGAAACTTTGATTGGTGAAAATGTGACTGGTCAAAGTCCTTGCTCATCCTTTCTCTGTTTGGCTAAGTTCCTGACATCTTCCAATACTAGGCCTGGGCATCATCTGCTCTGAGAAACATACCTGATCCGTACTCCTCTGTGTTCCCATTCACAGGAAGCAGAGTGTCACAAACAAGACTCTGGAGCCAGACTGCCTTGCTTGCAATTCCTGCCTGCCATGTTTCCTGCTGCCGTGTGCCCCTACCACACTGTGCTTTCTGTGCCTCAGAACCATCATCTGTAAAATGGGCTGTTAATAGTACCTACCTCAAAGGACTTTCCTAAGGGTTGAACAAGCAGGGTAATGGTGGTGCACTCCTGTAATCCCAGCAGCTCTGGAGGCTGAGGCAGGAGGATTGCAAGTTCAAAGCCAGCCTCAGCAAAAGCAAGGTGCTAAGCAGCTCATTGAGACCCTGTCTCTAAATAAAATACAAATTTGGGCTGGGGATGTGGCTCAGTGGTCTAATGCCCCTGAGTTCAATCCCTGGTACCTCCCTGCCACCCTCAAAGGCAATGCCTTACATATAATATGAATGTGGAAGTAATAAATAATGGACAATTTATTTTATTTTTATTATCAGTATGCACCATAGAATGTAAAACAGTATAGTATAATTCAAAGTTTATTTCATCCTACCATTGATTCAGTGAACAATTCAAGGATGGGCTCTACATGCATATTCCCAATGCCTGACATAGTATTTGGCATTCACTAGGTGCTCAATAAATGATCAATGGGTGAATGAACAAGTGATATGAGGACTTAAGTCTTTGGAATCTGGGTTTTCATGTGACACATACCATAGGCCTTTTCTCAAGAAGTTAGGTCCAAAAAATTCAAAACCCTCCAGAGCAAGAAGGGAGCCACCCAGCAGGGAGATTCTCCTATAGGCCTCATCCGGGTGGGTCCCTGCCCCGAACAACCAGCCAGTTTCTAATCTAATTATGTGCTAAAAGAAACAGATCCTCCACCCTTCACACTTCCTCCTCCCACGTTAGAAACCAAGAGTAATGAGGTGTATTTGTGCCAGAGCCCCAGCCATCTCTGGGGAAGACACACTCCCCCCACACCCTTCCCACCCTCGCCCAAGCAAGATCACCATCAGGACCGTGCATGCATGGAGGCCCTGATTGGAGAACCTCGTGGGTGCTGGCAGGCTCCAAGGACAGATGGAGTCCTAGTACTGGTGTATGCTTGAGGAGGGGACTCGCAGAGGCTCTGCTCAGCCCGCAGCAGCTGGGACACCTTTCAGGGCTTCCGGGACCCTCCCTCCTTCCACTCACTCCTACGTGTCCTCCCATCATGTCCCAGCATCTCCATTAAAAATAAAATGCACAGTCCTGCATGGCCTGCTTGCTGGCTGCCCTTCAGCCCTCATTCCCTCCTCCTGCTCTCACCCACCCCTGCAGGCAGGCAGGCCCCACGGCTGTTTTTTGAGAAGCTATTTCCTTGCTATTTCCTTGATCAGAAGACTCTGGCTTCAGGCATCCTTGCTTCTATCCTCCCCATCCACTTATTATCTCTTCAATGTAACAGACAACTATTTTTTAAAAAAAATTATATATATATATATATATATATATATATATATATATATATATATTTCACTATGGTAGCATAAGCATTACATAAAATTCAGGATTTTTACCCATGTTGAAGAGTCCAACGCCACTGGCATGAACTGCATCCACGTTTTGTAAATGATCGCCACCGTCCATCCACAGAGCTCTTTTCATCTTGCAAAACTGAAACTTCTAACCCATTCAACAGTAATTTTCCATTTCCTCTTCCCTCCAGTCCCTGGCAACCATCATTCTACTTTCTGTTTCTATAAATTCTGTTAGTCTAGGTCCTTCCCAGGAGTGGAATCATTCAATATGAAATATGGCTTTATTTCACTTAACCATAACGTTCCATGGATGTACCCCATGGTTCATCCATGTTGTATCACATGACAGATTACTTTTTAAAGGCCAAAAAATACTCCCTTATGTGTTGATGGCACATTTTATTTATCTAGGTAACTTGATGACTTTTGAGTTGCTTCCACCTCTCAGCTAATGGTGAATAAGGCTGCTGTGAACCCGGGTGTGGAAATATCCATTCAAGTGCCTGCTCTCATTTCTTTTGGATATACATCCATACCTCCATAAGTGGAATTGCTGGATCATAGGGCAATTCTGTACTCTTTGAGGAATTGCCATTCCATTTGCACAGTGACTACATTATTCTGCATCCTCATCAGCAATGTGCAAGAGTTATGACTCTCCACATCCTCATCAGCACTTGTTAATTTCTATCTCCTTCCCTCCCTCTGCCCTTCCTTACTTCCTTCCCCTTCTCTGATGGTGGCCACTCTAGTGGACATGATATGGTATCTCACTGTGGTTTAACAGACCATTTTGGAGTGCCCACTATGATCTGAGCCTAAACTGAATGATTGTCACGGCATGCAAATAGAATCCAGTCCCTGACTGCCAAGAGGGGAGGCAGCAGCAAGATAAACCTGCAGTGAACTATATATGGAACTAAGCCCTTGCTGATATTATCTCATTTAATCCTGTCTTCCAAAAGAGAGCATGATTACCCCCAGGAAACCAAGATTTTAGGGAAGAAACCAAGACTCACCGAAGTCCAGTGACTTGCCTCCTCATTATAGAGCTAATACATGTGACCAAATAGAAAACACATGTTTTGAGTCTTAAAAGCCTATACTCTTTTCTCTGTGACTATTGTTCTCAGATTTAAAAAAAAAATTAACTGAGCAGAAAAATATATAAATAACTTTGAGGCACCCACAGAGAATTGCCAATTTTTTATTTGGTAAAATAAGAACTCTGGAAAGCAACTGATTTAACATCTAATGTCACTATCTCTGCATCAAAAGAAATTTTAGGCACATACCCCTTTGGAAAACACACACAATCAAGGAAAGTTTGTGCAACTTAATAGACTGAGCTCCATGACAGCCCCTGTCCACACTCGCCTGCCCCAGCATTGAGGATTGTGTCCTAAACCACGGCGAGTCCTTGACTGTTAGATGTCAGGCGATCCAGCCTCGCAGGTCCTCTGCTCCGTGCTGTGAGAGACACCAGGTTGAGCACTGCCTTCAGAACTGCAGGCGGAAATGTAGACATGCTCACAGCCAGGAGAATCCGGTGCCTTGCAGCTCAGCCAGCCTACTCTGCAAGTGACAAGGAAGTAGGAAATGTCACCAAATCCGGCCCTTTCTGCAGCTTTCATGACCCCACTTGAGCTTCTCTCCTTCTCTCCCACCACCAGCTCAGGGCCCATTTTCCAGAGGGAGTTAAAGACTTCCATACAACAAAAGCCACCATGAACCAAGGGGAAAGATAAGGCCTGCCTGGGGCGGGTAATTGCCAAACAGAACACAAAACAAAGGTTTGCATTAAGAATATAGAAAGATTCAGCAAGAAAATCAGTAAGGAAAAAGAGGCCAGATAAGAATGTCACTCTACCTCTCTACCTCCATTCTTGCCTGGGTCTACACTGCTGCCCACACCACAGAGCAATCACTCCAAAGTAGAGCAGGCTGTGGTTTGTTCACACGCTAATCAGCTCAGTATTTGGGACCGGACTTCAAAGTTTTCCTGCCAGCAGTACCTAACTACTGAGCCCTTTTTTCTTTTCTTTTTTTAGTTTTGAGACAGGGCCTTGCTAAGTTGCTGAGGCTGGCTTTGAACTTGTGAGCCACTGGAATTACAATGGTGCAGCACTGTGCCCGGCTCAATTTCTCTACCTACACATGGGGATACATGCAACAGGTTGTTGCATGAAGTAAGTAAATTACTGCTTCTAGAACTTACTTCTTTAAGTGTTGCCTGGCATTGGTACTTGCTACGGTAGTGCTAGCATCAACTGCAGAAAGCCCTCCAAGACCAGCCTTCTTTCCTCCTTTCCAAGGCTTTGTGTCTTCATAAAATAAAGTCCTGCATGTGCTTTACTCATAGTATTAATATACTTTAAATATAGAGTATTTATGCATATTTTTAAATTATAAAATATCAATAATCTAGAAAAATATAGAAGGCACTATAATTAGTGGTCATGCCTCTTCTTCTCTTCAAATCTTATTATTTTGATATGTTTAATTCAGGTTTTAAAAAGGAATTCCAGCAGTACATCAAAGCAGTGCCGTAACATGGGCCAATCCTTTAGCCTTTTCCTCTTCTCTCACCTCCAGGAGAGGTCTCCACTCTTATTTAAACGTCTGTCATTCCCTTGGCAACTTTATACATTAGTAATATGAGCTAGTTTTGCATGCAACAAAACTTTACAAAAATTATATCATACTATAAATATCCTATGATTTCTTTTCTCACTCAATGTTCTATCTTTGAGATTTGTTCATACAGAAACATGTGACTCCAGATTTTTGTAAATGACCTTTATCAGGTTAAAGAAGGTCTCTGCTCTTCCTTGTTTGCTGAATCTGTCGGGGAAGATGCTACTATCTCAGTGCCTATTACCATGTGCTTTTCCTTTAGTTAATGTTTTGGAGTATAGTTTTTGCTTTTCAAATAATAAAGCACACTGGCATTCCTTATAATAACTCCAATGGGTTGTAAACTACTATCTGCATTTTTATATATTGCCAGGTTTAATATGCTCATTTTTTATCTAATTTTTTTACACTGTGTTTGTCTGGTTTTATAATGAGGGCCACATAAAATGAGCTGAGAATGTAGTTTTCTAACCTGCCTGTTGGGGCAAGTAAATATTGATTAGAGCATTCCTGTTTATTTATCTTTTCTCTGGGGCTGTTTGCATGTTACAACTGCAGAGCTGAGGAGTTGAGACATTGTGGCCAAAAAAGTCTAAAATATTTACTGTGTTTCTCCTCACAGAATAAGATGGCCAATCCCATCCCTGATTTAACTTTAAGTTCACAGGCTCTCTCCACTGTGTTACTCGTGCAAAATTTCCATTTATTCAGAAGTTTCTGAAAACTCTTACCTTTTCATTTATTTCAATAATGTTTACTCTCACTTCATGGAGCATGGTAGAACAGCTGCTTTTTAAGTCTTGTCTGCTTATCCCAGTATCTGGGTCAGCTTGGTGTTGGTGTCTGTTAACTTTCTTATTCTTTGTTTACTAATTAGTTTTAGTGGTATCTTGGACGTTTTTAGTATTGTTACAAGACTCTGCATCCTATTAAGATTCTCCACAGAATGATAATATTTAGTTATTTTGTTTGTTTGTTTGTTTGTTTTTAAGTAACTCAGATAATTAGGTTCAGACCACAAATCACAGATCCCAGTCTACTATCTGCAGGCCAGGATTCTGTTGCTGGTTTAATTTTCAAGGCCTTTGCAGTGCTCTTTAGGTCTCTCCCATGACTGCTCTGGGAATCCAAGGAGTGTCTGCATTGCAGCTCAGTCTTGGAGCTTTTGTATGTTGCTTTGGATCAGATTCTTGTATGTGAAGCCTCAGCGCAAGCCCAGGATTTCATACAGATCTAAGGAGCTCCTTTCTCCTCCTCCTTCTTGGCCATGATCTCCCTGTCACCCTAACACAGGGTCCCAGTGTTCTGATGTGCTGATAGGAGCAGTTTCAGCCGCCTCCTGCTGTCACACATTTTCCATGACCCATCTCTACCTTGAAAATGAAGCATCAAGACAAAAAGGGAAGACAAAAAAATGGGGATTTCCCCTACCACACACACATTCTTCAGACCACCGGGGCCCTTCTGTGTCCAAAGAGGAATCTTCTCCGACAGTGTCAGGTGACAGCAAAGCTACCATTGCCACCACAGCAGGAATGCAATATGTGACTGGTGTACTAGGGGGCCAAGCTTAGAGGGCAAGATGAGTGAAATAGAGTGGGAGCACCCCCACACTCTGCCTTGCAGGGTCTACGCTTTCTCAGCCTCTAGCCAGAAAGAAAAAGTTTGTCTTGGAGTTTTCACTGTCCACGTTTACTGCATAGTTCAGGGATTCAGGCTGCCCTAGCATCCAAGCTGACTTAGGAGGAGGGGGAAGAGAAAACTTACCCTGTGGTAGTTCATTATATCTGTCAAATTGACTGGGCTACACGGTAAAACATTACTCTGGATGTGTCTATAAGATGTTTCTGAGTCAGATTAAATTTGAGTTGGAACACTGAATAAAGCAGATTGCCCCCCCCCCATGTGGGTGGGCTTTATCAAATCTGCTGAAGATCTGAATAGAATAAAAATTTAATTTTTTAAAAGGAGAAAGTATTTTTCTTGCAGGAATGTTTTGTTTGTTTGTTTTTGCTTTGTTCTTATTTAGTTGTCTTTTTTGTTTGTTTTGTTTTTCCTGCCTTCAAGATCAAAATGAAAGACCAGCTCCCCCAGATCTCCAGCCTCTAGGCTGCAACCACAGCCCATGAACTTCCTGCATCTTAATTTCAACCAGAACTTCCCAGTTCGCCTAACTGGTGTACAGCATTCCTCTGCATAGATGTGCTGCAATTCTTTTCTCTATTGATAGGCATTAGGGATGTTTCTGCATAGTCTTTGTGAATGTGTATGCAACTTCTCCAGAATATATATTTGCAAGTGAAATTGCTGAGAGGTAAGGCATATCCACCACCAAATCTACCAAATAGACAGGGCAAGGCCCTCTCCAAAGTGAGGGTAAGAATTTCTACTTCAGCCATCAAGGCATGACTCGTCTCATTGTTTCAGATGTTCATCAGCTTTTGGTATTGCTGGATTCTTAAGATTTTGCCAGTGTGGCAGGTGTAAAATGGAACCTCCCTGCTTTAGCTCACTGAATACTGGTGAGATTGAGCTTTTCAAAAGTTTGTTGACCATTTACATCTCCTCATCTGCAATTCTTTACACCTTTATATGCATTCTCTTTTGCCGTTAATTTTTTTCTTACTGATTATTCTCATTTCAATGCTTATATATAGTCTATTATCTTTTGTGTATGTAGCGAATACCTTCCCCCATCAATCTCTTGTCTTGTCTTGTCTTGTTTATAGTGATTTTTGCAGAACTCTTCATGTTTTGATGCCAGAAGAGGGAAACACTGTGGATACCTTCTTCTCCCTTGCCCTCTACATTGAATTAGTTTCTAATCCCTGTGGATTTATTTTTCCTACCTTTGCCATCTATCCCATATTAACTGCATTACCCTGGCCCAGGTTCCCCATGACTTTCTCTAGGACAACTGCCTTTTTTGCTCAAGAGCTTCCCCTATATCCACGCTGACCCAGACATAGGGTCCCTCCAGAGGACTTTCAGGAACACAGGTCTAGCTATTCTTCATATAGCCCCTTCATCTTTGGGGCTAAGCATAAGCTACTCCCCTGAGAAACTGTGACAAGGCACTGCTCTGGGCCCCGGCCACTGCGGTCCTTCCAGCCCAGCTCACACCTGGGCTCCAGAGACACTTCTCGTCCGTGTCTTCCTGACACAACAGGCATCTTCACACTCTGACTCCCTGACACCTTTATGTTTAAAATAACCAGTGCCAACGCCCCTCTGCCCTGCTTCCAGGTAATATTTCCAAGGCTTCAAGGTAGAAGTAGGAGGCTCTGGCCTGGGAATTAATAGCTACTGTGTACACACAGAGATTCACACCTTTGTTACAGCCACATTTAATTCTCCCATTGACCTCATTTTACAGGCTCAAAGATGTCAAGTGACTTGTAAAAGACACAGCTAGAAAGCAGCAGAACCAGAGGGGGGATTCCAAATATTCGGTGGCCTAGTATGGACCCAGAGCCCTTCCTGGCCTACGAGTCCTGGCTCTGCCACACTCCCTGGCTTTGTGATCTGGGGTAAGTCACTTCCCTTCTCTAAGCTTCCATTTCCTTCTTTGAAAGAAGATGGAACCTAATGAACTTGATGGTCTGTTCTGCTCTTTCTTCCTGGAGAAGTCTAAGCCTCCATGGTGCCCAGAAGGTCTGCAGACTCCTCTAGTCCAGGGCTTCCCACTCAGAGCAGTCCGTAGGATCCCCGAGTCAGCAGAACCCCACAATCCTCCCCCACTCCCATTAAGTCTCTACACCTGTCTCTGAACTAGCACAGCGACTCTGCCACCTGAGATGTGCCTGGGCTCCTGCCTGACTTACTGCATCTCTTCCTGGAGCCAGAAACCTATCAGCAGAAGGGAGATGGTGAACCCAGACACAACATTCTCATGGAATTACATTGAACTCTGCTTACTTCCTGACTATGTGCAACCCAAGGTCCTGCTGAGTCTTGACATTCTCATTTACATAGCGGGGCTTGGCTAAAGAAGATAGAGGTCCCTTCCAGGTCTCACTTTTCTGACGCTGGGACAATACAAACACCCTGTGGTGAGAACTTATTAGTCAAGGAGTGATCCTCCCACCAAGGCCCACTCTCCTAGGGAGAACCTGACTTCAGTAAGTTCAAGGTGTCTCTCTGGGAACTATTGGCTACTATTCCAAGTTCCAAGTCAAGCTTCAGTGAAAGTTCCCAAAAGAGCAGGGATTTTTCAACTGAAGAGAGGAGGAAGGCAAGAGATTCAAGCAAAGTTCCATCCAACCAAGTCAGGGCCATCAGGATGGCAGAGGGGTTGGATTGTCTTTAGAGTCAGGCAGCCTCAGATTCAACTCCCCATCCCATCACTGTGTATCCTTAGGCATGCCACATAATGTCTCTGGGCTGATTTCTTCATTTGTGAAAAAATAGGCTAATCACATTTACTCACAATTACTTGTGAGGCTTCAAGGAGATGGGATGTGAAAGTGGCTGTTTAATACCGTGGAGATGTTCAAAAATGACCACCGGAATATTATCCTTGTGTGTTTTCTATTTAAAGGGAATCAGGGACTGCCAAGAAGACATGAGAAAATTTAAAGCCAGATGTTTTCAGAAAAACAATATCTGGGGGAAAAAAATGTACTCTGGTAGCATCCTGAATCAGAGTCCTAAGACTGGAAGTGGCTTTAGCAATGATACGACTCAGAGTAATTACCAAGCTTAGCACTCTGTATTCCCCACCGTCCACTACTGCTTGGGTGCTGGCACTGATTGGGGGGGCAGGGGGTGTTCATTGCTTTTCAGAATTCAGAGAGGTGTGTTGGGGCAAATCATTGAAGCTTGGAATGTCAGATCCAAGGAATGTTTTATAGTGAAGACTCCCTATCTCCTTTATAATCTGACAACCACCAAAACACATCAGTCTTCAGCCTACCCCAGGCTTTGCCATTCTACCATGACTTGGCCTTTCATTCTGTATTTTCTGGGATACCCTCTCCTCCTTGCCCTCTTCTTCAAGTGGGAAGATTCATACTCACCCTTGAAGATGCAGCACAAATATCTCCACTTCTGCAAGGTCCTCAGTGACCTCCTCAACCCAAGCTTCTCTGTCCCCCCAGCTCCTGTTTGTAACAGAGCAGCGCTAAGTGACATTATCTGTTTGTACTGGTTGTCTTCACTAGACTCTGGTTCCCCCAAAGCAGGAGCCTTCACATCACACCCCTATGTCCCTAGTTCCTCCCACAGGACCTGACTCCATGCACAAATGCTGTGTGAGGAGTTGAGCCCCGCAAAGGGATGGCAAAGTCTGCACACAGGAGGCGGAGGTTGTGCTGCCCAGGAGAGTCTAAGGCAGTGGGTGTAGCTGGATCTGGTCTCTTAAATGGGAGAGGTCTTCATTTTTAAAACTCTCTGGCTGCTGTTTTGGCTTTAGCCTGCATGCCTCCAGCTGAAGTTAAGGAAGAACCTGTTCACAGCACCACGAGGGGCTTTGCTCTCTCCCTCCATCAGCTCTGCCCAAAAAACGGGCAGAATGCTTGACTCAAGTTTCAACCAAACTGTACTCCGCAAACAAGATGCACAGGACATTGTGGTGTGAAGCCATTAAGTTGTGGCCAAGTAACTCAATAACTTGAGAGAAGCAGGGATGGACATTGTTGTGATGCATGTACTGGATACAGTGGCAAGTGCTTGCCACACTTCATCTATAATAAAGCTGTAGGGTGAGGGATTGCTATCTAGTTCACACTTGCAGAAACTAATGCTAAATAGGTGTCAACTAGTCCCACATTTAGGAGAAGACCTACCCGGCTATGATCCAAAATACATTTTTTTTTATAGTTCTATAACCAATGTGGAAGAGATGATTGTAAATCACCTACCAAACATCCATGTCACCCCACATGCTGAGATACAGAACTGCTGTTCTCTGCTAGGCAAATTGCCATCTAGAGTGTAGACATTTCCTTGCTCTGTTTACAGCTGGAGAGGGCCCAAGGCAGGTTCTGTGCTGTGGTTTGAAATTAGAAGGACCAAGTGGGGCTTCAGTGAAGGCTCATCACGAAGAATAATGTGTGTCCTTTTTTTTTTTTTCAGAATTTCTCCTGCTGCTACACTAGAGCCAAATGTGGCTCATGCACTGCCTGAAACCTTATGGATCTGGAGTTGACTTTGAGGAAGGAAGCCATGTGCTAGAGCAGGGCTTCCCTGATAACTCTGGACCCTTCAACCAACCCCAGATCTGCAGATAGCTGGCTACACATCAGAGGACATCTTCATGTGGTTAAACCTCTGTTCCTGAGAAAGCAAAATGCTCACGAAGTCTCAATTAGATCACAAGTTCACAAGGGACTTTAGGCAAGTTAGATAAACATTTAAGAACTTGGGTTCTTTTATTCCCCAATCAATAAAATAAATAAATTGAATTCAAGTGTCATTTTCAAAGTTTTTTATCATGTTAAGGAACCAAGCACAATTACTGAGCAACCAAGAATGGTTCCATGAAAGATCAGACCTTTTTCCAAGGATTTCCAAAGTACTTAGAAAGACAAGAAGATGTCCATTCATCCATTCATCCATTCATCCATCCATCCATCCAATGCAGTGGATGCTGTTATACCTTGCTACCCAATTGCCCAATGTCATTTCCCTACTTACCAACAGCACTGGTGACTGACAACTCACAGTGACTCCCTCTGTAAGGAGTACCCTTGGTTAAAGGGTGCTGCCCCAAGCAACATTATGCTCACTCTCTAGGGGCCATCCATATCAATGGATTCGTGTGAAAGATCTGCTTACTTCACTTTGTTACAACTCAGAAAGGCCATCCAAGCTGCAGAGCCTCTAGCAACTGCATCTCAGGTCAATGTCCCCCTGCAGCCAGTCCTGCCTTGCTTGCTCCCTCGTGGCTGGTGTCTTCTAAAGCACTCTTATAAACTTTCCACAGGCAAATACCTGCCTCTGGGTCTGTTTCTCAAGGCACCCAGGACAAGACAGTGGTACCAGGAGTGGCTTTACACTAGGATGTTGGCACTGGATCACCTGCCAGCTGGCTGGCAGTTAGGATCCCATTGCTGAGGTAGAGAGCATACTGATAGCACCTGGCTCAGTGTTGCCTACAGTTGAAGAAGTTTTGCTCTTGGAAAACCAAGGAATATAATCTAAGACCCTCTGTAATTACACACTGCACATCTCTTGTGGGAAGAGTACTGTGATTGTATCTAGGATCTTAAGATGAATAGCGTTGGTTCTGATGGTCTCTGAGATGGTTCCCATGGGAAGCTGTGATTTTGACATAAGGAGACTGATACCGAAAAACAAAATGCACTCAGAGTAGATGCATCCAAATCAGTGTGGCTCTTCTAAAAATCCCCCCTCTGCCCCGAGAATTTAGACATCTCATTATTGTGGAGGAAAGACAGGGGAGGTAGAGTCATGTAGACCTGGGTTTAAGTCTGATTTTGTTCTAACTTCCTTTAGACCCACAGACCAAATCTGTATGACCTTGGAAAAATGTTTTCACTTCTCTGATCCCTAAGTTTCTCATCTGTAAAACTCAAAGAAATATCTGTTCCAATGAGGTATTATTCCATTTAAATTAAAGCAAGATCACATGAGCATCGTGTCTCGTTCAGTAAAGATATTCTAAACACTCAATAAAGGCTGGCTCCTTTTTCTTCTCATGTTTCTGCATATTACTCTGCCAACTCGCTTTGGTAAAGTGCCACTTAAGTTTAGTTTAAAACCAAAATAAGCAAGTGTGCCTTGCTTTTTTCTTCCTGCTTTCCCTTCCTCATTTCTTCTTTCTCTCATTTATTTATTAAGCATGGCTGGGGCATCTATTAGGAGCCAGTCATGCTCCCCTGACTCCCTTTTCTTCCTTGCTTGGTTCCAAAAGACTTTTTGGCATTTCTGCACAATCAGATGACAGTTTGGCCCCTCTAGGATACAAAGAAGACCACACCTTTGGATCTGAAACAGCTGGGAACTCAGGAGCCACTGCAGCTTCCCAGGAATACACCTTGATCTTCATAATATGTGACATGTTTTGCAACTGGTTCTGATTGGGATGCCCGACTTACACATCCAAAGATGAGAAAAGAATGAAGTAAAAGTGCAGAGCAATGAATGCAAAGAAGAACTAGCTGTAAAATATTGACAAACCAAACATTTAGGTGTAGACAGAGATGCTGGACAGGTGCAACAACAGGGAGACAATGGTGACTGAGATAGCTTCTGAGAGCTGAGTCTAGTGGGGGAAGCCAGGCTCGTGAGTAATTACCAATACACTGGAAGCAGTTCTCTCTGTCCAGGCAGTCAACAGGCTTCTGGTGGGAGACATGAATCTTAAGCATGAGATGGGCTGGACCAGGAGGGTGGCATTTCAGGAAGAGAAAACAGCATGTGCAAAGCAGAGGGCCAGAACTAGCAAGAGACATTTGGTAAACTGCAAATTGTTCACCATATGCTGGAAAACATCTGCAGAGAGGTGGGAAGGTCCCCCAGGAACTGTATGCCTGTGGTTTGCTGAGTGCCACCCTAGTTTACTTTTTAACAATTTTCCCATCGTTTTTATCATTGCATTATAAACATACATAATAGTGGGATTTGCTTTACAGATTCGTACATGCACATGATATGACAATATAATTTGGTCAATAGCATTCTCCAGTATTTCCCCTATCTTTGTCCTTCTCCTTCCCCTGGCCCTTTCCTCTACTCTACTGATCTCCCTTCCATTTTCATGAGATCCCTTCACTTTTCTTTTCTTTGTTTTTTTCCTTTCTCACTTCCACATATGAAAGAAAACATATGACCCTTGACCTTCTGAGTTTGGCTTATTTTGCTTAACACAATGCTCTCATTGCATCCGTTTTCTGCAAATGTCCTAATTCCATTCTTCTTTATGGCTGAGTAAAACTGCATTGTTTGTATATACCACATTCTGTATCCATTGATCCATTGATGGACACCTAGGCTGGTTCCATGGTTTGGCAGTAGTGAATTGTGCTACTATACGCACAGGTGTGCAAATATCATTATAGCATGCTTGACTTAAATTCTTTAGATTGGACACCAAGGAGTGATAGCTAGGTCACATGGTAGTCCCATGCCTAGTCTCCTGAGGAAACTCCACACTGATTTCCATAGTGGTTGTACTAATTAACAATCCTGCCACCAGTATAAAAGTGTTCCTTTTCCCATACATCCTCTGGCACTTAAAGATTGGGTTTAAATGGTAAGAGAGGCATGAGGTTGAGCCTTGGTGTGAAGTGGGGATAACCAGGGAGTGCAATGAGAACACCTGAAATGAAAAAGCTCTTGCCTGCCATGTCAGCAGCCACAACACCATCAATCCAGTTAGCAGTTCACATGTGTTTCCTCTCTTCTTCCTTTGGATGTCATACATGTCCCTGGAACATGTTAAGGCTATGTGTTAACCTGTGTTTCCAGAGCATTTGAGCACAACCTTGGAAGCCTTTCCACATGCACAGAAAGGCTCAGTAGAGAGAGCCTGTGTCTTCCTAGACCATCTGCTCCCAAGAGCACCATCCACCCTTACAGTTTGGGGACTTAGAACAGCAAAGACACACAATAACGTTGGCAGATTGTTTGGACAGAGGCTCAGAAGGATTGAGGGACTTGCCCACGTTCACATGGGGAGCAGGTGCTGACATTGAGGCTTCAGTGTAAGACTCTAGGACCCTACTCTTGCCACTGTACAATGTGGCTCCAGCTACAGATCAGTGCCCAATGCAGAAATAGTGTTGTGAGGCATTATAGCTGAAAAGCCATTCTGACTGCAGAGGGTTTACATTTACCTCTCAGCCTCTCCTTGAGAAATCCTCTCCTTTGTACATCCCTGGTGGCAGGTCCGTCAGCCTAGAATGACCTTCCCCTTCTATCCTCCACAAAATCTCGCACATGCTTCAGGGGCCAGCCAGAGTACCCCTCCTCTACGGTTCTCTTCCTACCTCTCTGGCCAAATGATCAAGCCCTCCTCTGTGCCACAGCATCATGAGCAAACAGCAACCATCAGCATGGGGTACAGTGGGGTTCTTACAAGGAGGAGTACGTAGTAATATCTACCCTCTATGCCATGATATGAGCCCTTTGGGGACAGGGAGCTCTATTTTACTTATCTTTATACCCACAGCACGCAGAATAGCTCCCGGTATGTCATAAGGATTTGAAGAATATTTGTTGAATGTGAGAAAGAATGAAAAGATGAATCAATGGATCTGCCCAGCCCTTATCAGGGCTCTTGCTGGGATCCTATGCTAATTGTACCCTCACCTTATCAGCTTTTCAGTTGGGTTCAGCCCATGGGAGGCTCTAGCAGATCAGAGGCTGGGAGGAGAGAGGTGAGCTATTTATTTCTTTTCCTGCTTGTCAAACTTAGAGTAAGGTATATTCAGTTTCTAGGGCCGCCATAACCACAGACTGGGTGGCTTAAACAACAGAAACCTGTGTTCTCATAGAGCAGGAAGTCTGAGATCAAGGTTTCTCCAGATGTCTTTCTTCTTGGCTCGTGAATAGCCATGTTTCCCGTGTCCTCATACGACCCTTCCCATATGTCTGTGTCCAAATCTCCTCCTCTGATACAAAAGCAGTCATATTCAGTTAGGACCCCCACTCATGACCTCTTTCCTACTTAACCATCTACTTGAAGACCCTATCTCCAAACAAAGTCAGATTCTGAGATACTGGGGTTAGGTCTTCAAAATATGAATTTGGGGGACAGGACAAAATTCAGTCCATAACAGGTGCTAATGGCTCCCCCACTGTAGCCAGTGTCCAGGTGCTCATCTCCAACTCTCCCTGCACCTGTGCAATCAATTCTTTTTAATCTGAGCCCATTGTGAGTGTTCAGCTGTCTCTAGCAGGCTTGTTGACAGCTGTGGTGGTGAGAATCTATAACCACTACTAATCCTTGGTAAGGACAGAGTTTAGTGCCAAGTTTAGTAAAAAATTCAAAGTCAAAGAAGAGATGCTTCCCTCTTTGTGCCTCATTCTCTCTGTCTGCAAAGCAGGGACACTAGAAAAAGGCCTCTCACATGACCCTCGAGGGAATCCACTGTCATAAAGTGGGTGAGAGATTTGCCAACTGATGAGAGAAGCAAGAGTGAAGGGTTTGAGTCCGCAGAGTGAGCCTGCTACGCCAGAAGCAAGCAATGCCACAACTCTAGATGCCAGGCTGGGAGACAACCACTCACGCTGCAGAAAGGAGAGAGGCCACCCAATGGACCGGGCCCAGCTGCTAACCAAGGGGGGCGGGGGTGGGGTGCTTTTTAATGGTCCTCAGTCAAAAAGGCCTCTCTCTTGTCAGGGTAAGGCAGGACCTCCTTGCTCCTGTTGGTAATAATGACCTGCTTCACGGGTTTGCTGGGTATCTATGGAAAATAGTCCAGGCAGAGATCCTGGATACGTTTATTTATGATGCTGTTGACATAGAGAAGACCAGTACATTCATGCAGAGGCCATGTTTCCTGTGTCTATAAACATCTCCAACGTGAGAAAAGGCTTCAACTGGTCCATGGGCACAATTTATAGTTTGCTCTGTTGCCAACATAAATCAGGCATGAATACCATCCTGATGAAATCATGCAGATCATTGATTTAGGGTGATGAGGACTGCAAGCAGGGTGGATTTCCAAGGGAGCTCATTCCTGCACCCCTGTTGAGCAGCTTGCCTTCCTCTTGGGGAGAAGTGAGGGCCAGTCTGGCTACGATGTACAGTCAAAATGGGCATGAGCCTTGGGGATCAGCAGTGTGGGCTCACAGCTGGTGTGGGACCTTGTTGAATTCTTCAAACTTTAGTTTCCTCTTTTTTAAGAAGGGGAGAGTGGGGTCACCTCCAGAGGTTTGGGGGGTGGCGCTAAATGAGGTCACAAGGGCTTAGCAGGTGCTACTTAAATGGTAAATATTGACTCTCTTTCTCTAAGCTCCTGCACTTTTGTATGTCCTGGAATTTTCAGTTGGTCTCCAAACTGGCAGAAGTTGAGCTAGTCACAAAGGTAACCTCCAAAGGCAAAGTGAAGCGTTCACCGTGTGTTTAGAACCAGTGAAAAGGGCCCCAAGCCCCAGTTAGGAGTCTGTCCAACAAAACCCTTCCCTTTGAATTATTTGACCCCACCCTATGGTCCCACCCTCTTGCAGTCTTCTACTGAGCACTGAACTCCCTCTGATATTTTTCTTGGCTATTCCTTACTGGTTGCTGATTCTCATGATCACCTTCAAATGGAAGCAAGCAGCTTTGACTACGTTTTAATAAGGATTATAAATAATAAGGATGGAACATTAGCTTAGCATCCAGAGAGGTCAAGTTTCAGTCCATAGCATTGCTCCTCCTGGGGAGTAAACAGATTCACTGGGGATCCTTGGTAATGTCTAAGAGTGCAGTTTCAACCTCCATTTCACAACCTATTAAAATTGAGTTCACGTGCATCCTCCAAGGGGTGTTTTCTCCCCAGTCTGTTCAACGCCTGCATTACCCTAGGGTAGTCCATCTTCTGGAATGAGCCTTGGGAGTGCTGAGCTTGGTGGAGTCACACCTGACTTTGACCCAACACCAAAGCTCAGCACCATGAGACATTGTGCAATCACTTCCCCAAACTCAGCCACAGTTTCTTCACCGAGACAATGAAGTGTCATTCCAATCCTAACCAACTCAGGACACCCAGTGAGAAGAGTGGAGAGCTTTGAACGGTGGCCACGTGGCCCCTCAGCTGTTACAGGGCTAAGAAAAGCATGCATATTACCAATCCCCTAATCTCAGCCTCACCCCACTTCAGTCAAAGGCACCACGGCCTCGTCCACTTAGCCCTTGATTTCTTCACCCACCACATCTTTCCCCAGCAAGTCCACCCACTGCTTCCTTAGGTGTACAGGGACCATTTTGATTTGTAATATATTTATTTCAATACCTTTTATTTAAAAATAATCCTGACTTATAGCAATGTCACAAAAAAAAATTAATGTGCTCTTCACTGAACTTCCTAAATGTGAACATTTTATTGCGTTTGGGTTAGCTTCCCCACACCCCTCTCTTTCTCTCTCTCTCTCTCTCTCTCTCTCTCTCTCTCTCTCTCTCTCTCTCTTTCTCTCTTCTCTCTCTTTTCAAAGGTCACCTTCCTCAGCCCATGACCCCACCCTATGGTCCCACCCCCTTGCAGTCTTCTACTGAGCACTGAACTCCCTCTGATATTTTTCTTGGCTATTCCATACTGGTTGCCTCCCTGACTGCCCCACAGGAGGGAAGCCTTATGAGACTCCTGGCCATGTGTCACTCGTCTGGTTCACTGCTGAATCCCCAGAACCTAGGACACCCCTGCACAGCCCTGGCACTCAATCGCAGTTTCACTGAATAAGACAACTGGGGAATGGCCGTGTCTGCGCGGGCAGGATCCTAAGAGGAACACTGCTCGCTCTCCGTCCTCCAGGCACGGGGCGTCCTCCAGAGCCCACAGGTGGGACCTCTACTCTATCGTGGAAATATTTGCCTTATTTTGTCCTAGGGGGGTGGTGATTACTTAAAACCTAGCTAACATTTGGGTGGGACCTTTCTAAGAAAGACCGAGAACTGCACACACGTGCGCACCCACCCGGGAGGAGAGAGATGATGGCAGGCTTGGAGAGGCCACGAGTGGTAGAGCCGGGTGCCATATTCCCAAAGAGGCTCTGCCACTCACTGCTGTGTGATCTTATACAGACTACACAGACACTCTGTGCCATCATCTCCTCGTGTGTAAAATAGAGACAATGAAAATATCTCCATCATAAACGTATTGCATGGCTAGATGTATTAATCTATTTTAAATATACTTGGAGCTAAGCCTGACACATGGTAAATATTCACTAAATGTCATTGTAATATATAGTTACATAACTGAGAGCAGATAGTACACACTGTCTTATAGCCTTTTATTTTTTCAGCTGGCACAATTTCTTAAATATTCCACATCAACAAATATTCAGAAGATGGCTAATTCTTTTTTTTTTTTTCTGTCAAAGAGACACATGTGTTTCCCCACTTACCCCCACTGCTAGGGATTTAGGCTGCTTCTGAGTTTTTCCTAATACCAACACCACCATGTGGAAGACCCTGGACAAATATCTTCCCAGGCACCAGCAACTACTTCTCATCTTTTTCTAGAAATGGAACTGTTGGGTGAAAGGCTGCGCGTACATTCTGACATGAGATACAGACTCCAGGTGCCCGAGACACCGAGTACCAATAGAGGCGTTGCCTGGGGACTCAGGTCCAGAGGCCAGGGCGGCTCCTATCTCGCCATCGCCCTGCTGTCCTGCCGCCCAGCGCCAGCCAGGCTGCAGCCGGTGTGCCCAGCAGAGGCCACCGCAGGCTCCAGTAATCCTGTTTACTCAGCTCTGGGCAGGAACACAACCTGGATGTCCTCTCCTCGGGGAATATCAGGAACTTTTGCTTTGAACTTTATCTAGGAGCATGAAAACAACCGCACGCACCACGCCTGCCATTTCCCCGCTGGCCTTTCCCCTCCTGCTTGACCGCCCGCCACGCTGCTCCCAACAGCACCTGCACTTTAGGACCCTTCTCCACTGGGGCTTCTCCTCTGTTACTCAGCAGCAGGCCTTCTGTTCGGGATGTTGAGCTCAGGAGCTAGTTCTTTCCAGAAGCCAGTCAACCCCCTTCAATGTGTGCACCCCGATATGGGGAGGGAGCCGCCTGGGCAGTGGCATCAAGCACCGAGCACAGCCACACCTCAACTCCTCCGCAGCTGTAGCACTAGTCCTCAGCTGTCCCTTTCTGTTCTCAGGGTCCCTTCATGAAACCACAGGTGAAACCCTGATCCTAATGCAAATCTCTCCGTGTCATTGTGGGAGAGCATCTTTAGATCCTCCTGGGAGTCACTGTGTCAGGGTGGGTGATTAGGGAAGGGCCTGGTGTCTTTGAGCTGCTTTGGGTGTGTGTGTGGGTTGTGAAGCATGAGTGGGCACAAGAGCCCTCTCTTACGTCCCCCAGGGAAGGGGAGGCCGCTCTTTTCCTTGGGAGGGCTGGTCTGTCCTCTCACATGCTCTCCCCTCTTTCCTGTCAGAGGATCAGTGGTTCCGGAGAAGAAACAGGACAAGCTGGAACTCAAGTTGAAAGAGGGAATGGCCTGGCCCCAACAGGGATCCTCCAGTGGCTGCTGCTGTTTCCAACAAGGAGGTGCACAGTGCACCCTGATAGTCCCCCAGTCCCCAAGGAGTAGAACCTCTGAAAGAGCAAAGAAAAAGCCAAAAGACCTCACAGGAGGAGCCACGGCACCAGGGCTGACCAGGCCAGCTGTCAGGGGCCTGTGTGGAAGGGGTTTGGCCCCTTTGAGTAGAGTCCAGTCAATCTAGGTCTTGGGGATGGGGGAGCAGCTAAAGTGCATACATTTGGGGGACCTTTCTTTAAAATCACAAATACAAAATGTCCATCGTTACAGCAACTTACCTAACAGGAGGGGATGTGGGGGTGGAAGGCAACAGCAAACTTCACCCTTTGGTGTTAAAATACAATACTTTTCCAAATTTCATATCAATATTCAACTGTGTGGACACCTTGTTAGGGCCTCTCCCAGAAGGAACCTGTGCAATGAGAGCCCCTGAAGACTAAGTTCATTAATGTCCATTTTTGTAGCTGAGAACTGAAAACAGAGACAGAGCTTCCCTAACCCCTATTCCTCATAAGCCGCCAGAATTCAGATAAGTTCCACCCCATAAAGCCAAGATAGAATTTTCTGCCAAATGAAGTAAGGGTGGTAAGCCAGACTTTTATCTATTTTAAAAATACAAATAAGTGTTCCTTTTGCACAGATGTGTCACAAAAACCTCCTATAGACACCATGCTCCGAAAATCCTTTTATTTTTAAAAGGTCGTCAAATGACATATGCCAACATATCCTTTCTTGAGACTCAGTTTCTCCCTCTCACACACAGGGATGATAAAACCCACCGCCCTGGTTTGGTGTAAGAACGAGATCAGTGAAGTGGAAAGATCCTGGCTTGGGGAGGCAGCTATTTCCTAAGCATCCACTTGGAGCCTGACCCTTGGATTGGTTCTGGGAAGAAAGAGATGAATTAAGCCAGTTCCTGTTTTTCCAGGGACTCATAATTTGGCCTGTATGTGTCCGTTACAGGGAGTTAGCTGTGCAAAGCAGGGTAGGACACTGGCCTGGTAACTGTCCTTTAATGTGGGTTCCAAGAGTCCTGGGAATGCTGGCTAACTTTGGGAGCAGTCGGGTGCAGACCTGAGGGGTGCCCTGAATGGTTGGGTGTGTCCTTCAGTGAACCATTCACCCTTGGGAATCTGAGCACCTTCCAGATTTGGGGGAGAATGTGAAAAAGACTGAGATAAAGCACAGAGCTAGTGTTCCCTAGATGGCCACAGGTTCTGTCAACCCCATTTCTACCCTTGTGGAGATCTTGTAAAATTCTTCTTCATTCCCTGGGAGGCCATTTCTGAATCCTTTTCAGCAAGGAGTCAATTTCAAGGTCCATGTAGAGGGCTCAGGGTGCTTCCCCTTTCCACTTCATTCTACTGAATTCTATTTAAATAGAGCATCCACCTTCAAGGAGGAAATCCAAACCACTTCCTCCCACTAGAGATGTTTTGCAATGTCCACTTTTCTTAAGGTTGGGCCCGACGCCCAGCTGAGAAGAGTCAGTGCCCTCTGATCCAGGGGAGGTTCTGGGCCACTTTTTCTTGGTTCCTTTGCTGGCTCGAGGTCTTGCCCCTAAAGCCCGAGTCTCCCAATGACAAGCTCCTCCCCTTCACCCTCCCTGTGCCTTTCTTGCTCTTAGCATCCTGGTGTCCAAGCAACCTGCTGCCAAGACTTGGCCAGACTCCAGTGACTTTTGTCCCGTGCCAGTCTCTTGTCTCTCAATGGCCACCTCCCACTCCACCAGCTGTATTTTTGGTGCTACCTTTGAGATGAGGACAAGGGACATTCTGGTATCACAGGCCAAGTCTGAACTGAGAGTCAGGAGACCTCCGTCCACCAACAATGTGTGCAGCCCCAGGGATGTCCCTGAGTTCCCACTGGACCAAACTGGCCGAAGGGGGTCTCCTCATCCTCCTGCTCTTTCTTTTGAGGACTCCACTCCCTATCCACTCCCAAATCCCATATGAGGTTCTAAAGATATTTAAATAAGTAATATAGTACTTCCAAGGAGATCACGGATTAAAACATGAAATTTTGAAAATTATAAGCAAGGGAAATAATTCCTAGGAATGAACATAGGCCTCTCAGAAGTTTTGTCCCAAATGAAGATATACATTGAGTCTTGAAGACTCAATCTCTGAACTTAGTGGAGGTAAAGGAACAATGTTTTATGAGAAGGGAACAGCACCTAGCACCTGCAAAGACCAAGAGCCAGCTCAGAATTAATTCAGTGTGGTAGCAGAAGGGTCCAGGAAAGAGAACAGAGCATATGCTGTGGGTCCCTGGACCTTGACCCTCCCCTATAGAAAAAGAAGCCTCTGTCTGGTGGTCATCGGTGGAAGTTTCCAATGCAATCTAATGTCAAGGGACTCACCAAATGCAGAAAGCAGAAAAAACTTCCAAGCACACCAGCACAATTTATTTTGAACCCTGGGACTCTGGGTTTCACAGCAGAATTTCTGACGAAGACTTGAAGAAAACAGTCTTAGAACTAAGACAAATATTTAGAGTTTTAAGAGCTCAGCCTACAAATTAGGAAGAATAGGGAACTTGGATGTCAGATGTGTAACTTTGTTCTCCTTAATTTAAAGCAGACTTTGTTTTCTGGTGGAAGATAGATTGACATCCTCCTGCCTGCTCAATAATACAGTAGAAACCACTTCTGAAGAGCCAATGTTTTATGTTATAGACAACCAAATTTAATAAGGTAGCAGAAGAGAGAAAAGTGACGTCAATATGGCTTTAGCTGAGAATCAAAAGAAATACATTGTTGACTTGACTGAAGTTGTTCCAGTCTTAAATTGTAGTAGAAGGGAAAAGTGAAGTTTTCCATCTCCTTAGGTTCTTCATCCTGACCCTAATGCATTCATTCCAAAAAATAAGAGCTTGCTCAGCAAAACGAAGATGGAGTTTACTTCTTTCCTCCATCCCTTTTTAACATAGGAGGAAACTGGTATTTCCTGAGTACCTGCTGGAAATTTACCTACATTTACTGTTTTCCTCCATTGTAAAGATGAAGCAACCAAGGCTCATAGAGGTTAAATGAATTGGCGAAGTTCATATAGCTCAGGTAACATGGCGTTTGATGGACAGGATCTCAACCCCCATACTTTTCTGACCCCAAAGCTCACATTCTTTCCACTTGCCCACTGCCTTCCTGTAGTCCAGAGATTTGGTTCATGGAGAGTGACTATTCATAGTGTCTGTCAATGAACAGCCTCAAAGAAACTGAAGAGAATATGCTTCGTTTAAATTTTTGTTCGTTTGACAAATAATCGTTGGTCATAATGGCGTGCCAGCCGTCACTCTAGGCTCTGAGAATACAGCAATGTATCCAACACATGAACCCTTTTTCTTGTGTAATTCATATTGCAAGGACAAAATGACAGGGTGGGTGTGAGTCAGGACTCTGGAGGAAGGCTCCCAGGATCACATGGTCATTCTGCCACTTGCAAGTTATGTGACCTCGGACGGGTTGCCTAACCTCTCTGTACTTGTTTCCTCATTTGTATAGAAAGGGCAAAAGGTAGCATCTCCCTTTAAAATCGTTATGAGGATTGAATGGGCTGGTATTTAGGAAGCAGTTGAGCATAGAGTACTGTTTAATAACTAGTAGAGAAACATGGGCCCTAGCAAAGTCAGCTGTAGAAGTGTATCACATGAATCTAGGTGAAGAGGAACAATAAATCAGGAAACAGTGAAGGGCTTGCAATTTCAGTTATTAGGCTGGCCAGGGAGGCCACACTGAAAAGTGTCATTTGAGCAAGGACCTGAAGGCCTGCGAGCCCACAGCAGCCACATTTGGGCCTTTCACTGTTGGTTCAGGCGGTATAGAGCCCACCCCAGAGGATTTGCTAAGAGTGTCAATGATCCTCCAGTGACCAGTGCAGGGACATGGTGAATAGAATGCATCCTTCCATCATGATGTGATTCCCTTCATGTGTGGCCAGAAGAAAAGCCAGTTTCCCTGAAGGACAAAGTCATTTCTAGAACATTCCTTCGCAATACAAAGCTAAGCCATGGATTATAAGGTGCACTCAATGTCCTTATCACCGAGATAAAGCTTGTCCCGGCTGGCTGGCCCAGGGCCGCCACCCCGTGCCTGCAGCTACTCGTGACTCGCTGACCACACCTGGCTGAGTCCTTAGCTGGTGGGAGGGAGATGGGTGAGAGGACGCTGCTGGGTCGAGTCCTGCCTGGGTGAAAAGCATCGGGTCCACCCCGGCCCACTGCCCTGACCCTACAGGAATGCTGCTTCAAAGGACTTTCTGGATGCAATGCTTGAGGCACAGTATCACGAGAGTCTATTCCCTCCGAGCTGTCTGAGAATTATCTTTTTATGCCTTGAAGTTCCAGAATTTAGAGATATGGTTAAAAGTCACATCCTTCTTATGGTGTTATGAAATAAGAGCACTGTAGGGGGTTGGCCTCGAGCCCTGGCTCTGCAAACAACTCCGACGACGTGTCACTGGACACCATAGCTCCTGTCTCTGGTTCTCCTCTCTGTGTGTATAAAAGGATCGGCGGGGTGGGGGTGGTGGGGGGAGAGGGAAGGACAACCAGCCTCACACACACCACTGCCCACTTCTGGGCTTCTCTGGGCCTGGTATATCACATATGCCATCCCATGCCAAAATCAGTGTCCCAACCCCAAGCAGTCAGCACTGTGACCAAGCTACAGGTGCAAGGTGGTGCATGGTGAAGGCAGAGCAGAGAAGGAGCCCAGGCCTGACGCCAGCTGCCAAGCTGCCATTGCTTAAGCTTTTGCCATGGGCAGAATATCTGTGTCCCTGCAAAATATATGTGTTGGATCTTTACCCTCAAGGGATGGCGTGAGGATGCAAGGCCTTTGGGAGGTGAGTAGGTCAGGAGGGTAGAGATCTTACAAATGCCATTGGTGCCCTTATGAAAAGGACTCCGGGGAGCTCACTTGCCCCTTTCACCAAGTGAGGGTACAGAAGGGAGATGGCTGTCCACGAACCAGGAAGAGAGTCCTCAGCAGATATGGAACGGACTGGTACCCTGATCTTGAACTTTCTAGCTGCCAGAACTCTGAGCAGTACATGTCTGTTGTTGATAAGCCCCCTCCTCGGTGGTACTTTTGTTAGAGCAGCCCAAATGAACAAGGCAGATTTCCCAGTACCTTTCCAAGACCCTAGTTTTTAGCAGTCTGGCTTCCCCTTCTCCTTGATGATTTCTTTCCTCCAGCTTGAGTAATAGATTGCCTCTGTCCCTCCAGTGCCTGGTCATGGGTTTCATTCTGGCCATGAAGACCCTCCGGTAAAAGGAAACCTTAAAGACAGATTCCCATGCAAGTGACCATAGCTGTCCAAGGCAATCCTCCAGCTCACCCAGGTCACCCCTGGAGGCATCCCAGACTAAACACGGAAACAGCACTTCGGAGGAGGGGTGAGAAGTCTCCCCAGGGTGATCCAGATGGTTTCATAAGAGATCTGTTCTCCTGGGGTCAGAAGTCAGCCTTGAGAACTTTGTCTGAAAGCCTATTTTATGTCATTGCAAAGGGAGGCCGGTGTGTGGTCTCAGGGAGAGAGAGTGATGCTGAAATCAGCTGGCCCTGGTCTAGCACACCTTGTAATTCTCCATTTGTCTTTGGGCAAGTCGATTCCTATATTATTCCAGATAAGGCATTGGAGCTGGTGTAGGCAGACAGTTTAGAGTCTGAGAGTGAGGCAGAATGGGTTTGGATCATAGTTCTGCCATTTATCAGTGGGTCTGAGATGTGAGCTTCCTCATCTGTAAAATGCATAGCATAATAAAGGTTATGGTGGAAATTAAAAGTCATGTACACAAAGCTTCTCACACTGTAGGCCCTTAGTAACTACTGCATCAATCATTGGCCCTCCCCACTCAACCGGATCAAACTGCCTTAAGAAATGCTTCTGGAGTCCTCAGCATTCAGGGATCAGGTCCATGGTGAGCCAAACTACATCCATTCATTGGCTTACAAATCCTGTCCCTATAGGCTAACTCATCCAGGACTAGAAACAGGAGTGCACCATCTTCTGTGCCTGTTCAGTGGGGATATAGGATGTTCTGCATCACCATGGACACTCCCTCAAGGGCAAGGCATGGATACAACAGGGCGACTCAACAATGCTGACACCCCAGTGGACAATGGACCTTGCTTCTATAGCATGCAGAAATCTGATTCAATCTGAGTTCAGGAATTGGATGGCTTCCCCAAATCAAGATCGTTCCAATCCTTCCAATGGGCTGAGCAAGGGACACATGATAACAGTAAGGAAGAGATACTGTCCCTGCTCTCGTGGACCTTAGATCCCAGAACAGGGTCAATGCAAGCAGATTCTGTGGGTGATTCTGACTTTCTCCTCTATTGGGATTATTACACACCCAGTGGATTTATGTCAGAGCTTTTATTGGTTTCCTTCTACCAGAAGGAGCGAGCATCCCCTGTCCAAGTGTCAAATCACATCTCAGGGTGTCACAGGGGCTCTGGTTAGACGTTTGGGTGTGGTCCTATCAGGGTATGTAAAATGGAGGGCTTCTTCCCGGGGCCAGGAAAGTAATCAGAGTTTTAAAGGATGAGTAAGTACTTTGCAGGCCATCACAGGAGGAGGAAGGGCACTGCAGACAAAACCTACAACAGGTGCAAACACCTGGAGGTAAGAATTAGGTGCTTGTCCTCAAAGCAACCATGAGAAGCTCCAGCATGGTTCAGTCTCAGGAGGGGAGGGGTGCCGAGGCTGTGAGGGATTTCCTAACCTCTACCAAGGATCTCAATTACACCTGAATCTGACCCTTGCGTTGTTTTATATGATTCTTGCCAGCTCTGCGAGTTTCATTAATAATTCCCATTTTATAGGGCAGAAGACTGAGGCTTGGGATGGTTGAGAACGGCTCAAAGCCATGCAGTTAAGTTAGGATTTCAGACCCAGGTCCACCAGAGGACGAGACCCATGCTTCATCTCCTCTGCAAGCACAATCCAGCTTTCATGCCTCCGTCAATATTTGTTGAGCCCTGCTGGGTGCCAGGTACCATTCCTGCCTGGGGTCAGAGCAGCAGACCAGAGAAGGACCCTGCCTTCACGGATTGGGCACTGTGACAGAGGGAGGAGGGAAAGGGGCATGTGGACAAATGCCCATGCTAATTTTGAAGGAATGAAGTGCTCTGAAGAAAAATTATCAATGAGAATGAGAGTCAGCATTGGCCAAGGCTGGAGAGATGGACCCCTTTCCCCCAAGTAGGTGGGGAAGTCTTTCTGAAGAGGTGACACATAGCCAGCCCTGAGTGATGAGGATCAGACATGAGGAGATCTAGAGGGACACAGGGCGGGCACTCTGCACACAGAGGAAAGTGCAAAGATCCTGCACATGTGCCAGCTTGTGTGTCCAAGGGACATAAAGCAGGCCATCATGGAACAGAGAGAGCCATGTAGTCCAGAGGATCAATAAAGGCCCGTTCACATGCTTCAGGGAAAGCAGTTTATCCTGGGTCAAGAGGATTTAAGGCCAGAATGTGGAGTAAGGCAGAGGTCCTATTGTCAGAGTTACAGGGTAGTTTCCCTGGGGGAGTTGGCCTGGGACAAAGGAAATATCCCCCACTCTGCCTCTTCCCCACTGTGTGACCCTAGGCTAGTAATTTAACTTCTCTGAACTTCAGCCTCTTCCCATGGATAGTGGAGATTATAATACCTGCCTCACAGACTGCTAATGGGATTGGGCACCAGACACTGGCCCATCTATTTCACCTTGCTAGGGAATTAATAGAAAATCCCCTTAGAGACCATGGGCCCTCCAGTGTGCTCTTGAAGGGCCACTAGAAGGACTCAGAAAATCAATTGCTTAACAAATAATCGCTTGCCCATCCTGATAATCGACAGACTTGTCCAAGCAGCCCTGGCCAGTAGAAGTACTGGCCTTAGAGGCTGTTGCACTCTTCAAATATCCCAAGGCAAGACTCCATAGTTAACCTTTGATGACCAAAAGCAGCCTCGAGTCTTTTTGAGCATTTCTTTCTAAACTTTAAGGTGCTCGTGAATTATCTGTGATCTGGTTACAGTGCAGATTCTGATGGAACAGGGCTGAGTGGGCCTGAGCTGCTCCATTTCTAAAATGTTCCCAAGTAATGGAGGTTCATCGGGGGGCCAGACTTTGAGGAGCAAGGATTTAGAGCCCAATGGCTTCTATTGCACAGACAACATTGGACCCTCCCCAGGAAGATTACCAAGTGACAGCTTGTCTTTAGTAATTTCTCATTGAATCCATTAGATAAATAAGTCCTCCTGGAATGCCCTTTATGCACGAGGCACCATCTGGGAAGTAGGACTTCAGTGAGAAGCAAGGATCACGGCTGCCCTTACAGAGCATTTATCCTAGTAGCTGAGAACCAATTAAGCAAGTGATTGGGATAACCTAAAGGTGGGGCTTGGGGGTGTCCAGGGTGTCAGCTCAAGGGAGTCCGGAAGACCTGGATGAAGTGGCATTTAGGCAGAGGGCTGGTCCTGGGGAGGTGTACAGGCACAGGGACCAGCACCGCCAGGGGCCAAGGCTACCCAGCCTGTCAGAGGTACCAACTCAGATTCCAATCATATCTGTCCGATCCAAAGACTTGCTCTGGCTAGTAACTTCCATGCTGCATGAATCAAGTCTTGCAAAAGAGAAGCTGCCAGCTGTCCTTCCCCGGAGATGTCCGAGCAGCTGGCCCCAGACTGGAAAAATATGAGCAGAAACCTCGGCATCACCTGACAGGCGTGGCGATTATGAAACTCGCCTCCGCACCAAACACGTTGCACCACCGACACTGTCCAGGCATTGCTTTCAAATGTCCTTCCTCCCAGTGACTTGTGACTGAGAAGTGTGATCACCCTCTGATCGCTGCTAAGAATAGTCCTTTATTTTGCCTGTCACATTAGTTGGTTATCATCCCTGGGGTGAAGTTCATCAGAAAGTAAAAGTCCATCGACCCGGGAGTTTCCAGGACTCTTCCAAGGGAAAGAGACAGAAATTTACCTGAAACAAACACACTCTGTGCCAGATAAAGCACATCAATACCTTCTTTAAATGAAGCAGAGGTGGCAGATTGGTCTGCGAAGAAACTAAATGCTGCTGTGTGACTCTGGCAAAGTCTCTGATCTCTACTAACCTCAGTCTCCTCGTCTGTTAAATGGGAGACGAATTCCTACCTCACCAACTTTATATGAGTCAATGTTCATGAAATGTTAAGCCCAGCAATGATATGTGAGGATGGGGGAAAAGTCTTCATTACAATCTGGAGAGGTAAGAAAAGATGAGGAGACTGAGAGTCGAAAAGGTTGAGTTCTTGAGTCTCCAAAGTAAGCATATGGTAAGCCAGATTTGAAGTCCAGTCTACTTCTGAATCCCAGTATCTTTCTCCATTCATTCTCTTCACAACCTCCTTATGTTAGAATTATATGCTTTTCCATTTGGCTTTGTTTGGCTGCTATAATTTGTATATGAAGTGTCCCTAAAGACACGTGTTGAAGGCTTGGTCCCCAATCTCAGCAATGTTCAGAGGTGGGGCTTTTGGGAATTGATTGGCTCATGAGGGCTCTGACCTCATTAATGGATCGATTCATTGAGAGATTCATAGCTGAATGGATATTTGGGAGTTGGTGAAAACTCTACTGTCATGTATATCTAAAAAGAACAAACTTTTTAAAAGTATATGGTGTAATTCTCAGTAATAAATAAATAAATAGATAAATAAATCAGACAAACATATTTTTCTGCCCAGAAATATTAGGCTTGACCATTGACTTATCTCAGGCAAAGGAATGTGGATAGAAATGACAGAGAGTTTTGAGCTGACACCGTCAGGGGCATGTCTGTTTCCCCTCCTGTCTTGCCCCATTTACTATGAAAAGAGCAAGCCAGAAACTCTTTAAGCCTGCCCCCGAATCACACAATAGGAGCAGACCCAGTCCTTACCCAAAGCCGCACCAGCCTGCAACTTGAACCAGAGCTTCTCAGCCAATCCTCAAACCTGTGAGAAAAATAAATGCTTGTAATTGCAAGCAACTGAGTTTGGGAAGGTTTGTTACCCAGCATAATTATGGTATATCTGACTAATACACAAGCATAACATAATCAAGCTGGGCCAGCTCAGTAAGAATTTTCAAGTATACCTACTATGTGCAATGGAAAGTAATAAGTTCATATTATCTCTATCATCAAAGATATTGTTATTGCTTTTCATATCTCTTCTGCCTAGCATAATCTTGATACAGAGTAGAAAATCACTCCATTTTGTATGAAAAATTAAATAAATGGGTGCATGGAATGTATATTGTGGAAGAGCAAAGCACAGCTCCTTTAAAAGAGACCTGGCAATGTTGAGGCAAATATTGTCCAGGATCTCAGTGTGGTCTCAGAACAGCTTATCATGTGAGACTCAGCTGATCCTAGGAGGACAGGAAGGGCTTAAGGGAGTGGAGCATAGTGCCCCAGCCACATCACTACCAGGCTGGAGAAAAATCAGACACACTGGGTACAAATCTTCAGGCTGCCACACCTAGCTGTGTGACCTTGGACGAGTCACATGTCTCTGAATTTTAGATGAGTTCCTCTCTTCCCTTGGCCCATGAGGGCCTCCTCCTCCTATGACTGCCTATAAACCCTTTCTTGAGTCCCTCCTCCCCTCCCTGAGGTGTCAACTACCCCCAACTGAAATGATCTGGTCCCCACCATCCTTTGGGGTCCTCTCTGCATGTATCTTCTCCCTGTGTGGATGATGGGCTACCTCAGGGCAGCCCCTTCCTCAGCCCTGGATGTGTGCAGGCCTAGCACAGTGCCTGCACCTAACAGCCTATTGGTAAATCCTTACCAACTTTGACTAAGCTAAAGGAGATCGCATCTAATCTGTTTATATATTGTTTTCAAGAAGGGTCTCAGGGTTAAATATATATATGTTTTTTTTTTTCTTTTTAATACATGCTGAAAAACTCATCTACACAAACAAACATGGATAAAAAACAAACATGTCCAACACCGCTCGAGGAGGTTTTTGCAGACTTGTCTCCCATTTAAGGCCTGTAATTTCCCTCTTGGCCGACACTGGCTTTGGCCTGGACCATATTTCTCAGTCTCATGGCCGGCAGCCTGCCTGGGTTTGGGTTTAGTATTGCTTCTTTTTTTTTTTTTTTTTTCTTCCTCGGATCTGAAACTGAAGCCGCAGGTCTTTCCAAAACCCTTTCTCAGCCATTAGCTGCCACATTCATGTTACCTGCTACCCCTTCTAGGCCGTGTGGATCCATAATTGTATCCAGAGGTCCAGTAACAAGCTGGCAAAGTGAATTTGTTCTAGAAGGGGCGAATGGGAGGGACCCAACTGGGGACTATGTGTGACCCATGCAAGCCCTCTGCCCTCCCAGAGCCAGCTCTATATCTGATGGGCTGTCCTACCAGCCAACCTCCAGCATCAAAGAGGTTAGGGACAGTGGAGGGAAACTGAGGCAGGCAAAAACAAAACAACTGGATTGTGCCGCTGAGAGAGCTCATGAGGACTAACCCCTGGGCAGGCAGCAGAGCTGGCTGATTAGACAGCGCTCCAGGGTCAAGCATGGCTGTGTCCAAATGGCGACACTGCTGATCCTGCTGAGCAGGTTCTTGTACTTCTCTGAGCCTCATTTCCCCTCCTGTGAACTGGTGATTCCTACCTTGAAGGGCTGATGTGAGTTCTGAATGAGTTCCTGTGGGTGAGGGGCTAAGCACACTGTGGGAAATGAATAAATGGTGATTTTCGTTGCTGTAACAGAACCTCCAATTTCAGAACTGGAAGAGCCTGTCCTGATCCTCCCTACCCTCCTCAAGTCGGCTTCATGGCTCCTCCCACAGCCTGGGCTCACAGCTCTTATAAGGAGTCTCCCTGTTAGAAAGTTCCTCCTCAGGCCGAATCAGAATGGTCTCCCTGAACTTTCACCTGATGATCCTTCTCGCTCAGGGCCACAAAAACAATCTAGACCCTCACCCCATATTGTGGTCCTCCGCAGAGAAGGCAGCTCTCAGGTGCCAACAGAATTATCGAGGCTCTAATTAGGTGTGTACATATACAGATACCTGTGTGCACATAAAGAAAGAAAGGCTTGCATATATGATCAGCTCTCCACATCCCTGGGTTCCACATCCATGGATTCAACTGACCATGGATCAAAAATACTTGGAGAAAAAAAAAAAAAGCATCTGTACTGAACATGTGTACCCACCTATTTGGGACAACTGTATACACATGTATAAGCAATTGCAAGGCACATATAAGAGGTGTGCTTAGTCTAAGAGGCCCAGGAGAGCATCTCAGAGGAAGTTGTGTTTAAAGTGAGCAGGAGCTGGGAAGTGGGTGTGCAAAGACCTGTCCCTAATAGTGATGAAACAGACACCCATGCACACCCCCTGTGCTGGTAGCAGCGGTGACAGGGATGTCTATGAGTGTTTGAGGCTACATATTATAATTGTCACATTTTTAGTGTAATTTTTGTCTCTTTAGGCCCAGTGTCCTCCACTGCCATAGCCCCTGTATTTCTGCATTAACTTCTGTACAGTCAAGGAGAGCTGGGTTTGGGTCCAGGCTCTGCCACTCACAAGCTAGGTGACCATTTCTCCAGGGCTCTGCCTCCACAGGGTAGAAAGGGGACGGTGGTGCCTCCTCCTGGCTGCGATGTGGACTGGATGAGGCAGCACATGGAAAGTGGCCCTGCAGATGGCACATGCTTGGCAGACGCTGGCTTTCTTTCCTTGTTTGACAAGATAATGCCAGCCCATCTGACATTACACCTCTCTGATGGCAGCTCGTGTCAGACTCTGAGTCAGTTCCAGTACATTTGGGTTGGAACCAGGTCATTCCAGCCAGTTTGGGGATGTGAGATACCCTAGGTCTGGTGGGCTTAGGACCCAGAGTGAGCACTGAGGCACAGGACTAACTTTGCAGAGGCATTGGAGGTCACGGAAGTCAACCGTGATAGTCACTACTATGAAGTTTCATGCGCACAAAGGGGAGGAAGAATTTAATCCAAAGTGGAGTGATGAGTGGAAGCTTCGTGGTGGAGGTGGTGGGAGTGGCAGATGTCCCTAATGGTAGTGGCAGTGCCACAAGAACCACAGTGCTAGATCCCAAAAGCCTTCCCCAGGCTTCTCTCAATTGCTAGAACTAACTTTCTCTCTCTCTCTGAAAGGATCTTCTAAGATTATAATGCACTCCCCAACCCTCAATCGTCATTGACTTTGTTCTTACAATAAATCCAAAATGCCCCCCATGTCTTGAAGGCCCTCCTGTGCCAGGGGCCTGGTGTCCTCTTCTAGCTCCACACATTTTAGGCGGATGGGGCCTGTAGGAGCCAGGCTGCAGCAGTCCCCAGCAGGAGTGCCCACATGGCACCTCTGCCTCAGTAACCTCTGGGAAGGCATCAAGGCTACCAGAGGGTGGGCGAGGAGAAAAGCAGACTGTGAGCCGCGTGCCTACTGCAGGGCCTCTCCGAGCAACCCTGCAGACCCTCTCAGGAGGTTCTAGTCACAATTATGGCCTGAAGGAGCATGCAAAGGGACATCGTTGAAAAGAATTGAATGCCAGGACTGAGTTTAGAGGTGAGGGCAGGGTTACAAAAACTGGCCAGAGAGGCTGGCAGAGATTGGAGCTGGCCACAGGGGGAAGCCTAGACCCCTCCACAGGTGCAGGAACAGCTGAGAAATGTGTCCTGAGGCCTGAGAACTGAAGCGAGGACAAGCCCCTGCACCCTCCCCCAAAAGTTATGGCCATTTTGGTTCCAGTTAGTGCCAGAACTGTGGCAAAAATAAAAAAAAGGAGTTCAGGAGGAAGAGAGGGACAGAGCTCTGGCCTCTCTTCCCACGCTCCTCTCTCCCCCTCTCTTCCTTTTGGCCAGTTATAGGCTGGAATTGGGATTTAAAGGGTAAGGGAGTCTGGGTAATGCAGTGTTAGGGAGTAATCTTCTAGGGCTCAGAGCAGGCAGGGAAGAGCATTAAAAGAGATGGGATGGGAAGGGCCACAAAAAAGAATCACCAATACAGCAAGTGCCCTGCATCCTACAAAGAGTAGGAACAGCCAACCCCAGGGGGTGAACTCTTCCCCAAGAGAGAGAATGCCATTTAAGGGGAAGAGTGAGCCTGTCTGGCAGGCAGTTTTCCCGGCCAGGCCAGAGTGTTCACATAGCACCCGGGTCCTGTGTCTGGTGCATTTGCCAGAATATTCCACACAGCCACAAACATCACATACTTTGGCCCATGCACAGCTATGGAGGGCAAAGGGGTTGTTCTCCAATCGAAACCCTACCCATCTTCCCCAGGACCCAGATCTGGGCTGGCAACAAGTGACTTCAGTGCCACCATGACAGAGGCAATGATGATTCAGATCCAAGAACAAAATAATGTGAATCACGATGGTGGGAAGAAGCAGGTAAGTGTGGTAAGAAGCAGGTAAGTAGCCTGCCGAGATCATTGCATGGATGGAGAAGACAAGCCCAAGTCTGCCAGCTGCAAGGGCAGGCTGTTGGCCATCATGCCAAACTGTCCTCAATGCCACCTGGAGCCCACAGACAGGCAGTAGAGAGGCCGGAGTCCTGCCCCTGGCTTACGCAACACTTCATGGTCGGAGGGTGAAAGCCTGCCACTCCAGAGTGGTCTTGCATCATTGGCCCTGTGCCCTCAATTTTCCAGCCAAGTTAATCTCTGTGGTATCTTAAGCTCATCCTGCTTTCTCTAACCCCTGGACCTTTGCACAAGCTGTTCCGTTTGCCTGGGACATTGCCTCCCCACTAAATCCTCTTGTAACTGGACTAACTTCACCCTGGTTTAGTATCACTTGCTCCACAAAGCCCTCCAGGGCACCCCAAGTTCTGGAAAGAAGCTTCTCCTGGAAGTGCTGCCTGACTCTCATATTGCTGCCCACAGGTCTCAGCCATTCTTTGGATGGTTCTGGATCTTGGCCTGTCTCCCACACCAGATGCAAGCCCTGTAAAGGCTGAGACAGCTGTCTTGCTTGCCCCTGTGTCCTTGGAGCCCAGCTGAGTGGCAAACACAACACGTGGAGCAAGTAGGTGTTGCTGGTACAGGTCCAGCCACACTAGGAAGCACAGCTGATGCTGCAGGAGCAAATGGAGGGGAGTTTCTCCTGTGAGGGGGCAAAGAGCAACCAGGACCCCAGGGAGGGACCCCCAGAGCAGGAGATGCCTGGCTGAGAATCCCACATGGGCAGGTTTCTATTGAGCACAAGAGAAAAGGTATCCCCAGGAGACGGAAGAGCCTGCGCCAAGGCTGGGGAGTAACTGCATTACTCCAGTTACAGGGAGTGAATAAAAGGGGATTATGGAGAGGAGCCTGGGAGAAGGGAGACAGGGCTGGATGAGAGGAGACCACGTGGGGACCTAGAGGGACAACTGTGTGGTGAAGAGCACAGCTAAGGCTTAGAAAGACCTGAGTTGGGCTCCAGGTTTTGCTATTTTCTGGCAACTTCTAGCTTTTGTGGAACCAAGGATAAGCTGCCTAACCTTTCTAAGCCTCAGATTCTTCCTTATACAATGGGATAATACTAATTCCTGTCCCTTAGAGAATTAAGTGAGATAATACATGTGAGTGCTTTGCACGGTAAACGGCTCGTGGCAAGCATCAACAAGTGATGACCCTTGGTGGCTAGGATGTCCTTTGTGGCCATGGGAAATGGGGTTTGCTATTCAAGGTTTTGTCAACTAGAGAGAAGTTGCTTGGAAAGGATATGTGGAAGGGAAGGAGAGAGGGAAAGTTTTGAGCAGGATCTTGAAAACTAGGTTTCAAGAGGTGACATGGGGGCAGAGGAGCATGAGCTGGGATTGAGGGCACTGTAGTGCAGGGGCTGTCTGGGGCCAGCTCCGAGGCCAGCCATGCAGTACACTGGATGGAGAGGGCTTTGGAGTCAGGCAAGGCAGGGCGTGTCTTAAAACCCCTCAGGCTTCCTCCCCAAGAAATGGGCTGATCATCCCTGGCTCCATTATGGTGGTCATAGACACTGGGGGCTGGCATAGTCATTTGTGCGGTGTCCCTTTGCTATAGGGGAGACCAGAGAGAAGGCTGAGCCCATAGCTCAGGGAGGCAGGGCTTCTGTGACTCCCCTCCCCCACCAGGACTGCCTGAGCCTAGTGCCCTTCTCTCCCCAGCCCTGGGGACCAAGGCCACCAGGAGCCCCTCAGCAACCTCACTTCCTGCCCCACCCACTGTAAACAGGTGAACCACTGTGACCTCCTTTTAGGGTGCTGGATTCCCATGGAGACTCTCTGGGGAGAAGGACTGAGAAGAGGAGGCCAATGGCGCTCAGAAGGCTCAGTCTCAGTGTGGAAGTATCTTCTGGAAGTTGTTCTGGAACTTCTTCTCCCTGGCCTCATCCACCTGGGAGGGATGATATGCTAAAGTCCTTAAAAGGCCAGGCATCTTGGATTCCCAAGTCAGACCCAAAGGCTCATTGCTCAAATTGGGTCAGGGGTGTTCAGAGAGGGACAGGACACTGCCCAGGGCCACGCAGACTGCATTATGCTGCAGCCTCCGCTTGGCCTCCTAACCAGCCCTTGCAGCCACTCTTCAGACTTACTGGAATTCCCTTTTTTTTAGAGCCAAAGCTGAACAACTTGGCCCAGATCTCACAGATAAGAGAAGGGGACCCAGAGGCAGAGAGGTCTCTGATTACCACCCAGCACCTCTCATTATGCTATGCAGCCTGAAGAAGCAGTCCAACAGTTAAGTCATCTGGCAACTTCAAAATCGGCCTGACACCTCCTCACTCTGTACCCTGCCAAACTTTGCTGCATACAATCTGCACATGTCATCCCCCATCAGCAAGTTGATGTGACCTTGTGCAAGTTATTTAAAATCTCTGTGCCTCCGGTAGCTTTTGACCCAGACCTTGCTTACTCCAGCCTCAGCCTCCTCTCCTGTTATTCTCCTTTCCCCTGCCTCTAGATGCCAGGGCCATTCCCAGGTGTCATAACGTCTTCCTGTTCCACCATCGTGATAACAAAAGCGACAACTTCTCTCTACTGAGTGCGAATACCATGCCAACAGTATCTCTGCAAGGTCTCTTCACACTAGCTCTCTCTCCTCTCTCCCTCCCAGCTGCCTAAAAGGCCAGGCTTCTAGCTCCAAGGCCACCCTATCCTCCAGACTGCCCAGGGCAAGTCCTCCCACAACCACTAAAGTATTGTACAGGCTCTACTTCCTGTCTCCCCTCTTTTCTATTTTGAGTTCCTTGGGAGGTACTGATGTATTAATCATTGTGTCATTGAGAGCATCTAAGTGTTTGATATAGTGCAAATTAGCCCTTTAGTAAAATGTTGGAGAAAAGAATGAATAGATGCCCCCTGCCATGCTATTCACCTCCTCTAGCCAAAGCTGCTCTTTTCAACTCTCCTCCAACATCCGGGGAGCAGTTACCCTTGGGAGGTACCTGCTTAGTCAGGATCCAGGCTGCAAGTAGGGAGAGAGGTAAAGGGTAGTTCTAAGTAGCATCAGTTTCCCCGCACAGTGGATTCTGTTATTACACCCATTAAATAGATGAGGAAAACAAGACATGAGGGTTAAAACCTGCCCTAACTTCACTTCTGGTATGCTAGCAGGTGGAATTAGGATGGACCTGGGGTTTGAAGGTAAGCAGATTTCCTCTAGAGAGACTGTGCACTTGACTACCCTCTCTGCTGTCTTGTACATTTATTAAGCACTTCCTGTGTACCAGGCACCGGTGCACATACTCCACGTGCAATACTGATTCACTGTTGTGGCATGCCTGGGATGTTCTACTGGTCGCATTGCTTTAGAGATTGCTTTACAGATTGGGAGCTATGTCTGGGCTAATGCTTTGCACTTGCAGGAAGGAGTCTCCTGGCCAAAGGGCAAGAGTTAGCTTTGACCTTTATTCAAGGCTCAACTGAGGAAAAAGGTCTCTGGGATAAAAGTTAATCTTGGGAACAATGTGGATTTCCATCTGCAATGGGTCCTTTCCCCTTGCTCCAACTCAAATCTAGTCTGGACAGTTGCCAATAAATAGTTTGTAAAAATAAATAAATAAATAAATAAATAAATAAATAAAAGAATGTGTTTGGAGAATAGGCCCCAGCTCCATCACCCTGCTCCTCTCTCAGCTCCTCAGGAACTTGATAGCACTTCCTTTCAGGAGAAAAAGAACTCTGGATCCATTGCATGATACCCCTGGAATCCTCACTACAACATTCAAAGATCTGAGCAACCCAGGCAACTTGCCATTAAATACAGCAAGTATTTAATGGCAAGTTAAATCAGTCCATCAGACTTCAGCTGGAAGGAAATGTGTTAGTATGCAATATTAACATGTTTGCCTAATTACAGACACAGTTGTAAAAATATAATTTTATTATATTTCTTTTTCTGGAGATAGGAGTTCACAAGAAGTGCCTAGGGCCTGGGAAAATCATACTGCAGCCGGTCTCCTTTTTGTCATTTGTAAAACACAAATCATCACACTTTACACATCATTCCACCTCCCATTTCCAGAATTGAGGTTTGGAAGGCTCCCCGAGTGGACAGAAGAGAACACTTGGATTCCCCCAGCATCGCGTTCGAAGCTCTCCACTGGTGTCTGCCTTGGGCTCTTACTGATTTCTCCCCAAGCACAACTCTCTCTCCATAAACACTGTGGTTCACACTTCCAGCACAGGCTGAGCCTTATGTGCCAGCCAGCAGGCCTGTGTACACTCAGGGACCGTTTGCTTCCTCAGAACATGGCTCTACCTAATTGGTAGAGTTCAATGCAAAATAAAAATGCAGGGTCCCTTGTTCAAAAAAAAAAAACAAAATTACTTCAAGACAGCAAAACAGAGCATCTCACCACATACAGGGCTCTTCTGCACTGAGGGGCCCATGTGACTGCATAGCTCCCATGCCCATGAAGCCAACCCTGCCCACTCCTCTCTCCTGGTCAGCTCAAATCTCACTTGCCTTACTCCCCAAGACAGTGGGAAGTCACAGAATACAGCACTTAGATTCTAGGCATGGTGCCAAGTGTTTTACAGTCAGGGAGCACATAGATAGCATTGTGGTCCCTATTTTGTAAATGGGGAAACTGAGGCTTAGTCAGCAGGTGGCAGAACTGGCATTTTAACCAAGGGTTGCCTGAGTCCAGAGATCAAGCAACCCTTCTGAGCCCGTGGCCTTTCAATCTTGCCTCTGCCTTTAACTTCTGTAGACCTCAGGCCCTGTCTCTGTTCCCTTAGGCTCTGGCCATCATCATCGTTTTGGGTCCCCCAACACCCCAAGAGGTCTTCTTATAAGCCCAGAGTAGCTTAGGGGTTCCCAGGACCAGTTTTAAATCTAAACACGTTTTTCCTTGGACACTTGAGAATTATCATCAACTTCCCCACATTCCCTGAGTCCCCAAGTCCAGTCAGTTTAACCTTAAGGTCTCTTGAGCCCCAAGTCTTACCCCAGGGCCAGTGTTATTCAGGCCTTTTTATCTCTGCTTGACCTCAGCCTTCCCCCACCCCCCACCAACCTTTCTCTCTCTCTACTCCATCTGACATCCTGTCTTTAAAAAAAAATTCAGACTTGACAAGTCATTCCTCTTTAAAGATCCTCTGTGGCTCCCTACCGCCTCTGGTCCCTTAGCCTGCCCCCAAGACCCCACCTATCCCTTAACTCGAACCCTCCCACATGACCATCACTGGTTGATTACTTGAAATTCGAAGGATGAGTCATGCTTTGTCAGGCTCCGTGCTGTGTGCAAGATGTTCTCCCACCTGGAATCCCTTCCCAGAACTCTTAGAAAGCGACTCCTACCAAGTCCAGACATGTCCATCATCATCTCTCACAGGAATTCTTCCTCGATTCCTGGCCTTCCCATGGGATGAGGTGGGGGCTTCTCTCCTGGGCCCTCACAACTCTCCAAGCTCACATCTGGCCCAGGTTAACCCTCCTGGGCGTGGAGTCTTTGCAGGTCAGAAGGGCAACTAATTTCATGTCTATACCACCAGCCTCTAGCACTGGGCTTCTCTGAGATTTAGAGGGACAAAGGAAGTGTTCACAGATAAAATCTATAGGTGAATGATAGTTGAGCTCACCAGACCAGCATGAGGGACCTTATCAAAACAGTCTGGACACAGTTATATCTCTGAATCAGGCAGAGAACAAGACCCAGATTAGAGCAGGAACTTTGATGACACCAGAGAAATAAGATGAAGGGGTGGCTTACCTGATGTGGTTGAAGGTCCCGAGAGGAGACCGACATTTCCCACCAAGGAGACAGATGCATATACTTAGTAAATGAAGCAAGTAGATTTAGAAAATTAGACATCAATTTCAGCCAAAATAATAGGTCATACAAAAGGCAAAAGTTTAATCACAACACAATATGGCTCAGCCGGGATTTATGTGGTCACCATGTTGTAAACACTAATCTAACCAAAAATTATATTGTAACTAGATCAAAGAGTTGGGGGATAGTGTTGTGGCTATGTGGGGGAACAGAGTAAGTTTTCCTTCCATAATAGAAAGTCAGCAGGACATACCTCAAGCTGAAAAGTGAAGAAAGATGCATAAACATATTATTTAGAAATATGGGGCTAAATAATTGGAAGAAATATTAGATAGTGCTATCTAATAAGATTTGGGGGCAGAAGGGAAGGGGGTTGGGGAATGAGCTGTGAAGAGCCATCTGACTTTTTGAACCAAATCTATGACATTGGCAAAGGACCCATATAATTTTAAAATATAATCTGTGTTGAAGGTGGGGACTATAGGAAGACAAGCATCTCTATCAAATCAGTGTGACTAATGTCCCTGACACAACAACTTGGGCAGCTCATCAGAGCCCTCCCAGATCCAGGAGCCAGAATGGGCCAGGCCACTTGACGTGCCCTTAGTGACCAGCCCCACCCTCCCACATTCAACGTCATTCATGCCCATAAACTGGCCTCCTCCCAGGCCTCCTGCAGATACCACGTCTTCCGCCTCTTGGATTTTGCTCAGGCTGTACCCTCTTCTTCTGTTGATATCCTTCCTTGCCTCTGCTTCCCCAGCTCCTCCCACCAACAGGCCATCTGGGACAACTGTGCTCACCTGTCCCCAGCATAGCTCTGTAGCTACTTACTGGAGATTTGGGAGCTCTACTCAGCCTCTCCTGGGCCTTTACCTTTTTGCTCATGAGATTTGCATGAGAAGCCCTGAGGAGCTTGGTGGCAGGCCCACCTCTACTGTGTCATAGCTGAGGTCCTCTCTGTCTTCTCATCTGGAAAATCAAGAACTTCTGGCCTACTTGCCAGGGTGTTTGTGAAAGCAGTTGACGAGAGGTTTGGGAGAGAAACTGGTGCTAACCACCCATCTCCAGGCTCTCTGCCCCAGAGGGCCCCATCTCTCAGCAACAGCAGCAGTTTATAAAGTGTTCACAGAGTGTCTGACTCTCCCCTGGGGCATCCTTATCTCATTTAACTCCTTCGGAGGGCGGCCTATCCACCTTCCATAGGCGGAAACAGGCTCATCAAAGGCAGGTGTATTTGCATGTTCCTCTCTTCCATTAGACCACAAGTGGCCCAGAGGCAGGGAGAAGTGCACATTCACTTTCTCGGCAACATTGTGCACCAGAGCCAAAAGATGGAGGCCACCCAAGTGTCCATCATAAGCAAAATGAAGTATAACCACACAGTAGAATGTTTTTCAGCCTTAAATAGGAAGAAATTTTTGCCACCTGATACAGTACGAATGAGGGCATGAAATAAAGCAGTCGATAAAGGACAAATACCATGGGATTCTGCAGATATGAAGTACCTGGAGTAGTCAAATCTGTGGAGACAGGAAGCAAGATGGTGGTTACCAGGGGCTGGGAGAAGGGGGAGTGAGGAGTTAGTGTTTAGAGGGTCCAAAATTTTACTTTGGGGAAATGGAGAAGTTCTGGAAATGGATGGGAGTGATGATCATTCAACCATGTGAGTGTACTTGTCACTGCTGAAATGCATATTTAAAAATTGTTAAAATGATGAATTCTATGTTCTGTGTATTTTGCTACAATTACAAAAAGAAATTACAAAAAGAAAACTTTTATATGTAGCTAGAGATGTAAAGCAGAATATAGGTTGGTAGGTACCAGGGAGAGAGAAACAGATTTTTCTGGGAATAATGAAAACCTTTGGGTGTAGACAGAGATGATAGTTTCCCAAAGTTATGAATGTATTTAATGTCACTTCACAGCATGCTTATGAATGGTAAAGGTGATAAATATTATGTTTGGACATTTTAATACAATCAGAAGGAAAAGGCTGGGCTCCTCTATGCCTCTTTGATATCTTTGGATGCAGAGTGTCATGCAAGGTATAGCACGCAGTAGGTGCTTAGGGAATTGGTTGGTTTGAGTAGACATCTTTTGGAAAGCTGCCCATCATTCAGCTTGGGAGACAGCAAACACCATCAGGACTCTGACTTGAGTTATCTCTGTGCCACCTCTAGATTCCCTATGGACAAAAGTTTCAAGAATATGCAAGATTTCCCAAGACAGGGACCACAATAACTGCAGTAGCACACGGAGCAGCTATTCATTGCTGGACATTTTTTTACATGCCTATTATAATAGCTAACAATTATTGAGTAACTACTTGATGCTAGATACTATTCTAAACATTTTTAGGGACCTTACTGTTAAAATAACACCTCTTAGATTGTTAGTATTAGAATTTGTGTGTGTGTGTGTGTGTGTGTGTGTGTGTGTGTGTGTGTGTGTGTGTGTAGTGTGTGACTGAGACAACTGAGAGGTTGAGTAACTTACCAAAGGTCACATAGTCAAATTGTAGGGTTGATTGCTACAGTTGCCCCCCAGGTGATCTGATCTACCTAATGATGATAACAAGAGCTTCAGCAACCCTCTGATGTCCCCTGCATTTCCTCTATCCCTGCCCAGAATGAAAAGAGAAAACTTTCAAATGGAAACAGGAAAGAAAGAGGAAGGTTCAGAGGCAGGAGGCTGTAGTGTGGCTCCACATTGAGTGTTGATCCCATTGACTTGGTTTGAGGCCTGGCCAGGTGCTTTTTTGATTCGGTGGCCCAGGACAAGCTACTATAACTCTCTAATCCTCCATGTCCTCACCTGCAATGTGTCAATTGCAACAGTATCTGGCTTATGGAGTTTTATGGGGATTAAATCAATTAGTAAGTATAAACCTTTTTAGTGAGTGTGGTGCTGGGGTGAGCACCCACTGGTTGGGAGTTAGGTGTTTGCTCACCTACTTCCTGGAATGATCTTGGGCAACATTTCCTCCCAGAACCCTGCTGATCTCAGCTAGGAAACAGAATTACCCAAACCAGCCCCACAGGTCTGTCCCGAAGATTCAAGGAATACTGTTTCATACTAACATCTATTTATAACTTTAATGTGCTCTCCCAAAGCATCGGAGGCACCCAACAGCAATGCAAGATTATTTTCATTTGAAAAGAAAGAATTGGGGACTCAGAGAAAGGATGGCAAGAAAAAAGAAGAGCAGATGAGATCATTTTGTAAATGACCTGACCACCCTGGCATGTGTTCAGCACTCCATGAATTTTGTTGTCTTTGGGTTGTGATTTTTGGCCCCAGTGATCTGGACACCCAAGATATAACTAGTACAGGCTCATTCGGTGTTAGAGGGGAGAGGGATGTAGGCAGTCAAACCCAGCAGAGACAAGCTTAGAAGTTCTGGGTCCCATCTCAAGCTTCAGAGATGCTCAGATCTTAGTTTCATGATAAATTGGGCTTCTGAGTACAATTTCATTTGATGAAAGGGTACCACTACTAGATAAAAGAAAAAAAAAGAAGAGAAAGGAAAATAAAAGCAAGCAAAAAAGGCACTCATAATTCTAAATCCCTGATTTTACCGAGGCATATATTGGGATCCAACGAGAAAGCAAGTTAAAATATAACCGACCATTTATATCTCTTGGAGAGTTTTTCATGGGGAGAAATCTACCAATCACAAAATAAATCATTTATCAGTTTCTCTCCATTAGCAAACAAAGAGCATTTTCTATGTTCCCAGCCCCTGTGCTGGGATCTAAGACCTGAATGAGCCCTTTCTACCCTTTAGGAGCTCAGTCTCCAGGTGGAGTCAGAGGCACTTAGGTGCAGAGAGACAGGTACTGTCACAGGCTTGGAGTCCTTTGATATGGGCAAGATCGCCCAGGTTAGGGGCCCAGGGTTGCCTCACGAAGAGGAGAAGTCACGTCGAGGAAAAAGAATAGGCACTTGTCAGGCAGCCAGGGTGCTGAGAGTCCCCCTAGTTTTCAGATTTCAGTGCTGCCACCTCCCTGTCCTCTCTCCAGGCTAGAAGGAATGTGTGGGAAGGAGTACAGTCCACTTGCCCCTCCTGTATGCCAATGCCCCCAGCACAGAGAAGGAAAGGAAGCAGGGAGAGAGGGAGGAGGGAATTCTAGGCCGAAGGAAGAGCACATGCAAAACCAGAGGTAGAAAGCAACATGGTTCTGAGGACATTGAGTGGTTGGGGATGAAACTGGCCCCCAGCAGAGGACTCAAGTTAGATTAGACAGAGAAAGGCTGGATTCTGTTTTGTAGATAATAAGGAATCCAGGGTCTTCATTTTGGATTCCTACCTTAGAGTATTATTATGAATACAGAATAAAATGCTGCACAATGTCCATCTTACTTTGCAGCAAACGTTTGGAGAACTAAGGAACAAATAAAGTTGATGTGTCATGACTACTTCCTGCTAGACGAGCAGACTAAGGGCTTTATGGGCACAATATCATCTAACCTCGTGGCAGAGGGGACTGGTTCTTCTACCCGGAGGTGCAGACTTTATGTGACTTGTCCACAATCTTGGCCCAACTGGCAGAGCTGGCGTTCATACTCAGGTTTCTCTCACTTCAGAAACAGATCTCTTACCTGCTCTGCTCTTATGCCACACAAAACCGTTAACTGACAGTGTTTTAAACAACTCCGTTGAGATTCTATTTCCATCCCCCGAAATCACACTGTGGGAAAATCATGGGAATGAGACGATGGCCATCCTGGCTCATCTGCTAATGGTAATAACGGTGGGCAAGTCTCCTCTCCTCTCTGGACTGGGGGGCTGTGATCGATGTCTAGGCCACAGTTGGGGAGGACCCACGGATAATGTCCTGAAAGAAACTGCTGAAGAGTTGGATAGGCGAGGGGGAACTTGTAATTTCCTCATGTCTAGCTACTGGCCTCTGGCCCCCTGGCAGAGGCTTCCTGGGGCAGGTCCACTCAGCCCCTCCTTCTCTCCAGAGGGCATGCTTCCCAGGAGAGGTGCTGAGTGGAGGGGTCCCTGTACCCCTTGGTGGCAGCAGATGACGTCTACTTGCACCAGGTGGTCACTGTGCTGGAGGGCATGGTCATAGGACAATGATGCTGGCCTCTCCTCTCCCTGCTATTATAGGGGAAAACCAACACACAAACACCCCAAAACAACACCTCTGCTGGCCTTGAAGATTTACTTCACTCTCTCTGTACAGAGAAGACTTGCATTTCCTGGTGGCATGAAACATCAGAAACAACCAGAGGGCCAGGAACCCAAGTAGGTCAGAAGAAGAGGAAACCTCAACCCAGAACTCTTCCCGGCTGTGCAGGGCAGAGGTTAGCAGCGTGGGCTTAGCCGTCAGATGCCTGTGGCATGGGCTTTGTTCTGCCACCCACTAGCTGTGTGACCTGCTCGGGTCATTTAATGACTATCAGTTTCCTAATTTATAAGACATAGATGATAATGATACCTGTTTTGTGAGTCTATGTGAGGGACAAAGGCAGGTAAAGACAAAGGTTGGCCACGGGTTAAATAGGCAGTAAATCCATATTTGTGCTCAACCCAAAGCTGACCACTCTTGAGAACTTCTTGGTCTCCTCCTATCTCCACCTAATCCAGTTCTTCCAACTGTACTGAGCAGTGGCCAAATTCCAGGTCCTTCTGAGCTTTGGGTATGAAGGGATATAGAAGAAAAGGAATTCATAGTCTCAAGTTCCAAAAATCCTCATTGACCTTGCCACCTATATGCTAATAGCAAAAATGATGATGATGATGTTAATAAAAATAATAAATACTTTATGCCTTTTTTGTCAATAATTATATGCAGGCTCAGTGCTGGACACTACATTACCTTATTGCTAACATCCATCACAGCCCTTGGGGATATGTATAGATATTCCCATTGCTGAGGGAGCTGAGGCTGGAGGAGTGAGGACAATAAAGTTACTTGCCATTGGTTCTGCCGCTGAGAAGTGTACACCTCGGATTCCAACCCAGCTCCTCTAGGTTCTAAGGAATCTCTCTTTTTCCAAGTTGCCTTTATCTGAGCTCAAAGTTTTCACAACTGGGCTGGCACTTCTGAAGGATTTAGTCCCCCAACCATCCAGCGAGGCAGGCACCTTTATTCCCAGATCTATTTCCTGAATGAGGGTGCCAAGAGCAGGCTCAGAACGGGGGACCAGCCATAGCTCAGCTAGCAGGAGATGCTGTCTGTCTTAAGATCAAGCAAAAGGCAGCTCTGAGGCTGCCACTTGGTGAGGAGCCTTCTGCAGAGGCGAAAAATATGTGCAAACAAAACCAACAGCTTTCTTTATGTTCCCTAAAGTTGCTAAAAATGCCTGTGGGTTTGCACACAGGCAGACGCTATGCTCACAATGCTGGGTGGCTTCTGTCTTCTTGGCTCTGGCAAGAAGAGACCTGGCAGGTATTTCTCACATCTTTGTTAAACACACAATCAGACAAGGAAGGAGTTCCAAGGTAGTTCCAGGGTGTGGATTTCTGCCAAGTCTCCTTTTATTTGTTGTTACGTTAAGGGGAGAAAAAGAAAAGAAACGAAAGAAAAGAAAAGGTACCTCATGGATGAGCCTATGATCCCTGGGTAACTCTGGTGTGGTTAAAATGCATTTCCTATACTTGTGCTCAGATGGCCCTGCACCTAGTCTGAATTATTTTACCTGTAAGCTCTGTGACCTTGGCCAGCTGAGCCAATCCCAGGCTTCCCACCTGGCAATACTTTCTGCAGAAATGTAAGCTCTGCAGAGAGCCTGTCTGTCGTTTTTCTGCACTTCAGTGCCTAGAACAGTGCCTGGCACTGTGTCTCACTTAGTTGAATAAATGAATGAATGAATGAATGAGTTGCTATCTTATGGGGCTAAAAGACCATGAGTGTGAAATTGCTCCTGAAAATTGTTACACAAATGTAAGGATCTGTGATTGTCACAGAACGGTCTGGGTTCTATTAAAGAAATGTACTCAGTCCGACAGTGAGTGCTTTATGAGCTTTCACTTGGTCTAACATTGGGATACAAAGAAAAATGACACCGGGCCCTTCCCTCGCAGGCTCCAAGTTCAGTAGGAAGATACACAAGTAAATTAAGTCCTGCAAGACAGCCGAGGTAAGCATGGGCGCTGTGGGAACAGACAGGAGAGAGTGACTAATGCGCACTGCAAAAGGGTGGATCAGGGAACTTTCTGGAAGAGGCGTTCTGGGACCGTCCCAATTTCAAATCTATCATCAGACTTTTCCCAGCAAATTTGAGCCCCAGGGCCACTGGCTTCCATATTACCCTCCCTTCGGCCCTCCTGTTGTCATCTTCTATGCACATTTCCTGACAAACGACTTTCCTTCTTCCCACATGATGGATCAAAAAGCTGGACAAAACCCCCACCCCGGTTAGAGTGACTCCACCTACTCTGCTGCCCCCCCCCATGCAATTGACCATGACCTGAAAAAAAAACCTTCCAGACACAGTAACTGGCCTGGCGAGCCATTCACCCCCGACAATCAATGGACTACCGATCTACCCTCGTATCTTCTGAGCTCCGGCTCCCCCTTGTTCAGCGTCACTTCAGCTCAAGAGCTTGCTCCTACCTCACTGAGGAAATAGCAGCCCAAGTCTCCCCACTGTGACTGGTGAGAAGGGCAGGCCTCACTCTGCCTCAGGGCAGAGCTGACGGGAGACTTCCAGAGACATTCTCCCAGCAGACAGGACACTGGAAAGTCTGGAGGTGTGAGCGGGAGCACGTACCAGGGGAGAGTCAGCTGTGTCCCCTCGTTGACTCACTGGGCATGTGGCGGCCAAGGCTGGAGAAGGGAAAGCTGCCGAGGGGCAGAGAGGCAGGTGGACTGTAGTGAACTGGAGGGGCCATGGGGAGAAGGTAGGTGTTTAGGTGGACACTGAGGGAAATCACAGCGGGGTTTGTGGGCAGCACAGAACCCATAGTGGGAGACAGAGGGCAGGCCATGTCTTGTGAGGCCAACCGCCCCATATATGCCCTGACTTAGAAGAACAAGGCTTCCTGAAGAAGGTGATGTCCGCAGCCCAGCTGGCTCCTGGGCTGGCCCTCTTCTCCTGCTCCGTTTACCCTTGGCTTGCTTGATCCTCTGACAAATGTTCCTGAGAAGCAGTGGAAGGTTCTCCAAGGGGTACCGAGGGGGGAAGTTTGCATGGAGAAGTGGCAGCTTCTTCCCTCATGATAAGCACAAGAAGATGAAGCCAACAGAAATCACTTGTTCCAGTTGCCAGAATATGCTGACCGTGTAGGTGACTGGCAGTTAAAAAAAAAAAAAAAAAAACCAGTCTGAACACCCCTCAGGCATGGTGCTCGCATTCCACCGAGGGCTGAGGGGAGGTGAAAGAGGAAAACACCCAGGGTGTCTGGGTGGAGGTAGACGGAGAGGAAAAGAAAAGCAGAAGAGAAAAGAAGAAGCAAACAAAACACAGAGAACTGAGGGATGGGGGAGGTCAAGAAGGCCCTTACTGAGAAGGTGGCCCTGTGCTGCTTCCAAGGCGGGCAGGAAGGTACCTTGCAGCAGCAGCAGTGAGGAGCCAGTATGGCAGGGACCAAGGGAAGGGCAGGAGGAAAATGTGGGTCTGTAAGGTGCTGGGGAAGGGGAGGTAGATCACAGAGGACTTTCCGGGCCATTGTAACTCTGGCTTTCATTATTCGGAGCAGAGCTGGATCCTGAGCAGAGAGACTGACTTGATGGATTTGTGTTTTAACAGGGTCTTCCTGGGGACGGTGTGGAGAACAGAGTAAAGCGGGACAGAGCTGGGAGCAGGGAGCCCTGTTGTTGAAGATGTGACCATGATCCAGGTGACAGGCAATGGTGCCCAGACTTGGGTGACGGAGGTAGTATGGTCAAATCCTGAATATTTCTGGAAGGAAAACCAACAATGTTTACTGACAGATTGGAAAGGTGCTGAGAAAAGAAGAGAGAAGTGAAGAAGGTCCCCAAGGCCTTTTGTACCTGAGTAAACGGAAAGATTGAACTACTATTAGCTGAAGTGGGAAAGAAGCCATTTGGGATTGTTGGGGAAGGTAGGAGTCAGGAAACTGGTTTTTAACAGATTAAATTCAAGATGCCTAAAGACACCCACATGGAGGGATTGACTAGGCAGGGGAAAGCTGGGCTAGAAGACCATGTGGATGTCCACAGTATGAGTGGACAGGAGCATGGATGCTCTCACAGTGGAGGGAAATGCACGGAGGAAAAGAGGACCACGTACTGAACCCTGCGCCTCCAGGGTGGAGAGTTTGGGAAGATGGGGAGGAGCCACCAGTAGACACTGAGGAGAAGCCAGTGAGGTAGGAAAGGACCAAGAAGCTGTTGATCCTGAAAGCCAAGTGCAGAAAGAGCTTCATGGAGGAAGAGGTGATCAGCTGGGTCACATGCTGCTGCCTTGTTTTTTATATCAAGACTGAGACTTGACCAAGACTTGACTACTAGACTTACAGTGAAGGGTCTTGTGAACTTTAACAAGAGCAGTTTTAGAGGTGGGATGACGGCAAGAGCCCAGCCAGGGTTGATTTAAGAACAGGAGGGAAGAGAAGATTTGGAAATAGGGCATATATTCATGGAGCTTTGCTATAAAGAGGAGCAAATAAACAGGCTGGTAGCAGGAGGAGATTGTGCGCTCATCAAAAAGGTCTCGTGTGTGTGTGTGTGTGTGTGTGTGTGTGTGTGTGTGTGTGTGTGTGTGTGAGAACTGGCAGTGTGTTTGTATGCTGATAGAAATTATTTGTCTTAAAGACAAACACTGACGATATGGTCAGAAAGGAGAGAATTGCTGGAGCAATGACCTTGGCAGATGAGAGGGCTCGGGATCTGGTACCCAGTGGAGGAACAGGTGTTTGCTAGGCACACAGGTGTGCATCCCTAGTGGAAGAAGGTAGAGGGAGGCAGGGAGGTGTGCTCTTCGTCTCCACTCAGAGTCACAGAAACCCACACCTGCACAGCACGAATGATGTACCAGGTTCTCTTCTTAGTTGATTATATTTAGTAACTTCAAGTTGTCACAACCCTAGAAGGTAGATGCTGTTGCTGTGCCCATTTTACCTAGAGAATACTAAAGCCCAGAGATGTTAAGAATTTTTTCCCAAAGTCATATAAACTGTAAATGGTGCAGACTGACAGAAGGCCACTACTCACTTGTATCTGTATGAATGGAGGGGTGACTGGGGAGTGGGCGGGTAGAAGGGGGCTGCCTCATTTCGTGAGCACAGCCTGGGGTGTGCTAATTAGTCTCTCCCGAGACACCTACTCATTTGCAAAGCACTTTTCAGTCACTGGTTACTGAGTCAGGAGCCAGGGTACGTAGAGAGTAGAGCTGGTGCCAGTTTCCATCTTGGGCCATGGTGAAGTCTAGAAGTGTTGGTTCCTTCACATTGCTGTGTGTCTTCCAGGAACTCCCACATGGGATTGTTGGAGTCCTCTTTAGAGACATCTCTGGGATTCTGAGACATCTTTAGAGATAATGGGGATAATGGTCCTTAGTCTTCCTGTGGAGTTGAAGGAAAAGAGAAAAAAACTGGGGAAGCCATAGACCTCATTCTGATGCTGGCCAGCAGAAAGACCATGACCTCTGTCCTTTAGTTACTTCTGTCCTCATTCTCTGGGCCTCAGCTATAAAACCCCGGGGAGGCTAGGATGACATCCCATGACATCCCAAGATGGTCTTTATGGTTTGAATGTGAAATATCCCCCAAATATCCCTCATGTGAGACAATGCAAGAAGGTTTAGAGGAGAAATGATTGGGTTATGAGAGATCCCAGTTATTTGGAGGAGGTGGGTCCCTCGGGGCGTGCTTTTGGGGTATCTGGCAAGTGAGTCTCTCTGTCTGCTTCCTGATAATCATGTGAGCTGCTTCCCTCTGCCACACTCTTCTGCCATGATGTTCTGTCTCGTCTTGAGCCCTGAGGAATGGAGCCAGCCTTCTATGGATTGAAACTTCTGGAACCATAAGCCCCTAAATAAACTTTTCTGTCTCTACAATTGTTCTGGTCAGGTCTTTTAGTCACAGCAGTGACAAAAATCTAACTAAACCAGTCTTGAACCTTCCATCAACATAATACTTCACGAGTATATGTGTGTATAACTGGCAGCGCTCAGAGCACCAGGGACACAACAATGGGGACAGCCTCTGACTTTGTGGAGATGGCAATCCCTGGGAGGAGGATCAACTGTGACATTTCTGAGTATTATGACATACACTCTTCTAAGCATTGCACGTACATGGTTTCACATTTGATCCACGTAACAGTCGTTACAAGTGGGTTCTTTCTTAGCTCCATTTGCCTATTGTGGAAACTGAAGCTCAGAAATGAAAAATGCCATTGGCATCACAGTACTGCAGAGGATTCTCCTTCTTTCTCATAAAACTAGGGAACTGTCAAACCAGGTGCCCTCCAAGCCTTTCTGATTGCTCCTTTCTCTCAGCAAATAATAATTATATATTTTTCTACCATCAATCTACATAGCAAATACTAGTAAAGATTAATTTCTTAAATGAGGCAAAATTAAATGTACATAGATTTAGTATAAAAGTGTCATTGAGCTCTTAGAGATCCCTTACCCCCTGGTTTTTTTTACAGGGGAGGACAGTGAAGGCCAGAGAGGCCAAGCAACTTATTCAAACTGCTCCGTTGGGAGACCTGCCCCAGGTGACATAGGACAATGTTTGGCAACAGTTCTCACTGTCATATCTTATGTATGGGAAGTTGGGTTGTGCTACTAGCATCTAGTGAGTAGGGGCCAGGGATGCTACTGACAATGACCAGGATGGTCCCCATAACAACGAATTATCCAGGCCAAAATGTCCGAGAAACCCTGGTCTAGACTATAAAACTTGGGCTAAAATTAGATAAATACACGGTATCGGGAGCCAGATGACTTGAGTTTGAATCTGCGCTCTACCACTATCCAGAGACTGGACAAGTTACTTAACCTCTGACCTTCAGTTTTTAATACTAAAAGGAGGTTAATAATACCACAATGAGGAGGCTGTGGCATTTAATGAGAAACTTTCTTCATGAAAGGCCACAGGTTAATTTTCACCTTGTTCTCCCATGCTCTTAAGTGACCTTAACTCTTTGGTGAAGTTTACTTATTTCCCAGAGTGATTCAGAGGGTAGGTTGAAAGCCATGAAGGTTTGGGAGCCACAGAAGCAGGCATACCGAATGCTGAAGATGTAGTCCAATAGGAATGAACAACTCCAAAGGCCTGTTTGGGTCATTTGGAGACCCTGAGGCAGAAACCAGCTTAGGGTGTGAGCATTAGTGACAAGGGTAAATTCCAGTTCATGTATAGGAAGCATCTGCAGTTTCACTGCTGCTCCAGCCCCACCTGAAACGTGCTATTTCACCTCTTGGGGATCTTTCCCTTTCCATTCCTGACCATCATTGGCAAAAAGACACGTAATCCTTTACCATCAGGCATCCCAGGTACAGAGAGAGCACTATAAAGGAGGTGTTCAATACTGCCTGAGAATAGAAAGAGGATTTGGGAAAAGGATTCTTGGAGGAGCTTAAAGGCTCCCTCCCCCACCCATCTCTGACCAGGTTAGATGTTTTCATACCAGGCTGTCAATAGACTATAAGCACCATGTGGTCAGGGACTTCTATTTTTCCCCCTGATGCAGCCACAGAGCCTAAAAATGGCTAGTACACAGTGGGCACTCAATAAGTATTTTTGGAATGACTCAAAAGCATTTTGAAAGATGACTAGGGATTGGATGAGTGGACCTAGAAGGGAAGGGAAGGCCATTCCAAGCACCGGGAACAGAATGAAGAAAGGCAGAAGAATGATGAAATTGTGAAGGATACAGGAGGAAATGATACCTGGGAGAGACGGTGAGTCAGTCTGCAGGGCAGGTGGGACCATGGGGGAAGGTGGGAGAGGCCCTGTGAGTGCGTGGCAAGGCATTTGAAGTTGTCTTAGGGATAGAAGACCTCTTTTTTTGCAGGAAAAAGTTTGATCAGGAATGCATCTAGGCAGCATTTCTTTGGCAATTGTTACCAAGTGCCTATTAAGTGCTGGCTCTGTGCTGGCCCCTGGTTCTTGGGAAGGTTGAGTTAACCCAGAAGAAAGAGCTGGGACCAGCAATGATGAGGATGCAACTCAGCACATGGGCTCACACACGTGCTGCACGCTGCTAGCCACCTGGTGGGAATCGGCTGAGGGGTGCTGCGAGGGAGAAGGATGGGGCAAAGAGGACTCCAGCTTATATCATAGTAACTGACAGAGTGCTGTAGTCAACAGTGAAACAGAAGCTACAAAAGGAAAAGAGTTTCAGCAGAAAGGGCTTGTGTGACTTTTGGGAGCCTCAGTTATTATTCTTAAATGATGTTGTCATGGTTTTATACCAGGCCTGGATTATATACTTTCATTTCATTTTTCCTTTATAAGAACCCTGCAAAGGAGATATTATCTTCCTCAATTTACAAATGAGAAAACTAAGTCGCAGAAGTTAAAATGGTTTGTCTAATGCCAGCTGTGCTTCCAATACTTTGCATGGGACTGGGGGAACCGATAGCACTTTGGGTTTGGAGCTGGAAGGCAGGTTGATTGACAGGTCAAGGGAAGAGTGTTCTGAGTGTTGGGGAGAAATCATAGGTCTCATATCTGCAGATGTCTGGGACTTTACCCCTGGTGCCACCTGCAACTTCAATCCCAGGGACTGGCTACTTTCCTGCCCCACCCATGGGATGGGTGGAGAGGCTGAGTCAGGGCTGCTGCTGAGGATGCTGTCTGGAGAGGAGGAACATCACTGTCTGATTGTCTGACTGTCTGGGGCTCCAGGGAAAACTGCCTGGAGGTGGGGGAGGTTGCATGTCAACTGCTCATGTAGCCAGGAGAATGAATGGATGGAGGTTCCAGAAGAGGAGTCCCTGCCTCATCTCCCCCAGACTTTCTCATTGACTCCTCCATGCTTTCCTCCATGTAGCCGAGGATGGTGAAATGGTGGCCTGGTTGATGAGCTTCAGCCTGGTCCTCCTACTTTCCCGACTTTGGTCAGTGGGTGGACCTGGGTTGGTGAGCAAGAGACAGCACAGGGAGGAGGAGCTATTTGGGATAGAAGAACAGGCTGGCCTAATTGACCTTTCAAATCCCCTTTCTCCAGGCCCCAGGTCTCTTCTTACTAGGAATGAATAAATGAATGAATGAATGATCAACCTTTACTGGTCTAAGAATGTCACTCATACCTATGCCCTCTAATTCCCATAGTAAGGAAGTAGAAACCAACAGCTAAATCCAGGAGGAAAAATGATGAGAAATGGCACCTGCAGATAAATTTGGGAAAATTAATTGAGAAAGTTCCTACCTGGTTGCTTTTGTTTTCTCTCTGAAGGCTGAGGATTTGGTGGGATAAAGGCTGATGTTTGGAGACACTACCGCCCAGAAGGGAAGGGATCTGATTGGGAATTTGCAGACACATTGGAAGGTAGTGCATGACCCCTATAATTTTTTGGTGGATAAGAGTAATAGCTGGCCAGGTACAGTGGTACATGCCTATAATCCCAGTGGCTCAGGAGGCTGAGACAGGAGGATCACAAGTTCAAAGCCAGCCTTAGCAAAAGGGAGGCTCTCAGCAACTCAGTGAGTCCCTGTCTCTAAATAAAATACAAACTAAGGCTGGGGATGCGGCTCAGTGGTCAAGTGCCCTAAGTTCAATCCCCAGTCCCCCCCCAACCCCCTGCACAAAAAGAATAATAGCTAATGTTTCTGAAATTATTACTACAGACCCAGCCCTGAGTTCTGTGCTCTATTTACACGACCTCTTGCATCTTCCCATCCAGGCCATGCCACAGGGATATTTAAGCTTAAGGAGCTTTCCAAACACACGGCTTATTTCTTGCTCATGTTATACGTCCACCCATCAAAGTGGCAGGAAAGAGCTATGATGATTTGCACATCTGAAAGGCCAAGAAGTTCTGAAAGACTGAGAAGGAAAGGAAGGAGGGGTCCAGAGCCTGGAATTCAGGCAGAGGTCAAAGAGCCAGTCTAGAGAAAGCCCTGGAAAGATAAAAGGGAGGGGTCAGAGAGCAGGCGCCCTGCTATTTGAGATTTCAGAGGTGGAGCAGTAGCCAACCAAGATAAAAGCCAGGTGTGGTTGAGTGTGGGTGGCTGGAGTCAGTAAAGGCAAAGGTCCTGGAGCTGAGGAGGTCAAAGGGACAACAGATGGAGGCTTGCTGCTCTTCTTGGGGAAAAAGTCCATGGAAGGATATTGCAGCTTCCTGGGTGTATATATGTTATAAGGATATGTTTGGAAGTGGTGTTCCTTAGTGGTCAAACATGGAAACAAAAATATAAGACCTTAAAGAGAGGTATGCATGAAGCCCGCAACCCTCTACAGTAGAAAATTGGAGAAATGCTGGATGTGGAGGAGCCACCTGAAGTCATAGGTGACAGCAACCACGAGGACTAGAGATGCCAACAGCTGAGGACTGGTACCTTCTATATTTCCATTCAATGATAATGATAGTAATATCTAGCAGGGCACTAGAGCTTGATATATGCTAGCTTATGTTCCAAACACTTAACATGTGTAGCTATTTCAGTTCTCTCAGGATGCCCTGCAAGGATGTATCATTTTTTCTTTCTACCTTAGAGATGAAGAAAAAGAAGTGCAGAGGTTTTGGAACTTGGCCAAGGTTGGATTCCTAGCATATGTCACAAGTGGGATCTGGACTCAGGTGAACTGGCTTTATAGCCCCTGGTGTTCAGTGCTGTATTAGTAGCTACACCCTGGCTCAGTCCAACAGGAGTGAGCATCAGCAATGCCCGGGTGGGGTGGAGTAGGGGTGGGGGCTCATTAAAGCAGAATGTTGGGTCCCTCCCCTAGAGTTTCTGATTTAATTGTTCTGAGGTGGAGCCCAAGAATTTTCACTTCTAGTTCCCTGATGATCCTTGAGTTTCTGGTCCCAAGACTACACTCTAGGAACTTCTGTTCCACTTCATGGTAACTGAGAAATAGGCACACCCCACATCTGTCGAGGGCACAGTGAGTTCAGCATTGCTTTCCAAGCATGGATAAAAATGTGTGGTAGCGTGTGTGAGTGTGTGTGTGTACGTCTGTCATAGGAGCATGGAGGATTAAGGGTTAGGTAGCACTTGGGGACAAAATAGAAGCCAAATCTGCTTCTTGACCTGAGGTTATAGGGGTATGGCACAATGAACCATCCTCATGGAGAGATCACGATACAGTTCTGCTAAAGGTCCAGAGACAGAGGCATGCAGAGCAATGGGTTTGTAAGTGGAGTGTGTTCAGCACAGTTCTGAGGACCCCAAGGGCACAGCGGGAAGAGGGAGCAAAGGAGTCGAGTTGGCAGCAACAGACAAGAATGTGCTGAGCCGGGCTGTTAGGAAGGAAGGCTATAGTTGTTTGATGATAATAACTTTGAACACAGAGGTGCAAACAGGAGGGCCCCGAAGGTCTTCCTGAAGTTGCTGCTCTTCCTTCCACTTCCAGAGTGCCCCCAGGGGACAGTGATCACGGTAAGATACAGCTGGTCCCTGAAAAGAAGTCAAAGAGCTTTGAGGCCTCTCAGGGAAAAGGAAGAGAGAGAACTTCGGAGCCAGTCAAAATCAGGTGTCAACCTCTGCAGAGCTGGTTTTCCAAAGTTTAAAGTCACTAGTAATCATCCACTCTTCTCATTCATGGCCTTTCCGTGAGCATGTGGGGCCACCTCAGTTCCCCAGCCACCGTCTCTCCTGCAGCCTCTGGTCCAGCTTAATGAAGAACTCTGCCAGTCGATGAGTCTCAATCACCTCTAATTGGGCCCCAGCTGTGTTTTCTCTTGACAAGGACCCCTTTATGGCACCTCTAAAATGCAGGACATGAAACCTAACAGCTTCAGGGTTACATGATCACCAAACCAGGAACACTTGTGTTCACAAACGGAGAGTGCATCTCCATGTTCCAGAAAATATTTTTGAAAAGCAGGGAGGAAGGGAATTGAACAGCAAATTCTTCATTTGTTTAGGTTCTGAATATGAACGTTGATTGTGGCTTTGCATAATCCCAGGTGTTGGGGCATAAAGACTTGAGAAGTTTCCTGGCAGAAATGTGAGACATGAAAATTTGAACCATGAATGGCTCCATTTATGAAAAGTCTCCAGTGATTGACAGAATGGCTATTAGTAGCTAATACTGGTTGAGCTCTTCATATGGAATTAACTCTGTTCAAGGCACTTGACATGGGTTATCTGGCTTAAACCTGGCAAAATATTTCTGAGCTGGGTATGAACGCCCTCACCATTTTCAAAGATGAGGGCCAGGCAGGTGATATAACTTATATTCAAAGTCAAGCCATTCGCCATTAAGTGGCTGAAATAAAACAGAAACTCAGATTTATCTAATGCCAAAATTCCTTTTGGCTTCTCTCTAACTAAACAATGCAATGGGCTTGTGGACCTAAAGTGCTCTGTTTGCAACAACTGCAATATCAACAATGACCTCTCACATCGTATAGAGCTTCAGTCATAAGTTCTTTAAGGATTGCTCTCATGTGATATGATAACTCTGTGAGATAAACAGAAGAATTACCATAATCCCATAATATAAAGGAGGGAACCAAGGTACTAGGAGGCTGGATTATTTACCCAGGTGAACACTGCCAGTAAAGAGTGAAGTATGATCTTTCTGACTCCTACTCCCAATCCACCCTCCCAATGAAACAGACAATTACACATATTACAACCATTCATTCATCCACTTATTTATATTATACTTTCTGTTTCCCTATCCTTACTCTTTTTTTTTTTTTTTTTGTATATATATGTATCTACTCGGGTGCTATATGTCTCCTCTCTGGGATGTAAACTTCGGGCAAAAAAGACCTTGTCTTTTTTGACGATTATATTTTCAGGCCCAAAACTGTGCCTAAACTTAGGAGGTTCTTAATGAATATTGTTAAATTCAGTCAAACAAATATTGATCCATTCACGCAATGAACACTGATTGAACATCCACTATGTACCAAGCACAATTAGGTTTGATGGATACTACAGTGTACCAGACAGACGTGGTTTACCTCTCCATAGTGTTCTCATTCCAGTGGAGGGGGAGGAGTGGGACTTACAGATCAGTAAATGAGAGCATTACTGACTGGGATTTGAGGCAAGTGGGACTTATCAGAGGGATGTGACACAAAGTTCTTGTCCTAGAGCTGTTCACATGCTAACAGGGCTGGCCTCAAGTGAGTGGTGGGGTTTGGCAAACTGAGAGGCATCACACCTGGAGCAGGAGGTTTGGGTGGGGTGCTGGGGGCATCCCAAGGGGACAGGTCTGTGTGATTTTAAAGACAAGTAGGAGTTATCTAGGAAAGAGGTGGGGGAGAATACAGGCCTGTGAGGACAGGTGGCCAGAGTCCAGCTGGCCCAGTGCCAGGGATGACAGCCTAGCATGTGGGGTGGTGAGAAAAAGAAAAAGGGGAAAAGGTAGGGGAACGAGCCAAGTATGGCTTGGGTCTAAAAGTGCCATGTTGGGATGCTTTGTTTTTCCTGTTTACAGGGCTGGGTGCAGACATTTGATCCAACATAAAGCTAGGTGTTATATGAAGGCATTTTATAGTTATACTTAGCATCTTCTATCAATTGACTCTGAAGAACAGAGACTCTACCCAATTATCCTCAACCAGTTGTTTAATAGGACTTTAAAAATAAAGCAGGCCTAGCTGGACACCGTGGTGCATGCCTGTAATCCCAGCAACTTGGGAAGTTGAGGCAGGAAAATTGCAAGTTAGAGAGCAGCCTCAGCAACTTAGCAAGACCCTGTCTCAAAAAAAGGACTTGGGGATGTGGGTTCAATCCCCGGGATAAGAAGGAGGAGGAAAAAGAAGAGAGAGAAGGAATTCTACCTGTGGACCTCAGCCTCAGCCCCAGTCCTAAAGGTTTCCAGCTGACCAGCTATGGTGGGTTTACACAAAGGAGTAGCAGAACCTCATTGGCATTGTTAAAGAATGGCTCTGGCTGCTGTCCAAGTGGACTGGAAGGGGCAAGACTAAAGGCTGGTAGACCAGGTTGGAAGCAATGGCCCCAATTAAGTCACAACAATCAGAATGGTGGCCTGGAGAGGAGGGACCAATTCGAGTGATATTACAAAGAAAGATTTCTCGGGGCTCGGTGTCCCACTATACGTGGAGGGTGAGGGAAAAGGGGGTTGTGATGAGCCCCTGACTGTGGACATCTGGTAGATGGAACATAATTGCCATGGGAGCAGGAACTACATTCTCTTCCTTGCAGATCAGTAGAATAAATAGTGGTGCCGTTCTCTAACACGCAGATCATAGTTTGGCTATCTGGTAGTGGAGGTAAGACACACTATGTTGTTTGGGTGGCAATTTGAATATGCAGAATTTGATAAGGCTGTCAGACTCCCAGGTCCAGGGTCCAGAGTTGGAGAAAGTGTCTGAGTGCAGGAGAAAACTGTGGGGATAGAGGCTAAGCAATGAGAGTGAGATAGAGTGTGTGTGTGTGTGTGTGTGTGTGTGTGTGTGTGTGTGTGTGTGTGTGTAAAGAGGAGGCTGGGCACTGAATCTTGGAGAAATTGTACCATGTAAGGATTGGAGCAGGGAGAGCATCCCCAAAAGGAGAGGGAGGAGGAAAATCTAGAGACTACAGGGGTTTCCTTGAGGTGGAGAGGACCGAGGACACTGCAGACACTTAGGGCAGGCGTGGGAAGCAAGGCAGGGGAGGCGGCACCTCCCATGGTCTCTCCCAGTTTTCCTTCCAGCTAATTGACGGTTCATTTTCACCCTATTTTAAAGGGCCTGTAACAGGCACAGAGAGAGGAAGTTGGTTCAAAGTCATCACACCGCCTCTGGGGACTGTGCTATGAGACAACAGCTGTTCAGACCACAGGTTACCTTTTATGACGAGACAGGATGCAGACTTTGCAAAGAATGGTTGTACAGGGTGGGGCGCAGGCCCTGTCCAGGCTGATCACTGCAACGTGCAGGGCAAGAGTCTCCAGGGCGTGCGGGAACATTTTCTCAAGGGGAACCACCTTCCCTTGAAACAGCTTGTTCTGCTGACTTGACAGGAGAGAGGAATGGGGACTCCTCAGTCCCGGGCCGCCTGCCAAAGCACGGAGCAGAGACACAGGGAGGCGGGGTCTGGATGCAGTCTCCAGGCCTGAGTGGGCCATGCCAGCTCTTCTCCCTTCTCAGGGAGGAGGGGAGGCTGCATGCCTGGGGTTTTGTTTGTTCTTAACTGACATTAACTGAGCCCTTGCTATGGGCAGGGCTCTGTCTGCATCATATTTTGGACTTGAGTTTGCTTCATCCTCACGAATTCTATAAAGAATATACACTGCTGTGCTTATTTAAGGATGAAGAACTAAGGCACAGAGAGGCAACGTCCTGGTTCAAGCCTTCACAGATAGCTTTTAGCCCTTGAGTGTGTGGATGGACAACTACTTAGCCCTGGAGTTTAGAATCAAATAATCGATAGGGTGGGGAGGGGGGTTAGGTCAGGCTTCGCTCTCTGGCTCTGGAACATTAGGTAAATTGCATCACCTCTCTGAGACTCAGTTTCTTCATCTGTAAAACGGACATTAATGTTGCCCCCTCCCAGAAGATAGAAGAAAACAAAAAAGTCTCATGGAGACTGTCCATTCTGGAATTATCCTTCCCCTTTCTTTTCTTTTGAGGAAGATTTTGCCTGAACCTTAGGTTGGGAGGTAAGGGCAAGAGCTCTGGATTCCATATCAGATCCGTGGCAGTATAATGGGCTTCGATGTCTACTAGTCATTTGATTTCGTTTTCAAGTCGTTTTCCCTCTGTAAGTTCTCAGTTTTCCCAAACCTAATATATGGGAAGATCAACTTGGGCTAGGATGGCCCTTGAGTCCCAGCGACCCTCTCCATCCTATGCAGACATCACAGATTGGCCAGAATGGCACCTGAGAACCCTCATCAATGGGCTTCCTAGAGTTTGACTATGGCCAGGTTGTAGTTGCACCATGGGATAAGTTACAGCATCTCAACAAGGTATTTTCTGTCCCACAAAGCCCTCTGATACAGGTAACAGATTCATCTTGGTATATATTTGCTTTACTAAGGATAAATTCTTCTAGTTTATATAGTATAGGTTCATTTTTTTTTTTTTTACCAGCAAGCACACATAAATTTGCTGTTGTGGTTTTATATACAGGTTTTGTTCTGTTTTAAGTCAGGTAGGGTAAAGATGAATAAGCCTGGGACCGAGAGTTGATCTGCATATTCAAAGTAACAGGAAAAGGGACACTCAGTGTGAGGGAGGATTCTTTAACCCCAATATACTAACGAGAATACTGTGTACAGGGAAATGAATCAGCTAAGTGACGGAAACGGCTGAGGTTCAAACCCAAGCAGGTCACCTCCAGAGCTGACATGCTTCAAATGCAAAAATCTATGTACATAGCCCCCAAATGATTACTGAATGTCCACTTGACACCAGGTCCTGTTTTCAAGGCTGTGAACAAAGTTTTCAATAGTGAACCAAGTTGCCCAAATGCCTTGCTCTCATGGAACTTATAGACACATTTACTGGCACCTGTTATACACCTCATGCTTTACCAGTGCTGAGACAGTGAGGCACGATGTCAATGGTGCTATTGACATTGACTGGAACATGTATTTGAATCTTAGCTCGATGGCTTCTTATCCGTGAGGAAAGTCACCCTTTCCCTTTGTTCTTAAATTCCCTGAAACATGAGAATAATAACGGCTACTTCCAAAAGTTCCTGTGAGGTTCAAGCAAGATGATATTTATAAAGCCTGCAATACTACAAATTTTAGATGCTTAATAAATTGTAATTAGTATTAGTATTAGTATGAAGTTGGTGCTATTTTGTTCACTGGCACAGATGAAAATGGAGTCTTGGAGAGTTTAACTCTCAGAGAGTTTAGATAATGTTCCCAAGGACATGCAGCTAGCCCTTGGTAGAACTGACATTCAAGTCCAGAACTACTCCACTCCATTGCCCATATGTAACGCCGTGACCACATGTTTTCCAAACTCACAATTGGGCTAGCTGCGAGGCGACAAAAACCGTGTTCCTCTTTGGCATCTTATGCAACAAACCATATGGACCCTCGAGCTCTTACATAACGGGCCCAATGCTAACAAGAGGAAGTTTAACAACAACACAAAAAACAGATCACATTCACAACAGACCACCATATGTTCCCCCGTTCCCTGACAGCAGCCGTCCCAACTCCTACTTAAGCGCCCACAGAAATCTTCTCGCCGAAAACAGTTTTATTCCCAAGTGACTCAAAAGATTGATGCCTTTATAAAAAGAAGGGGGGACGATTCTGCACATCTTCAAAAGAAATGAGTCTTATTAACTCCTTCGGAAAACCCAGAAACCCTCAGCCTCCATTCTTTCGTCTTTGCTTGGAACCTGGTGGCTTCTCTGGAGACAGCATGGCCTCTGTGGCACACAGCTCACTTTCCTGAGGGAAGCTGATGACGATTCCTAGTTTCCACAGCCACAAGCCAAAGAACCCAGGTTCTTGGGCACGAACCCAGGTTCATTCTGCTTCTCCTGGTCTTGGACTCTTTTGTATCTTGGTGAGTTTGAGCTCAGCTCAGGAGCCTCAAGTTTGCTGAGGGCTTTCTAGAAGTCAAATCTAGAAGGCTAGTTTGAACTGTGAACTTCATGTGTGCAGTAGAGGATCCTACGGATAGCTCCATGCCAGGCCCCAACTTCCTACTCTATGATCTTTTACCCAGTTTCCTGCCTCCATCAGCCCTCTGTCCATCCCCCACCCAGCAGCCAGAGCATTCCTGCTACTGTGTGAATCTCGTAGTGACTCCATTCCATAACTCATGTCACTGAGTCCTTGGGCTGGGAGGAAGGACTTCCCCTTCCAGGTGGGCCCTGTGTTCCTGCACATTCTTCCTCCTCACCTCCCTGGCACCCTCTTCCCCTCACCCTCTGAGCCCTAGCTGTGGTGGCATCCTTTCCATGCCTGTGGCTTTGCACTTGCTCTTCCTCTGCTTGACCTATTGTCCCCCTTCCACTCAACTTCATCATCACCTCCCAGAGAAGCTCCCCTGTCCTCCTTGGTCCTAATTCAGTGGCTGGTTGAGATGTGACTCCTTCCACAGCTCTGATCTCAACTGGTCGTGAGCCTCCTAAGTACCAGAGATTTACAGGCATCATGATTTGTGCATTGTCCCTTTCTTCTACTTGGTCTATAAGCTCCATGACAGTAAGGCCAAAAGAGAGCATGGAGCAGATTGTTGGATATGCAGAGAAATGAAGAGGTCAAGAAGAGAGCACAGGCCAAGGGGAGCAAGAGTCCAGCCTGGTATAGCAGCCTGCCATACGCAGCTGAGCAGCAGGACACTGACCCTGAGTAGCAGCAACAGCAGCAGCAGCTACAGCAGAGGGGTCTCATGCTCTTAAGAGAGATTCCTTGTGCTATAGTAATGAATCACCAAGAACTTACCACAGGTAGCAAGTAGACCTCCCCCAAGGGAAACATAGACTGCAAGCATGACTTCAAAAGCTCAGTGACCTCAGCCATCTGTGGCCAGCAAAATTGAGGTCAGTAAAACCCAAATACTGACCACTATGGGAGTCCATACCAACTTAATAAGTTATATGGTATAATCCTAGGTCCCCATCCTCTGGCCTAGCTTTGAGCTCAGCCAATGGACATTTCACTTTTCTCTAGCTGTCTCTTTTGGTGGATTTCATAGTCCAGAGACAAAGATAAGAGACCGACCAGCACTGGGGAACCACATAGCAAAATTATAGATGCATCCAGGAGTGGTGGCACACCCATGCAATCCCAGTGACTCTGGAGGCTGAGGCAGGAGGATCACAAGTTTGAGGTCAGCCTAGGCAACATAGCAAGATACTATCTCAAAAAAATGTGGGGGTAGGGGCTAGGGATATAGCTCAGGGATAGAGCACCCTGGATTCAATCCCAAAGACTGGGAATAAAATGATTGCAGATGCAGAGCCCTGAAGAAAGCAGCTAACTCCTCACCTCTTTACCAGAGTGAATTCAACTGAACCCAACTCCACAATCAAGGAGAGAGCGATATTCATCGCTGAGGCAGAAGAGAGATGGTGAGCAGGATAGAGCCCTCCTTTTCAGAAAGTCATCCAGTGAGCAGGGGCAGAGGTGAAGATGGAAATATAAACAAATTGTTATCAAAGGAAAGAAAATGTCACAGAAACACAGTGAGGAGGGGGCTCATGATTAGAGGGGAGAAGAAATGGGAGAATAATGAAGGGACTATAATATTTTTAGGCAGTGGGTGTGTACCAGGCTGAGGAAGATGTTCAGGGGTGGGGTAGAAGGGCATGGTTAGTGCTGAGGACAAGGCCCTGTAGCCTGCCTGGAGAGCAGTAGGAAGGCACTCTGACCTTTAAAGAGGCTCTGGAGACAGCAGGCACAAACACAGGACTCTGGGAGCCTGCTCCATTGGACAAGGTAAGGATAAGTCTTTAGATAGAGGAAGGACATCCATAAAAACATAAGTCTTTCCCATATCGGCCTGACTCGCATCTCACTTCATTCAGGCCTCCACTCACATAGCCTCCCCTGGGAGAACACTCTGTCTCGAAAGGCAGCCCACACCCAGCTTTATTCTTCTGCATGGCTCCTCTCCTTCCTGGCATGATTCCATACATGTTTGTGCTCATCTTCATATCACATGCTTATTATCTGGATCCCTCATCAATTTTGGCTCACTCTTGTATTGGCAGCTCTGGGCACATTGCCAGGAATGGCAGCTGTCTGTACATAATTGAATGAAGAATGGATGAAGGATGGATGGATGGATGGATGGATGAAGTTTTTGTGCATTAGGAGAGCCCTGGAATCATAGCACTGAGGTATAAGGTGCCTGTCCTTTATTCCCAGACTGTATAATTTGTATCATTTCTCTGAGCCTCAGTTTCCTCATTTGGGAACTGAGGTTTAAGAGTAACACTCACCTGCCTATCACATAGCAATGTTGTGATGCTCCAATAAGAAAATGTCTGCAACGGCTTTTCATAAACCACCAATGTAATTCAAATGTAACTAACACTGTTCATTAGACTTCAGAAAGAAAAGGAGTAGGAATTAGTAGGATTTAGGAGAGGGCAGAGATCAGTTGTCTCTAATTCTCCTCCCACCATCTGCTTTTATGTGACTCCGAGCAAGATGCCCAACAGCTTCAGCTGTAGAATGGGAAGAAGATCTTTCTAAACTCAAGGTTGGTTTTGGGCCAAAGCACCTTCAAAATCCTTTTCTGTGCTGATGGCTGACGTTGAAATGACAGCCCCCAGTTAACTGTGCTTTTTAAGATCCTTTCCCACAGCTCAACTCCTTAACTCCTAGTCCACGTCTCATGGGTGGGCAACACAGGATTCACGACTTTTCAGTCCTGGACATAGGCAGAACCACCCAGCGGCCTGGCCCCTGTAGCTGACTGACCTCCACTCCTGCGGTGAACAAGATGGGGATGTGCTGGGGTCTCCCTTTGCCAGTCTCATCTCCACTCAGCTTCTGCCGCCCTTCCCCCCACCCCCCGCAAAACACATAAAATTAACTATTATGATTAATTCCTTTCATGTCTCTCCATATTTCCTATGTATACATATGTAAGTACAAATACATATTCTTATTTTTCCCTGTAATTGTTACTCCTAAGTATTGTAGCATGATATAAATAGTGTTTTATTTAGCAGTATAACTTGAGGTTTCAAAATCAGCATGTGAGTTCTCTTATTCTTTCTTTATAGTACTCTACTGGATGAACACATCATACTGATTTTACCAAACTCCCTTTCATGAATGTTTACCCTGATTATAATCGTTTATTATTACAAATAATGCTACTATAAAGCCTTGTACATTGGCCATTTTATAGATTGCTGGGTGGATAATTCCCAGAAGTATGATTGCTGAATCATTTGTAATTTTGATAAATATTCAAAATCACATCCCCCGGTGATGGTTATATTAGTTTGACAGGACTTCTGGAAAAAATACCGTAGACTGGATGGCTGAAACAAAACAAATTTATATCATCACTTCCGGGCTTTACTTTGATAAGTTGCATTTTCTTCAAAAATTCATTTCATCTAGATTTTTAGAAAATATCTTTGCAAAGAAGCTTCTTCTTATTATTTCATTCTTGTGTTTCTTGGTTTACCCTCCTCTTTCTTATTATAGGTAATTGCTCTTTCTCTCCCCTAGAAAGATGATTAGATAAGCTAACTGGTTCATCCACTTCATTAACTTTTTTATTTAAAAAAAAAGTCTTCATTATGATATCTTTATTTATTCTGCTTTTTCTGTTTTCTGATTTATTTTTTCATTTTTTTCTTCCTTAATCTATTTTCTTCTTCCAATAGTTTGCTTAGTTGATCTTTCATTTTTTAACTTTTGATATATGCTTGGTCTATATTTTTCTCTACTTATTTATCGATGTCAACATTGAGGCATGAATTTTCCTGAGACTGTTTATTACAGTATTCCATGGCTTTAATACATAATATTTTCCTTATGTTGTTTAAAAAAATTCCATCTAAATTAAGCTATTAAGCTGAAGTATATACCTCTCCAAATTAATTTTAATCTTATTATAAATATATAATTTTATTGCTTTGTTGAGAATATCATAAGTATAATATAATACCATGTTTCTTATGATGTTGAGCATCTTCTCGTATGCTTACTTGCCATCCACCAATGTCCTTTGCAGAGGTGTCAGTGAATTGGTTTTCTTGTTATTGTTTTGAGAGGTATATTTTTAGAATTTACACAGGTTCTTTATCAGATATATGCTTTGTACATATTTTCTCCCAGTCTGTGGCTTGCCTTTCATCCTTTCATTCTCTTAATAGTATCTTTCCAAGAAATAAGTAGTTCTTAATTTTTATGAATTCCAAATTCTCAATTTATCTTGTGGATCGTGCTTATGGTTATGTCTTTAAGAAATCTTTTTTTTTTTCCTCCTCCAAGTTTTAAAGCTTTCAGTTTCACATTCAGGTCTATAATTCATTTGGAGTTAGTGTTTCCATATGATGGTAGATATGGATCAAGGTTAATATTTTTACATTTCGGTTATCCAATTGTTCTAGTATCATTTGTTGGAAAGATTATACTCTCCTAAAGTGCCTTTGTCCTTTTGTGAAAATTCAATTGTTCATGTTTGTGTGGATCTACTTCTTAATTCTTATATTTTGTTGGTCTTTGTGTCTACCTTTACATTAATACCACACAGTTCTGACCACTGCAGCTTCATAATTTGCTTTGAAATCAGGTTCTGCTAGCCCTCCCATTTTGTTGTTTTTCAACATTGTTTTGGATATTCAAAGTGCTTGATATTCCCTGATGAATTTTAAAAAGAACACGTAGATCTGAACAGAACATCTGCTGAGATTGTGATTCTGCTGACTCTGCAGAGGGGATTGAGAAGCACTGATATCTTACCCCTGACATCTCTACATCCAAGAATAAGGTGCATCTCTCCATTTACTTAAATCCTCCTTACTTTCTCTAGGCAATGTTTTGTAGTTTGCAAAGTACAGGTTTCACATATCTTTTGTCATATTATCCCTGAGTATTTCACTTTATTTGATGCTCTTGTAAATTTTTTACCATCTGCATTTCTAATTTTTATTGCAACTGTAGTGCGAAACAATTGATATTTAATATTATTCTTGCATCCTGCAATCATGCTGAACCCTCTGGTTAGTCATCGTAGTGTTTTTATAAATTCCATGCAATTTGCTACCTAGACAATCATGTTTTCTAAGAATAAAGAATTTTCAAAAATAAAAAAAAAGAAGAAAGAATTTTCTTTCTTTCTTTCCAATCTGAATTCTCTCTATTTTTTTTTCCTTGCCTTATTGCATTGGATAGAAACTTCATGACAATGTTAAAAAGAAATGAAAAATAAATATCATTTTCTTTCTTTCTTTCTTTCTTTCTTTATTTATTTTTAATATTAGGGAGGAAGCATTTAGTCTTTCTCCATTAAGGACAATGTTGTCTGTGAGGTATTCATAGAAAATCTTTGCCAGATAGTGGAAGCTCCCTTCTTAGGCCTATTTTGCTGAGAGATTTTACCAGAAATGGATGTTTCATCTAACAAGACAAAATAAGTTTTTTTTCTTTTTTTTAACCTTGTTAATATGATAAATATTGTTGGCTTTCTAATACTAGATCAACTTTTTACTCCTGAAAATAAATCCTAATGAGGCATTGTATTATTGCTTTTACAATACTTCTTTTCAACATTTATTTCATACACACACACACACACACACACACACACTAAATTTTATTGGAAATTTTTTAATCTATCTCTATTATCTTTTTTCTTTTAATGTCTTTGGTTTTATTATCAAGGTAAGTCTGGCATCATAAAATGAGCTGGAAAGCATTCTCTTCTCTTCAGTTTTCTGGAAGAGTTTGTGTTGAATTTGTGATTCTTCCTTAAGTGTTTGGTAGAATTCATTAGTGAAGCCAATTGAGATTGGGATTATATTTGTGTGAAGATTTTCAGCTACAAATTCAATTTCTTTAGTAGATAAAAGACAATTCAGGTTATCTATCTCTTCCAAAGTGAACTTTAGTAGTTTGTGCCTTTCCAGCAATGTATCTATTTCATCTTGGTTGTCATAGTTATTGGCATGGAGTTATTCATAATATTCCCTAAAAATCCTTTTGCCTTTTGTAATTATGTCATCTTCTTGTTCCTGACATTGAAAACTTGTGTCATCTCCTCCTGCTCCTCCTCCTCCTCTTCTTCTTCCTCCTCCTCTTCCTCTTCTTCCTCCTCCTCTTCCTCTTCTTCCTCCTCCTCCTCCTCCTCCTCTGTCTTCTTCTTCTTTCCATCCTGATGGGCCCAACTAGAGGTTTATTGTTTCTCAAAGAACCAGTTTTCTGTCTCATTGCCTTTCTTCATTATTTTCTGTTCTCTCTCTCTCTCTCTCTCTCTCTCTCTCTCTCTCTCTCTCTCTCTTTCTCTCTCTCTCTCTCTCCCCCTACTTATTATTTTCATGCTTTCCTTTATTCTATTCACTTTAGGCTTGATTTGCTCTTACCTATCTCTTAATGTTAAGCTGAAATAATATTTGCCTTATTGCATTGGATAGAAACATCTTGACAATATTGAATATAATCCAGGCACTCAGTGCTACAGACTTTTCTGGAAGTATTATTTTAGTGGCATTCCCCAGATGTTAATATAAGGTATTTTTATTTTCATTCAGTTCAAAATATTTTATTATTTCCCTTAGATATCTTCTTTGAGTTATTCACGAATCTGAGAGTGCTGGGTATGTTTCCCTCTAATTCTTTCAGTGGGTTCTTTCCTCAGCCTTGGAGAGCTTCCTTCCATGTGTGTGCTAACCAGAAGCCTGTACAGATCTTCAAAGTTCTCCATCTGTGAGGCTGTATCTTCTCCCGTCCTTGGTTCTGTGAATCTCTCTACCTGGGTCTCTCTGAAATTCAGTTTCATCTCAACTCTACTGAGCTCTCTTTGTATTTCTTCCTCATGCCACAGCCTAGAAACTCTCTCCAAATGGGAACAGTTGTGGGACTCACCTTAGTTATTTTGTGCCTTCCAGGAGTGACTCACTGTCTTTCATTGACCGATGTACAGTATCTTGAAAACAATTACCTTTTATTTTGTCTGGTCTTTTTGGTTGTCAAGTATGAAAATAAATCTATGTCCTTTTCTACACCTTGGTCAGAATCAGAAGTTAAGGTAGCTTGCATTTATTAATATAATCTGCTCTGATTAGTTTCTTGTGTTCATAGTTTTCGAATGGTTTGTATTTCAGTTCTAGTGGTTACCATTGAATTGTATCTTTAGATACCATCCTTAGTTTTACTTTTCTGACAACATCTATTAGAATAGTGATGAAACAATTATTGTACTTGTCTTTCTATTCTTAACAAACCAATTTCAATCAACATTATTTTTAGTATAGTATGTTGGTATACTTAATTAAGCTTATTTTTAATTAAGCTTATTTTTCTATTGTTTGCATCTTCTGTGTCTGTGTCTTCCCCCAATTCTTACCGTGTCTACAGTATAACTTCCTGGTAGGAGAAGGTAGGAAATGTTAGCATATTTGCAGTGCTGGTTCCCAAAGCATCACTTGGGATATAGAGAAATGCTTCTGAGCCCTGGCTCTCTTATTACCAGCTCTACTCTGACCTTTGTGTAACCTATCATAGTCAGTTTCCTGGAATGGGATACCTATCTTTTAAGCTTGTTAAGAAACTTACACCCTTACACATGTAAAATACTTAGCATAAAACCAGATGCACAGAAGTACTTAGATAACTTCAATTATTATTATGAATAAAAATAAAATTTAACAGGCAAACATCTATATAGTATGTCTACATAGTGGGCACTGTGCTAGCCTCCTTATATCCCTATTCCAATTAATCTTCACAATATGTGCCAAATGCATTGTCTCATTTCAGGGCTGAGGGGGCTGTGAGAGGTTAAGAATATACCCAATCACCAAGCACATAAATGACAGTGGTGAAATTAAGACCCAAATGATGCCAAAGTCAGAGGTCACTCCACTACCCCACAGCTGCCTTTAATATGCTGCACCCTGCCATGCTAATGAAAGCACAAACACATACACATACACACATGTGCAAGCACACACCTGCATGTGTGCACTCACTTTATTCTGAAAACAAACTTGGCCTTACACTTGGTCTATAGACAGGATACACCTGGACGCATATAACTTGCCTGTTTTTCCAAACGCTGGTCCAGAGTCTGGCTTGCAGACAATGTGCAGATGGAAATCTTCCTGGACTTAAGCCAAGAAAAGGAGAAAGGGTGAAAAAGTCTTGCCCCATGGCCCACAGTAGCATCCAGGGCACCCAGATAAGGCAGATACTTGGATATTAGCTGTAGGAATCATGCCATCAATACCTTTGGTCTTTTCAGTACTTTACAGTTTGCAAAGTTCTTCAGCATCCAGCTCCCTCAGACTTTCCACAGCAGCTTTAAATCTGAGGAAATGGTGGCTCAGAGAGGCTAATGCCTCACCCAAGGTCACCCAGGCAGCTGGTAATAGAGCCTGGACAACAATCCAGATCTCCTAACCATTTGTCCAGTGTTTTTCTCATGGTACAGTTTTGACTTCATGGATAATATAAATCCTGTCATAGTTTTATTGGGGGGTATGATTGTACCCCATAGGTGGGTAAGAAAAGAATCAATATGTAACCAGTACATGTCCTCAGCACTATGATGTGAGTGGCAACAAATAAAAAGACTCAAAGCCTGGTCCTTGTTCTTAACACAAATTCATTCATTCACTCATTCATTCAAAGAGTTCCCTTGGTATCCATCCCTGATAGGAGTTAGGAAGAACTCCTCAAGGAGCTCACTGTGTAATGAGTGAGACAGCCTCAAAGGTCAGCTGTTCCAATTCTAAAATAAAAGTACCTGGGTTCTGATGAGCATACTGTTGACAGCTCTTCCCTTTGCCCGTGGGATCCCAGAAGGCACTGCAGAAGGGAACGGAGTGTGGAAGGATCCCCAGGAGCCCAGGGAGCAGGATCTCAGCATGCTGAGGAAGAAGTGGGCATGTTGCATTCAGAGGATCACCACTGGCCCAGGACAAGGGCAAGGGCTTGACAGGCACCACATGCAGAGGCCTCATGGTCACACTGAGATCAGACTCTTCCCTGTGGATGATGGAAAGCCATTGTAAGATGTGAAACAGGCAGTAACAAAAGAGTTAGAATTGATTAAAAAGCTCACCATGGCACAGACAGGGATGAATACAATGACTGATCGAGGTACAGATCAGGAAAAGGGTGGGTGACTCTGGCTTAATCTAAGGTCAGCATCCATGGCAGCTCAATGAGAGCCTTTAGACCTAGCTAGAAGTTCCTCCTCAGGCACCCAGGAACCCCTCTCCCATGCTCTGGGAGCATTGACAGAGTTTAGTAGAGGTTAACAACAACTGCTTTTAAGCTGTCATTTTAAGACATTGTATGCCATCTCCATCTCTCAGGCTGTGTGATTTTGGACAAGTTGCTTCCTTATTTAGGAAGTAGAGATGATAATAGTACCCATCTCCTTGATTATTATAAGGGTTAAATAATTTAATACATATAAAGCACTTCAAAAATGTCTGACTGTGATTAAGCATGCAATAAAAATGGATTTGTATTAGCACTACATGCATTCGCCATTGGGCAGTTGTGTTTATGGATGTACTTGACCAATCAGGGAGCTCTTTGGGGACAGGTACCCATGCCAGCCTGGGACACAGCAGGTTCTTGATGGGTATTTGCTGAGCACATTGGATGCTAAGCTGAAGATGCATTCAAGAGATTCAATCACTTGACTGATTAAACATTAGGCAGAGAGTTAAAGAGGAAAATACAAGGATTCTGAGGTTTCTGAACTGGGATAGGTGATGTCATGGCTGAGATGGGGAATCAGAGAGATAAGTAGCTAATTTTCCCAAGATCAAATCTGGGAACTGAAGAAACAGAGGTCTGAACCAGGTCTGTCAGAGTTCATGTTCCATAAAAACAGTTTACATAACTTGCATGTCTGAGCTTAGCACAGTTCCCAATGCAGCAGGTTTCTAATGCATATGTCAAATGAGTCGGTGAAGCCTAGAATAAATGGCTTTCTTTTTGTAGATGCCAGGATGCCAGGGTTGCTTTTCTTTTCAATGATAGAGGTCTGTGGAGGTCAAAGAAAGAAGAGAAAACCAAATGTTCCAGGAAGAACTAGTAACCAATATTTCTGGTGAATGAGCGTGAGGATCCACCTGCCTTCTCTTCTCCTTTTTTCTCACAAATAGGACATCTTCTATGATCCCTGCATCATAATAGACTCTTGAAAACTGCTAGGAAGGATGACTAAAACTGCCTACCAGGAAGTTTTGCAAAGCCCACATCCAAAAAAAAAAAAAAAAAAAGTGTGCTTGGTGACAGGGGACAAGTCATGCAGACTCCTCCACATATGATCCTGTCTCAATCACCACCTCCTCAGAGGACAGGCTTCCTTCATCAAGCCACTTGTAGGATTGACACCTGAATGTCACATAATGATATATTTATTGGTCAAGATGGATGGCATACAAGATGTGGTTCCATAAGATTACATCATCTAGTGACACTGTAGCCCTCTTAGTGTGCCTAAGTACACTGTGATGTTCACACAAGGACAAAATCACCTAATGACACATTTCTCAGAACACAGCCTGTCATTAAGCTGATGCATGATGTATTAGAACAGAATTGTCGGCATAGTTCCTATTTGAAATCTATGACCTTCCTTCAATTCAAGTCTGGGTCAGGACAGTAATAATAATTATAATCATGTATTAATTTATTGAATGTTTACTACTTCCAAAATCCAGTGAGTGCTTTACGTCTACTATTTCATTCAAATGCCACCAAAAGCTGTAAGAAACAGTTATCATTACTCAAAAAAAGCAAAAGGGAATGGAATTTCAGCCTCAGAGAAGCTGAGCAGCTGACCAAAGGCACTCAGCAAATGAGTGAGGAACCAGGATCGGAGCCCCAGCTTGGCTGACTCCAAAACCCACAATGCATCCATGCACCAATTTTCTCTTTGCCTCCTTTGAATTTAGGACTGTGCATAGTTTAACTCCATCCAAATAATTCCACTGGAGGCATGGAGTTCACATTCTAATTCCAGGGATAACAAGATAAGAGTATCCCTGCTCAGATGCCTTCTAACAGTCCAAAACAATCAGAGGAGGGCTGCACAGGGATCAGGAGACAAGATTCAGAGATCTGGGTTCAAAGGTCGACTGTGCCACTTACTAACCATGAGACTTCTGTTGAATCACTTAAATTATTTGGACCCCTGTTTGTTTGTTAGTTTTACATGCCCTCTTCCCTCAACACACTTTTTGAAATATAAAATAAATGGGTTATCTAAACAGCCTCTGAATGCTCATAGAAAAACTATTTGTTCTGTTTCAAAATTTATATTTTTTTAGTGAAAACTTTTCCAGTTAAAAAGTAGTATCTATTAAAGAAATGCCTACTTGTCACAGAGAAAGTAATACATTCTTGTTTTTAAAAAAAAGATATAGAAGACTAGAAAGAAAAAAATCTGTTTCTTTTTAGCACAAAAGAGTGACTATTGAAAGTTTGAACTTAAAGGACTATCAAAGAGGCTTAACAAAGCTTTGGACATTTAATAACAACAGCAAGGATGTTCGGGCTTTTCTTGTAACTTTCCTAAACATTTTTTGGCCTTCTTTTAGAAGCATTTGTATTTCGTGTCTCCTTTCCAGTGTTCAGATATACGGACTTAATACTTAATGTTCTTTTTTTTTTCTTTCTTTAATCAGAAATATCAATTGAGCTTCCTAGCTTTGTTTTATTTATTTATTTATTTTTAATATGGTGGTGCTGAGGATCGAACCCAGTGCCTCCCACATGCAAGGCAATCACTCAACCACTGAGCTACAGCCCTAGTCCTGGATTTAACATGCTCTTATGAGCCTTTTTTTTTTTTTTTGATGACTAGAAATAAATAAAATAATTTTTTTAAAAAAACTCTTAATAATATTTCACTCCACAACCTCTTGCTGAGAACCTACGATGTCTGAGACTTGTTCAGGAGATATGCAGAATACAAGGCTGTCCTCAATGAAGAGCAGCAATGTCCAATTGAGGGAAAGCCCAGGAGGGCCCGTGAGTGAATGGAGTGGAGCACCCAGCACCGGGCAAAGAGAGGTACCAATTTTGTCACAGAGGAGGCAACAAAGGCTGGGTCTTGAAGCATGAACTAAAGTCCAACAAATGACAAAGTCTTAGAAAATCAACTACCTATACCAGCTCCTGTTTGGTCATCTAGTGTCAGAGTGACCATGTGGAAATTATAGTCTGATTAACAGATAAGGAAACTGAGGCTCCTAGAGCACGTGGTGAAGCTAATATTTAAAAGTCATGAAGCTAATATAAAAATGGCTGCATTAGTCTTTTCAACAAGAATGTTAACAATGGACAGGCCTGAAAGATAAGAGGCTGCTTGTCCCCAGAAGGATTTGAATAAGCATGCACTAAGACTCTTGCTGGTGGTGGGAATTAGAGTCTTTCAAATGAGCCTTCTGCTCCCTGCCCAACTAGTCATAGGCTATTTAACCTGGGAGCCTCTATTTCCTCAGCTGTAGAATAGGACCTTCTTTACAAGGTCCTGGAGAAAAAATAAAGAGGGCAAAGATGGCCCTTGGACCTGTAAAAGCTGGTAATTATCACAGTTGTACAACCTGTGGATTCATGGCAACCAGTTGTTGGGCTTCAGGCTTCTGGTAGCAACCAATAATCTCTTTGTATGAGGTCTAACATGGAATATTGCGCTAATAAAAGTCTTAGAGAAAAGCTGGGCGTGGTGGCACATGCCTGTAATCCCAGCAGCTCAGGAGGCTGAGGCAGGAGGACCATGTGTTCAAAGTCAGCCTCAGCTATGGTGAGGTCCTAAGCAATTCAGTAAGACCCTGTCTCTAAATAAAATACAAAATAAGGCTGGGATGTGCCTCAGTGGTTGAGTGCCCCTGAGTTCAATCTCCAGTACCAAAAAAAAAAAAAAAAAAAGTCTTAGACACAAAGATGTGATCATTAATGTCATTTAAAATAACCCTGTGGATATCATGTAGCAATAGGAGCCAAAGTTCTCCTTTTGCACACAGGAAAATAAATTTCAAGAGAGGAAGGGGTAGGTCCAAATCCATACATGAAGTTAGAAACAGGATGGAAGCCATGGTCTCTGATGCCTACCCAAGCTCTAAATTTGGCTTTCATTTTCTGTTACTAAGCAGTTCCCAGGACCTTCAGGATCCTGTCCTTATTCATTGAGCATCTGTCAGTTACAGGTTCAAAGGATTTTCTACATGTTCACTATTCAATCCAAATAGCAACCCGATGAGGCTGATCTTATTGTTAATCTCCATGTTATGGATAAAGGAAGTACAGCAGAGAAAGGTGAAGTCACTTATTCTAGACTCAACCAGTGCCAAGATTCATACCTGGGCAGCTGGGCTCCTGGACCTGTACCTTAACCACAACACCATATGGACTCTCAAAGTGAAAAGGTGTGTAGCAGCTGCCTGGGAAAGGCTGTCTCCAGAGGAGAGAAGGAAGTGGTGTGTTACAGGCACCAGGAGAAGAAAGGAAGGAAGGGTCATTTGAGGGAATTGAGAAAGTCCAGGTCTCTTGGAGTAGGTGATCTTTGTCTGGTTTCAGACCCACCTAAGTTTCCTCCAGGTTGGTAAGTGGGAGAAGGGAGGAAGGCACTCTGCAGATGGAACCACCTTTGCTAAGGCAAGCAGGCCTGAGGCAGCCAAGGGCTTAAGGGGCACAGTCAAGGCGCTAGAGAGACAAAGACAGGGAGAGACACAGAGGGGCCAGGGCACCAGGCACTAGCCAGTGAGTGAAGTGAGCAAATTACTCCATCTATAGGAGCCTCAATTTCCTTATCTGCAGATGAGGATAATAACGCGTACTTTATGAAGCTGTAGAATACTGAGGTGTGTTTAGACATCCTAACCCACTGCTATTTCTCTTTCTTTATTTGCTGCTCATAAAACTATTTCCCTCAGTAAAAAAAATTTTAATTGAGCCTATTTTTTTTACACTTATACTCACAGTAGCGTTAATAATCCTGAGTGTCATGATTAGTCACTCGTAATAACAATATAATTAATAATAATGTTAATTGCCATTGATTGCAGGCACTAAGTGCTTAATATGTATAATCTACTGTTTATCTAATCTAATCCTCGGAACATATCTTAAAGATAGGTATCATTATCCCCATTTCATGGATGAGGATGATGAGTTTGAGGAAGATTAAGAAATGTACACAAAGGTCACTCAGCAGAGACAGACTGGCGATGACCCTCAGGTCTGTCTGTCTGAAAAACACGCCCCGCGCAGGGAATGCTGCGTGTTTGTCCCTCTGCTTCTTTCTCAGAAAGCAAACAAGCATTCCAGGAGGCCTACTGCACGCAGGGACAGGAGTGCCAGAGCGGGAGGGACAGGGCCTGCGGAGGCAGAGGCGGGAGGCGCCTGCAGGGCGGTGGCCACGCTGGCCTCTCCGCGGGAGCCCACATGTCCTGCAGGGAGCCTGGCTTGACCTGGACCTCGGGTGTCCAGGGGCCGGTGCGCGTCGGGCAGCGGGGACTTGGCCGCAGCGCCGCGCCGGGTGAGCGCGCCATCCGTGGGCAGCGCGCCGTCCGTGGGTGGCTCCCGGCGGCGGGGAGTTCTGTGCTATCTGCTGGAAGGCTTCCAGAACCCTCCTCCCGCCTCCGCCCAGGGCCGGCTCTTCAGAAACTGAAACCGGCAGACCTCCGGGGCGCCAGCGCTCGCGGACGCAGCCCGGCGTTGCCTTGTTTGGGGAGGCCGCGGGGCTGGGCGGAGCGCGGCTGACGTGGCCCCCCGCCCCGGCCCGGCCCCGGCTCCAGGCGGCCACCTCCGCCGCGCTGTAGCGCTGGCCCCCGTGAGTGCGGGATCCGGATCCCCGCCGCCGGCTATCTGCCAGCGGAGGGAACGCGGGGCAGCGTCCCCCTTGACTGGATGCTGGAGATTAATCAATTCAGCCACCTCTGCCACAAGAAGTGCCCAGGATATGGGCACTGCGTTGGCATCCTTGTTGCAGTGGGGGCTGGGCAGGCTGCCTAGTGAGATCGGTGTTCAAGCACAAGTTGAACGAGTTGGGAAAGCAACCGAAACAGCAGGAAAGAACCCCAAACTTGCCATCCCTACCCAAATGCTCATCTGGGTACCAGAGAACTACCTGGAAAGCTCAGGCCTGACTCCATCTGAAGTTCTGAAGGCAAACTCTTTTAAAAGCATGCCACTGATCTTAGCTATTAGTCCCCCATTTGCATCTTCAAAGACCCTTACGTTTTTTTCTTCCCACCCCATTAATTGCACGGAGTGAGATATTTTGTTAACCAATCTAGATTAATTAATTACTTACTCTCTAAGTTAATCAAAGGCACAAAGTTCATTCAACACATTTTCAACAAATATTTATTCATTCAACACACATTTATTGAGTACCTACTGTGTTTGTGGTAGAGACCGACCGTGGACAAGGACTTTGTCCCATGGAGTTTGCTGACTGGTGAGGGAAAACAGAATATGAACAAGAACTCAAATACTGACATTTAAGCCAAGACAATCCAGCTAAACATGAGACACCCTCTAGGTTTTTTTCATTGAGAGATGTGGTTTTAGTCAAAAGTAAAGTTCATCTATTGTTCCTTCATGTGGCTCCATTATACAGAAATGGAGTAGAGGTTCCTCCTCAACACAGGAGCACTCACACATACACCACAGTACTGATGCTTCCATAGACTTCCTAAATCCACGAACATATAAGGCCTGGGAAAGAGACAGGTGGAAGGAAAGCTGGCATACGGAAAGACCCTAGAGCTGGATTCCTGCGTGTGTGGCCAGTCTCATGGCCCTCACTATGAGGAACTCCTAGCAGTTACTGCCAAACACTGAGCATTGGGTGGCTAAGAGTGTGGGTTTTGAAGCCAGGCTGCCCAGGGTGGAATTCTAGCTCTTCCTTACTAAATCACAGACAAGGTCCTTAACCTCTATGTGTCTGTGTTTCCTCCTCTATAACATGGTCTGGATAATACCTACTTTAAGAATTGTGGGAATTGGAGAGATGGTGCTTAAAGCAGGTAGCAGCCACTCAGTGTGTAAGCAGTTACACTGCTTCATCGTGGCTTGGATGCCCTCTTTACCTGAAGCAGTCACCCCCGCCTTTTTCTCTGCCTGGAGAGTTTATAATTATAATCCAATGTCTCTTCCTCCCTAAAGCTCTCCTTGCTTTATTCACCAGGTAATTTGACGTTTTTTCTTCTATGTTCCTGGAGCTCTTTTTATAGTCCCTTTATAGTACCTCTCACATTGCAATCGTTTTTCTTATTGTTGTTTAGGTGTTTATCTTTTTCACTGGACTGTAAGTTCTTGAAGAGGAGGAACTAGATTGTATAGATCTTTTCATTTCAAGGAACAAGATAATCCTTAGGGTAGAGTAAGCATTAATAGGTGGATAGGAGGATGGATGGATGGGAGGATGGAGTGAAGTGATTTCCTCAGGATCACAGAGTTCTAATCTAGAGTTTAGTTCATGTTGGAAATATTATTTTTCTGAGCTTCTGGTTTCTCATCGGGGAAAAAAGATCCGATAATAAGCCACCTATATTTTGGGATTGGAATGGTTAAAAAAAAAGGCACATATGAGAGGGTGTTCAAGAATATAAGCTATAGGGCTTGGGATATAGCTCAGTTGGTAGAGTGCTTGCCTTGCATGCACAAGGCCCTGGGTTCAATCCCCAGTACCGCCCTCCACCCCCCACCCCCCCACCCCCCACTCAAAAGAAAGAGCATAAGCTACAGAGTCAGATTGCTTAGGTTTCAGTCCTAGCTCTGCCACTTGTGAGCTATATGATCTTAGACCAGTTCTTACCCTTGCTATGCCCAGCGAAGACAGAACACATTAGTGGACTCTTCAGATAATTAAGAGATTGTAAAGTTCCCAGTGCCTATCACAAGGTAGGTGTTCAGTACATAAATATTAGTTCCCTTCCCCCAACCTCCACCTTCTCTCCCTTCTTTAGATGTATGGGCCTTGGGCTCTGAAAACCCAAAACAGCTGTTCAGATGCCACATTTTGCTCCTAGTGACTAATGCCCCTAAGCCACGGTTGGAAAGCTGACTCCAGAACTGAGCTTACACTTGAATGCTGAGTTAGACACAGGGAATGTAGCTGACTGATTTATTTAATAAATAGGGAAACTTTGAAAAGGAGCAGTTTAGAATCAACAAACATGCCAAGGAAATTGAAAAGCAAGAGTTTTTACAATTTCTATGTGGGTTTTACCTACCATCGGGAGAGTCCTTACATAAAGGTATGAATAGTAGGGTCATCCAAACCCATATGTTTCACAAACTTTTACAGGAGTGATCAAAATTGTTTGGGGAGTAAGTTAATCAATTAATCAGCTTAACAATTCTTGAATTTCCTACTGCTTTATCCACAATATATTCTAATAAGATTATTATTCAAAATTTTCTAATAGTCATATAACAATTTCTAAGTCAAATGATATGGAAGAGAAAGGACAAGAAGAGTTTTATTTTGACCTGGAATACCATCACACTCCTACATGAATCTCCTCAAATCTCCTTCTTACAGTGGGATTTAGAAGAGGCTGATATGGGGGTCCCCATGGCCCTGGGAAATAAGCCATTTTCCCTAAGGGTGCTCAGAGCCCTGGGAGCTGAAGCTGTCGGGGACTCAGCCAGCAAGCACTTGGCAGTTTAGTTCAAAGAGGAAATCCGAGAGAGCAGGGGCCTAGGCTGGACCTGAAGGGATGATCTGCACCAAGGGGGAAGGAGAAGGGAAGAAATCTTATTAGCAAAACCAGCTGCTGCCAAATAGGGCGTGTGTCTGAATTTCCCAAGAAAAGAGAGGATTGCAGCTGTTGGCTTTAACCTCAGCCTCCAAAAATTGAGAAAAAAAGGGATTGTTTTGTTTTTGTGTGTGTGTGTGTGTCTGTGTGTGTGTGTGTGTGATATTCTACTCTCTTTTATCCTTCCAGACTCTCTCTATATCTTCCATACCTTGAGCCATGTTGAACCCCTGATCCAAAAACAGAGGCTGAACTCTCCCATCTGGGAATGAGTTTTTCTCCTCTTCTCCCATGAGTGCATAGTACTTAGGCTCACATTAAAAAACCGCTTATGGTTACTTAATTATATGCCAGCCAACTTCCTTCAATCTCCCCCAACTTATCTTCCTTTTTGGTAATAGCTTTATGGAGGTGTAATTGGCATACAATAAAGTACACATATTTAAAATGTCCAATTTGATATGTACAGACCTGTGAAACACTCTCCACCATCCAGATAGTGAACATATCCACCACCCAAAAAGTTTCCTTTCCTCCTGTCTCCTTTCCTCAAGTAACTGTCATCTGCTTTCTGTCGTTGTAGTTATCCGCTTCCATTTCTAGAGTTTCCACAAGTGGAATTATACAGGGAAGCTCTTCTTGACTGGCTTCCTTCACTGAGATCCATCCATTCTACCTTCTCTTGTCACTGGATTGTGGACCACTCTGGCTCACACAGGGCATGGAGCTAAGTGCTGGGTACAAAGGAACACTGTGGCAAAGGACACTGTAGGGGATAGGAAGATCTCTGAATTTGGAGCCAGAATATACTCTGTCCTCAGTCCAGACTCAATATTTCTAGCTGTGCACCCAGGAGCCCTTGGGGTCTTGGTTTTCTCATCTGTAAATTGGGGCTGATAATAAACCTCCCTTCTCTCAGGAGGGTTCTGTGAAACTCCACTGAGCCAGGAGATAAAGTGCTCTGTAAACTGTGAAAGGTCAGTCCTGGGCAAGGGATTAGGTCTGGATCAAGCCAGCAGTGCACTGGGAATGCCCCAGCTCCCAGAGCTATTTAAAGATAGCCCCGTCACCCAGGGAAGTTGCATGGATTTGTCATTCCTTGCAGAAATGGCCAATAAGGGCTATGCCTGGTGGCCTTTAATCCTAGCCCAGTCACTAAAATGTCAAGGATTCTTTTCCCTTGACCCTCCCCCTTCCTCTATGTGGGCTGTGTTTATTTACAAGGTCTCCCTCCCTCCAGGGAGCCACATGTGACCGGAGGATTCCTCTTCTGGCCTGGAGCCGGCTGATAAGGGCAGCCCATCTGCTGGGGGCTCCTAGGACCTGCAGGAACAGGAACCAAGCCTGAGGGGAGAGGGGAAGCCTGCCAGTCCTGTTACAGATTCCTTTGGCCAGGACTAGGGACAACAAGGAAAAGAAGAAAATATTTGTCTCCCATTTAAAATTGACCCATAAAACCACACCAAACTTGGGGAGGCTTCTTATCTTTCCTGGTGAACTGGATTTCTTACATGCTATTGTTGGTCAAGAGAATGAGGTAAACTAGAGGGCCCACAGACCCAGATTCAAGGCCTCCCATGATCGTTAATCAATCTCCTGTGTGAGTTTGGCAAAGCTGGTTTCCCCTCTCAGGGCTGTACTTAAAATTAGAATCACTGTTCTTTGAATAACTACTATATATCAGCCACCACACGGCATTTTCTATATGCTTTTTAAAATATGATCTTTAAAGCTCTCCTGAGTGATAAATATTCTTCCTTTCATTTTCCACTTGATGAAAGTGGAGTAACATGTCCAAGGTCGTCTACAAAATAGCCAGAATATGAACTCAGTGCTGTCTGGCAATAAGAATCCACATTCTTTGGAGAACTTGAGGATAGTAATTCTCAAGGAATGAATTTACCAATAAATTATTTCCTGGTCATGCTATATGAAAAGAAGTCCCTGTGTCCAATTTAATACAGGGGGATACCGCATTCAGCATTCACAAAGACCCACCATTTAACCCGAGGGATGCTGCAGACAGCATTCAGAAAGACCCACAGTTTACTTCCACGCCTAGAAGGCACTGAGAAGTCTTAGATTAAAGGGATTAACTTTTTTTAAGCAAGAATTTCCCACATGAAATCGATCACCAGCCTTTTTTCCTATGACATCTCATATTCCAAGGAACAAGTGCTCCTCAGAGCCCTGTCTGGGAACTGATGTTGAGTCAGAGTTGGAGGGATTAGAGGTTTATCCATCTAGCTATGAGAACTTCATTAACATGGGCTTTTTCAGACAACTCCAGAGATGAGAGGCTCATTACCTGAAGAGAACCTGTTCTGTTGTCACATTGATGCAGTGGTTAGAACAGCACTGCCCAACAGAAAGTTGTGTGCAAGACACACATGTGATTTAAATTTCTCCAGGAGCCACAGACGAAAAGTAAAAAGAAATGTAAGCCAGGTGCCATGGCGCATGCCTGTAATTTCAGCTATTCAGGAGGCTGAGGCTGAAGGATCACAAGTTCAAGATCAACCTCAGCAACTGAGCAAGAACCTGTCTCAAAAGAAAAATTTTAAAATGGTTAGAAATGTAGTTAGGTGATAGAGTGCCCCTGATAGAGTGCCACACCACACCACACACAGTACCACACAAGACACACACACATACACACACACATACACATGAAAAATTTTAATCACATACCCTGATTAACCCAATAGACCTGAAAATATCATTTCGATGGGTAACCAGTTAAAAATTATCAATGAGATAGTTCACATTCTTTTTACAATGAAGTCTTTGAAATTCGGACTAGCCACATCCCGAGTATTCAGTAGTCATATTTTGGCTGGTGTCTACCAAATTGGACAGCACAGAGCTAGAAGATTCTTCAGGTAGAGCAAAGTTCTTCCTGTTGGTGCCACTCCTCCATGGTCCTTCAGTCCAAAGGGATGGTCTACAGATGCTTCACACCCCAGCCAGCCACCAATCCCTAGGGTGAGTCCTATTTGGCTGCCCATCAAGTGTCCCCCACCATAGAGCTCAGCCCTCTGGTAGTCATCTGCTGAGTCTGTCTCCTAGAAAGTACTTTCCAAGCTTTAATGTGCCACATAAATGAAGGACTTTCTTCTCCTGACACCTAAATGGATCAGACCTAGAGCCACCTGGGATTTTTTAGTGGTCTTATCACAGTGTTAAGATGGTATCTGACTTGGGGTGACTCCTTTCTGCATCCTGGGCCTCAGTTTCCCCATATGTCAAATAGCATGCTTGACTTTCTATGACTCAGATGCTTCCAGCCTCTTATCCACACCACTGTCTGACGACCTACTAAATTTCCCATTTAAACTGAGTATTCAGCTATTCAGAAAATAGCCATATCCTCCCTATACCATGATAATCAGCATTAGAGTGTTGACCATGTATAAGGCACCACATGAAGAGCCTCCCCTACACCATCACAGTTGATCCTCTCCATAGCCAAGTGTGGTAAACCCTATTATTGTCCCCTCATTTAATTGTGGAAACTGAGGCATCAAGTGGCTGAGTCATGGGTCACAGGCCTAATGAGGGAACAGCTGGAGATTCCTGCCTAGTAGTCCCCTCCCAGCTCCCTGCTCAGGCTATGAATCAGGTCCAGCCTGTGAACCTTGAGTGAGGTCCAGGCCTCATTTTATACAAGCAGGAACTGGGGCCCAGGCAACCTGTGTTTTGTCTCATAATGTTGTTGTTAAAACCCATGGAGTGTCCGCCTCCTGTTCTGCAGAGGAAGGAAATATTGTTCTACTTTCTTCGCTGAGGAAATCCTACTCTTTCCAGTGGACTTTCTTCCCATCCCCTTGACCTTTCAGGAAAAGGACAAGGGCCCCAGGAGGGCTCTGGAGGAGGCCTGAGGGCTCAGCATGTCCTGTCCAGAGCAGGGGTATTTTTAGAGCTGGCTGCACACTGTTTACAAGGAAGCTGGTCCCCTGAGCCTGCCCTCTCCCTACAGGGAACACTGACTGCCAGCCCCACCCAGGGGCCAGCTCCTGCCACCTGCCCTCCCTCCCTCTCTCCCTCCCTCCTTCCTGCTGCTCCGCTGCTCCTGTCTCCCTCAGCACTTGGACTCCATCAGAATGTAGGTTTGCTGTCATCACCACCCTGGGAGCCTCCTGGGGAGGACCCAATGTGACCTGACCCTGGAAAACAAAGAAACTGCCATCAGTGGAGGAGATGAGTGGAAATCCTGCAAAGGGGTATTCCTCCCTGAAACACTTCAGAGAAGATGGGTGTGGGGATGAAGAGGCCACAGACCCCAGCAATGCCATGGGACCATGCTCTGGAGGTGCTTATCCTCCCCTGCCTGCCTCATTTTCCATAGCTGTAAAGCAAGGGAGCTTGACTGGTGTGTGTTGGTGGTGAGGGTGATATCTCCATCCAGTGACTGAATGTCTGAGCTTCTTGATAATGAAATGTGAGCCCTTAGGCCCACCTCATGCAGGTGGAGGTGAGTGTTTCGTTGGACAGTGGTGCAAAGTCCCCGGCACATGGTGAACATGAAAAGCATAAGGCCACTGGTGAGGATTTCCTATCTCCAGCACTTCTCCTGGCTCTCACACAAAGAAGGCACTCAAAGGAGGATGCTTTTCTTTATTTTTGCAGTTCAGAGTTCTTTTACCTCCAGGTCTACACAATTACTCTTTCCAGTTATGCTTTTTTTTTTAACTTAGTTATTTATTCCTTCTCCCCCAGCACTGCACACATCGGTCCCCCTGTGGTTCAGGAATATTACAGAAGGTGCTTAACACCCTTGTCCACGTCACAGTCTGGAGCAGACTGCATGCCCTCACCCTAGCCTTACTGGCTGCTAAGAGCATCATCCTGACCTAGTGTCATGTGACCTGGACCAGGTGAGCCAGGCTTCCCAGAGTCTGACCCTAAGCTGGCAGTGCTGAGCAGGAAACCAGATCCAGGTGGCTGGGCAGTGCATCACTGAGCAAGCTGCCCTGGATGGGGGCACGAAGATTATAAGGCCTCAGACTTCTCAGAGGAAGTGTCCTCCCACCTCTATCCTGTGGGCAGGCTAGACTTCTCCTCCTGCAGCTGCCAGAGGTTGCTGGCGCTTATTAGAGGTAGCTGAATTCCCACTGGGCCTCCTTCTCCTCCTCCAGCTCCCCTCCCACTTCCAACTTCCCTCCCCAGTCCTGTTCCTTTCCCCCTCCGCTTCCTCCTTCTCCTCTTCCTCATTCCCGGGTCTCTCCTCCTTCTCTTCCCCACAGCTGTGCTCTTGACCCAACTGACAACCTACTTAAATTCCTAAGGGGGTGTCCCAGCAGAGGAGGGAGGGATGCACTTCTCTGTGACTTCACATCTCCTCTTCTCTTCGTCCTCTCACAGAGATATTCTGGTGGCCTCTGATGTGTGTGCCAGGCACCAGGCCAGGGGCTTTGGGCCAGGGTGGCAGTCTTGGCTGGCTGAGAGGTTGCAAATGAGAAGGGTGTCACCTTTGATCACCTCTCCTGTCTCAGGATCTTGCATTCACACTCTTTCTAGTGTCATTTACTGAGTCATAATAACGGATTACCTCGACCTGAAGCTGCAGGTGCTGCTTGGGGAATATGTGATTATGGAAAGAGGTGTCCTCTCTCCTTTCTCAGCATCTCTTGCCCCCCAGGAAGGAGAAGTAGTGTGTTTATCAGTACAAAAGTCTGAGCAAGTCCAGGGCCAGCGCCAACAAAGGTAGCTTGAGAGCAGAGGATGGGCAAGGGGCAGTGTCAGGAGAGGAGCCTGGAGACACGGTCTGTGACAATTCATGCCAGCAGCAACCAAGGAAAGCATTGGCCCTTCCTGTTCTGCCACAGGGGTTGACTCTAGCAAGGTGAAGAAGCTGGGCTGGAGAAGGGAGAGAGCAGCAGCCAGACCTCATGGGTAATAATGACAATTCTTGCCTGTTGAACTTCTTGAATCCCAAATCCTTTCTCTGAAACTATTCTCGACTGCAAACCTTAAGGGTCAGGAGGGGTATGTTCTTTCCTAACCCTCTTCCACACCCACCTTCCATGCCTTACTAGCTGGGTGACCTTAGGCAAGTCCTTTAGCCTCTCTGGCTTTATTTTCTCCATCTGTAAATCAGAAATGAAGTGTGCTTGTGTGTGCTTGAGGACACACAGACACTCTGCAAGAGTTTTCACAAAGTTTTAATAAATAAAACAATGTTGAAGGAAAGCTTTTTGGAAAGCACATGCCGTTCTCTCTCTCTCTCTCTCTCTCTCTCTCTCTCTCTCTCTCTCTCTCTCTCTCTCTCTCAGACTTCAGCTGCTATTCTCATTCTACAAGGGGAAATCCTCACCCGGAAAACCTTGTTCACGCTGGCACAGGTCCCAGGGCGTGAGCCCCTGTGGAGGCTGCGTCTCTGCCTTTCCATTTCCCTTGTTGACTTCCAGTGTGACTGTTGTGGGCTCACAGATGGACACGCAGTTCTCTTTGACTTGCCAGCCACTGGGCTGAGGTCCCCCCTTGCTTCCCCAGGGAAATCGAGAGCCCTTACCCAGGCTGATACTATCCCAGACCCAGAGGAATCCAAGGGGGCCTCTGCTCAAGACCAAGGAGCTCAGGGTTTTGGACAGACTTTGACAAGGGCTTTTTAGTTCAGGCTGAAGCTCTGGTACCCTGCCATTTCCAGGAAGACCTCCAAGCAAGATAGAAGAAGAGAAATAGGTGAGGTGACCTGGGATCCAGAAAAGAGGAGGCAACACAGAGGAGAGGGAGCCTCAGGAAAAGAGGGAGCTCTTACAAAGGCAAAGAGGTTTGCAGCCCACGCAGCCATCCCCCAGAGCACAGAGGACCTGTTAAGGACTTGCACTTGGCTGCGATCCCTCCCTCTGCCTGATCCATCCCCATCTATATCAAGTTCTGTGAAGGTTGCAGCATGTTAGGTATCTCAGAGGCCCATCTCCTCTTCTCTGCCTCTGTGGGCAGTTTTCTGACCACATAGCTGCTTCTGCCCTCGATGGTGTCCAACCTCTACTTTCCAATCCATTACTTCACAACATGATCTTTCTGATGTACATATCTGACCATAATGTGTTCCTCTTCCTTACTTCCTCAAAGACTCCCCACAACATTCTGGATCAATGCTATAGTTCAGGACCCACGGCTCTTCATTATCTAACTCCCTCATCTCTTGTTCCTGGCCTTATTTCCACCAAAACCTATACAAGCACTCTTCTCCTGCCACCCTAAACTTCAAACAATACATATGACACCAGGGTACCTACTCTTTCTCTTCCTCGCATCCTCTGTGCCTACTCTCTCTCAGAACCCTGCTAAGGTACCACCTGCTCTGGAAATGTTCTTCTGCACCCCCCCCCCACTCTTTCATGCTTTCAGAGTCTACCATGCAAGACCTTTAGCCCTGGGGTTCTTAGCCTCAGGCCAGATCAGAAGTTTTGTGAATTTGCATGGGGGAAAACGCATGTTCACTCTCCTCTACCTGAAATTTAATATTTCCTTCAATTACAAATTCAGGCACAATTCACAGTGGTTCCAGTGATACCTGACATTCATTGCCTCCCAAATCAGGTTGTTGTTGTTTTTTTTTCATTCACTTTCCAGTTGTTACAGATTTTTCTCAACAGACGTGTCTCAACTCATCTGTATGTTAAAGTTATAATAGTTGAGATCTGTAGATCTATTATTGAATGTGTAAATAAAAAAGCATATAAATCATTACCAATTTGGATTTTGACTACATATTTTGTGAACTTCTGAAAAATAATTGGCTTGCTTTCCAATCACCTGCATTTTATTTTACATGTTTTAAGATGTTGTTCTGAGAAAAGGCCCATAGGCTCCCCAAACCACCTGGGGTTTCTGCATCGAGTGGTTACCCTTTCTCTGGCATAAACCCCAAATACCTTCCACTGAAACTCTAGATTGATCTTGGGCTTTTCTGTTGATAGTTTTGCACATCTTGAAAGCAAGAGGCCCTCTTCCAATCTATACGATTTAATACAATGCGGATCACCTAGCATGGTGCTAAAAACACATTTTGGAATAAATAAAAAGAAGACAAAAAGGAAGGAAAGAAGGAGGAAAGAGGAAAGGAGTTGATTTGATCTTCAAAGACCATCTGCTCTATTTACGCTTCACTCAGATGGTTCCATGGCTTAGCCCCTTGCCTTCTTTACCTCTCTCTGCTCTGAGATCATCTTGTCAGGGAGAACTTTGTCAGACCTTTGTTTAAAATTATACTTCCATCCCTGCAGCCCCAGGATCACCCTGTCCCTGTCCCCTGCTTTGACTTCCTAACACTCATCACCCTCCCACAGGTTATGTGCTTCTCTCTGATTTTTATTATTTTATTTCCTCCCCTTTTACTGGAATGTAAGCTCCATGAAGGTGAGAAATTGATCTCATTCGTTCATTTCTACAGGTCCAGCATCTGCGGTCCACCCAGTGGATAATAAGCATTAAGCAGCAGGAGAGAATGGCAGTGAACAAGGGGTGAAGGCCCATCTGTTAGTGTCTGTTCCCACTCTGCAGGTAAGAAGGCTGAGGCTGGGAGAGGTTAAGTTCTGGCAGGAGCCAATAGCAGGTCTGCATGGATATGAGTGAGTGGTGGGAAGAAGCCTGGGTTGTCTACCCTGGGTGTGGATGGAGGGACTTGGAGTCTCAGGCTGGGAAGTCTCGTCCTAAGGCACAGTACTTATTTTCAGTGGAGAAGTGGCAGAGCTCCAGGAAGATTGGCCTGATCTGGAGCTACTGGGAAGCAGGATGGAGGCTCATTTGGGAATGTGTCTTACTTTTTAAGCCATTGCTATTTGATCAACAGTATGCATGTGTAAAAATCCTGCCACTCTGTCTGATTTTCTCAGTCTCTGGGAAATGCCAAAGCTTGTTCACCCTGGGTGAGGTCTGAGTTAAAAGGATTGTTGAAAGATTCAGGAACCATAAAGGATGGGTCCCCTGAGACTCCTCTGGGTTCTCTATGCAAACCTCGCCCATAGTGCTCCCCCAGCTGGTTGTGATGTCCCCTTTTGTGTGGCTGTCTCCTCTACTCAACCAGAAGCTCATTTATAATAGGACCATGCCACAGTTTTCTTTCTTTGGCAGTGCCAGACGGTGTGACCTGACATACAGTCGATTTTTTAGTTAGTACTTATTGAAAACAAATTGTGAATAGAAAATTACTGATCACTAGATGCAAACATAGGAAAAAGTTAACTTTGAGTTCCTCCTAGAGACCAGGTACGGGCAGGGTACCTAAGCAACAGAGGTAAATGAAAGGGGCCTGTGACTTCCAGGAATTCATGAGAGAGGAGACTGATACACATGTGGACAATGAAAACAGTGTGCTAAGGACTAGGGCGGGGGGGTCCCCTAGGAGGGCCTACCCCCAGTCTTCTGGCATTTACCAAACTGAAATCATATAATTATTTAATGACCTATGTTCTGTCTTCCCACAAGAATGAAATCTCCAAGAAGAGCTTTGTTTCACTCACTGCTTAACTCCAGCATATAGTAGATGCTCACTTATGAAATCTCAGAGTTGCCCCAGTGTAAGTTCAATGAATATCTGTGAATAAGAGCATGACTTGAAAAAAACACAGAGAGCCGTGGGTGCATGACCCAATCCAGGAGTGGGGGCCAATCACCTTCCAAGAGGAACATGATGTTCCAAAGTTTACCCTTCCTTCAGCATTTCCTCATTCATGACTTCCCCACAACCTAGGGAGGCCACACCCATTTTATGAAGGAAGAAACAAAAAAGAAAGGTCAATCATCTGGCAGACCAAGGACTTGAGCCCACATCTCCCAAAGAAAGTCTTTCCACACACACTATTCTGCCAACACAGAAGAGGTTTCCTGGTGAGACAGGGTGACCCACCGGTCATGCTGCTCCTGAGGGTCCAGTGACCATTATCATGGGCCTGAGTAAAGAGAACAGATGACCACATCACCACCACCATCATTTTTATGGCAATTAAGAAGTACTTATTGCCTTGTGATCTAGGTTCAATTACTGTTCTCAACTTATGGATGAGGAAACTGAGGTACTATTAGATAAACTTCTGAGGTCATACTGGCAATAAGGACTCAAACCCACACAGCCTGATTTCAAAGCCTAAGAGATATCATCTTACCTGTTTATCTTCTCCTGCAACAGATCATACCCACCTAGTCCAGCTCTGGATGGTTGCTAGGAAGTTCACAGTTGCACACTCTTTATGTGCTCAACTTTATACTGTCCTAGGTGCTGTGTGAGAAAGCTACAAAGAAGTTCCCAAAGTCCCTGCCTTCAAGGAGTACCAATCCAGGAAGGAAGATGGACAAGCAATCATGGAAACTAAAATAGGCACAGAGGAGTGTGTTTGCAGGAGACAGCCATTCAAGTCACCTATTTTCATGAGATCCTCCCTTTATTTTTTCTTTTTCCTCTCTAGCTTCCAATATGAGAGAAAACATATGACCCTTGACTTTCTAAGTTTGGTTTATTTCACTTAACATTATGTTCTCAAGTTCCATTCATTTTCTTGCAAATGACATAATTTCAACTTTGTCAATGGCTGAATAAAACTTCGTTGTGTATACTTACCACATTTTATTTATCCATTCATTTATTGGTGGACACCTAGGCTGGTTCCATAATTTGGCTATTGTGAATTATCCTGCTATAAACATGGGTATGCATGTATATCATTATAATATGCTCACTTCAATTCTTTAGGATAATTAGAAAAGAGTGGTGTGGCTGGTTTATTTGGTGGTTTCATCCCAAGTTTTTTTGAGGAACTTCTATACTGATTTCCATAGTGGTTAATTTACAATTCTTCCATCAATGTAAAAGTGCTCCTCTTTTTCTACATCTTCTCCAGTATGCAGTATGTATTATTGTCTGTATTCTTTTTTTTTTTTTAATCAGGGATTGAATCCAGGGGTGCTTAACCACTGAGCCACAACCCCAGCCCAGTTTTATTTTTTATTCTGAAACAGGGTCTTGCTAAGTTGCTTAGGGGCTCCCTGAGTTGCTGAGGTTGACTTTGAACTTGCAATCCTCATGCCTCAGTGTCCTAAGCCACTGGGATTACAGACTTGTACCACCACACCAGGCTGTCTATATTATTTTTAAAAAATGTTTATTTTTTAGTTGTAGTTGGACTCAATATCTTTATTAATTTTTATGTGCTTGAACCCAGGGCCTCGCACATACGAGGCAAGCGCTCTACCACTGAGTCACAACCTCAGCCCAGGATGTCTATATTTTTGATGGTTGCCATTCTAACTGGAGTGAGATGAAATCTCAGTGTAGTTTCACTTTCTGTTTCCCACATTGTTAAGGACATTGAACATTTTTTTTTTTCATATATTTTTTGGCCATTTGTATTTCTTCTATTGAAAAGTGTCTGTTTACTTCATTTGCTCATTTACTGATTAGATTATTTGGGGTTTTGGTGTAAGTTTTTTGAGTTCTTTATACATCCTTAGTATTAATTTTCTGTCAGAAGAATAGGTAGCAAAGATTTTTTTCCATTCTGTAGATTCCTTTCCTTATTCTTAATTCTTTATTTGCTGTGCAGAAGACTTTTAACTTGATGCTATCCCATATATTAATTCTTGGTATTATTTCTTGAGCTTTAGGAATTCTACTAAGAAAGTTGTTGCCTGTACTTATATGTTGGAGTCCTAACCCTAGATTTTCTCCTAAGAGTTCCATAGTTTCTGTTCTAGTTGCTAGGTCTTTGATACATTTCAAGTTAACTTTTGTGCAGGGTGAAAGATAAGGATCTGGTCTCCTTATTCTACATATAAATAATCAGTTTTCCCAGCACCATTTGTTTAAAAGACGGTCTTTTCTTCAAAATGTTTTTTGGCACCTTTGTCAAAAATCAGATGACTATCTGTGTGGGTTTGTTTCTTTGTCTTCTACTCTGCTCCATTGGTCCATGTGTCTGTTTTTTTATGCCACTACCATGCAGATTTTGTTACCATAGCTCTGCAGTATAACTTGAAGTCAGGTATTGCGATGCTTCCAGCATTGCTTTTTTGGCTTAGAATTGCTTTGGCTATTCTTGGTCTACTAATATTGCAAAAGCATTTTAGGACTGTTTCTTTAGTTCTGTAAAGAATGTCCTGGGTATTTTGATGAAGATTGCATTGAATGTGTATATTGTTTTTGGCAGGATGGCCATGTTAACAATAGCAATTCCTCTTTTCCATGAACATGGGATGTCTTTCCATTTTCTTGTGTGTTCTTCAATTTCTTCCTTCAGGGTTCAGTAGTTTTCATTGCAGGTTTTTCACCTCCTGGGTGAAATTTATTCCAAGGGTTCTTTTTCATTTTATTTTATTTTATTTTTTGAGACTAAAATGAGATTGTTTATCTGATTTCTTTATCAGCAGATTTATTACTGACTTATAGGGAAGTTAATGATTTTTTATGTTGATTTTGTAAATTGGTATTTTGCTGAATTTGTTTAATACCTCTAGTAGTCTTCTGGTGGAACTTTGTGGATCTTCCAAGTATAGAATCATATCATCTGCAGTGATTATTTGACTTCTTCGTGTTTTTATCCTTCTTATTTCCTTCTCTTGTATAATTTCTTTGGCTAGAATTTCTAGTACTATATACTATATTCAATAGGAATAGTGACAGTGAACATCCTTGTCTTATTCGGGATTTTAAAGAAAATGCTTTCAATTTTTCTTCTTTCATCATGATATCAGTTTTGGGTTTTTTTGTATGTAGCATTTATGATGTTGAAGAAGTTCTTTCTATCCCTAGTTTTTTCAATGTTTTAATCACAAGCGGGTACTCTGAACTTTATAAAAGGATTTCTCTCCATCTTTTGAAAAGAGTATGTAATTTTTGTACTTATTTCTGTTTATGAATTTGTGTATGTTAAACCAATCTTGCAATTCTGGAATAAAATCAATTTGGTTATATTGTGCAATCTGTTTAATATGATTTGCTAATATTTTCTGAGAGTGTTTTTATTTAAGTTCATCAAGGATATTTGTCTTAGTTTTCTTTCCTTGATATGTCCTTATCTAGTTTTGGTATCAGGGTGATACTTGCTTCATAGAAAGAATTTGGAAGGGTTTGTCTCCTTCTATTTCATGGAATAATTTGAGGAGCATTGGCATTAGTTCTTCTTTAAAGGTCTAGTACAATTCAGCTAAGAAATTGTCTAGTCCTAAGCTTTACTTTTTTGGAAATTTTTTTTATTAATGCTTGTATCTCATTGCTCATTATTGGTCTGTGCAGGTTTCCTATGTCCTCTCAATTCAATTTTGTCAGGTTTTATGTAGACACCACTTCTTGATAGCAAGAAGAGCCAAGTCACAAAAACTAAGCAGCATGCATAATGATGGGATGGATTGGGAGTAGTTTATTAGAAGACCATTTTTGTGAAAAGCCAAGCAAAAAAAAATAACTGTTGTTTAACCTAGGAGATGGAAGAATAAATGGAAAAAATAATCTGAATATATCAGAGACATATGCAGAAGATTATTGTGAGAGAGAAAAAAGGATTCAGGGTACCTTCCAGGATTTTAGCCAGTATAACTAGGCAGATGTTTCCTCATATCAGTGAAGGAAACCAAAAGGAGAAGCAAGTTTGGGAAATATAAATACAGTTCAGATGAGTTCCCAGGGGTCCAAGAGTGTGTCATCTTCCTTTCTTGGAGAAGAAGCTCTTCACCCAACCCTCTCTCTGCTCTGACCATGTTTTCCAAGTAGAAAGTGAAATCACTTATATGACCCTGCTTTCCTAGCAGTAGTGATTGACCAGGTGTTGGCGTCTGATCCAGACAGGGCTAATGAGAGTGCCCGATCCATATCCATTGCCAAACATGTCTACCTCTTACTGCTGCATTGGTTGTGCTCTGGACAAGCCGGTCTGGTAGGGAAGAGTGGTGATTAGAATTCAGCCCATGTTCTGCAGGACAAACTATGCATCTGTGGAGCTGCAGATGCCCAAAGGATGGCACTTTTTCATACTTCACAGAGGTGCTATCTGTGCTGCCAGTCCCTGGGGACTGTTCCAGGGATGGGCCCACATGCCACGTAAGGTAACTTTAGGTAAGCTGGATTCTCCTGGAATTTATTCTATTGAAGTACACGGGAAAATGAATGTTTTACTCAGGTCCTAAAATTGTATAGATAGGAGTTTGTAGCTATCCCTGTCCATGTGGATATGGAGGAAACAACTGAGAGATAATGAAATGGTACATGAATGGACTCGGGAGAGGGAGATGAAAGAGAAAAAGAGCTGTCAGAGTCAGAGCTCCCTGTTTCAACCAACCCTACCCTTCTTGGGACTTGGAAGTTGGGTTTCTCCATTAATTCTGTGATTGTCCCTGTATTCTTCTGATTTAATTTCCCCTCTTTTGCTTAAGTTCAAGTTGATTTGTTGCTCCTTGTAACCAATGCAACCAGTCTTAAACAGAGAAGTTCACGTGTTCATATTTGTAGAAGAGAGAATGGGATGAAAGATAGATCAGAGGCTAAACGGAAAGGATGCAGTGGACAATTTCATGAGTCACATGAGAGAGGGGTGTCCTAGGAGTTGTAGGCTCTTAGCTTCAGAGACTGGAAAGAGGGGGTGGTGTCTTTGACAGAAGTAGGCAATCCAGAAAATATTGGACTAGAGGAAAGGAAAATACATTTTTCCATTTATTGATTTATTCACCAAACTGCATCGGACACTGAGGACTGAGCAGTGGATGAGTTCATATTTGGATAAAGTCTGTGGGGCCTTATTGACTGATGTACCTACTCTGAGCCAGGCACTGGATATAGAGCTGAGTGTATATAAGTCTAGTGGTGATATCTGCAAGAAGCTGGGAGAAGTGAGCTGGCATTTTGGTTGTAACTATCATCCCCATGGAGATAATTTTGGAAGTGATGGGAGAGAATGCATGGAGAAATCTAGTTCCACAGCCCTGTCCTTCAGGCCTCGGCTTCATCCATGGACTAGAGAACAGTGTTGCTTGGGTCTGTGTGACTGACAGGCAGATGTAGAAAGAACATGGCTTTAGAGGCCTAGTGAGGAGCCAGCCCAGCCTTACTTCTTGGCCCCACCAGGTAGCGGTGTGCATGACCTTGAATGAGCTGGAGCCTCTCTTTCCTTGGCTACAGAATGGGGATATAAATGTTTATCCCAGTATTAAGCATAAGAAAGCATGCTTGTTGGAAGTTCATCCCTTCAACCACAAATAGGTATTGGACACCTACATACCCCAAGTTCTAGAGTAAAGGATTCGAATGGGAGCCAGTAAAAGAGCCCTCATCTGAAAAGGATACAGAACTATTTCTGGCTTCCATAGCTGGGTTCTGACTCCTTTCAAGCATCCCAGGTCTCTGCCCACCACCCATCAATACCAGTCTGCCCCTTGCCTAGACCTTGTGAAAAGCAATATTTTGTTGTGTTTTGTTCTTTTTTTTTTTATGATTAGTAAAGAAAGAGAAAAGCGTGTGTGAGCTATCCTCTGGAGAGCTGGTTTCCAGAGAGGCAGAAAAAGGGCCCACGTGAACCAAGCTGTTCTTGGCAGCCACCTCCGTGCGCCTCACAGCCAGAGGCTTAAAGCTTTATTTGTGGTTTGGGTTACAAGCAAGGGCGAAAACCCCAGAAAGGAGAGGGGGGAGGAGAAAACATTTGAAAAGTTGAGAAAATTACCCTGCGTTCTCAAGTGCAGGTAATTTGTCTAAACACCTGAACTCTGTAGAATCCTAGTGGTCTGACTGTGGCTTTAGACCAGGCCTCTTTGGCTCGGTGTCAAGCCTGGGGGACTTTTTTTTTTTCATACATTAAGCAAAAATACAAAATCACCTTTTACAAGATATTAATGAGTACCTTTACTGCTTCAATGGTAACATTGTTGGAGGTTTTGAAAAAAAAAATACAGGTTCAGGTTTAGGGGTGGTTTTGTTTTGAAGGTTTTGCTATATAAAGCACTTTGGTCATGGAATGGCACATTTGGGTGTTGAGTCCCAGGACCCCAAGTGAAGGATCCAAACCATTTTAGAAATAGAAGAGCCCTCTAAAGGCTCCAAGTCCAACCCCTCCTCATCTGGATGATACAAACAAAGCCCAGAAAAAAGTAAAATCTGTGCAAAGCAACACATCATGCTCATAGTAGAAACAAGTCTGGACCCAGGACTCAGGTCTTGGAAGATTACTCCAGCAGCCTTTGAGGCATCCCAGAGGTGACATTTCCCCTCAGAAACTATGACTAGACTCCCCCCCCCATGTTGACATTTCTGCAGCAGTGACTTTGAAAGCTGCCTTTTATAGCCCTGGCTTTGGAAGGGCAAACACTGTTATCAGTAAAACAACACAGGTGCCTCATAGAATTGGATCCAGGTGGAGCCGGGCAGGAAGCAAGACCCCCACACATAGGCAGACATCACCCCATCACCTGTCTGGGTTGGAAGGGCGCAAAGAACTTCCTTGGGAATAGGAGGAGAGGCGACTATGTTGGTGAAGGGCTTGGCTTTGGGGCCAGACAAGAAGGTTCAGTCCCAGAGATCTACTTGCAAACCTCAATGAGCTCCCTGGTTGGGTCTCAGTTTCCTTAGCTATGAACCAGGGAAAGAGAGAGCTCAGTCACATAAGTCACATTTCAAGTGATCAATAATCTCATAAGGCTAGTGGCTGTTGTATTGGACAGTGCCAATCTAGAATTTTCACAGAAAATCTTGCTGGACGATGCTCTTGAGGGTTCTGGGCTCCTGACATTGGTTCTAGATTTTGCCAACTGCAGCCGCCTAGAAACACAGGACTGGTCAGTCCAGTTCAGCCCTAAGGGCTCAGCTCTGACATCTAGGACTCCTACCTGTCCCCTCTGCCTCAGTCTGAGCAATACTACAGGATTTGGCTTCAAAGTTGGAGAATGACTGAGTGCTCTCCTGGGGCTTCCCTTAGCAGAATCCCAGGGCAGGAGGACATGTGGGGTGAGGGTCAAGAGGCTGGGCAATGCCTCACATGAATGTTGGTTTTCAGAGTCTGGAAGACTTGGATGTAAGTTCTGGATCAGCCACTCAAGTATTAGTGATTCATTAAACTTCTCTGAGCTTCAGTTTTCAAATCAGAGCTTTCCCTAACTTCAAGTCACATACTTCAAGGTTAATGAAAGTAGAAACACTGTGATCTGGAAGAATGAGAAACTTCTAAAAGTAAGGATTTGGCTTCTTCCTTCCTCTGCCTCTTTCCTCACTAAAAGGGGATTTAGATGGAGGCAGGTGGCCTCCACCTATAAAGAGGTTGCATTGTTTGAAAACATTCTGCAGAAGTCTGGAGGTTAGAAGAACCTCATATCCCAGAGACAGGAAGAAAGAATGGAGCAGGAGAGAAAGGAAAAATATTCTTCAAACACCTATTATATTCTAGATACGATGGCAGTCATTTTCAGATATGCGGAGATGATGATCACGGTGGCAAACTTTCTTAAGTACTTATTGTGTGTTAGGTATAGTTCCAAGTGCTTTGGATATATGATTCCTCTTTACAGATGAAGAAACTGAGGCACTGCAAAGTTAACGTCCGTCTCCAAGGTCACTCTAAACTAAGATTTAAATCCCAGCAGTCAGATTGCATGCACAACCACCCCTGCACTGAAAAGGCAGAGCCAGCCCTTAACCCCACACCCCAGCTCCAGAAAGGCAAAGTCACCTTCGTTATTTGACACACTATGCTCCTAGTGATACATTAGCTCTTCCAGCCACTACCACCACTCTGCTGACTCACAGCTCTCTCATGGCCCACTTTCCTATCTGCTGTCCTTTCTTCTACATGGCCTGATTTCTCAAGGCCTAAGTCACATGACACTGGCACTCCAAAGGGCTTCCCTCGTGGTTACCTTAGCTGATCCACACCTTCTAAGTGTTATCTCTTCAAAGCCCCTGAAGGTAGCAGGATCCAGGGGTGGCAGGGAATGCCTTCTGATCCCCCCCACCCCGCCCCAGGAGAACCACAGTCAGAGAGTTTTTACATAAAGCCAGATCTGATCCACAAGGGCCTGGAAAACACCCTTCCCAGGAGCAATTGCTGTGGCTGCCTTGACTGAGGCTCAGTTTCAGAAGAGTTTGGAAGCTACAATTCAGCCACACAAAGCATTCATTTTCACGCCGTGGTTTGTAGTTTGGGCTTTGAAGACAGATAGGCCTAGATTCAAAACCCGCTCACCAGCTTTGTGACTTCAGACCAAGTCCCAACTTCCTTAGGCCTCAATTTCTCTCTGGGAACCTGGAGCCCTGAAGGGATGGACTTCATGGTGATGGCGAGCAGGTGAGAGAGAAGGCGGAAGTGAACCGCTGACCCTGGCCTTGGCTCACAGTGAGGGCTCAGCATTGGCTGAAGTTGCTTCAGGGCTGTGTTCTCCCAGTCAAGCATTTGTTTGGCCAATGTTCAAGAGTCTGCCAGGGCAGCTGGGCGCCACAGCGGAGAGAACCCAGACACACACAACAGCCAGCGTGCAGGATGGGGCTCTGGTGGGTGCAGAGGTTTCTGGCCCAGCCAAGTGCTTCCCAGGGATTTGCTGTGGTTCTGCATTTGGACCACAGGGTTCCCCACTGTTCATCCCCCCATTCCTAACACACACACCATCTCCTCAGCCGTTTCTGAGTTTGAATCTTTTCAGATCACTCTCCATGTGACCTTGGGCAAATCCCACAACTCATCTCAGCCCGTGGCACGTTTCCTATAAAACAGATAAGGATACACCAGGCCAAGCCCTTGTAGTCGATGAGCAGATAACGAATGTGAATGGCCCAGCCAAGCCTGGCATGTGGCGGATGCTCTGTAACTTCTAACTGCATTCCCCACACCCTAGGCCACCAGCCATCCCTCTGTTGCTATGTGCCAAGCTTGGGCTGGATACTGGGGGGTCAGACATTTTAGGGAATTTCAAGTTTAGTGGGTAAAATAAACATTTGAGCCATTATAGCTGACAGAGAATGCTAAGGGCTGCGATGGAAACATGTATAAAAGGTTAAGAAACACCAGGAAGGGCACGTCACTTTGCCAGGTTGCCTCCGTTTTCCTCTTCTGTCAACTGGTTACTACCTCACATGAAATGAATCAAGCCAGTACTACTGTTGAGTTTAGTTCTATGCTGAGTGTTTCTACTTAGACTTGTTTCCCATGAGAACTTTGTCCCCTTGACAAACGGCCTCTTATCCATTCATTCCTCTGTTCCCAGAACATTGGCAAAGAACAGGTGTCCAATCGACATCAGTTGAGTCAACTGACAAGAAAATTTATTATCTAATTTCATTCCCCTCAGAGCCTAGAGAGGTATTCCCATTTGATGGAAGGAGAGAGAGAGAGAGAGAGAGAGAGAGAGAGAGAGAGAGAGAGAGAGAGAGAGAGAGAGAGAAAAGACAAGTACCAAGTTCAATGAGGTATTTGTCAATCAATGACCCAGCCAGATTGTCAGACCCATTGCGGTGACTTTCTGTTAGATCACACAAGCTCAGGCCATTCTGGTTCAGGTGGGGTGACACTCTAGGACTGCACATGACTCACACCTCCCTGTAGGTCCTTGAACTAATCCATTAGTCTCCCACACTGAGTCACAGCTAGGGTGAACTTCAGACCTGAGGCAGGAGCACCTGTTGGACAGGTGTGCCCAGGCATCCCTAAGGCCAGCCAAGACACAGTCTGGGGAAATCCTTTGGGGAGGGCAGTGGGACAAAGGGGACAGGACTAGTATAGGGATGTCACTCTGGGTCCACTCCTCACCCCCTCAAGAGTGTCACAGGACAATGTCTGTCCAGTCACTGTATCTGCTGGGCTCTAAGTCAGAGGCATACCATCTCCACCCCCAGTGTCTGCACTCTAATTGTCAACCCTGGTCATCTTTGGTCTTGACTTTAGGCTCCCAGCCTCCACTCTATGAATGTTCCTTCTAAGGAAGTTGAGAATTTGCCAGTCACAAATGGCAGCAGGTCCCACGGTGGAGTACACATTAGGAGAGATCTCATGGCGAGACAAAGAGCCAGAGAAGGAAGGGGCCAGGCTTACTCTTTTAACAACTCCTCTTGTGGGAATGAACTGGAGTTCCACGAGTACTATGTTAATCGTTTCCAAGAGTTAGCATCCCCAAGGACCTAAACCTTTCCCCACCTCTCATAGATTCCACACTATCCCTCAACATCACCACACTGGGGACCAAGCTTCCAACACAGAAACTCCAGGGAAAAAATCACTTCCAAACCCTAGTAGTGGTATTATGAGGATTACGGTCAGCTGTGCATGACAGAAAACTCACCATAAGCCCTGAAGCTTAATTCTCTCATACATAACAGAAGACCAGAGGGAGGTGATCTTGGGCTGAAACTGCATCTATGGTGGCAGAGGCACAGGCTGCTTCTCAGATGCTGCCCTGCCATCCTCAATGAGTTTTCCATCTTCTGGCTCTCTCTGGCAAGGAGGAGGAAGGACAGGACAAAGGGCCCTGCATATAGGAACACATCCCAGAGGTTGCACATACCACTTCCGCTTACATCCCCTGCACAAGAACTTAGTTATAGAGCAACTCCCAGTTGTAATGGAGACCAACATGGTGGACTTCATTTCTAACAGCCACTTGCTCTGCTAAAAAGCAGGGGTTCTGTTGTTAAGGAGGCCACAGATATGATTTGTTTTCAGATTGTATCTGCTCTGCTGTCTAAAACAGATTCACAACTAGATAAGTCTCATTTCTGACACCTCTTGGGCCCTCTGAGAGGATATCAATACATGCTGAGGGAAGACAATTAACTCTTCGTTAGAGACCCAATTTCCAAACCAAATCCTTCATGAGCTTTCTCTCTGGGAAGGTCCAGCTGTGTGATCATGTGCAAATGAATAACTCTCTCTGAGTCGTGTGACCTTAGGAAAGTCATTTTACCACTGTAATCTGATTCTCCATTAGCTAAATGGTGATAAGAATAATATCAACCTTAGGTTGTTGGGCAGCTTTTGTAGCATTATGATAAATGCGAAAAAAATAATTTTGATAATACATTTTAGGTAAACCAATATATTCAAAATCCTGTCTCAGCATGTAATCAATTGAAGTTGCTAATCAGATATTTTCCATTCTGTTTTTCATAGGAAGGTTTTGGAATTCAGTGAGTGTTTTATAGCACATCTCGGTTCCGACCAGTCAGGATCATACAATAGCCACTGGAGGCTACAGATTTAGGCCAGGCAGGTTGAGGCTAATATAAGTACCTTTGCTGGGTGCTCCCATAGCAGTCTGCACTTGCAAATGAAGAATCAATACTTTCTGTGGTAAGTGGCTGTTCACTTAGCTTATCCACAAGCAATTCCCATGAGGGGATAGAATAAATGTCACTCCCAAACCCTAACATAGTACCTGGCATAGAGCAGGCACTCAATAAATGCTTGTTAAACAAATATTATTCATTTCTCTATCCCCAGTGCTCAGCCCAGTGCCTGACCCTCAGTAGGCATTTAATAAAGACTTAACTAAATTAATGAAGCAATGACCCAGTGTTTTAATGGTAAGTGAATTTGCAATTTGACAGCAGGTGAAAACCAGGCAGTTTATTGCAGAGGAGACAATGGTACCTTTCTAACCCTCCAAGTAACACCTGCCATTAAGTCCAATTTCCTTCACCGCCTCCTCTCTCCCAAACAGAACTGGAGCCAAACTCTCAGGTCATGGGCCTTCGCATTCTGGTGAAATCGCACAATGCCTGACTGCAGTGATAAGCAAGCATATTGAGTTCCCATGAACAAATAAAATGAACCTCCAATTTTTCCATTTCACTGTATGTTTTTTTCTGACAGGTTGACTCAGTGCAGGGAAAGGGGAGAGGCTCCATAAAGTTTCCAGCTCTGGTCCCCCTCAATCTGAAGAACTTTACAGTAATACCAATAGTATCATAATAATCAGATACTCAATGCCTGCTCACCCCTTCCCAATTTGATATGATCTGAAGCAATTCTCCTGTTGCCTTCCATGACCATTCATCATCTCTTCTCACCTGCAAGATGACAGGGATGGCATAGAGTTGTCTGTCCATACTGCTGTAAGGACCCTGGGACAGGCCCCTCAGGCCCAGTGCCCCGTAACCTGGCACGGTTCTCCTGAACAATACTCACAAAGTGACACTGAGCATCATTTTTGTCTTGACAAGCAGCCAGAGACTGGGTGATTTTCTTAGAGTCCTGTGGAGCTTCCCACCCGCCCCTCCTTGTGGACAACTGAAACACAAACACTCTTTAGAAAGCGCTGGGCCGAGTCATCTCTTTGGAGCTGGTCACAAAGGCTTCATTCAGCTGCTGCTACAGCAGCCTGACGGGCAGGGGCCTTGTCCCAAACATTCTTGATGGGGCTTCTGGGGGGAAGGTGTTACCAGCCTCCAAATATTTGTTGCTCTGTTTCCATAGCAACCACAGTGGCCATGGCAAAACCCCTGAAACTGCACATGGAAATGGGAGGTGCTGCAAAGTGAAGCCCGATGGGGGAGGAGGCCTTCTCTGGGCCCTTTCCCTCCCCACAAACTGAAGATTTGTCCAGGCTCCTTTCAAAGGGTGTTAAGGAGAAGCTGTTATACTGGCTTCATGCAGACGACTACGGCTGCACTGATGGAAAAGGAATGTGCAAGACTGTACCAACTGGCCTCGATAGGTTTTAGGAAACTTAAACCTAATTGGGCAGCCTGCTTATTGTCTACAGAGCTCTTTCAGCCTGGTGTACTGACTCTGGTTCTGGCACAAGACAGTGCCAGTAACACCACCCACTACCTGTGCAACATTGGGAAAGTCATGTACTGTCACTAAGCCCCTTCTGCTGAAATTGAGTTCAATTTAATAATAATAAAAAAAAACTATGGCTGCCTACTCTGAGCTAGATGCTCAGGTTTGCAAGCTGAAAACACCAGCTTCTTGCCCTCAGGAGCTCATAGAGCCTACTGGAAGAATTGTATTGAATAGAGGGGCCGTATACCCTGTGCTCACTGTCTGGAATCCATTGGTATTGGTTGTACAATAAAAGCTTATTTCCCTCACTCTTCAAACTGGATTATGCCAAAGAAAGCCCTGAGATGAGCAAGAGCCCAGGTACTTTTATAACATTCTTCTTGTAATCAGGATGAATTTACCAATTTGGACATGACTGGAAGGGACTGATCTTTTAATAATTTTGTCCATCTGTCTTTGTGAAAACAGGCTTCCCCAGTCCCTATCCTATTGGACTTCATCATCCTCTGATTTGGGGAGGACAGGAATGGCTATGTCCACTCCAGATTGAAGGTGGTCAAGCATAAGGTGAAATGGGTTTCCCAGGCCACAGAGGGAATTACAGGGAGAGCTGGATTCAAACACATTTTCCAATTTATTCTTTTCAGTAAATATTTCTGGAGCAGCTTCTAGGCACCATAATTTTTTCTAGACACTGGAGTTAGAGGCAGTAAACGAACCAATTTGTCCAAGGGAGCATAAGGTCTAGAGAGAAGGAAGCAGACTAACAAACACATAAAAAATTATACTGTTTCTGGAAGTGGCGAGCATTTTGAGGAAAGTTATCAGAGTGCAGAGAACAGTGGTATGGAATACTATTGTATATAGTCACCTGGGAAGTCCTTGCCAAAGAGACCCAAGAGAATCAGGGAACTGGTCATGGGTTGCTGTGGTGGACAAGCACAGGTAAGAGGGACAGCAATGGGTAAGGTCCGAGGTAGGGGTGTGTTGGTTTGGTACGGAACATTAAGAAGGCCAACACTGCTAGAGCAGAGAGAAGAATCTGGAGATTGGCAGAAGATAAGCCAAGCTCATGAAGACCCCGGAGTGGGTGGAACAAATGTTGTATTTTATCCTGAGTGAGATGGGAGTCATTGGAAGGCTGTGGGCAAAGAAGTGGCTGTGATGTGACATAGCATGTTAAAAAATTCTTCTGGCTCCCACATGAACAACAGTCTGGAGAGCAGCGAAGATGAAAATGGGGACAAGGGAGGAGGCTATTATGACAATCCAGGCAAGAACGAGGGTGTCCTCAAGAGGATGGAACCCCCCGGGGCAATGAGGAGTGTGACTCTGGAACTCTTTCTCAGGAAGAGGCTACAGGATTTGCTGATGGTAAAAGGTGGGGCAGGAACAAGAAGAGTAAATGGTGACTCTGGAGCTGAGAAACAAAGAATGAAGCTGCCACTTCCAGAGGTGGGAAATTCTGGGGGAGGAACTGAGTAGGGGGTGAAAATGAAGATTTTTTGGTTTTAAATATATTATTTTTAAGTTGCATGCTGGAGATTCCACGGAGAAGCCAGGAAGGTGGAGAGAAACAACTTGGAGATATTCATTTGTCATTCTTCAGAACCCATATTATTTAAATCCACAAGCTGGGTTGAAATCCCCAGGGAGGGGAGTGGACATGCAGAAGACACCCGTCCCTGGACCATTCCAATGACTAAAGTTAGTAAGAGAAAGAGGATCCAGGAGGGGCCTCTTAAGGTAGGAAGAAGACCCAGAAGATCCTTCCAAAAAGTCAAGTGAAGAGTGTGCTTTAAGATAAGAGTGAAAAAAAAAAAAAAGGTAAGAGTGATCCAGAAGGTCTCAGCAGGGCTAGGTAAGGGTGAAGGCTGAAAAGCAACCTTCAGAGTTGGCCAAGTGTGGTCCTTTGTGTCCTTGGCAACATCTGTTTCATTGAAGTGGTGGGGACACACACCTGATGAATGAGTACAAGAGAGAAGGTGAAGTGAGAAAGTGGAGACTATAATATGCTGCACTTTTTGGGGGTGGTGCTTCTCTGTAAAGAGGAACAGAAAAATGAGAAGAACATGGGATCCACCCAGAGTTCACCTTTCATGATGACTGACATCCTAGCATGTTTGTGTGCTAATGGGAATGGTCTGCAATAGAAGGATAAATTGATGAGGCAGGGGAGAGGAGACCTTGAATCAGAGCAATTGCCCTTAAGTATATGAGAGAGATGGGTTCTATTTCAATCTCTGGGGTGTCTTTCACTGTACCCGATATAGCCACACATTAATAAAATCAGACATCTGGAAATAATTTTAAATGCAAACATTTATTTCAATTACATAAAGTAAGTTTACTCAGTGGTAGCAAAAATTTGTCCAATGGGTTCTGAAAAGTTACCTTAGTGAACACGAGTTGGTAATGGTAACCCCCTCCTGCTAATTCCCCAGCATGGGTACACCCTCAAATAACAGGCTACCTGTATAGTAGGCTTCCACAGCAGGTAAAAACCCACGGGCAGAGACTGTGTTCTGTTCTTTTCCCCAGCCCTTTCTTACCAATATCAGCATAAGGATCCTTACAAACCATTTGAGAAAGGAAAGAGAAAAGGGAATAAAAAGAATGAAGGTAAGAACTGGACCTACTGAAGCAAGAACCATTCAAATGAAGCAAGAACCTGATATTATTTTGCAAAAATTTCTTCCTAATAGTTGAATGAGTAAACAGGTTTTTTTCCTTTTCTTTTTCATTTGTGAAAGACAAAGGGAAAGAAAGAAGGAAAGAAATGGAGATGGACTGAGTGTCCATAGTGGATTCAGTCCTCTGCTAAGAAGGTGACAGTGAGTTACCTCTTTTACAGTCAACCAACCCAATTAAGATAAAGCTTCATTCTGCACACTGAGTCACCAGTACTGTCTTTAGGTTAAATTAGCACATAATGTAACATAACTGTCATCTAATGGAACAGAAAGCCTCCGATAAGAGTGAGTTTCCTCTCAATGGAGTTACATAAGCAGAATCCCTGGGTAGTATCTACGGGGAATCTTGGCAAATAATGTTTATCAGGCCTTAACACCTTATGGTCCTGTATGATCCTGGGATTCAATGAGTTCTAATTATATCATTCCAGAGCTGTATAATAGATACTTTGAGGTTTCACATCATCAAAATATAAGTATATGTGATATGACTAAAGAAAGCATAGTATTTGAACATGCTGGTGCTGAAGTCAGACTGCCATGGACAAATTATGGTTCTGCTATGAACAAACCATACTATGTGACTCAGTTTCCTCATCTGTAAGATGAGAAGAGCATCACGATATACTCACTCTAAAAATCCATTTAATGTTTTTGAAATAGCACCTGGCACATAGTAAGTGCTCAGTAAATGTTAGCTATTATTTATTCAGTTCAATCAACGCTTATGGGACCCTGGGACCCATGGGTATCTGCTTTGGCTCACTGTTACACATTACACCAGAGTTGATTCCAACTAGAAAGATTGGGCTCAGCAGACAGAAGCCCTTGGGGACTGAGTTACTTTGATGGGGTACCAGCAATCCCAGCCAAACTAGTCCCCTTCCTGCTCCATCTGCCCTAGCCGGGCAATGTGCAAAAATGTTTATGGCGACCTCATTTGTTTTCCTTTCTGTTACTGCTGCCTTCCAAAGGCCAGGAACTGCTGAAATTAAACCAAAGCAGGGGCCAGGGGAGCAGACGGGGCCTGGGCCAGGGCCAGGAGTAATGAAGTGGAAAATGTTCACACTACAGGCAGCATTACAATGCACCTGTACAAATAGAAGGAGACCTGCCCACCCCCCTCCTCCTGGGCCCACTGCCTCTCTGACTTCTCTTTATGGCTCCACTCCCTGCCTTGCCTGATCAATGTTTCAGTCTACAGTGAAGATAAGGAACAAAGACCTCCAGAGTAAAGTAGTTAGAGAAGGGACAGAATGGGAGGGAAGTGAAAAACCTGTTACCCTTAGCCCAAAAGCTTCTTGAAAGTTCTGGTAACTTCTCTGAAGGGCCAGATAACTAAAATAAGAGACAACGCAGCACAGTTAATGAGTGTCAACTAAGTGCCAAGATTGGAGCAAGTTACTTTCATATACCTTTGCTCATTTAACCCATCCAGGATGGTTTTGCTCCATTTCAATGACAAGGAGACAAAGCTAGTGAGCATTGGAATCAAGGTGCAGGTCCAGGTATCATTATTCCTCTTTTGCAATGTGGTTACCATTCAGACCAGAGTGTTGCCTGACTTTCAAACCCATGCAGCTATTGAGGGAGAAGCCAGCAAACCCAGGCTCTCAGGGTGGTGCTCACTATTGCACTCGCAGTAGTTAAGATACTTTAGGGGCATATAGCCCAGGCTCTCGTGGGTCAGCTGGTGCAGTGAAGATGAGGAGCATAGCTTCCCTCAAAGAGAGACCTGGGGCCACTGCTACCATGATGGAAGATGGAAGGTGGATCAACACCATATAGTTTTTGAAGCAGCATGACTCTGGATGAGTCGCCCAATCTCACTGGGGCTGTTTCTCCATCTCTTAGGGGGCATTGCACGAGTACAATGGAGACAGTGTTTATAAAGCCCAACGTTCTGTTGCTTTTCACCTCTCTCAGGCCCCACCCACTTCACACTCAACTCTTATAGTTGATACAACCAGAAGCTTCCTCACCACCATGGGAGAGGGCATGAAAGGTCAAAAGTCAAAGTCATTGCTGCTAACATATGCCATGGAGCTTATCTCTTATCACTGTCTTCTCCATCAGTGATTAGGAGCAGGAAGACAGCAAACAGATGTAAAGATGCATGTCATATAGAGTCTGACTCACAGTAGGCCCTCAGTAATTGCTAGCACCCTTGACAAACTGAGTTCTCCGCAAGCCAAAACATATACTGCCTTACAACCCTCCCGTCGGTTATGTAGCTCATAGTAAATGCTGATGAATGGCTGGCTTTTGAGTCTGTCAAGCACCTTGAGAGCATCTTCCATTGCGCCCTCTTGATCCCATTCTAATGGCTCCGTCAATATTCAGCACCAAGCTCAGGTCTGTTTAAAGCCAGGTGCTTCATGCACAAGCCTAGGAATCAATTGGACTCCCACAAGTACTTTATTGCTTCAGAGAGCGCAGGGTCTAAGGTGAGGCAGAACATCAGGGTGTAAGGGTCAGGCAGGAGAAGGATGCTCAGCTCAGGGTAGCCAGCAAGTAGAGAGAAAGCAGAAAAAGAGACAGAGGGAGGAAAGGGCCATCCCCAAGCATACTTCCCCAGGGACCTGCTTCCTCTCACCATACTCAGTCTGCTTAGTTTCTAGCTCCTCCCACTAGTTCACTAAAATTATTAATCCATAAAATGGATTCATTCACTGATCTGAGTAGAGACCTCATGATCCAATCACATCCCAAAGTTCTACCTCTGGATATTTTGGGGGTTGAGACCAAGTTTTTAAGTACATGAGCCTTTGGGTAAGGCAGAACATCATGGTGTAAGAGTGGGGCAGAAGAATCAGGCACTTAATTCAACATTCTTCATGGTTCTTTGTTGTTGACATTAATGTTGTTGTTATGAATTTTTATAGCCATTGTTTAATCAGGGAAAAAGTCTAAAGTTTGCAATATATAAAAATCAGAATTGCCATGTTTTTGTCAACTGCTGTGTACTTATTCTGCTTTTCCCTATTTGATAAACTGCCTTGATCTTTCACTATGTGCCAGATAAGCAGCATAAGGAACTCACTGCTCCCGGAGAAGCAGATATTGAAATAAAAAGTTTAATACATTGTGATACCTGAAATAATGAAAACACATACTGGCAGCAGAGAGGAACTAATTCCAAGAATGAAGAGTCAGTCTATCCAGTGTCCTAAAGTTGGTCAGCTATGTGGGGTTTGAGTTTCAACATGGAATCCTCCACCAACAGAAACAAACAAACAAAACAAAAAAAACATATGGTCCTGGCTACATCCCTCAGCACCCATGGCCTGCACCATCAGAGTTAAAAAGATCCAACAGATGGGTTGTTTCCCTCCATTTAGGAATCAGTTTTATCCCTATAATGAGCAATTAATCAGACAGTATCTGGTGTTATTATTTAATGGTTCCACATGAAGATTGTATATAGCAAGAGCTCCATAAATGTCTGTTGACTCATCTGAGCTGCACAATGAGGTCTATTCTTGCACATAGAAGACTGCTGCTTCTTAAGACAGGAGGCAGATCTTAATAATTTCCATTTCCACATTTGCATTATAATTGCCACATCCCTCCAGCAGCTAGGTCCTACTTGTCCATTATTAGACAAGTTATTGTTTGGATTTGGAATGTCCCCAAAGGCTCATGTCCTTAAAACTTGGTCCCAACACAGCAATAGCCAGAGGTGGAACTTTGGGATGTGATTGGATCATGAGGTCTCTACTCAGATCAGTGAATGAATCCATTTAATAATTTCAGTGAACTAGTGGGAGGAGGTAGAAACTAGGCAGACTGAGTATGGTGGGAAGAAGTAGGTCACTGGGGAAGTATCACTGGGGATGATAACTTGTCATTGGCACTTTCCTCCCTCTGTCTCCTTTTTGCTTTCTCTACTTGCTGGCTACCATGAGCTGAGCATCTTTCTCCTGCCCTACCCTTACACCCTGATGTTCTGCCTCACCTCAGGCCAATATCAATGAAGCTAGCTGACCATGAACTGAAACCTCTGAAACCATGAACCAAAATACACTTTTCCTCCTTTAGTTTATATCAGGTCTTTTGGTCACAGCAATGAAAGCTGACTAACATATCTATCAAACTCAGATTGTAATCCTTTTCCCAGGAAAGGATTACAATCTGAGATTGTAAGCACTGGTCCCCAGGCCTGGCCACTATCTGTGCTCCCATTGCATTCCAAGCCTTCCCACCCCAGCACCCACTTTTTTATTTGTTAATCTCCTTTCCTAGGCTGATCTGAGAGTAGGGATTGGTCATCTATACTTTCCTTCATGTCTGGGACATAGTAGGTGTACAATACATCTGTGTTGAGTGAATGAACAAACAAGTGCCCTGTTTCCTCCAATAGGATTAGTAGGATGAGATTTTCCAAGTCAAGTTTACCATCCTGTGGGCAGGATGTTGGAGTAAACCAGGATGCTAGAAGAATATGAACAACAGAAGAGTGGGATAATGTCAAAGAGTAAGGGAAAAGAACTTCATATTCTGCAGTTTTCCCTCACCTTTGTGATTCTTCTGGAAATCTGAAAGTAACTCTTTAAGAAAAGCCCAGTGTGTAATTTCAAGAGTTCCCAGGCAGGCCAGGTGTTTCCTGTGAGGGGCTGGTCAATGCACTCTTCCTGGCCGGGCGTGATTCTATGGCCAGGACAATGCTCTGGGTTTAGATAACTGAGACGCAATAACAGATTAACTTAGACTGGGTAATTTATAAATAATAGAAGTTTGTTTGCCCGGAGGCTAGGAAGTCCAAGGTCATTGGGCCACATCTGATGCTGGGTTCTAACATCACAGAGGTGAGAGAGGACAAAAGAGGCAAACATTTCCATAACAAATCCACTTCTGTGCTAACTCACTAGTCCACCATGATGGCAGAATGCAGAGGTAAACTAAGCTTCCAACACATGAACTTTGAGGAACACTTTCAAACCATAGCAAGAACAAGCTCAAACTCCACCGAGAAAGGCAGCTACAAACCCCAGATACTGGCTTGCCATGCTCCCCCAACATCATGACCAAAAGTTGATATCTCTGGATCATTAGAATTTTTTTAGATTAATTCATACCATAAAAACCAAAATGTTTCCAGTTCTCAGTGGGGAAACCATTCAATTCTGCTAATATTTAATAGGTTATCTTTGAGAGGGAAACAGACCTGAGAACACTGCAGAAAAAGTCACAGGATGCTTACCTAAAATGAAGGGGAGTTCTCTGTTTGGAAATGGGGCAATCACAGCCATGCTTTAAATAGAAGCAACCCCAAACTTGGGAACATTTGGATTTCAAAAACTGTGACACTCTCAAGAATCACTAAGTACACAGTGGGGGCCAGGGATGTCTAAGATGGCCCATAGTTGCACAATACAATGTCAGGCAAACAAACAACAAATAGCTACTGGTCATTGCTTGAATATAAGCATCCGTTATCAGGGAAAACACAAACATTATCAGGGAGTGACTACATGGAACAGCATAGAGAAAGATCCTGAGGCCACATTTGGATTCGGCTAGAAAGTGTGCAGGGATTGAGTAGAGATGTTTGACATAGATGTACAAATAAAGAAGAGCAGCACATCACACAGTTATTTGCCATCTCTGATATGGTTCCTGGATCAACTAGAAATGATAAAACTGAGACCCAGAGTTGACTAGTAGTCAAGATTGGAAAGAGGATTTCTTTTAAAAAGGTTGTTATTGTGTAGACATCATTATGAGGCCATTTGGTGTTCTCTACTATGGAAAACTCCTCCCCAGTCATTCAGGTCTCCTCCAAGACTGCTTTGTCCTGCCCTCATTGGAAGACTTCCGTTTTCTACGTTCCCTTTAATTTATTCTGAGCACTCAACCATGATACCACCTTCTTATAACTCTTCACTAGTGACAATGAATTTCACAAGAAATATGAATATGTTCTATTCAATATCACAGCTCTCGTAAGTGAGTACACTGTTCAATCCAAAGTAGGTGCTTCATAAGCATTTGTTGTATGCACAGATGACTGAATGGATGAGTAATGCCATCTTTAAGCTTATCTTTAAGTTTTAGCACACTGTGATTTTATCTTTCTTAGAAAAAAACAATCCAATCGTTCTTGAGGCAGGTTTTTCCCAATCATATTCTATGAAATACACCAGTTCATTAGAGAACTATCATGCTAAATAATTGATAAGTAAATAGTAAAAAGTAATAAATAAAATAAATTTGGGGAAACTTTTTCTAAGATGTAATTCAGCACATATACTTTACCAGTGTATATGTTGCTTATTATTCCCGCATATGATGTATGATGCTGCAATCAAAAGAAGTGTGGAAGGCTGGGGTGGTAGCTCAGTAGTAGACTGTTTGCCTACCATGTGTAAGGCACTGGGTTCACTTCTCAGAACTATATATAAATAAGTAAAGTAAAGGTCCATTGACAATCTAAAAAAATATTGAAAAAAAAGAAAGAAAGAAAGAAATGGGGAAAGCGCACACCCTACAGTAGAATGTCTCGTGGTCTCATGAGAGATTTTTGAATCATGAACCTAGAACATTCCATGATAAAATGATGAACAGGCAGCTGTAACTAATTCATGGATACTGGGTTTGGGGGGATGGTTATTAGTCTATATTACATATGTTTCTTACAAGAACATCATGTATTTTTATACTATTCAATATTTGCTGTGCATTAAACTATGAATCAAAATTGATCATTTTGATTCATTTTCATTCCTATTCACTTTAATCTGAATATACATTATACTTGTAAGTTTCTTTTGGTTTTCCATTTATATGCTGCTCCTTTTAGGTTTCTTAGATAAATAACTACTATCATTACAGAAGCATATCATAGAATGGCTCTGCCCCAATGTGCTGATTTCCTTGGGAAAATAGATTTGGAAGTAGAGGGAAGTGCAGACTGGAGTCATCAGTAATAAAATGGGGTTCCATAAAAGCTAAAATCTTAAAAGACACGAGGATGGTAAGGGAGCTGTAAAAACTACATGGACAAAAAGAAATGGGGTTACAGAAAATAAAACTTGGGTTAGATTTTAAAACAGAAACCCGTGTTTGTCCATATAAAATATAAGCACAAGAAATGTCATAGAAATCTTTTGTTTTTTTTTTCATAGAAATCTTAAAGTAATAAAGATGGGACATAACAAGTCAGATAAATGTACAAAGAAAGCAAGAAAAATTAATTATTAGACAAAGCAGATTTTAAAAGGGGGAAAGGTAAAGATATCACTTCATATTGATCAAATTTATAATCTCAAATGAGGACAGAATGATAATAAACTCATTTAAATTACAATGCTGCAAACAACTTAAAAAATAGAATTTCAATATTCCTCTCCATTCTAGTTAGGTAATTTATTAGGTTTAAGTAAGAAAATAGAATAAATAACATTTTGAATTTAAAAAACTTCTAATGAGCCCTTAACACCAAAAAAAGAATGATGGAAAATATAACCTATAAAGACTGAAATTAATTTGAAAGCAGAAATAGAGAATACAGTGACATCACACATAAACCTAAAGACTGTTTTTTGAAGTAAAAATAAAACCTTTACAAACCTACTACAAGTTGATTCAAGAAAAAGGAAACAAATTAAAAATGCAGAAGGAATATAACATATAGAAGATAGAAATGATTAAAGAATGCTTTGCATAGCCAATGTACCAATACTTTTTAAATTTTTTAATTATTTGGATAATTGAGTGAAAATGTGAATTAAAAAAAATTGATTCAACAAGAAATAGAAAGGATTAAATATAGCTATATTCAAAGCACAATTCAAGGGAATTGTTTTTAATATTACCCTCTCTCTCAACTTCACAATGTTCAGGCCTTATATGGTGAATTCCTTTGTACTCTAAGAAAAGATATTTCCATGCTATCTAAAGTTATCTATAATATGGATAAATATGAAAGGCTATCTCATTTATTTTATAAAACTATCTTAAATCCTTATGTTAAAATTTGATCAATAATTCCAAAAAAGATAACTATAGCTCAGCTTAACATATTACTGTTTGTAAAAATTCTAAATAAAATAGTAGTGAATTAAATCCCATAGTATATTAAAAAGAATAATCCACCATGACTAAATAGGGTATATAATATAATATCCCAGGTATATAATGCTTCCAAGTATCATCTTAATAAAGAAAGAGGTGATAAATACAAATTTGATTTGGACAAATAATAATGATGAACTATCCTTGACAAATTTTAGAATCCAGAACAAGACTATTTGTATTTTGGTGTACAAATTTTAGAACCCAGAACAATGGGATGCAATACACTGGAGAAATGGACCATTTACATTCAATTAGTATGTATCATAAGGATGACATCAAAAATCAATGTGGAAAGGAAAGAAATGCGATCTGGGTCAGAGGAAAGGAGAAGAGAGCCATCTTTCAGAACCTTAGGCTTCTTGATTGAAAGAGAAATCCTCCCTGTTTAAGCTACAAGGATTAAATCAAGGGGAAAAAATGGGTGCCAGGGAGGGAGATGTCTGTTCAGTGAATAAAAAAGCTGCCTCCAGAGAATACGAGCAGGACCCTAAACTCAGTTTGCAGAAACCAGTACTAAATGAAAATGTGGGACCTCTTATCAAAATGATTAAGGATTTCAAGATGGCAGCTGTAGAGCTTTATCCCAGGCATGCTGGGTGATAGCACAGTTGGACGAGCCTGGGCCCAAGTTTCCTATCATGGAAGATGGGGACTGGAGGGAACACTGCCAAGAAGCTTCAAGTACCAGCCTGGTGAATAAACAAACTGTTTCATTCTAACATAATCCATTTCTAATATAATCCATATAATCCAATAATCCATTTCCCTCACATTCTCATCAATATGAAGAGACAGGATGGAGACACACCCTCAGGCTGCCACATTAAGACATACCTGCTTCTCCATTGATTGCCTAGTGTTGTTCCACTCTATCGAGGTCACCTGTTATGTGTTGTTGGAGTCGAGAAAATCACTTTGAACCATAAGACTTGAGTGTTTCACAGCATTTCCATTCACATCACCTCTTTTGACCATAATAGAAAAAAAAAAACATTGTTTCTATACATTTAATCTGAAAGGGAAAGTTAGGCTCAAGTAAGTTCTGATGTTCCCAAGGCATACAGCTAGAGAATTGGCCATGTAGGACCCAAACCCAAGTCTATTGATAACTAAGTTATTCAGTTCTCAATTGATACATCCTTCCCTCTCTATATACAAAGTCCCCTTCTAAATCCTGGCACATTCTACTATATACAAGGTCCCCAAATAGACCCTGGGAACTAACTCCACAGGTTCTGGCTTCAGGATCTCATATCTTTGTGAGGAAAACTGCCAAGGAAACAAGTTCCATCATACCACAAGATGATTAAAAGAATGGAAGTGAGTACATAGAACAAAAGTACAGAATGCTGAATTCTATCTCAAGGGGCCAAGGGAGGCTTAGAGGACTCTGCAGGGTGAGATGGAGAGTTTCTCATCACACGGCTGACTTGAACATATGTAAAGAAAAGCATAAGCTCCCCTCCTGGGCTCTCAAGGAAGTTTGGCTGGCTGAAAAGCTTCACACTCAGTTGATTGAGTCCCACCAATGGGAACTGTGTGTCACGAGGAACCATTGGTAGAGACCAATTTCCCCAACAAGTGATAGAAACCTGGGAGCCAAAGTTCAGAAGGGGCCAGAATTGAAAACAGCCAGGAGTCCAGAGATAATCCATACCATAGAAGTGCATCCTAAGCACCTCTAAGCACCGGACTGCGGCATACATCTCATTCGGACCTCACAATCACCTGGCAAGGTCAGAGGGGCAAGATCTTCCTGAGCATGTCCAAGACGTGAGCTGGGCTGTTCCACTAGCAGACATCAGCCAGGATCACAATCCATGTGGCTTACCTCCTAGCCAGGGCTCTGTTCATTTGCCCCATGAGGAATGGAAGACCCCTGCCCACCTCTAGGGAAACAGCCTTTCTCATTCTCGGATAACTCTTCATCTTCACGTTCAGTTTACCTCTCGGGCAAGCATGACTGACAGCATCTTCTGCCTACCTGTGAATCATAATAACCTGCCTACCTGAGATGTCACCTGGGGAACTCTAGATCCACAACAGATTTCTATCAGATACTTGGCCTACCAGGAGTTCATTGCTGTAATGAGTTTATATCAAATAGAGCAGTGGTATGAAAATAACGAAAGTAACCACTATAGCATCTGTTGTATTGTTAAAGGCTCTGTGGACAGGAAGATCGACAATTGCATTCTTAGTTTTGCTTCTTCCACTTAATAGCTATGGTGCCTTGAGTGGGTGCCTTGAGTGTCTCTTAGCCTCAGTTTCATTTTATGGCCAATAGACATGAGGTTGCTTATCCTGTAGATTTGTTATGAAATGAAATAACCTAACAGATGTGAAAGCATTTGTTATTTAATAAAATGCTATAGAAATGTTGGCTTTTTTAAAAAAAAATATGTTTCAGTTGTCAATGGACCTTTATTTTTTTTTTTTATTTATTTATTTACATGCAGTGCTGAGAATTGAGCCCAGGGCCTCACTCATGCTAGGCAAGCGCTCTATCACTGAGCCACAACCCCAGCAAAAAAAATGTTGGCTTTTATTATTCTTCGTGACATTATTCCATCATCCTCAGAAAATATGTGTGTCATTATAATTATAACCTCAAATCCTCATTACCTATGTGGGATCCACATTTCTTCTAATAAACAACCATATTAAGTTAGGGGGAATTTAAAAGTAAATCATTCCAGGACATGTAGACTGATAAGACCTCACTTGTGACAAAACTATTTTTTTTTCCATCACACACAAAACTACACATGCATAGAACCAAAACCTACATTATATTCCACCAAGAAAATAGCATAAGATCTGGGTCAAGTTGTCAGCATCCCCTGGTAGAAGCTGTTCCCTTCATTTCTTTCCAAGGAACTGGTGTCTAATGGTGAGAAACAAGACATGCATACCGGAATCTAAGACACAAACCATTAAGTTGACAGAGAGAAAGCTTTAGGGAAGAATACAGAAGGCACATCTGGAAAGGAGAGCCAAGGAAGTCATCCTAAAAGTGTCAACTTTCAACCAAGCTTTGCAGCGGACACAGATTTCCAGTTTGGTACAGTGGAAAGAGCATGAATTCTTTATTCAGCAAATGACCAGTGACTAATGCTGGTCAGAAAGCAGCCTCCACCATTTAGCGTAAGTTTTTGAACCTCTAAGGTAGGATAAAGCTGGTAGGATACCAGCTTGGAAGGATTGCTGTTCCCAACATTTACTTCAATTGTAGACACAAAAATCTCCAGTTTTGGGCTGGGGATGTGGCTCAAGCGGTAGCACGCTCGCCTGGCATGTGTGCGGCCTGGGTTCGATCCTCAGCACCACATACAAAGAAAAATGTTGTGTCTACCAAAAACTAAAAAAAAAATAAATATTAAAAAAAATTCTTCTCTCTCTCTCTCTCTCTCTCTCTCTCTCTCTCTCTCTCTCTCTCTCTTTAAAAAAAAATCTCCAGTTTCCAGCCAATGCTCTTGCTCCTAGTAAGACCAAATTATGTTTCTAAAGACCAAAAGTAATAATTCAATCAATATAGCACATTCTATATCTGCCTACACAGTGCTGAGAGCACTCTGGGGATTGTAGAATTATAATATTTCTTAAATTCTAAGATACCATTAATTTCAAGAAGCATCACTGATTTAATAACTTTTAGGTTGAAGGAGGGAGATGACATCATATGCCCATATCACTGGTAAGATCTGAATCAATTTCAGAACATTCAATTTGAAAAAAGTACTTCTGAATTTTAGGACAAGTGATCTAAGATATGATCACTATCCTCCAAAAGTAAGCAGTCCAGTTGGCAAGTTAAGACTCCATAGATAAAAAAATAAAAATAAAAATAAATAAATAAATAGCATATGGTTAAATACTGAAGAATAAATACTGGAGATCTCAGTCTTTCTTTTTCTACTGAGCACAGGAGGGCTGCAGAAGAGGCCATGCTTTACATTGTTTATAGCCCACAACTGTAGGCTGTGTGTTCAAACATTCTTGACCAGGCTTAAAGATTCCTGTAGACATGCACCAATTAGGTAGCTTGCAGAACTTCAAGCATGCAATCAAGCCAAACCAATTCAACTTTGACAACCTTCCCTAAGCATCTACTTGATGCACTCTGAGGCCTTATTCATCCCTACAGTCTCCCACAACCCCTGGGAGAGAATACAGTGCACAATGCACAGTTGCTCAGTTTCCCAACTGAGTTAAAGTGTTCTCATTACTCAAATGGAGTCCAAATTCTTGCAAAAATATAGAACTTGTTAATCATCGGGTGAATGGTCTGCATCAGAAGCATTTATGGTGCCAAACCGGATACTTCTTTTCAATCTAAAACCAACTAATACTTTCGTAAAATGCAAAATCTCATGCTTGAATACCATGTTGATGTCAAATTGCCATGAAATTTCTCAACTGTCACTCTTATTTTCTATACCAACTTCAGCAAGAGCCCTCGACAGTTTGCAGATTGACACCAGTACACAGACCACATTTGGAGTAGCACCAGTGTGCATGATTCCAAAAACCTTAATATCTGGAAATCTCAAAATGAATGGGAAAAGTAATCAATTAGTAAGTCTTATGAAGTTTAATGATGATGATAAGAATATTTATTTTTCAAAGTGCTTTCTATGTGGTAGTGACCATCAATGAGCTAAAACTAGTGTAATGATACCTTTTCATTGAAGAGATTGCTCTTAAATTTGGGAGACAGACTAAGTACACCCCTCAGTTCTTTTGCCCTTGGCCTCACTCTTGCATTGCTTACACCCCATAACTCTAGGTCATGTGTTCGGACATCCTTGACCAGACTTACAGGAAAAGTATTGCTGTCAGCAGAAAACACAAGAGCTATAGACGTCCTTCAGGCAGCTTCTGGGTGTACTTCCTGTATCATCAGTATGAATTAGAGACTTGATTTCCTTATCTGGGCACACGAGGACCTCTACAACTTGTGGTCCTGGTTTTAGATGTACAAGGCTTCCTATGGTGTCAGTGTAATCAAATGAGGTACATGAGTGGCTTAACACGGGCTCCAATGAGAAATACCAGCAAAGAGGAAAGTTCTGATGCACCCTCCAGGGTGCTAAAATCTCTGTAATAAAGAACAGCTGGGGGACAGGAGATGCTTGGCCTGGAAGAGAACTGAATCAGAAGGACAATAGAGCTGCTTTTGCTGCAAGTCTTCTCCTGGGTGGTCCCACAGCCAGCATAAAAAACTGACAGAGACAGCTTTCAGCTCAAAGGAAGAAGTTTCTGGCAGCTGGAGTCTTTCTAAGATGGAAAGGCTAGCTTGGCTGGAGTGAGCTGTCAGGTATGTGAAACTGGTCACTTGTCAGGAGCCCCATAGGAGTGGGTTGGGTGTTTTCCAGATGTTTCTGAACCTACCTTTGCAATTCTAAAAATCCACTAAGCAACACTCTGTGTGTGGGAAGAGCCTCCTCTGCCTTTTGTTAGTTTGGGCATACAAGGTAGGTCAGCTTGGAACATGTCAATCAATTAATCAGAGCTACTAAAAATAGCAAAGTGAGGTTGAAAAGCAGTCCCAATGTCCCTTTCAGTTGCCTAACCTTTTATAGTATGTGAACCATCTTCACACACTGCCTCATCTACAACCCTTGGAGGTGTTGTTATTACCTCTAAATTATAGAGATGAAGCAGAGTCAGAGAAGTTCCTAGTTCAGCAAAGAACTCACACACAGTAGAGACTCTTAAGCTCAATGCTCTGATTCTCAATCCCAAACTCTTCTACTCGTCTCTCCCCGGTCTCTCCCCATCCCATTTTGAGACTCAGTGATCCTGTCCTAAGCAACCCCCATAACCCCAACACTTAGTGTGTTTGTGAAGGTCTGAAATGACAAAGTATTTGAAAATGCTTTGAACAGTTGAAATGATTTCCTTCATCCGACCGACCTTCCTTCCTCCCTTCCCCCTCCATCCCTCTGTTGTTGTTGGGTTTTTTTTCTTTCTTCCTTAAATGTAGTTACTGAACAGATTCAATGTTCCTGGCACTATGACAATTATCTGTGATGCCCAGGTGAATAATCCACGGTCTATGCCTTCAGGGAGCAGCCAGTCTGGCTGGAGGATCCAGGCGTGTTGAAGGGCAAATTATAGCCCAGTAGCAGAAAAGCAAGTAGCAAGATTGAAAAAAAAAATGGGCAAAAGACATTTCTCCAAAGAAGACATAAAAATGGCCAAGAGATTTATGAAAGGCACTCAACATCAGGGAAATGCAAATTAAACCCACCACGAGTTATCACCTCTCTCCATAAGAATGCTATTATAAAAAGACAAGAGATAACAAATGTTGGTGAGCGTGGGAAGAAAAGGAAACACTTGTACATGGTTGGTGGGAACGCAGATTGGAACAGCATTCATGTAAAACAGTATGGAGGTTCCTAAAGAAATTTAAAATAGAACTACCATATGACCCAGGAATCCCTCTTCTGGGTATATGCCCATAAAAGATGATATCACCACCCTGTAAAGACATCTGTACAACCACATTTATTACACCATTATTTACAGTAGTCAAGATAATGAAAAAAACCCAAGTGTCTATTGATAGATGAATATATATATATTTGTATACACACACACACACACACACACACACACCTGGGAATATTATGCAGCCTTAAAAAAGAGCCTCTACATTGCCACAAATGGACCTGGAGGACATTATGAAAAGTGAAATAAATCAAAGAAAGAAAAGTATTATGTCATGATTTCACTTATGTGTGGAATGTAAAAAGGGGTTCAAATATGCAGAAACAGTGAAATGGGGGTTTGTGGGGACAGAGGAAATGGAAAATTATAGACTAAAGGACATAAAATAGCAGATACGCAGGATGAACAAGTCTGGAGCTGTAATGTACAACATGAGGACTAAAGTTAATAAAATTGTATTATATGAGGGATTTCTGTTAAATAAGCAGATTTTAGCTGCTCCTGTCACAACATAGTAACTATGAGAGGATCTTCTGTACTTGAGTAACCTGTTACTATCTAAATGTACCCTATAATCTGTTGTAAACTTCAAATAAACACAATCACTTTATTTCAACCCTCTGCCCAAAAGCATAAAGTGTGTCAATACTGACAAAAAAAATATAGAATTGTATATAGTGGACACTGTTCAGAGATTGGGTGATTCATTCAGGTCCAGGAGAGAGATGGTTAGAGATGACTTCCCAGGGAGAACAACATCTCAGGCGGGTTGAAAGGAAGATTTGCTGTTCACCAGGCAGATGTTGTTGGAGCAGGGAAAGTGGGTATTCCAGGGAAAGACAGAAACATTTGCTAAGCCATGGAGATATAGAAGTGTAGGGTGTCTTCAGGGGCCAGAAGTAATGCAGTAGAATTGGCGTGTCAAGTAGGGGCTAGGGGTAGTGAGAGATGGGTAGAGAGGTCAGCAGGGGTGCACAGGAAGACTCAAAGCCTCCATAAGGAGCTCTGATTTTGTCCTGTGGGCAGTGGGGAGTTCTTAAGGCAGTTCAGACCAAGGAGAGAAGGTTTTAGAACTGGCATGCAGGCACCAGAATGTAGAATAGATAAGAGGGGAGAGGCTGCCTTTTACTAATGTCGCATTTGAACTCTATGAGGGGAAATTCTGTTTCCTACCATTAGTCAGGGTCAAGGTTAGACAGAGTTCTGGGCAGAGGCAGGGCCACCACAGTAATCTGTGAAAGAGTTGCCGAGGTCACGGGAGTGAAGAAGAGGCAGCTGGGTGGCAAATTCTTCCAAAAAGAAGCAAGAGGACCTGATTTTGTTCTTACAGGGTCTCCAGGAGACAGATGGTTCTTAGAGGTTTCTGACTTGGTGAGATGCACCCCAAAAGGAGACTTCAGGAAAAAAAACAGAGGTTCTAGTAGATGAACAAGATCAGTTTTGGTTAGCTGGATTTGAGATATTTGGGGGACATCATGGATGTTCAGGAGGATCCAAGGGTCTGGCCTAAAAATCTAGACAAGCTATTAGCACTACAGAGGTCAGAGTTAGGGTCCATGGACCACAGAGACATGTACTAAATTTGCCACTGGCTCCTCCCATTGGATCTGTGTCAATAATTATTGATCTAAAAAGAAGTTGCGTTATAATGACCCAAGATCTCATAGAAGACTCTTCAGAAGCTGCCTACTTGGTGCTTTGATTAGTTATCCCCCTCCCCCTTAAAAATGTAGGGATTTATTTTTCAAATCCACAATTTTTTCCTGACGTTCCAGTTAGTCATTCCTATTTTTCACCACCAGATTGTTTGCTGGGGAAAAGAACAAAAACAGCAACAGATGTCTTTGTTGGGGGGGTTTTGCAAAACTCTCTGGTTAAGATAACACTTTCAATTAAAGAAATTATATCATCCAAATACCATATGCCTACAAGCCCTCAGTTGCAAAAATCACCTGTTTTCAAAATTTGTTTGAAGAGTTCCTGTAACTACCACGCAGCTCAGCTGAGCATCTGAACAGGTCTCTTTTTGTTTCTCCTCTGGATTCAGCATGGTTCAGTTCGAATAGCTGGTCAAGATGGGCATCCTCTGATTTATTCTCAGAGCTCTATAGATATTCACCACCAATTCTTTGCTTTTTGTGCACACCCATGTGCACATGCTTCCAAGCGTGTGTGTGTGCACGCGCGCGCGCACACACACACACACCTGCATGTATGTAGCCCATGCCACTCATTGTCCATCAGAGCCTGGCCCATTTTAGGTACATAGCAAATAATTGTGGATTCAATTAATTTATTTCTTACTTCCTCCCTCTCTGATCCTTCTATATCTCCACATTTTCTGAAAGACCTCTGTGCCAACCAGTGCCAAGCACAGAGAGGACAAAGATAATTAAGCAGATTTTCTGTCCTCAGGACACTTAACAGTCTAGAGGGGAAATGGCCAAGTAAAGGAGAATTGTAATCCCAGAAAGAATATGTATTTCTTAAGAGCAGAAATCAGCCCTCATTCCTCTGTAACCCTTCTTTGCACTGTGTCAGGAACTCAATCAACACTCAGTACGTGTTGGTTGAATGAAATGTTTGTTGAATGACGTATGCCTTCCCCAAACAAGCAAGCTCCACGTGGCCGAGCATAGGAAAATGCATACTAAAATTCAGAGTGGAAGTGAGCACAGAAGGACTTGTTGAGCTGGTGGGATGTGCCCTGAGTGGAGAGGTGGGAGGACACTGCCTGCCAGGCGGGAGGAGGCACTGTACCCAAAACACAAGGGCAAGCAGTGCTCAAGAAGAGACTCAACCATGAGCAATCTGATTTGGCTACCCCATCAGGTGAAAGGAGAATACATAACCCAAACCCCAACTTAGTTACCTGATTTGAAGAGACTAAGCTTTATGAACCACTGGGAAACAGTGACTGCACTGTGACAAATAAAAAGTAGCATCTAGTCCAGCTCAATCCTACACAGGAGACTCATCACGCCCTATTCTGTGCTGTGAACACTGGGTGAAAGTCTGATTTTCCCCTCTTGTCTGTAAGCAAGTTGAGAGTGGGAACTTGGATTCAGTATGCATGGATTACTCTGCTGGATGTTCTGTTTGCCCATCCACGTCTGCACCAGTTCTGTGCCCCAAGATGCTTATCTTATAGAGGATGCCAATGGACTCTCTTGCTCCCGGATCCCAGTTGAGTTTGTCCATTGGAACTACCAGCAGATCAGAAACTGAGAGGGGAATGAGGTTGCAGGGGTTGGCACTCCTGGCTCCTTCTCCATCGGGTTGTTCCAGATTCATTGCTTTCTTCTACTATGGCCACAGCTCTTGAAAGCCCACCACCCTTCCCACACACCTCCCTTCTCCAGGTGCCATGATGGCTCCTTCCTCTCACCCTTCTGGGCCTAGGGATGATAACAGATCCCTTGTGTTGCTAGCCCTAGGACCCAGCATGGTTCTTGGTTTCTTTCTCACTATTCTCCTTAATTACCCCATCTGAGTGTTCTAAGACTTTCATATGAGCACCTGTCATATGTCAAGCACACTCTAACGTGACTTCCATGTCATCTTCCCAAAGCCTGGGGCAAATATTGGTATTTTTGTTTACAGGTTAAAATAAAAAAAAATACCTGAAATCCAAATCTTTTAGGTAACTTGTAAAGACCACCTTCTACAACTTGCAATGCCACCATTTAGAATAGTCCCTAGCATACAACAGCTCCTTGATTGAACATCAGAGTATAAGGTTGTTCTTGCTAAAGACTAACATAAGCTCTAGACAGCACAAGGGCTCTTGAGGTTCAATGGAGGAGTCAGAAAAGACAAAATTAAAATCCAGACTCCAGTACTGACTAGTTCTTTGAGCCTTAATTCCTTATGTGGGAATTTGGGTAATAATTCTTCAGATATGTTATAGGGACTAAATAAGATCAAAGTCACACAGTACCCAAGACAGAACAGGTCTTTATGAATGATAGCCTTACATAATACCTGTTCTCATTAGTACTCCAATAGCCTCAATGAAATAGTCTTTTCTTCTCTTAAAATTTACTCTCCAAACATACATACATACAAACACACATAAAAATCTTCATCAGTTAAACAAGCTGCTGGTGCTCAAAGCTTCCTAATTAGATTGTCCTTGTTCTTTCACTTGGCCATCTCAAAAGCTCTGTGTTGGAAATTATGCAGGTGAAAGAGAAGTTTCAAGAAGAATAATGGAGGAAAATGACATATTTGAAAGTGATCACATGCCAACCACTTCCATACTCACTAACTCTAACTCTTAAATTTTCACAAAACATACGTGGAATTCCCAAGTTCACCTTGAACTTGGTGAAGGTCAAAGAAATGAAGTGCCTTGTTGGAGGTCATGCAGCTACCAATGAGGGTGATCAGGATTTGAGCTGAGTTTTCTCCACCCTGCAGTGCCTCACCACAGAGTCCAAGCCACCTCCTACAGCTGGGGGACAGTCCCTCTTTCACTTCCCTTGATGTTTATGTTTTCCTTTTTGAATCTCAAACTTCTTCAGCTGGAAGCAGCAAACCATTCCAAGACAGACAGGAGTGAGCCGCAGATCTTTCCTTCTGGGCTTTGCCAGCTCTTCTCCTTTAATTGTTTCTGGGGGCAGGGAAACCCCCCCACACACCCTGTCCATAACAAATATGATGGCCACAAGGCAGACAATGGCAGGAAATGTTGAAAGATTCCCTGTCCTCTCCCAACGGTGCCGTGGGGCGGCGCATGTCCGCTCCTGGGAACAGAATCCGAGGGCAAAGTTTCCCCACAACGTTCCCTACTCACGTTTTGTGAGTGCGTCGTTAGCCTTCCTTCCGTTTTTTTAAAAATATTTTTCTAACCAGGTCTCCGGAATTGCACATAAACACGGCCCGTGTCATTCCATCCTTTGCAAACAGCATTCCACTCTCTGGCCCCATGAGCATCGAGATAAAGGGGGCCTGGCCTTTGAAATCTTGAGAAAAGGAGGTGCGACAGAACGAAACACACAGCTCTGTTCTGGTTCTGCTTCATCTCCCGAGCAGCTCTGTGAGATCAAGCCCAAGGGGAAAATGGGACAGGGACTCTGATCTGATCTTCACTAGTGATGAGGTCTCAGCTGCACTGAGAAAAGGAGACAATGTGAAGGTTTGCATGAAAAAGTCCTGCTTCCAAATCCTGGCTCCTCCATTTATTAGCAAGTGACTCAATTCCTCCTAGTCTCAGTCTCTTCTGCACAGTCTCTTCTGCATTGCAACGAGGACAATAATATCTACCCCTGAAAGCTGTTGTGAGGATTTAAAAAAAAAAAAAATACTGGGTCCTGTGGTGGGGCATTCAGAGCCGGTCTCTTTTGGACTTGGGCTGGATGGAGCAGGTTGACAGAGGTGGCAACCAACTCTGCCTGTCCTCTGCCCCCACCCCACTCCAAATTCTGCCACCTTCTAGGAGGAAGGAGAGGCCTTCAGAGGGAGTACCCTGAAGTCACTGTCTCGGTTCACCTCAAGCTGAGCCCTTGAGAACCACACTTACTTAGGTGTTGAAGTTTTTCATCTTAGACTACAAAACTTTCACCCATTCAGTGGGTCCACCACATTTCAATTTTTTATTTTTATTTTTTTCTTACTTGGCCTTGGAAAAAAGAATTGACACAAATAAGGGAGAGACAGAAAGGAACAGGGAGAGGGGGAACAGAGTGTGAGACAGAGCTGGGGAGACCAGTCTGGCAGGAGGAGTTGGTTGAGCCAATCTTATCAGAAGATCTTTCTAGAAGGATTATTGAACAACATAAGGACACAACCAATAATGATAAAGCAACCAGGCAGGCAGAGAGGAATTCAGGCTCCACATATCCTCAGAAAGAACAAAATAGCATTTTATTCATTTATGTAACAAATATTTATTGAGCGTCATCTATGTATCAGACACCACTCTAGAGAGAGCTGGTAGAGAGACACAGGAGATATATCTCTGAGTGAGATTCAAAGGATCTCAGATCTTCCAGAGCATATATTCTTGTTGTGCATCTCTAAGCATATCATTCCACCTCCCTGAGTCTCAATTTTTTCACTTGGAAAATGATTTAAAAAAAAAAATGTCCACTACTAGAGCTGACATGGTAGGTTCCTCAAGGGCTTGTAATTCTTTGAATATTAGTTTCATATTTATTTGGAAGACATAAAGTATATTGGGTGAGGAAAGAACTGAAAGGGAGGCCACACTGGTCCACCTGGAGAGCTGTCTTAAGTGTCAGCCCCAGGGATCCTTGGGGTTGTACAGCACACAACTCAGAACCACACAAATGCACACGGTGCCCTACAACATGCTTCACTCAGCTCATGAATGCAATCAGACCAACCCAGCCTCCATGGCAGACAGTTGAGGTGCCTGTGGGGCTCATTCCTCAGCCCAAGTAGCTTATCTACCTCTTTCTTCCAACCACATCCAATGCTCTGTCTCAGATGAACTCTTAAATGCGTCTCATTTCTGGAGATGCTGAATTGCTCCTGAACACTGGTGAACCCAGTTACTGCTCAATGGGCCGGACCACAGTGTCATCCAGCTCCACCCTCTTGCAGGGATTGAAAGGTACGGGAGAAGTTCACAGAAAGCAATTGGCTGGGGGGACCCACTCAATGGGCAATAGTCCTCATGGTCTCCTTTCATCATCTCCACAAGGCGGTTTGAAAAGTGAAACAGGTGGGGTAGAGGGGTGGTTCCCAGACAATGCACTATTGATCCCAGTGGGAAGTATTGTATGTGCAGCAGCAGCAGCATTCATAAAAGGCCAAATAACCAGCAAACTAAACAGCTAAATTCTGAAACCACAGGATAAACTAAGGAAAAACTCAGGGTCAAGGGCGACAGAAACTTTTTAAGGTTGCAAAACCTCTCTGAACACAGGCAGACCCTGCCACTCTGTTCCTACCCACAGACCCCAGAGGACGCATGCCCCTCCTTCCCCCTTTCTCCCTGCCATCCCAGCCCCACCAGCTTCCACCTCCCATTATTTTTATTATTTTCTGTGCCCCTTTCATTTGCAGGCTTTAGGGCCATATCCTGCCATCAATTTGGGGGCTGACTTCAATGAACATTCTGTGCAGGGCCGGGAGGGGCAGGATGCAGCTTTCTCCTGGTCGCCCTGATACAATAGGGTTTTCTACTGAGATCAATGGATTAATTGCAAACGCTCCATTGGGGCCATAAGGAGATGCGTTGTTTTCCCACAGTCCGGCCGGCCTGCCATCAGGGCCAGGCTTGCCAAACTTCGTTTTTGAAAAGTCAGGGAAAACAGTTTTGTGAAACTGGGTGGGGGTGGAGGGGCACGGGAGAGTAATTTTGCTCATCTCACTAAAGGTCAATCACAATTATAGTGAAAATTCAGAAGGCACATTTGTTCTCTGACGGAGGCCCTGCCTGGAAAATTCCATCCAGAAACAATTTGCCATCTCTCTTGGAGCCCTCCCCTCCTCCACAGGCTCTCTCAACCCATGCCCCCGTCCACCCTCCTACCCCTTCCTCTGCCTTCTCTCTCCACGTCAGACACTCTCCCCTGGAAGCAGCCGCAGTGCTGGAGACAAGTGACCAGAACTCCCTTCCTTACCCCCTGAAATGAAGAGATGTGGAGACAGATACAGTGGCATCATGCCCTTCTCCCTGCATTGGTGGGAATGGTAGCTGGTAGCAGAAACCGCCTGGGTATAGGACAATCCAAGTCCTAGTCCTACCTAGGCTTGGGAAAATCCAATTCAGAGATCATCCAAAGTGCCATCTGTAAAATGGGAAGAGTAAGGCAGACCTCATGGGATTGCTGTGAAGGTTCTTTGATCTCTTCTCCTGTATAATGGAGCCATTGACACCACCTCCACCCTGGGGTGCCGTACACACCATGAAAGATGTAGGTGAAGTCCTACACGAGGTAAGAACTCCATAAATATTAACTGTCCTGCCCAGCATGTCAGAGAGACCTGAAGCTGAAAATGGTGTTTCTGGGTTCATCACATTATTAAAAACCTATAGGAAAATGAAATCAGGTCATTTGCAGGAAAATGGAAGGAACCAGAGGCCATCATCTTAAGTGAAATGAGTCAAATTCGGAAGGTGAAGGGTTGTATGTTTTCTCTCATATGCAAAAGCTAGAGAGGAAAAAGGAAAAGGAAAGTGAGGCGGATCTCCTAAAAATCAAAGGGAGATCAGTAGAGGAAAGTGACCATGGGGTAGAGGTGGGGAGAAGAATGCAGGGGAGGGATACTGCCAAGTCATATTGGTACACTGTGTGCATGTGCAAACACGCAATGACAGGCCCCATCATCATGTACCACTATAGTGCACCAATAAAAAAAAAAAGTAGGAAAATGTTCATATAGAAGAAAAGTCATAGAAAGAATAAATATAAAGATTATAAACATAAAAAAATCTACAGGAAAAAGCAGGAAGGAGGACCACCAGTCAAATGACATATCGTATTTTTTTTTTAAAGAGAGAGTGAGAGAGAGAGAGAGAGAGAGAGAGAGAGAGAGAGAATTTTCAGTATTTATTTTTTAGTTCTCGGCGGACACAACATCTTTGTTGGTATGTGGTGCTGAGGATCGAACCCGGGCCGCACGCATGCCAGGCGAGCGCGCTACCGCTTGAGCCACATCGCCAGCCCCGACATATCGTATTTTTAACAAGAAAAAAAACAGTAGAAAAAGGAACGGTCTAATTTTTTTTAAAAAGTCTTCTCTTCCTCCCTGCTCTCAAAAAAAAAAAAAAAAAATGGCTTCCAGAACATCAAACACCCCTCAAAGAATCAACAATATTTTTTGATGATGGAAGTATGAATAATCAAACATATGGATTACATTTCCTTAAATTATGCAGTCCCTAAAAACTAGGAGGGAAGGGAAAGTGCTGGGGAAAAATGTTTTTCACATTTTATTAAAACCTCAAGGTCTGAGAAATACTTTTACAACTATTACTATGTGTGTGTGTGTGTGTGTGTGTGTGTGTCTATGTGTTCACACACACAATCCCTGTCCAACAGTCAGGGGGAAAAAATGAACACATTGAGGTTTGGGGTTTTGTTTTTTGTTTGCTCGTTTGTTTGTTTTCCCTGTTGAAAGCTATTTCTTTGCTCGTGCCAGCTCCAATTCCTGGGTACCAGCTCCATTCATAGAAATTAATGGCCCACCCATTGGTTTGGCTCTCCCATTCTGCTCACTTATCAATGATGTGACCTTGAACACTTACATTCTCTGAGCTTGGGTTTTACTCTGCTGTAAATAGCAATAATAGTCTATATCTGACATACAATGGTGAGGAGTAATTGGAGGGAGATGTGAATATGCCTTGGAATATGCATGATGTCCAGTGAATGTAAGAGCCATAACAGGTTCTAGGAAGACATCTTTAACTCGAAAGGACCAGTAGCCATGGTTAAAGAGCCTGACTGTCCTCCTTCAAGCTCTTGCTTGATATACTGTGTGTTCCTGGGCAGATAACTAAGCCACTCTGTGCCTATTTACTTATTTGTAGAATGGTATGTCGCTGGTAACAATAATACCTAAATAATAAATAATGAGGATGAAGTCAATAAATATTCATAAAACAATTAGGATACTGCCCGTGTTTGTTTTAAAAGAGTAAATACAGGAGAAAGGAATAAAAGAAGGAAGGGAGGAAAGAAACCCCCCACCAGAGGTCTAGAAAATGGTGCTGAAAACTCACAATTTAGTCTTTGATATTAGACACGATCTTTTCCAGGAATCCTTTTTGAAAATGCAAACACTCCTAAAAGGCAAAGAAAGAGCATTTAGCATTTATTGAGCACATGCTAGATGCCAGGTTGTGTGATATCATTTAGTCCTTTGCAAAATCTCTGCTGCTTTACGGGGAGGGGGTGGCAGAAAATGACCAAAGGAACCGAGGAACAGGGGAGGCAGAGGGAAAGTCAGGAGAGCCACTCCCCTGCTGTGGCTTTGGCCCTTAGACAGGGTCCACGTGTGTGTGGGCTCTGCATGACCTTGGACAAGCATTCGCCACCAAGTCTTTGAAAAATAGAGATAACGGCAATAAGGTTCTTGCCAGGATAAAAATGAAACAATATGTGCAAAACATCTGATTTTCCTTCTCCCCTACATGATGCCTTGTCCTGTGCCTCCTGCGACTTCTGTGCTCTGGGTGGGCAAGTATAGCTAAGGGGGATTCAAGTCAGCACTCCCAGAAGAGGAAAGCAGCGTGCCACTTTCTCTGTTCAACAAAAAGGCGATTTTCGTAGCAACCTTGCTCTGCTAACTCATGCAAAGTGCATTTCCTCCCCGTGACATCTCCCATCGATTCCAGCCTGCAGTAACCCAGTGACTAACTCTTCCTCCAGCGGCAAGAAGCCAGAGCTGGTGTTTGACTTCTTCCTAGTCTCTCAAGTGCAGAGATGATGCTTGCCGGATACCGGTCCTTGAAGGAAATGGGAGCGCATTTCAGCACTGGCTTCTGCAATTCAACCAATAAAGGAGGCAGGAAAAAGCTAAGTGAGAAAGACAGACTACAAAGCCTTCTTCCTGGATCTGGCAGATGCCAAAGGAAGAATCAGGGAGTGAGTAATCCTGCAGCCTGGAGTCCAAAGGCTGCAGCCGGAGGTCTGTGCCAAAAAGACAGTGGTTGTGGGAGAGGTGGGCGGCTCCTGGACCAGCCTCAGCCGGATGGGGGACAGCTCAGTGTGAGTCAGGGGCCTGGTCTCTGCTCCAAGGGTCCCTGCAGGCTACAAACATTCGGATGGGCCTCCCACGAAGGGAGCTATTTCCTGGAGACTCAGGTGGCCTCTAGTGGGTGAGGTGTCATGGGTGAGCATTGCGTGGATGGTGGGAAAGCCCTGTGGTCCAAGTACCAGGTGACACAGAAGTAGAACACAAACAGGCAGGGATGCAGGTAGTGGGTGTGGGCTTAAGGTGGTGGGCTGCTGTCCTCCCACACTGAAAATGACAACAGCTATCAGCCACTGAGAGCTTGCCAGGTGCCCTCATTGTGCTAAGTGAAAGCAGGCCCCAAAGACCTCAGGTGCAGCTATTAAGCATTGTGATCTCTAGAGAACAGTAAAGCTGGAAGAATAAGCCATTTCCCTCTCATTACCTCCGTTTTCCCACTGCAAGATGCAGATGCTCTCTGCCCACCTCATGGGCCACTTTAAGAACTGCAGCAAAATTCTGGATTCGAATTTGAGTCCAGAAGATCCGGTTTGGGTCCCAGCACTGCCTCTATTTCACTGTGTGAGCGTGGGTAAGTTTCTTTGCCTGAGCTTCGGTTTCCTCATCTGTTAATGAGGTTCAGAAAAGAACCAACCCTGAAGATTATATGAAATAATAAACTCACACCCTCACCTATAAACCAGACAAAATAGTATTTATCTTTCTCACTGTTCTGAAGAAGAAATGACACTTTAAAATGACCTAACAAACTATCCCGTGCTCAGTAGTTTTCAGTGAATTCTGATTGCTATTATTTTCATCAAATGAGTCGATATATGGAAAGTTATTGGTAAGTTTTAAGGTATTGTATTTGATAAAAACACATGGTTTATTATACTTAAACAGGGATCTCAATAGGATATAAAGATATATTATTATAACTATCATTTTCCTCATATAATAGAATCTCGGGTTAGCGTAAGAGGGCAAAAAAACTTACTTGCTAGCCAGCCACAGTGGTGCACACCTGTAATCCCATCTACTCAAGAGGAATAAAAAATAAAAACGACCAGGGATCTGGCTCAGTGGTAGAGCACCCCTGGGTTCAGTCTCTGGTGCTACAATGGGGTGGAAACTAAGTCTGAGGCTCTAGAGCCACAATCCTTGGCTTCCCCCTTACCAACTAGATAAATTTAGGCATAATGCACAACCTTTCTGTGCCTCAGTCTCCTCATCTGAAAAGCTAGGCAACAATAGTGTCTCCCCGCAGGGCTACTGTGAACAGTCATATGTAGAGCACTCAGGATGGCCTCTGGTCTAGAGAAGTCCTTCCCCACATGGAGCTTGATTGCCATTGGCATTGGGGCTGGATTTTAGCAAACCCCTTCCCAGACTTGAACTTGGCCAGTCCACAATGGCAATTGGAAGCAGGCTCAGAGTGAGTTTTCATGCTAGACAAGGAAGAGAACTCACATTTAGTGATGTCCATGAAGCTCTGGCCACAGAGCTGAGCAGTACAGATGTCATTCATTCCCTTAGATGTCATACCGTGTTGTGAGGCAGGTGTCCTATAAAGAGGAAACTGAGCTCAGAGGGTACCCCAAATCACAACACCATCAAGTGGAAGAAACAAGATTTCAGGCCAAGCTTTCTGACCCCGATATCAAAAATTCTTTGAATTACACCAGGGAGATTCCCAGAAAAAGATGAATCAAAGGGGGTAACTTCTTGGACAAAAGGGAGAAATCTTTAGTCTAAGGGGTCAAAAACATTTAAAGAAATGGACATTCTTTTTCTCCCCTAGTACTGGCCATCCTGAGGACCACTCCCTCCCCTGGTGGGCTCCTTCTTCTCTTCCTGTCCATGGAACCTCCACCCACATTTATGGCAGCAACAGAGGTAAAGCCTTGGGTCAAAATCCAACTTCCCATCTTGAAAGTGGCAAAGAAGCAAATTCCTGTTTCCCAGCCCACTTTGGGTGCTTGACAAATGAATTCAACCACAAGTTTGAGAAGGTGGTTAAGACTGACCGGCACTCATTCACTCCACAAACACACAATGAGCCCTCCTCTGACCCAGCTTCTGTGTTGGGTGTTGAAGATACAGAGTCACTGGCATAGAGCGCTCCATCAAACGGGGTCACAAAGATACAGAAGGCAGAGTTTGCCACTTTAATGGGAGGGGCTACAGGAAGCCACTGAGCTCACAGGTGCCTGGTCCTCCCTAGAGGCGTGGTGAGGAGGCCCCTGAGAGGAAGTGGTATCCCTGAGGTCTGCAAGGGTTTGCCAGGCAGACAAGAAAAGAAGGAATTGTACCCCCAGGGGAGGGAACAGCATGTGGAAGGGCGTGATGGCATGGGGCATCTAGATGGAGCTTTGTATCGTTGGAGCCTAAAGTGAGATTAGCAGAGGACTGAGCAGTGAGGCAGAGACAAGGAGTCTTCAAAAGACCCTGAAGACACTCTGCTCAGAAGCTGGGATCTTTGTCTCAGAGCCACTGAAGAACCTTATCCAGGAGGATAGCACAACCAGAATCTGCATGTTTCATTTGTGCCATTTCCTGGGTGGACCCTTGACAGGTTCCATCGATCATATTCATGAAGGACGTCACCATCCAGGAGCTTCCATTTCTCCCAGGAAATTCGATGACAATAATTAGTAAGGTAATGATATGATAATTCATTTTATAGTGTTATTGAAATCTCCTCTTTATTTAACTCTGAAGTCCTGGGAAACAGAGAACAGGATCTTTCTTATTTACCAGTGTTTTCCTCAAATAGACATGAAGCAAGAGAATGAATGAATGACTGCTTCCACTGCTCAGTTTGCCAAGCCTTTCCATATTTATATAAATCTCTCAAAACTCCCATGAGGTAAGTATTCCCCCCTTTGCAAATGACCCATTTTATAGATAGAGAAAAACTGGGTCCTAGGTGACTTCCCGCAGTGCTGCAGGGACAACGGAAGACACGCATATTGTTTTAGCCAGCTTTTTCCTGCTGGGACTGAAAGACCAACCAAAACAACTGTAGAGGAGGAAAGGCTTATTTAGGGGTTCACAGTTTCAAAGGTCTTAGCCCATAAGTGGCTGGCTCCATTCCTCGAGGCTCAAGGTGAGGCAGGACATCGTGATGAAAAAGTGTGGCAGAGGGAAACAGCTCACATGATGATGGGAAAACAGAGACTCCACTAGATACAAAATACACACCCCAAAGCCACGCCCCTAATTCCCACCTCCTCCAGCCACACCCTTCCACTTCAGTTACCACTCAGTTAATCCCTATCAGGGCACTATTACTAATTGGGTTAACACCCTCACAACCTGATCATTTCTCCTCTGAACCTTCTTGCATGGTCTCACATGAGCTTTTTGGGGGACACCTCACATCCAAACATAATGCATGGCATAAGTACCACAAAGGGGCCCACAGACTACGGTGCAAGTCAGAGAGAGCGCTCACTGCTGGCTTCAGCTGTCATAAAGCTCGCTGTGGGCTTTTGGTCCCTTCCTGGCTCAGCCTTGCTCCATGCTGGGATTCCACCCTGAATGATAACTGCTGTCGGTTACTGAGCCCTTGCTAGGCCATCATGCTCCTGAGTGCTTCCCAAGCATTGCCTTGTGGGCTTCACGGGAAAGCCTGTAGAGCAGTGCTGGTATCTAAGGTATTACGTGACTGGCCCATGTTTCCACAACTAGCAAGAAAGGAGCTGGGCCTGAAATCCAGGACTGTTTAGTTCCAAAACTTTTCTCTTGCAAATGCAGGGCCCCGAGCAATAACTCGCCTTTCAGAGGATCATCTACAAGCACAGAAGTATGGAGAAAAACTCACTCCATCGAGTAGGCATGCCCATACCGAGCTGGGGGCAGGGGACAGTCTGTGTTTACTACGTAAGCATTAACTAGGGGGCAGAACACTAGCACTGCCCAGGGGTAGCAACAATGTCAATCTATGCCTCTGAAATGCTGCCCCCTAGCAAACCAGTCCCCTCTCTGGGCTTCAGGAAGGAAGGGATGAGCACATTCTACCGTTGGTTGTTTTAAACCTGAGTCTCCATGACTCATCTAGGCTTTTTTTTTTTTTTTAAGTCTAGTCAAGCTTTTCTAGAAGATCTTGCTTATGTGTTATTTTACAAGATTTGCCTAGCCCACATTTTAGCCGTCTCACATTTCTCCCCAAGGGAATTCTTAAGAGGTTTCTAATTGACGACCAAGCCTATATTAAAAATCCAAGAGGAGAGTAATTGTTTTTCCATGCTAGATACTGGACGCTGGACACAGAAAGAAAAATGATAATACTCATCAAAATACTGCTCCCTCCTTAAGGAGGTCTAGAGACCCTTTTCACTTGGCTTCATATATGTCCTCTAGCTGTGGGACATGGGAGTGCTTCTCTTATGGAGGGATCAGCCCCAAGGCATTGCAGTTAGAGGGAATCCTCCCGAGGCCTCGGTCTCCTCCTCTGTGAAATGGGGATTTCCCTAGTGCCTGTTCTGCCTACTCCACAATGCTCTTCCAATGGGTTGAAATAAATAATGGATGAAGAACAGGGTAAGCACAAAGGCGGCAAAGATGAGCATGGAGGTTGCATTAGCCCAGGTTCCCTAGAAACCAAAGGGTGTGCATATAGAAAGAGAGAAAGAAGTTTATTATAAGGCATTGGTTCATGGGGTCACGGATTCGGGGAAGTCCTCAAAAATATGCAAGATGAGTCAGCAAGCTAGAAACCTGGGGGTACCAGAGTGTAGCCGCTGTCCAAGTCCAAAGACCTGGGAGGCAGAAGAGCTGATGGCACGACTCCCATCCAAGGTAACTTCCACTCTTTAAGCACCTGATTTCTCTTCTACACATTGCCCTAATAAGACCTCCAGCTGGAGAAGGGGAGGAAACCAGAGGATGTGTATCAAGGCATCATAGTGGGTACTCAAAGAGATAACAGACATTTGCATTTGTTCATTCAGTTCATTCACTGGTACCTTAAAGACCCTCAGTCGAGCAAAGGCCAATAAGAGCCTGACTGTGGCAGCTATTTTTTTCATTTTCCTCACTGAGCAATTATGATACCTGGTATCCCTTGTGATCCGAGAATTAAAGAATTGTAAGGGAGTTTCTCAAGCCCATAGCCCCACTCCTCATTCTTCAAATGAAAAACACAAGTTCAGAGAAGCAAGGGATTCACCTGAGACCACACAGCCAGTAGGTTCAGAGTTAGGACTCTTCTTCACCTGATGACTCATCAGGACTCAGGCACTGGCGACAACAGCCCTTCAACCGACATCCCCTGCTCCCTGCAGCACCCAGGGCAGCATGGCCACTCTGGGGGCCCTGGACACCCTCTGAGGCCCATCAGAAGTGTGGGCAGATGGAAGAAATTATAAGGTGGGTATTTTAGGAAGCAGTTCGTTTCCAAATCAAATGGATTCTTGCTGCTGCACTCTAACACTCATATCCTAAAAATTGTTGTTGAACGTGCTCTCCACATCCCAGTGTGACTCACTCTGAAATGGAAATCTGGGTGGTGACCGGCCAGCGACACGACAGTGCCGGTTGGTAGTGCCACAGGCTCCCTTGACCCCAAGAGGGAGGCCACCCGGCAGCTGTGGGGGTTCCAGGGCTGGGGCCTCAGCCGGGGGAACCTTGACCTTGTGGCAGATGGGCCTGTTTCTGATACAGTGTGGCAAATTTCTAAATCTTAGCTGTGGGATGGCATTTGTTCTTTGCAGAGAAAGAGCAAGGGGCCCAGGAGTTTCCAATTGACTCCAAAGTAGAACCAGCTGTTGGAATTCTGCAGCGCTGATTAGGGAAGTTCACTTCCAGGTTGCGGTTTTCCGTTGATGGAGCCCCCTCTTGCCCCTCACCCTATTCGGTGCTGTCAAAGAAGCCCCCCAAAATCAAAATCATTGCATCCATTCATGCAGATCTTGAAGAGGCAGGAAGGGGTATAGCAACAATAGCTTCCATCTCTGGAGTGCTTATTTTCTGTGTGCCTGTGAGTAAGGCAAAGATTTATTTTCAACCCTTATGCTCACCAACCAACACAGGTATTCCCAAACTTAAAAATGGGGGGAAAAAGAGAGATCAGAAAATTCTAGTGATTATTTTCATTGTTTTTTTTTTTTTTTGGTGCCATACACTCCTTAAGCATGCTACAAGTCATCATCCAATTTTATAATCACATCCAGGTATTATTATCATCCCCATCTTATAAACAGGCTTAAGAAAGTTGAGAAACTTCTCCGTGGCCCTCAACGTGAGAGGTCCAGCATGCAGCTGTGAGTGCCTGCATTGGGATACAAAGCCAGGTCTTTCTATGAAATTAGTCATAGTAAAAATAGCTACCATTTGGCCACCTGTAATCCCAGCAACATGGGAGGCTAAGGAAGGAGGATCCAGGTGGGAGACCAGCCTCAGCAACTTAGAGAGACCCTAAACAGCTTACTGATCCCCTGCCTCAAAATATACAATAAAACAGCTGGGGATGTAGCTCATGGTAAAGTGCCTCTGGGTTCAATCCCTAGTACTCAACATAACAATAATAATAACAATAGCTACCATTTGTTGAGGGCTTACTTTGTACTACATAGGATGCTAAGTGTTTTTTAAGACACCTGTTTCCTCATCAGATTCTCTAACAATCCCATGCTGTACATTATATTCCCCCACTTGTTTATAAATGAAGAAACTGAGGCTCAGCAATTAAAAGACACAGAATTCAAATGCACGTTCATCCGAACCTGGAGGGCTAGGTGCTCACCACAGTGCTCTTTGCCTCCCCAAATCTCATGAGGGCTCACATTATTTGGTTTGAGTCTCCAGATTTTCCATTCTTTGGTGTAATTTTATCATATTATGGAAAACTGGGAGCTAGTCTCCAGCTCGGCTCCAGGTTTGGTGGGGACTCAGTCTGTCATTCTTTCCAACATCAACCTTCAAAAGCCACTGTAAAAACGCATTTGCAATTCGAAACTTGCCATGTAGGCTACAAACAGACCATTAATTTAAACTCGTGTTGATTTTGTAAACTATTAAGGGTGAAATGAGTTTGATATTTACTAAGTTGAAGGAACATGAAGTTTATGGTTTTTAAATTACTGTGAAGAGGCTTACTAGAATTTTCCCTTATATAAAGTCAGAATGAATAGTACCTCTGACAATGTAAACATTTTTGGCTTCACGGATCTCTGCTAAAGCAAGATGAGATTGACACATCTGAAAAGCATCGTCAAGGCTAATTGCCTATCTTGTCAATCAATCCACAGATCCTAAACACCCACTGAAATGTCTGTGTCCATTGGGTACTCTCCAGGAGCTTCCATTATGGTTAGATTTGTTAAATTTGCATAAAGATATGAGTATTGGATATTCACGTAGCCATTCATTCATTTGTAAATGCTGCTTAAATGCCTCCATGTGCCAGGAACCATGGCTGGTGCCTGGGCACACAGGGATCCTCCAGAATCTCCCAGTTTAGTAGGGAAGTAAGGCAGGAAATGCCATAGAGAGATTGCCTCTGATGAGAGCAAACACAGGCCTTTAATCCAGGTTGGATGTAGGAGAAATCAGGAAAGCTTCCTGGAGGAAGTGTCATTGGAGCTGCTAAACAAAGGTTGTAGAGGAGATCATCTGAAGAGAGACAGACAGCCTCCAGGGGAAAACACTGCAGAGATCCAGAGGGAGGGAAAGGGCATTTTTTAACTGCTGAGACAATGGGACAAGTGGACCTGTCGAGAGTTTTGAGAGGGCAGGTCCATTTGAATTGGAGTGGTCAGGAGAGAGAGCTTGGAGAACTAGAGCTGGAAGGAGGAGATTTTAGATGGGACGAGGCTGGCGAGGGACAGGGAACTACACAAGCATAACACAAAAGGGTCACACTGCAAAGCAGACCGGCCACACCAAAGGAAGCAAAGCACAAACAGCACCAACACCACCATCCTCACCATGGCTAGGGCCCACAGGGCACCTGCAGGGCAATGATCCTCCACGGGCATCTTGCATTTCTGCATGTTTATGACCAGAGCTCTGGCTGCCTGCGTGCCAGACCAACGTCTCAAGGATGTCTGGACAGGACAGAAGGGACACTGTCTAGCTGCAGAGCAGAGGGCAGGTTTGCTTACATTCCTTTAAAAAATATATGTGGGGGGGGGAGCGCTGGGGATGTGGCTCAAGCGGTAGCACACTTGCCTGGCATGCGCAGGGCACTGAGTTCGATCCTCAGCACCACATAAAGATGTTGTGTCTACTGAAAACTAAAAAAATAAATAAATATTTAAAAATTCTCGAAAAAAAAAAAATATATATATATATGGGTTCCTTGAGCTCAGGATTCCTCTCTGCACTAATCAAGTTTCTCCAGAACATTAAAAAATTAAAAAAAAAAAACAGAACCAATGGAATATACATAAATGCAACCAGGAATCTATTAGATTGGTTTGTGTGACATAGGCAGAGAATTGCCAAACAGCCACCTGCAGGCAGGAGAGCCAGGGAAACCAGTCACAGTTCAGTCCAAGAGACTAAAAGCCTCAGAATGAGGAAGAGACCATGATGAAGCTGCAGGCCAAGGCTGAAGACCCAAATACGCCTGGAGAGTCAGTCGCCTATGCAAGTCCACAGCCAAAGGCTGAAGAACCTGGAGTCTGATGTTCATGGTGACTTCAGCAGAAAAAAAAAAAATGCACTTGCATAAGAGCTAGATTGTTCCTTCTTCTCCTTTTTTGTTCCCTTAGCCTACTGCACAAGGCCACCCACACTTGGGATGGGTTTTCCCTACTCAGTTCACTGACCCATCTGCAAACCTTCTCTAGAAACACCCTCACAGACACACTCTGAAGCACGTGTTATCAAGGCATCTGTGTTGGTCAGCTTTCTGTCCTTATAACAAAATACCTGAGGTAATTGTATTACAAAGAGAAAAGGTTTATTTTAGTTTATGGCCCATGATAAGGCAGATTGGTTGCTTTTAGGGCTCTGGTGGGGATGCCAGGTAGCAATGGCAGGGAGTGAGTGGTGGATCAAAATCTCTCACCTCGTAATGCAACCCACACACATCAGGGGTCATCTGGTCCTCTTCATGTAGCACATGGGAACTGACTATTGCCAGTGTAGCGATAAAGCCCTTGGTGTCTGACACAGTGCCAAGCTAACCTGTTAGTTGGCAAGTGGTATAAGATCTCAGACCCCCTCGTAGTTCTTAAAAAAATCATGAACTAAATGCTTTTCAAGTATGAGCTCATTTAATCCTCTCAAAAAATCCCATGATATAGCAACAATTACCATCCCTCCTTGAGCATGAGGAAGAATATAAAACGCTCCAAAAATGCAGGTCGGTGCTAGATCATAAAGCGTCTTGTGCGACAACTAAGGAGTCTGAACTTTAGGCATTCAGCAGTCCTGGAAGTTTTTTTGGAACAGGAGAAGAGGCTGAGGGAAATAGCATTTTCAAAAAGCTCCTCTGGCTGTGGTCTGTTAAATGGATTGGGCTGGGAGGAAATCCTGTTAGGAAATAGGCTGACAAATATTAGGAGGCCCAACTGGGATTCCAAGCCGGTTTGAAGGATGGGCTAAATGTACCCACAGTGGAATTTCACAAGCCTAAATGTCAGGCCCTGGACGAGACTCCACCACCCCAACGGCTCCAGGAAACGGTGCAGGAGACGTGACTTCGCAGTGTAGCCCTGGAGAAGGAAGTCGAAGGCTTCCAAGGACCAGGCAGCCTGGGGTGAGTCAGCAGAGGGTGTGTCTGCCAAAATGGCCAGAGATCTTCGCAGGCATGAGAAGGACAGTGTGTGTGTGTGGGGGGGGGGGGGGGCTAAGGCAAACTCCAGTCTGCGCGAGACTCCAACAAGTCTTTTTGTGCCCAGTTTGCCCACCCCCTTACATATGGCCAGCGCTGCTAAGTATTGAACACCGTGTGCCCAGCTCCGTGTCAGCACTTCACATTCATGCTCTGATTTAAAGACCCCAAGAAACCAATGAGGCACCATGACCCTCCCGTTTTATAGATCAGGAAACTAAGGTCCAGAGAAAACTGCCTCAGCCCTTCTAGCCAATAAGGGACAAAGCCGGATTCAAATGCAGAGCCACGAGGACCATAGTATGAGGGACTCTGTCAAAATGGAACACTTCCAAAGAAAACCCTTAAAGCAGAGAAGGTAGCTAGGAACCAGGGCCCTGGTTTGGAGGACAGAAATGCTCATGGATGAGGGATTGGGCCACATGAGCAGCAAGCGAGCTGGTCTCACTTCTAGAGGCTGTCCCACAGCACCCGGGTACACAACTGGGCAGCTCCTAGAGGGCCCCAAGACTGATGAGCGGAGAAAAATCTCTCTCAGTGGAATCACCTCCTTCTTTCTCTCTTCCTGGAAAATTCTGCTACATCCTTGAAGCCCAAGCCCATGCACCCCCTTTCCCTGAGGTCTTCCCTGTCTGCATGGATGTTCTTCCCTCACGCTCCCACAAGCCCCTGGATTTCTTCCCATCCACAATTCTTCCCTGGGTGGGGTGTTCAGGGCCTCCCTGAGAATGTCACCAGGCCACAGGCTGTGTTCAACCACACAGAGACCCACAGGTGCCTGGCCTAGAAGGTGGCTGTAGAATGCAGACAACCAGAAGATCCACTGGTAAATAAGAAAGAAAACAGGGACCCTGAAATCACAGGTCATGAGCTGGATCCAGGACCACTGATCTGCAAGGGACATTGGGAAAACAGGAGCCCAAGAGGAAGGACTGGACAGTGTGTCCCTGATCTTGGCCGAGGCAGAAGATATTCTGGAGGGCAGAGCTATTCCTGGTTTGATGGGCAGCTGCCTCCAAAGACATTCATGTCTGGAGGGGTTGGAGACAGGAAGATACCCTTCACCTTGGGCAGTCAGTGTTCCAACATCCTAACACCCTACTCCTCACTGGAGACCTTCCAGGAGGGGGTGGGGGGCAGGGGAAACAGGTGCCTAAGTCACAGACTGGTATTTCTTCAGTGCCCACGGGCCAGTATGCCAGGGATACAACTTTCTTTCATCCCCTCCGCATGTTGACTCCAAGATCAAAAAGGTAAGGTAGAAAGAAAAGAAAACATGAGTACATCAGACCTACGAATCTTTATTCAACTCCTCCTAAATGCCTGGCATTGACATATAGGTACCAAGACAAATACCATGTATCATGGCACAGCCAAGAGTGAACAGTGGGAGTTCAGCCCATGCCAGGAGGCATCCCAGCTCCATTCCCAATGAGCTGTGGGATGTTGGACACATGACATCACCTCTTGGAGCTTCAGCTTCCTACCTATAAGGGAGGGGGTGGTCAAAGGAAGACATCATCAGTAGTTCAACATGACAAACAAGATAATGCTTGTGCAGTGGTTAGCAGGCATATCCATATTCTTTTCCTGGTTGTCCACCTGGAGCAGAAATTTGAGAGAAGATCAGGACGAAGAGGCAGACATGTGCAATGATCTGGATGACCTGGTCCATCCCTAAAACTCTGAGCTCCCTAAGGTGATGGCTGAGAATGTGTGCTGGGTAAGCTCTACAGTGCTCCACCAACACATGAAATTGTAATTGTTGTCATTAAGTCTGTCATTCAGAACATAAGACTTTAGGCTTAAAGAGACTTTCAGAAACTCAAGAACAGGTTGGAAGTGCTATAGGATCAGGGCAGGTGTTCAGAGCTATAGGATTTCCCCAAGAAGAGGCTGTGCTGCACATGGCTAATGGAGTCAGAAAGGCTTCTTTTCCAGAGACTAACTGGGGTCAGTGGGAAGAGCTTGGATAGGCCAACTCAGCCCTCTAGGAGGTAGCCCCTGTCACCTCCAACTTGGGAGTATCCTTCCCTAAGTGGTCTCATAACTCCTGTGCCTCCCTCTCTCAAAGCACACTGCCATGAACAGAAATTCTGGAGTTCTGCTTCCAGACTTAGGATTCTGCAAATCCTAAGTTTGGGGGCCTTTTTTTCCCCATCTGTAATCCTACTGCCTGCACCACACAGAAAATGCTGAAAAAGTGCATCTAAGAAAGGACAGAGGACAAGAGCACAAGACCACAATGAGTCCTATTTGAACCAAAGCAAAGACCTGGGAAGGTTTAATGAGCCAACGGCCCCTGGTCCCATGGTGCATTTTAGCACAGGAAGAGGTAAGAGTGAAGGGCCTCAGTGCTGGGCCCTGTTTGGCCTTCTGTCCACCAGACAAGTGCCACCTCCTGGGATGCCTTTGCCTCCTCCTTCCCCTTCCTTCCTCCCAGTGCTGGCTGCACGCCCTGATGTGCTGCCTACCTAAAGGGGTATTTGAAGTCTGGAGAGGAGGTGCTCAGCAGCCCTTTTCCTCATGAAAGCACACCCTGAACCTTCTAATTAAGTTTCTCAGCACACCTAGGAGCCATGCCCTCCCTGCCCCTGCCTGTCTCCCCCTTTTACAGTCAGGAGCCAAAGGGGGGGGTGTTTGGGGGTACACATTCCTTTTTTCTGCTTCAGGCCAAAGAGAAGGAGACTGATTTTCAGGACTTTCTGGCTCCTTGTTCTGTTCTCAGCCCCCTATTTACCTGTTTCATAGGGGAGCTGGGAGGAGCAGTAATTGCTCCTGGGAGCTTTGAAGGTCGACATGCTCTGTGGCAATAGAGGTGTCAAATGTGATGATTAGCATTAATAATAATTATTATTAGAGCAGGGCTTAGCTCTTTTGAAAGGGGAGAAATAGCTCTACAATGATTTCCCAGCTGCCAAGTCTCTCTTCCTTGATGTTTTGCTCTTAAAGGGGACAACATAGCGGCAGGATGAGGGGAGATTGGAATTTGGGCCCTGGGCCTGATGTAACAGCCATGGGCCAACCTTAGCCAAAGACAGAGAAAGCACTGGTGAGCATTCACCTTGGATCTTGCATCTGAGTAGATCTGGAGATGCCTGATCTGGCCTCTTCCTCCTTCATCTTATGCCACTCTCCCCCTAGTTCTCTGTATCAGGATACACCTCCTTCAATGTGCTCTTTCCAACCCCAGGACTGTTGCTCATCTAGTCCTAAAAGACCTTCATCCCCTGGGGACACTTCCCTGAAGTGATGTCAGGGCATCCTTTGTGACTGTCCCATGCTGCTGGGTGCTCCGGATTTGTCTTTTGCAGCATAGACACTTAATGCATATCTGTCCTCCTGCTGCCTGGGAAGTCCCCTGACATGGGTCTGAGTTCACCCACAGGCTAGTTCATGTCACTCCATTCTCTATACTAAGTGCTTATTCTTTACACCTAGCCAAACTTAAACTGAGCAAGGACTGGTAAGATTGCCCAATCAGTGCAAAAGTACAAACTGCATCTCCGGGTAAGCCTGCACCCTCAGAGCTGGAACATCACAGAGGAACCAGAAACCTGCAGAAGGATCCCCTTCAATTACCCTTTATTGTTTCAATTCCATTGTTGCAAATACAATGGGAGTGGCCTCGTCTTTGCTCACTTCTCCCCTGGGCCTTAGCGGTAGTAAGCCTGACACCCAAACTTGGCCAAAGGTAATCACCACCCTTAGCCACAGCGATTTGGCCAAGGCATGTACATAACCCCAGCCAGGTCAGTCCCAGGGCTCCCATGGGACTTTCCTACCTTGAGATGTAGGTACAAACTTTCTTTGATCACAAGTTGTAAAAATAGAAGCCTAAATGGTGCATGTGTCACTATATACTTTTCTACATAAGTCATACTTCACAAATAAAAGACCCTACCAAAGTTGGGAGGCAGGCCAGCTTCAGTGGTCACATTGCTCATCCTATGGAGGAAACACATGAGGAGCGGCCGAGAGAGATGCCAACAGGCAATAAGTTAGGGGTGCCAGACGGGCATGGCAGCTGGCAGTGCTGGACCCAGAGCTAGCCACGTCTGAGGCTGGCTGGCTTCTCGTGATTTATCTGAGCACATAAAGTTCCCTTTCTGACTTGAGCTACGTTGTGTTAGGTTTTTTCTTTTCTTTTCTTTTTTTAAATTGAAATGACTAGCCACCAAGATATAGCAATAATACTTCATATTTTATTTGTGCCCATTTGTCCCTCGAAAGATTTAAAGCTAACAGCTTTGATTTATCATACGGTCTTTGACTTAGGACTTCATGCTACACTCAAGGTAAATCTCTCAGTATAGTTTTCTGGGTTAAGCAAATCAAGTATAAGTTATCCATTTTGGGGGGGCTGGGGATGTGGCTCAAGCGGTAGCGCGCTCGCCTGGCATGCGTGCGGCCCGGGTTTGATCCTCAGCACCACATACCAACAAAGATGTTGTGTCTGCCGAGAACTGAAAAATAAATGTTAAAAATTCTCTCTCTCTCTCTCTCTCTCTCTCTCTCTCTCTCTCAAAAAAAAAAAAAAGTTATCCATTTTAAAGACAAAGTAACTAAGGATAAATGAAGTACAGCTAAGGAACAGCAGAGCCTGGCTGGAATCTAGGTTTCTCTACATTTCCTCTCTGTTCTGTTAATGAGTCATGGCCATGAGCACCAAGAGAGGCAGTTTGGCCAGTTGGATTCATAAAATTCCCTTAACTTTCTATTTTGGGTAACTCTGCCGTTTTAAGAAGCACATCTTGATAGTATAATATGTTGGTCAACTTTTCATTATTGTAACAAACACCTGAGATAAATCCGTTTCTAAGGAGGCTCATGGTCTCGGAGGTTTCAGTCTTTGGTCAGGGGCCCAGCTTCTTTGGGCCTGTGGTAGCACAACGCAGCAGGGCAGGAGCATGGGGTGGAGGAGGCACATCTCCCTCATAGAAGCAGGAAGCAGAAAGAGGGAAAGAGGAGGAGCTTCCAGTTTCCCCTTCAAAGACACACACTCAGTGACCTAAATTCCTTCCAGTAGGTCCCTACCCCCTAAAGGTGCCACCATCTCCCAAGAAAGAGTACCATAGCTGGGGACGAAGCCTCCAGCTGTTCTTTTGGGGATATTCAAGATTTCAACTAGACCATACACTAATATTTGCTGGAAAGATTTCTAAGAAATAATGAAAGAGGCTCACATGAGCATCTAGAGCTTTGTCCAGGTCAAAATATCATATTTCATGATGAAGAGATACCAAGATCCAGCACTGCTTTTAAGAGGGACAGGTTGACCCGGGTCCACCAGAAGGAAATGGGTGTATGGAGATGGAAGTCTCAGCTGGTTGAGAAGAGGCAGGAAGAAAGAAAGTGGAAGCTGCGAACAGTTCTGCTTTCATCAGCTGAGATGTAAAAGGAAGGATGGGAAGTTGGAAACCATCTCTGAAAAGCCAGAGCAGGTTCAACTATGGCTTGGATGGGCTACTAATTAACATCTTGGACAAGTTACTGCATGTCTTATTTCTATTTCTTCATTTGTAAAATGAAGATCATAACATCTTCATTCAAGATGTGTGGATGCGGTTCACGCACATAATCAAAGCATCGCAGTGCCTGGCACGTGATAGTCGCCCGATAAATATTTCTCCCCCTTTACTTTTGTTTCTCTCAGAGGAGTAATTTTACGCTTTGTCCTCCATAATGAGGATCCAGCAGGAAACACCTGTGTGCCCCAAGGCGGGCTAGTGTACAGTGCACTGTGATTCAGCCGTGGGACCCTTCACCATCTGGCCCCAGGTGTCTTCCCCAGTCCCAATACTCCTCCCTCTTCCCCTGCTGCTCCACACCATCCAGATAATCAGTCCTTCTCTGGCCACTTCTCGCCCTCCCAGCTCCACCCACACCTCTGTGTATTGCCAACAGAATGTTTTCTGAACAGTTTTCTTGCCACTGAGGCTTTTCCTGAAAGAGAATCTAGTGGCAAAAAGATTATCTCTTCCAAACCAGAAAAAAGAAGCAAAAAAGGGGGTAGAAAAGAGACTCCATGGTAGAAAAGAGAATAGAGGAAACATAATGGACTCATTGTTTCAAGGGCTTACCCCCAAGAAATATATGAATAGCCACAGGAAAAGACTAGATTCCTCCAAACATCATACTTACCAATGACCAGGCCCGGATCCTCTATTTTTGTACTCTTCCCTTACACACCTCTTTCTCCTACGGTCAAAAGGCAACATAGCCTTCAAGGCTTACCCGAATGCTTTTTGACTTACATTCATTAATGTATACACTTAATTAATACAGGATGAATTCCAACTCTGCGCCAAACACTGTGCTGGGTTCTGAGAATATAGAAGTGAGTAAGAGAGACATCTCATGAGGTTGAGAGGCTTCCCTCATGGAGGCAGGAAGTAAAAAGAGAGAAAGAGGAGGGGCTGGGCTCCCAGTTCCCCCCTCAAAGACAGCACACTCAGTGACCTCAATTCCTTCCAAGAGGCCAGGGATCCCCCTTAAAGACGATATTGATCCCCTCTCACCACTCCCATAACCGTTGTTGCTGCTATTACCATAATTGCCTTTATGTCTCTTTCCTTTTTTAAAAGTCTATAAATCAGTGTGACCAACTCATCTCAGTTTGCACAAGACTCTGGTTTTAGCACTGAAAGTACCATGTCCTGAAAAACCACCCAGTCCCAGGCAAATCAGGACCATTGCTCACTCTGCTATTATAAAAGCCATCTCAGAACAACAACAAATATATTCTATGAAGAAACTCACAACATCATTCATTCTTTAAATATTTATTGTGTGCCTGATTCTTACACTGTTTCAGTCCGTGGTTTCTATTTGGTGTTATATCTCTCCCACCAGCCCATGTCTTTTTCAACCTGGCATTGCTGGTCCCCAGCACAGTCTCTGCCCATGAAACTAACTTGATTTTATGCAAATACTACGTTTATATCGAGAAACATTGTAAATTTGTGCAAAGCAATTTTAAAGTATTTTTTTTCCTCCAAGTTTTAGACAGAGATCTCTACTGAATGATAAGTTTGGAGTGGTCAAGTAGCAAAATCCATTAACCATTCTCCTTCCTTTATGTTCTCCCACCAGCACCAGGTATCACTCAGCAGTCACAGCAGCCTAAGGGATGAAACTTACCCACAGGCAGGTACCAGAGTCACCCAATCCTAGTGATGTGTTTAGACACTCCTGCTCTCTAAAGATCTTCCACTAACAGAGTTGAGAAATAAATCTTGGAAGCTTCCACCCATTTGTTATGGTCCTTGTAACTGGAGACACAAGAGACCAGACTTAGACTCACACAGCTCGTAGCCCTGCAAGTGTTAGAAGAGAGTCGCCAAGTCCTTCCTCTTACCCCACCTCACTACCCATGTACACACCTGAGATTTTTCCTAGTTATTCCAATTCCCTCACTGTGGCCAGAATAATAAGATTTTAAGATTCTGGTCACTGACCTCTGACTTTGTCCCAATTTATCTCCCTCATAAGTTTCCCAAATTAAACAGTTCTCCAGATTGGGCTAATTAGTAGATTAGGACTAACACTCCCACTCTGTCCCTATTTTAGTAAACTCATCATACAGTAGCCTAAGATCTCAAATGTCTTTTTCTTTTTGTGTCGTGATCCATCTAATCAGGTATCTGGTTCCTTTAACTACTGGGCAAAAGATTGTTGGCAGGATGGATGGATGTGTACATGTGCAGATTCACTAGGCAGAGGGAATAAGATAAAGATTGCGGAGACCACAAGAAATAGACACCTTGTTGGGGTGGATAATGCCCTTCCCAAATTTATGAGCACCTGGAACCTCAGAATGTGGTGTTATTTAGAAATAAAGCCACTGCACATATAATAAAACAAGATGAGCTTCTATTGCATGAGGGTGGGTACTAAGAGCTAATGTCCTTTTAAGTAAAAAAATCAGAGGATACTCTGTGCAGAGGAAAGACATGTGAAGACTCATGGGGAGAGTACACCTTGAAGATGGAGATGGAGATTAGTGTTTGGCTACAAGCCAAGGGATGCTGAGGAATGCCAGCAATCACCAGGATCTAGGAAAAGATAAAGAAGGATTCTCCCTTAGAGCCTTCAAAGAGAGTATGATCTTGCGACATCTTGATTTTAGACTTTCAGGCTCCAAAACGGTGAAAGATAAATTTCTGTCTTTCTAAGTAATTTGTTATAGCAGCCCCAGGAAACCAATACACACGTATGAAATTTTCATTCTTCCTTTTTTTTATATTTATCTTGAAAGTATGCCATGAGATTATTGGAAAAATATCCAACAAAGTTAGAAGACCTGTAATAATTTAATACTTACGATCTGTGTGACTATAAATAGTAACCTCAACTCTTCAATCCTCAGTTTTATCATTATTAGCAAAATAGGAATACAAATATATAACACATAAGATAGTTTAGGTACAAAGAATGACAAGAAATGAGAAAGTGGTACAAGCTATATATTTTTTCCCTCTTCTTAAGTATGTTTCCTAGAAATTCGTCTATTTTATTTTCCTCTAAAAGGACCAGCTTAGGGAATTTATTTATGAATGGATCAACTATTGTGTTACTTTTTCTAATCCACTTTTTATCCTTGTTTTTGTTGTACTGCTTTTCTTGGTTTTATTTTAATGCTTGTTTTCTAAATTCTTAATTATATATTTCATTAATTGCTTTTCATTGATTCTTATTTTTAAGTGCAAACATAAATGCTATGAATTGAGTTCTGACTACAGCTTTGGCTGGGTGTGCTTTGGCATATTGTCATATATGGTACTCTCATTTTATTTTATTCTTCCTAAATAGTTTACGATTGTGTATTTTAAAAAATTCTTCTTTAACTTGCTATTAATATCATCCTATATTCCCAATATTATGCTTTGGCCTTACTGATCCAAGAGCACCTGTTATTATTATGGTGCTGAAGATAAAAAAACAAAATTTTTTGTAAGTAGCTTTCTCTCTGCCCTCTTTCAAGACATAACGGCTGGGAGCCTTGAAGGGGCTTATAGACCTGTAACTTATATGATGTTTCTCGACATGAAAACTTCAGCCACAGAACATCAGCAATTTGGGGGGTTCAGACATTTGTCAAAGGGAAAATCATTAAAATGTTTTCAGATCTTCCTCCTACATCACCAAGAACTTTTAAAATATTCAATAATTTGCTGAATGGGGAAGTGCTACCACCACTACCTGATGGTCAAGGCCTTGGTTTATGAATGATGTCCCCAGGGCTATCAGTGTTTCTTTAAGACTCTGAAATCTTCACAAACCACCTCGGCACTGAGGAATCCCGGCTTTCTCAGATCATATACTTTGCCCACCAGTCTAGAACTTGGCTCTGGCTCCCAAGCTAGACTCTAAGCTCCTTGAGAGTTAGACCACGTTTTTTAGACTTCTTTTTATCTGTCTTGATACCCCCAGCTTCTCAACTCTTGATAAATAGTATCAATCAACACATTCCATGATTGTTTGATTGCAGGGCCTATAGGATGTTTTCTAAAAGAAAGTGTGACTGTGAAATTTCAGATTTACACAGGCAAGTAGTAAAACCAAGAGCCTTTTTAAAAAAAAAAAAAAAAACTTTTAAAAGGTTGAGGCTAACACCTTGGGTGCATGCTTTGAGGAGAAGAATTTTAATTTTAAGGAACTACATGTTTGGAAGTGAAAATGACATTTGATATTTGTCCAGCTAGAGCTACCTGAGGGATCACATTCTGCCAAGTGGTGATGGGTCCAAAATGATTCTCATGCTAATGTCACGTGTGTGTAAGACACTTTACAATTCTTGAAGCTCTCTCATGTGTGAGCTCACTTGATGCTTGAGGGAAACCTGTCAGGGCATGTTAGGTACCATTAGCTTCATTTGGGAAAACAGGTGTTGAGGGTTCAGAAAGATTGACTAACCTTGTGCAAGTTCCCAGAGCTAGTAGGTATCTAGAGTAGGAGCAAGCCCAGATCTTCCCATCTCCTGTCCCACAATCTCTAGGCCATCTTGAGTCCAAATTGATTCAAGAACACTAAAAATAAATCTCACGTTCAATTCTCAGCTGTCACAATCAGATATTCATTCACCCAAGGGAGACCCTTTGGATATGCATAAACTCAGGGGAAAAAAAATGTGTCCCGCCCACAAAGAGCTCACAGACACGTAAGCCACTAAGTCGAAGGCACTCGCCAAAGCATATCTTCCCCCAGTGCTATGAGAAAATGTAATTAACAAGGTTAAGAAAAAGTAACATTTACTGAGCACTTACTACGTGCCAGTTTCAGTCCTGAACACTCTGCATCGGGAGTAACATTACATACCACGCTGAACTTAAGAATTGGCAGTCATTTTGACTTTTTTTTTTTTTTACATAAAATCAAGGATGGTTATCTGAACAAAAGGAAAACGATTTAAAATTCAAATGATCTAAAGTAACATACTAGAGAAGCAAGTAATCATCTGGGGAAATAAGAACCAAGGGGTAGGTGTTGGAGCTGGTTCTTAGAAAATGATTAAGGGTCACAGATGGGAAGGGAAGAACATTCCAGGCAGCACAAGAGCACTTGCAAAAACCTGGGGGCCTGCACAATATGAAAGGGAGAAGCAAGGATGTGGCAGGCAAATGCCCAGGGGGCAGCCAGAGCCAGCACCCAGAAGAGGTCAAAGGGCATGGGGCAGGTGGAGGTTCCAGCTACGGAGCTGCAGAGGGGTGGGGCGCTCCTATGCCTGACCTGGCCTGCGGGTGAGGCACCGAGTTTCCAAGGCTATTTGTTTGTAGGTTACATTTTTCCTGAACAGAATCCAAATCCCTTTGTTTTCACAGACAGCACCATAGTTTCCAAAGAAAAGAGAAAATAGACTGAGTGGGCCAAGGGCTTTCCCTGAGAAACATCCTAATGGCTGTGGGCCAGACCATGGTTCCAACAAGCACTGGACCGGACATGGTTCCACCAAGAACAACAACGCAGCAGGCGGGACCCTTCCTCCACCCCTGCAGGAAGGTGGAATTTGAAGCCATTCCTGGGAGAATGTCACATGCAAGTGCCCTGTGGGTTCTGTCCCAAGCAATCCCTCGCACTGGAGGCTTCAGAATAGGGCATGCGGGCCTCGCAGGCCCCTCTCTCCTCCTGCCTGTTTGGCATGGTCCTGCACTTCCTGCAGGGCCAGCCAGGTAGCTCCAGCACCGCTTCTCTCCTCTCATTCCCTAGCCTTGCCCTGGGCATCCTCGCCCCCTCTCGGAGCCAATGGTGAATCAGCTTGCATTATCTGCAGCAAACTGAAAAAATAAAAATTAAAAAAAAAATTAGTGAGTCATCTTTATTGTCACCACACACAGGCCATTCTGAACAAGGTTGGGTGGGAAGTGCCCACAGGAATGGACACCAAGCAGGGATAGGGAGCATCCCATCCTTGACATTGCAGGGTGTTGGGTACAGGCATTGATATTCTCCCTGGTACTGTGTCTAGGGGCCCGCTAGTGTGCATAGTTCCAATTCCTGGGTCCAGGAATGGAAGGGAATCTGGGAGCAGTCTCTAGTCAAGCAATGGTCACTCATTGAGGGCCTACTGTGTGCTAGGCACCATACCTGCCATTCCCGAGCATTATCTTTCACCTTTCCTGGGAATCCCAGGCACACACTTCTATGCATCTTTATTCTGTTATTCATCAGAAGGGGAAACTGAGTCTCAGAGTGGTTATTTGACTCATCCAGGACCCCAACATGGGAAGTAGAAGAGGGACATTCCCACCCAGTTCTCTGTGACCCAGCATCTGCTCCTTCTGTGCTGCAATACCTCCTCCGTGAGCCACTGGCCCTGTGCCTGGAATAGCATGTCTGCTCAGTTCAAGGGGCTGGAACAGCAAGCCATGTGTCCTTTCTTTCAAGAGTGCACAGATGCATGGAGAGAGAAACTCATGCAACTCAGCATGATTCGGTTTAGCATGTGACAAGTGCCTTTAGAAGTAACATAGACCAGCATCCCCTACCACCACCACCACCACCACCACCACCTTAGGCTACACAGAGGAGGGGCAAGGGAAGTAATTCACACTGTTGAATGTATACCACATGCTATTTTAGACACTGAACACATGCTTTCCTGCCTGAGTCTTATCACAAACACATCCGAGGTGGGTCTCATTGTTCTGAGTCTCAGTGCTCAGAGAGGTTAAGTATCTCACCCAGGTTCACACAGCAGCTAGTAGCCAGTAAAGCAGGTCTTTAGCAGAGTCCTCTCTGACTTAGAAGCCCTTGCTCTGTCCCAGCACAACCCTAATCGAGTGTCTCATTAGGGATTCTTAGGGACTAGGAATCTAATAATGACCAAGAGAGAATAGGAGGAGGAAAATAAAAATCCCTTATTGCTCTTTTGGTGTTTTACAATTTAGAAGATGCTTTTCCATCCGTTAATCTCACTGAATGGTGGGATTTGGCAGGGAGGGATCATCTCCACTTACAGATGATAAAACTGGAGAGTTTAGTAGCACCATGCAATGTTCCTGAAATCTCGCAGAGCGACCTTATCACACCTCCGCACACAGCATCACAGGTAATAAACAGGTACATTTGCACAGCACCTGAATTGTAGAACAGCCCAGAGAGGTAGGCCGGGCCAGTCTGACACCACCCACCCCTACATCCAATCTGCAGACAAGAAATGGAGAGGGTAAGGGACACACCCAAGAGGTAGGCCTGCGACTGGAGCTCAGGTGCAAGGTGAGAGCACACTCTCCCTCCATCATGGGACAAGAAACAAGTTACACACTGATTCCTTCAAACTCAGGCAGGCCTGCGAATCACCTGGGAGTGGGTCTGTCCCTTCAGGACGCCCTCTCCTGCCACCTCAGATGGCCACCCAGGCCACCACCAAATCTTGATATTACAACACACTGTCTCAGACCCTCAGGGACGGTTTGCAATGAAAAACATGGAATGATCAGACAACCAGACCAGGCAGTGTGGTGGGAGAAGTCTAGGTGTGGGAATTATGAAGTGTCCTAAAGTAGAGAACTGAGGCTCAGAGAGGTGAAGTAACATGGAGAAGGTCACATAGCTTTCCACACCGGTGGAAGAGAAGGCGGACTCTGGGTCCAGGTCACTGGCACTGCTTTGCTGCCCCTTTGGAGTAAATCTGTCTGCTCTGGTGGCTGAGCGAAAGGAAAGCAAGAGGCTGCTACTGCTTAGAGGCCTGGCCCCTGGCCGCCCTTGACCATCTTGGATCCTATAATCATTACAGTATAATGCATGCTCTGTAAACAAGGCCCAGAGACAAACAACCGTCAGGCCATCCCTTCGGATTCTTCCTGATTGTATTGGACAATGTCATTGTCCCACCCAGATTGGGGTGGGATTCCTTTTGCAGTTTGGAGTGGGGAGGGGAGAGCTAGTGCCTGGCTCGGCAGCTTTTCTAGGGGAACCTGGTGCTGCACTGAGCCTCCCAGCAGGATCCAGCAGAAGCCAATCTGCCCTTGGTGCCATCCCCTAAATCAGAGTGCAAAGAATTTTAATGTTAAAATTAGTTCAAACAACCTTGGGAAGGATTTGGCAAATTTCTTGTTAAGGAAAAGAGCAACAAAATGCCCCCTAATCTCACTCTAACTTTGTCCCTAGTTTGATCATTTTAATTCATTGTAAAGGTCATGACGTTCTTGTGTTTTGTTCCACAAGCCTTCATTTTGTTGCTAAAGCAATAAAAAATTGTTCAAAGCATTCTGCCCATCTTCTTAGCTGAACGCCTGTGTTCCACGCAGTCAGTCACTCATGCCTCTTATCTCAGCTAACAAATTATCACCCCATCCCAGTAGCTATCTGACAATAACCAGGACCTACCCCAGCCACTGCCTGTTCTGTCATCCTGCTCTTCCTCTCTCATACCCAGCTGTTCCTACCTCAGGGCCTTTGTACTTACTGTTCCATCTGCTTGGACTACACTCCCTCCCAATTATCCCATACTATATGCAGGACTCTGTCTCTCAAAGATCCCTTCCTACCTTTGCCATCTAAAAGATCTACCCAGCCCTCACTCTACCTGTCTTTGATGAAGATAGCTTTCATCTCTCCTTGATACTTGTTATCTGAACAAACAGACTTCTTCGTTAATTATTTTCTTTCTCCTCCAGGAAAATGTAAACTTCTAGAGAGAAGACATTTTGCCCCACTTAGTTCACTGCTATGTCCACAGTACTCAAAAGAGCCCCTGGGAGACAGCAGGCACTGGGTATGTTTTTGTTAATAAAGAATGAAGGAATAAAAATGTACCTCCCTTGGCCTCTTACTTAGGAAATAAAGCCTTTCCAAGGAAAAATCACAAGGGCAAAGGCTTGGAAACTGGGAGATCTGCAACTACGATCCCATGAGCAAGTTTCCATGATACCTGTGATTCAAGGAACTCTCTACCTCACAAACGTGCAGTGGCCCCCTATTACTTCAACTGTTGTCCTGGAGAGGTTCGGTCTAGACAAACAATACCATGACAATAATCTGTCAGTGGCACTGTGTGTGTGTGGTAAGGTGGCCAAGGAGCCCAGACGTGATTAAGAGAGACACACATGGAAAAAAAACATTCAAGTGTTAGCAAAAAACCAGGAGATCATTTTTACGAAAGCAGGTATGCAAAAGGCATCAGGGCCCCTCTTCTGGAAATAGGGAGGAATCCAGAAAGGCTTCCTGGAGGAAGCAGCATCTCCACTGACTCTTCATGAATAGAAGGTTACCAGGGGAAAGCAGAAGCAAGAACAGTCTAGGCAGAGGCACAGCCTGTACAAAGCCCGAAAGGAAGACATCGTGGGAACCAGAGGTGCTAACCTCCTTCTGAAGCGCGGCCACTGGGCTAGGGCATTAATGGAAGACCGAGACGTGAGGTTCCAGCAAACTGGTTCTCAAGTGGGCTCAGCCTCCTCAGAAATAAATGACTAGGAGGAGCACCGTGAAGACTGGCAGCTCTCCAGCAGGGCTGGTGGAGGTGAGCAGCGGGAACCAGAGCTCTGGGGAAGCTTGTTTTGTTTAAAGAGAAAATACTGAAAATGTGGTACCCCTGCTTTGATTTGCTTGGAATCATGGTATTTATTTTGAGTTTGAAATTCATTAGAAGAGGCTGTGAAGTTCTTGTTTATCTAGGGTAACCTGGATTATAAAAGAAGCAGAGAAACCTTGGTTGAGGTGATCCTAAAATCCCCCTCTGATCCTGTCCTCTAGTTCTAAGACGGCCAACATCTGGACTTGCAGAAAAAGATGTGGTGAGTCAGGCACCAGATTCTTCCTCAGTCTCTGTCACTCACTCCCTGGATGAGTGAATGAACTTGGAGTGTCAGCCTCCCCTCTCCATAGAACATGTTATTTTCCTCACAGGCTTATTGTGGGTTTATTTCAAATAATAGACTGGTAGGCATCTGGCACATAGTAGGTGTAGGCTGCTTAAAAAGTCCTGCCGTGTTCCCTTTGCCTGCCAGGCCCTAATCCTAACAGCTTCACTATGAATCTTGATGCTAGACTGGGCCTTCTCCCTGGGCTACCGCATTGACAAGGAAACTCTAACTGATTTCATACTCGGTTGTCACTGGAGTTCCCTGAATTGCCTCCAGGTAGTTTTGACCCTCGGAATACAGCCACATAAATGATGGGAATTTAGGGTATGCTGCCTGGAACCACACCAGATTATCAAATTTTAAAAAATTTAAAGCTCTCTTTTTTTTTATGATTTTGGAAACCTACCCACTGCATGTTTTAATTTCAAACCGTTATGCCTCTCCACCCCCCCCACCTTACTTTCCACATCTAACTCCATGCTGCAGACGCAAAAGCCAAACTTGATCATAACATTTAAGCAATGAATGTAACGGCAGCTTACGCTTGCACTACAGAAAGATCTACAGTCTGTATTCAGCAGCACGAGCCACTTAACAGCAAGAATTATCACAGGACCCCAAAGAGGGAGCGTAGGAGAGAGTGAATTCTGGATCTTTAATGCCGTAGCCATGAGCTGTTTTGGAAATGATTAAGTGATAAATACAGTAAATTCATCCTCGGTTCTGGGAACCCCACAGTGCAGACAGTAATTCTTAGAGGCAGAAGCAATTATTATTATTAAAAGGTCTAGACCTTAAGCATGTGCTGTTTCAGTCTATTGAACCGGAAGATCAGTAAGCCCAGAGAAGGAGGAGCACAGGTACATGGATCATTTACTAGATACCAATTGCTCTGTCCCCCCACAAACCCTCCCCCTCCATACTCCACGCAAGTGCTTGTGACTGGACCCCCCCCCCCAAAATAAAAAGAATCCATAGGAAGAGAGACAATAACAATGTTGGATGCCTACTGTTTACAAGGTACCTTATCATCTAAAACATAATAAAGTGCATGCCATGTTTAAGCATACGTGAAGAATGCCAGTAAACTCAGAAATTTCTGAGTCCCTGACTCTGAGGAGGTGGCCCTATGTGCTAGCATTCCTGGTGGCATCCCAGTGGTCTAGCATACTGCCCCATAAGTCCTGTAGGGATTAGGAACACCCTAAATTGGTAGCTGTGTGACCTTAGATAAATCACTTACCTTGTGCCTCAGTTTCCCTTGTAAAATGGGATATTAGATCTCTCTCACACAGTAATTGCAGAATTAAGTGAGCTAGGAAGTGTAAAGTGCGTAAGACAGTGTGGGCAAATAGCCTAAAAGTTGCCAACATCATCATTTGCCGACCTGCCTGATGCTGTCCAGCTTAACATGCCCGACACCACCCTGTGATGTCAAGGGTAATGAAGCTCCCTTTCCCAGGTGGGGAAACTGCCGAATGCACACCTGCCCAGGTCATCCAGTTCTTAATTGGCCTGAGATTCCTACTCAGACCTGTCTAACAATAACAGCAAAATGTAGCATTTAATTAGTTTTTTTTTTAAATGTCCTAGCCCTTGACAGATAAGTGTACATTTTTCTCAAAACAATTATATGAGGTAAGTGTTGCTAACCCCCATTTCAAGGATGCAGAAACTGAGACCGAGAGAGATTAAGTAATTTTCTCAAAACCATAGAGTTGGCAAATATCAGATGTGGATTGAGATCCCGGGTCAAGAGAACCTGGTTGTGCCCTACTCACAAAGAGAGGGTCACTAAACCTTGGAACCTGAAATTTGTAGACTCAGATGTTCACTTTTCTAGCCTTTGCTGGGTTTAAGATCCCAGGCCTGGATTTTGGGTATAACAGGACTGGGACAGGGCGTGGTACCTGACTGGGGAGCAACCGGTGCGCTGGGGTCCAGGGAACCCGGGCACGCCCCTCCTGCACCGCCTGGGCTGGGCGCCCACCACCCTCTCCAGCAGGCACCCCCCCACACGTCCCTTTTGATTTTGGCCCCAGCTCTGGTTGCCGGCGGTTGTTTACTCAGAATCGCCCCCACTCGGTTGGCTGCGTGACAAAGATCGGAGGAAACCTATTTGAGAACAACACCTCTCGCCCCAGCGGAAAACACCCCAACATGGCAGTCGGGAAATCTCGGTTCTCCTCGGCTCTGCGCCCTGGGTTCGCTCACCTGTGCACAGGCATCCAGCGTGTTTCTGCAGGATCGAGGAAAGGGTGTGGGAACTGCCTGAAAATTTTCTAGAAAGTCTCCTATTTCAACCAGAATAATTCCAAGAGTGTCACGATCTTCTCAGTTATTGTTTCAATTCGAATTTGTATTTTTAGATTTTTTTTCAAAGGATTTAAACTGTCACCCAGGAAAACTAGCCTGTGCTTCATTCTAGGGTTCGGTTCCCAGTTTGACACACCCCAGGAAGCTCCGGAAAACTTCCCTTCCCGCTTCCTGTGGTCTGTTCATCTGTGACTCTTGTGGACATGTTTGATTCTTCCCCGTTAGTACTTTTACAATCTCACTTGATGACAAGTGGAGCGAAAGACTTTTGAGTTTTACAACCAGACATTCGGTTAGAATTTCTTGTTCTGCATTTTCCAGTTTTTCTTATTTTATTTTATTTATTTATTTATTTTAGCTGCAGGACCTTAGCCAAACCATTTTAACTTGCCAAACCCCAGTAAAATGAGGATCAGGAAGACTCCCTGCAGGGTTTTGCTGATAGAATCGAGATGTTGTTTGTTTAGGGTTTGCCACATACTGGGTGATCGGTGGACCAGGGTGCAGGCAAGACGGCCTGAACCTGGAGGTCCCCCCAACCACACCCAGAGCTCCGGCCCGAGTGTGAGAGCCAGGGTGTGGCCGGCTCCCAGTCTCAGATTCCTGCTCAGCGGTGGCACCGCTTGCCGCCTCCCCCGCAGGCCAGGCGCTGCTGGCGGGACCTGTGGCGACCTGCAGGCGGAAGGCTATAGCTTTATTTACACAAGGAGCTGCGGGTGGAGGCTGGCCTTGTATGGATGAAATGCTGGCGGGCCACCGGGGCGGGCAAGGAGAGGCAGCCTGATAGGAATCTTCGAATTAATACGTGAATGAAAGATTGCACCGAAATTCCCTTCTGGGATCACAGAACCAAGACCCAAAGTTGACCTTCGGAATTCACCCGCACGCACCATCCTATTTGACAGACAGGCAAACTGAGCCTTCCATGATTCTAGCCAGACCAGGCCACCTGCCTCCCAGACCTGCCTTCCTAGGGCTGCAGAGTCGGGAGTGGGATCTGGGTTCTAAACGTCGGAGGAAGAGAATCTCGCTTTATTGCGCACCTACTAGGTGCCAGGCTCCTATGTTATTGCAATCTCATGACGTTTTCGGGTAGGTATTCCCATTTTTCGTCTTGAAAAACTCTGGGTCATTCATATAGGTGAAGTGATTTGCCCAAGAACACAAAAGCCTTTAGGTGGAACAGCTTGAAGCCAAACATGCGTCTATCCTGGGTTTCTTCTACCCCATTGCAAATATGGCCCAAGGAAGGCACAGGGGAGGGGGCAGAAAATGAGCTGCTCCGGTGTCCGGACAGCGGCGCGATTGCCCAGCAGGGTTTCTGGGCGCGCTCCTTCCCCCCCACACCCCCCAGCACCCTTCAACCTCCCACTGGCGGCCCAAACCTCCCGATTTCCAGGAGTCAGCTGATCCGCGGTAGCCCCGCCCGCTCGCCTGATTTAGCAACCGGAAGTCTACGTCCGGCGACCGCTGACCCAGAGCCCCTGGTAGTGGTATTGCCAAAGCCAGCGACGCCCTGGGGGACATACAGGTGTGCCCAGGGCGTGCATTTCTCCTTCCTGCACCGGGATCCCGGTTCCGCATCCGGCCTGAGAGCCCTGGAAACTGGTCCAGCTGCTGCGTTCCCAGCAGGGTCCCGCCCACGCCCACCTCGCGGCGGCCCCAACAGGTTTCTTCACTTTCCCTGGCCCGACTCCTGCCGGGGGCGAAGAAGGGAAGTGGATTGCTCAATGTGCCTGAGGACTGTTCTGGTTCTCAGGCGAATTGTCCTCCAGACAGTCAGCCAGGTGGGCCCCACTCAAGGCACCCAAACGTAGTCCTGCGCGCAGGGCCACCCAGCCCATCCTTAGATATCCTCCCGCTCCATCTGCTCTCCGTGCTCAGAGGGTCAGCTGCAGGTCCCACTGGAAAGTGGGCTGAAGGGTATTCTGTTCACTCTGGATCCATTAGGCCCTGAAGGATGCCAGAGGCCAGTTTTGGATTTGCCCCGGCTGGTCACACTGACCTGTCCCTGGATTTCTATCACGCATGTGCCCAACGACCTTGCCAAAATTTCCCCAAACCTCTGGCTTATTTGTTTTAGAGGAATGGGTCAAGAGGACAGCTTGGGTAGAAAATCGGGGCAAGTGAGAAAAATAATTTATTCCCAAATATTTATTCCCTATTGCACTCGGCCCTGGAGATACTAGCATGATATACTTAAAATCCCTGCCCTCCGAAGTCTCAGCCTAGAGAGGAGTCAGTCTGGAGCCATCTAGAAAGTTTTTCCCGTACACCAAACACTGTCCCTTTCCCTCCTTCTTCTGTCCACAGATAGTGCTGGAGCACCAACATCATGCTAAGAAACCAGTGACCACTGGGTTGCTTTCAGGGAAGAGCAAGTCATGGTGTCGTGGTGTAGTGGTTAAAATGCTAGAGCTCTGGTTACAGGCACTTATTCTGTGCCAGTGGGTGATTCACACAATCTCTCTGACCCTAGTTTCTCTATTTATAAAATAGGAATAATGATAATATCTGCCTTACAGAATGGGGCCTGACCCAACACAGGCATTAATGAGTGTCATTCATTGTGTTGTTTTCTTGTGATTCATTCACTTCTAATCCTTACTACAACTCCATGTGGTTGGTGGTGCAGGTAACCTCATACCCATTTTACAGGTCAGAAATCTGACCCAGACAAATCAGCCCTCTAAACCCATGTCTGGCAAGTCTTCCAGACCAGGCCGCTGAGCAGGGATGGCCTTCTGAATGGGGAGGATATTTTGATTTTCACTTGCCCTCTGAAACCCCAGATGACTGGTTGGGGCCAAATGTCTGGGAAACTTCCTTCAACCTAAATCCTGTTGGCTATACACAAACACCAGCCAGAGGATACAGACAGCCACACCTTCATTCACCGTGTATGCCCCAACTTGCTAGGAATTTCTCTTTCAGGAGCTACATTTTACAAGGGGGAACATGCTAATTGGGCACCTACTACGTGCCAGACACTACCCCAGGCCTGCTCTTGATTTGTTCATGTTATGTGAGCCAACTCCTGTGGGCAGAGAAGGAGGAGAAAGTGGAGGAGGAAAGAATCCACTCCTTCCATCATTCTCCTTAATAAAACTTCACACAGGCACATAGAACCCTGAGTAGTTTCTAAAGCACAGATATGATCATGTTACTCCAACTCCCTTGCTGAAACTCTCTCGAGGCCTCCCACAGTCTTCACCAAGCCCTCGCTGCAGGAAGGCGTACTCAGCCAGCCACATCATCACATGTGCTGCACCTCCTGCCTCCTGGCCCTTGGTGTACAATTTCCCTTCCTGGAAGGCCCTGCCCAACACCCTGTGCCTTCCACACTTTTACTTACTTGGTTAAATCACATTCATCCTTCAGTCTTCAGTTTTAAACATCACCTCTCCCAGGAAGTCTTCCTGGTTCACTCAGTCAGGGTTAGGCTCCTGCTGGACTTTGCCCTTACTGCACCCTAAATATCTACTTAATGGTCTATTCCACTAGATGGTGAGCTCCTTAGGGTCAGGAACTGTGTCCTGTTTCCTGTGTCCTCAGTACCAAGCACAATGTAGCTCAGAACAAGCCATCACTACGTATCTAACAGATGGATACAGAAAAGTTGAGCATAAAAATTATTCCCATTTGACAGAAGAGAAAACCAAGTCTTGAAGAGAGCAAAACTATGTAAGGTGACAGCTCTTATTGTTTGAGATAAACCAGAGTTAAATTCCCCAAATCCACTCAGTCCCGTTTTACCATTTCATCAAAATAATACAACTTCTTTCTAAGCTTTCATCAAATCTGTCTTATCACTGTCTCTCAATATTGCACAGAAACAGAACCTGGAACCTCATAGTGTAATAATTATAAAACTATTTGTCAGGCCCAGAGTTAGTTCCAGGTCCTGGTTTTAGGTGCCTGAGACACATTATACCTCAAGACATCTTGGAGAGGCCTCCATTGTGATGATTTCTTTTTCTTTTCTTTTCTTTTTTTTTTTTTTTAATGGATAAGGAAGTTGTTTCAGAGAGGTTGAATGATTTGTCCAAGGTTCCAAAGCCTTCACACCTACTCAGTCTTCATCTCCTGAACCCAAGTTCTTTCTGCCTCCCCATGCAGCCTCGTGACCATGGCTTTACAGCCAATATTTGTGTGGCCATACGCCCCAGCTGGACCCCGGCTCCCACTCCGATGGGATTCAGATGAGATTCCACAACTTTTAAGGGTCCTCTGGGCTTTGCCCAAATGTAGTGGTAATACTGGCATTTTCTCTGGCCCTATTTCCTTCTCTCCTTGGATTTCAGCATATGCAATGGTTCTGTCTCTGGGAAAGGGATCTGGCAGGTGAAGCCATCCTTGTTCCCAGTAAATGCACCCCCTTCAGAACTGGGCAAGTAGGGGCAGATCCTCCTATGCACAGGTGTCTCACTGAATTATTTAGCAATTACACACCCCCTTTACTGGAACTCCCACGGTCTTTCTGGACTCTGGGCAACTGCTCCTAACTCTAGCTAGGGTCAGCCCAAGAGCTTCCTTAAGGTGCTCACATTGACTTATTCATCTAACAAATACCTGAGCCCCTGTGGCATGCCTAATATTGTTCTTTTAGCTAATAATGTTCCCCTTGGAGCCCTGGACCTTCTTCTGCTATCTGAGATGATCAAGTTCCTCTGGACAGTCTTACTGAGCCTACAAGTTCCGTGAGAGCAGGGTCTTCCACCCTGTGTCTATTATGTGGTACTGTGCCTGACACTAAAAAGGTCCTCAATAAACATCTGTCAATAAATAAATTGCTAAATATTAAATGATCCATTCATCTCCTAAAAGTTACTTCTAGTCCTCCATTTAGACAAAAGATTCATGGCATTTGGAGTCAAATGAGACCCTGGAGACAAAAACAAGTTCCCTTGCTTTATAGAAAGAAAGATGAGCTCAGAGAGGAGGGGGGCGCCCAGGCAGTCTGGAGTGGACCTCAGCCCCCTGACTTTGGCCATCACCTTTGCTGAGCTCCAAAACCATAAACATTTTCATTACATTCTCATAGCAGCCATCTGGGGCTTCATGAGTGGGACAGGGGGAGCAACGTTATTGCCAAATGGTGGACGAGAACATAGCAGCTGAGGGCAGGGCAGCGGCCTGCCAAGGGCACGCAGCCAGATGCTCAGGATCCCTCCACCACAGCCCACATGGAGTGTTCGTTGGGCCCGATCCCCTCCTCACTGCTCCTTGCTTTGCAAGCCTTAAAGGTGGTACAAAATGACAGGCCCTGGCATCTCAAAGACTCTCCTCTTTATTATTCATTTTGCTTCTGGAAAATTTGGTCCATCCCTCTGCTAGATGCAAAAGTAAGGCCATTTGGGCATTCGGGATTGTAATCCACTCTTCTAAGGGGCTGGTGGCCCCAACAATTGTTTCAGAGGCCAAATGTCCTCTAACAACACTGAGAAAATGGTTTGCTTTCTTTGGTAGCTCTGGGTGAGGAGGGACCAGGGGTCTCTGGAAGACACCTAGAGTCTATCTCAAATCCCAGAAGTCCCTCTGGGCTCCATGTGCACCAGGTCTCCCTGACCACAGGCTCATCCAGGCAGAGGCCCCTGCTTTCCTTATGAGACTGGTACATCTCCACAGCCACATTCTGTGGTGATAGGAACCAGGGGATAGATGGGAGGTGTCATGAAGGAAGCCGGGTACCTTAAGGGAAAAAAAAGGGGGGGGGGGAGTCAAATGAGCAAGAATTACATGCTGTCCTCTCCTGATAACCACACTCCAGTGGCCTGGAATGAAGATGTCTATCTCTGTGGCACAGAAGTTCAGGAATGAAAACACAAAGCACTTCTTTCTCTAAAAGAGAAGGAGTAGGATCAGTACGCCCAGCGTCTGGCTTCATGAATTAGAGATAACTTACACATTTATTGCAAAATAGAATGTCCCTCCAATCAACTTGAAATGCCACTGTGGCTGTTTTGGGGTCAATGCTGGGCAGGAGCCTCGCTCTGCTCCTCACAGCCAGTCACCTGGCCTCTGGAAAGTGTTTTCCTGGGCTGGACATAGGTGCTCACAAAGCCCCTTTGGCAGGGCCTTTTGAGGATTAAACAGTGTCACAGGTGTAAAGCGCCAAGCACCACACCTGGCACACAGAGAGTACTAAAGTTCTCTTTATTCAAGAAAAGGGGAGTGAATTATGCTTTGGAAATCAAATAGTCATGGAAAAACCCCAGGGCCCTAATGAAGGACAGTTCCCCAGGGCTAAACAGACCCATTTCCCAATAGTTGGTTTAAGGACCGGCCCTCACACCGTGTGACTAGCTTCCCACACAGTGAGGTTTGCAGGCTTCCTTGCCTCTTGTCCTTGAGCCAGGCCTTGGCAGCAAAAATCCATTTAGCCACTCAAAGCACAATCATTACAACTCACCCAGCAGGATTCCCACAGGCCTGTTGGCATGTGCACGCATAAACTAAAAGTGCATGCAATACAATGCAGCCCAATAAAATGCATGACCCCCTCCCACACACACCCAGGGAGATGGCATCGTGTGTGGAGAGAGCGGGAGCCCTGGAGCTGGGCAGATGTGGGTCCAGGGCTATTCCTTCTTCTAATAATGGTGTGCCTCGAGCAGATGGCCATAAATATGTTCCTTGATCAAAAGGTGGTCATTATTATGGTTAGCTTTCAGTCTTAGCATAATGTTGAAATAATATAATGCATATAAAATAATGGTCACATATGCTATAGGTGCTTACACGTATTTATTGCATGAAGCCAAGAATTTGAAATGGGAAGAGAAAGAGAAAGTCCAGCCCTGAGTTCACCTACTTTATGGTGTGTTACCCAATACTATGACCTCTTCTGGGTCTAACTTCTTTGACTATTTGCTTTTGACACCAGGTCTCAGGGTTTGGAGACAAGGTTTCTTAATGCAGAACTATTTGGTGGTGAAGTGATTGGAGTGGGAGAGCTACAACCTAATCATTCCATCCTAACTGATGGACTGACTGGATGCTAACTGTGGGCAGGTGAGGCATGGCTGGGGGAGGTGTGTCACTGGGAGCCTGCCCTGGATGGTGCATCTTCCCTTGGGCCCCTTTTCCCCTCTCTCTCTCTGCTTCCTGGCTACGGAAAGGTGAGCAGCTTTCGTCTGCCACACTCTCTGCCTTGATATTCTACCCCACCTTGGGCCAGAGCAATGGACTCAGCCCACTATGGACTGAACCTCTGAAACTGTGAGCCCAGATGAACTTTTTCTTTTCCTCCTCTAAGTTGTTCTTGCCAGGTATTTTGGTCCCAAGGATGAAAAGCTGACACACCATTGACCTGAGCTGGTCTTGCTGTTACTGACCTGCTTTCACAATGTCTTAACAGAGTGAGTGAGTGTAAATGCCATGTTTGTCTTCTCTGTCCCTTTCCAAATGCCCCGTATCCCTTTGGGATAGCAGGTGCTCAGTGGAGGCTGAGAGGAGACTCAGGGGACAGCTGACATCGAACAAGGGGAGTGGGGATAAGAAAGAGTAAAGGGGAGCTACTCCAGAAAGGGTCTAGATTTTTCAGGGCGCGGAGCAAATAAGAAGAGCACTCCCAAAAGAGAAGCTCTTCTGCCCCTCATTTACCTGTCAAAGAATCTGGTGGAGAAGGAGGAAGGCCAAGGGAAGTGGCCCAAATAGGTGGCAGCTGGGAATCTATGACTATCTTGAGTAATACAGAGAGCTTTCTCCAGTTTTGTCCTCTGTCACCATCACACCATCTTGGTGAGGCAGACACTGCTGACCCCTTCTATAACTGATAAAACTGAGGCTAACAGAAGTGTGGCCAATTGCCTGGAATCAGGCATAAAGGAAATGTCAGAGAGGGGGCTCCAAATGGAGTTTTTCTGCTCCAGATCTCCGGCTCTCTCTGCAGTGGGGGCCATTTTTTCCCTCAGGACAAAGAAGAGAAATTTGAGTCCTGTCCTTACACACTCCTCTATCCTGCCTCTCCTCTACCAGTGCCTGAGCCCAGATGCCCTAAGCAATGTGCACATGCCCCAGAGCTCACTTTGTGGTCACACATCCGGATGCATTCTTCTAACTTGCATGTTCTTCTGTATGTTAGACTTAAAAAAAAAAAGCATAATAAATACAGTTTTCAAGTTGCTAGAAATCACCTTTCTCAAACAGCTTTCTGTCATTTTTATTTTTAACAGATCTGGTCCCATCTTTCCCCTCCCTAGAATCTTTCTAAGGCTTAAAGCATTCCAGTATTCTCTTCAGTCTGATCCCTTGTCTACCTCTCTAGCCCCTACTTTGTGCCAAACCCACAGAGGACAAGGTTTCCTCCCTCACTCCTTCTTCCTACAGCCCATCCCTTTTCTGGCCTGGCTGGCTCTTGCTCCCTCAGCCGTCAGGTTTCAAGTGAGACAATGCTTCCTCCAGGAAGCCCTCTCTGACCACCACCTCTCCAGGGTTGCAGTGAGACCTGGGAATGCCCCACAGCATCAGGGCCCTGCCTCATCTCAGCCCCTCCACGCTGAATTGGCCCTGCCTGATTCCCTGGTCTTCAAATCCGACTGTGAACTCTCAGCGCAGGGTCAGTGCTTTGTCATTTCTGCTTTCCAGAACCCAGCAGAGCGAGGAATTAGCGAACGTCTCTGAATCAAAAAAGGAATCAATCATCTCCCTACCCACCTGCTGGCAGGGTTTGTTTCATAAACTCTTGCCTTGACACTCTGGGTGCTCAGCTCTGTGTGTTCTGTCCCTTTCCCTAATTTGAAAGGCTTGGATAGTCACTTAGTGGGTTAAATTGTGTCCTCAAAACATGTGCTCAGCGGTACAGCACTCGCCTAGCATGTTCAAGGTCCTGGGTTGGATCATCTGCACCACATAAAAATGAATAAATAAAATAAAGGTCTTGTGTCCAATTACAACTGAAAAATAAATATTTTTAAAAAAACACATTATGTTCAAGTCCTAACCCTGGATCATATTTGCAAATAGGTTTTTGTAGATGTAATAAGTCAAGGATCTCAGGATGATATTGGCGGGTCCTACGTCCAGAGGCTCATGTCTCTATCAGAGAGAGGAGAGGGAGATTGGAGACACAGACACACAGAAGGGGAGGCCATGTGAAGACACAGGCAGAGCCTGGTATGGGGCCACTGGCCCAGCAATACCAGGCAGCACCAAAACTGGGGGAGGCCCCCTGACAGAGTACAACCCTCTAAAGCTTTTTACCCTCTGGAACGATGAGAACAGAATCCATTGTTCAAAGCTACAAGTTTATGGTGATTTGTTACCGCAGCCCCAGGACACTAAGACCAGGAGAAACCAAGCTTCTCACTGCGTTGGTGTGTCCCACCCACCCACCACCCCTGAATCTTCAACCTCTGGGTGGACACAGTGGGATCTCCTTGAAAGCCTTTAAGAGGACCTGATTCAGGCCTTGACACGAGCCATCTGTATTGTCACCTGAATTGTCTATCCTAATGGATGCATATCATCAGCAGAGAAGGGGACTGGCATCTATGGAGTTCTCACTAGGGGCAGCCTCTCCTCCTGCCAGGTCTCATTAGTCATCTTCCTTCAGCTCCTCTTGGAGCCAAGCACCTGTTCTTCAAGCAGGCCCATTGTACAGAGGAGGAAACTGAGGCCCAGGGAGCTTGAGATTGCACCGTGAGTAAGTGGTGGACACTGGAACCCCAGATTTCCCATGATTTTTATCACTGCAGGGTTATGACTCCTGCAGAATTGGGACAGGGAGGCTGACGGGAAGGGAGAGAGGGTGGGAGGGAGCGATTCAGGACACACACATTGTGATTGTCTCACAGTCTGGGAATAATTAGGTAGCACACCTCGAACTTTCAATTTGTTATGGCAGTGCTAAATTTAAACCTGGGTGATCTTTATCTGTAATCCATACATATCTGCATGAGCAAAGTTAATCATAGTGTAAGGCTGCCAGGGGAATTCTAGACAACATTGCAACCGGGGCACAAAGCACAGCACGAAAGCAAGCCTATCCCTGCCACAGACTAGACACTGCTGCTCCAGAGGGCATGTGCGTGAAGGCAAGTGGGCCCTTGCATGGCCACTGCTTCTCCTTCCCCATCATCCTGGTTTGGGTAAGACAACTGAGGGGCAGGTCACCCAGACCTGGAATCTTTTGGAGCATCCAGCCAGGCTCCGTTCTCTCATTGCATAAACAGAATCACGCACATTCATAAATACAGCAAATGTTTGTTGAGCACCTTCTAAGCACCAGGGTCTGCCAAAATCAAAACAAAGTCTGCTTTTGTAAGTTCACATTCCACTCAGGGGAGAGAGCCGATTAAAAAAAAAAAGTAAATGATTGAATGTGTCATATGTCACTGATAAATGAGAAGAAGAAAAATAAAGTGGAGGACTGGGAGTGAGGACTGGAGGTGTTATTTTTCTTCAGGTCATCTAGAAAGGCCTGCGGAAGTGAGAGGATAAAGTCTGCCCATGAGCCCGAGGAATAGAGAACTGCAAGTGTGAAAAACTCAAAGCAAGACTGTACGTGGAAAGTTCCAGTAACAGCCAGGAGCCCTTTGAGACTGGAGCAGATTGAGTGAGCAAGTGCTTAAGAGGTGGGGGGGGGGGGGCGCAGAGAGTTTTCCAGAAAGTTCATAAAAGCCTGAAGGCCAGGGTGAGGTCACAGAGGCTGAGTGTGGGGGAGCCCCAGAGGAGAAGCACAGAGAGGCACAAGGTCTGCACCACGTCACAGAAGGACTGCTTTGCATGGTGAACAGAATGATAGGACCAGAGGGAGGCAGGGAGGTCAGTGATGAGGCTGTTGCAGCAATCCAGGGGACAGAGGATGGTAGCCAGGATGGAGGGATGCAATCACAGCAGAACAGAGCTGACCCAAAAGGAGAAAAAAATAAAAAGAATGGAAAGAGGAAGAAAAAAATGGAGGGTGAGAGAAAGGAATGTGTTGTACCTATCCGACAGGAGCTCAACCATCCATTATTGAATATGAGGCTCTGGAATGGGGAAGGCAGAGAGAATCAGGCTTTGCTGGATGCAGCCTCCGTGCTCACTGCGGTCTGCACATGTCCCACCTTATCATCAACAATCATTTGAGGTAGGAGTAGCAAGTCCGTATTGTAGAGATGAGGAATGTGAGGCTCAGAAAAGTAATTAAATGATTTTTTTCCCAAGGTCACACAGCCAATATGGGAATGCTGCCATCCGAGTCAGGGCATTATCTGAGTCCAAAGCCTGCTCTTCCCAAACCTCCTCCTGTCTGGGTGCAGAGAAATGTGTAGGCACAGTTCCTGCCCTCAAAAAAAAAATCCCCCTTGGATCTACAAGAATCCTATGAGGTCAGAATTTTTATTGTTCTTATTTTTAGAAATAAGAAAACTGATTCTTAGAGAAGTTGAAGGACTTGCTCAAGTCGCACAGGCTCATAAGTGACAGAGCCAAGATTCAAACACTGGTCTAGCTCCAAAGATCTTAACTACTACCCTGTGCCATCATATAATGTAATTGTTTTAAGCTTTAGTAAAATACATCTTAAACCAGCTTTCCGTGACTATAACAAATACCTGAGATAAATCAACTTAAAAAACGGAAAGGTTTATTTTGGCTCACAATTTAGGAGGTTTTAGTCCATGATTGATTGGCCCCATTGTTCTGGGCTAGTATAGGACATTATGGCGGAAGCAGCTAGTGGAGGAGGCCCATTCATCTCATGGACAGGACACAAAAGAGAGAAAGACAATTGTCCCACAGTCCCCTTCAAAGTCATTCCCTCAGCGACCCAAAACCTTTCACTGAGTTCTCCTAAAAGATCTCTCCACCACCTTCCAATAGCAGCAAGCGGAGGACCCAGCCTTTAGCACTTGGCCTTTGGGGAACATTCAAGATCTGAACTAAAGCAAGTAGATCCCGGGAACGGAATCATCTAAGTCCATTACCACTCCAAGGCTTCCTGAAGAGCACACACACACACACACACTTACTGACATATGCCTACACCTATAGATATGGGCACACCCATGAAGTACACAAACACCCAGCATTCCAAAGTCAATTACTTCCTAAATCCTCTTCTGTTATCTGGATCTTTGGAAGTTCAGTCATTTACCCAATTACAGAGAATTGTCAAAGCCATTGTATCTCTTACCAACTAGTGTACAGATGAACTCTTCAAATTACCTCTTAAAACTCAACTGGAAAACATATTTTACATTTACCTTTAATTTAATTTGTGTTAAATTTTCTTCGGAAGCTCACGGAAGGGGTGGAAGCTGGGAGGTTGAAATCTCAAATTATTCATCCCTTAGGAACCGAGAATGCCGCAGAACAATTCCCAATGCCTTGCTTCTATCCCGGAAATAGACTCGGTTCCACTGGTCAGTAATTCAGTTCCAAGCATTAGAAGAACAGTCTCCTGTGGAGAGGCCCTGTGGTGTAGAGAAAGTTTAGAGTCTGAATTTGTCCTCTTAGATAGTCCCTAGTTCTAAGCCTATTCCTATCCTCCCTAGCTCTGTGACACCAGGCAGATGACTGAGTTCTCTTATAAACAAAATTAGGAGAAGATAATACCTACTTCTGGGCAATCACGAGGATTATAAAAGATCCTTTACATAAAATGTCAAGCACACAATTGATGCTTAATAAGTCTTTATCCTCCCTCCCTCTTCCTGTAAAGAGGCTGATGGAGGGCAAAGGTCAGAGACTTAACCTTTCCCCTACATGGTAGAGAGTCACTAAGTGCCAACCAATAGAACCTATAATTACTATCTTTGGCCACCACAGGAAGGAGTTATTTAAAAAAAAAAAAAAAAAAAGAAGGCCAACATTTGCAGGCAGGCCTGGGCATCATTGCCACGTTGCTAGGTGTTGTTAAGCCACCCACCTAGCTGCAGAGTGGGCAGCAATTAATGTAATTAGCGCAGTGATGAGTGTCCTCCACAATGATAAACAGCTCAACCCTGCAAAACTCGACAGACCTGCTGCTCCCAGGAGCCTCCCGACCCTGAGCATCCGCTGGAGGAGTGGTGTCCTGTAGCAGAGTAGAAACTGGCTTTGAGTCACGTGGAAGCAGATGTAACAAAATTCTGTCTTTGCCAATTCCCAGCTGTCTGACTGAGGGCAAATCACCTTGCCTCCAAGCCTTAGTTTCCTTGTGTATAAAATGGACAATAAATAAGTAGCATTCTCCCAGGGATGTTAGAGTTATCTTTATCATCATCATCATCATCATCATCATCATCATCATCATCATCATCATTCCAGCCCAAACCAGGCAGGCATTGAACTGCAAAGAGTACCCAGCTGGATTGGCCCATTTCTTTTTCTCTGGCTAAGACCAGAGCACAAAGCACTGATTTAAGTGATTTTAGGAAAACTACTGGAGTTTGAGATGCAAAGAATATTGATTCTAGAAAATAAGGGAGAGGAAGTACTCCTTGATTTGATTAATTATATAAGCTAATTTGATAAATAATAAATTACAAGTGTTATCGGTAAGGCTACTGATAACACAACATAAACAGCACAGCAATCTGGTGGCTGGTAATAAAAACATAAAACCTGCTTCGAACTTTGGATCTAGCAATCCCACGTTGAGAATGAATAACCTTGCAAAAGAAATAAAATAATCCAAAAGTTAGGGTGTGTCACAATTATTAAGAATACATAAATTCACCCACTAGTGGTTGCCGAGCACCACTAGTGTGGGGGAATGCACTCAAAAGTCTTTTAGGATTCTTTGAAAACTCTGAAAAAGGTCTGTAAAAGGAGAGGGGATCAAGATGAGGGGGAGCCAGAGGGACAGGAACACTCCTGGGCACAACTGAAACACTTGGAAATAGGCATATGAACGTGTTGAAAAAAAAAAAAAGAAATAAAAGAAAAAAAAAAAAGAATTGTCCAAGGACACTGAGAGCTAGAAAGTACCTCCAAGAATATTCAGCTTTCAATCCTTTCCATGGAGACCTCGTGACAAGAGACGCTCCCTTAGCAAATAATCTAGGTAAAGAAAATGAGTTCTGGTAACAATAGTAAAGATTCCCAGCTGCTAGCTGGCATTGCACCATTTCCCCTCTCTCTTGAGAAAGAGTGAGGCTCAAGCTATTCAAGGAATAACCTAGAATCTACTCTCATGTATTTAATACAATAGAAGTTAGGAGTGTACACTGAGTCGAAAACCAGCGCTCTGGCCGGAGTCTCCAGGATAGAGAAGCTGAGGCCCCGGATGACCTATCTACCCGTCATGCTAGCACATAAGGCTTGCTCAATCAGTATTCATCGAATGCATACCTGTGAACAAACAGGCAAACAAAATGACGTGACCAAGGTTGCCCAAACTGTAGATGGCTGGTATTGCGTAATGACTTAAACTTAGGGGTTAGGGTGAATTTAGACTGTAGTACACAGAAAGGGTTGCTCTTTAAGTTTCCTTTAATTCGCTGGAATATAACATGAGAAATGAAACTATGGCCCAGCACACATAGTGGTGTAGAGCTTCCTGGGCAGGGCAGAGAGGGTCACAATAATGGCCTGGTGTGGCGCTCCAGAAGGCTCGGGTGGGATATGGAAGGCACCAGTGCCTGGGCTCCCATGTTTGAAAGACATGACTAAGGGCTCCCCAGTGACACTTGAACAAAGGTTCTATTAACAAAATTGGTCAAATGTAGACAATGTAGGTGAATGTCCTCAACAGCTGGCCATTGGTGGACTGCTCTTGCCTGGGATAGTTCTGGTCTTTCCTCTCTGCCTGGCCTACCCCCTCAGATCATTCTTCTGCCAAATGGGTCCCCTTCTCAGGGGGTTCATTTCCGTCATCCCCATCCCCATGAGATGGGTGTTCAGAGAACTTCTGGATCCTTAGGCCCATTCATTACTGACCCCCATGTGAGATACCGATTACCGGCTCACTGATTCAACTAGCTACACCACAAGAAAATCTTTCAGGTTAGAGGCATTTGCCACCCAGGTATTTACACCCATAATATTTATTGATTATTGTGTTTCTCTATGAATTGGCTTATTCATTATCTATAGCAACTGTATACTAGCAATTATAGCTGATATGTATTCGTCATCTACGCCATCAGGTACTGTTGCAAGTACATATCAATCCATTTAAATTCATGATTTTTTTGAAATGGGGTCCATCCTGAATCTTATTTTAAAGATGAGAAATTGAGATCCACAGAAGAATTTGGCCAAGCTCAAACAGTGAGGAAAAGACAGAGACAAATATTGGACCCAGGCAATCGGGCTCCAGAGGGGAAGCACTTAAGCTATAAACAATACTGAAGCACCAGGCATTTTTTTCATCATCATTGTTAGTTACTACTTTGTCTCCAGACCTGGTAAAATGCTTGGCATGGAAGAGGGATTTAAGAAGCACTGGAAGGAAGAAAGAGGAAAGGAAGAATGAGAAGGAAGATGTGCTCCTAGCTCTATCCTGGCTCCCTCCTGGGTGAGGCAGGCCTGGGACCCACCCAGAAGTCCCTGCCTCTTGTGGGAAAAACAAAACTGAGAGAGCAGTAGATAGAGTTAAGTGGGACAGTGTCCCTGTCCTGGAGGAGGGCCTCCATCTTCTCCTCTCATGATGATCCCACATGAGGCCTGGACCTTCTCGGTGGGCCCCGAGTTTCTCCTTGCCTACAACAGGAAGTTCACCTGTAATGCAACCATTCTGCACTTCCCCCTTACAGAATTGTAGATAAATATGACAGAGAACGCTCTTGAGGAGCTCATAGGCTAAGGAGGAAGGGGAACTGTGAAACTATGGAGAGCAGGGGACAGTGGCCATGTCAGGTTGGGAAGGGAGAGACTCACTGAATTCGACCTCTGGGATTCACTGTGTATTCTGCTCCCAAGGCTGGGACTTCAAGACGAGATGCGACCTCTCTCACCTGCATATGTGGACTACTCTGCTCTAGTACATGCCACCGTGACCCATGTCACAGGAGGACAGGATAAGACGGATGACCACAGGAATGACAGCAAGAATCATGTGCAAGCTGCTTGATTCTCCCCAGGATGTTAAAGCTTAGTTCCAAGAAGGAGAAGCTGTGGAGTGGAAGGTACACGGACACAGTTGAAAGCAGCCACCATAGAATAGAGTGCTGGAGGTACTGGACCTGATGCCCTTCTACCTCCGTCCACTCCTAGGCTGTTTGCCTGCTCTTTCTTGGAAGAGTTTATTGGACGGTGACCCTCTGAGTGTTTGCCCTTGCTCCATGACTCAGCAGCTCATCCCTACCTATCGCTTCCTTCAAGCAACCTTCACTGGTTTTAAGGTAACATCCTGTAATAGATATAGCACATATGTTTATGCATATTTTTTATTCAAAGGTTGACAGGCAGGGCTTTTTGGCTCTATTATTTTTATTAGGACATGTAGAGTTTTATGTTAGCATTATGATCACAGTATTATATAGATTTCCATATCTGTCCCAAACCTATATTTACAAACACCTTGTTATTTTTAATATATAATTCTGCAGAACACAAATTATTTCAGAATATATATATATATTTATATATATATACACACATATATATACAAACATATACATATGTATAATGTTACATTATACATATATATATGTATAATGTAACTTACAATGTAATATAAGTGTCAAAACAGAAATGTCTATCAATTTATCAAAAGCTTTCCTGTAAGCTGTTGGGTGGGAATGAATTCATTCATTTTTCAGATAAGGAAACTAAGGCTCAGAATTGTTAAATGCCTTATCTAATGGAGATGAATCAGGACTTGAATCCAAGGCTTCAATTCCAAATCCATTTACTGAGTCTTCATCATAGCCTAGTCCCTAGTCCATGGTAGGCAATCAATAAATTATTGTGGTAAAATTACCACTGTCTCTAGATTATTTATCTATCTGATAATACAATTCATGTGTGTCATTTTAAAGTGTTTTTTTTAAAGAATACTGAGGAGAAAAGAAGATAATTAAATGTTTTGAGCACCTACTATGAGCTAGAATGACAATAGATGTTTTTGAACACACACATACATACACGCACATAGGTGGGAGATAGCTTTTATTATTCCATTTTACAGATGAGAAACTATGCTTAACCACTTAAGGAAATTATCTTATACTACCATAAAGGGAATGAGTTTATAAGATTAGAACTCAAGTCCACCTGATTCCAAAGCCCATACTTGTCTACATAATCAGTGGAAGATGCCTGCCTCTTATAGAATAAGGGCCAACATTCAATGGCACATTGACAAATCGATACTTATTTTATGGTTTTGTGCTAATATTTTCTTTAACTAAATGTCTGTGGCAATTAATACTTGTTTTCCACTTACCACAGGATCCAATCCAATCCAACAATATCTATTTATAATCTATAAACATCTTTTTAGAGTTTTAAAGAAGTGAATTATTTAGAAGAAAACATTAATTAATTTTGGACATGTAAGTGGACATGTAAAAATGAAAAAAAAGTGATGGGTAAATGTCAGAAACTTGAGAAATGGGACTTTTATTCCTAATAAATACTTAATAAAACATTTTGCATGTGAATGATTGATTCTTATAAGTTATACTGGCAGATATTTTCTACATTACTTAGAAAAGAAAGGACATTAGAACAGGCCTGTTTCTCTGAAGAGTGCTTTAGGGAATTTAACATGATACTCTTTTTCAACATTCTGTGTCAGTGGTTTCTTCATAGGATTCTGAGGTAGCTCCTCTAAGAAGTGCTTGGGTTCTTTCATGCTAGAGGAAGCTAGAGATGTAGAAATAGCAGCATTAGAGTCATGCAAGTTTTCAGAGCCTGGTGAATGTTTCCAAGTGATCTACATGCTTAAGGTTTGGGTCGTACAGACAAACAAAATAAAAGGCTCTGGGCCCACTCAAGACATCTGACTTTCCATTCCATCTTTGACCACTAACTTCCTGACACTCAGGTAAGTCATGGCTGGGGACCTCAGTGTTCCCACTGGTTAAATGAAGAAGCTTTGATTTCCAGAACCATTTTTTCCAGCAACGTGAGACACACCCAGTTGAGAATGACTACAACTGGCAAAAGCAGCCAAGTTAGGAGGCACCTGCCTACCACGGGCACGAAAGCCCTTCCAGTTCTGAAAGCCTGTGATTTCATGACTTTGGTTGCTTGGATTGCACTTGGCCACACAAGTAGCAGTAATATACACAAAGAGCCATTAAACAGTCCCTGAATTATGCTTATTATTAATGTCACATCACAAGCAGCATAAGTCAAGCTAGTGCAAACTCTCTCTTGCCCAACCAGGCAATGAGTACTCGGGTTAATTAAATGTCCTTATTAACACCACTGTACTCGCTATAATTGTAGATATGGGGTTTTTATTTTTAAGAAATGCATAATGTGACTTTGGACACGTTATTGTATTGAACATAATTTAAACTAGTCTTGGTCAATATTCTCTTTTCTTCATCATTTTAGTTTGCTTTTGTTTTTAACTAAGAAAGCAATCCATGCTTATTGTGGTAGGTTACTCTACAGCAACTATTTACTTCCTCCTTCTGCAACCTCCATGACTTCCCAGCTCCTCCAACATTGAATTTGGCCCTGTGAATCATTTCAGCCCACAGAGGGTGGGCAGAAATGGCAACACTCCCATTCCATGTCTGGGCCTTAAAAACCTTTGTGTGCTCTCATTTACCGTAATCTGTTTCCTGAGAGGAATATGTCCCTAGTAGATTCCGTCTCTCCAGCTTGGGTTCTAGAATGAGATGCAGGAGATGGCCCTGTATTTGACCCTCTCTAGGCTGCAAACTGTATACGTGCAACACGACACCAAAGTAGGTAGTTCCAGGAAAAGCCACTGTCATTACTTAGAAAACTGCAGTGGTGTTATGTGCAACAGGGAGTACAGAAGACTGACTGGGGCCTGAGGAAGACTGAACCACCTCAACTGTGGGCCAGTGAGCAGAAGATAAAGTGCTTGGTACTGGATGGCACTCAGACTTTGTGGTTTGCTTCACCTGTTATGACAAACACGAATTTACAGAAATGATCTAAGTTTCAAAGTGAATAAAATGTCTCTAATCCTGCCTCCAACTAAGGTAGCTGGTAATAGCCCTGGTGCTTTCTACTCCTCTGGTTTTTCCAGGGATTAAGTAAGCAAATGCATATAAAAACACTTAGCAGTGACTACGAAGCACTCATTAAACATAAGCTGTTTTTATTAACGGTCTCACACAAATACTCTCAAAGTTTTTTAAAATTCATCCAAAAAGGAGCCCATACTATGTACTTCACTCTGAAACTTTCTTCACTCAATGCTATATCCTGGGGATCTCTCCAGGTCAACTCATTTCTTTATAGACAATTAACTCATCTTTTAGAATGGCTGCATAATGTTCCATGGTTTCAATATTCTGTCATGTATTTATTTTACTTATTTTCATTTTAAAGAACTCGAGACTCAGAGAACTGAGGTGTTTGTCAGAACATTTGCCTTCCCTCCCTAACAAGCCCTCCATGTCTCACTTTGGCTTTGCAATAAACCTTAACCAATAAAAGGTGAATGAAAGTGGTCTGTGGACAATGAAAGGTGAAGTGATCTGTGATCTTAGGAGCTACCCCATAGTGTTATCACTTTTTTTTTTTTTTTTTTTTTTGTGACATGCACCAGCAATATTCCAGACAGGCTCCTTTGGCCTGGGTTTTGCAGTAAAGAGCTCAAACCTGAATCCAGATGGACCTGTTAACACCTATAAAATAAACTTATATTGTTTCAAGCCTCTGAGATTTGGGTGATTGTTCAATGCCACATCAAGATTTAAAGACTACTACTATGGTCTTTCCAGACCTTCAGGAATTTGAGTGTTTAATGCAAATACTCATCATCACTGGTTTGGCCAAGCACCAATATGCTAGGTAAAGAGGTAAGTTGACAGAGTAATTAGCAACAATCAACCCCCTAACTTCACTTTAGCAAATTATCAACAGCCCCCCTCCCCATCTGCCACATCACTAGGCAAAGGACAAGACAGAATCACAAAAAGATAAATTTTCACAATCCAGTAAGTTCAGGACCATCCTCTGTGTTGGGGGAAGTCTCTCAGATCAGTATCATGAAAACTTTGACCCAGTTTCTCCAGGTTGCCAACTACATATACACTGACATGTAACACTTCACCAAAGTCTATGGTTCCTAGAAAAGTCATTATCCCTTCTTAGAATTGTGCAGGTACCGTGGAGCAGGGACTAAAAGGACCATAGGAAGTCTAGTTGCAATTTTGCTGTTAATCAACTCTGAGAACTTCAGCATGTTCAGAGGACTGCTGTGAGACTCCAGTGAGGGACAGCAGCTACAGTAGTCACAAGATTTAAAAACAACAACAAAAAGGCATTTTTATTTTTTTAAATTGCGAGTATACATGTTTATTGCAGAAAAGTTTAAAACAAACAGGGAAGCAATAAGGACAGTGGAATTTACCCAAATAGCACTCATTGACATTTCTTAAGAATATTTTTTTAGTTGTTGATGGACCTTTATTTTATTTATTTATATGCAGTGCTGAGATTTAAACCCAGTGCCTCACATATGTGAGGCAAGTGCTCTACCACTGAGCCACAATCCCAGCCCATTCATTGACATCTTGATGGCTACCCAGTCATATTTCCTAAGAACATGCATACACATCTTAGTGTATGATGCTTGAACATAGTGCAAGGCCTCCAGGTGCACTTCAGCACATGTGCACATAAACCACAAAGCCCTCCTCTGATGCTCATCCTCACTCTTCCTTTCTTGCTTCCCTTTTGTCCCTCCAAACATACCCTACATTCCTTAACACCAGGCCTTGTTGTACGTCCTGACTCTTCTTAGATTATTCTTTCTTTCTGCACCACCTCCACTTCTTCTGGGTACTTCTATTCATCCTGGAAGTCTCAGTTTAAAACTTTCACCACCTTCTTAACAACAATTCTCTGGTCTCTACCCTTGTTAGGTGCCATGTGCAGACAGAGAATCCTGTTCCTGTCTGTCACATCACGGCATTATCAGACTGGAATAGTCTTGCCTCCTGGTTACCCACTTTCCTTGCTATCTGTCAACTTGTAGGTAGGCCTGTAGTTCCTGTTTACCATGATCACCAGAGACAGGTCTATGGTAAATACTCACACACGGTTGAATTAATGAATGTTTAACAGTATGTGCTCTCTGGATTCTTTCTGAAAACCCAAAAGCACGAGGCATTTCTCAGTAAATACTCACTCTACGAGGACATAAGACATGCTAACATGCCTCATGAAGTTTATAAATTAGATGGGAAGAAAATATTAGCAAAAGGAAGCCTCCATATGCAATTAAGTGCCATCTGCTTTACTCTGTCTTCTCCATTAATTCTCTTCAAACTGGGACAAAACCCCTACTTTGGATCTGTGATCCCTCACTGAGGTTATCCTGCAGCACCAACTGCAGTAAGATGACATTGGCAGCTCTAACAAATATCCCAAATCTCAGTCCATCTACACAATAAAGTTGATTTCTCATTCCAAGTCCAAACCCTATTTCTGGGTTTTAGACGACCTTCTTTCAGAGATCCAGGCTCCTTTTCTCTGTGGTTGTATCCTTGTATATGACCTTGGAGTCCCTTATCAGGAGATAGGGAGAGATGGTTTTATGAACCAGGCCTGTGACGCACATCCTTCTGACCCTCTTTGCAATGTTTAAAACTCAGGAACACCTACTTACAAAGGAGCCAGGAAATGCAGTCTAGCTGTGTACCAAGGTACAAAAGGGCAGGGGCTTGGTGAATACTTTATAGTTCTTCTACCAGAACAGTAAGTATCTCATCGTCCCAAGTGATCCTTAAATATGGAAGCAATAAAGACAGTGGATAAAGTATAGGTAATTTTGATTTATGATACTGAAAACACTTGTTTTGATAGAAGAATGTCCATAACTAACATTGGACATGAGAAAACATCAATGCAGTTTACAAATTTTGTGAGTAAAAATGTGCAACTCTAGAATTGAGAAACCACTAATGTTGGAGACAAACTCCAAATTCTAAATGAGATTACTTAAGATGGCTTTTATGAATTGTGAAAATAAGTGATGATTACCACAAGTACTATGTGCTTGCTAGGAATTATCATAAACTAACCTTACAGAGTGTCTGGAACATAGAAGACAATAAATATGTGTTGAGTGGAAGGACTTCAATTCTACAGTTAAAGTAATTGTCCTATTGATAAATAACTAATTTCAGCAAGTTCTTCCTTAAATATAGCAGCTGTCTTCTCTAACTTCTAACATTACTCTAGCTCTGACCTCAAAGCCTACAGAGTAAGTCAACTCCCCTTATTTGGAGACTCCTATATGTTCTGTCTTGTCCCCACCATCCCTACCCCATGACCCCCTGAATAATCCCAGTTCTTTCAGTTCTTTCCGATGGAGCATGGTTTCAGGTCTCTTATGGTGTAGCCATCCTACCTTCAGATCTCTATGGTTGGCCAAAATTGCTCTCCAAGTTTCATACCCACAGTATTCCTGAAGGTGTCCAGCCAACAGCACTAAGTAGAATTATTACTACTGCTCTCTGGGCATCATGTCCTCACTCTGTGGCTACAATATTTAAGTAGCCAAGATGCTGCCAAAGGAGGTCCTTCACTGGGAGAAGGACAGGTCTTGGAAGATCACCCAGAAGGACTCTGGCTACTTTATGATCCTGAAAGTTTTGTGAAAATTTTGAGTGCAGTCTAGGCATGCCCATAAGGGTGATGTACAGTTTTGAACTTCTCCTTGACAAAAACCTCTGATGAATAACCCAGATGGACTGAGCACACTCTCTGTGCCATGCTAGATGCTGTAGACTCAGTGAAGACCAAGAGATACTTTCTTCTGCCTTCTTGATGCTTGGCCTCTGGTTGGTGAAAGACACCTTAAACAAAAAATTAAAAAATACACAATCATACAAATAAATACATAATAACATATTTGATTCTATTGCTAAGAGAAAACTGCCACTTCCCTAGCCTCAGTTTTCTGTGAGGAGACATTTGTTAGGGACATTTGTCAGCAGGACTCTTTTAGACCTACTTACCTCCCCTGGGAAGGAGAGTGAGTTACTATCTTGCTTCAGAAGAGGAGCCCCAGCAAGCCTACCTCAGCCTACCTCTTGCTCTCTTTCACAGTTAATTCACCCAAAGGAGGTTTACATGAATTGCCCCTTTGGAAGCAACATGCAGCTGCCCATCTCTGCCAGGAACAATTAGGTTAGTTTAATTCAGGGGTGAAGCATCAGGAAATCCACTGTGGCTTCATGCCTACCAGGATCTCCAATACAGTCTATATTAACTGTCAAAATAACATCATGATCCATCCCCATTATCTGATGACCCCTGTGTCAAACTTTCAGCTGATTCTTAACTGAAAGGGGTGCTATTCATTACCTACCCTCAAATCCAAATAACTACAAAGAAAAAAAAAATATAGGTACTTTTGAGAGAATGTAAAAGGGGAAATCTAATTCAGGCAGGAGTATGGAAGTCACAGGCAGTCTCTGTAAGTACCACTTATGCTAAATTCAATGAAAGAAAACAGCTGAAGAACAGGGAAGAGGGGGAAGGGCTCATATAAGGGTTCTGAGGCAACAGATAGTTTGTCATGTTTGGGGAACCAAGAAAAGCCAGTGTGGGAGTCATTAGAACTGGTCACCAAATACTTCCAGCTCTCTGCCTTCCAGGCAAATAGGATTGCATTTCCTGGCCCCTTGTGGCTGGGAGGGGCTGTGGACTAGGTTTAGTGAGAAGTGACATGTGGCCATTTAAAACAAAGACACTTAATGGCCCAGGTAAGACCCTTTAAAGCTCTCTTTTCCTCTACCATGAGCACCCAAAAGTGGGATCCCAGAGGAACATGGCACAGTGACCTTCCCAACCTTGATAGACATGTAGCAGAAGCAAGAAACACCATTCTCACCCTCCGTCTGTTTGTTTTTGATCATAAGTCACCAAAATCTGGGAATCATATCATAATTTAGGCGATCCTGACTGATCTAGCCATAGCCAGTGTGGCTGGAGAAAACAAAGTAAGGGAAGAAGTACTAGCTGCTTCAGACTAACATTTTAGCTAGGGGGTTTCACATGTTCCATATATTATGTAATAAAACACGGTACCATTTCTGATGTGACTATTAAAACACCCCCTTAATTCCACCATGGAAAAGGCTTTTTTAAAAAAATCCTCAACAACCATTCATTAAGCACCTTCTCTGGTTGCATGTGCCCGGTTCCTTATTAAGCATTGGTAATACAAAATAAGTAGGACACATTTTCTGAGTTTGGAGTCAGGGACTAAAGAAGGCATTTACAAATTCATACGATTGACATCCACCCTCTCCTTCAGATGTGTACCCAGTGTGGTGAGAGCCAAAGAAGATAACTTTGAGGGCTAGGTGGGAGAACAGGGTGGAAGAAACTTCAGAATGAATGATTATTTGAGCTGGGTCTTGAAGAGTGAATAGGAGTTCGCCAGTTCACATTTTGCTTAAGGACAAAAAAAGTTAAATGGAAAGAAGAAAATGCTAGAGGAATGGAAAATGTTTGGAGTAGTTGAGACTCAAAGGAATGGAGGGAATGTGGAGTATAGGGTGTGGTGGACTGCATTACCATTCACAAATACTCCCTGTCCCTCCCCACTGACATCAGGCTTGGCCATGTAAACTGCTCTCAACAGAAGCTTTAGAAGCCATGCTCTTTTCTCTCTGCCACAATCATCAGTGATGTTTTAGAGAAAAGATGCTTTATTAGCCAGGGTCCTGGGGCACATATGGGGGTAAAAGTACAAATACAGCTGACGTATGACAGACATGCAGTACAAGTGAGAAACAATTCAAGCTGTAATCCAGGAGATTTATGGATGGCTATCCAAGCATCACCTAGTCTAGACAGAGGTGTGCTTTTTCCAGCTCTCTGACTTCTAGGCACACAGTAGGGTTATACTTTCATATACCTTGAAGGCATGGTCATGTGACTGGTCTGGGCCAATAAACAGAATGATGTGTTTCATTCCTGGAAGGAAGGGTTTAGAGTCAACATGAATTTGCTGTGCTTTCTTTTGCTGCCAGGGTGACTGAATTCACTGTGGAAACATCAGGATGAAATCTTCAGCACAGGATTCTGAGTGAGCACAGTGAGCAGAGTCCCTTTGGCCTCAAACATATAGTATGAGCAAGAAATAAAGTTCGGTGTTAAGCCACTGATTTTAGGATTTTTTTGTTACAGCGCATAACCTGCCTGCTCCTGGCTGATACAAAAGTTGGCACCTAGATAGGGGCTGGGGTTGTGGGTCAGTGGTAAAGCGCTAGCCTAGCATGTGAGGTGTGAGGTGCTGGGTTCAATCTTTAGTATCACATAAAAATAAATAAATAAAAGAAAGGTATTGTGTCCAACTACAACTAAAAACAAAATATTTTTTTAAAAAAAGTTGGCACCTAGACAAAGGGTAATGTAATAACAATAATAAACACGTCAAGTACTCAATATTCATCAGCTGGCAAAATGAAAGAACACTGTTATCAGAAGCTGAAAGGATAGTGATCTATTTGGTAAATCCATCATCTGTGATAATGTAGAAGGAAAGTCACCAACCTACTGAACTAAAGCAAGAAAGTGTAAAACCATGTTAGCAGCATGTGTTGGTGGCTGCTGGATGCATTTGGGAAATTATCCTAAATAACTTCCCAAAGAGATGAGCTCAGAAAAGATCTGGCCACTCAGTGAGCAGGAATGAAAAAGAGTAGAGATAACCTACAGATTCAGGGATTTGCAAGGTTAGAAGAGGCAATCCAAACTATAAAATTAAGAAGTGTTTTCCACCAAAAAGAGGACCTTGAAGAAGATCAGCTCTGGAACGAGGATCAAGTCAAGGGGTGTGAACCTAACGCTAAAACCTTAGGATAAATCAGGATGTAACTTAGTGTCTGCTTCCAACTGGACAAAATGGCTCTGAAAAAGGGAAGAGAAAAAGTCTGACAGCTCTCCCATCAGTGCCCAATAAGATTAAAGCACTCAAAACCAAGCTGAAGGCAAGAGTGTGAGGGATCTGTAGGTAAGAGTGCAAGGAAGCTAAGAAAAATGCAAACCATAGGAGTCTGTTTAGAAAAGAACTGTGGCTGCAGCTATTGGCACATGGCATACCTGGTGTCCAGTAGAAAAGAAGTCTACATATTTGAGAGAAATGTTCCTACCAAAGAACAGGAGCCTGGATTATAGGAGGCCGTCTTCAAGACTTGACATCACCTACATCCATCCATCCCTCAATTTCTTAAAGGCTTATTTTAAAATACATTCCCTAAGATACACTTTAATGTAGATAAGGCAGACTATGAGAGGCAAATCCAGGAGAAAACAACAGACAGGGGCTATACTTAGGAAACAGAGCCAGGGTTTAATGGGGGTACTGGGTTGAGAGGACCTTCAAAATGTCTGCTCAGAGGGCCAGCATCAACTGTGATCTCTAATTCCTTCCCTTTCCAAATGGAGATTCTATGTCTGTCCCAGAATAAATACTACGGGGGATGCAGGGGAGGTAGCTTTCCTTCTGATAAAGCAGAGACACATCTGGATCCGAGGCAGACTCTTCTACACATCATCCAGAAAATTGGGAAAGAGAGCTGATGTTGTGACTGGAAGGGTCTTCAGGGCTGACACACTTGAGGAAAGGATGAACAAATACTGTCTTTGGGGCAAGAGTGAACTAAACATTTGGTGAACAGAAAGGGAGACTGTCAAGAGTCCTTAGTTTCCTCAAGTACTCCTGGAGAGACACTCCTCTTCAGACACTTGGCATGGTCACAGAGTCTTAAAGTTGGCAGGGCCACATGATTTGCTCTGGCCAGTGGTATATGAGCAGAAGTGATGTACCCAGACCCAGTCCATGATTAGCTGAGTACTCTCCCCCAGTCAAGGTAGTCGGGAAGCTTCCGTCAATACGAAGCCTCCTCAACAACAGTCCTTAAGTGACCACGGTGAGCAGTGCTTCCGGCAGACCCCACAGTGGGGATAAAACAGGAGCAGGAAATTTCAACAGGGTAAGACTTGGCCATGCTAGGGTTGCTCATTAGGACAGAAGAACTCAGCTTTCCCTGACAGGGAACTGGGAGGGACAGGAGAGGATGGAAAGAGGAGGTGCTGAACTGGCCCCTTCTGGACAAAGGAGTGGAAATCTTTCCTGGTAAAAAAGAGGAGGCCAATGAAGGCCTCCAGACAGAGACATTGCCATGATCAGAGCTGTTAATTTTGGGGTGAAATATGCTATTTCTCTACACAAGACGAAAATCGGCCTGCTACACCACCTAAGGCAGAGATGAACACAAAGAACCCTTAGACAAAAATATATATATTTACCAGGTCCTGAGATTAGGCTTCTACATACTAGAGCTCTGATAGGAGTTACAATCAGAAGCTCAGGAAAAAACATTTCTTCCATCTCCCAAGCACCCTTTCCTCTGCAGATAACTAATACTTTACAAGAAAGTTTGCAGGAAAGGAGAAAATACAAGGAATGCCACACAAATCTGAGATCAATTTCCAGCTGCCCGTGTGACCTGAGCAAGACACTCCATATTTCTGGGACTATTTCCCCAGGTTTGGTCTGGATAATTATATATGCTTCTCAAAATGGTTGTAAGAAGACAATGGTATATTTACATTGTTTAGAAAACCTGGTGGATTGTGGGTGTTTGGTGCATGAAACTTCGTTTTATTATAAAAACATTATATAGAACATCAGCTCCCTGATTACAGCAGATAATGATTCAGGCCACAGATAATGTTCCTCCTTGGGGGAAGTAACTGGATCCTGTCATCACTGGTATCATTACCCCACCCCCACCCCAACGCAGTGCCTGGCTGGTAGTAGCCAGTTATCCTCTGCTCCAGGAGTGACAGGGAGGTTAGTGCCTGGAGTGAAGAAAAGTTGGACGACTTCCCACTGATACCAGCTGCTGTTGGTTTCTGAAATCACAAAAGTCACAGATACCTTAAGGCCCTAGTCTACAAACCCACGGATGAATTCCCCCAAGTTCAGCAGCAGCAAAGTCCCAATCATAACCCAGGAAATAAAACTGCTATAGGACATACGTCAAACCCCAGACTCAGTTGGAAGGCTTGGGGAAAAGCTGACTGCCAACCCTTTCCTCCCCTCCTGCTCCTCACTGGAAAATACAACTGGTTCCCCTAATCACACTAGTATCCTGGTATTCCCTCGGGGCTCTGGGAAACTCTAAGAAAGGGTAGGGAAGGGGCTGTTTAGTGACCACTTCCCTGAAGGTAACAATGCTATTAACTCCTGGCAGACCAAGGTGGAGGATCTCTCCAGTCCCACTTGCTGATGAGGCAAATGAAAGCTCAGAGAAGTTCCGTGATTTGCGCACTTCACACCGTGGGGGCCTGTCCAAGAGAGAACCACGATTCCCGACTTCAGTATTTCCACCACACACTCTGGTCCCTAAGAGTGGGGGGCAGGGGTAAGATCCTAACCGCAGAAAAGAAACCACTTACATGGGTCTAGCGCTTCCTAGAGGCTGCATAGAATATGGGCCCACCACCAGACAGGGAGTGGAGAGATACAAGCGTGCTTCTATTCCAGACTCCCGGTTCTCCAGGGTGATTTTGGGCGAGTGCCCCCAGCTCTCCCGACTTGTTTTCCCGGAGGCAAATCAGGGCGGAAGGAGTGCTATAGTGTGTGCTGGGGGTGGGGAGGTGCGCACGTTGCGCGGGGGCGGGAGTCGGGCGCAGGCGAAATCCCGGTTCCCCGAATTTCTGATTTCCGGAATGCTCATTCCCATCTAGACGCTGCACCCTCAATTCCACCCCTAAAGAGACCGCCCCTGTGAAGCAGAGCTGAACCCCCAGCACGCTTTCCCGCACGTTCCCGGAGGGTGAAGTAGGGTGCAGGGGACTCAGCTAAATCCGTATCCAGCAATGAAATAGCTCGGCTTCTGCCGTGCGGACCCCTGAACTTGAACAAGAGACAAACTTCAGAACGTTTTCAACGTAGGGAACCAACTCTCAAGATTGTCCCCAAACTTAAGCCCACTTTCGTTCGCCAGCTTGGGGACCTCACAGAGCCACCTTAAGGGCGGTGCTCCCGCCCCCCGGAAGTGCAGGGGGGGGGCGCGGGCTCCAGCGCCCAGTCTCCGGGCCGGCCGACTCCGAGCCCCCCACGTGGGGAGATAACTCCATTCCCAGTCCGCGCACTCTGCCCCAGAAGACTGGCCCGCATCCCTAGCCTTCCAGGTCCCCGCATCCCGCTCCTGAGCCCTGAACTTGAGCTTGCCTGGGTCTGACACTGCGAGCAAGCACCCGCTCGCAGCAGTCACCGTCACTAGACAGTCAAACCCCAAGACGTCAGCCCACAATGCACCGGGCGGGCCGGGAAAGACGCGCCGGGGCGGGGACCCGGGAAGAGACGGCCCGGAGGAGCGCGGGAGGGGGAAGGAGAGAGGAGGAGAAAGAAGGGCCCAACTGTAGGAGGGCAGCGGAGCATTACCTCATCCCGTGAGCCTCCGCGGGCCCAGAGAAGAATCTTCTAGGGTGGGGTCTCCATGGCGACGGGCGGGCCCGCCCCCTTGAGAGCGACGCGAGCCAATGGGAAGGCCTTGGGGTGACATCATGGGCTATTTTTAGGGGTTGACTGGTAGCAGATAAGTGTTGAGCTCGGGCTGGATAAGGGCTCAGAGTTGCACTGAGTGTAGCTGAAGCGGCAAGGCGGGAGTGGAGGTGCGGACTGAGGGAGACAGACACTCAGCCAGCCAGGAGGACGGCAGTGGAGTCTGAGCTGCAAATCTGGTTCTTTTCTCACCAACAGCCTAGAGCTAGTGCCTGTGGCGCCCGGGCTGGTGTTTTGGGGAGTGCCTGGAGATCCCCTTTTCCTGCTGCCCCCGGGAGGAGAGCCCCGCTGTCTGGGCACTGCTGACAACCGCCGAGAGCCGCGACTGTCCGCGCGGGGAAGTCAGCGAGCAGCAGCAGCAAGCAAGCAACTTTCCCGGCCTCGAGGACCAGGGACTTGTGGCCCCGGGTCCCGGAACGAACTTTTGCAAACCCATCCTGCGCCGTAGGCTGCCGCGGCGACGGTAAAGAAAAGAAGGCAGCGGCGAGAGGAGAGACCTGCGCTCAGCTTCGCTAGCACCGGTTGCTGAACTTGGGCGAGCGTGAGTCGCGGCTGCCGGGCATCCCCCTCCCCCTCGCAGCGGAGGAGGGGACAGACATCGGAGTTCGGGCGGCCACCACCCGCCGTCCGCCGCCACTGTGGGATCGGTGCTGCCCAGAGCCACCGGAGAGCCGTTGCCCGGGAGGCGAGTTCATCACCTGGCTCCGAGGTACAGCTGCGCCCAAAGAGCGCTCAGTGAGTGACCGCGACTTTTTAAAGCCGGGCAGCGCGCGCGATAGGACAAGTAAGAGTGCTGGCGGCGTCTTAACCCTGCGCTCCCTGGAGCGAGCTGGGAAAGAGGGCGCTGGGGGGAGATCAGCCAGCAGGGGCGCGCGCTCTTAGAGAAACTTTCTTTGCTAAAGGCTCGGGAGGCGCGGGTGTCCCCTGCTTACCAGCGACCCCGCACAGCTCAAACAAACCCCACGTGAAGTGACGGACTGTTCTATGACTGCAAAGATGGAAACGACCTTCTACGATGATGCCCTCAACGCCTCGTTCCTTCAGTCCGAAAGCGGTGCCTACGGCTACAGTAACCCCAAAATCCTGAAACAGAGCATGACCCTGAACCTAGCCGACCCGGTGGGCAGCCTGAAGCCGCACCTCCGCGCCAAGAATTCGGACCTTCTCACTTCTCCCGACGTAGGGCTGCTCAAGCTGGCGTCACCGGAGCTGGAGCGCCTGATCATCCAGTCCAGCAATGGGCACATCACTACCACGCCGACCCCCACCCAGTTTCTGTGCCCCAAGAATGTGACTGACGAGCAGGAGGGCTTCGCCGAGGGCTTCGTGCGCGCCCTGGCCGAGCTGCATAGCCAGAACACACTGCCCAGCGTCACGTCGGCGGCACAGCCGGTCAGCGGGGCGGGCATGGTGGCTCCTGCCGTGGCCTCAGTGGCGGGCGGCAGCGGCAACGGTGGCTTCAGCGCCAGCCTGCATAGCGAGCCGCCGGTCTACGCTAACCTCAGCAACTTCAACCCGGGCGCGCTGAGCAGCGGCGGCGGGGCGCCCTCCTACGGCGCGGCCGGCCTGGGCTTTCCCGCTCAGCCCCAGCAGCAGCAGCCACCGCCACAGCCGCCGCACCACCTGCCCCAGCAAATCTCAGTGCAGCACCCGCGGCTGCAGGCCCTGAAGGAGGAACCGCAGACCGTGCCCGAGATGCCCGGCGAGACGCCGCCCCTGTCTCCCATCGATATGGAGTCCCAGGAGCGTATCAAGGCGGAGAGGAAGCGAATGAGGAACCGCATTGCCGCCTCGAAGTGCCGGAAAAGGAAGCTGGAGAGGATTGCCAGGCTGGAGGAAAAAGTGAAAACCTTGAAAGCCCAGAACTCGGAGCTGGCGTCCACAGCCAACATGCTCAGGGAACAGGTGGCACAACTAAAACAGAAAGTCATGAACCACGTTAACAGCGGGTGCCAACTCATGCTAACGCAGCAGTTGCAAACGTTTTGAGGAGAGATTGTCGGGGCTGAGGGGCAACGGAGAAAAAAAACAAGAAACAGACTTGAGAACTTGACAGGTTGCGACAGAGAGAAAAAAAGAAGTGTCCGAGGACTAAAGCCAAGGGTATCCAAGTTGGACTGGGTTGCGTCCTGACGGCGCCCCCAGTGTGCACGAGTGGGAAGGACTTGGCGCGCCTTCCCTTGGCGTGAAGCCAGGGAGCGGGCCCGCCTGCGGGCTGCCCCGCTTTTCGAACGGGCTGTCCCAGCGAGAACAGAACGATAGACTTTTCTTTAACATTGACCAAGAACTGCATGGACCTAACATTCGATCTCATTCAGTATTAAAAGGGGGGCGGGGGTTTACAAACTGCAATAGAGACTGTAGATTGCTTCTGTAGTACTCCTTAAGAACACAAAGCGGGGAGGGTTGGGCAGGGGAGGCGGGAGGGAGGTTTGAAAGGGCAAGGAAGGCCAAGCCTACAGATGAACTCTTTGGGGCCTGCCTTCAACTGTGTATGTACATATATACTTTTTTTTTTTAATTTGATGAAAGCTGATTACTGTCAATAAACAGCTTCCTGCCTTTGTAAGTTATTTCATGTTTGTTTGTTTGGGTATCCTGCCCAGTGTTGTTTGTAAATAAGAGATTTGGAGCACTCTGAGTTTACCATTTGTAATAAAGTATATAATTTTTTTATGTTTTGTTTCTGAAAATTCCAGAAAGGATATTTAAGAAAATACAATAAAATGTTGAAAAGTATCCCCCAACCTCTTTTCTGCATTATCTATAGATAAAGGTATCTAGGTGGAGTTGAAAGACTTGAGTATCAATGAAAATCACCCATAGCACTTCTTGCTATCAAGCAATAAAAACTGCTCTTTGTTAGACTTTAGGAATAAATGCACCTGATCCTATCATCAGGTTGTACTCTTCCCTTCCCAAGCTGTCTGTACAGAATTGCTTACCAAACTGGTTTTGTGATAGTGTGGTATTTCAGGAGGCTGGAAGAAGAAGTGGGGGTTGGCCGAAGGGGAGCAGCCCACCGGGAAGTCAAACAGTTGGAAAGTTTGGAATTGTATCAAGTGGCATGTGCTGTGACCATTTATAATGTTAGAATTTAACAATAGATGCTTATTCTCAAAACAGGAGCTTGTTGCAAATTTTTACAAAAGATGTATCCATCCAATTTGAAATCTTCACTTTTAACAATTCCTAGATGAAAAAAATGGCCTTTGCTTATGAATATTTATAACAGCATTCTTGTCAAAATAAATGTATTCAAATACCAATAATAACAAATCTTGAATTCCTTTCCCTTTTCTACCTTTTTCTTCCCAAGCTATATACTTAGACTGAAGCTTTCTTTTCAATTTCTGGGGTTAACATTGCAATCTGAAGTTACTCGATAATTAAGAAGAAAATAATTTTGAAAGAGTCAAACTAGAAGTTGTGATGAAACATTGTCCCAGTGTCTGTCTGCCTAACTCCCTCTCCATCTTCTTTTTCTCCTTTCCCCCTAAAAAGAACATGTATGCCTAAGAAAATTAACAGTATAGCAGTTTACGATTTTGTATCCATATTTATTTCTTAATTTGTTTCTAAAATAAACTGGCTTATATAATTATTATAGAAACAGTTTCAAAAGATGCTAATCTAAATACTATGGAAAATATTCACAAGAGAAAATACAAACAGCAATCCGCTTATACATGTAAACCAAACTTCAGCTCTGGGGAAATGGCGAAAGTAAAATCTGTCTGCAGATATAACTTATATCAACAAGGCAGTACTCAACAAGGGAACAATTTTTACTTGGTTGCTTTTCATCCCAAGAGCCAGTGTGATTATCAAGCAGCAGAAGCAATTTGATATCCAGGAATATTTCACAAACCACTAATTGAGGCAGGGCTGTTTGCTCATTAGCAGTGCTCTAGTACCCAACAGGTCTGGGAGTGCTAATATCCTGCCTGTGGCTGTAAATCTAAACACACAAAGAGTTTCTCCTTAGGAGTACATCTAGGAGTGGAAGAGATTGGACAGCCTGGTTAGGTATCAGATATACTCTGTTGTAATAACACTCTTAAACAAAGGGGTTACTGGGAGCAGAGTGGAGTTTGCCAAACAGTGAATTTGCCGATGTCAGCAACCCGGAAGGTAAGTTGATTTTGACCATATGTAGGAATAGTCAGCAGAGGGACAGTAAAGCACATTGGGGTGGGGCTCTGTGGAAGCTAAACAAGAGTCAACTAGAAAAAATAAGCAGGCTGGGGAATTAATTACCTGCAAAGGTAGACTAAGCCCAGACAACAGTGCAGCACAGAAAAGCCACACCACTCCCCAGTTTACTTTAGACTTCAGTGTTTAAAAAATGAAAAGTCAGGCCTATCCCCACACTTGATTTTTTCAACTAATGTTCTCAAAGTACATCCCTGCAAATGTAATCATTCTAAGTAAAAGGGGTAGAGAAATTGAAGAGGAAACTAACAAGTGACATAAAGTTTGAAAGCAGAAAATCAGCTAATTATGTATAGACATACTCAATAATTAACTTCATTATGGACCTTCGATGAGTTATTCTTTGGGTAACACTCAGAGAATAAAGCTAATGTCAAATAAAGTCATTAGTCCTCTTTTAATTTGTTATATATATTTATATAATAAATAATTCATTCATGGATTCTTAACTCACTATGTCCATGGGGATAAAGCATTCATGAAATCAATAGAAATGATTACATAATGGTATGTGGGGAGGCAGAGATCATTAGCTTTTATTTGGACTTCCCAGAGTTCTGTGAACCCCAAAAGATGAATTAGTCTGGAACTAATGGCTACATGCTCTTCTATCAGAAACACATCTTTGTATGAATCTGAATCCCACCCTGATTCACCCTTCCAAGATTCTGCTTGCACCCCTCAGCTTATCCCTCTGCCTGGAATACCTTTTCTTCTGGTTTAAAAAAAAAAAAAAGACTCCTACCCATTAATCAAGGCTTGCTTGGTATAAATTATACTTTCTCTGTGAAGCTATTCCTGTTAAAATAAATAATTTCCCTCTGAGCATCATAGTATTTTATCAATACTTCTATGACAGCCCTTACACAATGTTACCATTGTGAACATTTATATCTCCTGGTCAGGACCCTCTCCTGTTCATCAGGGGATCCCCAGACTCTTGAAATGGGCCTAGCACATAGTAGATGTTCATTTTATTAAAATATACCTTTCTTTTAAGTTGTAGATGGACACAATATCTTTATTTATTTATTTTTATGTGGTGCTGAGGATGGAACCCAGTGCCTCATGCATGCGAGGCATGTGCTCTACCACTGAGCTACAACCTCAACCCTAGATGTTCATTTCTGATGACTGAATGAATGAGTGAACTTAAATCCTCCTTCAATGTATTTCCAGGCTGTAATCTCTCCTAGAGAAATATGCTTCATCTGTTTCCTGGTATACAATCCCAGATGGATCAAAGACTACCACCCCATGCTGGAAAAGTAAAGCCAATCACCAAGTTTTAAAGCTAGTTCTCGATGAACATTCTTAAAAGAATTAAGCTGTTAACACATTCATACTCCAGCCATACAGAGCATCCCTTCTGTCTTCCACTAATGCAAGTGGGCATCTTTTTATGTAAAATGAGTCTGCCTGAAACATTAGATTCGAAGGTAGAGATGGGAGGTGGGAGAGATGTGTGTATCATTAAGCAGGTACAAAAAGCAGTTACAGATGTGACTATTAAAACCAACTCATTCTGGTGAGAGACAATGGAGAGGAAACAGAGACTATTCCATTGGCGTAAGACACATGCTATAAGAAAGAGGTGCCGGGTGAAGGGAGAAGAATCCATTATTTGGAAAGAGTTTATGGGACAGGTATCATTTGAGTGGATCCAGTGGAATTCTCTAGGCAGAAAAGATTGGGGGAAGAACTTGTAGGCAAAGCTTGAGAAAACACAGTGTATTAAGGGACTTGTAAGCTGCTTCAAGAGGCTGGGAAGGAAGGTGTGAGGAGAAAAGTGGAGGAGAAGAAGCAGAGGAGTAATTTAGGGCTCTGACTGTGCACTGACATGTATTCTGTGTTAATATATAGGTGATGGAGGAACGTCCACTCAACTTTGGAAAGATTCATACTGCAATGACAGAATGCAGGGGATATGAAGTAATACCAGAAAGAAGTCTCTGGTTGATCTAGAATGCCTGGTATTTAAGTAGTCCTAGAGTCGGGGGAGACGGGGGAAGAAAATGGCTTTGTCCAAGCTACATCACAGCACATTTCTCATTATACACCTTTCGGACAAGTTAGACCTAAAGAGAGATGTAGGAAAGCTCACTCAACACCTATGCTACTGAAGTTTTTCCTTCCCCTGGGTCCATTTGATATCCTAAAAGAAAGCCATCTTACAAAAATGCTCTCTATCAGGAAACTCAAATAAACAGATACGGAGAAATGGGCCTGCAGTTGCCTAGGCCAGGACTCCCAGGGGAGGGCACCGAGAGGGTCCTCATGGCTGCAAGACCCAAACCTGACTTTGTCTATAGTCACCAGAACTGATTAAGCTCATTGGGACTAATGGACTCAAACTAACTTGGAAGAGGCCAATGTTTTTATTATACTGGAGGAATTGAATAATATAATAACACCTTCATACAACACTCATTCAACTTGTAATATTGAAGGTCCATTTTGTGCCAGATACTAAGAACACAGAGGGGAGCCAAATCAACAGAAGTCTCCTCTCATGACATTTATAACCTAATAAGAAACACTAAATAGGCAAACACAAATAAATGTGTGTGCACAGATCAACGCAGTGGGGGGAAAAAAACTGGCCACAAGGAAGGAGAAATAGTGTAAATTGGGTGTAGCCTCTCTGGGAGAAGCATTTGAACTGAGGATTCTTAGATAACTGAAGAGTTCAACAGGTGAAGAGTGGAAGAGTAGGATTAGGAATCCCAGGTGGGGTCTGCCTGGGGTAGAGCCTGGAAATGTGGGTTTACAGTAGGAGCTCAATGAAAGTCCAAGCCCTGCAGTGGAATAGGCAGAGGGGAGAGTGAAGAGTGATGTCATTTGTGTTCACCAGTTCATATGCTTGTAGTTTCCAGAATATTTTTCATCCCTTCTATCCCGTATTATTTTCACCACTACTCTGGGTGCTCACTGATAGTAGCTATGTTTCACAGGAGCAAAAGCCAAGGCACCCAGTGAATTTTAAGTATACCATAACTAGTGAGACCATGATTCAGGCATCAGTCATCAAGAGCCAAGTGATTTTTCTAAATTCATATATACCATACCTAATGAGACCATGATTCAGACACCAATCATCAAGAGCCAAGTGATTTTTCTAAATTGTTGCAGATATGATGGTGACCTTTGTTCCCTCACCCAGTATACACCCTAACTTTTATATCCAGGTCCCTAAGGAACTGAATTAGTCATTAGAAGTTTCTTTGATATGCACAGCATCTGAGCAAAGGTAATAAGATAGTCCCCTGGGACATTTTGTCCACGCTACAGAGACATCTAATGAACTCTCTTTGCCCTTCTACAAAATACCCGCACTTGGGAAGAAATCAAATACTCAGTGCTGAGAAGTCCTGACATTTTCTTACTATATACACTCACTTCTTGAATGTATTCTAGAAAATATTGCCTGAGAGTTGACTCATTATTGCTTTAGAAAATTATGTTATTAGATCACTGATCAAGATTCTCCCTTCATAGGTTATGGGTACTCACTGACCATCGGAACAGAATTTGGATAGTTCTCAAATCTCCTCAGGACAATCTGTCCATCTGCTCCTACTGATGGTTGATCTCTTCCAGAATGTATCAATTCATCCTAGATTCATGCTTAAAGGAAGAACATTGCCTGCCTTTACATCAAATCTTACAAGAAGGTGGATAGTTACCACCTGTTATATAGTCCACAGGTTAGGGTGCTTATAGGGGCTAGTAACAGAAGACACAGTTTCAACAAAAAGTCCAGATCTGAAAGAGGTTCAGAGATGGCTGATATAGTAGCTCTACAACATTGTCAGGATTCCAAGTGCTTCCTGTCTTTCCCTTTCCCCATTCTCAGAGAGTCAAGGAAGTTTCTTGTGTGGAGTCAAGATACCTGCAGCAGTCCCTGGCATCACAGGAAAACACAGTAATCACTAGCAATTAGCAATGCAATGCAGAGGTGTTTACTCTCATTTTTCTCATTTTTTTTTTTTTGCAAGAGAAATCTTTCCTAGTATCTCCCTTCCTCCATGCCAGTAGAATTCTCCTCAGGGTCCATTAGTCAGGAGCAGATCATATATCTATACCTAGACTCATCCTAAAGACAGAGTGAGTCCACCATGGTTGGTGGACTTCTGTATCTCCTACCTACTTGAATTTGGGTGAGAGACCTTTTGACTTTCTTCAGCCAATGATATTCAAGCAATAGTGACATGTATCCAGGTGGAAGCCTTAAGAATCAATACATTCCTTTTTTCTGCCTTGGCAACTGTAAAGCATGGAGATGGAGAGTCCATTAGCATGGTTTTCTAAGTAAGAGTGATAAAGATCAGAGTTCTCCTTGGAGCTCCCAGCATACTTACAGTGAACATTTAGCACCAGCAAAAAAAAAAAAAAAAAAAAACCAGAATTTGTTGTTTTTTAAATACTGAAATTTGAGGCCTTCTTGTTATTGTAGCATCACTTTACCTATTCTAACTCTAGTTGAAACCAACAGTAGGAACAGTATCCTCTAGTAGAAATTAACAATGTCTGCCATAATTATTGTATACTAAAACCTGACATCTTTATAGTATCATAATTAGATACCATTTACTTTGTAGCAAGTATTATGCTAAGGACTCACTAGGTAGATTGATTGCCGGGAATCTGTTCTCGCAACTAAAAGGCTCAGGGTTTACTCCAGTTGAACTGGGCTGACTGGGCTGTGAAAAATAACCACACAAGAGACACAAATACCTTTTTCTTCGGGGTCGCTGTGACGGCTCCTCAGACCTTAAGGGTCCACAGGGAGGGGGAGAGAGAGAGAGAGAGAGAGAGAGAGAGAGAGAGAGAGAGAGAGAGAGAGCGCCAGCAAGCGAGCGCACACCCTGACCCCTTTTATTGAGGAGAAGCCTTTCAAATGAGGCAAGGGGTCAGGTTTCAGGGGGCTGAGTCTATCTTCCTGATGTCCACTGTCAGCAGGTTGACTAACACCTGAGTAGGCCACACCCAAGGGCACAGTAAGGGAAGGGGACACACACAAGGCATTTCCATGGAAGATTCTATCCTAAACAGGGCAAGGGATTATATTACAAAGGAACAGGTGAGGGAGGATAGCTCCATCCATGGGGCTGTAGCAAGACAGGAGACACCCAAAAAGGGTGGGGAAAGCTCTACCACATTTCTGTGACTGAGCGCCTCAGCACCCAGTCGGGGAGTGTGACTCAGTCACGTGCAAGGTTGGTTTCCCACAGTAGATGTTAAGGCTGTATTTTATATATAGGAAAATGAAGGTTCAGACCTCCCTCAAATTCACGAAATATATGTTTGATGGAAGCCTGAGCTGAATCCAAGTCTTTCTCACTCCGAAGGGCTTGCTTTGTCCGCAGCTGACCTTGCTCTTGTATAGTGTTGCCAGATAAATTTCTGTCTCACTCGAACCTCACAACTTCTCTGTCACACAGTTACCATTATCATCCCATTTTGTAAACAAAAAAACTGAGATTCAGAGAAGAACACTAGCCAAATTTCAAAGAGCTAAGAAGACACCAGGGGCTGGGGATGTGGCTCAAGCGGTAGCGAGCTCGCCTGGCATGCGTGTGGCCTGGGTTCGATCCTCAGCACCACATACAAACAAAGATGTTGTGTCCGACGAAAACTAAAAAATAAATATTAAAAAAAAAATTTCTCTCTCTCTCCCCCACCCTTTCTCTCTCTAAAAAAAAAAAAAAATAAAAGATACCAGGACTTCTGCTCTTTCCCTTGTTCCTCACTACTCTTTTAATACACAAAGAATGAAGTATGATGAATTAGTAGAGAGAAGTGGGGCATTGAGTTAGAGCTGTACAGTTTTCAGAGATAAGTGCCCCTGGATTAAATCTCACCTCTGCTGTTTATGGCTGAAGAAGGTGGAGCAGGCCCATAGTATTGCTAACTTTCAATTCCTTCCTTTGTAAAAATGAAGCCAACCCTAGCTACACAGGAGGTTGTCAGGAGGATCACTTATGTAAAGCACCTGTATGTAGCAGGCAAGCAATAGTTAGCCATTTTTCAGCATAGACTTGTTAATTGAAGAAGTGATCAGAAAAACACACAACCCACAGACATACACACCACCCTCGCAGAAATAAAAACATTTCCCATCAAGATTCAACGAGGTCTCACAGGACCTGCTTCTTGGTCATATAAGGCCTGGCAGGTCCTCTCTGCGGGCTGGAGAGGTTTTGTTTCCCCAGCTGCACTCGCAGGGGAATACTCTCCAGGCACAGCATTGTGAACCTGTTTGGCTTGGCTCAGAGGCTTGTCAGCACATTCAGGAAGTGAAGTCAGAAAGAGGCAAGATTTCAGACAGAGCCAGCTGCACGCAAATGCCCGGGCAATGAAATGCCTTGCCCAAGCAGGGTGCCTATGAGCCTGCATTGCCCTGGGTGCTGTCAAAGAAGCCCCTAAGAATGGCACTGTGCCAAAAAAGAGAGGGTAATCAGCAGCACCCAGAAAAGAGCCCTGTTTTGCACAACAAGGGAGTCAGAAGGGCTACACAGAGGTCATTTCAGCCAGCTCCTGAACATGGGCAGGGGACTATTAACCTGGGCACCATGAGCTTGCTGAGTGGAAAGGCTAATGCTTATCTCCTTGGAGTCCAAGTGTGGTGCAGGGAGGGGAAAGAATGGGTTAGATTGGGGAGGGAGAGAAATAAAAGAGGATGTGGTATCCTGAGAAAGGAACAGGCTGCCACTCTCCAGCCTTGTTCCCCTGCTATGAAACAGTACAGTAGCTAGGACCTGAACTCTCATCTCAACCCCTGGCTGTGTGTAAGAAGATATTCACCTTCTCTAAGCCTCCATCTCATTAGCTATGAAATGGAGATAAGAATAATAATAATACCCACTCCCAATGGATTGTTATAAGAATCAAATAAGCTGGTGTGTGAAAGGGCTTAGCCTAATGCTGGAAAATCAGAGAAGGAGGGAAGAGGAACTCTTCAAGGTAAAGTCAGAATCTAGGAGAAAGCAGATGCTGGGGGTAGGGATGGGTGTCAAACAGAAAATTCCAACAACCAGAACCATCCATTTTGTAATTAGTATTTTTTATTATTATCATATCAGTTAGAATCCTGTGATTGCAAGTGACAGAAAACTTAGTTTAAGCAAAAGGGAATTTCATTGAAATATATCATGGAAAAGCTCTAGACCTGGCTTGATCTGGGGCTTCCCCATATCATTGGGCTTTGATTTCTCTCCATCACTCAGTTTTCCAGTGGAAAAGTTAGCTCCATCCTCAGTCTCCATGTGGCAGTGTCCAGCAGCACCCTGTTCTCTGGTCACACCAGTTCCTCATATCCCCCCAGCATGATGTTTCATGGGCCTTACTGGCTCTCCTAGTCATCCTCGAATCAATTGCTGGGTGGCTGAGGGGTGGAGGTGGATATTCAACTGGATTTCACATAGGTCAAGTGCCCACCTCTGAAACCAAGGTTATGGAGTCCCTTCAAACCACCTGGCCAGAGAATTAGGGCAGAGAAACTCTTTAAGGTAAAGTCAGAATCTAAGAGAAAGCAGATGCTGGGGGTGGGGGTGGGTGTCAAAGAGAAACTACCAACTACCAGAACCATTCATTTTGTAATTATTATTTTTATTGTTATCAAGCTTTACAAACCAGGAGAGAGGGGCATACTATTCTAAAACCTGGGCTGTTTAAATAAGTTGGGAGCTCCAGGCATAAAGCATCAAGAACATATATCCTTCTGGTGGAAAATATCCAGGAGGACTATATTAAATGATATGACATATGTAAAAACATCTGCAATAGAGCTATTGACTATTGCTGACATGTTATGTCTATGTATATATACATGTGTATGTATATGTGCAGTTTATATGTATGCATACACGTATAGGTATATATATGTTACTATATATATATATATATATATATATATATATATACATATATATTTTTCTTTTTTTTTAAATGAAGTCACCCAGGACACTTATGGCAGAGAGTTGCGGATTCTTCAGACAAGATTCCAAAATGACAAGCAGCTCACCCAACACACCTACTACCACTCTGTGTTTTCTGCTACTCACTTGCTCATTTCACTGCATCAGTATCAATATCTGCATAATATTTCCACAATTCAATTATTTAAGTAGTAAAAGAAGAAAAGAGAATGAGATAAATTTATCATGACTAAAATTTGAAAAGGAGACACGAGTGTACAATGAAATCTTTTCCTCCTCCTTCTCCTTCTTCTTTTCGTCTCACAATGAGATCCTGACATCTGGAAACCAGAACATGAGAAAGGTCTCTAAAAATTCCTAGTAATAAAAACTTTTAATAAACATAACAAAGTGAATGATAAATCCAATGTTGCAAGTATAAAGTTCCAGAGAAAATGGACGAGCTACTGTGTGGCTTGAGACACATCTAGGAGAAAACATGGCAACAGACTCCTAGCCTAACAAGTCTTACAAACTCTCCATTTTAGTATGCTAACATGGAATTGAATTATCATCATTCTTGCAGAAGATGGTGTTAATTCTCTTCATTTACCCCACTTGCCCCCAAGTTTATTGAATGCCTCCTCTTTGCCAGGTATCCACTAAACACTGGAGGTGAGAAGCTATGGAAGAGATCATACTACTATCAAAAACTGGTGACAGTCTATGTATTAATTGCTGTGTTAGAGGCAAATACAATGTACCTTGGGGACAAGTACCCACCTAAGAGTTCAGCAATGATTTTACTGAGGAGGTGACTTGAAATTGCATCCTTAAAGGAAAGAATAAGAATTTGACAGTAAAGTGGGGTGATGATGTTTTAGTAAAAGGGGACATCAGAGATTAAGGTAAGCAGGATTCAGAGTGCCCACCAGCCAAACCTCAACTACTCATGGACAAAGTAGATGGAGTTTCTGCTCATTTATTGTCAGATAAAGAAAAGACACATTAAACAGATTATCACAATGACTTTATGAAGCCCAGAAGTTTTGCAAAGTTCTGCAAAGGTGTGTCAAGCAGCGTCCCTGCAGATATAGTGGAGGCATTGCCACAGCATTCAGTGGGGTGAGGAGGGTTGGCTATTAGGGAAGGCCTTCCCAAGGAAATGACCTTAAGCAAGACCGGAAGGAATTAGTCAGGCATATGGGGGTGCAAAGAAAGCATTCCTGTCTTCAGCAAAGGCATGTGTTAGAAGTAGCAAGACCAGTGTGGTTAGAATGTACAGCTCTCTCAGGGGGAGGAGGCCAGAGGGGCAGAGATTCCCGATGCTGTGCAGTTTAATATTCCTTGTCTGAACACGGCACCCAAATCCTCAAGTCTCCAATAACCTGTGAAGTTAGATGACAGTAAGCAAAGGAAAACCCAGGATTCTTCTGAAAGCCACATCCTTTTGAACTTAGGACAGAACCTCCAACTCCTGGCTGTGGGGAACCGATCATGACATGAGCTGTTCTTGTAGCTCTCGTGGTAAGTGTCTCCTGTATTATCTGCCTATTGCCAGGTGAGGAAACTGAAATGGAGTGATTACAGAAAATGACTAAGTCTGCAAGGGATGGGAACAGGCTTTGAAAGTCAAGCTCTTGATCATTACATCAAACCACCAAATGCATTAAAAACGCTGTAAGATTCCAACAACTCGCAAATCTCAATTCCCTCAGTGGTAACTTGATACATAGTAAGTTTATAACAAATGCCAACTCCTTTTCCTTGACAAAGAAGGTGAATTGTGGAGGTCCAAAGGCCTTTTTATTTTCTCTTCTATTCATCTCAGGACTTTTTGCCCCTATTGTTTTGAATTCCATTTCAGGTTAAAAAAAATAAAATAAAATAAAATAAAACCACCCTCCACCAAGCCATTTGAATTTAAAACAGATGGATAGAAACCTGGAAAGAGTCAGGATTCCCTCTAATATATCAAATATTGTAGCCAACACTCATCTGAGCAGCTTTACTGCATTTTGCAAAGAGAACAGGCTATATTTTGAAAACAGATGAGTAAGACTCACTGTTTCAACTTGTTTCAAGGTCTGAAGACTGGGCCTGGTTTTGATCCGACAGGTTTGGGTCCCCAAACATGGGTTATTCCCGTGCAAAGACACGTAGAAGCAGCACACTCACCAGGCACAAACCTGGAACAGCGTCCCCTTTGAAGACTTCCTCCTGGGTCTTAAGTGGGATTTGGTGCCCATTGTGGAATCACAGTAATGAACTCAAAACCAATGTTTTTTTCATTACATCAGAAAATCAATCAGCCCCTCTGTTTTCTCAGGTGTTCGGCTGTATGCCCCATGCCCTGATCTCTGTACAATAACAAAATAAATATTTTTAGAAGAAAGGGTTAGAGATGAAGGAATGTCACAAGTGGTAGAATGGAAAAAGCAGGACAGATGCGACTAGTCTCTTTAAAGATAATACATTTGCTATATACTCTCTTGGCTACTTGGTCACCTTCATAAAGGGGGAAAAATTTGCAAATGAAGTAGCTGGATTCATCCAATGAATTATTTAATACACAGCTCCTCTGCAGGGGGTTCCTTGGACTGGAAACGTCCAGCAGATGGCGCCAGAGAGCAAATGTGATGCTCCCTGCTTCTCAGGGAGTAATGGATTAGAAAAAGCCCAGCCAACAAATTCAACTGGGACATAAGCATGGGTGTTGTCCACCTTCAAGGGGGAACAAACATAAACACATTTTTACAGAGTAGGGAAACACATGTGTTGGAAATGTCCTTGCTCCACTAGCAAGAGGCCAGGAAGCAAGAGCCAGACACAGCTCCTATTTCAGGAATGAAGAATAAGACTCAGCAGGTAGGGAGACCTTGAAACAAGCACTGAATTTCCAAGAAGCCCATGCTGGGATGGAGCTGCAGAGCACTTGGCTCATGGAACTCTTTGGATAATGAGACCAAAGAGGTTTCAATTGTTGGAATAAACTCATCTGCATTACCAGGGTGTTGCTAGCTTGGTATGCTGGGGGTAATTTGAAGTTCTAGAGTTGGGTGGAACTGAATTAGAATGTTAGATATGTGACTTTGGGAAAGTTTCTTCTCTTCATTGAGCACCATGAAATAGATGTTAGCAGTTGTTATGGAGGAAGTGGAGTTGGCTTATGGAAAATGTTCCAACACTCCATCTCTAATAGTTCTTCTGGTCATATCACTAAAACCCATTCATATGGGAAACAGGAGCACTCCAGGTGCAAAAAAACAACCTTGTCATTATTTTTCACTACTTTGCCTTTGCATACTGATTCTTTATGGGCTTATCCTACTATTTTGCTGTTTATTTATGCAGGTATTTGATTGGACCATTTAAATTAAGTGTTTTTGTATAAATTTCTCTTTGCATCCCCTGCATTATTACCACCCCTGGATATAATAACAACTGTTGCACATACAAGTTTGTTTGTTTTTTTTTTTTTTTTTACAAATAAGTTATTCCAGTACACCAAGATGAATGATTCAGATATAGCATTATGGTCATATCTCTTCATCTTTAAAGTGGGATTTATTAAGATCGATGAATCTGTGCTGTGGTGGTGACAAATAACAGTGACTTAACAAAGCAAAAGTTAATTTTTCTCTGAGCCAAAGTGTCACTCAAAGACAGGTCAATGGAGCCTTTCAGTGACTTAGAGGTCTCCATTCCTCCTGGCTTGTGATAGTACCATCTCATCATGTGATTTCCAGTGTTACTGTGGCAGAAAAGAGAGATCTGGATAAGGCACATTGGCTCTGAGCTGCCTCAGCTCACATGTGATTCATGTCACATGTCAGCATCAGACCCATGTCCCAACCTAATTGCAAGAAAGGACTGGGACCACATGGATATTTGGGGATCACTACAACGGTCTGCCTTGTGGAGTAATAACTCAGTCAATGAAAATTAGATTCCATTGCATAAAATAAAATAGCCAAATAAACCATGGCTTTAAAAAGTTAGAGATTTGTTTCTTCTGTTGTAGAAGGACTCTGAAGAGTCAGGGTGGCCCCTCTCCAGTCACCAGGAGCATATGCTCCTTTTCTGCTCCTGCCCCACCCCTCTTTGCACAGGGTCTCCATCGTAAAGTCACTTCATGATTACAAAGTGCCCTCTAGTTATTGCATCCACATTCCATCCAAGAAGAAGAAAGAAAGGACAGGGAGGTACCAGCATTAAGAAACTTCCTCAGAAGCTCCACAAGCTTTGACCATATCTTTGACCACTCCTAGTTTCAAGGGAAACTGGAAAATGGCATCTTTAATATCTGTGAATGGAGGAATCAACATCCGGTAGGCAAATAGCAGTCCAACCCAAAACAACAACACTCAGTTTGCGGGATTGTGGTGAGCACTATGCAGATGATCTCTGTAAGTGTCCAATACAGGTTAGGTATTGTCATTATGATTTTTATTAACTAGGTCATCATGTAGGAAGCCTAACTTTAGTGACAGCATCTCAGGAACCTGTCAAGAAAAGAGGCAAGCCTCTGGTCTTAGGAGCATTTGGAGTAACAAAGAAGGGCACTAGAACCCCATGTCCTGGGAAATCGTCAGCACTCAAGAGAAAAGACCAAGATAGAATTCATTCTGGTGGCTGAGCCAAACCACCAAGGAGTTGGTAGGGGAACAAGAGGCTAGATATAACAGCTACTGGTTTTCCTAGCATTGATACTCATTAAGAGATGCAATTAGCAGAGAAGAGGACTTAAGAAAAAAAAGTTGTAGAAGATTAGAATTCATCCCAGTGATAGCCTTGGTTAGAATCTTTAAGAATTGAATCTCTTATGGGTATGGGGAAAGGAGCTCACAAAAATAGAAGGCAAACCAATAAAATAGAGGAAGGAGATGGAGAGGGGAGGCAGGAGGGAAGTGTATGAGGAAGTACTGGGAATGAACTCTACCAAACTGTGTTATATCCTGTGTGAATATACCACAAAGAACCCATTTATACATATAATTATAATGCACTAATTAAAAATAATAACAATAAAGTAAAGCAAGTGGATGCGGGGAGGAAAAGGAAGGTAGTGAGGAATGAAATTGATCAAATTATACTATGATATAATGAATCCCACTATTACGTCTAATTATAATGCACCAATAAAAACAACTCACAAATGAATGAAAACAATAACAACAAAAAATCCAACCTCTCTTGCACCACGTACTCCCTTTCCTTGCTCACTTCCTATCTTTCCATTGCTGGAATATCACCTCACCTCTTCACTTGATTTCTACTACCACAAATCTCAACTCTTCTTCCTGATACTGTTTTTCAATCTTTTGTACATCATATATGTACTGATTTATCACACTCCAGATATTAGGGGCACGGGGGTGGGAGGGGAAAAACAGGTGAGCCCCTTTGTCCTGTGATATCTATTTAGCGTTTTCACCTCTCCTTCCTTGGAAGGCTGCCTTCTAGGTAATTCTTGGACTTCTCTGATATCTTGCATACAACTCACTTACCATCTCATTGGTTTTAGTCTTTTGGTGGGGGGAGGTGGAGGGATTGAACTTAGGCCCACTGGATCACTGAGCCACATCCCCAGCCCTATTTTGTAGTTTATTTACAGAGAGGATCTCACTGAGTTGCTTAGGGCTTCACTAAATTGCTGAGGCTGGCTTTGAACTCGGGATCCTCCTGCCTCAGCTTCCTGAGCTGCTGGGATTACAGGCATGCACCACTGCACCTGGCTGGTCTTAGTCTTGAGGGCAAAAAAGTTCTGTTAGTCACTAAAACATAGAGAGGGACAACATAATTCTTAGTTCCACCCAGTAGAAAACCAAAGTCTTTATGAGTTGGCTCAGAAGCAAGGCAGGTCTAAGCCTGTGAGGAGAGGCATTAGTAATCTCATCTGAGAGAAGCTGGAGAAGAAAACGGAATGGACAAGGTAGGAGGCCATCCTGCACAATTCCAAATTTTGAGGTAGAAAAAGGAACACATGCTGCTGTCAGGGTTCTTGATTGCAAATGACAAAAAACAAACTATAACTAACATAAACAAAAGAGGGATTTTTTTTAAAAAAAACTATGGATTGAACCCAGGGGCACTTAACCACTGAGCCACATTCCCAGCCCTTTTACCCTTTTTTGTATATTTTAAATTATTTTAGTTGTTGGTAGACCTTTATTTTTTTTTTTTTATTTATATGCGGTGCTGGGAATCAACCCCAGTACCTCACACATCAGGCAAGTGCACTACCGCTGAGCCTGAGCCACAGCCCAGACCCCTTTTTTTGGTATTTTTTAGAGTTGCTTAGGCCCTTGCTACTTTTGAGGCTGGCTTAGAACTCCTGATCCTCCTGCCTCAGCCTCCTGAACCACTGGGATTACAGGTGTGCTCCACCCCTCCCAGCAAAAAAGAGGTTTTTTTGTGTTTTTTTTTTAACCCCCATAAGCAAGATTTGAAGGGAATACTGAAGAGTAGGTTTTCACAAAAAGAATAGGATCCAGAATAGTTTAAGGGCTTTGAACTGCTCTGTCATGAAATATTGGGCTCCCTCATATTTCTGTACTCAGGAGACAAATTGCTAGAAGAGAAGGAGGCTACTGTCTTCGTTTGAGTTACATTTTTACCTTTCCCGATCCACAGCCTGATTGACAATTTCTACCAGGTCTGCAAGCAATGTAACCTGGTAGTTCCACAAACAATAATTAGGGTGTGGCTACCAGATGGGGGAGGGAACTTTGAGCAGGCAAATACCACAGACGTCTATCAGTGCTATCATTTCCAAACCTGTGGCTGTAGAAATATTTCACAAGGATACATCAGAATATTTCCTTTCTTCAAGGTCTATTATGGAATATTTTCCTTCCTTTTGGAAACAATTTTAATTGTGAAGATCAAAACTATGGCTCTATCCCAAAAATTTGAATAAATTTGGTGTTTAAGGGCTGGATGTGTACCTCAGTGATCATGTACAAGGACTTCTCCAGCACCACCAAACACACAGAAATATTGATGCTCAAATTGAGAATTAGGAGTGGGACTGATGGAAATAGGAATAACATGTAATTTAACTATCCAAAAATACATATATTTTATTTTCATATGGCTTGTTTTTTTAAAAAAATCTGATCTATATTTTTTGTAATTAGAATGTTATTACTAGCTGGATACAGTGGCACTCCCTGTAATCCCAGCAGCTTGAGAGGCTGAGGCAGGAAGATTCCAAGTTCAAAGTCAGCCTCAGCAATTTAGCAAGGCCCTAAGTAACTCCCTGAAACCCTGTCTCTAAATAAAATATTTTTTAAAAAGACTAAGGATGTGACTCAGTGGTTAAGTGCCCCTGGGTTCAATTGCTGAGACCAAAAAAAAAAAGTTTATGGTTAAAAATCCATAATACACTCACAAATTTCCTCTATCCTTCTGCCTGGAGCATGTATGCTGCCATTTTCTTTCTTTTTGGGGAGTGGTGGGGGGGTACCAGGCATTGAACTCAGGGGTACTCGGCCACTGAGCCATATCCCCAGCCTATTTTGTATTTTTTTTAGAGACAAGTTCTCACTGAGTTGCCTAGTGTCTCTGAATTGCTGAGGCTGGCTTTCAAGTCATGATCCTCCTGACTCAGCCTCACAAGCAGCTGGGATCATAGGCATGTGCCACTGTACCCAGCTGGATGCTGCCATTTTCAATAATGAACCCAAAAAATGTCAGACCGTGCACTGGAAAGAATCTAGGTTCAGATGATTATGGAATAAGGACATTATTCCAACCCCAACCTATATTACTATGGATTTTTATGTAATAGAGAAATAAGCCATCTTTACTTGGATTTCTCTGTTACAAACCAAAGCCAATCCTAACTGATTCGCTATGGTTACACAGCCAGTAAGTGGCCCTGACTCTTAACTCATTTCAGGGCCCAGTATAGCAAGACAAGAGTGGCACCCAGAGGGCCAAATTTAAGGAAGCACTCACTTTCATGGTCATTCAAGTAATGACTCTGTACTTGTATAACCTCGAAAGGAGGTACCTCTTTAAATTGTGTACCCTGGGTACAAGTTCAGCTGGGTCTGCTTCCAGGACCCCTGCTCTTTCAGCCACATCACACTGCCAAGACAAAGCTTAAGACAGAATGAATTTATTGATATTACCATGAGAAAATAACTGGCCTTAGAAATTTAGGAAATGCCTTCTTTGATAGTGACTATGGAATGTAAGAGTCAGAAACTTCCTAAAGTATTCATCCCATAGCACCCCTTCTATTTTGAGAGCTAGATTTCTCATTAGCTGGCATGAGAATGAAAAGTTCTTCTGAAATAACTTGCCTCCCATCTACTCCCCAAGCAGGCAGTCTTGTTTATATATCATTTCTCCCAGATGAATCATTTGTAGCAAGAGGACAGCTTCCACTTATCCTGGAGAAATGTTCAAAACAATCTTTTCTACTCTACATAAAAACCTCAGGAGTAACAATAGACATTCAAAATAAGACTGCTATTTGTCAGCCTCTCAAATTCAGGGAACAAATGAAAGTTATTACGTGCCATCAACAATCACTTTGAAAGAAAAAAACAATTCTGCCTATGATGGCTTATTTATTTTTTTTTTGAGCCTCCAAACCCACCTTCTTCAAGACTTACTTTTTATATTATGTTTCCCACAGAAGTCTCTCTTGTTTCTTTTGCTTCTTGTTTCAAGGAGTTTGTTGTTGTTGTTATTGTTTGTTTGTTTTTGTTTTTTCATATGAAGCTTCCGGAGATTGGTGCAGAGTCATTGTGTAGGGAAAAGGATTTAATTATCATTTTCATCTTAAGGACCAGTACCCCAGATGAAAGGTAGGGGAAATGTAGGCTTATTTTACAATATATTTGATATGGCAAATTAATGTTGCACTGCACAAGTAACTTCCAAATAAATAAATTTTCTGCAGATTCCTGTCAAACTCAGGAACGGAGAAACAGGAGGGGAGATGGGAGGGAGACTTCGGGAATAGGATCTGAGTGTCTTTAATACTTGCAGCTCCACTTCAAAGTGAGCATTTTTTACCTTCAGTTTATGGGTGGGGAAGTGAAGCTCAGAGAGATTAAGTACTTGCTCAAGATCACAACAGCAAAGAAATGGTAAGCAGAGGTCTAAATCCAGGTTCACTGAGCTAATATCTGTGCTCTTTAGGGTGTACCTTGTTCCCAGTAAAAGCTCAATGTCTTATTAGAGGAAAGACCAGCTTGGCACGGAAAGTCAGAAACAAAGCATGAAGACTTGGGCACAAAGCATTTCATTTCCCTGGACCTCAATGTTCTCATTAATATGGCAAGAGCGCGGAGCTTGATGGCTTCTGCTCTCTGACAGCCGGGGTTTCCATGTCTACTTTCATCAAAGTCATCCAACAAAAGAATCAAAATAACAGGAAGGGAGAGCCGCAGGCAGGATCCCTCCCTGGAGGAGGGAGTCCAGGAAAGGCCAGAGACAGCCACTGCAAGATAAATAAGTCGAGCTTGACGTTCATGGCACACCCTTTATTTATTTATTTATTTATTTATTTGCAGAGATGGGGACTTCCTTCAAGACCTTGCACGTGCTAGGCAGGTGCTCTACCACCGCACTACATCCGCAGCCTGTGCACCTTCTCATTGTATATTATCCTTTCTCTGAACTATGCTAGTTTTTTTTTTTCTTGTGGTAGGGAGGAGATTGAACTCAGAGCCACTGATCCACATTCCCAGCCCTTTCTTTGTATTTTATTTAGAGAGAGGGTCTCACTGAGTTGATTAGGACCTCACCTTTGTTGAGGCTGGCTTTGAACTTGCGATCCTCCTGCCTCAGCCTCCTGAGCCACTGGGATTACGGGCCTGCACCACCGAAACCAGCTATGCTAGCTTTTCATTTGGTCTCCACCATTCATTTCGTTCTGCCCTGTGTTCATTCCTATCACCAGTCAGCAGGTATATGAACTCAATTAGTTCAACACAGAGAGCTAGCAAAGTAGAGTACCTTTTCAAAATATAAATATGATCATTGGACTTTACTGCTTAAAATGCTCAGTGGCTCTGCGGGACTCCTAGAAGGAAGACAACATTCTCAGCTGGTATCTTCAAGCCCCTTTCTGCTTCTCCAGCTTCATCCTGCACCACATGATTTTCTGTTCTCTTTCCCCCACTACTCCCTGGCTTCTCTAGGGAGTAGCCCAGGCCTATGCTCTTCTGCCATGAGACCAGCACTGGCTTCAGGAAAGAAGGTTCGATTCATAAGTAATTGCTAGGGAGTTTTAAATTAAAGAGACAAGATTCTCATTACCTTTCATACCAGCTCCGGGATGGCTTCTCCTAGCTCCAGCCTCCAGCCACCTAATGTGGTGGCGAGGTTTACAGAAGAGACTAGCGAGAGAGGGAGAGCATACCAGGGAGTGGGCTTTTATTGGGGAACAAAAAATTCCAGAGAAAATCCCATCCAATGAAAGTTAGGGGGAGGGCAGTATCCCAAGGTCAGGTGTGGGAGGCCATCCTCGCAAGTGATTTGAGTTACCTCCCTGGCTGGGTGAGAGGCGCTTAGACACAGCTGTGTCTGAGCCATTCCCCACCCTTTCCCAGGTCTGAAGGCTTGTCCATGCAGAGGTGTGCCTGGCCACTGACCTAAAGACCCAATCGTTGTCCTTGACCTTGGAATGCTGCCCCCCCCCCAACTTCATTAGATGGGAATTTCCCTGGAATTTTTTGTTTCCCAATAAAAGCCCACTCCTGGTGTGCTCTCCCTCTCTCGCTAGTCTCTTCTGTAAACCTTGCCACTGCATTAGGTGGCTGGAGGCGGGAGCTAGGAGAAGCCGTCCAGGAGCTGGTATTAAAGGTAATGAGAGTCTGTCTCTTTAATTTAAAACTCCCTAGTAATTTCTTATGAACGGAACCTTCTTTTATGAAGCCAGCACTGGTCGCGTGGCAGAGTCAGGGGTGACGATTGGGTCTTCGGGGCAGTGGCCAGGCACGCCTTTGCATGGACAAGTCCTCGGACCTGGGAAAGGGTGGGGAATAGCTCTGACACAGCTGTGTCTAAGCACCTCTCACCCAGCCAGGGAGGTAACTCAAATCACATTGGAGGATGGCCACCCACACTGCACCACATGATTTTCTGTTCTCTTCTCCCTGGCTTCTCTGGGGAGTAGCCCAGGCCTATGCTGTTCCCTTTACCTAGGATGCTGGTCCTTCAGTGTTTGCCTATCAACCTCTCTTCCCACTTTGATATGTCAAGGTCAGGTATCACACCTCAGTAGGACCCTCCCTGATCCCCACCACCACCACATGGCCAACACCCCTTATAAGTCCCTCAGCACCAAGAGCTGTATTTATGCCCCCCACCATAGTGTCTGGCACGATATCCATCCATACTCAATAAATATATACTGCACGAGCAGGTGTGGCTGGCTTGGACCAGTACCTAGGTACATGCCCTTGCTATCCAGAAACTCAAACTAATAACTGCCAACACCTCCCTTGAATCTCTTGTTTCCATCCAATTGAAAATATTCATTAATACACAGAAAATCCGTCCTTCCTTTCGTATCTATGGATTGAGAGACTGTCTAGGTAATTTGGCAGGTAGATGGAAGTTTCCACTACTTTCTATGTGTACTGAATATGCCTTCGAGATACCAAGATTTGAAAGAGGAAGAGACCCAAGATGTTACACACGAAACTTCAGGTCAGGAACAGGAAGTGACTGGCCAAGTGAGTCTTGGAGCTGAGATTCAAACTCAGATCTTTAGATTCAACCTACTTATCCATTATACTCCAAGATATAGCAAAAGTTTTAATAACCTATCAATACTTATCTCCAGTAACATCCCAAGAAAAGTATATCGTCCACATTTTATAAGTGAGAGAACTGAGCTCAGAAAGTTAAAATTCCTTGTCCCCAGGCCCCCCAAGTAACAATAATCCTCCAGCTAACAAAGTTGGGATGTGTCTTCCTGAATCTGAAGATGGGGCCTCTCCCACCACATCATGATGGGAGCTTGGCCAAGAGCCAATTGCTACTGGGAGATGGTTCTGAGATGGAAAGACAGCCCATGCTAAGGAGAATTCCAAGTTAAGGATGTCATCTACTCCCAGACCTCCATCTTCCACACGCAATTATCACCAACTGTCTGAGTACCTAGACAGCTTCTCAAATGGAACTGTGCATACAAATCACATGGGGATTTTTTTTTTTAATGCAGGTTCTGATTGGACAAGTTTTCGTGGGTCCCAAGATCATGCAGATTCTAAGATACTCAGGTGAAGCAAACAATCCCAGTCAGAGGCCACACCTGGCACAGCACCACTTCTTAAACCAGGACTCTGTGTTCAGCAGCCTCATCCCCAGATTGTCCAGGGAGGGCAGCTTTGAATGAGTAGGGGAAAGGCACAACTCAGCATTGCAGGTTCAACCACATTTTTAATCCCAATGAGTAGCTGTTGATGTCCAAATTTTACAGCAAGGAAACAGACTCAGAGTTTAAGTCAGATTCACATAGTTCTGTCTGAACCCAAAGCTTACACTCTTACCCGTGATAACTTCCTTCTTAATGAATTAGCCTCCATTACATCCAGAGGAAGTCTGATGAAACTTGTGACTGGGAGGGAGTCTTTGAGCAACACTGGTAAGTGATGTGGACATCACAGACCGAACACCAAAGTGCCAAATATCTTCAACTAGTTTCTGATTAACTTGTTAGAGGAATGTATAAAGGATTCATTCCCACCCAGACATGAAGCATAAATGGCCTGAGTGAAAGTCTAGGAATAGTTTGCATACTGAACAATAAAGTAACGGTTAAATTAAAAAGTATATCAGGCAATGAGCATACTGATTCGGCCATGCATGGGTCTACAGATTTCAGAAAGCATATTTTCTAATACATCATGATCTAATTTTGATTAGAGAGAAGATGCATGCATGCCTATGTCTATGCATGGAAAAAAAACTGGAATAAAGTATTTCAAAAATGGTAACAGTAAGTAACATTTTATGGGATTATCCTAATTTATTTTTTCTTTGATTTCGTATTTATACCTATTTGTTATTTTTTTCCCACAAGGTTGTATCATTTGTGTTGTTTTCTAAATAAATGGGAAAATAACCATGCAAAAGAAGCCAGGGAAAAGCTGGAAAAGGACATAAGTTAAATTATAAAGCTATAACTATGGCAATAAATTGGAAATGAGAATACTGGGCTGACTTCAATAGAAGAGAAAGTACACATAATATTTGTATAATTATATATGTATAATCATTATATAATCATACATACATTATGTTTATGTATAAACACATATACATAAGATTTAGATATATGAGTAATATATCTTTTTTTTTCTCTTGGAGTGCAAAGGCTTTCCTAAAAATAATACAGAACCATTGGATGGTTCCCCCCACCCCAAATATTATGAATGCAGTCAACAGACCATTGAATAAATGGGAAAATATTTCTAACATAAATGATAATTGATTTTCTTAGCATACAAAATGTTCTTATAGTCAATAGAAAAATTGGCAAAGAACATGAATAACTCTCCCACCCACCCCCCACCCCCCCCAAAAAAAAGAAAGGAGAAGAATAAATTCTAGCTGCAGAAGCACTGAGGAGGGGGTACTGTTTACCATTTGTCCACCCTGCTCATTAACATTTTTATATAATCATCAATGTAGAAATTCAAATCACAATAGAATGGAAATAGTTCCATTAGTCATATCTAACTACTGAAGGTTTCATCAGTTGTTTAGTGGAAAATGGATAGGAAATTCATACCAGAATCTTATTGCACATAATTCATAATTTATTGAATATAATTAGACTTAAACTAACTGCATGATAAACCATAGAAGGAAGGGGAATGGAATGGCATCCAGAATGGGGAAGTACTGCTAAGGGACTAAAATCCCAACACTTCCTCTAGCTGTGTGTCCTTGGACAACCTTGCCCAACCTTCCTTTTCTGAGCTACAAAGCAGATACCATAAATCCTACGTACATTGTTTTTCTATGGAAAAAAAACCTTGCCTAAGTAAAGCAGTTAGTAACTGTAGCCGAAGCTCAATAAACAATATCTACCATTACCTCCCCAGAATTATTATTGCAGCCTGTGTAATGACAGGAGCAGGGCCAGCCCAATCAGCCTCCTCCACAGAACTGCACGTGGGGCAGGTCCTCGCTGGACCACTGCATCAGAAGTGGGGCACCACAGAACAGCGGCTGTGGGAGTAGAGAACAGCATTGAGGTCCTTCCCAAGCTCAGGGCCCCACACTATTACCGAATCCCAGGTAGGGAAGCTCTCCAGACCTCTCTTTCCTTGCAGAGGGAAAACACTGGCAATGCAAGCAATATGGAGCAAATTATGGGAAATCTTGTAACTCTAAAGCTGTCAGGCTCAGCCCAGCCCTCCAGTTCAAAGACCCAGCAGTAGGGGCAAGCCTAGCTCTAAAATTCACCTCAAAGTGGCTTCATTCCCTTCTTCAGCCCTTCTAATCTAGCAGGGCTTCAGAGACGCTTTTAGTCCTGGAATCTGATGTCTCAGCCAGGACCAAGCAGTACATAGCTTGACACTAAGATTAAGGGGATTGGACATGCTGGAGTATCCTGTAAACTGCTGCTACACCCCAAACACACTAGAAGGTCCTACTTCTTGTGCTTTCACTGACAAATGGACCAGGACTCAACACCCCTAGGCCTGAATAATAGCTACCATTTATGGAGTGCTTTCTGTGTCCCGGTCTTTTGGTAAGCATTTATCTGCACTGTTGCACTGATCCTCACATCGGATCTACAAGATAAGCACTCACGTCAACTTTTTACAAATAGGAAACTGAGCTTTATAGAAATTAAGTAACTTATGACTCATAGTGGACCAGGGACTTGAACCCATCTGTCTGAGGATGATCTTGGTCAATGGACTGCTTCTCAGGAATTATTTTGCAGATGAGTCCCAAGAAATAAAGCACTCCACCCAAGATCACACAGCTAACAGGTACTAGGATTAAAATGTATGTCTCTCCAAGTCCAAAGTCATGCTCTCCCCATGATATGATGCTGTCTTCCCCCATCCCTTAGGACTGGCCTCTGTCTAAGTATCCCTTCCCTGAGCCCAGAACCTGCTGTTCTCCCTGGCCCATTAGTTTGTGGTCTGGATCCATTGTTAACTCTTTCCATTGCTTTTTCCTAAAGGCTGAGTTCCAGAATTTGTCCTTTACTGGTAGGACACTTAGATGGATAGATCTTCTCAAAAGGTGACAGATCCCTACTTGATTCCAGAGAATGCAAAAAGGAGTTGAATGCAAAAAGGAGTTGCCACTTCAGTCACATCTGCCTTTGAGAATGAAAATCAGACTAAAGCATCCTTTCGGTTGCTATGTTGGGGAGCTTCCTGCTCGTAAACTGATTGGAGTAAGGTCAAGAGGTGAGTTACCATTCTGTCTTCCCCCAGGTCCACCCTCCTCTCACTCAGTCAGACTGGAAACCTATAATGCCATGTATTCAAGCCTGACCCATGACAAATGTGTGCTATTATCTTTTATTAGATCAGTTCACTTCCAGTTGTAAGAGCAACATGTTCATTGTGATATTTCTCATTGCTATGACAAACCCATCCCCAACAGCAGGAGCATAAAGGGAGCTGATTTGCAGATAAAGTACTGTAACTGGCATAGGTACAAATTTAAAACCCACCCAAGTTTTCCAGGGATGCTACAGGTCAATTTGCAGATTAGGGCTCCCACTGAAGCTGAGGGGTTTGACAAAGGCAAAGCAGACTACAAAATAGATAATTAAATGCTTCCAATCATTTCCTTGGAAATGCTTTCTGCAGTTTGTTGGAGGAGCGAGTCATCTTCCTTCCTGTGTGAACTGTTCTAAACTCACTTCCGGTGAGTAATGAAAGGGGCATTCAAGTCTGGAGGCAGCCACTGTGTACGTGGTAAAGTTCATGGCACCACAGGTTCCTTTTGAGAAAGCAGTGGTGCTGCCTCTCAGGACCCTTCTCCAGGCCACGAAGCAACTGGAGCATATGTTGATAGCGCCTAGTAGCGCTCTATCCAGTGCACCTATGGTTGTCTGTGACTCTCAACCAGCCTGCATGCAAGCCTGGCTCTGTGCAAGGCTCTGCTGGCTGGAACTGGTGCCCATCCCCAGAAAGGTGTGTGGTGGTGGCAGGCAGCAGTTGTGCATTTGAGAGCTACAGGGACTCACTGTTAGCTCAGGCTGTTGGCTGGAGAAAGGGCAAAAATAAAAATCAGCACAGACTAATTTTTATAATGGATGGGCCAGGTTTTCTTCAGTAGGCTGAAGAGTATACATCCCAGTAGGTCAGGTGGAGAATGTCCACTGTACTTACAGAAGGAAGTTTATTACCTCAACCAAAAATGCCATTTCAAAAGACACAAAGAATAGGGGCTGGGGTTGTGGCTCAGCAGTAGAGCACTCACCTAGCACATGCGAGGCTCTGGGTTCGATCCTCAGCACCACATGAAAATAAATAAAGGTATTGTGTTCAACTACAACTAAAAAATAAATATTTTTTAAAAAGACATAAAGAATAAAAAGAAGCCCTTGCTCTGAATCAACAAATTAAGTGGAACAATGAAAGACTAGGCATATGAGAAACTCCTATCCTACCTCTAACTTAGGCAAAGCACAATCTTCAAATAACCCAGAGGAACAACTTATGAGGGAGACAGGGGAGCTATTTTCATTGCCACCCAATCCATGGAAAGCTGAGCATCAGAGAGGGTAATTGACAAAAATCACACAGTAGTCAGGGACCTATGTCACCAAAGCCAATGCTCTTAGCTCCTTCAAAATGCATTTTGTTCTGGTAAGATTTTATGAAAAGTCACAATGTTCAGTTCTCCATCTTGGAGCCGGCTGCCCTTGTCGGGTATTGAGTGAAAGAAAAGGAGAGAGAGAAAAATGGTTCCAGTTTTGCTGCTTTCTAGTTATGTCTCCTGAGCAAGTCATCAGTAACCTCCCTACCTCAATGTTTAACTTTGGGGTCACTGATGAATGAGTTTGTGAGTGGAGGCTCATTTGTGTTGATTTCCTTAATGATCTTAAAAAGTCTAATTTTCTTATGCCATCATTATTCATTTATTCCTTCACCCTCTGCACATCTACTGATGAACCTCCTCAATGACAGGCATTGGCACAGAAGGGTAAATAGGACAGAGTCCCTGCCATCAAAGCAGTCAGGGTCTGGTGGGGAAAACAGGCCTTCAAAAATGTCACATGGTCCTGAGTAGGGCATAATCCTTGTCCTCCAGGAGCACATTTGAAGAGGTACTGAAATGGCTGTTCAACAGGCACAATAGGTCATGCACCCTAATAGCACCCTGCCCCAGGACCCTGGGAGCACAGAGGAAGGGGTGCTTCAGCACTCAATTCACTGTGGGCCCACAGGCACTTTCTGGAATTGCACCTGAGGTCCTTTGGGCCTTTTTCACTGCATGGAGTTGCTGGGTGCTTTATCATAGAATTTAGAGACAGAGAAGAATTCTGAGATCCTTCTAATTCAATCACTCATCTTATGAGTGGGAACACTGAGGCCCAGAGAGGTGGAGATTATAGGTAGGAAAGGGAAAATGGTCCTTGATCCATATCCCTGGATTCCCGTGTCTTGCTAATTTTCAGCAGTTGTGAGCTACCCAATCTTCCTGATTGTATCCTACCACTTCCATTCATATGCTACTTTCTCACCAGGTGGGTAAAATAATGTAACAGTGAATCTGAATAAATACAACATGTCAGTGGAACACTTAAAATTAAAGGAACATCATTTTTTTTGGACCCATTTCCAGAAATCTCCAGAGTAAGGACCTTATTTATCTAGCTGAGTTGCTAAACTATCTGCTAATATGAAAATCTGCTGCATATGAATCTCTTTCATGAAATGTAGTTCTTATGTTTGAATGTTTCACTAAAAAGTTTATGTTTTGGACTCTTAGATTCCTAATGTGGCAATTTTGGGAGGTGGGGCCTACTGGAAGGTTTTTGGGTCATGGGGGCTCTGCATTCATGAATGGATTATGTCATTTTCTGGAGAGTAGGTTTGTTATTGCAATAGTGAGTTCCTTATAAAAGGAACCATATGATCCCCTCTTGTTCTTTCTCAACCTTTCTTTGCCTTTCCACCATGGGATGATGCAATAAGAAGGTCCTCACCAGATGCTGGCCCCTCCATCTTAAACTTCCCAGCCTTCAAAATCATGATCTAGTAAAATTCCTGTCTATATGTATTACCCAGTTTCTGGTACCCTGTCAGAGCAGCATAAAATAGACCAAGACAGTAGCCTATGGAAAGACCCATAGTCTAGTGTTTACGATGCTCAGATTCTAAGATAGGCATTGCCAATAAGTGACTTTGAGAACTTAGGCAGGTTATTTCCCTCTTGGGTCCTCAGTGTTCCCCCTCAACTCTGTTTTGGTACTAGAGATTGAACCCAGGAGTGCCCAACCACTAAACCACCATCCCCACCCCATCTTATCTTTCCTTTTTGAGTCAGGACTCACTAAGTTGCTCAGGGCCTTGCTAAATCGTTGAATTGTCTTGCTAAATTGGCTTTGAACTTGAGATCCTTCTGCCTCAGCTTCCCAAGCTGTTGGAATTAAAGGCATGCACCATTTCACCCAGTCTCCCAACTCTAAAAAACAAGGTTGAATCCAGCAGAAACCCCATGAGGGCAAGGCTGGCCACTGTTTCCCCAGGGCCTGGAGCCTTGCACACACATAAAGGGGAACTCAATGCTTGTTCAACATGTAAAATCTTCAAAGTCAGAGAACAGGAGCTCATGAGATCATTTCCAAAATCTAAAATTTATCTCTGTTCATGTTTTTCCCTCGCTTCTATTAGAGTGATGAACACCTCCTCACCTTGCCTGCTTCTTAGCTACCAGCATGCAAGACTTGACTGTTCCAAAGCTGTCCTCAAGTTGTGTGGCCTGCCAGTGGTGCCTTAGTCTGTGTAGGGCTACTATTATCATTGTGGTATCACTCCCCATCTCCTGTCACCTCCAGTGCCTCTTGCTCAGGACCACCTGCTCAGCTCCTCTTATTCAATTGTTGCTGAAAACACACCTAATCCATCTCCCTTCACCAAGCTTGCTTGTGTCATTGTGCAGGTCAGTGAAGAGTGCTGACACTTGAGTTGAGTTCATCTTAACAGGAGCACAAGTCCACAGTGAGGAGGAGCCGATATTCTGCAATACCTGCAAATTCCAAATCTGAAACCTGTAAACATTTCCTCAAATCTTTTATGGGTCATTGCATTATGCAATGGATTAAGCAAAGATTGTCAAAAACAGAATAATCACTACCATTGATTAGTCACCTGTGGGCCAAGCAATCTCTCACTCTTTTTCCTGCTTCATCTTCCCAGCTATCCTATGAGCACCCACTTTACAGACGAGGGAACTGAGGCTCCAAAGAGTCAATGTGCTTCTCAAGATCACATAACTAGCAAATACTGCAAGTGAAACCAGATCATTGATCTTATTCCAACATCCAAGATTTTAAAACTTAGAGAAGTCTGGAAAGTCTTCTAAAAGACCTACTAATCATAACCTCATGAAAAAGGTTAGGAATGGCAGTTACAGGTCTTCCAGTTCTTTCTGCACCCACTTTATCTATACTCTTAAAAGACTGAAATTACTTGTTTCTGTTACTCCAATACATAGAGCTGACATGGGCAGTTGGGCTGTGAGGAGATGCTTAGGCAATTATCAGGTCAAAGAGAGTTCAGTTGGGATGAACCTTTCAACCATCCCAATTCAGTCCAGCCCTAATATTTTATAGATGGTAAACTGAAACCCAGTGAGGTTAAGATCACTCAAGGTCATCTATTTTAACCAATGAATAAAAGAGTCAGCCTTGTCTCATGCCAAATCCTATGTGCTTAATATGGGAAAAAAAAAAAACCAAAACCAAAACACCTAAACATAAGTTGCTGACTGTAAATGGGAAAATGTTCTCAAAATGCTCACCCTGATGCATGGCAGGCCTTGTAAATGGTTGATGCTATTGACACTGATCTTCCTGGAATCTCAGTCTCTTTGTCTATAAGTAGGGCTAGCAATGGCCCTTCAGCATATAAATGTTAAGAAAATCAAATGAGCTCTTGGATACGGTGGAGTTTTGTAGTTTTGCCTCACAAACACTACCCATAATGTTGTGGTGCTGTCAGGTGTGGCATTTCCGATATTCCTAAATGATTTTCCAGGTGGACACGGGAGAGTAAGGACCATGCAATAAGGAATTGGAAAGGCACAGAGGGGCTGGCTCTGGCTGCATGAGACTTGATCAGAAGGCAGGTGCCACCAGGTAAGAGGCTCAGAAATTGCCAAGGAACTGCATGCCTGTTTTTCCTGAGCCCAGACTGGGGGTTTTACACAATATGCCACAAACCTGGCTTGCACGACAGAAAACAAGGCCCAAGAGGAACCAGGGAAATTCCCTTCCTGGTTCAGCAGAGTCTCCCTGGGGGATTCTAACCTCTGCCAATTTTTCCTTTCCAGGATGGAATTGACCTGGTCCTTTTTCCTTATTTTGTCCAGCTCCTACTACTCAACCTAATTTTAAAGTCTGCATTAAAGGAGGATTGGGTGGGAGGTGAGAAAATAGAATCAGAATGAGTAGGTCAACCCTGCCAAGGAGTTTGGCCATGCGAGGATGGATAGAGAAAAAGGGAAACCTAGACATGAAATGGATTTTGTTTTGTTTTGTTTGTTTGTTTAGAAATAATGTTTGTTGTAAGGTAAAAGAGATGGGAATCTATTTACATGTTTTTATGGAGAGGTAAGTGGAGAGGAAGAGCTGAAGGGAGAAAGAGGAGCTGACTCATTGCATGAGGGGAAGGCAGGAGGGGAAGGCCCAGAGCTCAGGGGGAGCCATGGGCCCAGCCCATAATGAGGGACCCCTTCTATTGTGGTTGCAAGGGAAGGAGGTAAACAAGGAGCAGAAGTAACAGCAATATGTTCACATTATCTCAGGCAGGGAGGGTCCCTGAGGTCACAGAAATCTTTTTACCCCTCTTTGCATAGTTGTGGCCTTGTGCCAATGCTGTGCCTGTGCCCTCCACACAGATTGACATCCTCAGTACAATCCTGCAAGGTATGCGTTTCTAATCCCATTTTATGGATATACAAAGCAAATCCAGAAGGCATATGAAATTACCCTGGTTACACAACTAGTCTTCTAATAAAAATAATGCTGCCATGAATACAGCCCTAACTATGTGTCAGACTCTATTCTAAGTATTTATATTCATTAGCCTATTTAACCCTATGAGGCAGGGGATATTGCTACCCTGATTTTACATATGAAGAAACTAAGAAATTGGGAGATTAGGTTATTTGTCCAAGATCAACAACTTCAAAACAGGGGCAGTAGCTTGAACTCTTGTCTCCCAGGTTGGTATTTTTAGCTGCCATATTGTATCGGCACTTATGGGATACAAAGTGATAGAGATTAAATTCAAACCCTTGTTTTTCTCACTCCACTGGATCACTGCATCAACGGATGGGACTAGATAAAGGTAAATCAGCCTTTCCTGTTGAATACTCTGTACCAAGATCTAATTAGGGTGTCTGAGGACAAGTAGAAAGCTGGTACTCCCTCAACAGACTTCCTCCTGTGTTTCATTAGCAACACTGGGAAACAGGGTACTCTCAATTCCTGAACAGCTGAGATGCCTCTGTGTTTGAGAATTTGCAAGGGTTAAGAATGGTTTAACTTGATTAATCAACTGTGCCTGCCACATCCATTTGGGGCAACAGGAGCTTCACCCTTAATGGAGCTTCACCCTTAATGGAATTCCGCCTCCATTCATTCATTCAGTAAATCATTCCTGACCACCAGTTCTGCTTGCACTGTGCCAGCACTGGACAAGGGAAACAAAACCACTCACTTATTATTCTTTACAACCTGATGCTTAAATAGACAAGTAAGCAAACAAGTCCACTGTGTTGTGTGGCCACTTCTTATAGTGGTATATCCAAAGGGTGATGGAAAAAGAGAGGTTCACAAGGACTATGGCAGGCGGGGGGGGGGGGGTTGAAGAAGAACCATTGCTTTTAAGAAAAGAAGTTTTCCAGATGGATAAAGGAAGTGAGGAGGGCATGTAACTCGGGCAGAGGGACCAACATGTGTATTCAGCCACGGAAAGGGATGAGATCCTTTCATCTTCAAAGACATCAATGAACCTGGAGGACATGATGTTAAGTGAAATAAGCCGGGCACAGATAGACAAATCCATGTGATGTCACTCCTATGGAATCTAAAAACATTGACCTCATGGAAGTAGAGGATACAATCACGGCTCATAGAACCAGAGGGATGGGGAAAGGGCAGCCAATGGGTGGTAGATCATTAAATAGAAGGATTAAGTTCTGTTGTGCTGCTTACTACACAGTAGAATAATTATAGTTATCAAAACTGTATATTTTGAAATAGCTAGAAGAGAGGATTTTGAATGTTCTTACTACCAAAAAGTATGATAGATATTAAAAGTCATGGGTATATGATAATGACCCTAGTTTGATCATTATACAATGATCAAATATTATATTTACCTATAAATATGTATAATTACATACCAAATGCATAAAAGACAAAAAAAAGAAAGAAAAGTAACTGAAGGCTCAGAAGAACTAACATGTCCTCATCCACAGCTGATAAGAAGCAGAGCCAGGGTTTGAACCAGGCTGGCCTGATGCCAGTGCCCATGCTCTTTCTACTACTCTCTAATGACTGCCTTGAGCTCTGCTTCTGAAGCTATCGAACCCTATTATATAACCCCCCCAAAAATCTTTTTTCTATGGTGACAAGGGCAATGTCATTCCAGGAACTAAGATTTGTTCCCTTTATAAATGAGGGCTGGGTGTATTTTCCCCCCTGTTCATTATAAAGGCTCGCTTCCTACCCAAATGAATAATGAGGTAGTAGCTGTCTGCATTCAGCCATAGGAAAATGCATAATTGTATTTCTTCCATGATGGAAGAACCAGCTGTGGCACTAATAAAAATGACTGCTTTTCAATTCTTTCAACAGAGTAAATAAAACTCCCTTGTGATTAACAGCAAATTGGTTTCCTACAGAGTTGTCAAATCTGAAAGGGTGGGATGGTGGGGAGGCTAGGGAGAAGATTGGAATGAGAGCCGGATTAGTAGTGATTCTCCTCTGGCAGTACTCTCTCTCTCTCCAAGGATGTGGTCCAAAGGTGCTTTGGGTGGGAAACATATTTCAGGGAATTATCACGTCTGCCAAAATAACACTCTAGTACCCTGGCATGGGGGCAGTAAAGGGGGCTCAGTTGCTAAGACTTTCAGATTGGAGGCATCAACTTTTTCCCCCATTCATTTAAACTACATATATTTTGATAAGACTTACTAGTGATTTGTTCATTAAATATTTATTACTTATCAACTGTATTCCAGGCCCAAGGTGTGGTTTGGGTGTTAAATGGTGGAAAAGAGCCAGTGTTTACCTTCAAGGTGTGCATAGTCTAGTGAAGACACATAAAATTGTCTTTTATGATTCTTGTGATAAGATCTATGTCCTGGAATTAAAATTAGTAAATATTTATAGCTTTTTTGTTTTTCATTGTTTTGGTAAATAGGATAGAAAAGCCATTTTGCCCCCAGCTTTTGGTTAAAGTTATAAGCCAAGGCCCATGAAAGATCAACCAGAAATGAGGATAATAGAGCTTTGAAATGTTAATAGTGAAATAGAAAATGTAATTCTATTTTTATTGGAAAATTTGAAGGATCAGAGTCCTGATAAGAAAGACACCCAAATTAGGGTAAATCACAGGCAGTTTATTTACAAAGGGAGGTATATAAGGATGTGGGTGGAATTTGGAGACTCAAGGGCTATGAGGGAACCCAGGGCCAGCTACAGGGGTGCTATTACCTGTGTTCAAAAGAATAAGAGGGCTTGGCTGCAGGAACCTGGGAAGGGACACTGTGTCAAGAAGTTCACTGTGACAGGTTTAATGACTGACAGTCTGACCTGGAAAACCAATAGAAGGAAGGTTCCAAGGAAATAATAGCTGTTCTTCTGTCTTTCTTCCTTATCAAGATTCTTCTCATCTTAGGAGTCAGGGAAGGCCTCCTGTAGGAAGTGATCTGTGTTGGAGTTTGACAGATATATAGGAATTAGGCAAGGAAGGGAATGAGAAAATTTCCAAGGAAAAAATACACAGCAAAAGCATGAAGGGGACTAGAAACGGATCCTAAGAGACTTCTCATGTTATGGATAAAAGCTTGGGTTTGTGAGCAGAGCTTTGGAAGCCCTTGAGTGGTTTTAAGCCAGGGAATAGCATAATCATATGTGCATTTTTACAAGTCCCCTTGGGCTGTAGCCTAGAGGATCTACTGGAGAGGGGTGAACATTGGAGAAGAAGAAAAAGGAAGACGCAGTACAAAGCAGACAAAGGACAAGTGTTACAACAAGTACCGGAGGCTGGGAGATGGAGAAAAGGGGACGTTTTGGAATTAACTGGATGATTGGATGGGAGAGGGATCTTTCGAAGAGGGAGGCGTCTAGGCTGATTTTCAGGATCCTGGCTGGGGTAACAGTACATAGCACTATTTTCCAGAGTTAGAAATAAAAGAATAGTTTTGAGAGTTTATTTAATTTACTTATGTATTTATTTATTCATCCATTCATTCATTCATTTATTTTGAGGGGGTTGACAGGGAAGAGACTGGCTTTGCTCTAAGGCATTCTGAGTTCTACATGCCTGCAGGAAATCCAGGTGGAGCTATCTCATGAGACTCTCTTCTGACTCGATTTTTCACATTCAGGAAAGAGAGAGCTGGGCTAAGAGAGGCCAAGGAGCAGAGGGGATGAACCACAGTGTCGCAGGAGGAGAACCAGGAAGAAGGTGCAGAATGGATGGAGCCTATGCTAGGTGGCCTCCATACCCTTTCTGCAGGATGAAAGCTAGGGTGCCTCCTTCCTGCGCCCTCAGAGCACTGAGTGAGGAGATGGGTGTTATAATGAGCACATACTTCTACACACCAGACTCCAATAAACAATGGCAAATGCAGAGGAAAAGGTACCAACGCTAAGAAACTTGACTTTATACTGAGTTCAGAGAACAATCAGAAGCTGCCTTATGCTGAATGATCAATTCAGCACTGCCTCTGAACTTCTTTATTTCCTTACAAATCTGTCTTGCTTACTACAGGGACTGTAAAGGGCCTTACTTATTCTCATTTCACATTCCCCTAAGTCCTTATAGCACACTACAGGTATTCACTAAATATATAAATATGGCTGATTGATTGTCTGGTGGCAAAACAGTATTTTTTGAGAAGGATTCCAAACTGGATATGAGATCCCAATTGCTCCAGCACTTCCTTATAACTGAAAAGCATTCACTGGCCCTGGGTCCTGTCCTCTCCCACTGGAGAAATGTGATTAATGCCCTTTGCCTGTTTGAGAGTAGTGGTCCCAAGATTAATGAAGTCAGAATCCCTTGGAGACATTCGAGGAAGAAATGGGCCGTATTGTTGTCCTGTTTTAATTAATTTGAAAATCATCCTATATTGTTCAAATGGCAACTGACTCATCAAAAGTGGGTGTTTGGAAGTGATAAATGGAGAGGCTGAGGATTTTCTCATTAATTAATTTGGCTGTGAAAATAAGCACTGGCCCACATTCCCAGTGAAATAAAAACAGACCCAAAGGTAACCGCAAAGCTGGGGCTAGTATGGAATGGCATAAATTCTGCCCTGGGCATAGACTCACACTTCTGGCAGTTAAGCAGTAACTTTATGTATTGAATATGCAATATATTATTTTTCTGTATTTTTCCAAATTTTTTATAATGAGCACATACAATTTTACCATAAAAACTTAATTTTAAAAACATTAAAATAAAAATAGTCTTCATAAATATGTATCATAAAATAAATATAACATTTATAACAAATATAATAATAGAGATAAAAGTAAGTATATGTGTGTTTTTCTCTTTTTTTCTGTTTTGAGACTATTTTACTAATATCTCATAATGTTATTTTTTTTCCTTTGTTCTGTTACCTAATAAATCAGGGGTCTTTGGCTGCAAGCAACAGAGATTGCATCTGGCTAATACATGCCAGAAAGGAATTTGTTGGGGAAATATGGGGAATTCACTAATTCAGAAGGAAAGCAGGGAGAAAGATTTAGAAAGACAGGAAGAGGAAGCAAGTGTTCCTGGGATCCTGCAGGAGCTGTGTATAGGCTCCTCCAGGCACCCTGTGACAACCAGTGAGCCCAAGCTACCCACCCTGATCCCCATGCCATTAAGGAGGGAGATGTGGTCAGTCTAGTGGAGGACATGTTTCTGTCCATGGCTAGGGCAGACTTAGAGCACCTTGCTAATTGTCCTAGCCAAATCATACCCAAAGGATCTTGGTTATTTGCTCTGTGGATGTTAACCTGAGTCCCAAAGAAAATGTAATATCAACAAATAAAAAGAAACAAATATCCCCACATTAGGGAATAATTTTTCCCCTGTAAATTTTTTATATATACCAACAATAAAGTTTCAAACTGACCACTGGACCCATTGAAGAGCTGTTCTGATTATTAGAAAATCCTTCCCTAAGTATTGATTCCATTTGTGTGTGTCTGTCTGAAAGAGGGGCCAGAATGGCAGTGGACTTGGAAGCTGTTGTTTGGGGATCAGTTAAGAATCCCCAGGGAAGGAACAGCTTGGTCATGAAAAGTAGATTCAGGGGTGAAATGAATTGTCATCACCAGGCTTCCAAAGGGCTTCCTGCCATGTAGCAAAGTCTGGAGAGCTGTTCTCTCTTTTCCTGGAAGCTACAATTAGAACCAATGGGTAAGTTCAAGGAAGGCAAATGTCATCTCAACATAGCAATCAGAGCTGTCCCACTCTGAAAAGTTGGAAGCCCCATCTCAGGGTAGGTTGGGTCAGGCATGTGATTTCTGTGAACCCAGTGAGGCTGTGGGCCTCTGAGCCTTCACTGTTCACAGGCCTACCATGTGCTAAAGCTATGCCTTTCACAGCTACTCAGTCACACGCTGTCTCAGTCTCCACCTCTTCTTTTCACTTGGTTTGGTTGCACACTGTGTTTGGGGAAGGATTCCCCATCCCCACTCACTGCAAGAGGATGTTGGAGGCCCTTGACTGAGTTTGGTGAGCAAGAGAGGAAGAAGAAGCACAAGCAAGAATTCTCAAAAGTCCCAGCTTTGTCATTTAGATATGATGGGATCTTAGCTCAATCCGTTTGGGTTTTGGGATCCTCATTTTATTTCTATGTAAAAAGTGAATGATGCTAACAACAATTACATCCTCACAGAGTCAATAAAAGAATTGAGTCCTAATGATGTGCTAACTTATTTACATGGCACTTCTTCATCTTTCCAACAATCCCAAGGTGGCAATATTCTATTAATCCTAACTCACAGACAAGAGTTGAGATTGAGAGGTTGAGAGAGCTTAAAAGTACTTACCAAAATGTTGGAGCTGAAATTAAGATCAATAGAGCCTAACTTTATAAGCTGATTACTTTATAATGCCAGCCTTGCATGAGCCAGCATCCTGCTGGACTTCGTGGGGGGTCTGGCACATGATAGGAACTCAGTCAATGCTAATTCTCTTCTCCTCAGCATCCTTGTGACTTAACCTTCTAAAATCTCTAGTACCAATCCTGGTCTTAGAATCTTCAGTCCCTGTGCCACAGTCATCCTCAGGCTGGTCACGATATGGTGGCAGTAGATCCAAGTGCCAAATCAAGATGCCACATGGCGCCTTCTGGTTCCCTTGAGAGCAAAAACATTCTTCCTGGAAGCCCCCTCACACCTTATTTAACACAGTTGGAACACAGTCTCATTCCTAAGGCAACCATAGCAGAAGGGGATTGGCTGAATAAACTTCGGAGCCACAAAACCTCCTCTTGTCTTTTGCTTGGAGGGAAAGAGTAGGTACTGGATGCCGGTAGGTGACCAACTGTCTCTCACACCCCTACTTTCCTATTATGAGAATTCATATTTTCCTAATGTGAGGCTCAGAAGGACTTAATTAACATGTCCAAACTCCAAGGCCAGGGGTAAGACTCCAGGAAAGGAATATACAGTAAAAGTGGTTCTCAGGCAAGGGAGAGGCTGGGACCAGGGTGGAACAAGGGGATTTGGAACAGTGGTTCTCACCTGCACCTTGGAGTCAGGCAAGTCACTGATGGTTAGATTCACCTCTGAACATTCTCCTTTACTGGGCCTGGGGTCAACCTGGAAATCAATATTTTAAAAGTTCTCCAGGACATTTTAATGTGCAGCCAACATCAGAACCTCTGGTTTAGGAGGATGGCTGTTAAAATGTAGGCGGGTTGGAGCCAAAGGAATAGAGTCTTGAGAGGAAAACAAGGAGTCTGCCTTCTCCTTATTCTCCCTAATAATCACTATCCTTTGCTGAGGGCTCCTCATGTTCTGGACACAGCTGAGCCCCTGACCCTCACACTTGACATCTAGTCAGGCAGTCAATAAGTGAATGAATCACAGATGTTTCACTCAAGATCATTGTCCTACCACCTCCACAAAGCAACAGTGTTCCATTGCACAGATGAGGAAACCAAGGTCCCTACTCTGTGCTTTCCAAGTCCTGTCCATCAGTTGAACAAATAGGACTCCAAGAAGCAGAACTGGGCCTGACAGTAGCCACAAAAAGGGCCCTAGAAAAATTGGTGCCCTCTCCCACCCTCTCTCCCCTCCTCCTCTTTCTGCCCTCCAGATCCTCCTCTTGAGTCTTACTTTTTTCTGGGACCTCCCCACAGCCATTCTCGCCTGCCTGGGAATTCCAGCCTCCTGGGAGGGAGAAGGGAAGAACCGAAGCTTTCTGATGAAGGCAAGAGCAGGAGTCAGGATCAGTATTCATTTCTGAGAAAACTCAGGGGTGATCTCTACACCTCACCCACGGTTGAACCTAGAGCATCCGTTTCTGTCCTCCAGTTTCTTCGTCTGTAACACGAAGAGGCTGGACCAGAATCCACGGGCCACATGTTCAAGTGCTCCTAGGTCAAGGTAAATGAACAGAAATGGGCAGGCTAGACAAGGACAGGGGACCTCACTGGCATGTGCCCTGTCCGCAAGAGTAGCAATTTATTGAATTCCAGCAATTATCACCATGAAGGCAATGGGCTCAGCCAGTAGGTGACCAGCTGTCTCTCACACACTCTCAGCATCGTGACAGCTTCTGATTTGTTCTTGAAGAAATGCAAATACATCTGTATTTTATGGGCAATCTCCTGATTCATCTGTTAATATGATGATAAAAATAGTAATAAACTTGAGCAGAGACAAGAATTTGGCCTGGATTCTGCTTCTTTGAGACCTGTGGGCTAAATAGTGAAGGCCCTAACCCTTATATTCTGTGATGACTAAATGAGGGAAATACCAGTTCTAATATGGCAGAACACACAAATCAGTATTTAGGCGCTAAAAATTCTTTTCAGAAAGTAAACCCAATAAAATTACCCTTGTTATTAATTCCTAGTACTTTAGTACATACGTATATCTGGTGTTCCTGGGAAAATTTACCCCTTTCCAAAATCTGGTGATCCCATTTTGAAGGCTAATAACTGTCTGCTTTGTAGAGAAACAGTGCCCTCTGCTGGAAGAGCATGGCATCGTCCGATGCCCTTGGCATGAGATACTTTAATACTTGGAAGGCATGGCTTTGTTTGTTTTCACTTGAAATAGATTTAATGAAGAATAATAAATAAAATGTAAAATGCATATTTGTAGATAGTGTGATGTATGTTGGGCAGAAATTGAGCTTTCATGTATCCATTTGGGACTAATTATTCTTAATCTACAAAAAAGAAGTCCAGGATTAGAGAAAGGAAGAAAACATTTGTTATATCGACTGACGGCAATCTGGAAGAGGCAGTAAGGGAGAGGAAATTGGAGTCTAGGTCTCTAGACGGTGTTCTGGAAAATCTGATCCTTTATAATAATACACTGCAAGTACATAGGTTTTAATAGTTACTCTTAAATGCACTGCTTTAATAAATCCTTTCAATAACCCTCCAAGACAAGTATTGTTATCATCTCCATTTGATAGACAAGGAGAGTGAAATCCAGAAAGTCTGAGTGATCAAACCAAGATTCCTTAGCAGTTAAATGAAAGAGACAAACGGAGGCAAGTTTCTTGGCTCCTCTGATCCTTAATTTTCCTATTTTTAAAATATGGATAAAAACAGTATCTATATTCACAAAAAGGATTGGACAAGGACACCTGGGGGGGTGGTACTTAGCACAATTCTTGATACCCAGGATAGCTACTATCTTTGTAATGAGGATAGCCCAAGGCTTTTGATTTCTCATCCTGTGTCTTTCCCACTACATTGGGCAGCATCTTTAGTGGCCAGAAGAGAGAACACAGTACTTCTGGATTTGGTTACAGTGGTCTTAAGCCTTAAAATTATAGTTAAAATTTTTTAAGCAATATTGACTTTATCAGTAACTATTAAGATCTTGAGTTTCATCATAAAAATAGGTCATTCTAATAAGGTATGATTCTTATGAATTGTGTACCTTCTACACCATACAAGGACGTATGGATCCCTAAGCTCTACATTTTAATAGGAACATTGACATGATAGACCTTGTCCAAAAGAAAGTGATGAAAGGTTGAAGAACCAGATAAAAGAGGGAGCATTGAAGGAACTGGGGCTGCTTGACCTGGCGAAGAGAGGACTCACTGTTCCATTCACTCTCACTTTCTCATTCATTCTACACTTGTGGTGTGCCTACTATGCATGTGGCTCTTGTCGTGTGCTGAAGATATGACAAAGCAGATAGAATTTCTGGTCTCGTGAAACCTAATATAGAGAGAGTTAAAGACTAATACGGATCTCGTGGAGAATTAGCCTTGTTCTGCACAAACTCAGACCATCCAACAGGGTCAGGCTCATCCAAATTTACTCTGGCTGGAGGGGGCTGGTGCCAATGTGTGAACCATGTATTGCAAGGAGTATCCATGGGGAGTCCAGAAGGCCACTGGGAAGTTTCCAAAGAGGATCAAGGCTGAATGGGTTGGGTGGGATTTGGTCTTCTTAGTTTCCTTTGGGTCTAGTTATTGTGGCTGTATCACCTTTGCCCGTCTGATCTGGGGAGGGCTTCTAGTACTGCCACTTACCCTGTCTCTGGGGAGGGAAAGAACAACAAGGATCAAGTCCCCAGGCCCATGACTTCCTTTCTTGAGCCTCTGTATTTTTGGAGAGTTAGACACTATGGCCCTTTCTCTTTTTTTTGGCGGGGGGTGGGGGTCACAGAGAATTCCTCTGAACAATATACTTTAACTACGCAATATAAAGAGATTGTCAGCAAATTCTTCAAACTGGACATGAAGTTTCCAAAAGTTCATTATTAAAAATTCATCTTTATTATAGATAACTGAGAAGCATAAAATAAATAATAGGAGCAAAGGGGAAAATCACCCAAAGTGGACAACCACTACTAATAGCATTTACCTCCTTTTTTCCCTCTTGTTTAGAATTTTATTTTAAAATACATATGATCACACCAAACCCTGCTATTTCACATAGGGTTATTTATAAGAGGAAAAAAAAAACTTTCTTTGAAATTATTACAAGATTTTCATTATAATATTCAGATTATATAATTATAGTATGGTTGGTAATACATAATATATTAAGTGAAGACCCCATAGTTTATCCATTCTCCTATCATATTGGCCACTTACAATTTTTGGATATTGTAGAGACTTCCCAGATCAAAAATGCTCTATCACTCTCTGAAATGTGAGCAAATGTTAGTACATAAAGGTGTTCATTGTGGCTATTCATTCCCTATCAACCCTCTACCCCAGCGTGCACACGTACACACACACACACACACACACCATAGCTACCTGCTTGCTCTTTGTTGTAAAGCCCAAGTCTCTTGACATGACCATTGGAGGTTGCCCTTTCTTTAATACCCACAGTCTCCATTACCATAAGACACTTACACATTTTTAAGGTCAAGCTCAAATGTCATCTGCTTAGTGAGGCCTCCCTCTCATCCCCCAAGACCTCTTGTCCCTGTCCCACAACACATCTTATTGCTGAGTTGACAATGAAATGTTTGGTTAGTTGGTTGGAAAGTTAATCATCATACTGCTGGCCAATTTCTATAAAGGAAATTGCCCAGCATCTCAGCTGGAAATCTTTGGTTGTAGATATGAAGAAAGGTCTTTGTGTGTGTGTGTGCACATGTATGTGCACGCATATCCACATTCGATGTGCATACATATGCATGCGTGCATGCACACACACACACACACACACACAGTCTGCAAAAACATTCCTCGGTCCTGTCTTTTCTGGGTTGATTGAGTTTGTTCTTATAGGATTCTGGCACTGTGGAGCAATCAAAGGAACCTCCTGCTTCTTCCAACACATACTGAATAAAAACCGTGTGTCAGGCATGAAGCTGACTTCTGGAAGTACAAAACAAGATGTGGTCCCTGCTCTTAAGAAACTAGAGTTGCTGGTAGTGGTGGTGTGCACCTGTAATCCCAGCAGCTTGGGAGACTGAGGCAGGAGGATGGCAAGTTCAAAGCCAGCCTCAGCCTAAGTGAGGTGCTAAGCAACTCAGTGAGACCCTGTCTCTAAATACAATATAAAATAGGGCTGGTGATGTGGCTCAGTGGTCCAGTACACTTGAGTTCAAGCCCCAGTACCCAACCCCCAAAAAAGAAACCTAGAATCTAATGAAGAAAGCAAGCACATGGATGTTAAAGTGCACAGAATCTTCACAGTTGCTAAGGTAGAAATCCATATAGGCCATGAGTTTGAAGGAATAGGGGAGGATATGAACCAAATCCTGTGCACTGTAGGGAAAGAGATTGAGTGGGAGTGTAAGGGCAGATAAAAAAGGGATGGAGGAAGATTTAAAGATCAGTAGATGCTCCCTCGGCAGGCCAGCCTAGAGCATCAGCCATGTTTCTCTGCACCTCCTGCAATTCCCCACTTCCTGAGCACTGGCCATTTCCCCTGACCTTTGTTCTGCCAGCTTTGCAAGAGCTTCAACTTTCTTACATAAAATTCATTACTATTTGAGCCTCTATTTTCTGTTTGTGGCTAAAACTCGAAGGTTACAGTAGCTGTTTTCTGAGTGGTATGGATGGTTGGTGTGTTAGTCAGCTTTTCATCGCTAGGACCAAAATATCTTTAAAAAAAACACACACACACAAGAACTTAGAGAAGAAAAGATTTATTTTGGCTCACAGTTTCAAAAGTTCCAATCCATGGTTGGCTAGCTCCATTTCCCTGGACCTGAGATGAGGCAGAACATCATGGTGGAAGGGTGTGGCAGAGGAAAGATGCTCAGCCCTTAGCAGAGCTGGGAAGAAGACAGAAAGAAAAAGAGTAGGGGGGAAACCAGGGATTAAAAAAAAACCCTTCCAAGGCCCACCCCAGTGACCCTCTTCCTCTAAAAACATCCCACCTCCCAGTAGTCCATTTATCCATCAATGGATTAATCTACAGATGAAGTCAGAGCCTTCATGATCCAATCACTTCCCCAAATCCTCCACCTCTGAGCACACAAGACTTTAGGGGAGCATCCCAGTTCCAAACCATAACAGTTTTCAAGTGGAGTTCCAAAGGAATGATCCAAGGGAGGCCTGTGTCAAGTCAGGCATGAATAGATCCTGGAGAAACTGGGATGTGAACCAAGGACTTGGAAGTTATCCACAGCCCAGGACATTATCATCTTTTTCCAATGAAGCATCCCTAATGGTAGAAAAGAATAACCTTGTACTCCCAAGTGTTCTGACATCAGTTGCTATAATTTAGAAAAAACTCTCTGAAATCTGTCAACTCATTCACCTTTGAAAATTTTGATTATAAGATATTAATTTTAATTAAAAAGTAAGGGCTTTCATGGCTAGCCCACAAGTTAATTTAGCATTCTAAAGCAACACTGTCTTTATTCTATGGCTTTGAGTACTGTCTGGAACTCAGGTCACATTACTATAGTTTGATAAGCTCAGTCTAAGGCAATATGGAAACCCTTGATGGTTTTGAGGAACAATGCAGAATAGAAAAATTGCTTTCTTGATAATCTCTGTGCTGCTGTGCGGAAGCAAGAAGACCTGTTAGAAGGCAATTATAATAATCCAAGTGAAAAACTGTGAGACATTGAAGGAAGATCCTGTCAGCAAGTATAAAAAGAAAGGAGCCAAGACAGGTGGTTAAGAGAGCTTGGGCAGCTCACTTTTACCTCCGAAATTCAACAAGACAAACAGGCAAAAGCCAATAATATTTTTCTCTGCTTATCTTTACCTGTGCCTGTTCTTAATCTATTACTATTAACCATAGTTTATTCCACTAAGGAGACTCTTGCTACTAGTTTTGCCAATAAGACAAAATTCTGTAAACTTGTTAATTTAAAAGGAGAAGAGGAAATTCTAAATATGAAGAGCAGTGATCTTTGGCAAAAGTTTTTAGTAAATTCCAATTCTAATTTGATAACATGTCATTTGAATATAGAGGCACTTGATAAAATCTATTGAATTAGCAAATGAACAAATAATGGCGAGCTACACATTTCAATGGATTCAAATGCTTCTTCCTTACATCATCTGTACAGTGTTACCTTATGTTAGCACTTCAACCCACAATTCTGAGCCTTGAACCTCTTGTTACAGTATCCTTTGCCTCTTAACTCATCTAGGAAAGGTCTACTTCCTTGGCACAAATCAACAAACTTTCACATTGTCAGAGAAGAGTGTAATGATGTAAGATGAACACAGACATTTAAAGTCATATAGACATGAGTTCAAACCTAGGTTCTTACCTACAGTGGGAATCTATCCCAAGAGTTCTTTTGCTTAAACTTTTGTTTTATTAGATGATGAATAAAACAAAATTAAAAAAAACTATTTCACCAAATTTAGTCATCATTTTCCTTAGTTGTGAACCATATTTCTGTACACAGGCCAACCTGGTAACAGCACCAAGACTCATATTTAGCTTTCTGAAAGTCACAAATTGCTGCCCACATAGAAATGTGACCATGACTTGGATAACAACCTATCTGATGGCACAGAATCTCAGATATATACCATATGCAGAACTTTCTCTCTGCTCAATTTCTGCATTTGGGCTGGGTCAAACATGTTCACTAAACTTGTGCATTGCTGTACTGGAGGGGCCCAGATTTGGAGTTGACTAAGCCTGGATAATAAGTCTTGAAAGCTCTCATTACCCATACCTTGTTATTCAGAGTTCAGAGAGGCATTCATGGAAGGATTACTAGGAAACAGTTGGAAGGGTGTGGCCCTCATCTTTTGCCAAATCTCCCTCTCTATGTTGTTCCTGAATATTCTGGTCAATCCAGCAGGCTCGTGATGTGTTTTTCCCATTTATAACACCTTGGCCTTGGAATTCACAAATGTGTTCAGCTGTTACCTTCACTCTCAAACTTATTTTCCAGAATAAACACGTACTTGGATTGTACCTTTGTCTTTGCACATCTAGAGACCTAAACAAATAAAATGTACTTAAAGGGAATAGAATTATAGGCAGCTTGAAATAAACATGAAGGTGATACTAAACCCTGTTTACATTCAACTGAGCTTCCATATTGAAAAATCAGCATGAATAAGACCATCCCTTACTAAAAAATAACTTTTGAGACACAAAAGTTAGATTTCAGTCCTGAGGCAAGTTTCCTAAACTCTCTGTTTTTGTTTTCTCATGTAACTTGATAATAAAACACACTGTGAGAACTCCATACAGTATATTCATATGTAACACAAATAATATATCCTGTACCTGGCACACAGTAGATGTTCAGTAAATAGTGTCTATAATTATACCTCAAAAACTCTACCTCTCACAGCGTGCATGTTCTTTCTTGGTGCTATGCACATAAAATGTCTTCAGTTATTCATTGGGCAAAATAATACCAAATTCATAGAATCTTTAGGACTAAATTAGATAACATTATTTTTTTTAGAATGGTGCTGAGCATTAAGAGTTCTAAAAATGAAAAGTGTTATCACATTTCATCACATTCTTTATGTGCACCATCCTAAAATCTAACATGCTTCCATTAGAATTCTAATTACTTTGAATATGTGCATTATGTGTCTCTCATGAGTTTTGGGGTAGATGGGGGAATAACATATGTTGGGTACCTACCATGGAGCAGGCTGACGTGAGGTGCCTGAGCTTCCATATTGCAAACTCAGCATCAAAATACCAATCCTTATTTAAAAATAACTTTGGAGACACATTATCCTATATCATTTTCTTGGGTCAAACCCAGGGGGAGACACTAAATACCCATCATGAGATGGTGAAAGATCAAGGATTTTGACCTTGGCGTGATGCTGTACTCTTTGCACCACTCTCTGTGCGCCACAGCAAAACTGACTCCAATGCACACGTTCAATGAATGGAGAAGGCCCCCATGGAGGGATGAGGCCCCACCCTGACAATAGATGGGCCTGAAGTCTCAGTGCTTGAGAGCAAGCCCCACTGAGCCAAAGGGCCCTGGCTCTCCCACCTACCAGCTCTCTGACTTTTGACAACTCTCTGTGGCTCAGTTTAAATCAACTGTGCAACTGAAATCATGATAGCATCTACCTGCTACCACAGTACCTCCTTAGCCAAGGGTTCCCTGTCTGTTACCTGCACTCAGCCATAGTTTGAAAATACTAAGTGAAAAGTTTTGCAAGTGAATCATTCATACGTTTTAATTATAATATATTTTTATAATGTTCTATTTTATAATTAGTTATTGCTGTTAACCTCTGACTGTGCCTAATTTATAAATTAAACTTTATCATAGGTATATATGTATAAGAAAAAGCATTAATTATATATTTCAGTACAATCCATGATTTCAGGCGTCTACTCGGGGTCTGAGAACATGTCCCCTTAGTAAGGGGTGACTGCTATATATATTTATTTTTTTACAATGTCTAATATATAAGAAATGTTCAATGAATATCACTCCAGAATAATTAGCCCTCAGAGTCCCTGGTAGCACTGCTGGAGATTCAGGAAGCTGCCCCTCCAGCCATGGTGGTGGGGCTGAGCCTCAAGAATCTGCAGAAGCTTGGATTCTGTTGCCGCTGGGACACAAGAACCATTTCCAGCCATAACAGTCTCATAGTTGACAAAGGAATGGTGTTCATTTCCTTCAAAAGTTGTTTTGTTCTCTTTCCAAGGCTTTAGGGCAAGTGCTGGCTCAATAGGAAGCTCTCTGAAGCTGTGAGTCAACAGCTACTCAGCCTAGGAGGTGACTCACACACCAGAGTGCGTTGTCCACAAATGGTGTGGGGGTGGTACCTCTTGGGGAGAGATTGACGATGGCCCTAAATGAGTTGTTTGTGATCACAGGCTGCTCACGAGCAGACAGGAGAACAGATGTGGCAGTTAATTTCTCATCATGTCCCCTACACACTCCTTAAGTAGAGGCACATATTTTTGCTTGAAAAGATGTTATACTTGGGGATGGGAAGTGACATTTCTCCTGCTCTCCAGGCCTTTGGAGGAGGAGCTGGTTAAAAGTCACAATGAGATGTGACTGATTCTAATAGTTGTGCTATTTATGTTGAGGTCAAAATGCTGAGTGTTGGGCTATCTGGGAGCCGGGAATAATTTCAATGGAGTAATTTGAACTTCAATTTTTACTTGATGATAATATTTTATCAATTTTAAAAAAGATTAACCTATTATTTTTCTTTCTGTTTCTTCTAACAGACTGTGCACACCTTGGAGGCACCAAATCTTATTCTGTAACAGGTAAAGTCCGGTATTGGCTATGTGCCAAAATGTGTGGTTTTGAATCTGAGCTTTTCAGAAGATATTTAACCTCCCTGTGCCTCGATTTTCTCACATATAATCTGGAGACATAAAATAATACCTACTTAATGGGATAGTTATTATTCTTATCTAAAGCAATGCTACCCAAAGTGGGATCTGAGACCAGAGTTGGTCTATAAATTGTAACCAGCCATTATCAGTCACTCACTGAAGAGCAGGGATCCTTTTAGGAACTGTTACAGCAAATTCACGTCACTGCAACAGTTTCGTTATGTTTTACAAAAGTATCCATCTATAATAAATAAGAAAACTTATCATTGGTCCTTCTTCACAGTTTGAGAATCACTAATACCATCTCATATAGATGTGTGTCAGCATCTATTTATTAAAACACACATTGTTTTGTTATAAACACCTTGCTTTTATTTCTCTTTTATGGTTTGTTTAGAGCTTAGAATGTCAGTTGTATGATTTCCCTCTCAGAATTTTCAGGAGGCATTTAAAGTGTTTATCATTAAGAGTGGGTGTTGTAGAATTCTGAACCACAACTAAAGGATGTTTTAGACATGAGGACTTTGGGTTAGATTCTAGGAGGAGCAAGAACACCTCAAGACACTAGGTGGAAAAGCAAACCCAACCTCCAACAATGTGGCAGGTGGCCAGCTCTCCTGGGTTCCCCCGTAGAAAAAGCTCCCTTGATGAGTCTTGGTTAAAAACAGCCTTTCTCGCCTAGTGGGCCATTCCATGAGCACAGGATAGGTTTTGCTCAAGATAAAATCATTAAGCGTTGAACCAGAGCAAATATTGGACCAGAAAAACTGTCATGAAAATCATTTTTAAAGCCCAGTAGTCCACGGATCTTTTTAGAGAGCTGCAATTTGTCTTTTGTAAAAATAAAAGTTTTGTAATCGATGAAGGATGGTGTAATCAGTAGAAAGAAAAAAGATTTTTAAATCAGATATATATATATTTTTTACCCTACCACCTATTGACAAAAAAGGCATATAATCTCTGGACCTTAGATTCTTCACCTAAAATGGGAATAATAACACTTAAATTTTTTGATTTCTAATGAAAATTACAAGATATTTAAAAATGTGCTTTTAATATAGTTCCTTGAAAAATTGTAAGCTGATTTTCCTTGTTTCCATGTTTCATGATGAAACTTCCGAAATAAAAAATACTTTAAAAATTTTTCTATTCCTTTCATTGAGAGGTAGAGTCTAGTTTTCCTTCTCTTGAATCTGAGTCAATGTTAATGACTTCTGTGACCAATAGAATGTACCAGAAATCCTGTCCTAGGAACTTGCAAAGCTAAGCCATAAGACACCTTGCAACTTTCATCTGGACTTCCCACAGGGAAGCCAGCTGCCATGTAAGAAATCCAACTACTCTAAGCCCTCCATGCTGTGAGGGACACCCAGCTAAAAGACACTGTGAAAGAAAAATGTATGTATATTTAAATCAAGTACTTGACATATGGTTGAGACAGATTTTCATCCGCTTTATTGAATTCTCATGAATATTGATTTGTTTACTTATTAAAGTTACTATTGTACTGCTTCCATTTATTCTTGCTGGTTGGGACATAAAAGGAGAGAAATTCTGTTAAGGTGAAAAATGTGGCATTTCCCAATGATTATTTTAAGTGACTAATCCAAACTTTCTCAGTCATACTGATATAATATAATATATATCATGCCATATATATTTGGCATACACATATAATTGGTTTTAGCCACTGTGTTTTGGGATGTCTTGGGGATGTTTTGTTAAACAGTAGTAGATACCCAGAACATTTCTACTAGAGTAAATTTTTGGGTGTTTTACCCCTTACTAACTTATTAGTGATAGGTAGTCTGGCAATAGTTTAATCTTCATTGGTCTTCAATCCTGTATTCGTTAGGGTTAAGATATCTGGGACTGCTATTCCTTGCAGCTTACTATTCCTTCCCTTCATGTGACTTGTGAGTTTTCTCTTCCTCTGAGAGGTGAGTGGTTCATCCTCTGGAGGGAGCTGCTTGCCTGGCTGTCCTAGCCTGTGATTAGGTAGTCGGGTCTGAAGAAGCCAGTTTTGTTTTAGGTCAGGGCTACATTCTCCAGTCCAAGTCTAATGTTTTCATCTCCTTCTCTTTGATTCAATGGGTTCAGAACCAATAGTTGGGTAATATGATTTCTTAGATGGAACCAGAACCTAAGCTCCCTTAAACCTCTGGCCTGCAGCAGAGTAAATGGTCAGGTGTTAGACAGTTTCCTAACTTGCCCTGTGCCCTTGCTTATATGCAATTCTTGCACATGGTGCTAATAATGTGTTTAATTTCCCTATAAATGAGCTAAAACAAGTATAATCATAATTCATGAGTTTGTTGGTTTTCTCTTGACACCATTGATAGGCTGGTTGTCTACGTTACTTTTCTACAAAGAACAAGACAAAAATTTCTCACCAAAGCTGAATTAGTAAACAAAGCCCCAGAGACTGCCATCATATCCTGCACAAGACTCAAACATGACTTCCAATTTCCTCAATCACTGTGAAGCCAACATGTGCATCTGCTTTATTGAATTCTGTTGGTCCTTTATTATTATTTTAGTTATTATTGTACTGCTTCCAAACACTCTTGCTGCTTAGAACACACAAAGAAAAATGGAAATTCTGTTAAGGTGACAAATATGGCATTTTCTGCCTATTTTCCATGATTATTAATTATGTTAATTAATGATGTGATTCATTCATCCAATCAATCACTGAATGATCTTTATTGGGAGACTTCATTGAGCCAGGATCTATAGTAGGTCCTGGGCATTTAACTATAAGTAATCTCGGGCCCTTTCCTCATAGGGAATGGGAGTACAGATTGAGCAGGCAGTTGCAATACTGTGTGATAAATGCCACAACCAGGATATAGCCAGGACTCTGGCGGCAAAAGGCATATCCTCCAAGGACATTGTGTTCTGAAACACCTTTGAGTGTTCCAGTTTGAGTACTAACTTTGAAAATCCTTTGTGACTCAGTTAATGGGTGAGTTCACCATCACATTTTTTAAGTAAGTCAATTACCTTACTTAAAAATAAGAAACAGGATTGCCAAGATGAAGAATAAGCCTCCAGTAAAACATATTAAAGTAGTGATTGCAATGTACGTTAGCTTGGTGAATCCCCACAGCAACCCTGTGAAGGAACACAACATTCCTATGAGGCAGAAACCATAAATTCCTGCACTCTGCATTTGGGAAAAGTGGGAACCAGGGAGGCTGAGTAATTTATTAATGATCACACAGTTAGTGCTTGACAGAATAAGTATTCAAACTTCAGTATCTAACTCCATGACTCATGCTTTTTTAGTGCCAAAAGCAATACACTTCATATTCTCTGTTGCCCTCACCCCAAATTTACGCTCCTAAAATATTATGCTAGTTCAAAATTTTAACTTTTATTTATGTTCACATTTTGATACTAATGGGCAGACAATAAGTCTACTGAGATGGCTCAAAAATCCTGAAAGCTCTGAGAAAGTAAATTCTCACATTGAGGACATGAATAAATTCTTAGAGTCTACTTATATTTTGTTATATCCCAAGGCCTCCTTCATTCTTTCCAGCCTTTGCTTTCTTTTAATAACACCTCCTACCGACTGAACTGTTGAACTGCAAGGTAGGAAGGACCCCAAAGACCAGCTAGCTAGTCCAATGTTCATATGATGTTACCCTTTGGAACTTTCCATCAAGGGTGCGCAAAACAATCCTTAATACTCCTCCAGTACTCTTTAATACTCCTCCAATCACTGCACTCAACATCACAACCCCAGAAAGGCACCACTCTCAGCTGGGCTTTGAGTTCTTGCTTTATGAGCATATACTACCAAATTATGTGCAGAGAGAAAAACAGAGCAAACAAGACGTTGTCCTTACCTTTTTCTTATGGAAAATTTGTGCTACACAAAATTGCTTCTTCAATATAGTCAAGACATTTCAGTGTCTAACTTAGATAGAAAATGTCTCCAGTACTCAGCCAAAAAAGCACATTGCATCAGACCAGGCTGCTCTGACCAGGGGCTTCGTTCTCAATCTGCTCCTGTTGCAGTCTTCCGTATCTCAGCAAACAGCACCTGCATCCTCGAGTTGCCCAAGCCAAAAACCTAAGAGTTATTCTTGTTGCCTCCCTCTTCCTCACCCCCACAGCCAATCTGTCACCAAATCCTGTTGATTATACCTCCAAAATATATTTCTATTTCATCTACTTTTCTCCAATACCCATTAACCATATTCAAACACTATCATATCCCATCTGGACTCCTTCTCTCCCCACTTTCACAACAGTCCCACTAAATCACAGACACACACACACACACACACACACACACACACACACACACACTCCACAATCTATTAACCATCCAATACTCAGAGTAATCTAAAAAGAAAAGTATACCAGATCATGTCACCGTCTTACTTAAAACCCACAGATGGCTCTCCATTGCTGGCAGAAGAGCCTAAAACTCCTCTCTAATGTTTGCAAGGGCTCTGTGATTTGGCCTCAGCCTACCTCTTGGCTTCAATCTCTACCTCATTCATTATATCTCAGCCTCAGTGGACAGCTTCCAGTTCTTGCCCACCTTGCGGCTTCCATCATCCACCATTCTAGAACATTCCCCCTGTACTATCTCTCCTCCTCCTCATCTTATTTCACCAGTTTCTATTAATAATTAAAGAAATATCACTTAAATATACCTAAGTATCACTTCCTCAGAGAAGTCTTCTATGACTTCCAAGTCGACCAGAGCTTCCTGAGGAAGCTAGAGTTCTTCTCTTTCATGTGTCAGAAACCCAGATCCACTTGATTTCATTAAGTAGCCTTTTCATTGAATAAGCAAAAGGAAATTTATTGAATTCCCCAAACTGAAAAGTCTAGAATTAGCCTTGCTTCTGGCAGAGTGGGTCCAGCCCTCAACTGATGTCATCAGAGCTGTGTTTAGCTCCATATCATCATTGAATCTTACATTCAACAAATATTTATTATCTATTACAAACCAAGCAAAGCACTGTTCTGGGTACTGGGGATATTCAGTGAAGAAAAAAAAATATTTGGCTTGCGGGAGGCTGTCATTCTAACAAGAAAAGATACACAGACACGGACTCACACACAAATCAGTAAAGGTAGTCAAGTATGCCATATACAGTTGATTCTCCATATTTACAGGTTCTACATCCACAGGTGCAACCAATCATGATAAAAAAAATATTTAGGATAAAAAGGTTGCATCTGAATATGTGTAGATGCTGTGTTCTGGTCACCATTCCCTACACGATACAGAATGACAACTAATTAAAGAACACAGGAGAATATTTGTAGATACAAATAATATCTGTAAATACAAATACTACACCATTTTACATAAAGGACTTGATCATCCACAGATTTTAGTACCCCCCATGGTTACTGGGGGATGACTACATTAGAAGATGTACCTGACATGAAAATAAAATAAACAGTTAGATTGGGAGAGCTGAGAGGTGAGGGGTTAGGCTGGCAATTTTAAATAGGGCAGCCAGGGTAGATCTCTATGAGAAAGTGATATTTAAGCCAAGGAAGTAAGGAAGTAAGGTTAATGAGAACAACAAATATCCGAGATGGAAAAATCTTCCAGGCTGATGAGGTGGCAAGTCAAAAGATGTGTTTGTCATCCTAAGGACCAACAAGGGACAAGTGTGACTGACTCCAGTGAGGGAGGGGTGAGGGAAGGAAGGTCAAACCCCAGAGGACCTCATAGGCCATTGGAGGGCTTTGAGCAGAGGAGGAAAAAAATCTGGCTTACATTCCAGAAGAACCATTCTACAAGGTGTGTTAAGCAAAGATTTCAAGAGCAAGAGTAGAAGCAGGGAAGCCAGTTAAGTGGCCATTGCAGTCATCCAGGGAAGAGTGACAGTGGCGCTAATAATCGAGAAAGGAGCAAGGGTGGTGAGAAGGGGCTGGTTTCTGGATGTTTGGGCAGATAGGATGTGGGATGTGGCAGAATGTCCGCAACAAAGGTCTTCCCTGAAGTTCAGTCATCTAATTTTAAAATTGGGCTCATGGAACATAAGCAGAAAGAGGTGGGCAGCTATTCAAAGGGAAGAGGCATGCCCTTCTCCTTCCCTCTCACTTCTGTTTTGCAGGCTGATGCCAGACTCTAACTCTGGCAGTCATTTGAATCATGTAGGAGGGCAACACTTAAGGGAGCCACCAAGTGGTCCATGGAGGAACTGTCACAGCAGCCCTGGTTTGCTAATGCATGGCTTGTTAAAATGAGAAAGATGCATCTACCATATTGAGGACACGTTTCCTTAGGTCTTTGTAAAAGAAGTCGAATGTACATCAGACATAAAATAGTGGTTGCCTGCTGTTCTTCATCTCAGTGGTTTCAACAGGATTTTATCATGCAATTTAACAATTTGAGTCAACCCAACAAGGACATTTTGACGACAAAAATTAAGCTATTTCAGAAGTTACTTGAAGAGTCAAAAGTGTTAATAGCTTACTTTTCATAATATGACATTTTTTTTCACAGAATTTTTACCTGCAATATTTTACTCAATTATTGAAACAACAAAACAACATTGTGAGCTAAGTACATACAGTTCTCTACCCTTCTCTGACCATCCTGTGGGGGGGGGGGGAGGACGGTGACCATATTTTAACCATCCTTGTATCCACATCTCTGTATCTCTCATTCAGGGCCTGGCATCCAAAGTCTGATTTGATTAGTAAATGAATTAGTAAATATTTGGATAAGTGAAAAATATGGTTTTTCACAAAAAGGTTCAAAGGAATTAAATATCTTGATCCAGTTAACAAAGTTACCAGATTACACAGTTATCCTCTGGATTGACACTTTGCTTTAGAGTTTTCCAAAAGTGAGTGGAGGAAGGAAAAAGATGAAAGATAAGGAGAGAGAACCAATGGGAATTAAAGTGAAGAACAGCAATAAAACATAGCAATCCTACCACTTTTCCAGTGTCTACTTGTCATAGGAGAAGGAAATATGTGTACAGAGTCTCCTCACCTCTGAGTCCTTGGGGTGGAGCATGTTCAACACTATGCAGCAGGTCTTAGAAGCTCCCACCCTACTCCATGGGCCAGCACCCAGCAAAAAGCAGACATCTGAACCACAGGTCAGCAGTTAAAAGATGTTTAAAAACATTAAGTGAACAATTTATAAGTTTTAAATTACATATAGTTCTGAGTAGCATGGTGAGATCTCCAGCCTTTCTGCTGCATCCCTCTTGGAGGAAATGTGCCTTTGTTCAATGTATCCATGCTGTATATGGTACTCACCCATTAGTGACACTTAGTAGCTATCTTGATTATCAGGTCAACTATGGCGGTATTATAGTACTTGTGTTCAATAACCTTTATTTTACCTAGTGACAACCCCCAAAGTCCAAGAACAGTGATGCTGGCAATTCAGATATAGTGGACAAAAGCTGTAAAGTGCTTCCTTTAAAGAAAAGGTAGAACATGATCATAGGTAGACTATATCATAGGAATACATATAGAAAAAAAAATACTTTATATAGTGTTCAGTGCTATCCACGGTACTAGGCATCCACTGGGGATCTTGTAACATATTCCTTGCTGATAGGGGAGTACTACTATACTTCCAAAGACAACCAATACTAAAATGGCACAGCCAGATTCCAGACCGTTCACTCCCACTCCACCACCACTCACTATTCACTCCAGCAAAATCACCTTTTCCATTCTGAGAATCTGTCTAAATTCTAAAGTTAGAACAAGCCCTGGGTAGACAAAACTGAAATGAAGATGAGATTCCTATAGCAGAGTATGAGGAGGTGGTGTGTGCCTCACAGCCTCTCCTAGGAGGCATCTGAGATGACTCTGTGCTGTTCCCATGGCTCAGGCAGCCTTGGCCCCAGGCCAGGATGGGAAGACACAGAGACCCAAGGGGAAGGAAGAGGGGGCCCCTACTCTGGGGATAATGAGGTGTAACCACTGCACTCCAGGCACCGGAGCCTTCCATGTCTTTGGATCCTTTTATGCCAAGTTCAGACTAAGTCTGAAATTTCCTAGTGGTCATAGTATATTTTCAAAGGCTTAGTAGGATCAGTAAGAAGAATGCCCCAGAATCTTCACTAATGCAGTGTGGGCTGTTTCCAAGACATGGGGCTTAGAAGCCAAGAATCTTACCAAATATCATCTGGCTACTAAGCAGAGCAAGATCACAGCAAGTTCAAAGTGCCGGTGACTCTGATATAAATGGGCTTCAGTGAGCATAAAATTAAATCAAATAAAGGCATGCAAAACTTTGAAAACTCTCTTCCCACCCTAAATGAATTCCACAGAAAATGTTTGCGAATAATTCCTCGATGTCCAGTGATTTTCTTCCATAGTAAATCCTTTCAAAGGATTAGAACAATGAGGGACATCTTGTGATCTTCCAAACACACCCTCTCATGTAAATAATTAATACAAAATCTATACTTTCAAAATTATCTTTACTACCACATTTACCTAAACAACGATTTTTTAAGGGAGTCCTTTTCTTACATATGTGATAAAATACAAACCATGGCATGGGGACAAATATATACAAAATATATTGTGAAAAATCTTCCACACTTTGAGTTCTCAAGGTGGTATAAACAAAAAAAAAATGGTGATGTGAGATATTTTTATATTATAATTACATGTATTTAGACCTGCAAATCTTAAGAAAATGTAAAAAGTGTTACATGGTAATAAACAGAAGTTGTAGCAACAGGAATAGTTAACATATGAGCTAGTATAATTTTATGTGGTCAGCGTCCGTCTGAGGTAGGCATCATTATCCTCATTTTATAATTAAGAAAATTGGGGCTCAAAGAACTAATTTCCTACAATCAATCACGCATCTAGTTAGTGGTAGAGCTAGTATCCAATCTCTGTTCTATCAGACTGCAAAGCTCATAGCCATCTGCTTATACCTTCTCCCTTGTGCTCTCTCAGAGGAGTTCTAGATTTTTTAAAACTCTGATGCTAGTCAGGAGCAATTTTAAGTATTAGCAGTTCACTCCTCTTCATGATATTTCCAAACACGAATTCCTCATTTGAAACATCTCTCCCATGGGACTCCAACACATTCTCTGGGGCAGGTGTTATACATCACACACACCCTGCCATTCAGCTTGCTTCCTCAGTTATGACACTCAGCCAAGCTTGTGGTCTTCTTCCTCAGAGCCCATGTCTTCTTCTTTCGGCCTAGGGTCAAGTCTGTCTGGATCCAAAATGACAGAATTGGAACCTCCATCAACTCTGTCGGATGCTTCTGTTTCATCCAGACAAGGAGCCTTTCAAAAATCGTCTATATATCATGCATGTTTGAAATGCTGAGCTGAGATCAGCAGTGTTAAGGATGTTCGATAGGGTGTCAAGGGTCTCTGAGTCACTGCTTACAGGTACTATTTTCACTGTATTATAGAACCACCTCCATCATCCTCTGCAGTTAAACTGGAGGTGAGTATGGGTGCATTTTCCAAAGCTCTAGGAGTTGTACTGGGTACATTTTTCTCCCACTGCTGCCTCTGAGGACTTGGTTGAACTGGCTTTCATGGAAAGACTGACAGATTACCTGACTCTTTTTTCCTCTGGTTACTCTCCACAATGCACTTTCACCCAGGTTTGTATTAGTGCCTTCTAAATTGGGATGGTTACACCTTCTTTTTCTCCCCCTTGCATCATGCTTGTTTCGTTTCCCAGAGCTATCGTCATTCTCCTGGGGTTGGTTTTTCTTGGTGTATTATGCTTACACATTTTGGTTTCATCTAATATTTATTCTCCTTATGCTGTGATGACCTCAGGGAGTAAGCACTTCTGGACTAGTTGAGAGCTAAACTGCCTCTGGAGAGCAGAGTAGTAGCTGAAGGGCACTGTGAAGAATTCCTTTTGAACATCTGCATGACGTAAAACTCATAGGAATAATGAGATGGCAGTGGGTGGATGGACCCTTGACATATTTTGAGAATAAGACTTTTCCAAACAGTTAAATGAAATGAATGCTTAAGGGTACAGAGTTTATATAGAATGCATCCCAAGGACCAGAGGTCACTTTTTATTATAAGGCAGGTTTCCCCAAATCTCTGGAGGCACATAATAAGGTGTTCCCACATATGTATAAGCAAATGCCATGGGATTGGAGAGAAGACGTGCAGATCCAAAATCTTCCATTTTTACTTTTCCATTTGGGGTGAGGAAGACGTCCTCTAATTGATATTTCTGTGTAGCTCATGTTTCTTGTGAATGTGGTTTATTCCAAAGCACATTTGTGTAAACCAATTAAGTATCATAACTACAGAAAATAATTTTCCTCTTTGCTTTTTAATCTTTTGCAGTAGATCTCCTCTATCACAATATTCTATCACATACAGATGTCCTTCAGCCTCAAAGAATTCTTTAAAGGCAACAATATTGGGTGTTTCATTTTGGCTAACAGAACAGCCTCTTTCCTAGAATTCTGTCTATCAGAGGGAGACGTAGAAGCCTTTTTTTTCTAAATGGAAAACATCTGATTGATGCTTTCCTGCTAAACCGAAAGAGCTCTGCCGAAGAAGCCCTCCCTGATCACTCTCAGGACTGTGTAGTCATCCATGCTGGGCATCCACAGCTGGGCTCCACTCATGCAATCACAACGGGCTCTCCTCTATGGCCTCCAGGCGACCAAGTTGGTTTCTCCACCCAGGTGACTGGTGTGCTTCATAGAGGGCGGTCATGAGAGATTTTTGTTCATGCTGACTATTAATCGGTGTATTTCCTTATACTACACAGGGTTCTGAGATGGGTGATAAAATATTTTCCTATGAAATGTCCTATCTGAGGTAAGATATTAAGAGTTATGTCAAAGTGGGTAAAGATAGGGACCTTTTCAGTGTAATACAACAAATATTTGAACACTTATGAATCATACCTATATCCAAAATTGTACCAAGTATTAGAAAGAGTCAAAGTTGAACAGATTAGATTTCTATCTTACAGAATCCATTCAGGTGGGGAAAATGAAATAGTAGGCATCGGCTTTAAGTCACATGTTTTCTCAAATCTCTGAAATCAGGATGCATCTTGCAACTGACACTGTGTGAAAATGTAATCAACATTGCTTTTTCTTTTTTAGTGGCACATAAATAATAGGGTAGTTTAATATCCATTACCAGGATGAAATATGGTGTTACATAAAATATAATATAATAAAAAGTTCCCAATTCCCCTCTCAAACCTAAAAGCATCACCCCTCCTGAGAAGAGTATTTGTAGTTGAAGAACTTAAGTCCCAATGGGCAAATTAAGTAGTAAAGTAAGGAATGATTACACAAAAGCACTTATAAATTTTTTTGTTCATAATGATGAAAATGTACTGCTATCTTTCATCATTTTAATGGATAATAATAGGTGTCGTAAATTTCATTTCCATTTTCTGATCTTGAAGTTTTTCAGAATCCCCCTCTTTCAGTCATAATAAGATGATCATGCACTCATCATACTCTACTGAAGATAATATGTACACTATCAGTAGTTTTGTTCTCCAGTATGTGATCTTTCACCAGAATATTTCATTTTGTCTTGATTTCAGGGTCTCAAATTATGGTTCAGTCCACAGGCCACTGATTTCCCAGAGGAGGAGAACAATACAGAAGCCTGTGATGGAAAACAAGCAAAACTTTGGGTGAACATTTTCTCAACGTTCTCAGGTCAGCGTATTTGATAGATCTTTTCCAATCAACACACCTTCCAGTAATTCCCTCTTCCTCATGCCTTCCACTTACCCATGCTTCAGCGACAGCTGATTACTGACAAGCCATAAACATGTCTGTGCAGTTCATGCCTCCTGACTTTGCTCATGCTTTCCCCTTTGCTTCAAATGCTTTTCCTCTGTATCTCCTTGTGGAAAACTCATGTTTAGTCTCTTAGCTTGGGCTTCCCTAGGGGAGCAGAGCCTGAGACAGACGTTAAGATAGTAATTTATTTGGGAAATGAACACAAGGATTAGGATGGAGGACTGGAAAGTGTGAAATAGTGAAGGACAAAAAGTCGATGTAAGAGGGAATTATTGCAGGGCTCTTTTCTGTGGGCAACTGGGCCTCATCCTTCAGAAACCATTTGAGGATCTAGTGGAATGAATTTCAGAATTGTTACCTATAGGATTATGATTTATTAATCACCTCCTGCTCCCTATAGGTCATAAGACGCCTCATGGGATGTTAACACTCTTGCTTTTCCAGGTTGTGCATGAGCCAAGGATGTCCTAGTACAGAAAGTGAAAGATACATAGTGCTGTCAGGTTATGCTTCTGCAAAGTGGTTGTTATGGCAATAGTTATAGTAAGAGGTAGACTGAGAGGATGAGAGGCAGTACCCAAGAGGTTACTTTCCCACTGGGTATCATGGCTCAGGTCTGTAATCCCAGCAATTTAGAAGGCTGAGGCAGGAGGATTGCAAATTCAAAGCCAGTCTTAGCAATAGTGAGATGCTAAGCAACTCAGTGAGACTCTGTCTCTAAATAAAATACAAAATAGGGCTGGGGATGTGGCTCAGTAGTTGAGTGCCCCTGGGTTCAATCCCCAGTACCCACAAAAAAGGTCAGACTTTCCTATCATGCAGAGTTAGCCTTGCCCCATCATACTTCCATGGAGGCAGACACAGCGCTCTGCACATGGCATCTGTTCTGTTGTTGTGGAATGATTATTGAACTATATGAATATATTATATGAGTATGAACTTCTTGGCAGTGGTGATAAGATCTTGCTCACCTCAGTGACTACTGCATCTAGCACAGTAGTCTTAGGACCTCTGAATGAAGTAAAAACACAAATTTTAAATTAATGGATAACTTTATAGCAGCCACTGTATTTCTCAAGGAGTTAATTAACTATTCAAGGGAAACCCCTTATGATGGGAAGAAATGCAGAATGAAAACCAAAATTGAAAACAAAGTTGACCCAAAGATGTGCTCATTCACGATCAAGGGGCAAGTTCTCATTTTAACAACATTATCAATTATACTTGGTGGGATTTTTTTTTCCTAAAGAAACCTAGCAGAAATAAACATTGTGTGTATTATACCATGACCCACTCAGTATCAAGTGATTAAGTGTTTATAAAAGAAGTTTTCTTTTGCAATTCTAAAAAATCCTAGCCACACTACATGTGATATAAGAGAAGGAAGTAGGCCAAAAGTTACCAACTGTAGGGGACATACAACCCACATAAAGGTTCATTTGATTTAATTATTTTTTATTTTTTCAATCTTGAATTGGCTTTTACAAATTAATCTTGATTTCTGGCTTCCCTGAAAAAGAAAAATCAGAAACTCTAGCAACTTTGAACCAAAGTTCCAGCCTGGCAATAGTAGGTCAGAGCTGAGTCAGAATTTACTGCCCTTTTAGAGGTAAGGAGGCAGCCAGAGCCTCTGAGAAGGTGGATGGGCTGGGATTGGGAGAAAGGTATGGACTTCAGGTAGAAGGAATACTTCAATTATGGTGCATACTTTAATTTATAAACATATACAAATCCACGTAGACTCCAACATTCTCCTAGCCTTTTGTATCCATAGCAATCAATAAGTATATAGGTCTTTTAGCCACCAACATTTAACCCTATAAATGAAGAACCAGGAGTCTATAGAGGTTGAGTAATACTAGTATGGGTCTGTGGTGGTTAACAAACCGAACCAAAGTTTTCGGGCAACAGAGGGAAATTACAACATAGTGGGCACCTGTTGTTCTGTCAGCCCCAAATTCTTTTTCTGATCTCTGAAAAATAAATCATATTTTGCTTGGAGAGCCCCCATTCCTCTATATTCCATATGATCCTGATGACACAAAGTCCTCCTGGCTTCAAGGTTGGCATGGGACCCAGGCCTGGCCACGCCCATCCACCTGGATCTATCAGAAAGAAAGTAAAATCCCTCCACTAGGGTTTGCTGATAAGAAAAGATTTAAATCTGAATAATGATATCTATACCTAATTTGAAGCAGAATGATGTAATAAAAAGATGATAAGCTACATTTCTTTGGTAAGTTACTCATCTATTCTGAGCCTCAGTTGCCACATCTGCAAACAGAAAGAGCACTTCCTACCTCAAAGATCTGTTGTCTGGCTGTAAATAAATAATGTATGCAAAATGCCTGGCACACAGTAGGAGCTCATTAATGCTGGCACCTTTTTTTTTTCCTTCCAAAAAATGTCAGATGGATGTAGCATTACTGTAATTAAAATGTAAGAAGTGCATTGGCAGACTTTCTTTACAACATATTGAGAACAGCTTTTTCAGTAGCTACCTTATGTGATTTCAGGGAATGAGAGAGGAAAAAAGAAAATAAAATGCAGCTTGATTTCCTGGAACAATTCAAGCAATATCCCATGCCTGCCAAGTGTAGCCCATAAGTCTATGTCTGCATTCATCTATTATCTCACCTCTATATAGATAAAGTGGTTTTCCTTCCCTCTCACTAGCTATTGTATTTTTAAAATGGGAACTCTTTTGAATCCCCGGCAATCATTTAGCTGACGGTTCAGCTAGTAAGGTAATAATAATATCAGGAGCAGCTGCATGACACTTCCTGCTTTTAAAGCATTTACAAATCTGAGCTAATTAACAAGAAGGCTAACATGCCAGATTTTTATGGATTAATATTACAATTATACTTTGCTTGTTCAATAAAAATGCAATGAAATGTGGAAAAACAAGAACTAAATAAGCTGTCTCCTCAATGCATTCAAAAGCCATGTAGTTGAAATATAAAATAAAGTGAAAGATATACAGTGCTGTCAGGTTATGCTTCTGCAAAGTGGCTGAATGTTCCTTTAACAACATCCACAAGGATTTAGAAGGAGGTATGGTACCTCCTTCTAACTTTGTTTTAGGATCAACAAAGTGTATAGACAGTATTGATGGTTAGATGAAAACAATTTGTAAACCCACAACAAGGTTCTAACCCTTCAAATATACTTTCTATTTATCTCTAGACTTAAATACCTCAAAGAAACAAGAAAATCTTCTACTTCTGAATTATTCTTAAACCAAACATGAAAAAAACAGCTTACATTGTATAGCAAAATACCCTATTATTTCTATTATAATATTGTATTGGTCAGCTTTCCATCACTGTGACATAAGAAAATACATAAGAAAAACAACTTAGAGGAAGAAAATTTATTTTGGCTTATGATTTCAGAGATTTCTGTCCAAGGTCGGCTGGCTCCATTGTTTCCGAGCCTGTGGTGAAGCAGGACAGTATGACAGAAGGGAATGGAGGAACAAAGCTGTTCAACTCATGGTAGCCAGGAAGTTGAGAAAGAGAGGAAGGTGCTGGGGATGAGACACAAGCTTCCAGGGCACATTCTCAGAAACCCACCCCTTTCGCCTATGTTCACCTCCTACAGTTTCTACCATCTTCCAGTAGTCTATTAGCTATGAATCTATTAGTGAATTATTCCATTGAAAAGATTAAAGCCCTCATGATCCAATCACCTCCAAAAAGCCCCATTTCCGAACATTGCTGCATTGGGGAACATGTGTTCAATACCTGAGCCATTGGGGGACATTTCAAATCCAAACTGTAACTAATATGGAAGTATATTTGAGGGCTGGGATTGTGGCTCAGTGGTAGCGTGCTTGCCTTGCATGTGTGGGGCACTGGATTCGGTCCTAAGCACACATGAATAAAAAATAAATAAATAAAGGTATTGGGCCTACAACTTAAAAAAAAGAAAAAAGAAAGTATACTTGAGTCAGTACAGAGTCAGAAAGACTTGGGTTGGAATTCCAGCTCTGATATTCACTAGCTATGTAGTCATCACTCTCTGAATCTTAAGTTACCTGATCTGGGGATGATAATACTTTCTTGGCAGGAATCCTAGGAGGGTCAAAGAAGACCTTGCATTACATGATATTTGGGATAGGCAAGTGTTCATATTGGCTTGACACATCCTCTCTATCCATAATTCATCTTTCTCCCCCTACAGTCTAAAATTACCCCAATATTCATTCAGTTTGCAGGAAAACAGAGAATCAGAACGAATAAAAATGTTCTTTTCTATATAAGCATTATGCATTTTTAAATATATAATGACATTTTAAGAGGATTAAGAGTAAAAATAAAAGTTAATTTCAAAAATAAAAATCTAAATATATGATCCCCCTTAAGACTTTAATTTTAACATTGTTTAAAGGAAGCAAACTGTTAATTGCAGAGACAACTAGCTTGAATTTAACCATTTTGCCCTCTGCTTTTTTGTAAATAAACAAGAAAACAATAGTAAAAGTGACGTGACAAGGTCAGATAGTGGAGGGATGTGTGGAGCACACATGCTTGAAGAGCCTGCAGACTGGCTTGCCTCTCCATGAGCAAAGAGCCCAGACCCCAGTGACTCGTACTACTTGAAAGGCTCACAAGACTGATTGGCCTACCAGCCTGCCAAGTTGTTCTTTGCATCAAGAATTGTAACTGCCACCTGTCTGTAAAGCTCGCATCAGTATGATCTGTCCATTCTCTTGCTTTGTGAAAAGATAAGTCATAATATATGTAGGTTTATGGCTTTCTGAATCTGGAGTTAGAACAAGGAGGCTTCATACAGGGGCAAAACCCCTCATCCCTGCTTTTCAGAGACTCCAAATTCGTATATACTGGGGGAACTTGAATTTGCCTTGCAACTCAGTGATTCTCCATGGATTTTTAATTTTTTTTAAATTCCTCTCTGTGTTCATTTTGGTTGGTCTCTTTTTTGATCATTTATTCAACAAATATTTATTGAATGCTTGCTATGAAACTAATACTGATGTAGTCCATAGGAATAAAACAATAAAAAGAAAAAAAAATCATCCTCCTACCATAGGAGTTATCAGAGCATACATGATTAGACCAATGAGACAGAAAATATTAGAATCTTCTGCCATATTAGAACCAGCAACCTGTAACACTCCAGCTTCCTTTTTCTTCAACATTGCTTGGAAAGGAATTGGCAGCATCTATCACTGTGAACTTAACTGTGCACATTCATTCAGGCCTAAATGTCCTTCCATTTCTTTACATTTACTTGACCATCTCTACACTGATGAGGTGGTCTTCCTACTTAACTCTGAAGATATACATATGTGTACACACACACACACACACACACACACACACACACACACACACACATGAAAGACAGTCTGGGGTAGGAAAAATAATATCTTTGCCCCTTTGAATTCCTGCTCCATTACTTCCTAGATCTGTGTCCCTTAGCAAGTTAATAATCACCCCCTTTTATTACTTAAAAAGTTGCAAGTAATTTATTAATGTATTTTTCAATTTTTAACATTCAAACATGGTCTTGTTATTTTAGTAATTGTGCAAGGGTTTATACTATAATTTCTAATGCATATTCAAGGGCTATTATGCTACTTCTTGTATGGTGTAAGAACCTTAAAATTTTGTGCTTGCACGTCTTTCTTCCTAGATTTTACATTGTTGTCACACATTTTATTTACTTATATGTTATGAATCTCACAGTATATTGGTATTATTTTTAAATGGCTAATATTCTTTTAAAGAGATTTAAGTGCTAAGAAAAAATCTTGCATATGTACCTATGTAGTTGTTATCCCTGATCTCCATTCTTCCGTGTAGATCCATATTTCCATCTTACGTAATTTCCTTCTGCCTGATTAGATGTCCTCTAATGTTTCTTGTTCTTTCCGATTTTGTATATCATATAAAAGTCTTTAGGTTGCCTTCATCTCCTGAAAAGTATTTTTACTAGGCATAGAATTTTAAGTGAAGTGATTTGCTACCCTCCCGCCTTCTCTAGTTTAAAGATGTTGCTTTTAGGTTTTCTTGCTTTCGTTGTTCTCAACAAGAAATCTGATGTCATTCTTTGTCCCTACATAGGTAACATGCCTTTTTTTTTTCCTTTGGCAAAATTTCCTCTTTATCATTGGTTTTGAGTAATTTGATCATAATGGATCCTAGTATATTTTTTATTTATTTTCTTCTGCTTGGAGTTTCTTCAGTTTCTAGGATCTATGAGATTATAGTTTTCTTCTAATTTGGACATTCTTTTCAGGCATTATTTTTTTTAGATATTTTCTATGATCCCTTACCCCTGCTTTTTAGAGACTCCTATTGCATACATACTGAGATGCTTGAAGTTCCTTTATGGATTCTCTGTTCATTTTTTAATTTTTTTATTTCTCTGTGTGTTCCTTTTTTTTTTTTTGGTCTCTTTTTGTTATGTATCCAAGTTTGCTGATCCTTTCTTCATCAATGTCTAACATGTCATCAATCTTGATAGTGTATTTTTCATCTCACACATTATAGTTTTCATCCCCAGAAGTTGAATTTTATCCTTTTTGTATTTTCCGTGCCTCTATTAACTTATTGAACTTACACGATACAGTTATGAAGAATGTTTTAATGTTCTGGTGTGGTGAGTGTAATAGCCATGTCAGTATTGGATGGATTTCAATTGATATTTTTTCCTAACAAAGGACTCCATCGAGGGAGGCATTGAGATGACTTGGAGTGTATCTGAATTCTACGCCCAGCTTTCCTTCCTTCCATCTATATTTCAATGCCTACCATTGTAGGGTCCTGGACTAGCAAAGCCTTCAGGAGACATTGTTCACACAGTATTGTGTATCATGCTCTAGGATACAACTAATTTGTTGTATCTAATTTGATACAACAAATTTCCAGTGTTGCCAGGGTCCTCATCCAGACCTGGTGTGTAAATGTCAGTGAAAGGCACATCCCTTCTCCCCCTCCTCCTCCTCCTCCCCCTCCTCCTCCCCCTCCTCCTCCTCCTCCTCCCCCTCCTCCTCCTTCTCCTCCTTCCACTAGGGATTCAACCTAGGGGCGCTGAACCACTGAGCAACATCATTTACAGGCTTTTTAAATATTTTATTTAGAGACAGGGTCTTGCTAAGTTGCTGAGGCTGGATTTGAACTTGCAATCCTTCCTCCCCTCCAAGCTGCTGTGATTACAGGTATGCACCACTGCACCCAGCTCTATTTAACATTTTTTTTAACTATCTAGTCCATGTATAACAAATCCTAAATCTGCTCTAAATTAAGTTAAACAGACACTTTAAAATATCTACTCTGTGCAGACATGGTGTTTGCATGGGAGCTGGTCACTGGATAAGAGCTTTGACAACAGAAGGGCACCTTCAGGTGGCCTGAGAATGGGCCCTCACACTGTTCAGTTTTTGAGCACTGGGTTCTCATCTTTAAAAATCTTTCTCTCCATCTTCTTTCCATTACATTCATGGTTCAGCCCACCTTATTCTCTGAGAACAAACAAAAATGAGATGAGACAAATTAAGAATGATGTGGGAAATAAGCTCATTTTGCTGACTCATTCACTTCTTCAACATTTATTGAGCACTACTACACTCCTGACACCATGCTGAATGTTGGTAGTTTAAGGACTATCAGACAGTTTTTATCCTTCAAGTATTCATAACCGGGCGGGGTGGGGGGGATGAAGACAAATGAGTCAATGGGAATCCTTGGTGAAGTAAGTAAAGGAATGTGTAAGGGGCAATGTCTAAGTTCTTGAAAAGCCATCAATTTTTGGCAGAAATGGTGTTTATCCTCAAGAGCTCCTAACAATGGTGATTTATATGCAGTGAACACTTAGGGAAGAGTCAAAAAGATCTGAATTCCTTGAGCTGTCCTTGGGCAATCATGTTAATTTTCTGAGCTTCAGTTTTTCATCTGTGAAGTGTAACTGATGATATGGCCTTGCTTGCCTTACTGGGTTATTATAAGGATTAACAGTCATGAGAGTGATTTTTAAATTGTAAAGATCGCCATAAAAAACACAACCATAAGTTATATTAATATATTTTTGTTACATTTTGAAATGTAAGTCTTTCTGCACTTCACACAAGTCAAGTTTTCCAGAAAGAGAGCGACAGAGAGATATTTAACCAGCCCAAATGTGTCCTTCACCTTTGCCTCCCGAGGAGTTCACAAAGTAGGTCCGATTTGACTTTTTCATCTGACTAGAAAGATACTTGCTGGTATCCCCATTGCACACATGAGAGAAGTGAGGCATCAAAGAATCTGTCCTGGAACACAAGCTCCTAGAAGTTCTGCCTGGGTGACTTTCCTAGATCTCTTTACATGTCAAAACATTTAAAACCAAAACTCCGCCTTTGGAGACCCAGTTCCTCTCATAGTCCCGCCTCCCTAGCTCGGGGCGAGGTTTCAACTCCGCCCCGTGACGAAACGACCTCGGCCCCGCCCCCTGCGCGCCACCTCTCGCGGTATCTCTCGGGAAGACTGACGGGGTCAGGTGCCATGATGGCTGCGGAAGAGGCAGATGTGGATATCGAAGGGGATGTGGTGGCTGCGGCGGCGGCGGCACAGCCAGGGTGAGGCGCAGAGACGAGGTCTCCCCGGGATGGGGGCGGGCACAGATGCGAGGGGAGGACCGTGGATCCTTGGCTGCGAGTCCGGCAAGGGACAGGGAAACCGAAGATGGTGTGTTGGGCCAGAGTCTCCTCTGGTCCCGGAAGTCGAAGCGCGGGTTCCGCCCGCTAGCTTGCCCTGAGCCCAGCTGAATGGTACTTGAGCTCAGGTACTCAAGTGTCCGCATGGCTCTTTAACTTTTTTACAGAGATACTGTGAGGGAGCAGTTTTCTCTTAGCTTATTGCACTTGCTCCCACAATTCAGATGCCTTCTTGCATTCCCTTTGCCTCAGAATCTGCCCATTAGTAACTAGAATGAGGGCACCTAGTAGACCGGACCTGAGCTCAGGGACTCATCTTCCATCGCTTGCTATCCGTGCGACCTTGGACGAGTCGTTTCGTTCCTTTTTCTACATAGGGGTAGTTGCATGAATTAAAGGAAAGGGGTCAGATTTTAGAGTTCTGGACAGTTCTGGACTTTCCTTCTGCTTTTGCTGGTTCTACCAGCCTTGTGACCTTGGGCAAGACGCTTAACTTGTCTGAGCCTCAGACTGCTTATGTGTAAGTTGGGGGTCATGATGTATACCTCGTAAGGTCGTTGTGAAGATCAAATGAGTCCTCATCCTCGGGGATGGTTTACTTTAGTACCTATTCCTGCAGAACAGGATGTTATGGTTTGAAACAACCTCCTATGCGCCTCTGCTTTCAAAGTAAGAAATGTGCCTCCTTTCAGTAATGGCCCAAGACACCATCTTCGGTTTCCCTGTCCCTTTCAAGTCTATACAAAATAGGAATCAGATCTATGTTCTAATTGCATCGAGTTACGTTACATAGGCCATTTTTGACATGTGAAGTGGCAATTTCATGTGATTCCTCTTGATATCAGGGCTCAGAAGGAGAAAGTGCCACCTTGACCATGAGGCACTAAGATAGGGAGTTTCAAGTGTGAATTCTAAAGAACTATAAAAATGTGAGGAATATGGATCTTTATGCAGAGCATCCCGAAGCTATACAGATAAGTAGGAAGTCTTTCATAACAATTGTTCACATTTGTGTAGGCTTTAAATTTTAAAGTATTTTTGAATGCTTGATTTAATTTATGTTTCATAACAAGTCAATGAAATAAGTGGACAGGGATACTTAATCTGCAGTCCATAAGGAAATGAGTTTGCCTTGGAAGATCATCTGAGGATTTTGGCTCTATGCCTCTTTCATGGTTTATCTTAATTTTTCTGATTGTGTTTAATTTTTCTCCCTTTTCTCGTTTTCTTCCTTCCTGTTTTTTCAGCCTTAGGTGTAGTGGTGGCTCTTCAATCTGTCTCATACAAACAGAACTACAAAGATTATTGGCTCCTGATGGTCAGATTCATTGCTTTATGTGATTCCAAGGAGCCTTATTGACATTATGTTCTTGTAAATGGGGCTACAGTCATCTGGAATTAGTATAACTGGTGCCCCCTGAAGTGTGTAATTACAGCTGATAATAGCATTTGTGGAATTCTTGAAGATAAATTTAAAGCATACTGCTTTTAACCATTTTCTGAGTGCTAGGTACCAAAATTAAAAGATGGCATTTTAGTTTTCCTTCTGTTCTTATCGTTCTTTCTTGTCTTCCTTTTCTTCTGCTTGTTCTTTAAATGACAATATTAAAAAAGGGATTTGTCATAGGTCTTCTGCTTCTTCATAGTCACTGGTGATACCATCTCTTAAAACGTAATTTTTGTTAGATGCTCCATATGAAATTTTACCAGTATTCTTCCATGAAAGTTCCCTAACTTGAACCTAATACACGCTAATATCTCCCAAATCTGTCACTAACCCAAATCTTCCTCCTGAGCTTCAGAGTAATTTACTCAACTCTCTGAATCTGTCAGCACTTAGATGTCCCACAAGTACTTAAATCTCAACTTACAAACTTTCTCCACCAGACCTGCCTTTCTGATGTTTCCTAGTTTACTAAGTGGCACTGGCAGCCATCCATCCGGTCATATAAGACACAGATCTAAAACTTTAACTCTTACTACTTTCCCATTCTATTAGTTGTTAAGGAACTGTTCATTCTGTTTACATATCCTTTCAAATGTATTTACTTCTGGTCACACTGTTTGTTCCTTAGGTATAAGTTGCTGCCACCTTTTTTTTTTTTTTTTGGTATTTTTATAATCATTTCTTTACTGGTCTTTGTCTCCTTGACCCCCTTTATTCTTTACTAAAGATAGTCTTTCTTACCAAATGTGAATATTATTCCCTTCAGTCTCCAATTGGTTTTGTGATGAATCTTCAGTTCCCTACTAGAGACCTGTGTGATTTGTGACCCACCTACTTTGTTCATTCAATCAAGTGTCAATTTGGCACCATGTACACGCCCGCCAGGCCTAGGTATATAGCTGTTGTAAAAACCAAGTCCCTCCTCATACAGAACTAATATTCCTGTTGGATAAGATACACAGTAAACGTTTTATAGTGACAGATGGAAAAAAGTGAAGAAAAGATGAAAGATGAATAGCTTGTTGGCTTTATCTCTTATACTTAGGCAGAAAAACTGTAAGGTCTGAAACTATGAGATCTCAAACTAAGTATGAATACAGTGGAAAGACTAGGTTTGGAAAAGGGAGAAACAATAGAATTGTCAAGCAGACTGAATAAGGATTGTGAAAAAAGAACGGCGGCAGATTCAGACTTTTGGTTTGGATAACCAGGGAGGAGATGGTGCAATTAACTGGGATAAAGAACAATGGAAGGGTAACAGATTTGGAAGAAAAAGTGATTTTAGTCTTATACATGTTGATTTGTGTTATGTATGAAGATTTGGGTAGTGTTCATATACATACACCAGAGCATAGATATTGCTAATCCTTCCTATTAGAGAGTACTATGTGAAGAGATTTGTGCAGTGAACTTGAAATGATAATAGTCCCAACTCCCATACACTTGGTAGACCTAATTATTTGGGCAAAGATTTCCTTTTGCTGATACAAGAGACAGAATCCTTTATTTAGCCTCTTCCAGATCAGAGTTGGTCCTTGAATTTAAACCTGGGGAAAAGTTTGGCCAGGGAAAAGTCATTACTAGAAAACTTGTAACTTCAAGTGTACAAAAGCAAAATATTAAATTTAATTATATCACAGTTTGTGGTCCTGAAAACTTAATGAGCCAGCCTTTTTACTTATGTAGTGTACTTTGTAACTTGTTAGTACAATGAAAGGAGTGAGAAAATTAATAAAGTTTTATTCCCTGATGGTCATAGAAGACCTCCAAATAACCCAAATTAATTTTTAAAAATTATATGAGTAGAACTAGGTGTGGTGGTACACTACTGTAATCCCATCGACTTTGGACTCTGAGGCAGGAGGATAGCAAGTTTGAGGCCAGCATCAGCAATTTAGTGAGACCCTGTCTTAGAAAATAAAAAGGACTGGGCATGTAGCTCGTGGTGAGGTATCTCTTGGTACAATCCCCATTACAAAAAAGAAAAATGTATGGGATGTCATTAAAACTTCATTTAGTAATTTCTATTTTGATTTTTCTATCTAGTTTTTTTTTTCTTCATTTTGAGTTTGATGCTATAGATGGAAGTTTTTTATGGTTTAGATATAGTTAAAAGGTATAATTACAAAGTTGAGTTCTTTTACACATATGGGTACACGAGTCAAAACTGAAGTGGTACTTCAAGGCCACAGAGTATATTGTGGTTGTTGCCTGGCAGTATTTTTTTCCTTATAGGCCAAGGAGGTACAGTAGGCATTTTTGCTATATTAAATCTTTTTAAGGGGAGAAAGAAACCTACACCAGAGTCCCTGAGTATGAGCTATAGGCATTAACCAATACTTATCTCTTATAGCCATTTTCTTAATTATTACAGAAATGATGAAAATAAAGCATCACTTTTACAAGATCACTATCTGGACTCATCATGGAGAAATGAGAATGGCCTTATTGTAAGTATTGTATGAAACTGTTATCATTGCCCAGAGTGCCTCTTTCTTATTTTTAACAGAGGGCTAGTTTTCAGAAATAACATAGATAATACATAAGAACTTTTTTCTTACTTTCATAATGGAAGAAACCTCATTTTTCTTTCAATTTTGAAAAATGTCCTATTGAGAAACAAGTTTGGAGCCAGTTGGATTTAGGTACAAATTCTTGACTCTGCCACTTCTCAGGTTTGTGAACCTTTGTTTCTTCAAGTAAACAGTGGGGATTAACCCTACTTTCATTTCTTTATTTATCAGTTATTTATTGAATATCTACTATATGCCAGACACTAGTCCAGGTTTAGGAATACAGCTATAATCAAGACAGATGTGGTCCTACTTTCAAAGAGTTTGTATTCATTCAATAGGAGAGAGAGGTGATAAGTAGGCAAACCATTTGTAGATTATGAAGGAAATAAAGTGCTGATGAGAAGACCAGGGTGGGGAGCCTCCTTGAGATAAATTGTCAATGAGAGAAGCTGGGGAGGTGATATTTTAAGCTAAAAATTAATAGGAAGAATGGGGAGATATGTGAAGAATTAAGAAAAGAATTCTAGGTAAAAGGAATAACAACTGCAAAAGCTCTGGTTGAAGGAAGGAGCCCTATACCATGTCTAGAATATAGTGGGAAAGAGAGGTGTGAAAGCAGGTAAGAACTCTTGTCATTTAGGGCTTGTGAGTTAAATTATGCTAAAGGGCTTACATTTTATTTTAAGAGAACTGAATCATCATTGAAATACTTTACATAGATTCTATTCAAATGTGTAAGTTCATTTTGATACAATTAATTTGGGATGCTAGGGTAAAGATTAGATTGGAGGGGAAGCAAGAGTGGAATCAAAGGGACCAGTTAGGAAACATTTGAAGTAATCTAAGTAAGATTTATGATGATGGCTTGTCCCTAGTGGTAGCAAAAGAGAGAGACATTAACAGATTTGAATTATATTTTGGAGGTAGAGCTGGTTGGCAGATTGAATATGGAGACTGGGGAAAAGAAAGAATCCACAATAATTACTGGGTTTTTAGATGGAGGAACTTAGTGTCTAGTAATGCCTTTTACGATGATGGAAAAGCAACAGAAGAAGCAGTTGGAGATGTGTAATGGTAAGTTTCATTTTGAATATGTTAAATTTGAAAAGCCAATTATATCCAAGATAAATCTTGAGTGAACAGTTGGATGTAAGCTTGGAGAACATATATGAGCTGTTAATTTATAACTTTGGAGTTGAAAATATGCATGATCATCCACGGAGAGATTGTGGCTGAGGGAAAAAAAGAATTGTAAGTTTTGGAAATTTGTTAAGTGTCTAGTAAGATATCTGATGCCTAATAACTCCTCATATATAATAGCCATTATTATCTCATTGTGGGGAAGAACATGAGCCTTGGAATTTGACAGTGCTGGTTTAAGAACTCTTTCTTCCACCTAAAATGCTACAGTGCTATCAGTGAGCATAAAGTTTTATCTCATAATTTTTGTGAGAATCAAAGATGTCTGCACTCAATACATAGTAGCTGTTATTATTTGTAATTATAATATTATATATTTTTGTTTACTAAAACATGAAAAATATTTCCAAAACATAATAAAAATATGTGTTCTTAATCCTTTTTTTTTTTTTTTTTAATAGCCTTGGACTCTTGATAGCACCATCAGTGAAGAGAACAGAGCTGTCATTGAGAAAATGTTGTTGGAAGAAGAGTATCCTTTAGTGATTATAGGGGCATTTATGGTTTCAGTTTTAAAAAATCAATGTAAAAATGATGAGAGAGGTTACTCTAGTTCCTAGATGGGTATTACTTGGTTACAGATAGCTATCATGTAATACAATATTTTCTATCTATGAGAAAGCATTTATTTTATTCTTCAAGTTCTGTTTTATTGCTTAGTCTGAGATCCAACTTAATATTTTTTAGAATTTTGTTGTCAGCCAACACTTAGATGATATGTGAGTACTGAATTGAAGCTATAGAATATTTAAGTCAGTCAGAACCTTAAAGCCAATTTCCATTTTCAGAGTTAAAACTTAAAAGAGGTTCATTTTTCTAAGGATTCAAAATTATAATATGTAAAAGTTCTTTTCACTTTTTACTCTATAATTTACAGGCGTTTTGTGGGAAGAATCTTAAGTACAAAACATAAAGCAAATACTGTAGAATGAATATTTTATCCCCAGAATTGTGGCTACTTATCTGTGTTTCAGCCTCAGCCACTAGACTCTTGTCCTCATTTTTTAAAAATTTTAATTTGTTATATATGACAGCAGAATGCATTACAATTCATATTACACATAAATAGCACAATTTTTCATATCTCTGCTTGTATGCAAAGTAGAGTCACATCATTCATGTCTTCATACATGTACTTAGGGTAATGATGTCCACCTCATTCCACCTTTTTTCCTATCCCCTATCTCCTCCCTTCTCTTCCCTCCGCTTTGTCCTAATCCTCCCATGCCCACCTCCCAACCACATTATGAATCAGCATCCTTAAATCAGAGAAAACATTCGGCCTTTGATTTTTTTTGGATAGGTTAACTTCGCTTAGCATTATATTCTCCAACTCTATCCATTTACTATAAATGCCATGATTTTATTCTCTTTTAATGATGAATAATATTTCATTTTGTATATACGTCACATATTTTTTATCCATTCATTTACTGAAGAGCATCTAGATTGGTCCCACAGTTTAGCTATTGTGAATTGTGCTGCAATAATCATTGATGTGGCTGTGTCCCTACAGTATGCTGTTTTTAAGTCCTTTGGGTATAGACTGAAGAGTGAGATAGCTGGGTCAAATGGTAGTTCCATTCCCAGTTTTCCAAGGTTTCTCCATACTGTTGTCCATATTGGCTGCACCAATTTGCAGTCCCACCAGCAATGTATGAGTGTGCCTTTTTCCCCACATCCTCACCAACACTTGATGGTTGTTTGTATTTTTAATAGCTGCCATTCTGACTGGAGTGAGATGAAATCTTAGAGTAGTTTTATTTTGCATTTCTCTAATTGCTAGAGATGTTGAACATTTTTTTTTATATATTTGTTGATTAATAAAATATCTTCCTCTGAGAAGTGTCTGTTCAGTTCCTTAGCCCATTAATTGATTGGGTTTTTTTTTTTTTTTTGGTGTTGAGATTTTTGAGTTTTTTATATATCCTAGAGATTAGTGCTCTATCTGATGTGCATGTGGTAAAGATTTGTTCCCAAATGTAGGCACTCTGTTTGCCTCACTGATTGTTTCTTTGCTGAGAAGAACCTTTTAATTTGAATCCATCCCATTTATGGATTCTTGATTTTAATTCTTACGCTATTGGAGTCTTATTAAGGAAGTCTGAGCCTAATCCATCATGATGGAGATTTTGGCCTACCTTTTCTTCTAATAGATGCAGTGTCTCTGATTTAATTCCTAGGTCTTTGATTCACTTTAAGTTGAGTTTTGTGCATGGTGAGAGATAGGGGTTTAATTTCATTTTGTTGCATATGGATTTCCAGTTTTCCCAGCACCATTTGTTGAAGAGGCTACCTTTTCTCCAATGAACATTTTTGCACCTTTGTCTGATATAAGATAACGATAATTATATGGGTTAGTCTTTGTGTCCTCTATTCTGTACCATTGGTCTACAAGTCTGTTTTGGTGCTAATACCATGCTGTTTTTGTTATGTTCCTCTGTAGTATAGGTTAAGGTCTGGTATAGTGATGCCACCTGCTTCACTCTTCTTGTTAAGGATTGCTTTAGATTTTCTGGGTCTCTTATTTTTCCAGATGAACTTCATGACTATTTTTTCTATTTCTATAAAGAATGACATTGGGATTTTGATTTAATTGCATTAAGTATGGATAGTGCTTTTGGTAGTATGGTCAGTTTGACAGTATTAATTTTTCCTATCCAAGAGCAAGAGAAACTCTTTCCATCTTGTAAGGTCTTCTTTAATTTCTTTCTTTAACATTCTGTAGTTTTCATTGTAGAGTTCTTTCATTAAGTTGATTCCCAAGTGTGTGTATTTTTTTTTTTTTTTGAGGCTATTGTAAATGGGGTAGTTTTCCCTCATTTCCCTTTCAGAGGATTTGTCACTGATACACAGAAATGCCTTTGATTTATTATCCTCATTTTTTTTTGTGTGTGTGATATTGGTTATTTAACTACTTTGAGACTCAGTTTTCTTATATGTTAAATGGAAAGGTTGAACAAAATGATTTCTGATATGACTTATAAAGATTATTAAAAGTCTAATAAATTATGGTTTATTTTTAATTCATCCCAATTATTGCTGTGTTGATTTTAATTATCAAAGGTTAGCTTCTTATAGACTTTCTTATTTTTTAACATTTCCCAAACATTGCAGTTATAGCCTAAATAATTGCTTTCAATGAGAGGCACATATAATTTAATATTTCCTAGTTATTTAAAACAGATAAAATTATTTTGATAATATATCATTTATATATATAATTCTAATAATATATCATTTAAAATATTTTTTGTAAACATTATTAATGAAATGTTTTACATTCTTTGTTTCATACTCAGTCTTTGGAACCCTTGTTTTCTATCTTTAGAAAACATTTCAGTTCAGTTCGTGCCAGTTATGGAGTTTAAGTGCTCAAGAGTCGCATATGGCTAGTAGCCACTATATTAAACAGTAGAATTCTAGGTTAATGAACACTGAAGTAGTTACTTAAGAAATGGTAACAGAAATTTTAATGAGAGGAGAATTATATGTAAGCATTTAGAAGACAGAGATAATGTCTACTTATATTTTTTGTCCTCAACTCATAGTACCTAACATAATACCTGGAGCAGTGTGTAGTCAATAAATATTTGTTAAGTAAATAGTAGTTTAGATTAATGACAGTATTGCAATAGGCTAGTTTCAAGAACTTGAGAGAGGGAGATCCTTTGTAGATTTGATCTCAGTGTTCTTTTCATTAGGGTAGAGGGGAATGCTGAACTATTCTCTGTTATCTTTAGAAATATGGAAACAATATTCTCAAATTACTGTAGACAACTAATCTAATTCATCTATTATACTCTCCGTATATTTTAGAAAAAAAGTTTTAAACAGTAAGTCTATTTCTTCTCACTTCTAATAGAGAAGATAAGAGAAATTAGCATTTACATAGCACATTTTGTGCAGGCATTGTGTGATATTACATATAATTTATACATGTAACAACACTGAGGTATGATATTTTTACCATAATTTTTGCGGACCTAGAAGAGGCTTTCAGAATTGGTTTTGCCAATTTCAAGTTTTCCAAGTCAAACAAAGTATGACTTTCATGAGTCTATAAATGCCAATTTTATATGTCACACAAAAGTTTTATGAGATTAATCTTATTTTAAAAGTGTCCTTAATAATCATACAGGTATTATTTATCTAAAAAATCACTTCCAGGAAAATTCTGGCTTGATAAAAAGGAAGATAATAAAAAACAAATGAACAGGTAAAATCAATTTAAACTGTTAAACATATAAATGCATTTTTAGAAATTTCTTCTCAAGCTTCCTTATTTTTTTTTTTCATGTGGTGCAGTCTGCAGAAAACAGCAAAAATCATGTATGTACTTCTGTTTTATATTTTTAAAATCTTTCTGATCATTTAAAATTATGGAATATTTTTCAAAAATTATAGTTATCTTGAGGAAAAGCCCTCTTGATTAAAAAACAAAATAAATATAAAAACAGAGTTTCTAGTACAGATGTAAGAATTTTGCCATAAGTATGTGGATATTTATTAGCTAGAATTTCTTTTGTGACCCATAGAGGCAAATTCATCAAATTATGGGAAAGATAGATTCATAGAGATTTATGGGTAAATTTTAAGAAACCTATTACCTAATACATTGTATATTAACTTGAATTCTATTGCTGTGTTAACTAATTTTCAGCAGAAATCTAATTTGGATTTATGGCTTTCAAGCATTATCTAGAAACTTTATCTTACAAATATTTTTTCCCAATAATTGGAAAATATTGATTTAGCATTTATAAACTTGTAAGTAAAAAAATTATTTAGCATTATAAACTTGTAAGTATATATATAGTTGGTTAAAATATGGATTGATTACTAGGCCCAGTAGCACAGGCCTGTAATCCTACACAACTTCAGAGGCTGAGGTGGGAGGAGTGAAAGTTCAAGGCCAGTCTCAGCAATTTGGTGAGACCCTCAGCTTATTGAGACCCTATCTCAAAATTTAAACAAACAAAATAAATAAATAAAGGACTCGTAATGCAGCTCAGTGGTAAAATACCCCTGTATTCAATCCCCAGTATAAAAAAAAATGGATTTATATAATTTATATAGTGGTAATTGTGCAAGAACTTGACCGCTGAGCAGCCTTTGATGTTTGTATTTTGTGGAGTGAACAATAACAATGTGAAATTAATAGAAAGATCAATGACTTGAGTGAATTAGCTTCATCAGCATTTTATTTTTAATTTACTAAAATGATTTTAAAAGCAGTAAGTGTAATGCCATGGTTTTGCAACTTCTTTTCTGGCTCAGTATTTATATGGATTTACCTAGTAATTAAATCAGAGATATTTCTGGAATCATTGTAAATTCTTAGATACCTTTAGGATTGGGGAATGTATTAACACCTGCTGCTTTGTATTCATTCTAAGAGGGCTGTTTTGTTGGTTATTACATTGACTTCCTTTGATGTCTTTAGTTTTATCCTCACTCAAACCTGGGGATTATCTCTTTTGGGGTTCATATCATCCATAGTAGAGATACATGACAGGGTAAATCTCTCCCCCTAGGTAGAGGCTGTAGCCTTCTTTTTTTTTTTTTTTTTGTTTCATTTTTTAATTCTTTGATTCGTTTTAGCCCATGGCTATCTATAATCTTTAGCTGCATACATAAGGAATGTTCCATTTCAGAAATTTTTTTGCAATTCCTCTTTTTCCCCTCAGGGTACACTCTCCTACCAAACCAGCCAGTTACTCAGTAAAGTGGACGATAGAAGAAAAAGAGCTGTTTGAACAAGGGCTGGTAAATAGAGCAATTTTTAATTTATAGTAAAAATGATTCTAAAAGCAAATACTGATAGAGTTATAAGATTAAATCATAGAGACCAGAGCTTTTAATTAAATTTATTTAACAGCTTGAGTTTTTCTGTAGTTAGAGTAATGGTGTTTATAGTGTAGTACAAGAGAATTCCTTTTAACTAAGGTACTAAAATAGATTTGAATCAGTACTTTGATATAAACATTTTTGGGGTATTAGTAAAATCCAAGAAATTGTGCTGTTATCTGTATACATGACACCAACTCTCTGGATTAAAAGGTAAAATATTTAGTTGTCTGAAACTTTGTGTTAAGCTGGGTGATCAGCTGAGTTGTTCTTTAATAAACTGTTTGCCATTATGTACACAGGCAAATGTTTTATGCATAGATATGAAGACCAGAATAATTTCATGCAAAATAAATTCATACAAAACAGTCTTTTGTATGAATGTTTCACTGAAATCTATTTAAAAATACATAGATTATATAATGGGGAAAAGATGTATGCTCATTTCTGAAAATATTCCTTAATATGAAGAAATTTTTAACAAAAATGTTCAGGAAATTTGTCTTTAGCAAGAGTAGATTATGTATTTTCTTTTAAGATACTTGTTACTCTGTATTTTATAAATTACTTTAGAAATTATATATATAATATTTGTGTAATTATTTAAGATTTGTAAATGCAATTTGAAATATTTACATTTCTATAGATGATGAGAAATAAAATGTTTTGCTTTTCTAGTTAAAACCATGGTATCTATAAATTCTGTAAATACTAAACAATATTGAGGGTTTTTTTCCCGTACTGGTGATTTTTTTCCTATATTGGTATTTCAGTCCGTTGCATCATAGTCTAATTTTAATTAACCAGTAATTTATTTTAGTCTGCTGACAGCTTTGATGTTTTGTCCCTTATAAAGATCAGATATACATATGTATGAAATAGTTTGTTTTCAACCATTTTTTGGTTGTTAATTGTTGACATTGTTGGTAGTTATGGGAATGCATTTGTGTGCTCAAAAGTCAAAAGTAATCTAGCTATAGGGTGTTAAGTCTCCCTCTCACTTCTGAAGTAATCAGTGTTGTCATCTTTGTATATCCTTCCTATTTTGTCCATTTATAAGCAAATATGTATTTACTTATATAGAGATATGTAGAAATCTACCTATCTACATTAAGAGATATTTGAATTAGAATGCTTTCATAAACAAAAAACAGAGTTTGCATATATACTGAATTCTCTCCGGCATACAAGAAGGGAATTATGTGGTACTGAACAACTAAGGAAGGTTTTTTCTTATTTTCCTTTGGCAGTGGACTGTCCCTTTATTTTGAAATTGGTGCATGTTTTCCTTGCTACTCTCATAGTATCTTTTCTCCAGAGTTCATGTTGTCCAAATTTCTGATGTCCCCAGTGATATACTTTTATCTAGATCTCTAGATCTAACATTCTGTGCTATCAAGTTATTTAACTGCTTTTACTACCCACTCACACAAAAAAAGAGAACTAATTCTTCAGTAAGTTAGTCTCAATTAGGTGCTGATCTCTTTTTTCTTTTATTGTACTGGGGATTGAACCCAGGGGCACTTTACCACCTTAGTCCTTTTTAGGTTTTTATTTTAAGACAGGATCTCACTTGGTTGCTTGGGGCCTTGCTAAATTGTTAAGTCTGACCTAGAACTTGTGCTCCTCCTGCTTCATCCTGAGTTGCTGTGATTACAGGCTTATGCCAGTGCTCCTTATTAAGTGCTGATTTTTAGTAATTAATTCATACTTACTAACAATTTTCTCAGAAGTACTTTCAGTTTTAAGAAATTGTTCATGTCAGATTTTCTAATGAATATCAGAAATAAGTGTGTAAGTTAAGGTTTGTCATTCAGGTCAGATCTTTGAAGATGATTTGTTATTGTTTGTTACTGATAAGACGTGACTGTTTGACCTGTGGATCTGCCTCTAGGGTCTACCTCCCTGAGTTTTGGGTGGTTTTTCTTTTTTGTGTTTGTTTGTTCTTATAAGAATTCTAAAAAATTGAAATGGTTGAGCTACTTTGAAAAGTAGAAAGTATTCTGTGTGGTGATATTATAAAGAGGATTTACATTTTAAATGAGAATTGTACTTGATACCTAAAAATCTCTTTTGTATAAAATTGTATGTATTCCTTTCTGTACTTCGAAACATGGGAGCTCCCTCCAGTTCCCAGTTTATTTTCCCCACAGCTTCAGTGTTAGCAGGTGCACAGCCTTGACACTAAGAGGGAGGCATTAAATACAGGTATACTTCATTCGTGATTCAAACTTGTAAGTCATTGCACTGATACTTGTATAGAGTAAAAGTGTCTGAGTGGGGCACAATGGATGTTCTGAAAATTTTGTGATTAGTGCAAAACATGTTCAGTTGATCCTTTAAATGTCCAACGTTCACCTACCTCCTTTTTGAGCACTTACTTATTTTAAAAAGATATCTTAGATTTTGGAACATCGTAATGTGCTGTATGAATGTATACAGTTAGGTAACATAAGTGGTGGATCTTCATATATATTATTATTTTCTATGATTTTTAAAATCATTTTGGATTGTTTTCAGAAGTCCAGGTTCAAGGAAGAGCTTTTTGATTTGAAAGAGCATAGTCTATAGGGAGGATTTCATTGTTTGGTTTAGTCTATAGATAAAGATAGTTTTAATTGTTTTTCAAATTTGCCATTGCTTAAAATATTAATAAGTAAGCTAATCAAAAGCAATTTTTTTCCATTTTGATAACACAGGCTAAATTTGGTCGAAGGTGGACCAAAATTGCAAAGCTGATTGGAAGTCGCAGTGTTTTACAAGTAAAGAGTTATGCCAGACAATACTTTAAAAATAAGGTAAGCAGAACAAAATTAGTAACCAGAAATATATAATGTAAGTATTAGTGTCTTATTGTTTAAAGTTTTATATTAAAAGTATTTTAACCTCATAAAACACTATGCATGTTTGACTTTAAACACGTTAGAGTATATCTTTAGTTGTTTAACTGTTGCTATTAAATAGTATTTATATACTACCTAATTTTCTATAGTTTAAGGGTAAATATTAACTACCCAAAACATTCTAGAAGGCAAGGATTATTCCTAAGAGAAAAGCTTAGAGGTCTTGTGTTCCTCTAAACAATATCTCTTCTTTTTTAAGTATTTGCATTATAAAGACTTTTATCTATTATTACAGCTTAGAGGACATAAATGCTAACATGATTCTGGAATCTATTTAATAGTAGTTAGGTTTTTATAAATTTTGTGGAGAATTTTCTGAAAACTTTAATAAATAATATTCAGAAAGACATATAATTCCTTAATCTTTCAAGTAATTTGTGCTATATTCACCTGTGTAATGTTGATATTTAGAACTTTTTAACATATTTTGCTTGAGCTCTAAATATGCAAGTATATAAAATTTGGAAATGTCCTGAGTGAAATTTGGTGTTTTAATGTAACTAATGTGTTCTAACTTGTATACAATATTTGTCTTGGTGTTAGCTGGGAATAGGTGGTAAGTAATGGAATGTATTCATTGTATAGTAATTAGCTGCTACTTCTTTCAACCTAACAAAAGCAACTTGAAGTAGTTTATCAAGGTTGAGGTAATAAGGAACAGAAAAACAGCTTCACCTGATTATTCTTATACCATGCTTCTTACATTAGAATATGTGGAATAAGTTGGAGTATCAGTTGTACTTATAAATATGGGGTGGAAGGATACATTTATATTATAACAGACATTAGAATTTTATTAACTTTAATGCAAAATTTCATCCAGAATTTTGAGATTAAAAACAGGAGGCTGAGGGCTGGGAATCTAGCTCATTCAGAAAAGTTCTTCCTAGCATGCATGAGGCCCCATGTTTGATTCCCAGAAATGCAAAACAAACAGAAAACCTTAAAATGTAGTAGGCTGCAAATAAATAAGAAGACTTTTAATGGTATTTGAGGCTATATGTCCAAATCTCCTCCTCCCCCTGCTACCCTTTTGTTTTTTACATGATCCTGGGATTCTTTTGTGACAATGGAGCTATTATCTGTTACTTAGAGCTATCATATCTCTTGGATGTGTCAGTCATTTACAGGATTTTCCAAAAATATTATATATAAAAACTTTCATTTCAATTCATATTTACTCATTGACTTTCATCTTTTTCTTTCATTATCAGGTATTATCAGGAGTGGAAGATAATACCATGGCTTAACATTATAAACTCTGTAATATTGAAGCTGCATTAAGTTAACCTGCAAAAAAATAGTTTCTATAGTTGAATGAAAGATGGATTGAACTTACTGAATGTAAATATGTGACATAAATTCCCAAGTAAAGGATTATTTTAGCATCATAAGAAATGATCAGCTGTGGTTGTCATTTTGAAAAGTAGACTTTTATAAATATTTTTAATATCTTATAGAATACCTTAATGTGAAAGTTGTTGGTTTAGTCTCTGGTTAGTTCAAGCCTATTTTAAACTTAATACTGAAAATAAATACATGGTAGTTCTATATAGATCATTATTATTTTAAAAGTACCAAATCAAGAGTCATATATGGGAATTTAAAATGTTGATCTTTTACATTTAAAGAGCAGTTTTAAACACATTAAGGAGAAGCACAGTGAAGGTCTAATGTACCATTATATCTTATTTATTGTCAGTTGATTAAATTTTAAAACCGTAATATTATGGGTGTCTTATTCTGATTTTTAATAAGGTAAAATGGAGTCCAGAGAAAGAAACACCAAATCAGAAGAGCAGCAGTGATCATCAGGTTAAAAATGAAGATAAAGGGACAAAGGCATGGACACCATCATGTTTAAGGGGACGTGCTGATCCCAACCTGAATGCTGTAAAAATTGAAAAGTTGTCTGATGATGAAGAAGTAGACATCACAGATGAGGTGGATGAGTGGGCTTCTCAGACATCACATAAGAATTGTAGCAGTGGTCTCTTGTTAGACATTCCTAATAGTAAAACACATGAATCCAGACAAGAAATCAGAAGCCAGGAAATTCTCTTTTGCAGATCTTCCAGGGAATATCTTCAGAACATAAAACAAGATGAGATGAAAACACTTTCAAGCTCAGAAATTACATCATGGACCAAAAAACAGAGCAACAATGAAAATGACTCAGCTGAAGTAAATGATCAGAAATGCAATAAACTGATTAAAAATGGTGACAAGCAAGGTGGAAATGGAATAGATGACTCCAGGCAGTGTCCTTCTCCAGAGCCTTGTGAAATTCAGAAAGATTTTAGTGATAATGAAATGCTTTTTCATTCTTCCTGCCAAATGGTGGAGGAAAGCCATGAGGAAGAAGAGCTTAAGCCACCAGAACAAGAAGTAGAAATAGATAGAAATATTATTCAGGAAGAAGAAAAACAAGCAATTCCTGAGTTTTTTGAGGGACGCCAAGCTAAAACACCAGAACGCTATTTGAAAATTAGAAATTACATTTTGGATCAGTGGTAAGAATAACATTTTGGATGCTGCTTTGAAAACCTGATATTCTGTGGAGTATTTTAACTAGACCTATGTAGAATTTAAAATTTTGCTAGTGATCCAAAGAGCTTTCACATGTATTATCATTTCAGGAGGAAAGATTAAACATTTCTCATAGTGATCTTTTTTTAAAAGCATTGCTAAACATTGTAACCTATGGCTCTCATAATCCATCTGTTCTTCAGAGTTTTGGAGCCTGGAAAGAAAAGGTCTGATGATTCCTTTAAGAAGCAGCTTCTTGGGACAGTGTTGGGAAGATGTACACGGAGAATTTTTTTTCAGAAATTTTATGTACCTTAAGTATAAAGAAGGAAAACTTAGGTGACAGAGGAATACACTGTCGTTAAATGTAGCTAGATTGCATAAATAGTTTTCCTAAATAGCTGTCTTGTTTTCATCTTGAACTTGTTGCATAATAAGGTATTTCTTAGCATCTACCTTCATCAGAATACAGGAATTTTCTAATGTATGGAATTACCTTCTAAATTGTCAGTATATTTTAATTAATATGGAATAGGAAACAAGGCAAAATACTTCTCATTAGCCTAAATACTCAAAAATATTTTGAATTTTTGTTTGTAGCTTATCAGTTAAGTCATCACTAAATATTCAATTTGCTGTTATTGTTTCAAAAATATTGAATTGTATATGGCCAACTTTACGGAGCGCTTCCAGGTGATGGGCCCTTGGGTGAGGATTCAGCAGTGTCCCTTGTTTTTCTCTTTCACTTTATCAGGTCTTTCTATCTTGTTTCAGTAACTTTATGCTATATCCTGGGGATGTTATCAAAGGAAACAAATAATTTGTTGAATCAGATGTCTTCATTTTATACAGACAGTATTACGTTATTTGACTTGCAAAGACAGCCATATTCCAACAGGAGGATTTGTTCTTGTTCTTGCCTCATGATCATTTTAGTTGGTTAAAGTGCTAAAAGTACAACTTCTGGCTAGTGTTGCTATCATAGTAAAGAATATCGAGGAGGAACAACTCCTAGCATTTACATGGTGTTTTGCAGTTTACAGAAAGCTTTCCTTTATTTCATTTGACTTGTCACCGTAATACTGTGAAACAGACAGATGGTATAATCTTACTTGATGAAGAATAATTCTGAGATCAGGTGACCATTAGAGGCCTGTCTTTGATTACACAACCAGCCAGTGACTATGAAAGATGTTAGTCCAAGTCTTTTTGTTATTCTACATTACCTAATTGACACTATTTTTTAAAAGTATATTTATTTATTTGATGATTCATTTATTTCCTTCCTTCCTTCCTTTCTTCCTTCCTTTCCTTCCTTCCTCCCTCCCTTCCCTCTCTCCCTCCCTCCCCCCATCCCCAGGGCCTTACTCATGCTAGGCAAGCACTCTACCAACATTCCCAGCCCTTTTTGATTTATTTTTGCAGTGCTAGGGATTGTGCCCCAAAGTTTTGTACATGCCAAGCAAACTTTCTATCACTGGGCTACATTTCTGCCCTTACGTTTTAAAAGATCAATGGAATGAGATTTCTATTGGTCTTTACTTTTATTTTTGGAAATAAGAAGATGGGTAGCCAAAATTGAAGGACTTCAGAACAATAAGTACTTCTGAAATGTCTATATGAGCCAGGCCTGGTGGCACATCCCTATAATCCCACTGGCTCAGGAGGCTGAGGCAGGATAATTGCAAGTTCAAAGCCAGTCTCAGCAACAGCGATGCTCTGTCTCCAAATAAAATACAAAATAAGGCTGGGCATGTGGCTCAGTAGCTGGGTGTCTCTCCCTGAATTCATTCCCCTGTACCAAAAATAAATAAATAAAATGTTTATAAGAATATCATCAATATATACTTAATGTTTGTTTAATCAAATTGTTGCTTTGCATTTTGGATTCCATATGAGGCAGAATAATTTACATAGATATATAAATGATATGGCAGTAGTTTAGTAAGTCGTTTATCTTAGTTCTTGAAACCAATTTGGTTTTGCTATTTAAATATGATAATTTAACAGAACAGTGTGAAAGCAAAAAGGAATGTTTTCAACAGAACTGAAATTTTGGTTAGGGACTGGAGGTGGTACTAAAAAATAAAAAAAGAAGAAAGGAAGACTTAAAGTTTTCAAAATAAAAAGAAGTCTGCCAAATTTGTTTTTAGATAAATCCTTTCCATAAAAGTAGATGTAACTGACTCCCTGGTTAGAGGAATGTTTTTATTAAAACAATAATCTATACAGTTAACTGAATTTCTACCAAATGTCAGGCATTATATTTAAGCTATCCCAATCCTCTTGACAATTTTGTCCTCGTTTTGCAGATGAGAAAAGTTAGGTTCACAGAGGATAAGGAACGTGTTCTAGATCACACTAGGTGAAGATGATTTCAGAGTCATTTCCAACTCAGGGCCTTGACCACTCTGTCTTAGATCTTGCTTTCCTCCAGATCTTAGAGAGTCTTGCTTTCTCATCTCAATTCAGGTCTGTGCAGGAAAATGAGAGGCTTCTGACCACCCTAATATATCTTCTTATTCTTCATTATTTTATCTTGTGTTTTATTTACTTTATAGAGCTTACTCAAATAAATACACATTTTAAAACTATGAAGTTCAGGAAAGGAAGTTTGGAGTTTTGGGAGTGTCTTGATTCTTTGGAATCCCCTATAATATCTATTTCTGTTTCCACTGAGAGTAAGAACTTAATATTTATTAGATTCATTATTAAAATGAATATAAAAATGTAAATATTTGTAAGATAGCTAATAGTTAAGAGACATCTGACCTAAGTAATATGTTTAAAAATTAGAAAAAGTGTAGGGGAAGATAGAACTCAGGACTAGAATGTTTGCCTATCCTGTGTGGAGGCCTTCGGTTCATTCTCTGGCACTAAAAAAAAAAAATTGAAAAGTTTAGTGCTAAATCTTTTTAATATATTGTCAAAGTGCTCTTTTTTTCAAATATTTATACTTGAATTTGGATCAATACATAAATAACCTTCTAATTTAAAGATCCTGGAATAACTGGAATATTGACTTTTTTATTGGTAAAAGAATAGTACTTGTAAAACACAGTACAGGTACCTGTAAGTTATTGCATCACTTAAAGATGTTTAAAGATTTTAGAAAAAAGTACACTTGGGTTATATATTATATTTTCTATACACTTTATACAGTGAAATGGGTAAAATTTTTAAATATTTCTTATAATATAAGTTTTTCCCAGAAATCTTTTTTTTATGTTTTTATTTATCCAAAATAATTGTATTTCCATCTCTTAATTAGGGAGATATGCAAACCGAAATACTTAAATAAGACCTCAGTACGTCCTGGCCTGAAGAACTGTGGGGATGTTAATTGTATTGGACGGATTCATACATACCTCGAGTTGATAGGAGCAATCAATTTTGGATGTGGTAAAAATAAAAATCCAACAACATCTTTTACTCAATATTTTGTATCCTTATAGCACCCATTAATTTCTATTACGATTAGAATTTAAGTAAATTTAAGTATATAGAATTCAAGGAGGTAACCATTATGGAAAAAATGTATAATTACGATTTTGCTGTAAATCAAATTTTTGTTGATTAAACTGTGTTTCTTTTTGATCTACAATGAAAACTGAAGGTATAGTTTTTAAAGGAAAAATAATCTAATAGAAATAGTATAGTTCTTTGTAAGGCAAAAGTAAATAATTTTATGAAAACTCTATTAATGGCCCATTAAATTTATGCATACAGATTGAGGCCAACATGGTGCTTAAAAAGTTAAAGACACTGGAGCATTTCCATGCAATTATTCCAAAATCTAAAAAAAGTATGAAATCTGAAGTACTTCTGGCTTTGAGCATTTAGGGTAAGGGTTACTCTACCATTTACTGTATTTACGATAGAAATGCTATCTAGCAATGATTAAATAAAGGAAATAATTTAAGAGCCTCCACACTTAAATGTATCAAAAGTACCAAAATATTTTAATGGAAGAAAGTTCTTTCACCCATTTTCCCCCATATTTAAATTTGAGGAATGGGCATATTTCAAAATGTATTCCATCTTTTCATTGAATTGACATGACAAAAACTTTTTGAAGAAAGCTAATAGCCATAGTTGCATAGTCATAAGGTAACTAGATAGAGTCTTAGAGCCCATGATTTATTTAAGAGGAGTACTTTTGTTTCTTTTCTGTGAAAGTGAAACAACTAACTAGAAAACTCATAGCACCTTTATTTTATTTTATGTGCACAGAGAATTTATAGTCTGCTTTGGAGCCTCTTTTTCATTTCAGTGGCCTGGTTTGCCCAAAGCCCTTTATTTATAAATTAGCTTTCCAGGAAAATTAAAACATTTTAGCCTCCTTAGCTACAAAAGAAAAATGATCTGTATTTGACTACCAAAGTGAGCAAAGGGAGCTTAGTAGTCAAAAATTATAAATAAATTATATCCGTTTTATTGAAATTTCCTTTTAATAATAGCATTACTTTTATCTGGGAACTATAACATTAGTACATTAAATGTATGATTATGGAATAAGAATCATTGGTGCTCAGCTAAAGTCTTTGTAAATGTGTCTTCCTCTTTAACAAGTGAACTTCACAAAATAATAGATTGTTTATCTTTCCTGAACTCCAATAGAACAGGCTGTATATAATAGACCACAACCAGTTGATAAAGTTCGAATCAGAGACAGAAAAGATGCAGTAGAAGCATACCAGCTTGCCCAGCGTCTGCAGTCTATGGTAAACAGCCATTTTTCTAAGTGATTCCTCTACATTGCTCCTTACCAGTTTAGTAAAGAATGCCTACTTTATCTGCTTAACAAATGGCCATTTAGTGGAAGAAAATGTTTTCTATTACACTTCACCTTAGCCATTTATTTTTCTAGCTTCTGTTCAATTTCATACTGGTTTATGAAGCAAAACCAACTGTAAAATCCTCAAAATTCATTGACAAACATGCAAAGCCATAATGTTTTGTTAAAGTGGTTTTGGGTGTTTAGTTTTGATTTAGAAATGTATCTTTTAAAACTTTACAGTTCAGGGGGTTAGTGATGGGACTCAGTGGTAGAGACTTGCCTAGGTCAGGAGACTCTGGGCTCAATCCCTAGCACCACTGAAAACAACAACAACAAATATATATATATAGTTCAGGTCTATTTTTCTCTTTCATTTCTATTATTTTTGTGTCTTTAAAAATTGTCTCCATAAGAATCAATTTTTTGGAGAAACATTTACCTTTAATTGTTAGAATCAGTGAATTTTGTATTTTAAAATTTAAAAGGTAATCTTGTTGTGCATGTAAGTTAAGTTGATTATAGGTAAAATGTATGGGGGGAACAAAAATATTATCTAGTAGTTATTTTTCTCATTGTTGAGGCTGCAAACCACTTCTACCTAGGTTTACTCTATTAAGAAAGGATGTTTTTTCTTTCTGGAAATGATACGGGTCATACTGCCCTTTCATAGCTGATCCATCTTAAAGGTCTCAGTATTGAGGTTTGTAAAACTGAATATTAGGTAATATCAACAAATTCTGTTTTTCACTACTTGTATTAACTTCATAGTCCCCTTTCTAAAGCTGACATAAAGAGAAGCCATTTCCTTGGTGGTTCTTTCTGGTCGTAAAAATAATTTTGTCCTAGGTTTTTAGCTTCCAAATGATAAACAGAAGTGAAAATTAAATGCAAGTAAAGGACAGAAGATCACAGATTTTTTTTTTTTTTTTTCAAACAATGTCTCTGCCTCATCGTCTGGCCTACTCTCCTCACCTGCTGCCATTGCTTTCACCCGTAGCTCACAATTACTGTTGTATTTCTGAGTACTAACTGTTGAGCATAAATTAATAAAGTTTAGTGAGTCATTGATGATCAGAGATGATAATATTTAAATGAATAAGTTAACTAAATTTTATATAGTTATTATTTTGGTTTTGTGCTATCATTTCTCCAAGTTAATCTTGTTACCTTTTGCTTTATTTTATTCTCATCATAGCGAACAAGGAGACGAAGGGTTCGAGATCCATGGGGAAACTGGTGTGATGCAAAGGACTTAGAAGGACAAACATTTGAGGTAATTTTGACCTTTTACATGGCTATCCATGAAAACTGTTTTCGTCAATATACATTTGTCTATCTTAATGTCATAATATTATAGTTGTTTCATGTGTTTACACATATACATCTTTAGTCCCATGTTAATTTGTTCGTCTAGACGTTTTAGTAAGCCACACAATGGAAAGCTTTGTTTCTACAGTTAATTAGGAGTCTGACTTATTTTCAGCACTTCAGTTCTCTCCCTGTACATCTTATCTCTAGTTCAAGAATGTATGCCCAGTCAAAGAGTTGGTATGCCTGTTTAACTTCATTAAATACTTATTGAATGATGTTTTCTAGACATTAGACATTGATATACAAATATTGAAATGTTTTTCTACTAATTCCTAAAAAGAAACAGAGGCAGTAACTGTGTTTGTGTTTGTGTATATACACATGCACATCCTGTTCTAAATATACAATTTGTTCTAAATAGCCAGTACAGTAGAATGTAAAGAATACATGATTGTGTTTTTAATGGCTTTGTTACCTTGAGCAACTGCTTAACCTCACTGAATTGTGTGTTTTTTAAATTTATGAAACATGAATAATAGTACTTCCACAGAAGGATTTTTGTAAGAAGTAAATGAGATGAAGTATATAAAGGTCTTAGTATTAGATACTCACTAAGCCAACATGCATAATGTACTAGATAAATGTTGGCTCTCTCTCTTCAATCCCCATTTCCTGCCCTAACTTTAACACCTGAACACACAATAATAAGGCACAATAATAAGTAATACATGGCACAATAATAAGTAATACATGGTTTCTTACCATAAGGAACTTGTATTTCTATTCAACCTATGCCAAGTTACATAAGGTTGGTCCATGAATTATAAGGCCCTCTCAAAGACTTATGATCAGGGTAGGTTTCCACAGAAGAGGTGGTATTTGATCCAAAATATCAACAGAAGAATCATCTTGAAAGTGGATTAAAATATTCCTATCTGAGGAAGTGGATAAGGTGCAGACATGGAAAACACTAAAATATATATATATATTCTGGAAAAGGTGCATTAGCTTATCTCAGCTAAGGTGTAAGGTTGGTAATAAAGATGAAATTAGTGAAGTATGAACATTAACTCACTTAACTTCACAGTAATACCATGATATTGTTATTATTACTCTTAATCTTCCCATTTTTAAAGATGAGTAAACTGAAGCATGAAATCAACTTTTTTTTTTTTTTAAAGATAGAGTGAGAGAGGAGAGAGAGAGAGAGAGAGAATTTTTAATATTTATTTTTTAGTTCTCGGCAGACACAACATCTTTGTTGGTATGTGGTGCTGAGGATCGAACCCGGGCCGCACGCATGCCAGGCAGGCGCGCTACTGCTTGAGCCACATCCCCAGCCCTGAAATCAACTTTTTGATAATAAAGAGCAGAGTAAGGCATTCTGGCTCTAGAATCCTTCTGGAGTTTGCACCCAGCCCCCAAGTGCTGGGATTGAACCCAGGGCATCAAGCTTGTTAAATAAACATTTTACCACTGAGCTACACTCTCAGCCTTTAGAAACTGTGTTGTTTTTGTTTTGAGGTTTTTTTTTGTTTGGTTTGGTTTGTTTTTGGTACCATGGATCGAACCCAGGGGCAGTTTAACTGCTGAGCAATATTTCCACCCATTATGGTTTTTTGTTTTTTGTTTTTTTAGACAAGAATTGTGCTGAGTTGCTTAGTACCTTGTAAGTTGCCAAGGCTGGCTTTGAATTTGCAGTCCTCCTGCCTCAACCTCCTGAGCTGATAACAGGTGTGTGCCACCACACCCTACAAAATATGTGTTCTTAATCTTAACACTGCTGTCCCAGTTGTGAAAGAAAATTCTGCACAGTAGAACTTAGTAACTAGTAACTAGGTAAACTAAAAGACTCAAATAATTCTAAGATTCTTTAACCTGTGTGATTGAAACCATTGATTGAAATGGGCATATCCAGAGGACTATATTTTCAATTTGATATGGCTGTTTTATTTAAAATAATTTTTAAAAAAATTCTCCAGTAGGAGACCCATTTAAGTCAATTTAGTCTATCTTATTCTCACATGTTCTTAAATTGATTTTAAAAGACTGTTTTATTACTTTTCCCTCTGTGTAGTTGATGGACTCTTTAATAACAATTGGTGTTTTGTTTTAGCATCTGTCTGCTGAGGAGTTGGCAAAAAGAAGAGAAGAGGAAAGGGGCAAACCTGTTAAACCTTCAAAAGTGTCAAGACCAACAAAAAGGTACAGTGTTACGTTATATAAATTTAATTGTTTTAACTTATCAGACAGAAAATGTATAGACAAATGACCTTTGGCTACATTATGCTATTATTTACTAAGATGGATCAGTTAAAATTTTTTTAATTAAAAATAATTATAAAATTTGGGGGGGTTTTTTTTGTTGCTATAATCAAATGTTTTAAACTTCAGGTGAGTGAGCATGGGATCCAATATATGTTTCAAAAGGACCTTGTTTATGACAGGAGATCATTCAACTCCAGACATGGACAAGTAACCTCAGGAAGTGACTAGTTCTCTCAAAATATATATGAACTAGTTTGGTTCAATAGTGCACACCTGTAATCCCAGTGACTCAGGAGGCTGAGGCAGGAAGATTACAAGTTCAAACCCAGCCTCAGCAGCAAGGCTACAAGCAATTCTGTGAGACCCTGTCTTAATAAAAAATAAAAAGGTCTGAGGATGTGGTTAAGTGCCCCCGGGTTCAATCTCCAATACCCTTCCCCACCAAAAAATGTGTGTGTGTGTGTGTGTGTGTGTGTGTAATTTGCAAAATATAAGGGTTGCCAAGTAAATCAAATGCCTTGAAGTTTTCTAGAAGACCTCTCCATTCCCTACAGATACCTATCCCACTGATTAGATCATAGTTTTGTCACTATTCCCTTTTAAAACAAGATACCCAGGAATGTCACTAGATCATTTTCTTGCAAGTTTTGTGACCTTGGATAGACCTCCTGTTCTTGTTTATGAAATAATAATTAAAATAGCTAATACAGTTCACTATGTTTTAAACAGTTCACATATATTAAATCATTTAATCCTCATAGAAACCTTCTGTAATAGTTGATGTTATCACTCTCATTTTACAGATGAAAACTGAGGGGCAAAGGGCAATTTAGTAACTTGCTGATGCTTTAGTAACTTGCTGGAGCTGTGATTTAAGCCCAGACAATAAGGCTTAAGAATCCATATTCCTGGTAATATATAATTTGCTACATTATATATTGCTTCTGTGAAGTAGAAACTAAAAAATACTGTTATTGTGAAAATATGTTAGACTATGAATACAGTCATCTGTAAACCAAGTCTCTTCATTCAGTATTCAAACATTTGATTTTTTGAATTTGTGAGACTTATACTTTATATTTTTATTTTCAAATCGATTCAGTGTGTCAGGACCTTTTCAAATTCAGATCTACTTTTCACATTTTAGCCTTTGTGCCACTAATCATCAACATTTCAATAAGTTTGCCTTTTCTTCTGTTAATTGCCACATAAAATGTTTAACTGGAATAAATATAAATATCAGACATAGTCAGATACATTTATTACCAGGATTAACCCATATTTCTTGTTATTCAGAAAAGTAATGATAGTGTATGTCTTGCTTAAATTTGGATAAAATAATTTGAATCTTCGTGTAGTCTTCTGGTTTCTAGCCAGTTATCCCCATCAGACATATCTATGGAAAGATCTCTTTATTATGACTTAAATTTTCCTAAACTCATTATTTACCCCTCTACTTAGTAAAGGCTCACAAATCAGCTGTTTAAAAATCTTTTCTAGAGTTTTCCTGGTAATCATCATTTAATTCTTGTTTCTGATGTCTGCTTTTTCATGGGCCCCCGGGTTCAATAATTGCCAATCCACCATCCTCTAACCCTCAAGAAGCATTGACAGAGGTTCTACATTCAAGGTTATTAAAATGTTCTGGGATGTTCTTCCATTGTTCTTTTTATTTTTCTCATCTGTCTTGGCCTTTAGTTCTTTTTTATTTGGTAATTGAAAGTTCTTAATTCAACAAATATTTTTTGAATGCCTACTGTGTTTCAGGCACTGTCCTAGGCCCTTGGGATACAGTATTAAATAATACACAATGTCCTTTTGGCACTGGTTGTCTCATTCGTACAGTGGAAACATAATAGTCTTATTTTTTTCCAGTCATAACATCATGAACATATTCTTGCTTGTTTTTCTTTCTGTGAGTATAGCCTAAAATAACCTTGTAATGTGCTTAATATTTTTCCCAAACTCAATTTTTTACTGATCAAAGCATTTTTGACATGTCTTTCAAGTTTACACATGGCCTTTTTATTTAGATTTGCTTAGGTTCTCCCTTTTCATCTCTTTATATAATAAGAGTTTTCCAGAGAACTTCCTCTGTACATTAATTTCTTTAATAGAACTATTTGTTACTCATTTATTTTAAAAGTATTCATTGAATCTACTCTGTAGTGGGCACTTTGTACTGAGAGAAATTTTTTTGAGAAACATCCATGAATTTTGGTATCTCATGTCAGGAAACTACTTCTTCTTCTTTTTCCTTTACTGGAACTTCTAAAAATCTGCTTTCAGCATAGGAAACATGGCTGACCATTTATCCTGTTTTCTTTGGGTATTAGGAAATTAAGTTGCTTATGGTTTCTTTCAAAAAGGTTGTATGAATGTACTAAGTGATTTTTCTAATTTTATATTTTTCTCAGAATTTGAATTTAGATTATTGATGTACATTTTCAAATTTGTAAATAATTTTTAATAATTATTCTAATCTTGTTGGGGTTATATTTAAAATAAGTATTTTTTTTTCTTTTCAGCTCATTTGATCCCTTCCAACTGATACCTTGTAATTTTTTCAGTGAAGAAAAGCAGGTACTATTTATATATCAATGACAAACCATAGGTAATGTCACTGTCTGACAAGAAATGCTTTGTCTTATTCTGCATATGTAAGAAATATGTATATGAAAGGATCAGATAAGATAAGATATATTAAGGGCCAATTGATTGGTACAGATGGAAAATGAGAGGGAATTACTTCCTGCTAGGTTTTAAAGGGTAAATTTCTTTTTTAAAAAAGTCTGATTTGCATTGAACTTTGATTAGTGGTGAGAATTTGAAAGAGGCAAATGAGAAAAGGGTGGACATTTGAGTTGGGGAGAACACAATCTCTATTTTTATGTGCCCCCCCCCTTTTTTTTTGAATTTCAGGAGCCATTTCAGGTGAAAGTAGCTTCAGAAGCACTTTTAATAATGGATTTGGTAAGAATAATCTATTGTGTTGACTTACTCTGATTTCTATTCTTGTTGTATTTTTATTGTAGGAAGAGTATGGAAGACATTTATTTTGGATCTTTATTATCCTCTTTTAAGACAAGGAATCTAAAAATAAGTCTTTTCTTTTGAAGAAAAGCCATACAATTGCATATTTCCATATTTTAGAGAAAATAAATTAATGTGAGTTTTGCAGACTGTTTGCCATCATTAACCCTATTTTCATTTCCTAATGTCTCATGTCTGCTGCCTTTTTAGAGTACTGAAACAAAGCACAACTTGTAATTTGGAGGTTCCTTGATTGCAATAAACTACCAATACTCTAACAGTTGTGTAAGTTTGTGGTGTTTTCTGTAGAAAGATCCAAGTAATTTTTACTTTTGTGTCCTTGTAATGCTTTTCTTAAATAGGGAGAACAAATAATGTCTTCATTTTAAAATGAAAAAGTGCTGTCTTGGGGTATTAAAGTGTTTGCTTCAAAACTTCTCGGCCAGCAGTGAAGAAAGATGAAATTTGTGCTCAGACTCACATCTAGTTAACCTATGTGGCCTTATTTTAGAATAGCATAGGTGTATTTAGAAGTGACTCTCCTATAATAGTGAGTTTAATTCTGATTTTTGTCAGATGGTTTGTGCATTTGAGCTAAGTAATCTTGTATTTCTTCTAGCATGCTCACGTCTCTATGGCAGAAGTAATTGGTCTGTTAGGAGGAAGATACTCAGAAGTTAATAAGATAGTTGAAGTAAGTTCTTTCTTTTAAAAAAAAATGTTTTAATTACTATCTAATCCTGCTGCCATACTAAATATTTTTATGGAGTATTTATATCAAAATAGACTTTACTTATTGTATGTGTGAGAACATGCAAATTATTCCCAGAAGTGACTTACATTTCATATATACTGAGCACCTATTTCTTTTTCTCATCAAGAAAGAGAATACTGCCAAGCCTTGGCCTTTCACTACCTTTATCAATAAAGAGCTATAACTCCTAAGATGCCAAAAATATGTATTAATACTTGTAGTTGAAAGTTGATATGCATTATTCTGTTGCATATCAATTTGAAATTATTGCCATAAATAACAGGAATTGTTGAACACCTTAGCACTTGTATTATACAGTGCAATTTGGAAAAGTAGCCATTAGTATGACCTTATTAAAATAGAAAAATGCATGCAAAGTTTTTAGCATACAATCACACTTTGGGAGTATAACTTGTTTGCAAGTGATAGAATTAAGAGGATTTCAGAATAATCATAATTGGCTCAATCCTTCATAGGTCTGTGCAGCAGAACCATGTAACAGTCTGAGTACAGGACTACAGTGTGAGATGGATCCTGTATCACAAACACAGGCCTCAGAAACCTTGGCTGTTAGAGGTTACAGTGTTATTGGATGGTATCATTCTCATCCTGCATTTGATCCTAATCCTTCTTTAAGAGATATTGACACACAAGCCAAATACCAGGTATGTATATAGGTATTGTATGTGTGCCTGCTGTACATGATTACACATCCTTTTTTGTTTTTTTTCTTTAATAAGCATAGTGTTTTTGATATTCTTTCATCTGGGTTTTTTAATTGAATTATTTTCTCTGATTGTAATAATAATACATGTTTGTATAAGCATTTGGAGAGTCAGCAATTTTGTTTAGTACAGACAAGCTACAAAAGTAATACTGATATTCTCAGAGCCTTCTAAAAATGATAGGAAAAATTAGGACAGGGAATAGTTAAAATAGTTGGAAACATTCATGTAATTTACCCATCTAAAGAAAACAAGTTTTTTTTCCCTGCAATTTTGTTTGATATATGAGTGTTTTAGCTGTGGGCAGCTATTGTAGATTATAGTTGAAAAATAACCATTATAATTAGTAAACATATTCATAGCAAATGTAGATTTTTGCAAGCTTTGTGATGTTTTATAAGGATCATTTTAGATTGGGTTTGACACATTTTAATTAAATAAATTTAATTATTTAAATAAATTTAATTAATTAAAAATTTCACAGTGTGAAATGAATACATGCAGCATTTCATTTTGTTGATGTTTGGATATGAAGTTCGTAATGTACCTTTTTGTTCCCTTCCCCCCCATTAGATGTTAGTGTAATTAAATACTGACCTTTAAATTTATGTAGTTGAAACTAATTTTACTTTTTTTATAGAGTTACTTCTCCAGAGGAGGTGCAAAGTTCATTGGGATGATTGTTAGTCCCTATAATCGAAACAATCCTTTACCATATTCCCAGATTACCTGCCTGGTTATAAGTGAGGAAATTAGCCCAGATGGCTCCTATCGTAAGTCTTCAACAATAACAACTAATTACTATTTCTTATCTTATAAATCAAAGAATTTACAGCTATACAAACTATTTAATGGAAAAGTTTGTCCATCAACTAGAGAATCACTATTTTTATGCTATTTAGTGCTACCACCTTCTTCTTTTACATAATAGCCCCTGTGTTACCATGACAACTGGGCAAAAGGATGAAAATGTGGAGAAAAGTTATAGGCAAGCAGTGTATGTGCTAGGAGAACTGCTGTATATGCTGGAGAGTCCCTGATCTCATGAAAGTGTGCTTATAAATGCAGACTGCTTTCTCTGCAGTGGAAATGGAAAAGGGAACAAACAAACAAAAAAACCTTGCTCTCTATCATCTCCTAGTGATATTAGGTTTACCAATGACTAACTCTTTTAATCCCCATTCTGTCTCATGAAAGAATTTGGTTGGCTTATCCCATCAGACATTGCGTTTTCTCTGGAATGTATGTCTATTGTGATCTAATCAACTCTAGCTGGATAGGGGATATGTATACCAGATTAGAAAAGGAAGAGGATGTAGATGGAAATGAAATGGTTGGAGGAAGCGGTTGGCTCTTCTAGGATGTTATTCTCTTTTTGTTCTTACTACCATTGCAGAATTTCAGATTTCCTCGAATTAAATCATGAGTTCATTATGGATATGTGCTCATTTTTCTATCCCGTTACTAGTACAAGACTTGGCGTTTAAACTAAATGAATGTTGGTTTAATAATTTCTTTTCATTTTTAATCATCTCACTTGGATGTCCTGTATTTATTAGACTTCCCAGCTCTACAGCCATGTCATTTACCATTAGGTACTCTCTGTTTTGCAAGTCTTGTTAAAATTGCATTTTCTTTAAAGAGCAGGAACTATGTCTTAATTATCTTTGCATCCCCAGGAGCACCTAATCAGTTGTCTTGCATCTAGGAGGTGGTCAACACTATTGGGTTTTATTGAATGTATAACATTGGCATTAGATTTAGTCTTAAATGCCTGTTTGAGCATAGCACATGGTATATATCATTCTTTGGCTAAGCATAGTTTTACAAAGAGTTATAAAAGAAAGAAACACCATCAACTTATTCTCAATTTAAATTACTTCTTATGTCATTATTGGCTAGATCTTGGTTAAGAGTCTTTATTCTAATACCATCTAATACAATAAATATAGGATACATATGACTTAAATTCAATGGAATTAGTTGAAGTTTAAAATTCACTTCATGCAATTCTGCTTGTAGTCAAAATGAAGTAGTTTAGACCTGTCTGAAACAACCAAAACACTAGACAAACATATCCAACAATGGTATTTAGGACACAACTTCAGGTACCAAAGAAAGATGATTCGAAGAGACAGGTAACAAAGTAATTGAGCTCTAAATTACTGTTACTTACTGACATAAAAGAGTTTCCAGGAGCTGGGGCTTTAGCTCAGTGGTACAGAGCTTGCACCACATAAAAATAAACAAATAAAATAAAGGCATTCTGTCCACTTAAGTTTCCAGGTATGATACCGGAGGAGAAAGCCACCAGAGTTGAGGTGATGGAGGTAAGGAGGACAAACAGAAAGCCAGATAATAGAGTGAATTTTGAAGATTTGTGGGAGGAACCCTCAGATATTTAGAAAAGTACAGACCAGTGTGTGTGAAGGAACTAGCTCAGGCCAGGAAGGATTACTTGAAAGGATAAGCTTTCATTGGACAGCACACAGATTCAGCACTCTTCATTATGGAAAGTTCTGTTGAGTAGAGCTGCCTGGTTAATGACTTGTCAATTGTTAGAACTGCATGCAAGATTCTAATCTTAGGTCCTTTGCTTTGCTTCTCTTGGAAATCCTTTTGTACAAGAATTAAGATTTTACAGAAGTCACAAGATATTTTGTGCTACAGTGCTTTTAACTCTACTCCTATCTTTAAAATGTCTAATGGTTAAGTGTTTTCTGTACTTGTATCAGTCAGGAAATATAGTCAGTGATTATTTTTTTCTAATATTTCAGTGGATAAAAATATTCTATACAAAAGGAAATTTTACTTTAGTGCCTTTAACTTAGAAAAAAATTTCTAAATAATGCCAAGTATATCTCTGTGTATTTTTTGTGTGTTTATATTTTTCCATCAGCTCTGATTAAAAATGCATTCTTTACCTCTCTTTATTCCCATTTTCAGTTTTCCTTAGGAATAGAAGTCATTCAACTATATTCAGATCCCACCACTTTACATTTACTAGTTATATTACCTTAGGTAGATTACTTAGGCCCTCTCATTCTCTTTTGTTAATTCTGTAAAGTGAGAAAAAAATATTATTTTGCTTACAGGGTGAGAAATTCTGTTAATGTATGTGAAGTATTTAGCAAATAATAGGTTTTCAATAGGTAGTTACCATTATAGCTGGCATCTCTGCGTAGTTGATTTGTTATCACCAGAAGAATTTGCTTAATAGTCCATGTACTATAATGTATCAGTCTTCTTAAGTTTCTGCAAGGGAGAAATAAAATGGAGGGAGGGAGAATTGAGAAGTGAAAAAAAAAATTATTCATCAGTAGTCTTGCTATCCCTTTCTTTCTTTCCAAACATTTGGGGCCAGGGTGGCCTTTTTTAGAGCATGTTTTTTTTATTATGAAGAATACCATGTCCGAATTCCCACCACACCCCCACCCCCCCTACCCCCACCCCCCGTTTTCTTGCTTTCTGACTTGCTGGATTTTTATTAACCTGAAAAGCCTTGTTATGGCAAAAAACCTTGATTGAGAGGCAATGGAGTGCAAAAGTTAAAAACATACAGTATAAAGCTGGGGTTGTGGCTCAAGTGGTAAGAGTGCTCACTTAGCACGCATGAGACAGTGGGTTCAGTTCTCAGCACCACATAAAAATAAAATAAAAGATATTGTGTCCACCTTAAACTAAAAAATAAGTATTTTTATTATCAAGCCTGACAGCCTGGGGGTTCAAGTCCTTCTTATACACAACCTTTTCCTGGCTCTGTGTCCTCATTGAAAAATGGGAAATGGGGACAATAATAGTAACTACTTCATTTAAATGATTTCACATACTTAAAGTACCTGATGCCTGGCACATGGTAAACCTTTGGTAATGAGTCACTTGAGCTGTTCTTTTAATATTCTGTAGATTTACATGGCAGTGTTGAAGGATATGTGACAGATTGCTAAGATGGCTCACTGTGTGGTGATGTCTACCCTTTGGGCTCTTTTCCTTCAGTTTGGTATGGCAGCTATGACTCAAGTACAGTTACTCTCCAAGGTTGATCCCATTCCATGTCTAGTCTTAGACTAGCATCTATAGGGAGGTGATGTGAAATCTAAGCTCCAACTTTACTAACTTGAACATTGTATTTAACATAGCTTAACTTGAATTTTCTCCTCTGAAAAATAGGAATAATGCTGCTTGATATCACTTGTCTTTAAAAAAAAACAAACTTATCACTAGGATGGCTGTATGTCTTGTCTTGACTACGACTATCCCAGTTTAAGCTGTGGTTTAGGCATAGTTATTAATTTTGTCTCCTTTCATTATAAAAGTCTTTTGGTTTGGATAACATATTATGTGCTCACCCCACCTCTCATAGTGCCTTGTGTAGAATTGTTACGAAAGTGTCACTTTTACTTTTCTTCATTATTATTAATAGCTTGGCATTAATATGCTTGGTGGACCAAGTATAGTCAGGCAATAAATATTTAATGACTGCCCTCTATGTTTAAAGTGCTGTTCAGCTGGTCTGCCGTGCTGTGGTTGTTAAAACACTGAAGGGAATTTTAAGTAATTACAAGAAGACTGGAGATTAAGAAATAGTTGAAAATACGCTTCTTTATGATTTTCTAGGTTTACCTTACAAATTTGAAGTACAACAGATGTTAGAAGAACCTCGGTGGGGATTAGTATTTGAAAAGACAAGATGGATAATAGAAAAATACAGGCTCTCCCCTAGGTATGTGTTGTGGTTTGAGATGGTTGCACATCTGCAGTGTTTCTCATTAAATCATGTTTTAGAGAAAACCCAAGTTAAATATAAAACTGTGATGTATGGCATCAGTGATAGTTTATTACACAACTGATTACCTTATAGTATTTGTTTCATCAGTTTGTTTTCATATTTCTTTCTACAGCAGTGTCCCCATGGATAAAATCTTTCGCCGGGATTCTGACCTGACTTGTTTGCAGAAAGTAAGCTGCCTTCATTTTAATTGATTCTGTTGTTCACAGATTCCAGAGCTATTCATCTAGATGTGTTTTCCCTTGATGCCTAATGCTTTGTGGATACATTTTCTATATAGTTTCTTTATTGCTTTTTCCTTTCTAAAGTTAATTTCTAGAAGATAATTAGTAATGTGTTTTTGTTGCCCAAACTTGCACAGAGAAATAATACTATTTTAGAATAAATTTGTCAAGTGTTGACTGATAAATTTCTTAGCAGATTATTATTGTGCACAATGGAGAACATTTTTCTCATTTTATTAAATTCAAAAGCACCATGTTTTCCCTCTAGCCTTAACTATTGATCATTTTTAAGAATGATAGTGCAAATCTAACAATTAAATTTAAATGGTCTTTTTATTTAAATTTCTAGTAGGAAATAAGAACTTTGAATTATTTTATCTCACTTCTCATTTTGCTTCTATAATGAGTAGATTGGCAACATTTGTCTTGGGATTTTTTTGGTAGCAATTTGGGAATAGAAAATTTTTAAACATTAATTTTCAGTGTCTTTTACTTCTTAATTTTATAATCACATTTTTCCATATGCTATTGAAAGACTAATATACACATTTCTCAGAAAGTAGATTCTAACATTCTAATTTTTGAACAGTAGAGACTTATGTTTTTATCTACATGTTTTTTTTTTTTTTTTGGATTTGTTTTATTTCTTTGTAGTGCTGGAGGTTGACCCCATAACCTTGCACATTAATCCATTAAGTCTCAAGTTTTCAATATTGCAAATAGTTCAATGAAATTGGTATATAAACATTAAGATAAATTGAAATTCATAATCTAGAGCTTATATTTCCTCTGTGTTTATATGTATGAAAATATATTATTTCAAACACTACTCATTCACCTTTTTATCAAAAGAATAGAACCTAAAAACATAATAATTTAAAAGTTATCTTAGTTTATTTGTTGCTCAACTTAAGTTTTTTTAGGTGTTCTACATCTGAGACAAAAATGAATTAATAGGCATTTTACTACATCACTAGATCCCATAGCTTTTCTTTTAAAAATCTAATATTATTTTACTTTGTGAGTGCAACAACTAAAAAATGGAGCAAAAGTCACAAATTTGTCCCAAGTAGAGACCATCAGATATTCAATCATAGGTTTATCTTCTTACATAAAGTTGTAAAGGAACCAAGCTAAGCATTCCTCACTGGTTTCCAATACTTCCTCAGGCAGTTGAAAATAAGTCAGCCTTTAGCCATTCTTAGGAGAGTTCCTCATTTGATCGTTAAGAAATGTGAGGTTTGGAAAGAGACAAAATGGTGATGTTTAAGTAGTTCTTCTTCTTATACTTTTTATGTATGTATGTATAAATTTTTTCTTTTTTACTAGCTTTTGGAGTGTCTGAGAAAAACTCTGAGCAAAGTAACTAATTGCTTCATTGCTGAGGAATTCTTGACGCAAATAGAAAATTTGTTCCTTTCCAATTACAAAAGCAAGCAAGAAAATGAAGTGGCTGAAGATACTGCAAAGCAATTATTAATGTAATTATTAAAGTAAGACATTTTAATCTATAGAATAGATCCCACTTTTAAAGTTATTACCTTGAAATGATTGTAATTTAACTGTGGCATGACTTTGCGAATAATTTTTCTCTAGTGAACAAAAATCTACACTTTTCCACATAAATTTATGGAAAGGAGGAGATATGGACTTGTTTTCATATAGTGGTTATCAGAATGTTGTGTAAACCAGGGCCCATCACACTGTTCCTGTCCTTTATCACGCAGTGCAGTAGACTATGAAAACTTATGCAGGTGGTCTGCTTTACTGTTACTTTCAGATTGATAAGTGGATTATCCTTAATTTTTGCTTTTTCCCTGAACTAGTCACTATTTTTCATTTTGGCATCTCACGTCTCATTAGAAGCACTTCCATTATTTGCATATGTTCTGGTGAGATTTGTGTATTTGTTATTCAGGATTGCAAATGAGATATGGATGGGTGGTCACTGAGATAATTAACATAGTGGAGAACTACTAATTAATAAATAACAACATGCTGTAGGGGGCCATGAGAGGCATGAGGAGAATATTTTAAAAACCAACAGAAGAAACCAGAGGAAGAGAATTAAATTACCAGGGTTTGGTTTTGGTGAGTTTTTTTTTTTGTTCCCCCTTCCTTTGGTGCTAGGGATCAAAGCCAGGGCTTCATATGTTAGGCCATTGCCCTGCCACTGTGGCGTATACTCAGTCCTGAATTGCCCATTTGCTTCCATTATGTTTTTAAAAAGCCAACAATACTTTTCAATATGTTGTTTTCTCAGCTGTCTGAAATGTTTATGAATTTCACATGCATAAATAATTAGCTCCAATTATATGTTCACTTTCCATTAGTCTGATAAAACATCATTTAACTGGATCTGGTAATTGTAACCCTCAAACAAGATTTTTTTTTTTTCTTCCACTAGAGGTTTAATTTTTAGAAGCAGAACAAGCAAAAAAGTCTTCATGTATTTTTACATATTCAATCCCAGTTTCATGTACTTTCTGAATAGAGGCCAGCAAACTTTTCTCTTTTTTATGAGTATATAAGCAAAGCTTTAATTGGGAAAAGAGGGAGAAGGTCTTTACCTCAAGGTGAAAGGGATAGCCCTGACTCAGAGAACTGTCAAAATCCAGCAAAGTTTTATAATGTAAGGGTCCAGTTACTATATAGTTTCAGCTTTTTGGCCATGTGTGGTCTCTGTCAGAAATTCTTCAATTTTTTAAATAACATTTTAAAAATGAAAAAATCATTCTTAGGTCATTGCTTTCACAAAATATAGACTGCTGATCTAAAGAACTGCAGTCTAATTTGGTATTAGATTCCTGAGTCTAAAACACCATCTCATAATAAAAACAACAAAACTCAGAATTTTGATCCACACTTAAGTACATTATCAAATGAAAACATGCATTATGCTGCCTCATTCATGAAAATTTAACAAAATTAATTTGTTAATTTCTATTAAGCAGAGAATTGATTTATACCTATTCTCCAGGTATAGTAATAACAATTATTATATCTAGACTGGATGTGATTCCATGTTTTTGCTTTATTTGGTTATAATCAGTAGCCAAGGAAGAATAAGGCAGTATTGAAAGAAGCAGCTTTCCAGTTTTAGGTTATCTTGAGTCTCAACCTTGTGATTTGGGGGAAGTGTAGTTTATCTTCCCTGATCTAACTTATTTTCTGTAGCCAGGGTCCAATTTAACTTCCTAGTATCTTTCTGGGTCTAAAATTTTATGATTTATTTGTTGGTCTACTTCTTTGAAATTTCAGATTTTGAAATTCTGCAGTTTTCAGATTAACATTTTGAAAAGAAAACTGGTAGTTTTTCCATACTCTGTGTGAATTTAAAAAAAAAACAAAAACCTTGAGGGTTACAAATATAAGAGTCCTAGACTAAAAAATCAAGAAATCTGATTCTGGTAAAAGCTTTTCTGTGTGACTTAAATCATATTATCTTTCTGAACCCTAGGCTCCTCGGTTGTAAATTAAGTGTATGAATTTTAAATGACTTTGGTGTTCCCTTCAAGCACAAGAAGTATATGATTCTATGAAAGGCAATAATTTATTCGTTTGTGCTTGTCTTTTGATCTGTTTCCTCGTTGCACATGGAGGAACGGACACTAGGAAGTGATAATTTTTAGCTCTCCGGATTGATATATATCCCTATAATCCTGATGAATTTGGATGATAGAAAATGTTAAAAGTACTGTTCTCAACTCTGGGCTTCTAAATGTCAATGGTTAACCATATTTACTAACCAGTCCAGTACTATAAGGAACTCAAGGATGGTAATTGTCATAGTGTAGGGCCTTGAGAGAACAATTTAAAAAATAACTTTAAAACAATATTTATAGTATTAATATTTACATTAAGTATTTTTATCTTATAAAATATTTTTTAAATACAGAAAATTTACTATTTTTCTCTTTTCTTTTCCTAGTCATTCTGCTTGCTTCCTTTATTCTCTTTTCATATTCTAAACATACACCAACCTTAGGCAGTTGCAGCCAGGGCTTTGGAGAAGCAAAGAGGAAGTCTAAAATTGAGAGAGCTTGTAATATAGGAAATTCAGGAGGCAGACTCCAAAAGAAAAACCCACCTCTAATAATGTTTCCAGAAGCAGAAAAAGAACTCAAAAATATCCAGGTCTCTTCATTCTGAGTCTGTTATTTAATTATATTGCACATGATTATAAGATAATGAGCTTAACTTTGTTTCTTGTTCTGGCTTGGCTAATGAAGATTGATATAAGTACTTCTTCAATATTAAACAGTTTTCTTTAAAAATCTAATTCCCAAGAAATATTCAAAAGAAGAAAAATCAGTGAAACAAGACCAGTAATATCAGACTCTCTTTTCTTCCTCCATTATTTTAACCTTGAACCATTGTTCTTTGAGAGAACAGTCTTTTTAATTATAGATTGTAATCCTTTTAAATGATCTTGGTTTCTTTCTACTGTTGGTTAGAGGTATCTGATGAATTTTCTCTGCCCCAGGTACTTTGCCTTTGGGGGGGGGACAGGGTGTACTAGAGATTGAACTCAGGGGCACTCAACCACTGAGCCACATCCCCAGCCCAATTTTATATTTTATTTAGATACAGGGTCTCACTGAGTTGCTTAGTGCCTCAGTCTCCCCAGTACTTTGCTTTCTTGCACCCCTTCTTCCCTACAAATTTTAAAACTGTATTTTAAAATTATGTTTCTATAAAATGAATTTGTTTAAATTTAGGTTTAAAATGTTTTTTTGGGTTTTTTTTTTGTTGTTGTTGTTGTTGTTTTAATCATAAATTTCTTTTTTTTTTTTTTTCGTTAAGTTAAAAAAACGTGAAAACATTTTTGTGGGCCTTTCAGAATATTGTGAACCTGAGGCATTGCTAATTGGATAGGTTGGCCCTGTCTGTGTTCTGAAGGGTATCATTGGGCTAGAGTAGTCATTGCCACCCCACTCGAGCACTGCAGTTTCCACTTTTATAGATTGTTAGACTTGAACTTCATAGGAATGAAGTTGGGTTAGGAAGAATCCCAGCCTAACCAAAACTCAGCAGTACTGCTTAGGAACACTCACCTTCAAAAAAGAAGGCAAATAGTTAATTTTAGTCATTAGATAGGTGGTTTTAATTTGGTCGTTAATCTAGTTTTAAACCTGTGCCACACCTCATAGGAGAACAGCCTAATGCCTTTCTTTTTTCCCTACTTCCCTTATGTCCTTTATCCTTGCTTCTTTTACTAATTAGCTCTTTTACATACAAGATCTTTTATCATTTATTGAAATCTGTGCCTATAGAATAAAGATAAATAGACCTATTCATATTTCCCTGAAACTGTTTAGTGTGCTGCCTCAGCCTACTCTCCAGAATGTTCTTCCTTCCCCAACCACAGAAGTGGTCTGTGTAATATGCACTCCAAGCACCATCAGAATCCCTGCTGCTCTTTGGGCAGCAGTGGAGATTATGGCCTCACCATACCAATCTGAGTCAGCCTCCTGCTCTTTACTTTAACTTCTTCCCATTGACTTTGCTGGGTCCTAACAAGGGCGCTGGAGGATAAGCTGCTACAGTCATAAGACCTAGAATTGGTGCTCTGTCCCATGGCCAAAGAAGAGCCATGTTCGTCTGGCCTCTTGATTTGTATCTACCTATCTACAAATAAGTCACCAACAGGTACCCAGCTGATGGATTTCTCAGTGGGAATTGAGTCAGTGTACCCTCATTTTGTTTTTCACCAGCATTGTCCTCTACCATGTGACTAAATCTAGTGTCACATGAAAAACTTCTTTTAGTGAAGCACAAAAACAGAACACAATATTTTGATAATCATGTGCTCCATCAATATTAACAAAATTGAACAAAGAAATTTGATCCACATCTCCAGTTCACCAGTAATTTGTTTTCTCAAAAATTTTTCAGAAAGTCACTGTAAGAAAATAATGTAACACAATTTTTGGTTATTATTTCCTGACCTTTTCTTAAATATTTTTATGAGTGCTAATCCCCAAACTCTGTTTTCTTTTTGTTTATCCTATTATTGTACTTTTTGGTATTTCCGAATCTGTCTTCTACCTTAAATCCTTCCGGAACAGGGGAGGTAATAAATATATTCCCACAAAATCAGGAGAAAAGGAAAATTCCTAGAGAAGCTGTGGTTATGATTAGGGTTCTATATGGAACTAAATTTGAATAGGTAAAATTGGTTCATAAAACCTGAGTTGTTTCTATTTTCCTCTGTTAATGTTTATGAATATACTCCTAAGAACTTTGAACTTCAGGAGAAAATGCCTGATTTGCTGTCATTGAGATTTCCTAGGATAGTCTCTTAGGAATTTTGAAGTCTATTCAAATACTTTCAGTTTGTATACCTATTTTATAGGTTACCACAAAGCACTTGTTTCAGTCTATGAGTTATACAGTTGTATTTGGATTCTAACATGTTTTAAGTCAATCATATGCCTTTAAATTTATGGACTTGACATGTGTCATTGCGTGTAAGTTTACTAGACGTATTGCATGACTTTTGACAAATCTCTTGCTATTTTTTTTCCCAAATGTTACCAGCATTATTGGATTCTTTTTATTAGTTTGAATTTTGGAATGTTCTATAACAAAATTAGTGATTTAAACTATTTCATAAATTTAAATATGATGCCATATTGTACATATCTATATTAAAGATTATTGTTAAGTATTAGTGTTTGTAGAATTACAAAAGGCTTTCCTCAAAAATGATTAAACTGTTCCTTCCATACTCATTTGTGACATACTATAAAATGTCTGATTTTAAGTTTTGGAATTTTATCTTCTGATAAAATTATTAAAAGAAAATACTGAGTATTCAGTGTAAATAAAATTTTGAAAACAAGTAGTCATTTGGTCTCTAAATTATTAGCATTATTATACATATTGAATTGCAAAAAGAAAAACATTAATTCAGTAACCACTTGTTAAATATCTGTTATGTTGAACAAAGTAGGGGACACAAAGATGAGTAAATCTTGATTTCTTCCCTAAAGAAGCCTATTACCTAAGAAGGGAGAGAACACATAAAAGAACACCAATAGCTAAATGCTCAGATACAAGCTGGAATTGATTATTAATGCCTGTGAGAAACTTTAAGGATAAAGGGTGGTTAGACAAGAGAGTACTCTGTAATTTAAGCAATGAGATCGGTCTCTTGGAAGAAGTCTCTGGCAGGATTTGGTTAAATGACGTTCAATAATAAGTTAGTTTGTAAAGTACAATGAAATCCTGAGAGTTTTAACTCCGTGAGGCATTTACATCATTAGAAGTTCATTCCTCTGTAGAGTTGTTATGGATTCTTGCTAATTAAGCACTTGTAATTTTCTGATTGTGGACAGCATTTTATTCAGCCTGTGGCTTTAGAGGCCAGCATTGGCCTGAGTCAGCACCACCTTGGGGACAAAAGGCAAATGTACTCCCTAGATCTTAACTCATGACCCATTAAAAGTATAGTCTGTGTTCTTCCCTGCCTACCTCAGTCTCCCAGAGTTTTGTCAACCACAGAAACTAGGGCATCATAAAAGCTAGGATGCCTTTGGAATAACATCTACAAAATAAGCTACATGGGAGAATGAGACTGCTAAGGATCACTACAAAAGACAAACTAACTCCTGGTCCCTTAACCTGTCAGTCATTAAAAACATGAACTACCCCCACCCACGTGCCTCCAGTAGCTACAAAAGCCCAACCTTACCACAAGGCCAAGACATTTGTGCAGGCTGCAACACCAACAGAAGAAACAGCAGTTCCTGGAATAAAATGACTGCCCATTCCTCTTGGTCAGGATGTTTGACCAGGGAAAAAATTCTAATTCTAGCTCACTTAGGCAACCCCCTACACATGAATAAAACTTGTCCCCTTTCTCTGTTTTTTGAGCAACCTGATCTCTATCAGTGCTGTCTCACTCTCCTTGAGGCAAAGCTGCTAATAAAAACTTTGTGTGTTCATGCTTTTGGGTTTCATTTCTATAACTGGGTCAGATGTTCCCATCTCCCAGTATCAGTCCCACAGTCCTGTTTGTACTATGATGGTTTTTCTGACTCCTGTTTATATTTGTCTGCATCACTGATTCTCAAGAAAATCTTTCCATAGAATGTTATGTATGTTCATTTAGTGTCTTCCATTTTCAGAAAGATGTAACTAAATAAAATGCTCATTTTTGACCTCCATATTTTCATATTTTTTCTATTGTCAAAAACAAGACATCAGTTACCTACTGTCTGTTACTGGGTGTAACCAATGATTCTCCCATACACCCGCCCCCCCCCATTAACAATATCACCCCCAAATGCAGAAGAATTGGAAAGTTTCAGAAAGCAAGTTAACTCCTTAGCTCTTATTACCTGGATTGGTGATTGTTGAAATTTCTTCTGTTCTAACACACATGGTATAATCAGCAAGAGTTGTGTCTTCTATACTCACTGGTAACTAGGTAGAAAGAGTACACATCAGACTTCCTTTGTGTAACTGTTGTGGTTTGGATCTAAAAATGTCTCCCCAAAACCTTGTGTTTTTAAATTATGATTCCCCGGTGCAGAAAGAAGGTGGGGCTTGTAGGCAATGACAAGAACTGTAACCTCATCAGTGGATGAATAAATTATCGGGTGGTTCAGATGGGGCGTGATAAAGGAAGTATCTTTGGAGGTTGCCCATGGGGATGATATCTTGCCTTTGGCCCCTTCCTCTCTGCTTCCCATCTGCCATGAACTGAGCAGTTTGCCTTTGCCTTTGGCCATAATGTTTCTGCCTCACCTGAGGCCCAGAGCAATGGAGTCAATAGACCAGGGATTGAACCTCTGAAACCATGAGTCCCAAGCAAATAATAAACTTTTCCTTCTCTAAGTTCTTATCATGAATTTTGGTCACATAATGCAACACTATAATAATAATAATAACAATAATAATAATAATAATCTTTTCAATAGAACAAAGCTATTTTCCTAATCATAGAATAAAGACCAGACTAATCTTTCTCTATTTTGATTTTTTTCCCAGTTCTCCCTTACTTTTCTCCTTCTCAGAATTTGCTTTAATGCAATCAGTTGGAGAGATGAGTTTGCTTTAATGCAGTGCCTCAAATTGGATTCCAGCATCATGAAGTTGGACAGTGTATCAGGACAGTTTAAACTAGCTGCTATAACAAACCACCTCCAATGTTTGGGGCCATCACTCACACAAAATCCAGTGCAGGTGCTCCTGATTGGGTGGCTCTCATGGGTGGCTCATCTCTGATAGGTAATTCAAGCCCTCTTGTGACCCCAAGTAACACAAGTGTCCCATTAGAGGAAAGAGGAAGAACAGAGAATCACTCACCTGATAACTTTACTTCAGCTTGGAAATACGTTTTGCTTACATTCCTTTGGCCAAAACTACTAAAACACTTCCACCCAGATGCAAAGGGAACAGCTAAATGCAACCCTGATTGGACAGCTGTTTTTCCACAAAGTTCTACACAATGGGAGAGTAACATGAATCTTTGTTAGTGACTAGCCATCTCTACTCCAGATAGCCTTTGTTGATTTTATAAAATGTTAAAAACACTTCTATAAATGGCATTAAATTACTATAATTGGGACTGCAAGTTCAAAAAGGAAAACTGAGATCAACTTTCTTTGAAGTCTGATCCTTATATTAACGCAGAATTAACATTCCTCTCAAATCAAAGAAATACTAAAGCTAGGAAAGACCTTGGAGATGTTTGGGCTTAGAGTTCTATATTTTAACGTGAGAAGGTTGAGGTTCATGGAAATGAAGCCACTTGGCCAAAGTCATACGGTCAACTTGGTTGCAGGGTTACCTCTGGAAAGACTCTAGTCCTTCTATTTAACACAAGTGCTATTGCATGGTCTTTTGGGTGATTTCTTTCTCTAAGATTATTTTCAATTTAGTGGCATAAAGAACTACCCTAAAGATTTTATGTGCAATTCCAATGTTCAGAATAATTTATGTTTTAATTTAAAATGTAATTTTCTCGTTTAGAACTGCAGTATTTTTCTTATAAATGCCAAGAACATGTCTTTTTATGGAAAAGTTGACTAAGGAATGACTCTTAGGAGGGAGGTAATTAATGAGACTTTACTATCTTTCTCTAAGATTAGCTTTATTAGCTTTACCTAAGATTAAAGAGCCCCCAAATCCTCCCTGTTTGTCTATCTATATGTCCACAAAGCCACACTTGTTCAATCATTTTAATGAAAATGTCAATGTCTACATGTAGCCACTAGAAGGCGCCCCATCACAGTGTTAGCATGGTAGTCTCATGCCCTTTATGTTGGTTGGTTTGAGGCAGAAAGGATTTCACATGTGGCTGAATTTCTCTAATTCCTTGTTGTCCTGTGATCTAGGACAGCATTTCCTTGTTCCCTAGTCTCTTTAATTATCCAGCCTCACTTTAGAAGTTTATTTATAATAATAGCCACACATTTATACACTGATACTGTGCTAAGAGCTTTATGTACAGTATCGTATCTAATTCCCACAGCAACCTTGCAAGAATAGTTTTCTTGTCACCATTTTACACTTAGCCTTAGAGGACTTAAGTAACTGATCCAAATCATGCAGCCAGAAGACAGAGGCAGAATCCAAACTGAGAGCCACATGATTCTAAAACCAGCTGACAAAACTCATATTACTGATTTCAGAGCTGGAAGGCACCCAAGGAATGATTTAGTTCCTCGGTTTTTTTGTTTGTTGTTGTTGTTGTTTGTTTTGTTTTTTTGATGGAAGAAATGATACCCAGAGATGAGAAGTAACTCATCCAAGCCACAGACCCAGTCAAGTCCAGGTTGTAAAGTTGGGGTCTCCACATTCCCTAGTCAGGGCTCCTGGGTTCCACCTCATAGCAATTCCTGCCTTCCCCAAACAACCAAAGAAATCCTGTGATTATAAATCCTGTGCCATGTTTTACCCCAATGTAAGCTGAAACCATGGGATGATTTGTCTCTTATGTTGACAATAGAAGAAATTCATCTGTGGATGAAAATTTTGCTCCAAATGGTTTGTTATCTTGCCTATTATGACCAAGCCTAGGGGAAGTGGATTCAGATAAGGAGAACATCTTCCATTTTCAAAAATAATTCATCTCCTGACCTCCATGTCATCTACACTGCAGTCAAGGTGGATTTTTTTTTTTAATGAAGCACAGATCTGTGTCAGCTTCTCTGCTTAAAATGTGGCTTACTGAGTTTTCTGTATCACATGCAACATGGAAGTATAGAAGACCCTTACATGTGCCCTTTCCTCCCTCTAGTCTCAGCTCTTGCCACTCCCCCTCTGCCTTCCAAAGCACACATACCTTGGGCTCTTAGCTCCAGTCATTCTGAGCCATTTGCCAACCCAAATGTGCAGTTCCCGCAGGCTTTCCCGCTCCTCTCCCCATACTCAAAACATCTCCCTGGTCACACCATTTTTATCTTTCTATGCAACTTCCAAAATTCAACTCAAATGTCATTTCCACAAAAAGCCTTCCTGTTCTCTTATTCCCCATGAAGGGCCTTTGAGCTGGGCTCCTCTAATACCCAGTGCTTACCTCTCTAGTGGCTCCAGTCACATTTTGTTTTTTAATTTGTCTCTTTACTTTTCTGCTGCCTCACTCAACTGAGCCAAACCTTTTTAAACTTTGTAACTCCAGATCCTAAAATAATGTCTACCATAAATTTAGAAGGCACTTCATAGCAGTTTGATGAATAAATAATTGGGAGAAATAAAAAAAAAGAAGAATAGAAGGCAGATCCTTCCTTTTGATGGGGAATGGGTTCCGTAACATTCAGATATCAGATTTTCTTGTTTTCTCTCTTAGCTGCAGTTTCTCTTTCTGTGATCCAAAAATATTAAATAGAAATTTCCACAATTAATTCCTGTTTAAATAACTTTTATTATAGTAAATCATTATAACAGTTTTGTTTTATTATTTTTTATTTGTTATGAATAACTATTAATCTGTACCTTTTTTATAAACTTTATCATAGGTATGTATATATAAATAAAAACAGCATATATAGGGTTCAGAACTATACTTATTTTCAGGCATTCAGCAGGATCTTGGAACATGGTTGAGAAGGTACTACTATATAAGGAGAAGAATTGAGGCAGAACCATTTGTTCTGAAAAATGGGTGGGAGTTGAACACATGCTATCATTTGGATCTTGAATGTCCCCCAAAGACCATGTGTTAAAGGCTTGGTCACCAGCCCATGGCATTATTTGGAGGTGGTAGGATCGTTAAGAGGTGGGACCTGGTGGAAGGAAGTTCAGTCCCTGGGAAGTTCAGTCCCATGATCCAGAAGGGGATATTGGGACCTCGGTCCCTTGTTATTACTTATTTTGCTTCCTGACTGCCATTTGGTGAACATCTCACTTTACCATGTGCTCCCACCATGAATGTTCTGCCTCACTACAGACCCAAAGCTGCAGGGCCATGTGATCATGGATTCGAACCTCTGGAACCGTGAGAGCCAAAATAAATTCTTCCTCTTGTTGATTATCTCAGGTATTTTGTCACAGTGACAGAAAGCTAGCTAACAAGCCCCTCCAAGAAGCAGCCTGTCTTCATTTGTTCAAGTGCAATGACAGCTCAGGAGGCTTGCATCAACTGATTAGCAAAGGGCAGCTTGTACCAGAAGACTTATTCTCTTGCAATTTCCTCAAAAACACAAAGGCAGGTGAGATTATAAACTGTATACATAATTGTATTTGCTAATCAAAAGTGCAACGTAATATGGGTAATTATGAGGCTTCATTTGCTTTACAACATGGTACAGCCTGAATATTTTTATCACTGCAGATGAGATTACAGGGAGAGCTGCTCAAGCATTTCCATCATCATCTTGTGTTCTGTTCCACAGCATCTATAGATGGAGAAAGTGATTTAAATGAAAAAAAAAAAAACAGGCAGTGAGATAGTATCCCTTTTAATATGGCACAGGTGCGTAGGTGACTTGATTTGGGACAAATATAAAGTGGGCTCTGTGCTGCTGGGGCAGATAGTGTTTATCAGGGGCAAATGAGGATTAGAAAGAGCATCAGACCTGGTTGAGCAGGGCAAGGAGAGCAGCCCAGCTCTTTCTCCACTTGGACAAAACCATATGAACTGCACTTTCTTTTCACCCAGGGCTTCTCTACCTTCAGCAAGGGGGGAATCAGCCATCCAAGGACTCAGAAGGGACTTTCCCTTCCTCCTTAGGAGAGAGAACAATAAAATAACAACATAAAAACAAGGCTTTGAAAGAATGGGGGCCTTTTTTATTGCTGCATAAGGAAAAGAAAAGAAATCTGCCATGACTCTGGTTTAGGAATACAGCAGCCCCACCTCCTGATCTGTGCACACAGAGTTCAGCTGGGAGTCTTGCTTAGAGCATGCACTTTCTTTTGGTCTTGCAGACAGGCAGGACCATATACTGGGAGCCCTGGACTTTTAGAAAAAAATGGAATCTCAATAAAATGGATAACAGGATTCGGACAAGCAGAGGTTGGGGAGGAAAGCATACTAGGCCAAAGGTCCAGCAGAGCAGCGGTAGTGCCAAGAAATAAAGATTTCTGTGAGGTGGCACGTACTCTGTGTAACTTAATCAGGAGCCACAGAAGTGGGGTAAGATCCTCAAGGAAGTCAGACGCCATTTTAGAGATGGGTATATTTGTGTTTCTTGTGAAAAGAGATTCAGGCAATCAACAGCTATCATCAAATCCCAAAATGAAAGAGAGTCCTCTAAGGCAGAACTGCTTAGACAGTAATTTAACCAGACATCTCTAGTTAAATTAAAGAAAATCATGCATAAGTAAAAAAACATATATCACCACCCAATTGGCTATCAACTGATAAAGGGATAAATAAAATAAATAAAGCACAGTGTATCCATACAATGGAATACTGTTCAGCCACAAAAAGCAGTGAAATCCTGACTCATGTGGCAAAACAGATAAAGTTGAAGGCATGGTGCTCAGTGAAGAAGCCAGAAGTGAAAGGCCCACAGGTATGATTTTGTTACATGAAATATCCACAGTAGGCAAATCCACAGAAATAGAAAGTAGATTAATGGTTGCCAGGACCTGGGGCAGGAAGAGGGAGTGGGGGTGATGGCTAATGGATATGGAGTTTCCTTTTGGGGTGATGAAAATGTTCTGGAATTAGGTGGTGGTGATGGTGATGGTTGTACAACCTTGCAAATACACTGAAAAACCAGTGAACACACTAAAAACCATACTTTAATATGGTGACTTTGATGGTGTTGTATTATATCTTAGAAAAAAGGAAAGAAACAAGAGAAAGGGGAGGAAGGGAAGGAGGGAGTGTAGCAGGAAGGCACCGTGAGGTGCTTGACCCCCACAGCTGGCTCTGATTGTCTCTGAAACCTCCCAATCTCCCACCTACAAGTTAGGCCTGATTTCTGGATCCCTGGGTAGCCTGAGTCTCCAGAGTGACCAAGCTGGTATGCAGTGACACTACAGGCCTAGCCTAATACCCCAGGTATCCCTGGCCTTGAAAGCTGGAGCTATATGACACCTCCTGCTATCCTCCCTCCCCAGGTTCTTCCCTTTCCTATAATTTGGGGAACAGTTTTGAGTTTATTGGGGAAGGAGGAAGACATAGGACATATCAGCCTCTGAAGGTTTAGCATTGTCGGCCCAATCCCAGACTCCTCTCTGATTTGCACCCCAGCCCTCATAATCATCCCATGGATAAGGCACCATTCTGCTCTTGCCTCTTCAGACACACTGCTAAGTCCACCTGTTGTCCTCTGTCCCTGGTCACTCCAGCAGGGACTGAAATCCCAGCCAGAATCCCAAACTCCCTATTGCTGCTGCCAGTTCCTTCTGATAGGCCCTTTTGAGTTTCTCTGGATACCACCCACCCAGAACCAAAGCCCTGCTTTACCCAGAACATTGGTGATCAACAGAGTCAGTTAAGATAGTCAATAGTGTCTCCCCACACCCCGAAGATATGTGGTGATAACTCAGGAGCAAGATAATGAAACATTCTCCTTAGACAACTATTCCAGACTCACCCAAGATTAAGCCCAGGTCTTGCCTTTCTGAAATCTTTCTAGAACACTTAAAGCCTGATGATTTATTGATAATGTTAATAGACAAATTTTCCTGTTGCCCAATTTAGACTTGACATAGGGAAGGCCCTACCTAGAGCTTGCTGACCAGGTTTTGCAGTACATATGGAGAAGAGATTGATTATGAGTCATAATAATGGGATTGTCCTTTTTATGGTCAGATCTGACTAGTTCTTTATGAGTAGCTAATAAAGTATTTTTAGAATGCTAAAGACAGTGAGGGGCTGTGAACTCCTGGGTCTGGTGGGAGAAACAGGAGATAGCGAAGAAAGACATTTTCCTAGACATTGTTATTCTGTGGTATTAATGTCAGTATGGCCCAAGTTTAATCCACCCACACTACTGCCTAGGTGTGTGACCTTGGGAAAGCTTTCTGTGATTCAGTTTCTTCTTGTGGAAATGAGGTTACCAGTCATAACTAACTTAAAGGTTGTGTAAGGACTAAGCTTGCAAAAACATTTAGAATAGTGCCTAGGACAGAACACTCAGTAAATGTTAGTTGTCACTATTACTGCTTTTATCATTGTTACTATCTTTATTAGTGATGTTAGTATTCTTATTTAGATATCTTATCATAAAGTTTCCACGTGGGAAACAGAAACCACTGTAGGTATTTCATGTAGGAAGGGATTAATACAGAAAATTAGACACAAAAACTTTGGGAATACGGTCTTGTGGTCTTATGGTCAGAAAGGTTCTTATGGTCTTCCTACCATAAGAACATAAAACATATTCTGATTGAGGCTGTCAAGAATGACCAGTAGGTTATTCTTTTTTTTTTTTAAGAGAGAGAGAATTTTTTTAATATTCATTTTCTAGCTTTCGGCTGACACAACATCTTTGTTTGTATGTGGTGCTGAGGATCGAACCCAGGCTTCACGCATGCCAGGCGAGTGCGCTACTGCTTGACCCACATCCCCAGCCCAGCAGGTTATTCTTAATGACCATCTGGAGAGAAAAGAACCTCTGAGCTCACCATTAACGCCTGCTGGAATTAAGGATTTACCCCAATTGCAATGAATACTACTCCTTCTGCTTCCTCTAAACCTTGGGAAGCTGTGGCTCTGACCATCCAGAGATCAGGAAGCATACCTCATTACCCATGAATGGACTCTGGGAGTTAGTAATACGGAACACACAGTTTCATAGTCCTACTTGCCAGCAAAAAACGTCCCAAGAGAGGCAGAAAGACGGCTTCCTCTCACTCCCACCTAACAGATATCCTGAAGGAACATCTAAGGGATAGAACCTAATTAGCATGTGGAATTGATAGTATGAAAAGCAAAATTGTTAGTTTTCCAACCATTACAATTAGAAGGAGAAATTGGAGTACAGGTGGAAATAATGGAGGCACCCTTGCAGGCAGGTATGTACGAAGGTCTACTAAGCAGACGGCTTAATCTCTGTATAAAAAGTAAGCCATCTAAAGGGAAAAGTCATTCATGATTTCAGTACCCTGGGGAAGGGACTAGTGCCTTAGATCACATGAAAATAGCGATGGTCTGAACAAAGGGAGCTTACCATGAAGTTGAGCCTGATGTTGCAAGTGGAATATTAAAACATTCATTCTTTTAATGATTGCTTTTAAGCAAGGCACAAACATCAGAAGTTGCAAGAAAAAAAATTGACACATTTACCATTATAAAGCTAAAATTTCATAAAGCAAAATAAAAATACAAGCAATGGGTTGAGAGAAAATATTTGCAATTCAAATGAACAATTTGCGAAGAGCTCTTTTAAGACAATAAGATTAAAACATTCAACTGTTGTGGGTCATCTAAGTGCTTTTTGGTAGAATGACATATCATACACATAGTATCCTCTGTCAAAAGAGCCCTTCTCCCCTGGCTAACCTGATTAATATTTTAAGATGCTTAGTAATCTGTCTTCTTCTTAAAGCATGGCCTGCTTCTCTTTCTGTGGTGGATACTCTGGTGCAGGGTCAGATTACCCTTCAGGATGGAAGCTCCAATCTCCCCCAGGGGGCTGAAGTTTTACAATGGAATTTGCCCTCTGCACAAAGAAGTTGCCTTGCCAAGGTTATGCCACTTTCTTGGGGGCAGCCTGTGCCCACTGACTGCTAAAATAAGAGATCCAAGTGGCTTTAGCCCTTATTTCAAGAAGGACAACTCAGCAGAGCCACATCAGCCCAGAGAGACTCAGGAGACGGCCTGTGGTCTCCATTGAACTTTTCCTGTGTCCTGTCAATCCTGTCTTCCTCACCCCTGAAACATTTTGTTCTTTTGAGCTCTTCATGGTAATCTCAGAGTATCCTGGAAACCTGAGCTATAAAACTCTCCTATTAATGATTTATTATTTTTTCATAGTGATATGTGTCAGTTGTTTGGTTCATCCATCTGAATAGCATATTGTCGTATAAACATTGCACAATTAGTTTTTATTCTCCTTTAAGGGGCATAGAGGCCATTTCCAATGTTTTTGATGTTATAAGCAGTGCTGCTATTTATATTTTCTAATATCTCTCTGTGAACATATGTGAGTTTCTCTGAGACGTATCCCTGGAGGTGGAACTACTCTGAGTTAAAGGTTATGCAATTCCAAGTTTATAGAGATTACAAAATTTCTCTTCAGAGTTGTACTATCCATCAAGCCTCGTGTGAGTGCCAGTTGGTATTGTCAGGCTTTTATATATTTGCCAGTGCAAAGACAGGGAAATGGTATTTCAGTGTTTGAGATGCAAATACTTTGGTGACTATAAGCTTGAGCAAATTTTTATATTTGTGGAGGGTGGAGGCATAGGCCTCACCTGGGAATTGCTTATTCATTTATCTTGCCTTTTTTTGGTGTGCATGTGTGTGTGGTACTGGAAATTGAGCCCACAGCTTTATGCATGCTAAGCAAATGCTCTACCACTGAGTCACATCCTGAGCCCTCTTGCCTATTTTTATAATAGGGCTTTGGTTTTTCTTACTGATTTGCAGGAGTTCTTTATGTTCAAGATGGAGACCTTGCGTTGGTCACATGCATTGCAAAATTATCTGCCTCTGGATTGTTTCTCTGTTAATTTACTTAAACTTTTACATATTTAAAAGCTGAGCATTCCTAATCCAAAATTCAGAAATCAGAAATGCTCCAAAATCTGAAACTTTTTGAGCCCCAACACCATGTCACAAGTGGGAAATTTCAGACCTGACCTTTAATGAGAGGTCACAGTCAAAACACAGGCAAACTAAAAATATTACATAAAATTATGTTCAGGTTTTGTGTACCAGGTGTATAAGAAGCACAAATACACATTTCGTGTCTAGACATGGGTCCCAACCCCAAGACATTACATTATACGTTCAAAAATATTCCAAAATCTTCCTCAAAAAATAAAAAATCTGAAATACTTCTGGTCCTAAGCATTTCAGATAAGGGATGCTCAACCTATATAAATTTTAATTCTTCAGATCATTGAAAATATTTTTATTATTATTTTATAACTTATGGTTTTTAGATAGGAAGATCCTATTTCCTACCATAAGAACATAATATATATTCTAATGTTTATGACAAAGTTATTTTCCTGTAGATATTTTCCTCATACCTAATTGTCCCATTCCATTTATTGAATGCCCATCATTTTCCCACTGGTTTCTAATGCCACCTCTATTGTGTATCAACCCATCTATGCTTGGCCATTTGGGACTCACCATTCTGTTCCATTAACCACCTATTCCTTAATACGTTACTTTCTAAAGCTTCATATTGAGTCCTTTAGGTGATACAGCAAGTCCTTCTTCCCCATTCCCCACCCCCAAATTATCTTTGCTAAGTGTGGGCTTTAATACACCAAGTTAATCAGTTTGAAAAATTTTACCAAAACAACAACCAACATCAGCTTTGTGGAATTTGATTGAGAGAGAAAATTCATATCTTTAGAATAGTGTCTTCTTACTTTTGAACACTGCATATGTCCCTATCTTTATTATATCAATTTTTGTATCAACTTTGTTAATATCTTACAATTAGACTTTATACTTTTATTCATAAGAATTTTATACTTGTTAGATGTATTCTTTACTTCAAATTTTGACCTTCTTTTAAAAATTATTATCAAATGAAGTTAGTATAGAGATACAGTTGACATTAATATATGGATTTTGTAATGTTAACGTTGGTCAGTTCTCCTTTTAATTCCAATAATTTGTAGATTTTCTTGAGTTTGAGAAAATCATACCTTCAAAGAGACACTTTATCTTTTATTTCTTACTTCTTTTTCTTTTTAATGGTTTTATGAGAGCATTATAGTTATACATAATAGTGGGATTCATTTTGACATAATCATACATGTTTGCAATATAATTTTTTTCCATTTCAGTCCTAAGTACTCTCTCTTTCCCTCCCCTCCTCCCTTACCCTGTTTTCCTTCCTCTACTCTATTGGTCTTTCTTTTACCTATTTACAATTTTTAAAATTTTCTTTATCTGTTCATCTGTTGACAGGCACCTGGACTGGTTCCATCACTTGGCCATGGTGAATTGCACTGTTAAAAACACTGATGTGCCTATATCACTATGGGATACTGATTTTAGTTCCTTTGGATAAAGACCAAGGAGTGGGATGGCTAGGTCAATATGGTGGTTCTATTTTCTAGTCTTGAATAATCTCCATGCTGCTTTTTTTTTTATAGTTCCATCCTGACTAGGGCCTTTAATAAAATATGGGGTGAAAAAAAAGAAGTGATGATAAATTACCTTGTTTTCACAAAGATTGGTCTTAACTTCTCACTATATAGTGTGGTGTTTATTGTAGGGGTTTATTAGTAGATTCTTTTATTAAGTTAAGAAAGTTTCCTTCTATTCTGGTTCTATAAAAATTCTTTTTAAATAAAATCAGGAATAGTTATTGAATTTTCTTAATTACTTGTTTTTCCATAACCATTGAAATGTTCCTCGGCCTCTAGTCTTAATCATCAGGACAACAGGGATTTATGGGAAGTACACCAGAAGGCTGTCCCTTTTCCTGCCTTTTCCTGTGAGTTGCTGGAGATGGGATCAAGGAAAGTCATTTTATGAATCCATCACAACCTTCTTGATGGTGGTAAGTAGGGAGAAATCTAGATTAGTTCTTGTTGACAGGTTGAGTGGTAAACAATTAATGTTAGAATTAAGTAATTTTTTTTAACTTTCATTAAGAAAGCCTCTTTTTCAGGCTAATCATAAGGAATTAATTCTTCCAAAAACTAGGGATAGCTGTTTTCAAAAACTGAGATTTTTAGCGTGGGCATAGTAGAATACACTTGTGGTCCCAGTTACTAAGCACGCTGAGGCAGGAGTATAACTTGAGCCCAACAGTTCAGGACTAGCCTCAGCAACTTAGAGAGACTGTTTCTTTTAAAAAATAGAGTAAACATTGAGGTTACTGGCATTCTGGCACAGTGAGCACTGATTAAGCATGCAAGACCCAGGAAATGAACTTGAGTGCCCCTGGAACCAAAGGTGGTTAATGCCTACTCTTTACAAAACCCTCTAACCTAAGTTTAATCAGATACAGTCCCAACTTCTTTCCATTATTAAAACTGGTCAAGAAATGACAAGAGGAGGACACCACAGCTTGCCTCCATAAAAGAAAGTACACTCTATAAAACTGGGACCCACCAGGTAAGAGTGAAGGAGCACAGCACTCATGTCATGTAAGAGAAGAGAGACCACACTGGTGCTCAGATTTCTGGAGGCAAAAGGGGGAAGGAGGGTTGAAGAAATCCATGAAATGAGGTGACCACCCACGAAAAGATTCTCAGGTAAAATCATCCACATGCTTCTAAGGCAAATAGGGCTGACAGAGTGGAGGGCAGAACATCCTTCCAAGCATAGGGTGAGAAGCCATCCTTCCAACCCACTTGGAGCATGGAGGAAAGTAGAGAGTGGGAGTGGGCTGGCAATCCTAGGAGCCCAGACTCCCCAGGGTCATGTCTTAGGACTTGTTCATAACCTATGAGTCTTATCTAGCACAAAGGGGACAAGGCAGTCCAGTGGAGGTGTAGGAAAATGACAATGAAGCCCAGATGCAAAACAAGCAAGAGGTGCATGTGTCTAGGCTCATTTGAACCTTCAGGGAACCTGGGGAAATATCACTGCCCAGTTGTACGCAGCTTCACATTTGAGTTTCTCTCTAAGGGAAGAACTGGGGACAGGGACTTGGTTTCCAAATTGTGTAAGATAAGAGATACTATGGATTCCTATTATTACAGGACTCATGTTCCATAGTCTCTATGAATACTGGATTAGTGAAGAGGGAAAATTGTTCCTAGGAAAAATGCAGGTTCCTGTGAACCTCTGGTCACATCATTTCCAATGATACATATAACGTCTTCTTATGTGTGTTTCTGTTTAAAGATACCTTGTTTAATCTATATTGATGATTTATTAACAAAGAACCCACAGCGAATATGCCTTCACGAAACTTTCTTAACATGCCTGTTTTCTCCATACAACACATTCATTGTTGCACTCAGAAATAATAGGCAGTACTCCAACACTGTTTTGGGGGTGACTTTAAACAACAAAACCAACATAAAGCATGAAAATGAAAAACATGTGGCATTCGTGACTTTATCTCTACCCACGTGTTTTGGGAGCTGCCTGGACTTTCATTCCTTCTCTTTCCTCCTGACAGGGTCAGTATGAAGGGCAACACATTTCCACAGACTTCCTTCCTGGCACAGGACTAACTCCTGACACATTGGACTTAATGCCAGGGCTACCGCTTAAATATGGAATTGCTGTTTTCCCTCTTTTCCACTAGAGGGCGAGCTTCTTGACTGAAATGGCTCATCTCTATCTCTAGGATCTAGGTCAGCATCTGTCACATAGTAAGTCTCCATAAATATGGAATGGTGGTTGATTGGATAGATGGATGGTTGGATAAATGACCTGTTCAAAATGGCATAGCCGACAGATGGAATGACTCAAAGACAAGCCTACTTCCTGGATTCTTATTTTTGTCTCACCAAGCTTTAAAATCTGTTCTCCAACCTCCTTGGTTTCCCAAATGACACCTACTATTGAAGGTTGCTACAGATGATGATGACATGCCCTGAGAGCTCCAGTTGCTCAGATGAAAGGCTCTGTCCATTGAGTACAAGAGATAATTTGTCCAGTGGGTTTTTTTTTTTTTTTTTTTTTATCCTGGACTGAATGTTGCAGAACCAGCTAATGAAATCTACATTGTAATTAGGGAAAATATTCCAGCAGCAGGTTGGTGAGATAGTCATTGTCTAATTATATTTTCCCCAGTATTTTAACCCAATGGTCTAGAAAAATAATTTAGAGTTGTGATTTTTGTAATTACTTTTTTGTAGCAGCCTGTTCAGAATTATAATAATCATTTAAGAGTTTTGAGAGCTTGTGGGTTAGCTTCTATTTTAAAGCTTTAGAATAGAGTAGCACAGGAAGTGTCCAATATGCAAAAACAACACTCAAGAGACTCCAAAAGTGCTCCTCCCTGGGCATTGCCCTTGACCAGAGGGAGCTGTGACCAGCATCTCATTCACTTATTCTGAAATCCCTGCAAAATAGGTCTGATGATTTGCCTTATTTTATGGATGAAGAAACTGAGGCTAAGATGGGTTAAGACACTTGTCCAAAGCAATACCCAGAAATGGGGTTGAACTAGGACTTCTTCACTCCATCTTCAGTGATGACACACTCCATCTGTGCCACCAAAGGGCTTGGTCCTATCTCCTTCTCTGATCTACCTTCACAGTTCCCAGAGACATTGATTCAATTCTTTAAACAATGTTTTTTGTTTATTTTTTTAAGCACTGAGGATTGAACTCAGGGCCTGGCACACTGAGCTATGTCCCCAGCCCCTTTTATTTCTTTATTTTAAAATTTTGAGTTAGGGTCTCCCTAAGTTGCCCAGGCTGGCCTTACATTTATTATCCTCCTGCCTCAGCCTCCCAAGTAGCTGGGATAACAGGCAAGTGCTACCACCCCCTAGTCTAACAGTGTTTTATTTTTAATTATTGTCAAACCTGGTTTAGGTGCTAAAGAGAACAAAGCAAAGTCCCTGTTTCCATAGAGCACATATTCTGGAGACAGAAGAAGACAGATAATGAGTAAACACATAAATATATATTAGGGATTGGTAAGTGCTATGCACAAAGGTGGGAAAGAGTGCTATATAAAGAACATATGGAACAGAATTCCAGAAGAGTACTGTATTGGATTGGGTTCCCTGGGGACACACTCTGAACGTGAAAGTGCACCTAGAAAGTTTACTGGAAAGCACTGTCTGGGGCAAGGACAGCAGGACTGGGCAGAGGAAGAAGCCCAACAGTGATATGATTGTAACTAAGCTCTCAGCCAACCCCAGAGTGAGCTCTGCAGTTGAGAGGACCCTTAAGAGTTGCTCATATCAAAGTAGACAGGAACAGGGGCTTATATCCCTGTCCCTGTATCCACCTGGCACAGGCCCTGGCTATTGCTAGGAGTGATAGAGGCACTCCCTGTGGCCAAGGGCACTGCCCAGTGAGGAGCATTTTTTGGAATCTTGAGTGTCCTATCTGCGTAGTGGAAAATCCCTATCAATCCTGTCTGGTAGGGTTATTGGCAAACAGCAAAGCATTATCTGACTAAGCGTCCATTCTCTGTCTTTACAAGCTAGAATAGTAATTACTTTACTAAAAATATTGCTATGGGGATCAAAATGCTCAAATGCTGATAAATGACCATGTAGAAATATGCAAGAGATTAAATGAATGAAGGCAATTTATACTATGGGAAAGTACAGATTGTGTAAAGGGGGAAATTGTATTGAACAATCGGAACTGACATGGAGAGACAAAACATATGAGGGAAAAAACCAAAGAATTCAAGATGCATCCTATGATGCCATTTGCTTTTGGAAAAGATGTGTTTGTATCTCTATAGAAAGATGGATGGAAGGACATACTCTGGAGCATTAAGTGTGGATGCAGGAGCAGATGCGGGGCTGGGACTAGTCTTGCTCAGATATGAGAAGACGAGCATAGAAAGGGATTGCAGATAGAAGAGGGGAATTATATGGCAGTGTAGAAAACAAATTTGGGACTTCAAATTTACTCTAAAATTATAGCATATTTAATATATGTAATAAATATAAATATAATATTTATATATTATATAGTAAACATAACTATCTAAACAGTATATTTGCACATACTATATAAATATAAATATATAGTATATTTACCATAACATAAATATGTATTATTTTACTATACATTTATAGTATATATAAACATATTTATTATTTACTATAATTATATTATAATTCATAATTTACTATTCAGACTTGCTTCTTCTGGTGCTAGCAGCCTTGAGTTCAAATCATTGCTCTATCACTTACTAGTTCCAGTTAGTAGAACAACTTGCGCAGGTATTGTCTCTGAACCTGTTTCTTCATCTGTAAAATGGAGATAATAGTACTCACCTGGAAGAGTTATTGTGAGATTGGACAGGAACCTCAGACACACATTTGCACGTGTCACTGTCTGGGCGGGTACTTGACATTCCTTCTCTCTCTCCAGAAGGAGCAAGGAGTCAGAAGAACAGTTTCCCTGGCCCCAAATGCACACTCTAGCATCAGACAGCTCTCCACACAAGGAGATGGCAGTTGATTCACCTAAAACTCTTGTAAATCAGTGGCTCACTTAGTTTTGAAACTTTTCCATCAAACTAATACATGCACATAGTTTTTAAAAGGAAAAAAAAAAGTACCAGGAGGCTTATAATGAAACACAGCTGTTTCCTTGATTGCAAATGCAGCTTCAGTTAAATAGTCACCTACGTGTTTCTGAACACTATGCTCATTTTACTATTTCCTATTTTATTAGCTACACATCATCTGTTGTCTTTCTATGGTGATCCAAGCATTTAGCATTCTTACAGAACCCTCTTCTCCCTCCACCGACCCTATATCATTATACCTAATTTAATTGGAAATTAGAGTTTATAGTGTAACAACTGCATAAGTGGAATTTTTTGACTCTTCATCACATGCCATCTACCTGTCCTTTCATTATTCTTTTCTAATACTCTTCTTTATTTATCTCATCATCTCCTCTTAGTTTCCACCTGGGACGCCTCCAGGAATATGGCTTCCTGCTCTGAATGCCTGCCATATGGGGATTGTCTTTGGTGTTCTCCTGGGTAGAATAGTCTATGGCTTAGATTTGCCCCCTCGTTTTGCTGTTGGAGCCCATTCTTTAAAAAGGCACTTGGGATGTGTGTGTATAAGTTTTCTTTTTATATTATCCCCTGGATTTCATATGAGTCTGCAATTGGTCAATAGCAAGATCAGCTATGAACTTTACACCTCTGAAGTTAAACAGGTACAACCAAAAGGTTACGTATTAATTTATTTAGCAACTGTGGACTGGAACAAAGGCCCTGTCCTAGGATATGAAATAAATTAGGCAGGTTTACTATATTCAAGATTTTTTGTTATTGTTGGGGAAAATAGGTAAACAGGCAATGATGTGATGTGGCCAACATTTCTAAAGAAACAAAGAAATTTCTAAAGAAACAAAGAGCACTAAAAGAAGGAAAAAAAGACATAACACAGCTTAAGGAGCTCTTAGAGGACTTCCTAGAATTGGGACTACCTAACTTGAGCCAAAAATGAGACTGCACGCTTATTTATTTACACATTATATTGCTACAAAATGGATCTAAGATATATCACAAAATTTTAATAGCTATTTTATATTAACATCTTTTGGGGCTCACCAACTCTGCCTGGATCCTCTTAGCCTTCTGCATTTCAAAACTTTCCCCATTAAAAGTGTTTGACCAATACTCAGCTGGTTCTTCATCTGTGGTTACTGGACAGATAAATGTCAGATATAGCAAAAAAAAGGGGGGGAAAGAAAAAACCTTTAATACATGGTCTTAGGACAGCTTCCTACACACACACACACACACACACACACATACACACACACACATAAATAAATAAAATTAATTCCTTGCTTCACCTTATTTGCAAGATAAATTTCAGATAGACTAAAAAAAAGATCTTTAAAAATTTTTGAAGACAATACAAGATTATATCTTTATGACATCAAAGTATGGAAAGATTATTTAAATAAGTCATACTACATAAATCATAACACAGATTGATAAAATGGACACTATCAAATGCAAAATTCCACAAAAGACAACAAAGACACCTCTTTGCCAAAGACATTGCCAAAAATCTTGCCCACTGGACTTTGAAGTCACGTTAACTGATTTGATTCTTAATGTCCAGCACGGTGATGCATACCTGTAATCTCAGCTACGAGGGAGACTGAGGCAATCACAGTTCAAGTCCAAGCTGGAGAATTTAGCAAGACCCTGTCTCAAAATAAAAACAAAAATTTAAAAGGTCTGGAGATGTAGCTCAGTGGTAGAGCACCCAGGTACAATCCTCAGTAGTACAAAACTAAATAAATAAAATAATGTAACTTCTCTGAGTATAATTTCCTCTTCTGTAAAAAGAAGATAGTATACTTTTGGCCTATTGAGTCATATGGCGATTGTAAAGCTCTTAGCAGAGTGCATAGTTCGTTGAGGTGCCTTGTGTGCTAAGTGTTGGGGGGTTCAGAATTGATGAGCTGACCTGTTCCGCTTTATGTTGGAATCTGATCCTTGGAGGATCAGACTAATACAACCACTTTATAAGAATAAGGGACCAGCCTGCAAGTCACTGCTTGTCTTCAATTATGTGGGCATTTGTTAGGTGGCAGAGAAGCTGGGCGGCCACAGTGTGCCTGACCTACTCTTCTACAATGAATGTTTACTATTATTTTCTTCTTACTTGAGAGAGAAAATTTTCACTCTAAACATGGAAAGAATATAAAAGAGAAATTAAAATTTTAAAATGAACTCTGGTCCCATCCTTCATTCTTCAACATCTTATAGTCAAATGAACAATGAACAAAGACTTAACTGTAGGGTGAAGAGTGCTATCACAGTTTTCTCTACCCTGACCTCTTGTAGATTCAGAAGTAATGCCTCATGGCCAGAACTGCCATCTTCCAGTAATTCACCAAGATGATAAACACAAAGGCAAAGAGGGGAGGAACCCCAAATATGTTCTCTAGGCCTTTTAGAAAATGTGGGGTTAAAAAAAAAAAGAAAACATGGGGTTGTTCCTTTGGCCACATAGATGTGAATCTACAAGAAGGGTGACATTGTAGACATTAAGGGAATGGGTACCGTTCAGAAAGGAATGCCCCACACACGTTATCATGGCAAAACCGGGAGAGTCTACAACATTACCCAGCATGCAGTTGGCATTGTGGTGAATAAGCAAGTTAAGGGCAAGATTCTTGCCAAGAGAATTGATGTGTGTATTGAGCACATGAAGCACTCTAAGAGCCGAGACAGCTTCCTGAAATGTGTGAAGGAAAATGATCAGAAAAAAAAGGAAGCCAAAGAGAAGGCTCTCTGGGTTCAGCTGAAGTGCCAGCCAGCTCCACCCAGAGAATCACATTTTGTGAGAACAATTGGAAAGGATCCTGAGCTGCTGGAACCTATTCTCTGAGTTCATGGCATAATAAATGTAAATAAATAAATAAATAAAGGCCTGTGGACTGTAAAACCGATTTTCTTAATTGAAAGGAAAAAAAAAAAAGAGAGAGAAAAAGTAATGACAGATCCAGGTGTGGTGGTACACACCTGTATTCCCAGCTACTTGGAGGCTGAGGCAAGAGGATCACAAGTTGGAGACCAGCCTGGACAACTTGGTGAAACCCTGTCTCTAATTAATATAAAAGGCTGGGGATATAGCTCAATGGTAGAATATTTGCCTAGCAGGCACAAGACCCTGGGTTCAATCTGTAGCACCACACACACACACACACACAAAAAAAAAAAAAAAGGGTGGGGAGAAAGGAAGAAAATCAACAGCACCCAGGTGAGTGTTTGGCCTTCTGTGTTGGCCCACTCCTCAGAATCCTATCAGAGCTCCCCTATTATTGATTCGCCATCTCTTCCTAAGGGATCTCACCACGTATTTGGCTAAGAGTGCCATGTCTAGCTGAAAATTCAAAAAAAGTTTATTTCTAGCTAAGTTCTTACACATCTACCGGAATGTTTAAATATTCTTTCAAACTTAGTAAGACAAAAACGAACCCATCAATCTTTCTATATCCCTAAATAAATCTCTTCTCCACATTGATCCAGTTCAAAATGGCTCTCAACTCATTTGGGTTTTCTGATGACTAACAACTGAAACCCAGGATAATTTTTCATACTTCCCTCCCTATTCCTCAATAAATATTTATACTCTCATCAAAATACTTCTTAAATCTATCCAGTTCCTGCTAGCTCCTCCATAACCACGCCAGTCTAAATCATCGCCATCTCTCACTTTGACTTCCACTACAATCACCTTCAGAGGTCCCCTGAATCCCCCTTTGCCCCTCTTCCTTTCATGACTCTTCATCCACATCATTTAAAAATGCAAATCTGATTGAAATTTTCCTACAGGAAATCCTTGACTGGCATTCCACTGTACTTAAAAGTCTCAATCTCTTACTGTGGTCCTCAGGCCCTGGATCCTCTGGTCTCCCCCATCATAATGGCCTTGTCTCATCCTCTTTGCTCAGCCGTCTCCAGTGCGGTAGGCCTCCTTTCAGCTTCCAAAAGACAGCAAATTCTCCCGACAGTAGCTATGGGCACGCACTTGTCTCTCTGCCAACGCCTGTGCCCAGTCAGCCAGTGTCACCCTTTCGGCCTTCTTCAGTGTCATTTTCCCTATTGGCCCTATCCAAATCAGATCGTTACTGGCCTCTTTTTCTCCTTCCCCATACTTAACAATTTTTAATATTTGTTTATTTTTCTGATTATTGTGCATACTCGTCTCACCTGAGAGAGTAAAGCTTCCATAAGGGTAAAAACTATGTCCATTTCATTCCCTACTATCTCATTCCTTGCTATTATTCTTATATCCAGCATAGTTTAGTAAGCATGGCAAGGGCTTAGTTAACACCCTGGCTGCACTGGAGACTTTTTTAGTGTCTTATAAATACATGGATTTTAGGGCTTCGACACCTATTAATTGGAATCTTTTGGAGGTGGAGACTGAAACCTGCTTTTTTTTTTTTCTTTTTTTAAAAAACACTCCACAAGTAATGCATTCCTACGTAGTTGGCCCAGTTCTGATGTTTGGAGAAAAGTGTCCAAGAATATAACCCAAAGGAGATGGGCTCCAATTCTTCTCTGTAAATTTCTAAGGATGAGAGGGAGTTGGGAAAGTCATTTATGATCTTTATCCTTAGTTTCTTTTCCTGTAAATTTGGAGCAATAAAAATATCTTCTTCAAAGAGTAGCTGTGAGGTTCCAGCACACAATATATTTTAAAACACTTCATAAGCTACATATTGGAAAAACATGAGAATTTTTCACTTGTTAAAGATTACTCTTTAGCTGGGTGTGGTGGTGCATACTTGTCATTGCAGGGATAATAAATAAACAAAAAGCTAGGACAGGAGAACCAAAAGTTTGAGGCCAGCCTAGCAATTTAGTGAGACCCTGTTTCAGAAATTTTTAAAAAATAAAATAAAAAGGAATGAAGATGTAGTTCATGTAGTAACATGCCCCTGAGTTCAGTCTCTAGTACCAGGAAGGAAGAAAGGAGGTGGGGAGGGAGGGAGAAAGGGAAGATCTCTCCTGTGTAGGGTTGACAATCTAGTTGGAGCAGCCCTCTCTTCTCCAGTGAGATAGGATCCCTTATCCCTTTCTTTGCACTTCTAAAGAAGGACTAATGATAATAATTCACTGAGCTTTTTGGTTTTCCAAAGTTCAGGGCCATCATTACTTAGATACCATCATAACACACCCAGAGCCTCACCAGCCTACTTCCTGCTGGGGAGAAACTGAGTCCAGGCAGGAGCACCAATGCCCGTGGGAGGAGGAAATTTTCCTACAAGAGATCCTTATTGGCTTTCCTCCCTTCCACTGCATGACACGGGCTGAGTCTGTGGAAAGTAACGAGGAAAGGCCACAACCAGGAACCGGGGGACCTCTGGGAAGTTTCTTCTGCTCTTCCCATGCTAAATCCTTTGAAAACATCCTCAATTATTTTGAGCTAGGACAATATCAAGAGAACCGGTTTCCCTAGCAGAGGCATAATGAAAAATAAACTCTCAAACTGAAACAGTGTGCTCTGTAATCTGTGAAAATCCTGACTCCCTGACTCTCAGGTACTGTGTATGTGGAACAGGTGGTGGGACCAGATGAAGGTATAAACAGGCACATAAAAGAACCCACTTGCCTGCAAGACAGCTGCTCGGGGACACCTGGTTTGGGTTTTGGTGTGTAGAACCAACAAGCACCCAGTCTCTCGTGCAGATACCTTGACTTGAGGCTTCCTCCCAGGTCATATCTTTCCTCCCTTCTCCATCCCTCCTAGACTGACCTAGTGAATCACGTGAATCACGAGTTCTCCAGGGAAATGGAACCAGTAGGATGTGTATGTAGATGATAGATAGATAGATGAAGAGGGATTCAGGGAATTAACTGACTCACATGATTACGGTGGCAAGTCCCAAATCTGCAGGGTGGGTCAGCATGCTGGGATCCAGAGAAGAGCTGCTCTTCAAGTCCAAAAGGTGTCTGCTGGCAGAATTCCCTCTTGCTTGGGGAAGGTCAGGTTCATTCTCTTCAGGCTTTCCATTGATTGGATGAGGACTACTCCAGTAATAGAGGTCATCTGCTTTCCTCAAAGTCTACTGATGTAAATCTCATTAAAAAGCCTCTCTCAGAAATATCCAGAATAATATGTGACCAAATCTCTGGGCACTCTGGCCCAGCTGAGTTGACACAGAAAAATTATTATTTCCCTAGCTCCTAACAGGTCTGCCTGCTTTCTTTTGTGAATTTGTTCCTCTATTTGTTCACTAATCTGAGAATCAGCTAATAAAGTACTTTCTATGTGCCAGGCCTTGTTCTAGTGACTATGGCTGTGACTAAGACGATATCTCTGCATTTGTGAAACGTATGTTGCTGGGGAGAAGACAGAAACATGATCATAAATGAATATCACATATAATTTGAAGTACTGGAAGTATTAAGAGAAATAAAATTGGGTAAAGACATACAGAGTGGTATAGGGGAAATCTCTGTTTTATTTAGGGGAGTCAGGCAAGAGCCTTTTTTTAGTAGAAAGAAGTGAGGGCAGGGCCATGTGAAGACTGAACAGAATATCATTCTAATCAAGAGGAAAACATACATGCAAAGGTCCTGGGGTGTACAGAAGCTTGGGGGTATCGTAGGAATAGCAAAAGAAGACCAATGCAACTGCAATGGTCAGAGCAAGGGGGCGGGTGGGTGAAAACAGAAGGTGAGTTTAAAGAGCAGGTCTGAGCCAAGATCATGTAAGAAAAAGAGGTATTAAGGTTGGTCACGCAGCTTTTGGCCTGAGCAATAAAAAGGAAAAACAATGGTGGTTCCATCTACTGGTTGGGGACACAGGAAGAAGAACAGGGACAAGGTGTAGAATTTCAAGAGTTCTGTTTCCACCAATTTTGATGGGCTGACCAGATAACCAAGGGCAGATATCAAGTAAGATACTAGATAAGTAACTCTGAAGCTCTAAGAAGAGCTGACAGCTGGAGAGAGGAATTTGGTGTGATGAGATGTTATTTAAAGCTGCGGGGATGGATATAGTGTGTGGGTCCATTTTTCTGGTACTACTAACACAATAACATAGACTGAGTTATAGAAAAAATAGATTTGCTATTTTGGTTCATGGTTCTGAATGTGAATGGTCCAGGGGCCACAGGTGGTGATGGTCTCCTTGCTGGCAGAATCCCAAGGTGGTATAGGGCATCCCATAGAAGACAGTGTGTGTGTGTGTGTGTGTGTGTGTGTGTGTGTGTGTGTGTGTTTCCTTGCTCCCTCTTCTTATAAAGTCACCAGGATTCATTCAGAAGGGACCCACCCCAAAGATCTTATCTAGTCTAATTATATCCCAAAGATCCCACCTCTAAACCATAGTCAGATGAAGTTTACACCCTCTTGATGTCTCCTGATGGGGACTAAATTTCAACACCATGCAAGACACACTCAAACCACTTCCAAACCACACAGAGGGTATAGGTGAGATGGGGCAAGATGTGAGTGGATTGAGCCCTCCTTAGAGAACTGGCAGGGAGAGGGATCCAGAGGAGACTGAGAAGTGGGAACTGGGGAGATGGGAGGAAACCCCGGGAGGCGGGGCAGAGCCAGAAAGAAAGCCTCCTGAGAAAGTGAGATGTTCACTGCTCTGTACTGTGGCTTTCAGCAGGGGACTTAAATCAGTGAGTTTTCTGGTGAATACTGAAGTATTTGGACTTCTTTCTGATATTTTATTTTATATTTCTATTTCCCGTGCTGTTTTTTTTTTTTTTTTGGCTTCCTTATTTCCCTACTGGAATAAATTCAATTTGTAACTGGCTTATAGGGAAATCTCAAATAGTTGCGTTTAAACATGATACGGTTTTATTGTTTCTAAGAGTTGCTTCCAAGCTATGCTATGTTGATGCCCTTCTGCTGAGGAGTGGGTCCCTTAATGGCATCTGGCAGGATTACTTAATTTTCAACAACTTTTCGTTAATAGTACAGTTTAATTGTTGCTTAAAACTCAATTTTCTTTCATTATTTTTCCGAAAGACTTATTTTTCATTTTAAAGGTAATTTAATGGAAATTTTCAAACATGCACAAAACCATAAAAAAAAATCCTATTTAATTTTAACTTTGATCTTGTACCAGGTGCAAAGCTCTCCACCTCTAAAGGCTGGAAAAAGATGAGTAGGGGTCCTATTGTTACCACCAGATGTGAAGATTGAACAGTTGGGAAATGTGAAAGCAAGTTTTATTTAAAGAAATTTAACACAGACTTCTCTGCAGAGAAAGGTGTTCATGGGATGGGGGTGAACCTCGTCCTTTTTATAATTTCCAGGTTTCTTACATTTCATGTCCCCTCCCTTTATCCCACCCATATGGTAAAAAGGCTGGAAAGGGACAATTGTGGGGGAGCCACCCAGGTAATACTCGATAATTCACTGCTAGGAGAGACAATCTCCCCGAGGCAGGTGACTTTTGGTTGTTGGTTAGGGGAGGGAAAAATGTCTGGAAGGTATTAACATTCCAAAATCCCTGAAGCAGGTGACTTTGGCCATGAGAGAGGGGGGGATGTGTCCTGAAGGTATTAACATTCCATTTCCCTCAGAACCAGCGTCCACCTTCTCAACTCTATTCACCTTCCATCTTCCCCACCCATGCAGATTCATCTCTGCACACTAACTGCCTGATCTTTTTTCTTGCTTCACTATCATGCCTTGTGGTCAAGGGGTCATTCAGAGATGCCTCCTGGGGGCACTCCTGTCCCCTTTGGAGATTAAGTCAAGTCTCCAGCCCCACCCCACATTGGCATGTCATGAGCTTTTCTGATGCCTGTTCATCCTCCCCTCCTCTTTCCTCTGCTTGGAAAGGTCTCAGCCCATCCCTGTCAATATTATCCCTGAAAGCACCTTCCTTGCATCTTAGGCACTGCCAGGAGGGGCCAGGGCCTCCATCAGTCCAGACTGGCAGCACCCATTCCCATCTCTTTCCAGTTTCCTTTCTTTGCTTCCCTCCCCCATCCCATATCCTATTTCTAATTGCATTATATCCTGTTTATTTATTCATTCACCCCACTATTTATTTAGTGGATAAACAGATGAGTGCCTACTATGGATCAGACACAGGCAAAAAGTGGTCAGCAGGCAGGTGTACTTTCTGTGTTTCTGCTCACAGTCTATCAGGAAAGAGACATTGTGCACCTGAGGATGCTGAACAGTGATGTTGCACTATACGTTTTTGCAGACATGTGTACTCATCTTTTATATTCAGTTTAATCTCACCGCCAGTCAGTCTCTCTCCCATAGTCCTTTGCACATTATAGTCTGTTTGCACGCCTGTGTGACCCACAGCCATTGAAAACACCTGAGCAGCAGGTGTTGTCTCAATTACATCTCATGCTCCAGCTCAGTTCTTGGTACATAGTGGATCGCAGTGAAAACTAAATAGAAGACTAGCTAAAATGAACACTTTCCTTATAATTTCTAAAAAATAACGCTTCTGAACAATTTGAGAAATAAGTCCAAAGTAAAGACACAAGCCAAAAGTCACCTTGACTACTAAGAGATACCATGTTGGAAGATGCAGCTTAGTTTGAGGGCTGAATGAGTCTGCAGGGAACCACAGCGTTAAGCAGATGCCCACCCAGGGTAGGGGAGAATCACCCAGGGAAGAAGAACAGTGGGTCCTATATTATTGTGGGCAGGCTTGCTTTCAAGAGGAAGATGGGCAGAGCTGAACAGAGCATGCCCAGTTATTCCCCCTATGTTACCTAAGAGAAATTACCCCACCTTTTCAAAGGCCAGAGTCAGGGGAGGGACGCCCTGAGTGCAACACTAATTTGGTTCCTTCACAGGAAGGAAACACCAGGCATTGGCAATAAATGTTCCCCCATTATCGACTCCATTGTGCCCAGCATGTGCTAGATCCTTTTCCCTGTGTCAGACTATATCATCTTTACACCAAAGCAGATAGAAGGAGGGTCACTGGAATTTTATGGAAAAGGAAGCCAAGGTTCGTAATGGCTAAATCACTTATCCAAGATTACAAACTGAGGAAGTGGTAGAGTCTGAATTCAGTTGTATTATTAATAATTATAGTTAAGATTTAGTTAGGTGCTTATTATATGATAGACATGGGGATAAGCACATTAATCCCCACAACAGTCTTACGGAGTAGGTTGTGGGATTTATTCTTTTTTATAGGCTGATCTCACATAGCTCTCACCTGGGATTTAACCCAGGGATTTGTCCCTTGAAACCTTAGCTTTCAACCATTTGCCCCTTGCCTCCAGACTCTATCATTCCTGCCTCAGGTAAAAATATGTAAAAAATGTACAAACACTGCCACTCCACAGGGAGCAGGTTTGTATCCTCCAGCAAAAGGATTTCTAGGACACAGATAGCATCTCCAAGGTCTGGGTTTGAATCTTGTCACTTGTCAGCTGTAGGATTCTGACAAGTGGGTCTGCCTTTGTCACCTGCCAAGGGGAAATCATAATAAGTCCATCAGGGAAAAAAAAAATGACTGACAGGAGACAAGCAGACATGCTTCCTCACTGGCAGAATAAGACAGAAAGATTCCATGACGTGACCTCTCAAGAGTCTCAGGAAAGAAGCGGAACGAGGTTTATCTTGTTCCTTTGAAGGGCTGGTTCCTCTCTGGGTGTTTGTTTTGGCCCAGTGAGGCTGCTCTCCAGTGCCTGACCCAAGGCTAAGACTGGAAGGGACACTAGGGTCCCTTAGGGGTGACACTTGGGTGCCATGATGGTAGAGAACACAGAGCAACCCTGAGCTGGGGTAGGGCGGGGTTTCTGAGGGTTACTGGGGGAGAGGCCTAATTGCTTCTGAGAACAGGGGAGAGCCACTACCCCTCTCAACAAACCTGAAAGGCGAGTATGATCATGCATTTCAGAGAAGTGAAGATAAAGGAACTAAGCAAACAAAACAGGCAATGGGAGGAAGTGAGTGGGATCTGGGCAGTGAAGGAGTGGAGAGAAAGGGTGAGGGAATCCTTTCTCCCACTTTGCAGGTGGCCCATCCCACCTCAGATGGGTCTGGGTGGGAGGAGAGAGGTGAATTTTGGGTCCAAAGCTGGTACTGTCATGCCCAAGGTAAAGGGCTGAGGCTGCCTGAGTCCCAGAGCTGACTGGGAGGAGGGGAGTCTGGGATTCAGGCCCATCTGGCCTCTGCTCCAGTGGGGTCTCTTTCCCCCCATTTATTGTCACTGGCAAAAGCAGTTTCAGCATCACCAAGATTTTTGCTGACAATGAGGAATTTCAGCACCTCATCTCACTCCTGACCCCTGGCCAAGCTAAAATCTGCATTTTAGCAAGACATTCCCCTTAGGGTTTCTTCCACAAGAATCCCACCTTTGGGAAAATTAGCTGGGGGTGCGACACTTAGCTCTGTGCTTCACTGAGAGAGCCGTTCAGTAAGAAGCAACTGCCGTTCCCTGAGCCTTGATTTCCTTTTCAGGAAAATGAAGATGCTCTGCTCAATCAGTTGTTTATAAACTGCGATCCTAAGAGTTCTGGGAGTATTACTCAGAATCTGTACCAAGTCAGGTTCAGGTAGGAAAGAGAAATAGATCCAAACAGAGCAGCTGAGTTTTCATCCATTTTGCATAGTAGCCTTCTTCATGAGACTTTCTCCAAGCGTGTGGGGGTGGGGGATGAGAGAGAATTTTGAAAGCTCTTTGGCTGAGTATTCTCTGAGGTCTCATCCAGGGAGCAGAGACTGATTCCAGGCTTGATTCTCATGACTTGGGATTTATTAAGTGAGGCACTGAGCACATATTTGAATGCCATGGTGCCATTTCTGAGAGACATGCCCTGATATCTGCTTGTAATATCCATTTTGTCCACTGCAGGGAAACAGACAGTAATGAGTGTGTGCGTGGCAGAAAGCCCCATGTCCATTCAATTCCTTTGTGCGGTGGCAGAGCTGTGGGTTTAGCTGGACTCCTGACTGCCCAGAACAAGGTCACATATCCCAGCCTCCCCAACAGCCAAGTGAGGCTGTCTGCCTAAATACTGACCAAGACAGATAAATGGAAGTTTTGGGCACCACTGGTGGGTCAAACAGTTAAGAAAAGAAGTGTTCCCTCTCCTTCTCCATATCTTCCTTCCCACTGGACAGAACACAGACGTGGTGATGAGCAATCTGGGTCATGTGAGCAAGGGAAATACCCTAAGGAGGGTGGGGACACAATAGCAGGGAGTCTGACACACAAGCCCTGGATTGCTTCCACACAGGTTGCCACATAAGTGAAAAATAAACCCTGGTCTCATTTAAGCCACTTTTTATATAGGTTAGAATAACTGAAAACATGCACGGGCGCACACACACACACACACACACACACACAGGCAGATAGGGAGTAAAAGTGCGAGTAGAGATCCCAGCAAGGAGCTCTTTTTTTTTTTTTTAAGAGAGAGAGAGAGAGAGAGAGAGAGAGAGAGAGAGAGAGAGAGAGAGAGTTTTTAATATTTATTTTTTAGTTTTCAGCGGACACAACATCTTTGTTTGTATGTGGTGCTGAGGATCGAACCCGGGCCATACGCATGCCAGGCGAGCGAGCTACCGCTTGAGCCACGTCCCCAGCCCCCAACAAGGAGCTCTTGACATAGTCCAGGCAAAGACCGTGGTGGTTTGGAAGCAGGTGGCAGCTGTGGAAGCAGTGTGAAAATCAGGTAATGAAGATATTGCAAAAACACAAGTGATGGAATTGGCTGCTGGAGTGAATGTGAGCTAGGAGAAAGTCATGGGTGATTCTAAGACTTGAAAAACTATTTGGAGAAGATGAAGGGAGGAGCTTGGAGGGAATCGGAAATCAGGAATCCTTTTTGGAAATGTTGATTTAAAACGCCAAGTGGACCTCCGAGTCTTGCTTGGGCACTTGGGTTCTAGCATAGATTTCAGGGGAGAAGGGATTAAGTACCAAGAAATAAAATAACACCAACAAAATTTTAAAAGCCATGAAATGAAATTCTTCTCCCAGGCCATTTGGGCAAAAGTGTAGGGAACTTAAAATAGAATTTTGTAGTGAAAATATGACCAACCTGCTGTCTTTTCATTTTCCAAAATTGCAATCTGACCTTTAATTAGCTGGCTCTACAGAGAACAGGCACTGGGAAACCCATGGACAAATTACTGCTCTGAACACTTTGGAAAATGAGTCCAAACAGTTCAGAGTTCTTGAGGTATATAATTACCTTCTGAGAAAGCTTTCCAAAAGGGCAAATTGCATTTAGGTAAATTGGGAAGTTGAGGAACTGGATTTTCAATTCAAACGGCAAAATGGAAAGAGTGGTTAGAAGATCTGGCTTGGAGTCCTGGATTCTCTATGCAAGAACCTGCTGATATGACACAAGTCATCTAATATTCATCCATCCATCATAGGAATAGAACATCTACAGTGTAGTTTCCTTTCTCTTAAATCTCCAGCATCCCCATATCATGTGGTTATGTCATAAAGCTTATTGCCCAAGAAACAAAAGTGAGGAACATAGAAAGCTATAAAATGCAAATAAAAGGGAAGATAAGAAATAAAGGGACATCTTTACAGGCAGAAATGGGTATCAGAAATCTCTTTTGCCACTAGGATTTGAGACAGTAGAGACAAAAAAGTACAGAGTCCAAGCAAAGGGTGTCATCTTTGAAGCAGGAGCTATTCTGTGAGCAAGGATTGGGGACAACAGTGCAAAACAGTCCTCTTTTTGCTTCTCAGGGTCCAGGTCTAGAAAATTCCAAAGTCTAGATTCATCACGGCACCATATTCATAACAACATGAAAGTGCTTGAGGGTTATGTCAGAGAAGCTGCACACTAACTTGGGGTAGAGAAACAACATTTCTAGAAGGTCCAGGGTTGGGGAAATAGAAGCCACAGAGTAGGGACCTCACAATTAGAGGGTAAAACAGGGATGAAGTCTTCAGCATCAGGGGCCACAGATGGCTGGAGGATATCAAGAGGACTTCAGGAATTATGAAATCCTCAATAGACATCTACTCAGGGTACCAAAGGACCTAGCCAACCCTGCTAACCCTCTGGAGCACACTGAGAACTAAGCAAACTCAGACTTGAGTTCCTCCCCCATCTGAACTCTCCTTTCTACCATTCCCATGACCATGGGGAAGCAGAAACTCACTCCTGCTCCCTGACATCATCTTGGGAAAGAAGGAAAGGAAAAGTCTTTAAAATGAGGAGAGAAACTGTATTGATACAAGGCTCACGCCTGAATCAAACCATAACCTCAATATGATTGAATTAGGTAGAATCCAGAACAAACTACATTGCCTTTAAGTGGAAAGTTGAAGGATTATTTCCTACTATTAGTAGGAATGAGGATGTAAGAACAGTCGGTCAGTTATTGCCAAAGAAATTTAAGGTATTTTGCACATCAGAGTTGTGTGCAAATTTTACATTGTTATAAAGCTTTCACATATTCATTCTTCCATTCATTTCACAATCATTTACTGGGCACTTACTTTCTGCCAGGCACTGAGAGATAGATAAATTATTTCTGTTCTCAAGAATCCTAAAAGTTGAGGTAGGAGGCTTTTCCTGCCATCCCAGTGCAAGGTAAGAGGTGATATAGTAGAGACAAGCCCAGGTGGCTGCGAGGGGCCAGAAGAAAAGCAAAGGGCCCTCAACCCTGCCTGGGTGGACAGGCCTGAGGGACCTACTGGAGGGGTTGATGCCACCCGAGTCTCTATAATGAGTAGGAGTCAATCAGATGGAATAGGACTGACTGTCAGGAATGGTGGTGTTCATTCCTGTGTTCACGTATTTACTTAACTATTACTGAAGGATACTTATTAAGTACAGCAACTGGTCCAAGCAGTGGGGACATAGCAGTGAACAACACAGCTGAGATCTCTGCCTTTGTGGCATTTATATTCCAGCAATAAAGAAGTGACAGATAAACATGCAATATAATATCGGGGGAAAATGCAATGACAAAAAAATAGAGTAAGAAGACAAAGGGAGGCAATAGGAGGAGGTGAGAAAGAGGCCAGAGCCTCTCTTGCATGGAGTGTGAAGATGAAAGTGAAGATCCATTTGAAATAACAGCCTAAGCCCTGGGACCATCTAGAGAACAGGATTCAAGACAAAGAGAACAGCAAGTGCAAGAGTGCTAAGTCTAGAATTTCCTTCAAGTTCAAGAAACAGCCAAGAGGTTGGAGCACAGAGGATGCTGAGGGCAGTGAAGACACTCTGTGATACCATATAGTAGATACACATTTGTCCAGACTCTTGGGATATGCAACACCGAGAGGGAACCCTAATTTCAATTATGGACTTTGGGTAATAATGATGGGTCAATGTTGATTCATGGTTTGTAACAAAATGTACAATTTGGTGGGCAATGTTCACAATGGGGGAGATGATGCATGTGTAGATCAGGAGAGTATTTGGGAAATCCCTGCACCTTCTTCTCCATTTTGCTGTGAACCCAAAACTCCTCTAAAATAGTCTTCAAAAAGAAAGGGAAATAAAAGAGAAAAGGCACATTCTGGAGACCAATGGCTAATGTGGAACAGAGGGAAGAAAGAGAGGTGGGAAATGATATTGGAGTGTTGTCTGAGCCAATTCAGAGAGAGACATGCTTAGGAGTCTGGATTTTCCTCTGTGTGCAAGGCATCCTTGAAGCCAGTGAGGTAGCAGGGCCTGAGAGAGTAAGGGGGAACAGAGGACTTGCAAATAGTTTGGTAGGACTAGACTGTGAAATGCACAGTAGAGATCATGTTGGAATGAGCCAGAAAGGCAAGCTGTAAGGCTTCATTCAAAAGACCTGGGTGAGGAAGAGCTCAACTTGGCTGATAAAGCTGGAATTTATCCTGAGTGCAGTGGAAGCAAATGAAGAACTTTAAGGAGGTTAAATATTAAATTAGCATAATCAGATTAGGTTTTTGGAAAAATGATTTGTGGGCATTTTGGGGATGGATTAGAAGAACAGAGGAGTAGTATAGGACAGAGGGAGGAAGAAAAGGGCATAGAAACCAATCTGAGAGGCTGGCGTCATCATCCAGGGAGAACTGATGATAACTGAGCAGGTGCAATAAAACTGGGCATGAAGAAGAGGGCTGGGAACACATGGAGGTAGAACCAAAGCTTGCCCGAGGGAGGAGGGCTCTGATTCTATTCTCTCTCCAAAGATGATGGCCATTCCCATGGATTTAAACACCCTGTCTCATCTCTAAGCTCTCATACCCAGCTGCCTCTTTGGCTTCCCCACCACCTCACGGATATCCCAGGCTTAGGGGAGTCTTGATTGACTCTCTCTTTTCTGGTCTTCCTCAGCATAGGACAGCACCATCCACATAGCTGAGTTTATCAGACCTAGGAGTCAGCATGCCTTTCCTCTGTCTCCATAGCCACTTCGTTCAACTCCTAAAATTCTAAAATGCATTTTGAATCTGTTCATATCTTACTAGATCCACTGTCACCATCTTAACCACTACCAGTTGCTATCATCTCTTTTCCAAACTATAAGTCCAAGAAGGAAATGAAGATGATCAATTGAAAAATCAGGGCTTCAATTACATTTTTTATATCACATCATTTGTAATTTGTTTATTTTGTGTTTTTTTCATGAAGTACATTATATATATATATATATATATATATTAATAAGGCATTATTGATAATAATTGACACAGTGGTACCCACTATCAACTAGGCACTATTCTAAGCACTCTTCATTCATTAGCTCATGGAATTTTCCCAATAACTGGATAAAATTGCTAGTGTTGTTATATTTTGCAAAATAGAAAACAGAAGCACAGAAAGTTCAAATGCCTCAAGGTCATACAGCTAATAGCAGCTGTGAAAGAAATGAGCTGCATTTATGGTCCTTCAAGAAGGGATCTCTTGTCCTGTGGTGAGGAGGTGGGAGCTGTGTGCTCTCTGGTAAACCTTAACTCCTTCCAGTTCAGCCCAAGTTGCAGTGGGACAGATGGAGGGAGGAAGGCTGAGGCACTTCCACCCAGAATGGGACTCCTCTGGTGGCTGTTCCTAGGCTGACAGATTTTGCTTTATCTGCTGTGCAGTCTCTCCTTTTTCTGCCCAATCCTACTTCTTTCCTCTTCTTTTCACAAGTTCATTCCTTGTATTGTCTTGTTCCTAACTATGAGTCTGTGTCTGTTTTCCAGTAGGTCCAGATATTGGTGGCAGAGCCAGGATCCTAAACCTGGGCAATTTAGATAACTCTTCTATGCATCCTAACATACCCTGTCCTTCCTTCTGTCCTTGCATTTGTTAGACTGTGTTGACATTTTAGTAAGGGGTTGTATGTGTGTGTGTGTGTGTGTGTGTGTGTGTGTGTGTGCGCGCGCGCACGCGCGCCTGTAGAACAGAATCTGCCAATTTAATAAATCATACAATGTTAAAACATGCAATTCAGTGGTGTTAATTGCATTCAAACTGTCATCCCCTTCTATTTCCAAAACTTTTGCATTACCACAAACTGTAACAACTGTCTTCACCATTTATTACCTAAACTGTTTCATTATCTCAAACAGAAACTTTATAACCAATAAGCAATGACCTGAATCTGTTTTTCAGACACCACAAGTAAACTGAGCCCTCTCAGGGCAGCAATTCCAGCTTAACTTCTTTCTATTCATGGCATCTTAATAGTATGTGGCATTTACTAGGCACCCAAGAGATTGCTTATTAATCTGAAGCATTAAAAAGAAAATTTCTACTGGGATAAGTTGGGAAGACTTCTTGGAAGAGGTGACATTCCACGAGAATCTTAAAAGTTGAATAAGATCTCAGTAGATGGTGAGGAGGAAAGGGTGTTCCAGGCCCAGAAACAGTAGGGAAAGGACACATGCTGCTATCAATCCAAAGTCAAGGTTTCCCTAGCAGAACTATATTTTTTGTTTAAGGTACACGATGCGTTAATAAGACACCCATACCTAGCTTCACATTCAGATCAAGACAACAATTTGACATTTGTGATTGATGAAATGTAAGCAAAAGTCTAATGAGGATTCTAGGGCAGGCTCACATATCTGATGTAAGTGCGGCCACTTACTCTTTTTTTCCCTTCTATCACTTGTCTGGAATGTAGATGTGGTGACTGGAGTGACACTACCCATCTAACCATGAAGCAGGTGCCAAAATAAATAAATAAATAAATGGTGGAGTCCTTGGCCCTGATGTTTTGAGTCATAGACCTAGCAACTATAAACTTCTGTGTGTGTGTGTGTGTGTGTGTGTGTGTGTGTGTGTGTAATTTCTAATTGTAAAGTATGGCTGGATTGTTTTGTTACTTGCAGTTAATCCAGTCCAAACTGATGCAAGGGCCCAAGGGTGTGAAGGTTCATATCTGAAACTAAGATGGGAGAGACGGGTTGAACAAAAGAATATCCTAACAGAGTAAACAGACGGAGTACTTTCTGAGCACCTAGGCACCCAGGAGTGCCTAGGTGCTCAGAAAGTTTGCTTATCCAGGAAGTTCCAGCCTGGATGTTCTGAGTGCTCTGGCTGTTGTAAACATAGAATGAAGAACATCCCATTTAGGGTAACTTGGATAAATCTCCTTAAGAGATAAATAAAAGAATCAAGACCACTAGGGTCTTAGGGCCTGGTTGGATACTTTCTTGCCCTCCATGGGAAAAGAGAATCTGCTTCTATAGTCAGAAAATTTAAGGCTGGAAATTGTCAAGAATAGTCTGAACTCAGGTTGGAAGTCAGAGATGCAAGAATGAAAAGGAAAGAGATAAATTTATGAGTAATATGGTATAGTAAACATTGAAATGAAATATGAGAATAAAATAACAATAATATGTAGAATAGAAATACGTGATAATGATAGCATATATGTGATGAGACAATAGAAGAAAATCCTTCTGATGTCCAAGAGTGGGACTCCTACTCGCATCCAGTTACATTGTAATGAAACTGCAGAAAAACGGAGAAGAAGTCTTAAAAGAAGATTTTGGATGATTAGGGGAAGTTCTCCTTTATTGAAGAATCCTAGATAATAAGTGCAGGCAGAAGGGTTGAAAAGAAAATTACCATTTTGCAACTCTCTAATGAAATAACACATCTAGTTAACAAGCATTGGTGACATTGAAAAATAAAATCAGATGAGAACTTGATGGAGAACTTGATGATGGATCAGTAAGGCTGAAACACCTGAACCCACAAATCAACCTTAATACCACTAAAGGTCAGACAACCAGACAGCATCTGGCTCCTAATGAGATGCTCTAGGAAATACATCGAGGTCACTTAGAAACCATCCTGTCTTCCTCCCATTCCCTTGCCCCAACAAGATACTAAAATCCTAATCTCAGCAAGCCTCTGGGTCCTTCTACCAACTGACAGGAAGTATGGAGGAGAGGGAAATGAGACAATTGGCCCAATCCAGAATGCAGAAAAATTCTACAAGAAAAATGATCTCATACATTCCTGGGAGTTCCAGCAAGAAACAGATGGCACAATTCAAATTAGGTTAATTTGAGACGAGTTAACGAAAGGACTGTTTTCAATGGAAATGGAAAGTGGTGGAATGTAGGGGAGCCACCAGAGGAAAAAGAGTTGCAGAGAACCCAGGAGCCAATTATAGCTCAAGAGACATTCTCTCTCTGTGGACAAAGGGAAGAGGAAAGGAAACCTCTACTGTAATGAGGGTAAACAGGGAGAAAGGGAGGGTAAGGAAGGAAGGGAGACAAGAGAAGGCAGACTATGTGGAGAGGATCTCATTACAGGGCTGCAATCATCCACTGAAGGACAACAAGTAGTCAATAAATATTGCATACTGTCACACTATTTGGAATAAAATAGAGAGAAACAAAAATTTAATTTATATACAAAAAAATTAAGAACATCTTTGTTTTAACTAAAAGTATTTCAGCATGAAATTGAGTACGGTTATGTGATGTATTTAAATCCAGGACTAACACTATAGGTACCACCTGCTGTTCCTGTGTCCAACCCTGGCTTTTCATCTACTCTCCACCTATTATGCTTTGTGTTTGAAAATGATGAATCTGGTCCTGTCCTGGGGTTAACCTGATTGAAACCTTTCAGTTGCCCTTTCAGTAGAGATTTCCAGGCTGACTCATAAGGCACTCCATAATCTAGCCCTTTCTTGCCTAGCCAGTTCTTCTTGCTTAGAGTGGCATTACCCTTGCCACGATGGCCATACTCGGAATGCTACCAGTTTTTTTCCTAGTGGACATTCACCTGTTGTCTGTAAGTTGTCAGTTGCAGAAATCAAAATCCACTCTTACTTGTATTAAGCAGAAAGGGATTTATTTCTTACAACATATTAAATGGCTTCAGAGCTGCAGACAGTTCTAACCACCCATGTCATCTTTACAGAGAAAAGGAAGAGGGGCTGGGGTTGTGGCTCAATGGTAGAGCACTTGCCTAGTATGTGTGAGGCTTTGGGTTTGATTTCAACACCACATAAGAATAAATAAATAAAATAAAGATATTGTGTTCATCTACAACTGAAAAAAAAAAGGGAGAGTAAAACACAGTGACCCTGAATGCCCTTATGTGTTCCCTAAAACCTAGCGAAAGTAAGGGAATGATGAGCATAATCCTGGTCCAAAATGTCCAGACACATATTATATATTTTTTGTCCACATTTTTATTGGTGCATTATAGTTGTTCATATGGTGGGATTAATCACCTTTCATACATTCACACAATATAAAAATAAAATTTGGCCAATATCATTCCCCAGTATTTCCCATTTTTCTACCCTCCTCCCTTGCCCTGGCCTGTTTCCTCATCTCCCTTCAATTTTCATGAGATCCCTCCAACTTTATTTCCCTTTTTCTTCTCTAGCTTTCACATATGAGAGAGACACACAATTCCTGACCTTCTGAGTTTGGCTTATTTTGCTTAACATAATGTTCTCAAGTTCTATTCTTTTTCCTGCAAATGACATAACTGCATTCTTCTTTATGACTGAGTAAAACTCCACTGTGTATATATACCACATTTTCCTTATCCATTCATCCATTGATGGACGCGTAGACAAGTTCCAGAGTCCGGTTATTGTGAATTGTGCTGTTATACACAAGGGTATGCCTATATCGCTATAGTACAATGACTTTAATTTGTTAGAATAAACACCAAAGAGTGGGTCATCTGGTGGCTCCATTCCTAGTCTTTTGAGAACACTCCATACTGATTTCCATAATGGTTGTGCTAATTTACAATCCCACCAACAGTGTAAAAGTGTTCCCTTTTCTCCACATCCTCTCCAGCATTTATTATTATATGTATTCTTGATGGCTGCCATTCTGACTGGTATGGGATGACATCTCATTGTAGTTTTGATTTACATTTCCCTAATTACTAATGATGTTGAACATTTTTTTCCTTTTGGGAGGAGGGCATTTGTATTTCTTCTTTTGAGAAGTATCGGTTGAATTCATTTGTCCATTTATTAATTGGATTATTTAGTTTTTGTTTTTTGGTGTTATGTTTTTTTTTAGTTCCTTATATAGTCTAGATATTAATCCTCTTCAAAAGAGTGCTATCCAAGATTTTCTCCCAATAGGTTTTGTCTTCACATTCTGAATTGTTTTCTTTGCCGTGAAGAAGTTTTTTAATTTGATACCATCCCATTTATTAACTCTTGCCATTATTTTCTAAACTTTAGGGGCCCTATTGAGAAAGTCATTGCCTGTGTCTATAATAATGAGAGTTGACCCTTCATTTTTTTCTAGGAGTTGCATAATTTCTGCTCTAATTCCTAGGTCTTTGGTCCATTTTGAGTTGATTTTTGTGCAGGATGAGAGATAAAGTTCTGGTCTCATTCTTTTACATATGGATTACCAGTTTTCCCAGAAACATTTTGTTAAATAGGCTGTCCTTTCTCCATGTATATTTTTGGCACCTTTGTCAAGGATCAGATTACTACAGATACATATTATCTTAAAGGACACTGACTTTCTTGAATGCTTACTAAGAACTTGGGCAAATGTTATTGTTTAGATGTGAAATGTCCCCCAAAAGCTCATGTAGGAGACAATGCAAGAGGTTTAGAAGTGAAATGTTTGGGTTATAAGAGTCTTAACCCAATCAGTGAATTAATTCCCTGATAGGAATTAACTGAGTGGTTAACTGTAGGCAGGCAGTAAGGTATGTTTGGAGGAAGTAGGTTCTGGGGAGGGGGTGCCTTTGGGGTTTATATTTTATCTTTGCTGAGCAGTGATCTCTCTCTGCTTCCTGGTACAATGTTCCCTGGTACAATGTTTTCTTCTGCCCCATTCTTCTGCCATGATGCTCTGTCTCACCTAGGGCCCCAAGGAATGGAGCTGGCTATCTATGGGCCAAGAGTTCTGAAATCATGAGCCCCCAAATAAACTTTTCCTGCTTAAAATTGTTTTTTGTCAGGTCTTTGGGTCACAGCAATGAAAAAGCTGACTGAAACAGGAAGTTAGTGTTACCTGTAGAAAGCTTCTTTCTTACATGTCCACCAGGACAGTTGCTCCTTGGGACGCTGGTCTTATAAGAAAGCAAGTTAATGTGCTGATGTCACTGCTTCTGCAGCCCAACATATCAAATCCCTTTTTCAGAGGCCACTGGCACAGAACTGAGGAAAGAATATGTGTCACTCATCCATCCAGCTGCTACTGAACAAAATACTGTGAGGGAGAGGAGGCACTGCCTGGTGAAGTACCATGAGGGACGGAGATGCTACCGTTCAGCCTGTTGCGGTCACCACTGAACTCTTCTTGGGGGAGTCACAATCTCTTGTAAGCTTTCCCCAATAAGTCATGTCTTGCACACCATTCTGGACACTTTTTTTGTGTGTGTGGTTCAGCAACCTGCCCCACTTCCCTGATACAATCAGACTGTGAATGTGACGCAACCAGAGGGGCTTTTGCCTTTTCTGCCACCATGGAGCTGACAGCCAGAGTGGGAACCTGCCTACAACTGTTGTCTGACAGGATCAGGAAATTACCCAAACCAGCAAACAACCACAACCTAGAGGCTATAATGACCAGGAAGCTACCACAACCAAGAGGAGCCTTAGGAAGGCCAGACCTCCACCCATGCAGTGCTTCTTGGCCAGCAAAAGCCACAGAAGAAGGAGGTAAGGCCACTTGGTCACTCCCATCTTCCAAATCCTGAAGGAGTGCATCTGATGGGTGGAGGTCACTCACCAGAGTTTGTACTATAAACTAGCTTTCCAGGCTAGCAACCTTGAAGTAGGCTGGAGTAGATATCAGTGCCAATGGACCACACCTGCCATAGCCTGAAACACTGTTCTTCCTCTTCCCTTGACTGGGTAGTGCTCATCCTTAGGTCTTGGGTTAGATTTCTCTTGCTGAAGAAGGTATTCCCTGACCTTCATTCTGCTCAGAGTGCCACATCATCTCCAGTCCTAGCTGAGAACACCCACCATATCACTCTACGATTTCCATTATAATAGACTCACCTTTCTCCAAGACCTTGGTCCTTCTTCCCTGCTAAGCTCCATGAGGGCAGGGACTGTACCTATCTTGTATCTTCAATTCCCTGAGTGGTGCATGGAACAATGGGGTCTCTTTATGTGGAATGAATGTGTTGAATGAATACATTAATGTACAAATGAGAGAATGGGGACAAGTATCTTGGGAACAGCATGAAATAAGGCAATATAGATAATCAGTTGCAGGAAAGCTCCTCTGACATGGGAGATAACTGCAATCTTCATTATTTATTTTGCAGAATAGCTACCCAACATTGCTGACAGATCTTAACATAATCTGGAAGAGTCCATCACATTCTAAGCAGTGAATGAAAAAGTGAAAAGAAGACTTTCCTCAGCAGGCTGATAGGAAAGTTCACTTTTTAGCGGAACAGAATTTCCACTCATTGCTCCCATCTCCAACCAGGAGCAACACTCCAGGGGGTACTTGACCCCAGGAGTTCAGGAATTACCACAGCCCAGGCACGCTCAGAGCAGACTGAATACAGAGAAGGATTCTTCAGATTCTGAACAGCTCTTGCAAGGGTCTGATTTGAATACAAACTCAATTATCCACGGATCTCACCTGAGAACCTGTTTGTGAGGGTGGGATCTGAGGAGAAGCTGAGCCAGAACACTAAAATCTTTTACCTCTCCAAAAAAAAAGAGCCTAACTAGTACACATATGTCTGGCACCATGATGCTTAGACACAGGCACAAAACCGGCATGATTGAAACTCCTTTTCTCTAAATGGAAGGAGTGGTGACATAGGAGGGACCTTGAACCAAGGTCTTGTCTCAAATGAACTTATTCTGGAGCTGCAGCCTCTCTACTCCTTTCCATAGTCAACTGACTTCACAATTAAAGTATCAGCATACTGAGTTCAGAGTCAGCTAAGAGGGGACAAAACCAGAGGGAGAAGCTGTGTTAATCATGGGGGAAAAAAAAATCTGCTGTGGGGCTTGGTTGTAAGACCTGCTGTCTAGAGTCACAAATATAAATATATTACCACAGTCAACAAAACTAAAGTAAGCAAGGCCACATAGAAATGATGTAGACATCCACAGTAAGTATGTGTGTATATGTTTGTGTTTATGCATATATATGAAAATGGAATATATTGATTTATTAAATCTCAGTGGTGTTCCTGGGCATACAAGATGTGAGGGATTACTTGTGCCTCATGATGGATCCATTCGTCCCAAATCCACCTCATCTATCAGTTGTCTTCTTTTCCTAACAAATCTAAGAGATCTTTAATTTTCCCTTTTGGCGTTACATCTTTCTTGGTTCCTATTTTCTTGGTTTAGAATAGCCACGAAGAAGCAGAGCTCTGAAGTCAGACTTTCTCGGTTTAAATCCTAATCCCACCACTCGATGCCATGTGACCCAGGAAAATAAACTTCAGTTTTCCTTGTCTCAGCTTCTACTCTATGAAATCGAGATTAAAATATCTGTAATCGCATGCAAGTATTGTGGGAATTAAATGGAGTAATCCATATAGTACTTAAAGCAATGTGTGGTGTATTATAATTCCTCAATGATAGCTGTTATTCTTCTTAATTATTGTTATTAATATCCATTTGTAGCACACTTACTATTCAGAAGCATTGATTGCATGGGTTTCATGTAGTAAGTCAAATTTATGGTTTAAATTGCAAATAGATCAAAATCATTTCTTTCCTGCTTTCCATTCTAGGGTTTTAGCTACAGCAAGCAAGCATAGGTTGTTTTCAGGATAAGCAAGAAAGAAATTGAATTCACCAATGTCCAATTTTTCAGAAAAAGGAAATACAACATTAAGTAGGTTATCCTGAGCAACAAGTAAAACTCCCCCACACCCTAGCTTAAATTAAGGGCAAACAGTTAGTTCACATAGCAGCTGTCCAACAGCAGGGCAGTCTGCAGGGCTGGCTTATTTGGTGATTCCCTATGTCTTTGTGGCCCTAGGTTCTTCCCTGTGCCCTCAGTAGCACCAGCCTCTTCCTAAGTCTGGGTTCCTTGGTGTTCAGAAGATAATTGCCAATGGCAATTGGGACACATGTGTCTTCTTTCTCAGCCACTGAAGGAGAGAAAGAGGTTAGAAAGAGCTTTACTGGAATCTTGGGGAGCCTCTCCTCCTGCCTCATGGGCACATACTGCCTCAAGCTTCCCCAGATCTACCTGGCACAGCCTCTGGAAAGGAGAAGCAATCCGTGGGAGTAGAATGGGAGTTGGAGACTCAGCTCTGATGGGCTCTCTGGGATCACATGCCAAGGCTTCCGAATGGAGCAGAGGCTTTCCAGCTTTGATGTTCCTTGAGTGTCAACAAATGGGGCTGTTCATTTATTTTCTGATACACAGCAAACAACAACTGTGGCTTGCAGATGCCAATATTTCACTCTATGTAACAATTCATGGATTGTGAAGTCATGCAGGGCTCTGCTGGGAGACACTTCAGCTGGGGTTACACAGTAGTGTTCCGCTGACAGCGAGGCTGGTCTGTTATCCTATCACTGTTATCCTATTATTGAGGATCCTGTCCTGTGATCACTTAAATGCTTGGCACCCTGGTGGAAACAGCAAAGGCTGAATTCAGCTGGACAACTGTCCCTCTCCATGGACTTCTCCAGCAGGGTAATCGGACTAACCACACAATGGCTATCTGCCACCCACCTGTAAGCAACAGAGAAGTTGCAAAATAAAAGACAATATCAAATGATTTGAAATGTCAGTGCATGTAATTAGCATGAAGCCAGAGGAGTGCAGTTTTTAATAATAATTTGTTTTTCTCCATGCCCACTAAATAGAGATGTCCATAATTTTTGAAAAACTAGTCTGAAGAGGAACAGCTTTGTCCAAGCATCCAGGATGCCAATGTCACTGGCTAAGAGTAAGTTGTGGGGCTCTTTCCTTCTCCTCACCCTGCTGGGTCTGGGGCACTATAACTTCTCTTCAGTAGCCTTCCAATCTGATCTGCCTGCCTCTAGTCTCACCTCTTTCCATTCACCTTCCATGTTGTTTTCCAGTGGCTGGAATGTTACCTCATTCATTCCCCACGTTGGTCTCCTCATTAATGGTGTAGGACCTTTCTGAAACCACAAATCTACTCAGACCATACCTTTGTCTAAAGTCAATATTGGTTCTCTCTTGCTAGTCTGATAAAAATCCATACTCTTCAATATGGTCCCCAAGTTTCTTCACAAGTTGTTCCTGTCCTGGGTCAAATCCCCCAATCGTCACTGAAACTTTAAGCTCCAAGAGGACAGTGATCATATGTCCCTTGAATATTGCTTTATCTCTAGCACCAAAACTGGGTCTGGTACACAGTAGATATGCCAATGTCTCGGCTTGGCACAGAATCACGAGCCACCATACACCTTGTAGATTCAAACAGCAATTCTTTATCCCGAACTCACACCGGCCTCTACAAACACGTTCAGGGGAAATCCAAAATCTGCCCGCCCCATTCACCTACTCCACGAGGCTTTTTTTCCAAATCCCATTTTAATCTCAGGGGAACTCAATGGGAACAAGCAGCAGGAACACCCTAATCCCAGCAGCAATAATCTTCAACCTCCAACTTCCCTAAAACCCCTATTGTCTTAAACCGGGAACGTCCTAAACCCAAGGAGCGGGATACTTCCTCAAACCTGCAGGATATACCTTAAACCTAGATCCACCCTCGTCCTTGAGCAGGGTCGCCTTTCTCAAACACACATGCAAGGTCACAGCGGATTTCCAAGGCAAGTCCATTTAACATGGGGTACGCTGGCAAGGATTTCGATGTGTCATTCCTACTTGGCAATGGCCCTCAGCATAGATACAGGTATCTGTGGAAGGAAAGGAAGAAAGGAGGAAGTGTGGGTCACAAAGAAGGAAAGAAGATAGTTTTTTTTTTTTTTCCTTTTGGTACTAAGGATCGAACCTAGGGCCTTATACATACTAGGCAAGCTTTCTCCAGAGAGCTACACCCTGGGTCCTTTTTATTATATTTTGAGACAGGGAATGCTAAATTGTTAAGGCTGACCTCAAACTTGCAATTCTCCTACCTCAGCCTCCTGAGTAGCTGAGATTACAGGTATGCACCACCCTGCTAGGCTAGGAAGTTTGCTTTTATGTTTCACTCATCAACAGTGTTCATTTCCAGTTTAATGTCTCAGACCTAAAGGGTTAACAAACATACCATGTCCACTTCTCCTAGCACAGTGCTTGACATAAAGTCAGTGCTGGAAATAGATCAGTAAAACAAATGAGTTCATTAATAACAACATGATATGTGCTTAAGCCACAAACTAAGAGGGATAAAAGCTTGAAGGGAATGCCAGCTGGCCCTCTGGAGACAGGGGTTAGAAATGGGAAGTGGGCAGGACATGAGCAAGTCCTTGGAGGATGATGGCTCTTAGCTTCTCTGAATCCAAGGGCGAAATGCCTTGCTCAGTCCTCATATCCCTTTTATGTGTCTAGTTCTCTTATTCGGCACAAGTACCAACCATGCTAGTATTTTTCCAAGAGAGCAAATTCTCTGAAGCGGTTGTGTTGCCTCAGCCTCCTGGAATGTGACCTCATTCCTTCCCCACGTTGGTCCCCTCATTAATCAGCCTGCCCAGTCCTGCTCCATCAGGCAGCCTGCCAGGTGTGTACCTGCCGTGGGGACTCCCAGTCCAGGGGCTGAGGCAGTGTTTGCTGGTTAAATGCACAGACTTGGAGATGAACACACCAAGATTTGGACCCTAAATTCATCTCTTACCAGAAATATAATCTCAGTTATACTTACCTGTTACTTATGCTGTTAGTTACTTACCTGTCTGAGACTTGACCTCATCATCTGTAAAGTGGAAACAATAATAGCACCTAATTCATGGTGTATTTGTGAGGATTACATTAGATAATCTGTAGCCTACTCCACAGAGTTCAATAAATATTGAGTGTTATTTTTCTATTCGAGGACTTTTCTTGCCCTTGACAGGTTATGGATTTCCTTGGGATGGAGCAGGGATGGAGGGAGAGAAAGCGAGAAGACTCTAGCATGGACTGGATATATGTGTGGATCAGACACTTTCTGGCATGTCCACAAGAGTCATGTCCCCTAACCTCTGCAACACACCTCAGCAGTTGTGTATAACATTAGCCCCATTTTCAGTGGAAGAAATGCAGATGGTAGGACAGACAAACCTGAATTGGAATCTAAGCTCTGAAACTCTTGCTGTCCGACTCTGGGGTAGGCCTTTCCCTGCCTAAGCCTGTTTCCATTAGGTGAGGCAGCACCTACTGACAACACTATGGACTGCATGACCTAACACCATGTAAAAGGGCTTCGTCAGGTAATGCACAGAAAATGTGAATTTGTTCACTCCCAAGTGGACAGCTGGTTGAAAGCAGGAACTGAATGGAGAGGGGGAGAATATGGGGGTATGCAGGAGAAGTATTCCTGAGCACCAGGATGCTAGAAGGGACTTTTTTTTTTTTTTTTTTACACTTGCCACCAAGGACCTCCCCTTTGGGCTGGCAGAAAGACTCAGGTGACTAACTGCCTCCCTCTCTGACCTTTCTGGGCCCAGGGTATGGGAGGGGATGGTCATGATAGAGCAGGAAAGAGTCCAGACAGCAGTTCTAAAGGTCAGCACACCTGGGTTTTAGTTCTGGACCTACCATTTACCATTCATGTGACTTTAGACAAGTTCTCCTGATCTTCATAAGCCTCATTTCCCCAACGAAAATGGTGATAATGCCATGTGTCTCTGGTTGTCTGCTCTTGCATAATCAACCACACCAGATCTTAATGGCTTACAGCAACAATTATGACCTCCTGGTGTTTTGTGTTCAAAACACAAATGGGGTTCAGCTGGGTGGCTCTTGCTTGGGGTCTCATGCAATTGCAGTCAGATGGTGGCTAGGACTAAAGTCATCTGAAGGTGTGATGGGACTAGATATCCAAGTGACATTTTCAGCTCACATGCCTGGCACTTGGGCTGGGTGGAATGAAACAGCCAGAGGCTGGCTGAGCACCTCCTGGCCATGGCTCTCTCCACTTAGCAAGCTGAGATTTCTTCAGAGCACAGTGGTCTTGGGGTAGTGAGACTTCTCATGTGACAGCTGGCTTCCCGTAGAGCAAGAATGCCAGGAGATCAAGGCAGAAACAAGACCAAGCCTCAGCAGTCCCTCTGTGTCACTTCTGCTGCATCCTATTGATTATGGGTGGGACATGGGGCCAGGTGGTTTCAAGTGAAAGAAATGGGAGAATGACAAATATTTGCCACCAGGTCTAATCCGCCACACCACATATCCCATGTGGGTCATTGTAAAGATGAGGAAGGCTGGCCGGGGTGAAGGCCCTTAGTGTAAGTCACTAAAGGGACATAAGGTTATCTTTCCAAGTCCATCCCCTCCTCTCTGTCCTAAATTAGACACAGGTCCTTTCTTTCTTGCACAGAGCAGTCTCTCTGCCTCCTGTATCTCCCCATCAGCTATGTCCTTCAGGATTGACACTCTGTGTCTGTTCCCTAGTGGAAAACTTCTGTAGCTCCCAAGGCCCTTCATGATGCGACTCTCACTGACCTGTGCAGGATGGACTGCCTGCATACACCTGACCCCAGGCACGGGATTCCATTCCACCCTCAAGGCCTTTGTCCACACTGTTCTTTTTGCCCAGAGCTGCTCTCTCTCTTCACCTCTGGTTAACTTGACTTCCTATTTTAAGATTCCCTGCAAACACGTCTTCTCCGGGTAGCCTGTCTCAATTCTTGTGCTCCACTATCACCACCCCACACATATCTGTTGGATTCAAGTTCCTCTCCTATGGGCTCCCAGAAATCCTATACTTACTGGCCTTCTTGCCATTCCTCAAACAGGCCAGACACAGTCCTGACTCAGGGCCCCTGCCCACGTGGTTCCTGCTGCCTGTGAGGCTCATCTAATGAATATTCATGAAATAGTTGGCTTCCTCACTTCAGGTCTCTGTTCAGACCTCACCTCCTTAGAAAGGCCATTTGACTGTCAATCTACAGCAGCACATCCTCCCTCATTCTCTTCTCTTAATCCACTCATTTCCCCTCAAAGCTTACCATCTGTCAGTGCCTACACAGTGCTGTGCTGCAAGAGCCAAATGTGTGAACCCCTCCCAAATAGAAAAACAGGTTTTCCAAATCGATGCCATGTTGTTACCTTGAAACTGGCCACATGGAGAATACTTATACAAAGTCACCAAAGGATACCAATTAAGGTTCTCTCTCTCTCTCTCTTTCTCATATACAAACAACTGCCTGAATACGACTGTGTCTATGTTTTTTTTTTTTAACTACTTATCTCCTCCCCAGCTTATAATTTCCATAAAGGCACAGACTTTATTGATGCTTTATTTCTGGGCATCTAGTGCGGTACTTCACACCAAGTATATGCTCAATGGTATATGCTCAATGAGCAAGAAGAGGCAGGGGAGGTTATGTGATTTACTGAGGTCATTTCCTTGAATTAATGAACAAATGCACAAACCAACAAGTGAGTAACAATGATTGTAACTGGATTGTAAATTGAGCTCCTTGAAGGCAGACTTTGGTTCCTTCTTCATCTTTCACATCCAGCACAGAACTGATAATGTTGATAAACAAGCAAATATACTCAGCAAGGGCTGTATCCGAGGTGATCCAGCTGCATCTGATGACAATAAACCCTGGACTGGCAACTCCTGGGGTATTTCCAATATGTGGCAAAGACAGAAACCTGAATAACTGCAGGCAGGGAATAGGCACTGGCCTGGAAGGCAGAAGCTTGGGTTTCTAGTCCCAGTGTGGCTATGATCGCTATAGGACCTTGGGCAAATCACTTCTCCAACCTGGGTCTTAGTTTTCCCATTTATAATATGAGGCAATTGGATCAATGATGGTTGAGTTTGTGTTTGGGGCTGCCCGACAGAGTCTGTGTCTGAAGTGGGTAGGTGTGGGCAGGAGGAAGCTGACCTGGCCTCCTCCAGGTGCAAGAGGCAGGACATTCTCAGCACCCCACAGATGAAAGATAGCAGGGTGCTCCAGAGCCTGCAACACTGGTTGTATGGGATGGGTCCCTTTCTCCTCCCATCTCTCTCTTCTGCCCAGAACTAAGGCCTGTGATCCCCTTCCAACTCTTCCCCCATCTTGACTTGCCACCTGCTTGAGGCTTCTCTGAAAATAATTAGAGCTTAGCCTGCTTTACCTCCTCAAGCTGGACATGGATGGGAAGGCCTTGAACAGGGTGAGGCAGGGAGGTACTGTATACCTCGGTAATCCTTGCTTATTATTTAACAAACAGGTTGGCTAAGTTGTTTGACATACACCTTGTTTCCTGTTGTTATTTATACTTCAGGGATCATAAGCATTTCATAGCAGTCAAAAGAGCCTTAGTTTGCATAACAGAAATTAGTATTTATTGAGCACTTACTGTGTGCTGCTCTAAGCTAAAGGTTGGCAAATTATAGACCATTGGCTAAATTCTGTTTTTATATGGAACATGGGCTAATAATGGGTTTTCATGTTGTTAAATAATCATATATATATATATATATGTGTGTGTGTGTGTATATGTATATATAAAGACTATATATATATATATATATAGTCTTTATCCAACAAAGCCTAAACTATTTAGCCTTTAACAAAAACATCTGATAATCCTTGCTCTAAGTGTTTAACATGGACTAGCTCGTCATCCTTCAATGACCCTATGAAGTAAGTTACTGTTATCAAAATTTTACAAATGAGCAAGAAGAGGCAGAGGAGGTAATGTAATTTACTGAGGTCAGATAACTAGTAAATGGAGAAAACAGGATACAAAGAACTCAAAAGCTTTTTTAAGGGGATAGGTATGTTAATTACCCTGATTTGATCACTGTACAACGTACACGTGAGTTTAAATCACACTGTTTTCCACAGATTCATACAATTATCATATGTCAATCCAAAAATTAAAATCAGTCAGATGTGGTAGCATATGCCTGAAATCCCAGTGCCTTGGGACGCTGAGGCAGGAAGATCATAAGTTTGAGGCCAGCCTCAGCAACTTAGCGAGAATCCCAGAAACTTAGTGAGAGACCCTATCTCAAAATAAAAAATAAAAAAGGGCTGTGGATGTGGCTCAGTGGTTAAGCACCCCTGCGTTCAAACCCTGGTACCAAAATAAAAGTAAAAATTAAAAAAAGTATTTTTCCATAAACATAAAGCATAATATAGATCCTCTCTTTTAAGTTTAATGCTATAATGCAGGGTTCTTATCTGTTGTACATTGATATCTATTTGTCTGAAATGCTGTGTCCAATATTATTTGAAGTAAGAGACCGGACAACCAAGAGACCATCCAAGTCCTATTTCACCTAGAGGGCGAGACCATCCAAATCCCCTTTCCTTCTTTTCCCCTTGTGCTTTCATTTCAGTCCTGCACCTCTGAGTAGATGAATAAAGAACCTGTGAGTAAAGAATCTGTATAATAAAGAACACAGTTTCTAGATTCCCCCCCCCCCCAACTGCAGTTTTTTCACCTACTGTAGAAAGCCCTCTGGTCAACCTCGGGATGCTGCACTGTCTGGTTTTTTCCTTTTTCACTTTAGCTCTGGAGAACCTATTTAATGGGCATCATTCTCAAAATATTACAAACTCCTTAAGAAACCATCTATGTGTCCTGGGACCTGGCACTATGTCTGGCACAAAGTAGTTACTCCTAAAATGTGAGGTGAAGGTATGGGTTGTAGTCAAAATAAGAAAAATGATAAGAAGGAGTTGGAAGCATTTGGAGGTATTACTACTTTAGTTCAGTAGTGCCCCCCCCCACCATCATTCATGTTTGCCCAGAATCTCAGAAGGTGACTTATTTGAAAATAGGGTCTTTATAGATGTAATTAGTTGAGGATTTTGAGGTGAAATAATCCTGGATGTAGGTTTTACCCTAAAGCCAATGACTGATATCTGTTAGGGAAAATAGAAAGTGAAGACAGAAGACAAAGGGAAGATTGCTGTGAGAAGATGGAAGGAGAGATTGGAGTCACATGGCCAGAAACCAAGGACACCGAAAACCATCGGAAACTGGAAGAATTAAGAAACGACGCTCTTCGAGAGTCTGGGGAGGGTGCGTGGCCCTGCGGATATCTTGGCTGGACTTCCGGTCTCCAGAACTATGAGAAGAATTTCTGATACATTAAGTCATGTACTTTGTGGCCATTTCAGTCTAGGAAACTAATGCATCACCATTTGGATGGCAGCTGTGATTTTAGGTGATTACAAAAAGACAACAAACTCCTCTTCTAGATTCCCAAAGAACTACGAAAAAGAACGTATTGGACTGAGTTCGTGTATAATGTCCCACACAAAGTCATACACATAATTTTATACATATATATCATTGCTAAAATCATTTCCCCATTTGATAAATGAAGACGTTGAGGTTGAGAGACTTTAAATAACTAGTGTCAATGAAATGTAATAGGCCAAGTATAATGGTGTATGCCTATAATCCCAGCTACCTGAGAGGCCGAGGCAGGAGGATTGCAAGTTCAAGGCCAGCCTGGGCAACTTAGGAATACCCTGTCTCAAAATAAAATGAAAAGGGCTGGGGAATATGGTTCTGTGGTTGCACACTCCTGTATTCAATCCTCAATATTGAGTATTAAGACCAAACTGCCTTGTGTTTTCGATAACAGGCTGGCTATGTGACCTTGAATGAGTCATTTCACTGATCCTATTAAACTCCATCAGAGATTCTAAAATGAGGGAGAAGGGGTTCTTCAAATGAATAAACTTCAGGGGCTCTGTGACTCTCCCACTGGAAACTGCACAAAAAATAGTGTGTTTGGGCAAAATTGCACTAGTTTTGAAAATGACCCATCACCTTCCTTGGAAATAGACCCCATGACTCCTACAGATTAGCTCTGCGGGGCTTGCTTTCTTGGGAGGTACTTTCCAGCATCAACATTCATCAGTTTTCTACTTGCGTTTTTGTCTTCAAATATTCTCTCTTTAGGTTGTCTTTTCTACTCAAATATTACATACTTCAGTTGCCTTTTGAAAATGTATTATCTGTCAGGTTGGGTTTTGCCTTACTCCCAAACCTCTATAACTAGTCATCACTGGAAACATATGAGAAAAAAAAGAATAAGTTTAGGAGCAAGTAAGGTTTCTTTTTCTTTCTTTTTTTTTTTTTTTTCACCACTGGGGATTAAATTCAGGGGCTTTCCACCACTGAGACACATCCCCAGCCCTTTTTACATTTTTATTCTGAGACAGGGTCTCCCCAAATTGTCCAGCCTGGCCTTAAACTTGTGATCCTCCTGCTTCAGAATCCCTAGAGGCTGGGATACAGGTATGCGCCACCATGCCCGGGTCAAGTTAGGTTTCTCTATCGTTGCATTTTGCAACTCCAAGTAAATATTGTATTAGTGGGGAGGATGGGAATTGAGGTTTATAATCCTTATTGTAATTATTTCGATGTTCCTATGTCAATAAATATATATTAAGCCGCCCCGCCCTTAGATGGTCTTTGCTGTATGGACTGTGAGCTGCTCAGAGTCAGGGGTTAGGTGTGATTTTCCTTGTGTCCTTCAGTCCAGCACAGGCCAGGCACATGGTAGGATCTGATAAGGATGGCTGGGCAGCAGCCTTGATGAATGGGTGGTTCAATGGATGGTTCAATGGATGGCTGTAGAATCAGAACAGTAAGAGGAGAGAGGCGGTCCAGGGCATAAGGACTCCAGTCCTGCTGGCTTCTGGTGGCCTTCCAGTTGGTAGCCTCCCTGGCCTCACAGAAGCTTTTGAGAGCGGCCTCTTGTTTCTGCCAGTCATGGTCTGAAAGTTCACAGCTGAGGCTCAGCTGCAGAGCCAGGACTTCTCATAAGAATCCAAAAACATGAATCCAATTTCTGACATCCCACTTAGGCCAGGGGAACAATGGAGACTTTCTTGCCCTTTCTTGTTTGGGGTACATATGTCCCAGAATTATTGAACAATGAAGTCTCCTCTTTCACACCTGGACTTCTGAACTTTTCCTCTCTCCCACTCTTCCTCGCCTCCACTTCCATCTCCAGTGTGTCTGGTGACTCATGAGCACTGACAGTAAGAGTGGAGGCCTGCTCCTCACCTCACTCAGCCCTGGATTGATGTGACCAGAGACATCTCAAGGTGAACAGCAGCAGAGGCAGGGAGAAGCCAAGTGACATTCAGGATAGTGACACAGGCAAGGTGTTGGGCATCTATATCCATGAGAAGGGCAACACAGGACTAAGAAAAGTGTGTTCTACAAGGGGACTGGAAAGACTTGTCCTGCTCTCCTGCTTGGACAAATCACTCACTCTCCTGTGACAGTCTACACATCGTTCATTGCCCAGTGCTAGCCATGCCCTCCTGCCTTCCCAAAGGACAAGGCTCAACCAAGATGGCAGACAGCAAAAGTGAAAGGTGTCGGATAGAACCAGAACCCTTTGATTACTTTGCTTCAGTTGAGAGACTTTTGTCCCCTCCTCTGTTGTCCTCTGTTTTAGCAAAAGTAGAAGAAAGAGATAGGGGGAATAGTTGCAGATTTTACACCAGTGTACTGGAGTTTTAAATAGTTGGGTCCAGGAAATTCATGTGGTGTGCCAGTAGGTCGCAGAAAAGGCAGAACCTCAGACCCAGACACAATGAACGTGGATCCCAGCTCTGCCGTCGCCTATCTGCAAATAGGTGCATATTTTATTATCCACGTAGTCTGGAGCCCTGTTGCCTGGGCTTCCTTGATTACGAAGAGAGAAAAACAAAACCTGCCTCGTTTAGGAGTTGTAAAGCTGGAGGCAGCACATTTTGAACTGCCAGCCCTTCACAGTCTATCAATTAAGTATAAGTATTTCCCAGACCCCAGCTGTTCCAGGGGAAACAGGAAACACATAGATAGGTAAGGGGGTAGTTAAGTAGAGAGAGGAGACAGCAGGAGTGAACCTCCTTCACAGCTTCCCCAGGATCCTCGGCTGGTTGGCATCTCCCCAGACTGCCTGGTTAGGTGACATCATTTGCTGGATTGGGCCACTGGTGGGAAAACACCCACCGCAACTCAGGGTGTTGGCACAGGAGGAAGGATAGAGAAATAGGGATGTTTCCTTTGCACAGAGGGAAGGGAAGACGCAGAGAGAGGGCAGGAGAGAAGGAGCTGGGGACAGGAGACCTGCCTTCCGTGCCCTAGGAAACAGTGAATACAAGACAAAAAAACACTTATTCTTTGCTACCCCGTGAGTAGAGATTTGGATCAGTTTGTGAAAATTACAGAGCACAGGAGCTCCCTGAATACCACAGTGAAATTTCTCATAAAGTCGCTTGGGATGGGACAGGCTGTCTTTTGAGAAAAGAGGTAGTTTCACCATTGCAGGTGGCTCAAAAGCACCTGTGCAGGATTTGGAACAGGGATTCCTCCTCTGGTTGGGAGACATGTCCCCTCAGATCCTGCTCAACAATCTTAAGGGCCAGCACAGCCCAGAAAAGCAGGCAGTTGGGGGTGGAAGTAGCACATTGAGAGTCTTTGTCACCTGCCTACCTCTAGAACACAGGAAGTGCTTAGAAGCAGCAAGCACCTGCAGGCCCTCTCAATGGGCTTCACACATCACCTGGCTGGCCCTGGGAAAGCAAGCACAGGTGACTCATCTCTGTGGGTACAGCAACGTGGCTGCCTCATGAACCCAAGATTTCCCAATTCTTCTTCATTTGTTGTCAGATCTCTCCAGAAACTGCCGGCCCTGTCAGATTCACAACAAAAGAAGTAAAAAGTTATTGGGTGTTTTACTGGCTTTTGCCCCACCGGAAATCCCTTAGAAAAGACTCCAGCTACCCCTGGAGGGAACCAGATGGGAGCCAGGCAGGGTTCACGGCTCATAACAAGGGAATCACGAAGAGAAGAACACAGACAGGAGAGGCCGAGATGAAACCATGACACACTCTCAGATGGGATCACAGTCATTTCAAATCCAGATGAACTTCAAACAGCCACCAGGACCACAGTCTTCTCAGCCAGCCCCCCTAAGAAATGGAGTAAGGCCCCACCCAAATGAGCAAGTACAAACAAAAATGTGCTGTCTTCCCGGAAAAGTGAAAAGATCAAATGTCCCCTGAGCAGCCAGCTTATCATCCTAACATCTTTGGTCTACTCTCCTCATTCAGAACCCTTCAGCAAGAAATGAAACCGTGTCATGGAAAAAAAATGTCTGTATCACTAGACCTGGCTTCCAATCCTTTCTTGATAGATTCCTAGCTCTGTGATTTTAAGGCTCAGCTTCCTGCTCAGGTAGGAAGAATAACTGTTCTGTAGTTGCTGGGGGAATATAAGACATTTGTAACATGATGATTAATAAATGGTAATTTACATAGCAACAGAAACTATGGAAATGAAGAAAACTTCAAGTGGAAGCGAAAACAGAAACCTTACTTACCCCCAAATACTTCATCCAAAAATGTATGGGATTGACTTAATGTGAATTTTTTTTTTATGATGAACATTTTTTTTTCTTTTTTATTTCTCCACTGTGCAGCCCTCTTCAGCCTATAGGCAGAGGCCAGGCCATGGTTCAAGGCCACAGTTTGCTCTGGCATGGGACACTCTGAGAGACCCAGGGGGACGGGCCTGCCATATGATAAACATTTTAAGAAAAAAAAAAAAAAAGATCCAGACTGTGTCTATATCCTATTTCCAATAATAATACTTCATAGTACTGGAGTTACATTTTAAAGGAAACGAAACACTGAGGCTACCGTTGGGTCTTGTCTACTGGGTTTCCTACAACCCCACTCCCAGGTCCTGGGCTGACTTCCTCTTCTGTGTTCTGTTTCTTGGGGCCTCCTTCCTCCATCCTCAGCCAACAGTCACCACAGCAGGTTCCTCTCGCTGTACTTCCTGCATCCTGGCTAAAGAATCCCCTGCTTTCTCTAGAGCTCCAAGAGCACTCTGAAGAGGAAAGAAGGCTCTGCCTGGCCTTCCAGGGCGGCTACTGTCTCAAAAGATGCTCTTTACACAGGCTCAAGGGGACCACAGTCAGGCCAGAAAGAAAGGTGAGGAATCTTCCCAAGATGCCACCAGGCAGACACTATGCCTGTGGTGCCTCATGACATCTCTAAGAGGTCATCATTATCTCTACTTTGGGAAAAAGGAAGCCAAGGGAAAAGACCTACAGAGAGTCCATGGCTAATATAGGGCATTACTGATTCAAATGCAGATTATTTCTTTGAGGCAGAACAGAGACAACAGGACCGCTTCCACTCTAGAGTATATGAGGAAGTGGTGGTCAATGGCCCAAGTCCCGGGGTTTTCAGGTGTGGGCACATAGCTGTAGCCTACGTGAATAGCTATTTGGTCATTCTTTATAAAACCAGAACTCACTAAAAATATTTGCACAAAGAAGGAAAAAAAATATTTTAAAAGCCCCAGTAACATAAGACCTTAATCTCTTTCATCCCTTTGTTAGTTCTATCTTTGTTAATTCTACATACAATTGCAGTCAGGGGACCTGGATTCTAGATGTGGCCTTACCACTTAAAAGCATGTGACCATGGCAGGTTCTTCCCTTCCCCTCCCAAGGCCTCTGTTTCCACATCTGTAAGATAGGGATAATAACACCTTCCCTGCCTACTCCCCTGGGGGTATTGTAGGCTCTGCTGCAAACAATGGGAGAAATTATACCAAAGTTCCATTTGCACCTGGATATTCTATGTATACCTGTGTCCTGCAACTCTCTTCCCTAGCACCCAGCTCCTTGCTCTTGATATTCAGCAGTCTCCAGAATCACCAATCTTTTGTAGAATACTTTAATGATCTCCAAAGATTCTCACATTCCTGAGATAGCAGATAACAATAGCTAAGATTATTCTACTTATTACATGCCAAACACTATGTTGGATATTGATAATTTTTATCTTGAATCATTAAAATAATTCTGGATGATATTAGTTTTTAAATTAGTAAAACACAGTTCTATATTTGTGTCTTGTTACATGATATATAAGTGTATCATATCTCTCAATATAAAACTCACATGTTGGTGTTAGTTTTAACCCAGAGAGCACTGGATAATCACTAAGAGTTTATAAAACAGAGCACAAGAACAACTGAAGTGTCAAGTTTAGGGAGAGGGAGAGAAAATTGTACTCTTAATAGCAAAGAACGTTGTGGGAAATCATCCTTTTCATAGACATTGGAGAAATGTAGGCATTACTACCCCCATTTGACAATTAAGAAACTGTAGGTCAGAGTGGCAAAATAACTTGCTCAAAGTCTCAGCCAACGAGTGCTATGATGCCAGAATTTAAACCTAAGTCTAACTGGATCCAAAGTCCATTTTCTTTCAATCATACTACATGCCTTGCCTACAGAATCAATCTGGCCTCCTCTGATCACATTCCTCCTCCATCCAAGCACAAGGCCAATTAAAGTTTGGAGTCATGCATAAAAGCAAAAGTAATACTCATGGCATCATTATCTAGTCTTCCTTGAAATTGAGTGAGTGGAGTGTGAGTTAGGGTAGGGATGGAGAACTGTGGTTGCGGTAGGTGGTAAGACTTAAGCTAGAAGTCTTGAAATGGTCCACATGAAGACTGCTGAAGGAGGATGTTAATACTGTAACATTTTGGGCCAAAGCAACATGAATTCATCTAATACACATTGCTTAGGGTCTTCTGTAGGCTGGTGCTGGAGCTGGAGTGCTCAGATGGGGTTCTTGCCCACTTACAAACACTCAAAAATACTGAGTTGATGGAATGCTTTATGTTAAATGTTTACAAATAAATTTTTTAAAATACCACAAGATAAAGCTTGTTTAAAAAATGCTATTTTTCAGAAATAAGCAGGACATGGACAAAGAAAGTATCAGAGCTGGGACTGTTTATGAACCCATTCTGGTGTTTGTGTGCCTGTTGTGGAAAGATGCATGAATTACAGAAGTGAAGGAAAGGGACCGGGGACATATGGAGGTCATCTTTGGTCCACCAGCTTCCCACAGAGGATAGAGAGGCTGGGCCCCTCCTATTCCTGTCTTCCCAGAATAGATAGAACATAACTGGAAAAGGCAGAGGATTTGAGACCTCAGAGCACTAGCCCCAATAATGTACTGCCACTTGAGGCTGGCTTAGCTAAGAAGGCAACACATCATCACAAACATCCCTCAGTCCTGAGAACCCTCTCCCATCAGCTTTCCTCTCTTCAGTCTGGGACCCAGTGGAATGATTACCAGATGGCTCTGCCAGTTGCACAGATTTGTAGCAACCTAGTCCATCTCTGAAGAAGTAAGAAGATAGGAAAGATATTTTTAAAAATGGAAATGTAATCTAACTTCTTTTTAACAGATGATTGGAGTTTGCAAAGCCTTTGCATCTACTCTTTCGTCTATTTAGATTTGATTCTCAGAATAATCTATGAAGTAGAGACTGTTTTATACCCATTTTACAGATGAGGGAAACAGAAGCCCAGAAAAGGTAGTATATGTTAATTATATGCTATTTGCAGTATATATAAGATAGGAAAGCACAGAGAAGATGACTACTTCTGAGTGCAATAGGGAGGACCTATAGGGAAGGATTCCTGGAGGTGACTCAAGAACTGAGTAGGAATACACAATTGTGCACTATGTAGACCAAGAAGGGGAAACTCCAGGTAGATGACGTTGCTAGGGCTTGAAACCATTAGGAATGCTGAAGAAGTTTCAAAAGTAAGATGAATGATGATGATGACAATGATGGTGAAGATGGCAATGATAGTAGTTCACACCTATCCATTGCTTACCATATGCAGATGCTATGGAAACAGATATTATTCTCAGTAGTTTCTCTACCTTAGTCCTCATACCTATCATGTAAGGTGCTTTTATTACCCCCATTTTCCAGATGAAGAAACTAAGGCACAGAGAAGATATGGTAATATAGAACGGATACTATGTGCTAACTTAAGAAGTAGGAATTTTATCCTAAGAGCCACATATCCTAAGAGAAGGCTTGAAGCACTCTTTGTAGAAAGAAGGTGGCACATATTTGTGATTTAGAATGTCTCTCCGAAGGAGGGTGCACTGGGGTTGAAGAGGGAAAACAAAGTGGGAACCTGGCTAGGTTATTTGTCCAAAGAACTGAACAGAGACAGTGAGGATAGAAAGCAGAGGCCGAATTCAACAACTTCTGGTGTTGGTAGGTAGACAATTGTCCTTCACCTATTCACTTCCTCTACCTGTAAAGGCAGAATAATATGTTTCCAGCTACCTGCTTCAGGAATTGCTTGAAAATTAATGGGACAGAGTCCTTGACTGCCTTTCATGTGTTAAACAACACCTCTGTGCTACTGGCGGTGCATATTAACTGCTGAATATATAAAACGTGCTTTGATGGAGGACCCAGGAATAATTATAGCTTTCTAATTATTGTTAATTTTACCACAGCTTTGGAACTCTGAACTTTCTCAATGATTCAAAAAGAGATTGCAACTCCTCCATCCCATTAAAGGAGCCACATAGTGGCAGGTGAGCAATTTCTCACCGGCTCCATTCTTTCATTATGTGCAGGAATTCAGAGACATACCCGAAAAAGAAAACTTTGCTCTTCTAGAATCAAGTTATACAGGAACTCCTTATAGTCTTGCTGGCTCTTTAACATTTTTTTCCCTTTTCATCTCCTAACACTGAATACAGACATAATGTACCAAGCGTGTGAAGGAACCTTTAATAATTGGACACTGGGACACCGAGGTTTTACCAGTGCTTTTCTTTAGATTCTGCACCGTTTCTTTTCCACATTTATTTGAGATCTCACAACAGCTAGGCAGGGTATCAAAGGTCCTTCCCAGGAATCCGAGGAAACTGTTGGCTGGGAGATCTTAGTCTCTAAGCCTCACCTGTATCACCTGTATAGTGGGTATGGTAGGTCGTCTTGCCTGCCTGGGCTGGCGTGAGGATGAGATAATGCTTGTGAACACTGCACTTTATAAATGTGTGCTACTGGAACTTGGGGAGAAAGAGAGGGAACGAAAGAACTTGAAGGAAAGTGTTGGGGAAAGGGAGAGAGAAAGGAAGGGAGTGTGGGGACAGGGTGGGGAGGCCAGCGGCTGCCCTGAGCTTCACTTCCCCCTTGAAACTCCTGGGAATCCCTGCCCCGGAGAGCCGCAGGGACGCCCAAGGTCTGGGGCTGGAAGCCTTGCAGAGGGCGGATCCCTCCCGGGGTGGGGCCAGGAGGGCGGGGCCGGTGCCCGCAGCCGCAGGTGAGTATCGGTTTCCCTCTTCCCGGCTTTCGGTCGGAGGAGGCGGGAGCAGCTTCTCCTGCCCCGATCCTATCGCGGGCGGCGCAGGGCAGTCTGGGCCCTCCGTGGGATGAGGAGTGGGGGTGATGTGTCACCCAAATACCAGCCCCGGTGAGTAGTCGCCGAACCAGCCGGGCAGGTCCGGCGGAGTATAAGAGCGGGAAGGAGCGGCCAGGAGGCAGACGCCTGCAGACTGTCCTGGTAGCCGGAGTCAGAGCCAGCGGAGCCCCTGCGCCTAATCCTCCAGTGCCCCGTACGCTTCCGCCCCACTATGGCCAGGGGCCCCGGCCTCGCGCCACCTCCGCTGCTGGCACTGCTGGTGCTGGCGGCGGTGTCTGGCTACGCTGTCGCGCAGTACAACTGCACATGCCCCACCAACAAGATGACCGTGTGCTCCCAGGATGGCCCTGGGGGCCGCTGCCAATGCCGCGCGCTCGGCTCGGGCGTGGTGGTCGACTGCTCCAAGCTGACCTCCAAGTGCCTGCTGCTCAAGGCCCGCATGAGCATCCCTAAGAGCGGTCGTCGACTGGTGCGGCCGAACGAGCACGCGATCTTGGACAATGATGGCCTCTACGACCCCGAATGTGACCACGAGGGCCGCTTCAAGGCGCGCCAGTGCAACCAGACGTCGGTGTGCTGGTGCGTGAACTCGGTGGGTGTGCGCCGTACAGACAAGGGCGACCAGAGCCTGCGCTGCGATGAGGTGGTGCGTACCCACCACATCCTCATTGACATGCGCCACCGCGCGACCGACCGCGCCTTCAACCACTCCGACCTGGACACCGAGCTGCGGCGGCTCTTCCGCGAGCGTTATCAGCTGCACCCCAGGTTCCTGACGGCTGTGCACTATGAGGAACCTACCATTCAGATCGAGCTGTGGCAGAACGCCTCGCAGAAAGTCCCCGGCGACGTGGACATAGCTGACGCCGCCTACTACTTTGAGAGAGATATCAAGGGCGAGTCGCTGTTCGCGGGCCCAGGAGGCCTGGACATGCAGGTGCGCGGTGAGCCTCTGCACGTGGAGCAGACGCTCATCTATTACCTGGACGAGAAGCCTCCCCAATTCTCCATGAAGCGCCTCACCGCCGGCCTCATCGCCGTCATCGTGGTGGTCGTGGTAGCCTTGGTCGCTGGCCTGGTTGTCCTGGTGATCACCAACCGGAGGAAGTCCGGGAAGTATAAGAAGGTGGAGATCAAAGAACTGGGGGAGTTGAGAAATGAACCCAGCTTGTAGGTACCCTGAGGGAAAGGGAGAGGGGTGGGTATCAGATTATCTCAGACCAAACTGAGTCACAATTCTTGATTCTTGGCCCAAAGGAGACATTTTTCTTCCCAAATCCTTATTGCCCCCCCCTCCCTCCTCCACACACACACACCGAGTTTGATAAATTTGATATTTCCTGGTATCAGAGGACAGCTCTTCCTGACTTCTGTCTTGAAGGAAGCAATTCTAAAATTTCTTCCCTTTGGTCCAAGGAAAACTAACTCTGGGAATTAAGGGAAGGATGGCACTGAGCCATGTGTAAGAAGCAAGTGTCTTACAACCCAGCCTCTTTGCAAGTGATCAGATCAGATGGATCTGGAAGCTGTAAATGAGTTTAGAAGGCAAACAGCTCTTTTACTATCTTGAGTTTGTTATTTGATGAGCTCCCTAGTTATCATGGCCCTCCTTATTAATTGGGCCTGTGTAGTATCCTCATTTACCATCGTTTGTATTACCGACCACACAGCTTGTCACTAGGAAAGAAGCCTATTTCTACTGCCTGCCTGAACACATTTTAGATGTCTTAGTTTGAGGGCCGAGACTGCCCCAGAAACAGCTTCGATTCTCAGCTCTCCCTTATTACAGCTGATATCAGTAATGTTTTCTTTTGTAAAATGTTTGTATATATGTCGTCTTTGATAATACTGCTGTGATTTTTTTTAAAAAACATGCATTTAATAAAATATGGGAAAGGCACAGATGAAAAGATGGAGTTTGTGAATACTCCCTCCAGATTTATACCACTTTGGCCTCTTCTCTCTGATTTCTCATGACTGGGGTATTTTTATTTCGAATCCTAACATTTCTTTTTTGCAGAGTGGTCATTTCATATTGCCACTGTGGTATTTTCTTAGCGGCCCTAACTGGCCAATTTAAATGCTGGTGGGTTTGAGGCAGGAGGCAAAAACTGGCTAGACTGGCTAAGAGAGGAGCCAGCCTTCTTTGACTACCTCTAAACAAGCCTTGGCACCAGTACAGAGGGAAAGGTCTAATTTGTTTCACAGCCCTACTCTGAATTAGGAGGTACTGTTCTCATTTAGTCCTTGGGAAAATTTATTAAGCTCAACATGTTGAAGTTCTCCGAGAGGTTAAGAAACTTTCCCATGAAATTACAGCCAGTCTGTGGTCAGCCCTATGAGCTGGCTGTGCACATGGCTGTTTTCTCTAGGATTTTACTATTAATGTGCTGTAAAGATTTTTTTCCCTTAGTAGCTGTAAAAACCCAGGCCCTGGCTCTTTCATGAATTCTCCTCCTCCTCACCCATTTGCACTTATTTATGTGAAGCCAAGCATGGTGCAAGGGGCAGCCTGATGACAGTAATAACCAGGAAGCTGAGGGTACACTGGGCAACTGTAAAGGAGGGAGTGGTGGCATATCAAATATTCTGTAACTAATACGCTATATCCAGGACTTCAGTTTCTCGCCCAGGAATCCATCTTGTGCCCCTCTCACCTCCACAGTCTCTGCTAACCCCTGGAGACTGTAACATGGGTGAGAATGGGGGGAGGCTGCTCTCAGCCACGGTCTTTGCAGCTTGTGCTGGGGGTGTCTGGTGCTGGCGAAGTTAATACTTCAGGATCTGAGAGTCTGCTGCCACCCCAGCTGGGGAGGAACTGCTCTTCAAGCCTCAAAAATCTTCTTAGTCTCATACAAGATGTGACTTCACAGAGGGGCTGGGGAAGGATGTGGGCTGACTCCCCATCGTAGGACAGTGCCCAAAGTAAGAATGATAGCAATGAGAGTAAGACTCCATTCTCAGGCTCCCTGGGTGCTTTCCACTCTGTTAGTCACTCACATGTCTTAGCATAAAGGACCTTGGTAAGGGCCTCTGACCTAACCTTCATTTCATTTCTTTTTTTTTTTTTTTAAGAGCAAGTGCCTTCTCTAGATTAATGTTTCTTTGGCACAGCTGGAACTAGAAAGCCTCATTGTTTCAAGAGTCTCTTCAAGAAAACTATCACTTGACTGCCTAAAAAATAAACAGATTGAGTGGACAGTTAAACAAGGGAGCTCCCCACAAAAGCCATTCCTTCTTTGGTATGTCACTTCTGTATAATATCTATAAGTGTCTGCATTCATTCCAGACGATGACTCTCTGCACTTTATAGCATTCACTTTCCAAAAACATACTTTTCACATGTATAATCTTCGAGACATTGAGTTACTGGAAATAACTGAAATATTGACAAATCTGTGTTCAAAGCCTGCTCCGTTAAGCTGGGAAGTCACTTAACTCCCGTTTTCTCATTAGTTAAATGAAACTACAAATATCTTATTATTGTGAAGATGAAATGAGGTGACTGGTATAAGTTCTTAGAACAACTTGGGCACTTGGCAAGAGCTCAGTGTACTTAAAAAAAATTCTCTTTTCTAAATGATATGCATGGCACACATCAGAAAACTGAGTTCTACAGAAGTCGAGTACTCTCTTGAACACACATCCTCCACATGCCAAAGCCGGGGTTTGAAACCTTGGCTCTGGCTTCCCACCCCAGGTTGCTGTCCTATGCACCCAGCAGGTAAAATGCTTTTCCTGGTCCTTTCCTCCAAGCTCCTCATGCTTCTGTGAAACTCAGCTTACCTCTACTGGGTTCAGGACTTCTGAACTAGTATAACCTTCAAGGGTCTAGCCTCGACCCCCAGAAAACTCCCTCCCTTCCTAATTCACCTTTTACTATTTGGACTCAGACCTGCAGTTGCCCCAGGAAGGAATGTGAGAAACAGGTGTGACTCACCTAGCAGGTTGTGGCTTGTCTTCTGAGACTGGAGGAGGCTCAACTGATTTCCTTGTGTAGGTCACCAAAAATCTCTCTATTCTAGTCATTTCCTTAATTAGAACATTTTTTTAAAAAATTACCCATTCCCCTTTCCTCCACTTAACATATTTAATTCAATAGCCCATTCTGCAGATGAGGAAATGGAAATACAGACAGGAGAATGGCTTGCCCAACCCAGTAGAAGGTGGCAGAGCTACTAGAGCCCCCAAACTTCACTCTGCCTGTCTAATGTTTGTCCCACTTGCCTCCCTGGTTAGTCTCCTGATTATTTATGTTTCCTTGATTATTTCTGTTCTTAGGCTGTGGTTAATCTTTAGCTTTTGAATATCACTTAAAAAGGAGAGATCCTTTGATTAAATGTAAAACAGATGAGCTTGAAGTTACCTGCAGCTGTTTTTCTATTTGTAAAATAGGTCTAGTTTTAATTAACATGCTAGATTTTTAAGATTAGACATGTGAAAAGATGGAATATCCACTCAGTGAGTGATCACTCTTGTGTGAACAACAACAAAAAAAGTTACCCTAAGATCATGGGGAATAAATTACCAGCAATGGTTAAGTTATTTCAGTGGAACGTGAGCAGAACTTCCACCCCACTTTCTTAAGAGGACATCTCCATTCTTAGACTTCAACCTTGGAAGCCATATGTTTATAGAAGCAGAGCAATCACTCACCTGGTTTGTATAAAACAGCTGTGCCCAACACTCCAACATAAAGGCACAGGCAATGATGTTATCAATAGGACCCCTACAGCTCAGGAAATAATATTAAAAGTTTATAAATGGGATGATATCAAGTTAACAAAAACTTATTCACAGCAAAGGAAACAATTAAGAATATGAAGAGAGAACTTACACAATGGGAGAAAATCTTTGCTAATTACTCTTCTTACAGAGGATTAATATCCAGAATATATAAAACACTTAACTACAAAACCACACAAAAAAATCCAGTTAACAAATGGGCAAATGAACTAAACAGACACTTTTTAAAGGAAGAAATACAAATGATAAATATGTGAAAAAATGTTCAACATGTTTGCAATTAGGGAAATGCAAATTGAAACTACACTGAGATTTCTTTTCACACCAGTCAGAATGGTAGCTATCAACAATACAAACACTAATAAATGCTGGAGAGGATGTGGAGAAAATGAAACACTTTTACGCTGTTGGTGGGATAGTAAATTAGTACAACCACTATGGAAATCAGTATGGAGGTTCCTCAAAAGACTAGGCATGGAACTACCATATGACCCAGCTATACCACACCTTCATATTTCTTTTTCCAAAAGAAAAGTCAGCATACTATTGTGAAACACGCCTACTTATGTTTATAGCAGCACAATTCACAATAGCCAAACTATGGAACCAGTGTAGGTGTTTGTCAATGAATGAATGGATAAAGAAAATGTGGTAGATGTACACAATGGAGTTTTATTCAGCCATAAGGAATGTCATTGTCATTTGCAGGAAAGTGGATAGAACTCAAGAACATTATGTAAAGCAGAATAAGCCAAACTCAGGTTAAGGGTTGAATATTTTCTATCATCTGATGAAGCTATAAAGGAGAAAGGGAAAAAAAGTTGGGGGGTGGGACTCATGAAAATCAAGAAACATCAGTTAAATAAAAGGGATCAGGCAGAGGGAGGAGGAGTGGGAAAGAGGAAATACTGGGGAATGATATTGGCTAAATTATACTGTTATATTTTTTGAACATACGAATATGTAACAACAAATCCCACCATTATGCACAGCTATAATGCGCCAATACAAATATGGAAAAAAAGCTCAGCTATGCCCATCCAGGTGGCACACTGATCTTCAACTAGGATGTGAGAGATAAATAAATGCCTCACTTGTTAAACTACAGGTTGAGTATCCCTAATCTGAACATCTGAAATCCTAAATGCTCTAAAATCTGGAACTTTTTGAACACTGACCTGGTACCACAAGTGGAAAATTCCATACCTGAGCTCCCGTGAGGAGTCATAGTCAAAACACAGGTTCACTAAAAATGTACCAAGTCATCTTCAGGCTATACGTATAAGATGTATATGAAACATAAATGAATTTTGTAAGTTTAGAATTGTGTCCCATCCCCCAAGATATCCCAATATGTATATGTAAATATTCCCAAATCTGAGAAAAACCCCAAATTGGAAATAATTCTGGTCCTAAGCATTTTGGATAAGGGATACTCTCATGTTATCAGATCTCCCTAACAGTTTTTTGTTTTTATTTTAGCTTATTCTTTTACCCTAATTGGCATAAGTGGCTGTATTATTCCTATAACAAAGGAGAAAACTAGGAGACAGAGAATGGCCCTTATGGGAGACAACCCAGAGAGTCCAATGTCTCTTCCCCACATGAGGATGCAGCAAAAATATGCTATCTCTGAGCCAGGAAGCAGACCCTCACCAGACACTGAATCTGCTGGCCCCTTGATACTAGACTCCCCAGCCTCCAGGACTATGATAAATAAGTTTATTTATAGGCCACTCAGTCTATGGTGTATTGCTAGAGCCATCCAGATGAACGTGGTTTAAAAGAGAGAACTCTATCTCTACAATCCTCGTCTTGGTTTCCCTTTTAAACAAAGTATTTTCCAAGGAGGAGAGAATGAACTCCTGGCAGAATTATTTCTATATCCCACATGGTGTCTTATGGGAAGCATAACATATAATGAGAACCCAGGAAACATGTTGAATTGAACTGGTGGGTTGCCAATTATTGAACACATAGACTGTGCCAATATTTTCATTCAAGCTCTAACCTCACAGTGTATATCACGGCAACCCGTGAATATGACGTATGTTATGTTCATTACTGTTTTACCAAGGAGGAAACCAGGATCTTAAACAAGAGGTCACATAGCTGGTAAGGAGCAAGGTAAAGTTCAAATGTGGGCTTGCCTTCTTCCAGAGATGTGCTCTTACCATTGCAGCCTAGAGCACAGCAGGACGAAGAACCCTGTCCCACAGCAAGCAGTGATGGTGCAGTAGTGAGATTTATTCTCAGGGACTTAGATGGACTCCCTCAAAGGACCATTCAGGAACTTAACAGATGTCTTTTACAATCAAGCATGTCATGGTGATCAGGACATTTCACACAACAGTGTCAGACAGCAAGGGAGTTCAGAGTGTGACGGAGACATCCAGTGTAGGGGCCATGAGGTCATACAGCTTCTCATGGGTTCCACTGATCTAGGCACGGTCCCTTTCCTCCCAAAGAGATGAGATGCCTTGGGAAGTTGAAATGCCTGTTGACTGCTGGCTAATGTGTTGACTCTTACTCTGGATCATTTCCTTCCCCTTACCCAGCTCAGCTGGACCTCCTTGTGCAGCATAGAACTGAGCTTTTACATTGAAATAGGAGAAGGGCTTGCCGTGGTACCAGGGGCACAGATCTCCTGTCTTCAGGGTGATTCCCTAACAGCGAACAGTACTAGCCCTGAAATTTATCCTTCCTGCCTTTCCAATAATCCTTTTCTTGAGCTTACCATGAGAGGCAATCATGAAACCCCGGGTGATATTTACCAGCCTCTGAGAATGTTTCCCGAAGGGAAATGACAACTGGAAGGTGTCCACCAGGACATGCTTGATTGTAAAAGACATCTGTTAAGTTCCCAAATGGTCCTTTGAGGGAGTCCATCTAAGTCCCTGAGAATCAATCTCGATACTGCACCATCACTGCTTGCTGTGGGACAGGGTTCTTCGTCCTGCTGTGCTCTAGGCTGCAGTGGTTGTCATTTCTCTTCTGGAAACATTCTCAGAGGCTGGTAAATATCACCTGAGGTTTCATGATTGCCTCTCATGGTAAGCTCAAGAAAAGGATTATTGGAAGGGCAAGGTGGGTAAATTACAGGGCTAGCACTGTTCGCTGTTAGAGAATTACCCTGAAGACAGGAGATCTGTGGCCCTGGTACCACAGCAAGCCCTTCTCCTATTTCAATGTAAAAGCTCAGTTCTATGCTGCACAAGGAGGTCCAGCTGAGCTGGGTAAGGGGAAGGAAATGATCCAGAGTAAGAGTCAACACATTAGCCAGCAGTCAACAGGCATTTCAACTTCCCAAGGCATCTCATCTCTTTGGGAGGAAAGGGACCGTGACTAGATCAGTGGAACCCATGAGAAGACGTATCACTTCGTGGCCCCTACACTGGATGTCTCCGTCACACTCTGAACTCCCTTGCTGTCTGACACTGTTGTATGAAATGTCCTGGCCACCCTATGAGGTTTTTTTTATTGTTTGTTTGGTTATTGAGTTATTTTTTGGTTGGGGGGGGGTCTGGAGAGTACTGGGGATTGAACCGGGGGGGGGGGGTCTCAGCCACTGTGCCACATCTCTAGCCCTTTTTATATTTTATTTCAAGACAGGTTCTCACAAAATTACTTAGGGCCTCACTAAGTTGCTGAAGCTAGCCTCAAACTTGCCATCCTCCTACCTCAGCCTTTCAAGTTACTAGGATTACAGATGTGTACCACTGCACCCAGCAACCTAGTGTTTTGATGTAAATGCACATTATCATATGCTACTGAACAATGTGCTACAGAATGGGGGGAGAAGTACTTGTTTTAGTCAGTTTTTTCATCTCTGTGACCAAATGCCTGACAAGAACAATGAGTGGAGGAAATTTTTATGTGGAAGCTCAGGGTTTCAGAGGTCTCCGTCCATAGATGACCTGCTCCATTGCTCTGTGCCAGAGGTGAGGCAGAACATCATGGTGGAGGGGTATAGAAGAGGAAAGCAAATCAAGACACGGCACCAGAAAGCAAAGGAGAGAGAGAGGGAGAGAGAGAGAGAGAGAGAGAGAGAGAGAGAGAGAGAGAGACAGAGAGAGAGAGAGAGACAGAGAGAGAGAGAGACAGAGAGAGAGAGAGACAGAGAGAGAGAGATCTCCTCTTAACAAGGACAAAATATATTTCCCAAATGCACACCCCTAATGTCATATCTCCTTCTGTCACATCCTACCTGTCTATGGTTACCATCCAGTCAACCCACTCAACTGGATCAATTTACTGATTAGGTTAAGGTTCTTAAGATCCAATCATTTCACCTCTCAACTTCTTTGCACTGTCTCACACATGAGCTTCTGGGGGAACCTCATATCTAAATCATAACAGCATTCATTAATCCAGCAGAGGAGACTTCAAGTCCTGATTCTTGCATTCTAACTGTGTGACCTTAAATACAGCAGTTCATCTTCCTGAATATCACCTTTGAATCATAAAATGAATTTAGTGAAGTCCACTCACTCTAGCTCATAGAGCTCTTATCTTCTTATCTTGCCTCAGTGGGACTGAGGTAAGCTTAGCCCAGTTTGACTTGGGCTGGCTATTGCTGGAGTGCAGAGGCTGCTTGCAATTGTGGTGGTCACTCTGGAGCAGTCACAAGTTGGGCCCCCTGTGTTTTTTAAGATGCAGAGCATTCCCAGCAGCTCAGGAGGCTGAGGCAGGAGAATCATGAGTTCAAAGCCAGCCTCAGCAAAAATGAGGCACTAAGCTGTACAGTGAGACCCTGTCTCAAAGAAAATACAAAACAGGGCTGGGGATATGACTCAGTAGCCGAGTGCCCCTGAGTTCAATCCCTGGTACCCACACCACCCAAAAAAAGATGCATTGATCATTTATCCATTCCTTCAAATACTTTTTGTTGTATTTTATGCATATATAGTACCCATTTGGGAATACAGGATGAAATAAACAGATGAAGTTTCTTTGGTGCTTATTTTACATTTTTTTCTTATCAGGAACCCCCACAACCTTCTCAATGGGAGAAATACCCCCATTTGTTGAGTCTTGGTGGGAGGCCAGATGGTTTGGCAGGTGGGACATGGGCATGTGACCTGGCTCAGCCAATTGAACACTCCTGCCTAGAACATTGTTCTCAAGGCCACAAAGTCATGATTCAGGCCAAATGAGAAATCACTCACAGCAAATTGACTTTGCCAAGAAGCACAGCTATGCTAGAGAAGGACCAATTGTCCACCAGTGGAGAAATACTTCTGTTGCCTCATAGCTTGACCTTGGCCATGTTCCCTGCTGCACAGCCTAACTTTAGTACTTGGTAATTTTCTGCATCTGATTTCTGCCTTCCCATTGATTCTTCAAACTTCCCCAAAATCCTCCAATAAATTCCTTTTTATGTTTAAGTGCAGCCAGAATCAGTTTCTGTTATTTACAATCAAGAATCTTGACTCCCAGAGTCTCTACCCTTATGGAACTTAAAGCCAGTTATTAACCACATAATCCCATAAGCAAGGGCACAATTACAAAATGAGACAAGAAAAAGAGCGACTATGGATTATGGGGAGTCACTTCCTTAAATAGTTAATGCTTGATCTGAGTTGCAAGATAGAAAATGTTATTTATGCATGAAGAAAAGCATTTTAGTCAGGGAAAAAGCACATGCAAGGAACCTGAGGCAGGAGGGTGTGGTTCATCTGATGACCTGAGAGTAGATCAGCAAGCATGGAACATGGATAGCGCTATGAACTGGTGCTGTATGAGGCTGGGACAGACTACGGACAACCATCTAAGCCTATGAAATGCTTTGAACCTTGTGCAAATGACAAAACCATGCCCTTCATGCAGACAGATTAGAAAAAAGCATTCTATATAGTTGTACTTAGGTTGCAGCATAGGACATGACAAATGCACCCATCACCCACTATAACTTAGCTTTGGCCGCTCCTCTGTCAAGAGCATAGAGATATCATTTAAAAAAAATAATTTTAGGAAGTAATATAATCATATTTGGGTTTAAAAATATCATTCTGGCTGGAATATGGAGACTAGGCTGAAAAGAAGCAAGAATGGAGATAAGGAAATAATACAAGTCCAGCAGTAGGAGCATTTTAGGTGATTGAGACAGCATGAACTAGGGATGGAGCATAGTGGTGCTGATGGGGGGATGTAGGGGTACTGGAGGGACAGTTAGGATGTAAAATCAATGGAACTTGGGCATGGAGTCTATATGGGGAAAAAGAGAGGCTGGATTAAGTGGCCAAGACTTGCCTAGGTACAACTTTGCAAGTAGCCAAGCTATTTGCCAGTGTGTGATCTTGGATCAAGTTACTTAACCTTGGGCCTCTGTTTCCTCACTTGCAAAGTGAGAACAAGGGTATATATACCCCTCCCCATAGGAATAGTGAGCGAAATAAAAACCTTAGTGTATATATACCTCTCTGACTAGTGCCTGGCATACCTTGAGCACTCATAAACCTTAGCAATTGTTAAGGTTTTCTGAAACAGGAATGCACCGTGCCTTTGCAAGCTCCTTGAAAGGGTGCTGCTCCTTTTATTCTCATATTTCATTGTGTAGAACAGTGCCTGGGGTATAGCCAATGCTCAATTATTAATGCTGATTGAATGGATGGATAGATAAGATGAGTGTAGATATCTCCCAGAAGGAGTCCTGGACTGTGAGTTTAGACAGGGCCAAATGTGTCTCTTTGACTGTGGGATCAACGGTTCAAGGGGGTTAGATTTCATAGAGTTCTATTTATATCTCACCACTGAAAATTATATTCAGAAACAAAAGGAAGAAAAAGAAAGCTACTTTGGATTCCAGAAGGTTTCTTAAGAAAAGCAACATAGAATGCAATTAGGTAATTTATGAGTAGAATAAATACAAGACAAGCGAAGAAAACAGTCAGTCCAATATAGTATGTAAAAAGTTAATAGCTTTAGTATATAAAGCTATTAACTTTTTAGTATATAAAGCTATTAACTTTTTAATTAATTTAAAAAACAGTTATCTAGTTCAGGCCTCAACTATATACCTTTGTGTAAATTAGAAAGGGCGCCCCCCTCTGGGCAGACAAATTAGAAAAAGGCATTCCATCTCTTTGAAGTGCTCTTGCAGGGCAGGACTGAGCAAGCATATGGGGACAATGGTGCCCTTGTAAGAAGAAACAAGGTGCTCCCTCCTGAGTTGAGGGTACACAGGTTGGTGACTGGAATCAGGCTTGATTTGGGCCTTTTGCACCCCCTTGGCCTTTGTGCGGCACATAACACAGAACAAACCCCTGAGATGACCCCGACTTTGGTAGAAGATGATCCAAGGTCATGAGTAGATAATTCCAGAAAAGGAGATTGAAATGGCAATTATTTAAATCTTTGAGTTTAAAGAACAGTGGATAAAAAACTTTCTTACAAAATTAATAAAATGGAATTGCCTCAGTGCTGGTGAGGGGGGTGTTAATTGATATGCCCTTTCTGGAAAACATGTAAACAATATCCATTGAATTGAGATGTTTTGGGTGTTTATTTTCTTTGACATCCTAATTCCATATCACAGATTTTATCTTAATAAAAAAAATGATGAAAACAAAGATTTACATAAAAGACATATTTCCTGCAGCAGTTCTAATAGTAAAAAGGTGAAAATAATCTAAACATCCAACAGGGGGATGGTTATACAGGTCTACAACTCCTTGAGATCTGGTACGTTTCAGAATCAGAAAGTTTTCAGATCACATCAAAACTTGGTGCATATATTATTTAATCTCAGCAGTGAATGGCATCCTTTAGTCACTACATCCAGATTTCTGTCATGAATCTTATAAATAATTCCACTAAATGATATAAATAGGCCATAACATCAATAGGTCACTTTAGGTCATCTTTAGTGACATAGGAATTTGCACCAAATTTGCAAAATAGCTTCTGGTTTTCAGAGCATTTTGGATTTGTAGGTAAGGAATTGTGATTTTGTACAAATTATGGTATAGTCCTTGATGACTTTTTAATATGGAAAAAATATACTCAGTGTTATTGTTTGGATGTGAGGTGTCCTCAAAAGCTCACGTGTGGGACAATACAAGAAAGTTTGGAGGAGAAACGATTGGGTCACAGCCTTAACTTAATCAATGAATTGATTCTTGATGGGATTAACTCAGTGGTGATTGTAGGAAGGTGGGGTGTGTCTGGAGGAAGTGGTTCATTGGAGGCGTGGCTATGGGGTATATATTTTGTATCTGGAGAGTGGAGTCTCTCTCTTGCTTCCTGATCATGTGAGCTGCTTCCCTCTGCCACACTCCTCCACCATGATGCTCAGTCTCACCTTGAGCCCTGAGGAATAGAATCTGCTATCTGTGGATTGCCATGAGCCCTCAAATCAACTTTTCCTCCTCTATGATTGTTCTGTTCAGATCTTTTAGTCACAAAAGTGGAAAAGCTGACTAAAACACTCAGTATACTATGGAGCTAAGTGAGGAGGGGAAATGTAACAAAATCACACAATGATTCTACTCCATTAAAAAAAAATGGGAACAAATTAAATCTGAACTGACCTACTGCTTTCCTCTCACTTCACATCCCCCACACCCCACATCCCTCTTTTTTAAAAAAATATCTTTGAGTAGAATGGTATGAGTGGTCTTCTTTAATATCTTTATTTTACTTATTTATTTTTATGTGGTACTGAGGATCGAACCCAGCGCCTTGCATGTGCTAGGCAATCGCCGTACCACTGAGCCCCAGCCCCAGCCCCTAGAATGATACACATTTTCTCAGTCGGGAAATCCACTGTTTTCTTTTAGTCTGTTTTGCTTCAATCTTGAAGAGCCTGTAAGAGCTGAAGCAAAGGAAACCTCCCTGTGTGGCCACCTCCTGTTTACTGAGACAGAGTAGGAGCCTTTGCACATACTGAGGGAGGCCCTGTGCTCAAGGGAGAGGCTAAAGAACAGGATTAGGAAAGATGTTTTGGACTCCACCGAGGAGGAGCGATGGGGGAGAAGATCACTTGCAGGAGATAGGACCACGTGTTAGTTTCCTGGAGATGCCATTCAAAGCACCACGAACTGGATGCCTTAAAATTGCAGACATTAAGTTCACATAGTTCTGGAGAAGGTGTCAGCGGGAGCATATTTTCTCTGAAGGCTCTGTGAAAATGCCCTACTTTGCATCTTCCAGCTCCTGGAAGTTGCTGACAATCCTTGGTGCTCCTGGGCCTGGGACAGTGTACCTGCAAACCCAACTCCCTTGCCATGCTGTCTCCCTTTTGCATGTCTCTGTGTCCAGGTTTCCACCTTCTTATGAGGACAGCAGCCACTGAATTGGGGCTCCCTCTGATCCAGCATGACCTCATCTTAACGTGATGACATCTGCAGAGACCCTATTGCCAAATAAGGTTACATTCACGGGTTCCAGGTAGACATGAGATTTTGTTTTTTATTTTTTAATTTTTTTGTGGGAGGGTACTCTTTGACTCAGTTCAGACACCTAGTGACACTCAAATGGAGCAGAAGGTACAGACATTTCTTCTACATCTCTTGCCCCCACACATGCATAGCCTCTTTGTGGGAGGCGGTCATGCTGAATGACTAGCGTTTTCCTTCCCGTGATGGGTAGAGGCTCTGTTGGTCACTTTCACAGTGATCTGGTCACTTTTACAGTGGTCCTAGACAGCTGCCCTGACCCTCAAAGTAGCAGAATGTGTCTTCATCCGTAGGCGTGCCTTCCTGCAGCTATACTCACCGGTTCCTTTGTGATATTACCCCTTTGCCCTGTTTGGGATAGAATGTTCCATGGAAATGCCCTTTGTGTGTCCCCTTCTCTTGCTCTGCCTTTCCGTGTGGCCTTTCTAGATGTCAGTCAACCTGCAGACAGCAGACATCATGAAGCTAGACTCAGCCCCTTGAAACCCGACCCCTTGCATCATTTGAATGGCTTCTCCTCAATAAAAGGGTCGGAACATCTGGCTCTCTCTTTCTGAGAACCCTTAAGTTCAGAGGAGCTGTTACAGGACTCCCAGAGAAAAAGGTATCTCTGTCTCTTGTGTGTTATTTCATACAGCCCAGTTCCTCTGGAGTGACCTTGAGTGTTTTAATTGCAAGGAACATGGCACCTCCTCCACTGTCAACATTCTCCATCAGAATGGTACTTCTCTTACAACCGATAAACCTGCATCGACACATTATTATCATCCAGAGTGCATAGTTCATATTAGGGCTTTCTCCTGGTATCATTCATCTTATGGATTTGGACAAATATATAATATCATGTATCTACTACCATAATGTTTTGACTACTGTGAAAATCTTCTGTGCTCTACTGTTCATTCCTGCATCCCTCCAACTTCTGACTACCTCTGATGTTCTTACCATGTTCATAGTTTAACCTTTTACAGAATGTCATATAGTTGGAGTAATACAGTCTGTAGCCTTCCCAGACTGGCTTCTTTAACTTAGTAACATGTGTTTAAGTTTCTTCCTTGTCTTTCATGGATCAATAGCTCATTTCTTTTTAGTGCTGAGTGACATTCCATTGTGTGGAAATACCACATTTATCCGTAGCCTATTAAGGAACATTGTGATTACTTCTAAACTTGGGAAATTATGAAAAAAAGCTGTTATAACTATGTGTGAAGTATTTTTTTTGACACAAGTTTCCTCCCCACCCCCCAACACCTTGGGTTAAAAATCAAGGAGCATGATTGCTGTATTGTCTGTTAAGAATATGTTTGGGGCTGGCGGGGGGTGGGGGGGGTGGGGGGGTGGGGGGGGTGGTGGCTGGTTGTGGCTCATCGGTAGAGCGCACTGGGTTCCATCCTCAGCACCATAAATAAATAAATAAATAAATAAATAAATAAATAAATAAATAAATAAATAAATGTATTGTGTCCAACTACAACTAAAAAGAATATTTTAAAAAAATAATGTTTGGTTTTGTAAGAAAATGGCAAACTGTATCCTAAAGTAGCTGTACCTTTTTGTAGTCTCACAAGCAATGAATGAGAGTTTATGTTGTTACACATACTCTTAAGAATTTGTTTACTGTCAGTGTTTTGAATTTTGACCTTTGCCAGGTATGAAGTGGTGGCTCACTGTTGTTTTAATTTGCATTTCCCTGATAACACACGATATGGGACTTTTACATATGCTTATTTCTTCTTTCATGAAATGTCTCTTAATGTATTTGGCTGAGTTCTTAATCAGAATGTTTGTTTTCTTACCATTGAATTTTAATTGTACATTTGGGATAACAATCTTTTATTTGACACCCTATTTTCTTCTGGTTTGTGTTTTTTCTTTTCACTCTATTGACAGTGTCTTCTGCAGATTAGAAAATTTCAACCTTAGTGAAGTCAGTTCATCAATTCCTTCTTGCATGGATTGATGATTTGTTGCATTTAAAAAGTCATTGCCAAATCCAAGGTCATCTAGATTTTCTCCTGTGTTCTTTTTCTCATTTGGTATTGTGTTAGTTAGGTTTTTGTTGCAGTGACCAAAATACTTGACCAGTTCAAATTAGAAAAGAAGTGTATTTTTAGCTCACATTTTCAGATTTTAGACCAAGGTGGAACCGAGTTTATTGCTTTGGGCCCAAGGTGAGGAGGAGCATCATGGCAGAGGGCATGTTGGAGGAAAGTTGCTCACCTTAGGGTAGCCTGAAAGGAGGGAGGGAAGGGAGAAGAGAGAGGAAGAGAGGGAGAGAATGAGAATGCAGGAGATGTTAGGGCAAAATATACAATCTCTAAGGCACACGGCCAGTGATCTGCTTCCTCCTGTCGGGCCCCACCTGCCTATAGTTACTACCCAGTAATCTATTTAAATTATTAATCTATCAAATGAATCTAAAAAGTGGATTAATTCATGATTAGAATATGGCTCTCATAATCTAATTCTTTAAATTATTGTATTAACAGAGGTGCTTTTGGGGGGAAACCTTATATCTAAACCATAACAGGTATTTTACATTTATGCCTGTGACCCTTTTTTGCGTTTTTTTTTTTTTTTGTAAAAAATGCAATCAGGTCTGTTCTTTATTCTCATTTTGCATTGTCGATGTCCTCTTATGTCAGCACTGTTTGTTGAAAACGCTACCTTTTCTCCATTGTATTATCTGCTCCACTGTCAAAGATCTATAGACTCTATTATGTGGGTCAATTTCTAGATCCTCAATTCTGTTGCATAGTTCTATTGTTTTTATTCTTTTGGCAACACCACTGTGTTGGTTACAGTTGTTTTGTGGCAAGTCTTGATGTTGAGTATTGTCAGACCTTTGATTTCCTCCTCCTTCAATATTGTATTGGTCATTCTGGGTCTTTTGTGTTTCCATGTAAATTTTGGAATCAATTTATCAATATTCACAAAGAAATTTGTCAGAATTTTGATTGAAATTGCATTGAATCTATAGATCAAGTTTTGAAGAATTAATAGTTTGACAATATTGAGACTTCCTATTCAGGTAAATGGAAGATCTCTTCATTTAGTTGGTTGTTTGATTTCTTTCATTAGATAATTGCACGTTGGCTTAGGGGTCTCAGCCTGGGTCTCTGCACTTGCATTTTCAATCTCAGTAGGAGCAATATGAGCTCCAGCTGTTTATAAGAGGGGAAACTCACTAGCTCTGGCCTAGATACATGCCAGATTGCCAGAGTTGGTGATTTTTGTCTTGTTTTGAATAGTGAATTAACCAGGTGATGGTAGAAAAGACATTTGTAGCAGGTGTCACTGGTGTTCCATTACATTTCCCTTCATTTTGGAGACCAGCCCAAATTTCTGCACATGTTGGTTCAACTTGCAACTGCCAACAGCTGAAGCTCTTTGCTTGAGGCTTTCTCTGATCAACAGAAGCCCACTTTGCTTACACAGATAGGAGGTTGAAAGTGCCAGAGGATTAATCACCTCCAGGACAGACTTCAACAAATGACTAGCAAAAGATGGTAGATAAATAGTCCAGCTCCTCATCCCTCAGTTGGAAAAACTCTGAATCATTTTTTATAGTGTTCCAGTCTTCCTCCTCAGGGTCAGACTCCATCTATCTGTTCTCATTTGCAACTTGGGTGTCAATACATCCTTTATTGGTGCTATTGCTTGGATGTTGAATGTTCCACAAAGCCCTGAGTGCTAAAGGCTTTATCTGCAGGGCAGTATTGGAAGGTAATGGGACCTTGGAAACCTTGTGAGAGACCCATAGGTCATTGGAGATGTGCCCTTAAGGAGTTTCTGAGACTCTGCTTCCTCTTTCTCTGTTGACTCCTGGCCTTGAGGGGGGCATTGTTTGCTCTGTCACGTGCTCCTGTCATGAGATGCTGCCTTGGTACAGGAACAAAACAATAATCAACGGATCATGGGACTGTAACCTTTAAAACTGATCCAAATAGACTGTTTCTCCTATGAGTTGATTACATTGGGCATTTTTTAGAATCATGCGTATCTACCTAACACAATTGGCTTCCTTTCCTTCCTTATCTCACTTCTCTACTCCCCAAATGGTGTCTCCTGGGATCACCTTCCCTGTCCCCAAATCACTTGCATTTGAATCCTTGTCCTAGAGTCTCCTTCTGGGGGAACCCCCATTAGGCAGCATTCCACACAGAAAGAGTGACATGTGCAAGAGCATGGGAGTAAAAGCATGGAGATCTCAAAGCAAATTTAAGAGGCTGTCCATCTTATTTGGGGATCTGCTGCTTGGTGATTTAATGTATGAAATAATCACCTGCAACTTTTTAATACATGGGCACCATGATGTAATGATCCATATTTTACTCTGGGGATTGTGCAATTGAGACAAGGCATTGAGGACTGCTAATTTCCCCCAAAGACCAGTTCTACACCATCTCTGGCACATAGCATATATTCCATAGTGTTATTAATCAATGTATTTGCCTATTGTATTAAAATCAGTGTACTAAAAATCCCCCGAATAGGGGTTGGGGTTGTGGCTCAGTGGTAGAGTGCTTGCCTAGCACCGATGAGGCAGTAGGTTTGATCCTCGGAACCACATAAAAATAAATAAATAAAATTAAAGGCATTGTGTTCATAGACAACTAAAAAAAGTATTTAAAAAAATTTTCCCCAATATAGACTATGGGCTCTGGATGATAATGATGTATCAATTTGAACAAATATACCACTGTGGGTAGTGAAGGAGACTGTATTTATGTGGGAAGAGGACATATATGAAAACCTTCCATGCTTTTCACTCAATCTAAAACTTCTCAAAAAAATAAAACTTGTCAGTTAAAAAATTCTAGTATGTATTATGCACTAGGATTCCTAATGCATGCTCAGAAAATAAGATTTGTCGAACAAAATGAAGGACCTTGGAAAACCAAAGGAATGGTTTTCCAAGGAATGTCTGCTTTTGAACTGAGCCACCTGCTGGTGACTTTTGACAAGGGACCTCTACAGACAGTGATTGTGTGCTCTAGAATTTTGGGGACTTTGACTTCAGAATTCATACTTGTGAGCAGAGTTTTTCATAACAGCAAAAGAGTACTAATGACTAAAGTGTTTATCAATAGAGGAATAATGGAGTTAATGATGCCAGTTGTTATGGTTTTGATCTGTAATGTCACCCAAATGCTCCTATGTTGAATAACTCGGTCCCAATGCAGCACTTTTAGGAAGTGATTGGATCATAAGAGCTCTAACTTCACCAGTGGATTAATCCAGTGATGGATTCATAATTTGATGGCATTATTGAGTGGTGGTAAAAATTAGGGAATAGGAGGTGGTATCTAATGGGGGAAAATAGATCACTTGGGGTTTGTCCTTCAAGGATACATCACATCCCTAGCTTTCCCTCTCTTTCTCTCCATCTCACTCTCTCATTCTTGGCTTCCTGATTTCCACAAGGTGAGCCACTCTACTCAACCACATGCTTCCTGCCATGATAATCTGCTTTGCAACAAACCCACACCAGTGGGGCCAAGTGATTATAGACTAAAACCTTTGAAACTGTGAGCCAAGACAAATCTTTCCTCTTTGGTTTTTCTCAGGTATGTTGTCACAGCAATGAGAAGCTGACTTACACACACATCCTTTGCACAGAACACCATGCAGTGAGTAAAATGGATTTAGTTGAGTAAAATGGATTTATCTGTATATATTGACATTCAAATTCCCCTTTATGTTATTCAAGTAATAAACTGGAAGTCACAGAAAATATATGTAGTTTGATTTTATCATGTTTTAAAACAGATATTTGGTTGTGCAAGATGGAAACTCAACAAGAGATGGGATGGGGTGATGAGGTGATTTTTGAGTCCCTTCTAGCTTTCAGATTTAGTAATCCTAAGAAATAAAAATTTATATTCCTTTTAAAAAATACTGCTTTGACCCATATAAGAAAACTGTAAAATGTTATAGAGAGACATAAAAGGAGACCTGGATAAAAGGAGATGCATACCAGTTTCCTGGATTGATAGTCAGCATTGCCAAGCTATAAAGTTCCTTAAAGTAATCTAAGATTAGAAACAATGACAAAATCAAAATCCCAGTGCATTTTGGGAAAAGAAAAATAGTTCTAAAGTAAAAAGAACCAGACAATATTTGGCAATAAAATGTAATGCATTCCACTGTTGTCATGTATTTAAAAAATAATAAAATCAGTTAAAAAATGTTCATTACAAAGTTACAATAGTTAGAATTATGTACTAGTGTATATACCACATTTTCTTTATCCATTCATCTACTGAAGGGCATCTAGGTTGGTTCCACAATTTTGCTATTGTAAATTGTGCTGCTATAAACATTGATGTAGCTTTGTCTCTGAAATATGCTGTTTTGTGGTATCTATACACAATGGAATATTACTCAGCAGTAAAAGAGAATAAAGTCATGGCATTTGCAGGTAAATGGATGGAGTTGGAGAATATTACGCTAAGTGAAGTAAGCCAATTCCAAAACAGCAAATGCCAAAAGTTTCCTCCGATATGAGGGTGCTGATGCATAATGGGAATGCGGGGGGCGGAGCATGGGAGGAATGGAGGAACTTTAGATAGGGCAAAGGGGAGGGAAGCGAAGGGAGGGGGCATAGGGGTAGGAAAGATGGCGGAATGAGGTGGACATCATTACCCCAAGTACATGTATGAAGACACGAATGGTATGACTCTACTTTGTGTGCAACCAGAGATATAAAAAATTGTGCTGTATATATGTACTATGAATTGAAATGCATTCTGTTGTTATATATAACAAATTAGAATAAATAAAAAACAAATAAAAGATATATACTAATGCCAGAACAGACTGATTGTGAAACAAAAGAGAAAATCTAGAAACATGTGAGAATTTAGTATGCAGCAAAAGTGATACTTCATCAGGCAAGGCTGGAATATTAGGTCAACTGTAGGGACATCAGTTGGCTTGGTGGTCCTGCCCATGGGGAGGACAATGCTTGTGTCTTTTGGAAAAGCTCTCTCAGCCTAATCATTCACAAAGAATTTTAGGTTCTGTTACTTTCTCTAATCTCATGCTGAAATATATTTCTAGTATATTAAAGCTTCTAAAAGACTTAAGAAAGAACAAAGTCATTAAAGTCCCACTAAAATATTGATAAAAATATAACATTGGGATAACATTGGGATTAAGACATAATATAAATGTTACCTCAGAGGCAGAGACCACAATGAAAAATAGATTTATTCATATCAGAAAATTGAAAATTAGGTACATTTGTATATGCAAATTAACAAAATTAAAAGACAACAACCAAGTGGGGGGAATGCTACATAAACCACAGACAACTCTTAAATACATACAGAAGTTTTATTAGTCAATACATTTTAAAAAATGAATATTTTATAGAAAGATTGGTTAAGGGAATGAAAAGGCTTTGCTGAAGTAGAAATTCAAGCAGCACATAAACATGAAAAAGTGTTTACCTTATCAGGAATAAAAAAATGCATATTAAAATAGCAGGGATCAATGTTTTAAGTTTTTAAATATGTAAAATAGTTTCATCTTGCTTTCATAGCAAAATGGTAGCAGTGTTCGTCACATTTCCAAAACTATTTGCTTCATTTGGATGTAGAAGACTGACAAGAATAATTTCCTTTGGATAAGCCCTCAGAAAAAGTGCTCCATTCTGAGCACTGCTTGATGAGGTGTGAGCATTTTTTGTAGGTGTTGCTTACTGATCATGCATGGTAGCGGAGCTGCTAAATGGGTTCTACAGAGGCATTTGTCCTGCGACACCAATGCTGCAGCGGGACCTTTACTCATTAACACTTACAGTAGACACTGTGCTGCACGCCAGATCCCATTCAAAGAGGCACCATTCCAGCAGGTGCCTGCCTCCTGGGAGATTTCACTTGGCAGAAGATACACCTGTTTCATCCAAGGATATGTCCTCTCCCCAGGGACAGCACTGTTCAACAACTAGTTGATTGGGGGTACAAAGTCTGGGACTCTGTACTTCAATGGAGGATAACTCTGCAGAGCTATCCCACTCCAGAACTCTTTCTGGGAGTAGCTGAAAAACTCCACATCTCCCTCTACCCTGGGCTCTTTTCCTTGCTTTCTTATAGGTGTTACTCCTGAGGACTCTCTCCAGTAACCTTGCACAGAAGGATTTATCACAATCTGCTTCTAGGGGATACAATCTAAGACAACTCAGCTTTCTCCAGTGGAAAGCCACCTTGATAGAGAGGGATATTTATTGATAACTCCTATAAGAAGTGCTGGAAATTGAATACTGAGTTACAGGTGATAGAAATGCCAAGAATTACGATGCATGACTTATTCTTTGACAGGTTCAGACAGAAGCTCAACACAACAATTGGATCTTTGCTGATCCAAATGCACACTGTGAACCAGTTGAAATGGCCCCAGAATTTGATGAGAGCGTCCCATTATTTGATGGGCTGCAATTCTTGGACAGCACCTTATTCTACTTAAATATGTGCCGACTGTTCAACATGGTGGAAGTGGATGGCGGTATATTTGAAATCACTTCAACCTGTAGGATTTGCATATCACCATTTACGTGCTCTATTCCAATAAAAATTAGTTTGGCATTTCCTTCATCCAGTGTGACTCCCTTTACTTTCTTGTCATCCAGATTGTTCTTCCCACATAACACAAGCAGATCTCCAATTAAAGCATTTGTCTTCTGCTCCAAAAGAATGGTCACACTGGGGCCCAGTATATTATATTTATAAGTTGTTATTTAGTTTATTATTATACCGGCTTCCTAACTGGTCTTCCCTGCCTCTAGCTTCACTCATTTTGTCTAGTTTTGTACCTACTAGGATCCAATTCCTGAAGTTAAATGTCAGAATGATTCAACATGGCCCAGCAGGCTTTAGGTAAAGCCAAAGGTGAAGGCCTAAACTCAAACCCATCCTGCTTATTCCCCAGAGATTTTTTTTCTTTAGAAATTCTAGTGGAACACTTTTCTAAGTGTTGGTGCAAGCAATTTTTTTTTGTTATACAAGCAAAATATTGATACCACAGAAAAGCAAAATAAAAAAAATTATCCTTACTTACCCCTACTATAGTCATCACTACCTTTTGATATGTAACTCTCTTGAAATGCCAGCTGGGCAGTGGGGGGCATAATTGACTGACAACTGTGCCTCTGATATTGTGGGTTCTTCCCCACATTGAAAACAAGCTCATGCTCACCCCAGGCTGCTCTAAACCAATGACTGGGCATAATGTGAGTTTTAGTAGGTACTCATTTTTGGGAGGTATGAAACTCCTCTAATAAATAAAAGAAGAGAGAGATTAAGGATGACTAGAATCCCCACAATCCCTTCTGAGGCACACCCCAGTGACCTAAGGAGCTCACACAATGTCCCGCCATAGTAAGTGGGAATCTGATGGAAAGAGTCACGAAGCCCTAGAGATGTTCCAATGCTTAGCCAAGGCAGATCTGAGCCCTGGTTGGGAAAACCTGAAGTATGGAATGGGACATCTGGATAGAATCCTTGAGGGTGTTGACTCTATAGACCCTTATAGCTTGTGGATGTGGCCAACTCCTCCACAGTAAGAGTGACACTTAACCTAAATGGCAAGGTCAAACCAAGAGTCTAATCACAAGGCAATAGGTGCTCATTCAGGGACTGCTCCCCATCTCCTCTTTGTTATCAGGAAGGGGAATAGCCAGGGTTCAATCCCAGCATCACTCAGTTAGAGATATATTGGGCCTGTTACAGAGGAGAGAGATTGCATAATGAGGCAGCTGCAAGAATTAGTAAGCATGTACCAGCAGGAGCTGACAGCAATTTTTGATTAAATTCGACTTTTTAAGGGTGCTTGATCAAGATATGCAAGAACATAAGCCAAGATAAATAACAATTTATTGTCTTTGGGAACCTTTTCTAGGGACATGAGATCCTGGTAAGACCCTAGAAGATAGGGTAAACTCAATGCTAGGTGATTCATAGCACCCAGGAGAGAGTCATGATTCATGCACAGTAAGGTAGAAATGTCTGAATTGCCCTAAGAAATGGTAGAGAAAGGAAAGAAGGAGCTGTGGGAAGTGGGCTTGCTGGGATGAATTTATTATGTGAAGGCAGAAGACCAGTCAGAGGCCTGTGTTCTGCCAGCACACGGATGCAAAAATAATGAATGGGGTGCACACAGATGAGGGGGGCACTGGCATCTAGGAAATTCAGAGGAGTCTGTCCTCTGTAGGCTAGGGATGAAGGAAAAAAATCAGTCACCATAAGGCTGGGCTAGATAATATCCAGGGGATAAGAGGATCCCAGAGTAATAGAAACTTGGTGGTGGCTTGAAGCATCAGAAGCCTGCAGGCTGTGATTACTGTTAACAGCTGTAAGCAAGCCTGGCCCTCCCTCTCTGTGCTTCCTATTTTGAGATAATGATGCTAGATTCTATATGTGCTTCTGCTATGACATGATGCCATCCATGGACCTCACCAGAGGCCAAACACATGGGGCTGCTTGATATTGTACTCTGAGCCTCCAAAACCGTGAGCTAGCTAGACTTCTTCCTTCTTAAAGTAGCATCCCTCCGACATATCTTATGGAATACCAAACTAATATAAGATCCTTAAACTTGAGTTAAAGTATTGGAGAAGACCAGATGGAAGTTGCTGGTGAAGTTGCTCCTTTTCCCAAGTCCAGATAATAAATAAAAACTAATATTTCCCCCAAGGAGGATGATGGTAGAGATAAGTGCTATCATGAAATATTTAAAGGATACAGAATTGGTTATCCCTGTCATATTTTCATTTAATTTGCCAGTGTAGCTTCTTTAGAAATCAGATGGCCCCAGAAGGAGGGCTTAAGATGGAGGCATTATTTGGTGAAGCACCAAGAGAGATGGAGGTGTTATCTGTCCAACTTACTGCTAAGGGACTGTCCCTGTAAGCACTTAAAAATAAACCTTGTGCCTTACATGCCACCTTCAGGTACTTTCTTTTGGTCTCTTAGCAACTTATCCCACTGCTCTAACACAACTGGGTTGTAGACAGTACAGAGGTGAACCACGTGGACATCCCACAGAATGCCTCCATTTATTACAACGATGACATCATGTTAAATAGGCATGATAAGTGGGCAGGTGCCTAGCATTCTGGAAACCTTGGTATGGCATATGTACTTCATAGGTTCAGAAAACAGCCCTAGAGAACTGAGGGAACTACTACTTCAGTTTTTAGGATCCAGGGGTCAGGGGTTTGCCAGGATGTTCCCTTCAAAACAAAAGGCAAATTATAAAATACACATAAGCCAGATAAAAGGAAAAAAATCACTTATAAATCCTCTGAAAGAGATACCTAAAATTGTTCATAGCGTTTATGTCCTTTGAATTTTTTTCCTTGTGCAGAGTCTAAATATGATAAATATAGGATCATACTACTCACCACGCTGATATCTTGTTTATTTATCGACGTACTTGTTTATTATCTACTTTCCTTTTTGTCATATAAGCTCTATGAGAGTCAGGTCTTTGTCTTGTTCATTACTAGATAACTGGCACCTAGAATGCAATTCGTGCTCAAGAATGTTATTTTGTGTGTGGAATGAAGTGCACTATATACACTCCTTTGTAGTTAGCTATTTTCAACTAATTTCCAGACACTTCAGGTAGTATTTCATCTTTCTTCATGTGAAAACGGAGTGCCCCCACACTCCAAAGATTGTGTAGCTTCAGAACCAAGAAGCTTGAATCTTTTGTAGCCCTCAAGTCTTTCTCCTTTGGCCAGTACTGCTTTAAATCTTCAGCAAGTACAGCCTTGCTCTAATCATTCTTCAAACAACCCAAATCAGCCAAAGCAAGTAGCAAGATCTGAATAAGTTAACTCACTCCAGGGCAAACCACCCAGCCCAGGGCCACATTCCTCCTCCGACCACACGGGGGCACTATAGCGCCATAGTCCGCACAGGGGCAGAGGTTTCCCCCAGGGAGGACGACTCTGGGCGGGAATATTGACTGCCCGGGGTGGGCGGAGAAAGGTTCTGGCCGAGCCAAGGGCAGGAAGTGAGGAGGCGGGGCTTCTCGGAGGGTTTTGCGCTTGCGCAGAAGTCGGTCCCGGAGGAACCCAGGTTTTCGCCATTGCGAGAGTCTGTGCTCACGGTGATGCCTTTGCCCTCTTCTTTAGTGTTGGGCGGGGCGGAGGGGACGGGGCGCCAAGTGGGAACTGGGGTGGGCAGGGCAAGGAGAGACGCTGGGTAAGAAGGGGACCTGTGAGGTTGCAGCGGGGCTGGGTGGCGAGGCCTGGGGCGCTGGAGAGAGGGCAGGTGCGAGGGCACAGCCTGGTCCTCCCCCGACCGGGATGCCAGGGAGCCAAGTTGCAAGTTGGCACAGCGGCGGTGTTTTCCGGGAAGATCCTCTCCTTCCCTCCCCCCACAGACTGCCCTTCTCATCAGCTGCCCTTAAGTGTCCCTTCCTAACACGGGACTGCGCGCCTCAGCCGAACCCCTTCACCTGTGCAAACCTCTTCTAGCTGCTTAAGGCATCTCAATGTCAGCCCCTCGCTTTTTTCTTCTTTCTGAGGGAGGAAAAAGTTTCCTGCCTATAGTCGACAGTGAAAACCAGAAAACTTCTTGCGTAAATAGTTCTGGAGAGTTTTAATAGTTTCTTTCTGAACTTGTCTATGAAATATCACTTTTATTCTATTTAAATGTCACCTATGTGTGTAAAATGGAGCAACAGTTTTACTGTGCCATGCAGTCCTCAGTTGGTCCAGGGACATGAAAATAACTCATTTGAAATTCAGGAGTTGATCAACTATAGTGACTGCGACCAAGGCCTTGGAACCCTAACTAAAAGGGTTTAAGGTTTGTATCAGTCATTCTCTGACAGGGTGAAGGGGGTGCAGTGTGGCTTTTGGAAGCTTAAGAACCCAGACTGCTGCCTTACATTTTTTTTTTTTAAACAGACTTCCGTTATGTGTGTACTTTGCTTGAATGATTATTTTAAAGTACTTGTCCTATTTTTGCCAATCTGAAAGCTGTTTCCATAGAAACTAGAGAAGAAATAGTCATTTTCAGCGAGAGTTGTTAAAACTGTCTTCCAGTCTTCAGCTGTGAGTGCCAGTGAGTGCTGTACTTGCTCATTCTGAGATGATACTTAAAGAATTAAGAATCTGAAATGTTCTTAGAGGCTCACAATTCAAATTGCTTAATTTTTCTCACATCATTAATTTAGTAATCCTAGAAGTCTGCCTGCTATGTTTGTTGACCTGTCTCAGTTCTTTGAAGAGGATGTGTCAGTTCCAATTCTTTCTTAGGTGCTGTATTGTCTAGTGATTGGCTCTTTGAAAATGTATAAATAGATTTCTTCCCCCATTCTTTACCCTATTTTAAGGATAAAGCAGGATTACAAAATATCAGGTACTGTTTCTATATAAATGACACTTGATTGTCAGTGATATAAATGGTAATGATTTAAATTATATATGGGTAGTATTTGGGGCTTTTGGCTCTGTTAGTAGAATACTTAAAACTTTTTACACAAGTTATGAGGGAAGAGCAGGAGTTTGCTTGTCATATGAGCAAAGCTAAGCAGTGTGAATAGATGCACGTAGGCATAGAGATGAGAGCTTTCTTTTCTCATGGGTACAAGTAAAGCAGAGATTCTGAAATTTAGGGATGGGTGAAGAAAGTTTGGGAAAAGTGCCTGGAGATGTAGTGGGGACAGCATTATGAAGGTTATTGAGCCTATAGAAAATGAATGGGAATAAAGTAGAGTTGGTTGATTTGGAGTTTATAAAAGTAATACATCCTGTAAAAATTTAAACTGCACAGAAATATGTAAGATGGAAATACTAAATCCTTATGACCACCATCCTGCTACTCAAAGCAGTCATTATAAATAGTAATCTTCCTTAAGATTTACTTATTTTTGCATACATTAACATATTTTAATATTACTATTTTTACAAATTGGGTAGGGATTTTTGTCTGTTTTGTTCTCTGTAATATCCTTACCACCCACAATTATGTCTGGCATGTAGTAGGAACTCATTAAATATTGAATAAATGAATAAATGAAATGAATAATATAATCCAGAGGTCAAAAACTGAATGAGATTTGTGAATATTTGGTAAAGGTGGTTAAAAAAATTATTTTGGTTGCCAGCATTTTACAATTGACAATTTTTAAGCCTGGATTTCTGCTGGTGGTTTTGAAACATTTGGGAACTTTAAGCTCAAATTCCACTATACTTGTATCTCCTTTAAGTTGGAGGTGAATCTGTGTTCATGTAAGTGTGGCTTTACTGATATTCACCCGCCTGAATCCTACAAACCTGCTGCCTGGTATGATAACCACTAGTCACACACAATATGGCCATTTAACTTTAATTAATTAAAATTAAGCTAGCTAAAAATTCTATTCCTTAGATGTTCCAAGTGCTCAATAACTACATGTAGGGGTTATCATTGGACAGTATAGATGCAGAATATGTCCATCACTGTAGAAAATTCTGTTATAAAATACTGCTTTAGATATTTCAGTTTGCCTTTCCTGGTATACAGAGTTTTTGCAAGTAGCATTTATTGTAATTATTTCTTAAATTCGCACATTTCTTGGTCATGATGTGGATCTCCATCTTTTTAGTGATTGTCTAATATTTAGCACCATATGATTTTATGTGAATTATGGAACTAAATTCTGTTGTCTAATCTGCATTTTAGAAAAGTTGCCTTGACTGTAGTTTGGGGGATGACCTGGAGTGGAAGAGATGGGGTGAAATGAGGCCAAATGATTAGAGACTATATAGTAATCAATGTTGTAGGATTGCAGAGCCCAGGAACTGGATTGATAGGAGGTGAATTCACAGGACTGATTTAATGTGGGCTTAGGTCTTTTGGATGTTACAGTCGCTGTAGAGATAATCCAGCATTTTCGGGAACTTTTGCAGTGCTGTAAATTGAGAGATTTGTAAAGTATAGAAGGCACATGAAGGTGGTTTCAATAAAGAACATATATAATACTAAAATGTTATCAATTTATATATAAATGAATGTGTAACTGTTTCATACCATGTAAATGTCTTTGAGATAATTTATTTGCAAGACACTCAATGAAGAGAGGGAATTATTTTAGGAATAAAATAAAAGCTTATAAAGCTCAATTAAATGTAGAAAGTACTGTAGTAATCACTTAGGAACCTGGAAGTTCTTATTCATTTTCCTGTGTCTCTATCTCTTGCTGGCTTCATGGCCTATCACTTGTCTCCTTTTCACACATGTATTCCATATTCCTTTCTGTATATCCTCCGCAAAGTTTTTGGTTTTCAGCTCTTGCTTGTATATTGCTTTGCATTTCTATAGCACCAACTATAGCCCCCCTTTATTCAAGCCCATATATTCCTGTGTTGAATACTGTCTTACATAAAACTTTTTCTATTTCAGATATCCAGTCTTAGTTTGGTGACCAGTGGCAGGGGTCATTAGGGACAAACATGACTCTTTAGGTACATCCCCTAAGTTGAGGTTGTGATTGGGCAAGTGTTTAAAGCTTATCTACCATATTAAACCCTCAGATTTGAAGTAAAGGAAGGAAAATGGATTTGTACTGTTTTTGCAGTTTGGTTTCTAGTAGAAGAACTTAAATACACTTTCCCATTTGAAACAATTCTTCAGAATTTTTGTCTCTTTACATCTACCCAGGTGGCATAAAGAATTATAGTTTTCTCGACTAGATTATAACCTCTGTTAGGGCAACGACTTTTTTTTTTTTATGCTGTTTCTATAACTCCTATGCTCCTATGCCTGCTAGACAAACTAAATACATGAGGATGGTCCCATTAAATTATAACAGAACTGAAAATCTCCCATGGCCTCATGACATTGTATATCTTATAATATGTTCCTGGCACAATATATTACTCACCTGCTTGTTGTGATACTGGTGTAAACAAACCTGCATTATGGGTCATATAATAGTATAACACCTATAGTATGTACTTTACATAATACTTGACAATAAACGACTATGTTACAGGCTTCTGTATTTACTATACTTTTTATTTTAGAGTACTCCCCTACTTATATTTTAAGAAGATTTGCTGTGAAACAGAATGCTATATTACTCTGGCAGCAGCCTCACACATTTTGTTTATCATGTCCCTCGATTGCCTTGAGAGGCCATGTTGAGTGTTTGACCTATACCATCTAGGTTTGTATAAGTGCACTCTATGATGTTTGTACAGTGATGAAATCGCCTAACAATGCATTTCTCAGAATGTATCCTAGTCATTAAGCAATGCATGACTACTATTTTTGAAAATGATTTTCAGGGTTAAATTATTTTACCACTTGTCATATTGGTTCAAAAAATAAAAATCCTATAAAACATCTTGTTAAAATGTCAAACTATTATAGATCAGCCTGGACTCTACTAATTAAAAATTGGTAGTAACTCAGAAGGGATTAACTTGGAGTTATTTTTACTTAGCATGAGCTTTATTCACTTTACACATTAATAGTATAAGCTCAGAGTATATAAACTACATACAAAATAAATTTGAATACTTTTCAAATGGTTTAGTATATAGATAATTTACTTATTAAAACTAGCAGTTCTAAAGCATCTCTTAGATAATGTTTTTTTTTTTTGAGAGAGAGAGAGAGAGAGAGAGAGAGAGAGAGAGAGAGAGAGAGAGAGAGAATTTATTTTTTAGTTTTTTCGGCGGACAACATCTTTGTTTGTATGTAGTGCTGAGGATCGAACCCGGGCCGCACACATGCCAGGCGAGCGCGATACCGCTTGAGCCATATCTCCAGCCCTAGATAATGTTGTATTAGCCAAGGTTGAGTTAGTTTTATATCTCCCCAATTTTTATTATAAAGATTTTAAAACATTCAGAAAAATTGGGGGGAAAAACATTTAAAGAACTCACATAGGGCTGGGTTGTGGCTCAGTAGTAGAGTGCTTGCCTAGCATGTGCAAGGCCCTGGGTTTGATCCTCAGCCCCACATAAAAATAAACAAAAAAAATAAAGGTATTGTGTCCAACTATAACTAAAAAAATAAATATTAAGAAAAAAGAACTCATATAACCATCACAGAAACAGTAATTGTTAATATTTACACTATTGGCTGTATGTCCTGTATGTATGTGCATTTGCAGTACAGTTTTTACAAAAGTAAGATTTGTACTTCAAGTATCTCTGGAATGAGATATTCACCTACATCACCACAATATCATTACCTAAGAAAATAAGTAATCATTATCTAAAATAACTTAAAAACAAATCCAAATTCAAATTCCTCCACTAGGTCTTTTAAAGCTGATGATTTTTTTCCAAACTGGATGCAATTTGTGCACATTGTATTTGGTTATTGTCTTTTTAGTATCTTTTAAATACTAAAAGATAGATAATTAATATGTAGTGATTTGTACATATGTAAACTGTACAGTGAAAGTTCTGACTTGTGGTTATCTGTAAAATCAACACTGTAATCAAGATGATGAACAAATTCATTACTGTTTGCAATGCCTTCCCCTGCCTCTTTTTACCTACCCATCCCCAGGTAATCATTGCTCAGATACTATAGATTACTTTGCATTTTTTTGCAGTGTATATTATAGATCTGGAATCGCAGAGTATTACATATACTTTCCCGGAGGGGTACATATGGTTTCTATCACTTGCTAGTATATAAAAATACAATATTTTTATATATTATTTTTGTATTCTGGTACCTTACTGAACTCTTATCATTTTTTGTTTGGATTTTCGATGTAGATAATCATGTTATCCAGAAGTAAAGACTGTTTTGCTTCCTTATTTTTGGTCTGGATATCTACCCTCCCTCCCTTCTTTCTTTCCCCCTTCTGTCTCTTTCTGACTAGGACCTCTAATGCAGTGTTGAGTAGAAGTGTTGAGAGCTGACATATATGCCTTGTTCATGATCTTAGGGGGAAAATGTAGTTTTTTTTAATCAATAAATGTATTATGTTTGCTTTCTGTATTGACTGTTTCCTCTCTTATGAGATTGAAGAAGTTTCCTTCTATTCCTAGTTTACTATGAGTTTTTTATTTTGAAATCTGTGATGGATGTTGAATTTTATGAAGTATTTTTTTCTGTGTCTATTGAGATGGTTATGTGGTGTTTCTTTCTCAGTCCATTAATAGGGTGAATTATTTTGATTTATGAATGTGTTACCATTCTGGGATAAATCTTTCTTAATCATGAGGCCACTTTTTTTTTTTTTTTTTTTTTGGTACCCAGGATTGAACTCAGAGGCACTTGCCCATTGAGTCACATCCCAAGCCCAATTTTTGTATTTTATTTAGAGACAGGGTCACTGAATTGCTTAGCACCTTGCCTTTGCTGAGGCTGGCTTTGAATTTGTGATCTTCCTGTTTCAGCCTCCTGAGGTACTGGGATTACGGGCGTGCACCACCAAGCCTAGCATTAGGCCACCTTTTTATACAATGAGTTAGATTTTCTAAAAATTTTTTAAGAACTTTGGTATCTATGGGCTGGGGATATAGCTGGGTTGGTAGAGTGCTTGCCTCCTTATGCACAAAGCTTTGGGTTCAATCCCCAGCACACCTTCCCCCTACCAGCCTTTCCCCCACAAAAGAACTTTTATATCTAGGTTCATGAGGGATATTACTTTATGGTCTGTCTTTAGTGTAGTTGTCTGGCTTTGGTATCAGGCTAATGGTGGTCTTAGGAATGTGTTGCAAATTATTCTTTCCTTTAAATTTACTGACAGCATTTATATAGAATTAATATTAATTCTTTATAGAATTCCTCAGTGAAGCCATTTGGGCCTGAACTCTTTTTGTGGGAAGATTTTTAACTGGACATTCAATTAAAAAGGTAGAGCTCTTCAGGTTATCTGTTTCTTCTTGAGTGAGCTTTGATTGTTTGTGTTTTTCAAGGAATTTATTCATTTCATCTAAGATGTCAAGTTTGACATTTTCTCTTTCATTGGTTTTAATAAATTATGATGTGCCTTGGAGTTGTTTCCTTTGGTTCATTACACTTTGTAGAATTGTGGGTTTATGGTTTTTATCAAGTTTAGGAAATTTTTGGCCATTATTTCTTCAAGAACTTTTCAGCTACCTCCCTTCCTCTGATTGGGAGGATTCTAGCTGTAAGCATGTTAGGCTGTGTGAAGTTATTCCATACTTCATTGATGCCCTATGCAGTTTTTTAAGTCTGTTTTGTCTCTTATATGTCTTCAGGTTCACAAGTCTTCGTTTCCACAATGTCTAATAAGGTGTTTAATCCTTTATGTCTTTCATCTTAGACATTATAGTTGTCTTCTTCAGAATTTAAATGTAGGCCCTTTAAAAACTATATTCCATGCCTCTACAGAACACGCTTAAATTTTCCTTTAACTTCTTAAACATGTAAAATATAGTTATAACTCCATGAATATCCTTCTCTACTAATGCTGTCATTTGTATTATTTAGGAGTGACTTCATTTCGATTGATTGATATTTCTCCTAATTATAGATCACATTTCCTGCTTCTTGAGAGCCTAGTAATTTTTAATTATAAATTATACCATGTTAAGTACTAGACTTTTTTTTTTTGATTCTTACATCTGTTCTTGAGGTTTTTGTTCTCTATTGGCATGTAGCTGTTTTATAGAAACAGTCTGATCTTTTAGGTATGTCTTGTGTGTGTTAGGATCAGAATAGCTTTCCGTGTTGGACTAATTTTTCTGTATGACTGCCAAACCCTTCTGAGCACTCTACCCAATTACCATGAATTGTAAGTTTTTCTGCTTCAGTGGGTGGAAACAGACACTGTGCCTGGTGCTGTGTAGCCTTGTGTGTATATGTGTGTGTGTGTGTGTGTGTGTGTGTGTGTGTGTGTGTGTGTGTGTGTGTGTGTGTGTATATATATAGTGCCCTTTATTCTTTTCAGGTAGTTCTTTGCAAACTTTAGTGGTTTTTGTTTTGTTTTACATATATGTGCCTACAGGACTCAGCTGAATGTGAGAGAGGGCTTCTCTGTAGATCTCCAGAACTCACTCTTTCTGCAGCTCTGTCTTTTCATTGTCTGCATTGTAAATTGGGCCTACTGGCACTCCCATCTTCATCTCTTCAGTTTATGGCAACCATTGAGCTTCACCTAGATTTCCCTGTCTGTATGGTCACCTGGAAACTCACCAGGTAGTATAGCAAGCTGGGTGAATAAAGGACTCATCTTGTTTGTTTCCCATCTTTCTCCTTTCATTATCTAATGCTCAATGTGTTGAAATGCACAGTTATTATATTATATAATCTTTTTTTTTTTTTTTAGGTGAGAGGGTAAATTTGGTCCCACTTTATTTTAATCCCAGTCAAAAGTCCTAGGATTTTATTTAAAAGAAAGACATTTGTATTTTAAAAGATATATTTTATCAGTTAATTTTTCTATCCTACTGCATCCTTCTTTTCCTATTATTGCCAACTGATAAAATTTTACTAGTGTCTTTTTAATCCTATCTATTCTTACTCCTCAAATAATTTACTATTAAAATAAAAAGTAGATTTCTTCTCAACAAAAGTTAAAAATAAAGTGAAAAAATGCAAGTTTTAAAAGTACATATTGTACAGTAATAGTGTTATACGTGTTCTTCTAGTTTGTTTTGGTGAAAGACATTACCATGGGGGTGATGAATAGAAGCCCAAGATAATTTAGGCTAAGATATGGCAAAAGAACTACCATCACACCTGTTTCATAAGTATTATGTTCTTGGTTTGGTGAATAAATTATTTTCCATAAATACTTATCTTTTATTTTTTTGTGTTCCAGATAATTAAGCAAAAGAAAGATGAGCTTCATCTATGGACTGCAGTCTGCTACTAGAAACTGTTTTCTCTCCCAATTTAATTCACTGACCAACTGGAGAAAATGGAATTCACCAGCAGTAACTTTAGTGGGCTGTTGTCAAGTACAAAATCTCCAAATAATTAAGAAGTATCAGGGTCTTAAATCATTCAGTCAGTGTGACCTGTCAACTTTTCTCCCTGGAAACTTTCATTTCTGTAGGACTTTCAGTAACAAAAGAATAGGATACATCTCAAGTGCCAAAAGTAAGGAAATTTGGATGGTTACTCACAAAGGTACTGCATGGAATGACTCTTTTCCAAGATGGGTGCTTACAAAAAAAGTTGCAGTTGATCCTGCTCTTGGAGCCTTGTGTCCACTGAGCTATTCCTCTGTCAGAGTTGGCAGGAGCTTCCACACTTCTTCACGGGTTCAAACTGCTCCAGTTCCTCTCTTCTTGATCATTCTGAAACCAGTGCAGAAGCTACTTGCAATTATTGTGGGCAGGTAAAATAATTAACAAAGTAACTTTTGTACATTTTGGTGTTCACATTTGTATCAACTTCTATGAAGTTTAATATTGAAAAATGGCACTTTTAAAGAAACCTTGTTTAGTCTTCCCCATACCATATTTAGCTCAAAATTGAGTTTTTATACAGTAGGTCCTACCCAGTTTTGTTATGTGTGATTTAATGCTCTCAAAATAATTTGCTGCATATTAATTTATGGTATAGAAATACAGTCTTGAAAAAGTTATGTATTCATGAGGCCCCTTTTGTTTAAAAAATATTTTTAGTTGTAGATGGACACAATATCTTTTTTTAAATTTTGATATATATGACAACAGAATGTATTATAATTCATATTACACACATAAAGCACAATTTTTCATATCTCTGGTTATACACAAAGTAGTGTCACATTCTTTGTGTCTTTTTACATGTACTTAGGGTAATGATGAGCGTCGCATTCCATCATCTTTCCTATCCCTATGTCCCCTCCCTCCCCCTTTCCCCTTTGCCCTATCTAGAGTTTATTTAATCTCTACCTACCCCCCAAGCATATTATGGATCACTATCCTTAAATCAGAGAAATCATTCAGCATTTGTTTTTTTGGGATTGGCTAATTTCACTTAGCATTATATTCTCCAGCTTCATCCATTTACCTGCAAATGCCATGATTTTATTCTCTTTTAATGCTGAATAACATTCCATATACCACGTTTTCTTTATCCGCTCATCTACTGAAGGGCATCTAGGTTGGTCTCACAGTTTAGCTATTGTTAATTGAGCTGCTATAAACATCGATGTGGCTGTGTCCCTGTAGTATGCTGTTTTTGAGTTCATTGAGTATGGACTGAGGAGTGGGATAGCTGGGTCAAATGGTGGTTCCATGTGGTTCCATTCCCAGTTTCCCAAGGATTCTTACTACTGTTTTCTATATTGGCTGCACCAATTTGCAGTCCCACCAGCAATGTATGAGTGGACACAATATTTATTTCTATGCTGAGGATTGAACCTAGTGCCTCACATGTGTGAGGCAGATTCTACTACTGAGCTATAGTCCCAGCCCATTTTGTCATGTAAATTTTAAATAGGAAAAAGTGTACCTTTTTAAAAGACTTTATAAGAAGAATCAGAAGTATTGACCATAGCTCATGCTATAGTACTTAACATTGCATTTTTATTTTGTAGAATTTGAGCCAGTGAATCATGAAACTGAAGAGCTTTTCTTTTTTTTTTTTAAAAAAAAAGTTTTATTTTTTTAAATACATGACAGTGGAATGCATTGTAATTCTTATTATTCATGTAGAACAATTTTTCATATCTCTGTTTGTATATAAAGTATGTTCACACCAAATCATGTCTTCATACATGTACTTTGGCTATTGATGTCCATCATATTCCTCCATCATTGCTAACTCCCTGCCCCCTTTCTTCCCCTTTCACCCCTCTGCCCTATCTAGAGTTTGTCAATTCCTCCCATGCTCCCTCTCCCTACCCAACTATGAGTCAGTCATCTTATATCAGAGAAAACATTCGCCCTTTGTTTTTTTGGGTTTGGATAACTTCACTTAGCATAATCTTCTCCAACTGCATCCATCTACCTGAAAATGCCATGATTTTATTCTCTTTTATTGCTGAGTTAATATTCCATTGTGTATATATGCCACATTTTTTAATACATTCATCTACTAAAGGGCATTTAGGTTGGTTCTGTTCTTACATAAGAAAGGGCTCATACCTAGTCAAGTTAACTTTTAAACCATTAATATGTAATTGTTCTGATTCTAAAATATTTATCTTAGTAGTCCTTTATAAAAATTACCATTTTTGCTTCATATAAATAAATTCTTTTTGCAGTTCTGGGAATTGAACCCGGAGCGCTCAACCACTGATTTATATCCCAACCTCTTTTTATTTTTAGCTTGAGACAGTATCTTGCTAAGTTTCTCAGGTTGGTTTTGATTTTGCAATATTTCTGCTTGACCTCCCATGTACCTGGGATTACAAAAAGTGCTTAAATAGTATATATTTTTTAAACCCTGGTTTTTCTTATTTCATTGAAATTGAAGAAAGCTCATCTCCTCATAAAGCTTTCTTAAATTTGGTAACTACAATGTCCCTTCTAGTCTTCTTTCTTCCTTAACAGCAACCCAATTTGCTTTTAATAAAAATAAAAAAGTTCTCTGTAGATTATTGTGTTCTTTATGATTTGGTGTTTGCACTCAGAAAATAAATAGTCATATTGGATCATAGGTTAAGTAACAAACTCTTCCCAGTTTCTTGGGATAATAGCTTTCTAATTTCTCATGTGTTCTCATTCTTTTAAATTTTTTATTTTTAATGATTTTGGTTTTGTTACAACTATCAGTTACGTAAAATTGTCTTTTAAAATATGTTCCATATACATTTTAATTAAGTAATAATGTCATGTAAATTTTAAATAGAAAATAAGTGTACTTTGATTTGTGTTTGATTTACTTATTTGTAGTTTGATTTATGTCTCTTCCGTTAGACCCTTTGTCTAAGGCATTTCATATATGTTATTGTGTTACGCAGCTTTCCATTATGACAAAATATGTGAAATAATCAAAGGCTTATTTTGCTCATGATTTCATAGGTTTCAGGCAATTGTCTTTTGGCCTTGTTGCTTTCGTCTTGTGGAGGTACAATGCATCATGGCCGAAGCCTGGAGGCAAAAAGGGAACTAGGAAGGGGCTAGGGTCCCAATATTCCCTTCAAGGGCATGCACTTCATGCCCAACTTCTTCTCACTAGGCCCCTACCTCTCAAAAGTTCCACCATCTCACAGTCCCAGTGGAGCCATAGGCTGTAACAAACTTTTTAACACTTGGACCTTTGGGGGTAACTTGTAAGCTATATTAGTAACTTAACAAAATTATGATAACTTTAAGATTTTTAAAGTAAATTTTTGTTGAGAATGATGTATACATATTAAATTTTTATTTTGATTTTATTGGTGAACTTATAAAGAAAACTTTTTATCCATTATTGAAAACATTACTTGTTGTCAAATGTTTATTGCCTGGTAGAAATTGGACCTTCTCAGATGTTATCTAGAAAATCTCTCATTTGCTTATTTATAGTGCTTCTGATCTTCTTTTTACCTCTCCTTTCTCCTGTTCTAGAGGGGGATAAAGGAGTTTTTGCTTCTGAACAATATTTATTTCCAAAATCAATGCTGAGGTAGTTTTCCTTATACCTTGCTGAAGCACTGACCAGAACTCTGAGAAGCAGTGGGAAAAATAGTGGTTAAAGGTCTAGATTCGTTGTACCGTAGTTCCTTATATGTTTATTTGGGCAATTTATCCCTATTAAGTGGTTAAATGGTCAGACTCTGGAATGTCATTGCCTTCATTGCCTGGCTTTCCTCTTATTACTCTGTGAACTTGCACAAATTGCTTAATTTCTTTGTGTCTCAATTTTCTGTAACATGGTTGTTAGGAAGATTAAATGAGATGACATCTGTGTAATGATTAAAAAGAGTGCTTTTTGTGTGGCAGATAGTCAATAAATGTTAATTAGGTAGTTGTAGTAAAATAATCAAATAACTCCTCATTTACTATTTGTCCTTAAAATAGCTGAAGAAAAAATTCAAATGAGCATTAGAATTTTTAGCTATATCTCTATATAGTTGATTACTCTTTGATCTTTTAGCTAACAATTTTATACATTAAAAATCCAACTACACTGAGAAAATGATCAGAGATTCAAGTGTTTAATGACATAAAATTCTAGCACATGCATTTGCATTTTGATGATATATGCTAGTACAGTTATCAGAACTTTGAACTTTTCTCTTTGCTCTAGGGGCATAAGGAAATGGTGGCAGGCACTTCCTCCTAACAAGAAGGAACTATTTAAAGAGAGTGTCAGGAGGAATAAATGGAAGTTATTCCTTGGTTTCACTGGCTTTGGACTGCTATTTGTAGTGTTTTATTTTACTCACTTGGAAGTGAGCCCAATCACAGGAAGAAGCAAGCTATTATTATTGGGGAAAGAGCATTTCAAACTTCTGTCAGAACTGGAATATGAAGCAGTAAGTAGTAAGAACTGTTTTTCATTAGATTGTTTACGATAATACTCAAAGCAGGAAAGTTTCATATATATGAAAGATGCACTGCTTTTTAGTTGTTGGAATGAAATAAATATCTTTTAGTTGTTGGAATGAAATTAACTTTTTTTTGCAAAAGTCCTGAGAACTTTCACATGTAGTATTCCCACTGTCTACATTGCTTTTTTCCCCATTCACCCAATAACTTCTTCTCAGCATGTGTTACCTTTACTTTTTCAGGAAAGCCTGTCTTGATTATTCAGACTGGGATAGGCAGGGTGACTAAATCAGGCTCTAGGAGTTATCCTTCATTCACATTGAACTATGAACCTGCTCATTTGTAGTTGTGGCTGGTGCTCGGTGATAGTGGGGTTAGGTCTCTTTTGTCTTCTTTTATCTTATTGTATTTTTGTCTTAAAGAACATACAGGAGGGTAACTTCATTATTTATATAATTATTTACTTGTTAGTTTGTCTCCCTTATTGAACTAAGGTCCATGGGGCCAAGGACCTTGTCTGTTTTGTTTGGTGTTTTATCTTAAAGATTAGCATGTACATGAAGTGTGTTTAGTGTGAATTTATTGAGTGAACACATATGTAGTGAGAATTTTTAATTGAAAGTCAAGTAAAATAAATATATATTTTTTCTAAACATTAGCTTTGGCAATTGTATTTCCTGATGCAAAAAAAAAAGGGGGTGGGTGGGTGGGTGAGAATTCTAATTCTTAACTCCTTGAAAAGTATAATAACTCAGATAGTTAAACATTTTGTACCCTAGTGAGCTACTTGGGGATATCAATATTCTGTCTCTAATGCCTAGGGCATACCATGATATGTGCTTAGGTCATGTTGGCTGAATTGATGTCTTTTAACTTCACTTGACCAAACTTTGATATGGCTAGGTCTTTTTTTTTTTTTTTTTAAGAGAGAGAGAGAGAGAGAAAGAGAGAGAGAGAGAGAGAGAGAGAGAGAGAGAGAGAGAGAGAGAGAGAATTTTAATATTTATTTATTAGTTTTCAGCGGACACAACATCTTTGTATGTGGTGCTGAGGATTGAACCTGGGGCCGCACGCATGCCAGGCGGGCGCCACATCCCCAGCCCAAGGTCTTTTTTTTTTTTTAATTGCAAATAAGCTGCTGAATTTATCAAAGAAAAGTTTCCATTAAAATAAAAAATAATAATGACTTGTCTCTGTAAAAATTGTTCTTAAGACTAATCTCTTATGAGAGTATATACAGAGACGTGAGATATTTTTTAGAATTTAGCCTAGTAGGCGACAATTTTGAGGAAAGTATTCTGGAAAGATTGAGATGGGCTTTCTATTAGTGCATCTTGTACCATTCATATTGCTAAGAAATTTTTAAAAATTATATATATATGTGCTTCTACATGTGTATATACATATACATATAGCCATAGATACACTTGTCTTTTTTTATTGTTTAATCTACAAATATAATACCTCTGTGATAAAAATTAAAGCAAATGTTCTTTTAGAGATAAAGTATTATAATTACATATAATTGGAACTCCTTCAGATAGGTTCATTGTAGTTTTTTTTGTTTCAGTCAGTTTACATTGATGTATTATGCTTTAAAAATGTTAATTGATATAAAGACTATTTTAATAGTCTTTAGAATATGGATTCTACAAAATATATGTTTTTAGTGAAGCTGAAAAAGAAGGTTGCTCACTTGTTGATTCATATGTGAACGACAACTTGGAAGTTAAAAGTAATGTATTTAGAACATCCTTAGTTATCTCAGTATACTTGAAAGGATCTCACATGAATATAGCTTCAGAAAAAGTTCTTGAAACATGAGGTGGCTAGTTTTGATCAGCATCATATGGAGAAAATTATGTAACCATTAGTTCTGATATTTTAGTAATTCCCTTTCAATTTATGTGAATAAATCACTTTAAAATGAATAAAACATCTTTTTAAAATTTTATTCTTCATAATGGTGTTGGTATGTGGGGTATTTTTCTAGTGAGTTATAAAATTAACTCTTATGTCTTGCTTTTTTATGTGAAATCTTTGTTTTCTGGGCAGTGTTTTGCTTTCTAAAATACTTAGAAAAATAGAAATAAAATTTAAGCACTTTACTGGCATATAGATTAATAGAATGAAATTTTGATTTCAACCATTTATGTGAAAAATATTCATATTAGAATTTGTTCCATTGTGAGAAACCACTTTGCCTTTCAATGAATAATTCAAATTTGAGAGATTTGAATGTTTAATATATGCAAACTTTTACGTAATTAATACTTAAAATGTTCAACACTAAGTAGTCATGTAACTCTTTATGAAGCAATATAAATGTTTTGTAAAATTCTTTTACAATAAAGAATACTTTCATTTTAATTTTTTAGTGGATGGAAGAATTTAAGAATGATATGCTAACTGAGAAAGACCCTCGATATCTGACTGTTAAAGAAGTGGTACATCATCTAATTGAATGTAATAAGGATATCCCAGGGATCTCTGAGCTCAATTGGATTATTCATGTGGTTGATTCTCCAGATATAAATGCCTTTGTGCTTCCAGTAAGTAAATGTTTTCAAACACATTTTTATTGCTAAATTTAATGTCCTTATATTTTATGTTGTTCTAATTGCTTGTATTATTTTCTTTATTTTGCAGAATGGACAAGTTTTTATTTTCACGGGCCTCTTAAATAGTGTAACTGATACGCATCAACTTTCCTTCCTTCTGGGTCATGAAATAGCACATGCAGTACTTGGGCATGCTGTAAGTACCTGAAGTGAATATTCAGTTGTCAGAATATTGCTGCAAAGGTAGCAGGTTACATCTCTTCAAGAACTGAGTCTTTTCAGTTTTCTGTTTTTAATGATGGAATTTTAGTATTTAGTAATTTCCTTATTCTGTTACCTAAAAAAAATGTGATTGGCTAATTTTGAGATTTTTTTATGATCTTTATACTTGATACTGAATCATTAGTGTTTCTTGTAAATACTGTATTTATTACCTTTCTCTTTTGCTAAAAAAGTAATTATTCTCAACCTCTAATTATTTCAAATTAGATTTAAACTTTCCATAGTTATTAACATACATATAATCTAGTCAGAAAATTAATTATATAAAATGATATTACTATTGAAGTGTGAAAACTAGTTTTCTTTTTGTTCATTCTCAGAGGATAGCTTAGAGCATCTCTGAAAATATATAGAATGATAGGCCATATATAATTAATGCAAAGTAATAATGATATCTTGTCATCTTACAGTTTACCAAGGTTTTTAATATGTATCTTTTCATTCATAACTTTAATACCTCATGAAGTATATATTTATTATCTCTATTTTATATATGAGGACTGGTATTTAAAAAGACTCTAAATAACACAACATGACAAAGTGACTGACTTGGGAATTTAAAATAGGTCTTCTGCTTGCAGGTCCAGCATTTCTTCCTTTTACCACAGTTACCTGTTTGTTGGCAGCACTTTTTAAAATACATTATAGAATTCAGGTTGATTTATGGTCTTTTGATTACACATCTATTTGACTTGGTATGAGTCCAGGAAAATAACATATACTTGTTTTATTCCTTTTTAAATTGCCACTCATTAAAAAATATGAATGGCTCTTTTGTCCACACAATTAGAGAGAAGTATATTTTCTGTAATTGAAAACCTGAAAGTAAATAGTGAAAGGATTATGAAATACTAAATCAGAAGTGCAAGTAATGTTAACCTCAAATGGAAACAATAATGTTTATGTTCCTTCTAAAAGTCTTCTTAAATTCTGCCTATTCCTAGAGTAATAAGAAAATAAGATAGGTCAAAGTTGTGCTTTTTCTGAAGTGCAAATAGTAATTTTCTCCCTTATTTCCTCAAAGTTAAAGGAAAATTTAAAAATTGTTTTTTTAAATATGTACAAAAAATAAGTCTAAGCAATTGTTAGTGTCATTATATGCACTCTGTCTTCCAATTAATGTTGTCATAATCACAAAAATAAATCAATCTGGCCACTTTAACATTTAAAAGGTTTTACTATTCATTATGTTTTTCTGGAATCTAGTTCAATGTCTCATTCTCATTATATTGTTGTTATCTTGTCAGTGCAAGAACAGTAATTAGATGAGACATAAAATGCAAATAGCACCCTTCATAGAAAATAGTTATTAATACTTCTATTTCAGAGGTCTTTATTATATGAACACATTTTTCTCTTTTGGGAGTCTAATTTTAATTAAATCTAACTTTGTATGGTGTTTTCTTTGTTTTACAAATACACAATTTTAAAAAATTTCTAGTTTTCTAAGACTGTGTAGTGGTAATCATATTCTTTAGTAATTAATAGCAAGGACTTTCTGTTCCATAATGGCTTCATTATTTTAAGTTTCACTCTTTCATGTTAAAATAATCCTGTACTTGTTTTTCATAGGGCACAGTTCTTATAATGAAGCAAAGTGTGTTTTGTGATGAAAGATGATATTTTTGAAGAATATAGTCCAAGTCATTGCTTTTAGTTTTCAGGCATGTTTCATATGTTCAAGTTAATAACTGCTATGTTATCATTCTCAGCATTCCATTAACATTTACTAATCAACATCAGTAGCAAACAAGAAACAATCCAGTGTATTAAACTTATATTAGACGTTACTATTCAAAACAACTATATTATGTATAACCTTATTTGGTTACTTTTATAGCTAAATACAAAAACTCAACCTAATTCTCTGGTGAGGGATACTAAAATTACAAAATTGACAAATTGTATAAATCAATCATACTTTCCTATATTAGATCATAAAGACCAAAAGACTTTTATTTAAAATAAACTTCCAGTCTTTTTCTGAATTATTCCTTACTTTAACTGCTTCATATGTTAGGTAGTGTTTAGTCTTTATCCAAAAATGTAAGTATAATAAACACATTTATTTTATGTTTAAAAAAATTTATGATTGTATTAGAAACTAAAACTTACTGGGTCTGTCTGATTTCTGGTCCTTTCACTAATAAAGGTGTGAATTTGGGCAGTATTTTTAAGGGCCTTCTCCATCTCAGTTTCATTATAAAATAGGAGTAATTTAACCTGTTTCACAGTATTGTGCTATTAATATAAGAAACTGTAGGTTAACAAACCTGTCATTGTCTGACTTGATAGTAAGCAGTCAGTAAGTGCATGACTATGTAAGTAAGGGACAGGAAAAAGAGACTAGGATGGATATGCACACAGAAGAAAGAGAAGTAAGGGTTTTATTTGTTGAGGACCACTTAAACACATGCAGTTATTTAATGTGATTACACATGATAACTAGAGAATATAAACACACTGTCTCAATTTATTGAATGTAATTTTTCACTTTTTTTTTTATTGTTCTCAGGCGGAAAAGGCTAGCTTGGTTCATTTACTGGATTTCCTTGGTATGATTTTTCTCACAATGATTTGGGCCATTTGTCCACGAGATAGTTTGGCAATTTTGGGCCAGTGGATACAGTCTAAACTGCAGGAGGTAAGTCTGAGATAATAACTTGAATTTATAAGGGTTACTTGCGGATATTTTAATACTGTTGTGAAGCAACAAATACCAGAGATGTTTCCACTTTTAGGGTGGAAATTTGATATTTAATATTTATTTTATTTAATATTTAATTTAACATGGGTATTGAATTTTAGTGTCTTATGTTTACTTATTTTAGGGAATATTCTTATGAGAATTTAAGGAATGCTACATCTCTCAAATAAGTGATGCGTATGGATGGTTTAAAAGGTTTAGGTAATTTTTAGCTAATATCTTTTTTTCACATAGTTGTTGGTCTTACAGAGAGAAAGCATAGTCCATGAACCCTTTCTTTCATTCTGTTATTGTAGTGTACTGACTCCCTTGTCCCCCAGATATTTTTGTTTTGGGGGAAAACTCTTCAAAGAAATCTCTAAACTTTAATGATATAGGGTTGCTAAGCTGCTTTATCACCCTCTCCTGCTCACTCCCATTTAAACTTACATTGCCTCAAAAATATTGAAAGGACAGTCTTACTAGGTATTTGTTAACTTTGGTTCTTAGTGCTTATGTGTAATGATAATCTCAAATGTATTAAGTCTTTCATTTTGTTTAAAAAGCTGCATTACTGAAAGTAGGTCTTGTAATCTTCATAAGTACTTTGTTAACCATGATTAACTATTTTACATTTTTCTTTATTTCTTCTTGTCCTGGGAGGTTTGGTTATTTAGGCACAATCTGTCATTTGTTTATTTAATGTTGTGGAGCACCCATCAGCGTGCCATCTGGGTGTTGTTCAAATCTAATGTTCAGAATTCTCTGAGACAAATTGCTTTTGAGATTCAATAACTAAGGCTTTTATTTAGAGTTCTCCTATCACTTGGCTTCATTTATATTGAAGTAAAGGTTCTCAAAGGGGAAAAAAGAAGGAATGGTTATTGCTTAGATTATAGGATCTCACATTTTGGACCTTTGTTTCTGTCACTGACCTGCTGGAATGTCAGAGGAGTTCATGTGGTCTTCCCCAACCCATCCATCTATAGATTACTTTTTCTGTGGTGGAATCAGATTTGGTTATAATAAAGATATCTTGTAGCTGTTTCTTGAAATTCTTGACGAAGCCTGCCTTTTCATGGTAATTCTTTAATTCAATAATTAAATTGAAAATAGAAGAGAGATGACTTTTGTTTGAATTCTTTTCCCCTCAAAACTTTTGGTGACACATATTTTTCTCTCTATAAAGCCCTGCTCACTGTGACTGGGAAGGAGAAAGGAATACTGATAGTAAAATTGTTAGGGAGTGGGAATTGCCTACATTCATTTGCTGTGGCTATTGAATACTACACTTAATGACAGGATTTCTCAATCTCAGAACTATACTTGTTTGTTGTGGGGAGTTTTCCAGTGCCTTGTAGTTATCAGGGTCTTTTCCTAGTTGTGACAATCAAAAAGTCTGTACTTAACAAATGTCCCTGGGGGACAGAGTCATACCAGATTGAGAATACTAATTTAAAGCATTTAGCACAGTCCTTGTCATAAAGTAAGGACATGGTAAATATGAGCTATTGATTTTATTATTGCTTCATTTAATTCTCTTTGTAAATCTAGGAATTTGGTGCTTGCCGTTATTAGTTCCATTTTACATATGATACTACTGGTTCTCCTTTTAAAGCCAATGTTTTAAATTGGTATTTTATGAGTAGACTCAATGCGACACATGAAGACTGCTCATGAGAGTGAAGAGACCGTGATGTCGTTTACCAACCTAAAACAGATATGATTGAGAAGAAAAAAATTCACATCTAATGATCACATACTGTTTTCAGATTGATTATTTTTAGTCATCACAAACATGTTGCTATGTTTGAAAATTCGTTTCCCCAATTAATAGCTCTTTTCTCAAAGAAAAAATGCCTATTGATCTGTCCTTTACAAAGTTTTGGTATTTACTGAAAATTAGAATTTAACTGAAAAGCATTCTCATAAATACAAGTAATTGGGAAAATAAAAGTTATAATATCTAATTCTTAAAAAATTGAAGTCAGAAGAAAATTTCATTTTCCTAACAAATTAATACTTAGAAAGGAAAGGGAAATTAAGATAATTTATCAAAGAAACAAAGTTCTGCTATATTGTTAATTTTCTTACTGAAATAAATCTTCTAATAGTATCACTGGTTATTATGGATTTATATTTTTTTAACTTCATTTTAAACTGCAATATCAAAATGTTCTTTGGACATATTAAGAGCTTGCATTAATAAGCTTTCTTAGAGATCCCTCTACTCAGTGGAGATTATAATTAGAAAACAGATATAATGATACTATTGACTGTCCAGAAATTTGTAGGCATGTTTTTTTCTATTTTTCCTTGTTTTTAAAGTATTAATCTGATGGAAGAAATAAAGGTTCCTTTTATATTTTAAACCATGGTGTTCTTTAAAGATGTAGGAAGTATAGAAATTTTATCCTAGATACTCTCTGAAATTGATTTTTAAAAATTTCATTTTGTTATTCCTTTTGTCAAAAAACAAATTACCTTAATGGAATTTTTCTATCATATTTCTTCTTAGTATATGTTTGATAGACCATACAGTAGAGCACTGGAAGCTGAAGCTGATCAAATTGGACTACAGTTTGCTGCAAAGGTAAAGTGATTATTAGTTGAAAGTAGTGTTCTTCACATAGTAAAAGATAAATGTGTGTTGTCTTAATGTTTGGCATGGGCAGAGATTAAGAATTAAAATATATCAATCCTAAATATTTATCAGCTTCCCATTACTACAACAAAATACCAGAGTCAGCTCATTTCAAGTGAGAAGAGATTTATGTAGTTTTTTAATTTTGGAGGTTCAAAAACATCATACCTGCATTGACTGCGTTCTGGTGTGGGTAGATGATGGTGACATGTCATGTCAGAAGCATGCATAGAAGCAAAGTGGTAATATCTATAATGGAAGTAGAGAGAAAGAGAAGACAGGTGAGGTCTCACAATCTCATTCAAGGACACACCTCCAGTGACTTAGGGATCTCCAACTTGTTCCCACCTTCTAAATGTTCCACTACCTCCCAGTAATGCCACCTGGGTCCAAGCCTTTAATGGTAATGGACTCTTGGGTGTCATTCAGACCTTATCCAAACCATAGTCCCCTTATGTAATTTTCATTAATCTGTAGAATTTGAAGATTGTCACCTTTGCAAGAATGCAAACTAAAGATGTTCACTTAACCCCCTCCTATATATGAGGTTTTGTTATGTCTTTAACAGAATATGTAAGATTATAGTGCCGTAATTATGGGGGTTATATAAAAGAGTCTTAATCTTTTATTGGAAATAATTTTTTGCATGTTACATTATTTGATTACAGACATGAATCATGTAAATTGAAAATTTTAAACGTAGGGATAAGTAATATCTTGATCTCCTTGCTCTATAGCCAGGAATGGTGGCACATGCCATTAATCCCAGTGCCTTGAGAGGCTGAGGCAGGAGAATGAGGTCAGTTTCAGCAACTTACCAAGGCCTAAGCAACTCAGGGAGATCGTGTCTCTAAATAAAATATAATACAGGGCTGGGGATGTGACTCAGAGGTTAAGTGCCCATGAGTTCAATTCCCAGTACCAAAGAAACAACAACAACAACAACAAAAATAACCAGTCAACCCCCCCCCCAAAAAAAAACCAAAAAAACAAAAAAACTTGCTCTCCCTAGAAAGCTAATGCAGTCTTTAGTTTCCTCCTGTCCTTGCGTTTCTGATCTAAGGAGGCTCTTTGAGTAAATAAGATGATGTATAGCTGTTACCCCACCTAGAGAAAGGCTAATCCTATTGTAGCTATGATTCTGATTGAGCAAAATGTTTTTACATTTTTACATACACGTAAATAGATGTGTGTTTTTGTTGTAGCAGGTGACTTTTTTTCCCTTTACTTATACTTAAATTGGTTTTGTTTCTCTCCTGAATGGGCACTTCATGCCTGACTACTATTTTAATCACCTGTAGTAACTTAGTTCCTGAATTTAACATTAGAAATAAAAGTATAGTTTTAATAAAAATGAGTGTAAACAATGCCACTTCACATATTAAGTTCAAGTTTTATTTGATCCTTTGTTAAGTTTCCAGTAGTTATTATTATTGAAATTACTATTACTTGAACCTCTCATAATGGGTTTTATAGTTTAATTTTATAAATCAAGATATTACTCATTTAAAAACCAGAAGTCATTATTTGAATATTAAGTAAGTAAAATTAAGTGAATTTTCAGACTGCATACATTGAGATTCCCAAATAAGGAGTGATAGATATGCTATATCAAGACCTTTCTAATTTTAATGTATTATGGTCTGTCAGATTTTCCCTTTATATTGTGTGTTCTTTGTTCTTGATAAAAACCTTGTTGATCTCAATAAATTGTGCCTGTTTAATTTCCAAGAAACTTCTTTATTATCTTTTTCATACCATATAAGAGGCTAAGATAATTTTTTTCTATATGTATAGCTAGTAGAGTTGGCACCATTTATTGATGAGTCATCTTTTCTTCACCGCACTTCAGTATCTTTTTGTTTTAAAGGTGGTGGTATATCTGGGGTCTATTTTCTGGACTCATTATTCTCTCCCATACCACATCATTACTATGTTTTTGTAATAAATGTTGACATCTGATAGCTTTTGTCCTCCAGTGTTTTGCAAGATGGATTCGACTATTCTTGGACCTTTGCGTTTTCATTTGAGTTTTAGAATCAGCTTTAAAATTATACAACTGTTTACAAAGCATGTCTAGAATTTTTATTAGAATTGCATTGCATTTATACATCAATTTGGGGACGACTGCATCCTGCTCAGGCAATGGGAATGGGATTCTCCTCTGTGGAATGGGTTGGCTGAGAAATAAAAGCTAAGAAAAATAGAACGACAACAAAAACCTCAAGACACAGAAAATATTTTCAAAAAGTTGGGGTGATATGGGCAAGCCAACCAGCCAGATCAAGCTTCTAGACTAAAAGGCAAAATGGAGCCCATGTCTGCTTTATTTATATTGGGGGACATCAAAGGCCTTCCATAGAATGTTCTTCTCCAAAAAATGTTCAAGGTGGGCTGCCCAGTTCCCAATAGGTTGCGCCCATCTCTAGAGAGACCTTGAGAGATTTTCCTAGCTGAACAAAGATAAAGGTCATGTGCCTTGGGCAATCTATTGCATGGAAGAGCCAGGAATAGTCCCCAAGGTTAAAACTGAAATCTCCCTGACTACATGCCAAGATCCTCATGTGTTTTTTACAGGTGGTGTCCTGTAGTCTACCATATTGATTTTCTCATCCATGATTATGATATATTTATCTATTTATTTAGATGTTTTTAAATTTTTCTCAGTAATATTTTGAAGAGTTTTTGTATGTAGGACTCAGACATATTTGGCTAGATTTATTGTTAAATGTGTGATGTTATGATAGATAGTTCTATCTATAAGCAATTTATTTTTAAAATGACACTATCATTTATTTATATAGCTAACTTGGTATTCAGCAATCTATTTCTTACTTTCCAGTCTGTATACTTTTTTCCTGCCTTATTGTAATAGCAAGAAACTTCAGATGATAGGCAACTTCGTTTCTTCTGGATCTTGTATTTTGCCATTAATTATGATGTGTGTTATAAGCTTTTTATAGAGACCTTTTATCAGATGAAAATTTCCCTTTTAATATTTTAATTGATTTTTAAAAATTATAAATATTATATTTTATCAAATGTATTTGCTACATTTACTGAGAGGATTATGTGATTTTTCTCCTAATCTGTTAGTGAGGCAAATTACATTGATTTTATTTTAAAGTAGTCAAACTTTTACTTGTAGAAATAAACTGGATTTTGTCATTTATATTATTCTTTAATATGTTGCTTGAATTAGTTTGCTGATGTATTTTTGAATGTTTATGTTTATAGGAGATGGTAGCCTGGAATTTTCTTTTCTTGTAATGTTTTTCTCAGTTTTTGGTATCAAGATTGTACTGACATAATAAAGTGAGTTGGGAAGTGAACTTAATTTTCTGCTCTCTGGAAGACAAGAATTGTAAGAAATGTAATGAAATGAAAGAATGTAATGTTAATCTTTCTATAAGAGTAGCATTATTTATTTTTTAAATGTTTGGATAATTCATAGGTAAAGCCACTTGGCTCTACAGATCTCTTTGTGGGATTGTTTTTAATTATGGGCTTAGTCTCATTAATAGATGTAGAAGTATTCCATTTTCTATTGTTTGTGTCAGTTTCTGTTGCTTGTTTCTCTAGGAATTTGTTTAAATTGGTATAAAATTATTTTAATATATTATTCCTATATTTTTAATGTCTAAAGGATACCTGTATTTTACATATTAAATTTTCAATATCCTCCTGGTTCCTAATATTGGTGATCTGTGCCCTATCTTTTTTTCTAGATTTTATCACTTTCATTAGAATGTTTTCAAAAACCATCTTTTGGTTTTATGTAATTTCTTTATTATATGTTTGTTTTCTATTATATAGTTACTTTTCCTATCTTTATTAATTTTTTTTCAGGTTTCATATGCTCTTCTTTTCCATTGTTTCTTAAAAGGATACTTATTGATTTTTTAAAATTCTGTTTTGCTTTTAACACACATGCTCTTTAACTTACAGTGGGGTTACATCTTTATTAACCTGTCAGAAGTTGAAAAATACGCTGTGGTTTGAAAGTGTTCCCCAGAGGCCCAGGTATTAGAGACTTGGTCCCCAGCCCATGGTGCTATTGGGAGGTGGGCCTATTGAGAAAAGTTAGATCACTGGGAGCACGCCCTTGAGGGAAATATTGGGTCTCTGGCTCCTTCCTCTTTTGCTTTCTGTTGCCATGAGGTGAACAGACCTCTTCTTCCATATGCTCCTCCCATGATGTATTGTGTCTCCACAGGCTCAAAGCTACAAGGCCAAGTGACCATGGCCGAAACCTCTGAAACTGTATGCCAAAATCAGTCTTTCCTCCATTTAAGTTGATTATGTCAGGTATTTTGTCACAGTGACAGAAAATTGACTAACAGCTCATTACACCTAAGTTTTTAACCATCATAGCTTAGTGGTTCAGTGCCTTTTACCATATTTGTGACTTACCTCTGTGGTCATGTGTCTGGCTGGGAGCTGTGACTCTGCTGCTGCCCAGGCTCATTAGAGTACCCTATATATATTGCTAGCCCAGGAAAAGATCAGAATTTGAAGTGTGATTTCTCCTGAATGCCTATCACTTTAACAATATCCTCTAGTCAAAAAAAAACTCCAAGTTAAACCATTGTAAGTTGAGGACTATGTATATATTTAAGGATATCCTTTAGGAGAATCTTTGCTTGCCACATTGCAGGAATTAATATGCATTTTTTTTCTTTAGTTTAAAATATATTCTTGTTTTCATTGTGGTTTTCTCTTTGACTCTTGGATTATTTAGAGGTTTATTGCCTTTTGTTTTTGATTTCTAAATTAATTACATTGATTAGAGAATATACTGAATGATTAATGTTATTGTTTGTATATGAGGTGTACCCCAGAACTCCTGTGTTGATGCAGGAATGTTCAGAGATAAAATGACTGGGATTGTGAGAGCTGTAACCTAATCTGGCAATCTTAGTTTGAATGGGCTAACTTGCTAACTGTAGGCAGATGGGCATGGCTGGGGGTGGGCATCTTCCCTGTGACCCTTTCCCCCACAGCTCTCTGCTTCCTGACCTGAACAGCTTTCCTCTGCTGGGCCCTTCTTACCTTGATCTCAGAGAAATGGCATCTACTGTCTATGGATTAAGGACTTTGAAACTGTGAACTCCAAATAAACTTTTCTTTCTCCTAGTTGTTTTTGTGGGGTCTTTTGATTATAGCCCTGGCAAAACTGGCCAAAGCAGAATCATTTTGGGGTCTTGCTTTGTGATTCAGCATGTGATCAAGATTATTAAAATGGTGTGCACTTGGAAGTTGACTCTGCTATGTGAATGCAGGGTTCTACAGATGCTAGTTTTCTCAATGTTGTTAATTTTGTTGTTTTAGGTCTTCTTGGTGAATTTTTTCCTCACATATCAGGGAAAAATTCTGAATGATTAATGTTATGGTTTGTATATGAGATTAGTTAGTCTTTCATTATTATTAAAGATTTTTCTTTTTCTCTTTTTAATTCTATCAATTTTTGCTTTATATATCTTTTAGCTATTTTAACCATCCACATTTAGAATCCTTACATCTTTCTGGTGGATTGATCACTTTATCAGTGTACAATGCCTTTTGTCTATAGCAATGCTTTTTGACTACTATTCAGCTTTTTCTTTATAAGTATTGTTATTCCGCATTATTATTATTTTTTTGGTTGATGCTTGAATGGCATCTTTTTCTTCCTTATTATTTTCAAACTTTCTATGTTCTTAACATGTGTTTCTTAACATGTGTTTCTCTTATAAGCAGAAATCCTGTTCTTGCGAGGCACTAAGTAACTCAATGAGATCCTGTCTCTAAATAAAATACAAAATAGGGCTGGGGATGTGACTCAGTGGTGGAGTGCTCCTGAGTTCAATCCCTGGTACTCCCCCCAGCCAGAAAGAAGAAATCCTGTTCTTTAATCTTTGCCTTTTATCTGTGAGTTTAACTTGCATTTCTTATTGACTAATGGTATTAGTGTAAGCACATTTTCATGTACACATTGGGCATCATTCATGTATTTTTCTTTGTGACCTGTCCAGGTATTTTGCCCTTTTTTGGGGCAGGGGGACAGAGTACTGGGGATTGAACTCAGGGACAATTGACCACCAAGCTACATCTCTAGCCCTGTTTTCTATTTTATGTAGAGACAGAGTGTCACTGAGTCGCTTAGCGCCTTGCTTTTGCCAAGGCTGGCTTTGAACTTGTGATTCTCCTGCGTTAGTCTCTGAACCGCTTGGATTACAGATGTGTGCCACTGTGCCTGGCTACTTTGCCCATTTTAAATTGAATTGTTTGTCTTCTTATTCTTGAGTTATAAAAAGTTTTTATATACTTGCTAGATAGAAATCCTTTGTCAGATGTGTGTATTTCATCATTCTTTTATTTTATGGCTTGTTCTTTTTGTTGTTGGAATGGATTTGGAGAACATTTAAAATCAAGCCCAATTTTCCACTTTGGATGTAATTATTATTCTTTGTTTCATTTTCTTCAGATGGATGTTTTAGCTTTTTAGACAATGAGACCAAAAGACCTGACAAGAACAATTAGAGGAGGAAATGATTATTTGGGGGCTCATGGCTTCAGAGATCATGGTCCATAGATGGTTGGCTCCATCGCTCTGGGTTTGAAGTAAGGTAGAACACCAGGGTGGAAGGTTGTGGAAGAGGAAAGCAGCTCAGGTCTTGGAAGCAGGAAGCAGAGAGAGGGGCTAAGCCTAGCTCACAAAATATATACCCCAAAGTCATATCCACCTAATAACCCACCTCCTCCAGTTATACCCTTCCTGACTACAGTTACCTCTCAATTAATACCTGTTAGGGGATTAATGCACTGATTAGGTTAAAACTCTCATAATTCAATCATTTCCCCTTTGAACTTTCTTGCATTGTCTCATGTGAACATTTGGGGGATACCTAATATCTAAACTCTAACAGTGAGAGCTAAGATCTTTGATTTTAGACTTTCTTGTTCTTTACCAAAGACGGTTAAAGCTATAAATTTCCCATTCTCCATTATTTTAGGTGAATTTGAAACATTGATATATTGTTATATTTATTATCATTTTAAGTAAAGATGTTTTCTGACTTTTTTGTTATTTCTTTTATCCCTGAGTTGTTCAGAAATGATTCATTTAATATCCAGATATTTGTGGTTTGTTTTAATGTTCTATTGTTGTTTATTTCTAATTTAATTCCTTTGTGGCCAGTAAACATGTTCTATAAGATCTTAATCTCTTAAAGATCTAGAAACTTGATTTGTGGTGCAACATTTGGTTTGTCATGGTGAACAGTCTATCATTTGGAGGAAAAAAAAAAGTGTTCTGCCATAGTTGAGTGTGTTTTTTCAAAAAATACAAGTTAGTTTATGCTGGTTTACACTGTCATTCAGATTTATATCCTTCTGATTGTTTTCTACAAGTCTGCTTTTTTGAGAGAGGAGTTTCAGAATCTTCAACTGTAATTTAGATTTGTCTATTTTCTGTTTCAGTTCTCTTGCTTTTTTGCTTCATGTAATTTGAAGCTCTGTATTAGGTGCATATGCATTTGGGATTATTTTACCTTCTTGATTTGATTAATCATTACAAAATATTTCTTTTTGTTTCTAATAATACTTCTTGATCTGAAGTCTATTTTATTTGACACTAATATAGCCTATTTAGCTTTCTTATGAATTACTTCACTTGGTATATCTTTTTCTACTAATTTATTTTCTAGCTTTTTGAGTTTTTACATTTAAAGCATGCCTTTTCTTTGCCTTTAAGTTGAAGTGATAGTCCATTTATATTTATTTAAATATTTTTGAGTGTGGTTGTATTTAGGTCTGCCAATTTGTTATTTTTTATTTGTCTTATCTTTTTTTGTTTGTTTGTTTCTCTGTTTCTTCTTTTTTGCCTTTTTTGATTCAGTCAATATATTTTTTATCTCATACCATTGACTTTCTAGGTATAGATTTTTGCATTGTTTTTAAATTGTTCCTTTTAAGATAATGGTAGTCATATTTAACTTATTCAAATCTAGTTGAGGTTAATATTGAATAATTTCTAAGAAAAAACAGAAGTCTTACCATGATGTTTGGCAGTCATCATGCATTTAGGCAAAGATAAAGTCCAATCTTCATATGATTTCTGAGGGTTTCTTCTTAAATTGTAACATGCTGCTGGCCTGAGTTTTTTTTCCACAAAAACTACAAACCATATCACTTTAGCTTTTTGTTGCTCAAACTCCTCTTGTTTGATGAATACATTGATTGGTGGCGGGGGGCCGGGGGAGTCTGCAGACCCTTAGATCTGGTCTCCAGCATTGCTCTTTTAAAAGTAGATGTCTGTCTATTCTCTGCCAACTTTTCAATAGTCCCCCAGAATACCCACCCTTGCATTTCCCCTTCTTCTTGTTAGATAATTTGGGCAGAGCTGACAGAGTTTCTCAGGCCTTTTGTTCTCTCACTGTAAGAATTTCCTCTTTCAGATTTCAAACTGCTATTTTATCCTTGAGCTCTGTTCTCTGGCACTGTAGCTGGTGAGTTGTTGTTTTTCACTACTATTTTCTGCAGCTTTGTCTGTGGAAGCTGGACAATATCTTTAGGCCAGAAAACCGTGAGCTTTTGTCTTACTTATTCTAAAAAAAGTTCAATATTTAATTCTCTCTTTTTTCCTCGGTGGGGGCAGTACCAGCTATTGAACTCAGTGGTGCTTGACCACTGAGCCACATCCCCAGCCCTATTATGTATTTTATTTAGAGACAGGGTCTCACTGAGTTGCTTAGTGCCTCCTTGTTGCTGAGGCTGGATTTGATCTTCCTGCTTCCCTCTCCCAGCAGCTGGGATTTCAGGCATGTGCCACTGTGCCTGGTTTAATTCTCTTTTGACTTGTTTGTTTTTGTTTACTGGCCAGTGTTATTAAATATTTGTTATTTTTGATCAAGTTTTTATAATTTTTTATTTATAAGGTAGTGTTCACACAACCCTTTTCTATCCTTACTGGAAGCTTCACATTCTTTGAAAGAATATTTTTAAAGGGCGTAATATTTTAAACTGACAGTTATTTTCTTTTAGCATGTTAATGATGACATTCTAGCATTTTCTAAGTTTATTGTTTCTTTTGAGACGTTGTGTTGTGGGATTCACACACAAAGAGACAAGGCATGGGGTGCTCAATAGAAAGCAGTATTTATTTTGTGCCAACACAGACTTGGTGGATTTTCATCCAAAGATGGAGTGCAGAGAGGCTTTGACTTATACAGCCCCTACTAATTCCCCTCCCCCCGACCTAATTACATATTAGCTCCTTCATCTCCCCTATATGGGTATTCTATACTTTAAAATCATAAGGAAGTCAGGACAGAGCTGTGCCTGCCACTGGGGAAAAGGAGCTTGTCAGGGTCATGCATGTACCCTGAGTGACAGCAGGGTTGCACATGCGTGCCACCTCGCCTTTTTTTTTGTCTGGGAAATGCATGGATGCATGGTTACTGAAGGTGCCATGTTGTCCTTCAGAGTCCCATATGCATCAGCTATCAGTCTTTCCATTGTTCTTTGGAAGCAATGCATCTTTTTTCCATGGCTGCTAAAATTTTCTATTTGTCTTTGCTTTTCTGTAATTTGAGTGTGATATGTCTACTTGTATTTTCTTTTTATTTATTGTGTCTGCTGTGGTTGCATATTTTTTCATTAGTCTGGGAAACTCTCAGCCATTATCTTTTAATGTATTATACTTGCTTTATTCTCTTCTCTCCTTCCGGTATCAGGATTACAGATAATGTTAAACTGTCATGTGTCTCTTTAATTCTTTTTAATTTTTTTATTTTCTACACATGATTGTGTTTTAGGATGCATGTTTTTCACTGCAGTGCAGTTCACTAATCTTATTTTCAACTGTGTTCATTCTGTGTTAAACTCATCTTTAAGTTTTAAATTTCAGTTACTATGTCTTTCCATTCTAGAATTTCCATTTGATTCCCTCTTATAAATCTTAATTCCTTGGTGAAATTCTCCATCTTGTAATATGTTTCTTCATATTTTCTTCAATGTGTTAATCATAATATTTTAAAATGTCACTGTTAATTCTAATGTCTGGATTATATCTGAGTTTGTTTCTGTTATCTGTTTTGCCTTTGGTCTTTTTTTCTTGAAATGGTTGCTTATTTTTGATTGAATGCTGAATATTTCATATAGATAGATATTTTAGCTCTAGTTGACATTTTATTTGATTAGAGCAATTTCTCCCAGTATTTGATGGCAGTTAGAGTAAAGCAGGTTATTTCACTCAATCAGGGGCCTGCCTACTATCTTTGTCGGGTACACCACATTTCTAAGGGTACTGTCCTCTAGGCAGGCATCCTGAAAGTCTGGAGTAGGCATTGTCTTCCTCCTCTTTAGTGGTCCTCAGCTTCATTTTTTTTTTTTTTTCTCATAGCAGCAAGGTACTGTTGGAATTGTTGAAATCTCTACTCAGTATTTTGGCTTCTTTTTATTTTTTGTACTAGGGATGGAACTCAGGGGTACTTTACTACTGAGCTACAGTCCCAGACCTTTTTAATTTTTTATTTTGAGACAGGGTCTTAGAAAGTTTCTGAGGGTCTTGTTATGCCAGGTTTCTGTTCTCAAGACTAAAAGGCTCAGGGGTCACTCCAGTTAAAGTGGGCTAACTGGGCTGCACGAAATAACCACGCAAGAGACACAAATACCTTTTTCTTTGGGGTCGCTGTGACAGCTCCTCTGACCTTAAGGGTCTGCAGAAAGAGAGAGAAAGCGAGAGCACACGCTGACCTCTTTTATTGAAGGAAGCTATTCAAATGAGGCAAGAGGTCAGGTTTCAGGGGGCTGAGTATCTTCATGATGTCCACTGTCAGCAGGTTGACTGACACCTGGGTAGGCCACACCCAAGGGCACAGTAAAAGAAGGGGACATACACAAGGCACTTCCATGGAAGATTCTATCCTAAACAGGGCAAGGGGTTATATTACAAAGAAACAGGTGAGCGTAGCTTCACCCATGGGGCTGTAGCAAGACACACCCATGCACGAGACAGCAACTCTCGCACCCAAGAAGGATGGGGAAAGCTTTGCCACATTTCTGCGACTGAGCGCCTCAGCACCCAGCCAGGGAGTGTAACCCAGTCACATGTAAGGTTGGTCTCCCACATTGTTAGGTTGCCCAGTCTGGCCTCAAACTTGTGATCCTCCTTCCTCAGCCTCCCAAGTCGCTGGGATTACAGGTGTGTGCTACCACACACAGATTAGCTGCTTCCTGTTTAACTTTAGCTGTTGCACTTGGGTGGCTTAAGAATGGCAGATACCTCTGCAAACTAGAATCAAGTGTAGTATCAGTGTTCCCCTTGCCTTTAGAAGCTCGACTTCTCAAATTTGGCAGCTTTGATGAATCTGATTCTGAAGTTTTTGGTTCTCTAGACCCACCAGGCAGCCAAACACTTTCCTTTGCCACCTCTTTCTGCTTGAAGTTTTCAGCCTCTTGCTCTTCATTGCTTAAAATTCCTCAGGTTCTCTGAGGGGGAAGAATGATACATAGAAAGGGAATTTCACTTCATTGAGCTCCCCTTTTAGGGATTTTTCTTCCTCCAGCCTTGGCTGACTTGTTAACTCTCCAAACTTTTGAACAAGATTTTCTTATTTTGTCCAGATTTTCTAATTGTTTATGGCAGAAACATTGGTCTGTTGCAAGCTGCTTTTTCAGGACTAGAAGAAGAAGTTCCTTAATTAGTAATTTTAATAATTACCTAATATTCCATAATAGAAACGATACATTTATTTATCTGCTATTAAAATTTTGGATTATTTCCAGGATATATTTTTTTGTGATTATTCTATAAAAAAGGCATCCTTATTTATATTTCTTTAAATTCCATGGACTTTTATACCTGTAGGAAGGGTAATGACAAGATTGCTAAAATTTTCATTTTTATATTTAGCACATACTCCCAAGTATTCTCAAATGTTAATAGCAGATTTCACCAACATATGAGAAAGCCCTTTTTCTCATACCCACATCAGTACTTTTTCAGTCTTTTTAACTTTTTGTCAATTTGGACGAAAAAGGATGTCTGGCTCCTTTTTTAAAAAATGTTTTCAGTGCTGGCAATGGAACTCAGTGCTTTGTGCATTCTAGGCAAGTGCTGTACCACTGACCTACTTCACCAATTCTTTTTATTTTATTTTGAGGTAGAGTCTTTTTAAACTGTACAGGCTGAACTCAAATTTAAGATCCTCTCAGTCTCCCGAGTAGCTGGGATTATAGATTATAGGCCTGTGCTACCAATTTAACTCATTACTTTTTAAATTTGTATTTTCTTACCTCATGGTAAATTGAACATTGTCTCTCTTCTGTTGACTTTTATTTTCTCTTTTGCAGATTATCTTTTTTTTTTTTTGGCTGAGTAGATTTTAAAAAATAGATATTGCAGGCTCTATACTTGAAAATTCTGAATTAGTAGGTAGATGATAAAGTTCTGATCTGAAAATATTTAAGGACAGTGATTCTGATACCCTGGTAAATTTAGACATTTCTGCTTTAAATAATCAAATTCCAATTTTGTGTTTTAGGGAGACTTGGTTAATTTTTTTTAAATAGAAAAATGAAATTAGAGAAATTAGTGGAGATTACCGATATTTCTTTGATTATTTGTAACAAACAAACCACTTTTTAAAAAGAGTACTTGGATAGATAAAAGTCTGATCCCATTTTCTAAAGTGCACTAAATATTGTTGTGTTTTGTAGTACGTCGTGACTTTTTTGCCAGTTGTGATAATATGGACTACTAAGCTCAAATGAGAAAGAAATATTGCTACAGATGTTAAGTCATAAATATGTAACAATGCAGATAATGTCTTTGCTGTGGAAAACTTATGTTATAAAAATGACATCCCTGAAATATAAGTTTTTATTTCCCGTCAAAAAAGAAAAATAGTGTAAAAGTTTCAAATATTTTATTTATATTGCCATTTATTTTTTGATAGCACCTTTTGGATAATAGCACCATTATCTGCCATTTAGTACTTATTATATGCCACTATTATGCTTAGTGTTTTATATATATTGCATAATCTGATCTGTCAAATAGTAATTCTATGAAGTGGTTATTGTTATGACTATCCTCTCCATTTTACAGATGAAGCTGCTGAAGCCCACGTAGGTTGTCACTTTCTTGCTCTCAAGTACAAATGGTAAAGCTGTGATTTCAATCCAAGTTTGTATGATTTTAAGGTCTATGCCTCTGTCTATCAGTTTTATTTCTCCAATCAGTTTTTCTACCTCTGTGTTGTATTCTATGCTTACATCCTTTTTCCTCACTCAACTTCTTAGTAGCCTTTGAAATTATTAACGACCTTCCCTTTTAAATGTATGTATATATTTGTGTGTATGTCCATCATTTCAATATAGTATAGAAAGGTATAAATATTATGAACTCATAATGGAAAATAATAGCCTTCTCTGCCCCACTTTACACAATCATCTTTTAATTCTTTTAGCTATTCCTATGTAATATGTTTATTTTGAAATTTTTTCATTTATTAAGTTTAGATATTATCTGTTGACTTCTCATTATGGAAGACTCAGCATTTATTATCTGACTAATGATTTTATGTGCTTATTTGTTCATGTGTATTTCTCTTTGATTAAATATCTGCTCAACACTTTTACCATACTCTAATTGGATTAGTTTTATTTACTTTTTTTACTACTAACTTTAGAATGTTCTTTATAATTTCTGGATATAGTCATTTGTTGGATATGCAATTTGAAAATAGTCTTTCTTTGTCTGTGGTCTGTCTGCTTTTTCTTAACAGGGTTCTTTGCTGTGCTGTTGCATTTGCAGAATAAACATTTCATTTTAATGAAGTCTAGTTTGAATTACCTGGATAGAACCTCTAAACCAATTTCTGGGGCCCTGCTTCCTTTTGGTACCTTATTATACAAATTCTAGCCATTTCTGGAACCCTTAACTCCTGTCCCCTAACTCCTCTCACTGAGACTTGCCATGTTCCATTTGGCTTCTGCCTTCCCATGCTTTGGTTAGGAAACTAATCCCAGGCAGAGATCAGGGGCACATTTTGGGATCACCTTGAGAGTTTTTCTTCAGTCTGGGATCACAGTTCTGTCTTACCTAATACATTTGCCTTATTTATTTTGTCTAGCTTTATAGATATTAAAAATGAGAACATCAGTCTAGGACTAGTTATTCTCTAATGACTAAAACTATACAATAAGATCCTTAACTTTTGATGCATAATTATCTGTCCATATTTTATAAGGCACTAGGAGATTTATCAGAATCTCTGTTTGCATAGGTTGGGTTAGTGAACTTCACTGTAAGATGAAGCATGGTCAGTGAGCTCTTTCTTGGAGAACCTTTACATAGAATATGGATAGGCCTTTTCTCCTTATTTCAGTGTGTTTTCAGATGAATTTTGTAAATTTGGTTATCAGTGTTTGGGGCTTCAGAGGGCAGAAGGAAGTAGTGTTTCCCATTAATTATCTCTATTAGAAAGAGATATTCTCTTAAGTATTTGATTTTGTTGACTGTGCGTATCTTAGCTTTTTCGTTGCTATGATCATAAAGACATGACAAAAACAATTTTAAGGAGGAAAAGTTTATTTGGGACTTACAGTTTCAGAGGTCTCAGTCCATAGACAGCCAGTTCCATTACTCAGGGCTCCAGATGAGACTGATCATCATGGCAGAAGAGTGTGGCAGAGGAAGTGGCTCACATGATGAACAAAAGGCAGAGATAGGGACTCCACTTGCCAGGTACAAAATACACACCCCAAAGGCATGCTTCCAAAGACTCACCTCCTGCAGCCACACCCTACCTGCCTTCAGCCACCACTCAGTTAATCCCATCATGGGATCAATGCATTGATTAGGTTAACACTCTAGTGACACAATCATTTCTCCTCTAAACCTTCTTGCATTGTCTCATACTTGAGCTTTTGGGGGATACTTCACATCCACACTGTAACATTGCATATTCATTTGTTATTGTAACAAATTTTGAGAGTTTACAGTCATTTACAGAAATTAATTTTTTTATTCCTTATTTTTAAAAAATTTTGATTTGTTATATGACAACAGAATGCATTACAATTCATATTACATATAAAGAGCACAATTTTTCATATATCTGGTTGTATACCAGAAATTAATTTCTTAAAAAAATTTCACAATTTAACTATTTATTCTTATTTTTGAGTATCTGTTTTTTTAAGTTTTGAAAAGAAAACTTTTTTTTTTTAAGTGGATCTAAACTGGGAGCATCCTTTTAGGAGGGCATTATATGTGATTGCTTTTTATTGTTAACAGTAATTAGAGAGGTATGAGGAGATTACTGTGTTTAATGGGGATTAGGAATGATAAATATCTTAAAGTCTTCACAGGACAAATTGTCTGGTGCTTGGAGCCTATGTTGTCCCTTTGGGAAACACTGCCTGCAGGTTTAACTAACATGAAATAACTGTGCCAATAGCACCATCTAGTGAGGGAATTAGGTACCATGCTGAATCTACTTTCCTCACAGAAATGAGAAAATTAAAAATTCTAAACTATGTAAAAATAATAAATTATAGACTCAGATTTTTGAAGCAGGAAGGAAATTTAGAGCTAGTATAATTTACCTTCCTTTTTTACTGGTAAGGAAACTTACCAAAGAGATGAAGTGATTTATCTAATAACATGCTTAGTAGCAAGATCCCTGGCACTTGTTTTCCAGGTCAGTATTTTGAGCCTTAATTACAGAGCACTATCTTTGTGTTTTATTTGGATTACTATCTTAGGTTCTTGAAAAGTTATTCATTTAAGAAGAAAAAGTAGTAAATTAGAACATCTCATTTAATAGGTGTGTTATAAAGTAACTTTTATATGCATACATTATGCCTAATATCTTTTTTGCATCTAATTTTATCACCCAGAGAAATGCATATTCACTTACTTTTTAACTGCTACAATTTAAACTCTGAGTATTGAATTTTATGATAAAACTTTACTGAACATAGAGAAAAATAGGTACATGAAATTTTATTTAAAACTTTATTGTACTGATTGATGAACTGGAACATTAGCAATCAAAAGAAGCAGAAAACTTGGGCAAAAAAATTTAAATTAAATGAACCTCAAAATAATATGCTCCCACTTCTCCTTTGTGTTGGGACATACAAAATTTTGGTGTAAATCAAATTTGGTTTTTCTTTTTTAGTGAGAAGGATTAGCAAATACTTTGAATAATTTAGATGAAGCTATCTTGAAACTCTGTCACATTCAGCTGGAAAGGAGAAATTTTAAATTATTTTCTGGAAAAATATCTAGAGAAGTGGGTTACAAAATAAAGTGAGTTTTAGCAAGTGACGCCATCAGTGGTGTTGGAAAACAATGAAGCTGTGTGAGTGTGTGAGACTAAAACAAGCTAGTTTCCTGGTAGATAACAAAAATGGTATGGTAGTGGCGATAACACTCATGATGGTCTTAACAGTGGTTATAATAGCAATGGCAGGTAACATTTTCCCACATCTGGACACTGTCTGAATGCATTACATATGTTATGGGGATCCCCATAAGGTATAGGTCCTGTATCGTTTTACAGGTGCAACTGAATGGTAGAGAACTTAAGTAGCTTGCAAAGATCTCACAGATAGTAAGTACCAGAGTAGAGGTATGTTTGTTTCTGACATGAAACTTTCTTGTTTTAACCCATTGAAACAATTTTAGTCTTTTGCATTATTGTTTCTAAAATAATGTTTATTTTTAAAATCCGTTTTGGTCTCTTTAAATTTTATCTCGGTTATTTTTCTAGCTCTAGGAATCCAAGTACCCTTCTGATACAGTCCTTTGTAGTGTTGTCTCACATGATTATTTTGTTTACCACAAGTCTATGTGGGATACAGGGGGGGATGTTAGAATGATTAAAGTGTTAATGAGAGTCAAAATTCAGAACAGCTAATACCAAGATTTAACCTCTTGCAGGGAATGAGGGCTGAACAAGTTTTGTTAGAGAGTCCAGTAAATAGAAATAGCAAAATTCAGACACTTTTCAGTTTTATTTTTAATGAACATTTTGTCTACAAGTAGAGTACCAGTAGGCTTCAATGTGGTCTAGACTTGTTATATATTTTTCTCTGTTATTGTATTGGCATTTGAGAAGTGTTCATACCATAAGAAAAGTTCTTATACTACTTCACTCTTTATGAATATCATATCCCACTGAGTTTCTAACTGAATAGTAGCAAATTCTTTCTCAATAATATGTCCCTTAATGTATATTTATGCATATTGCTACTATAGTCTAGATTAAACTAGATCCTTCTTCACTTACAAATTTATGACATCATCATTTATGATCAAACATAGCACCCTCTAACTACTACATGCCTCTGATTGCTCACCAGGGGGAAGGAAAAGTTGAAATAGTATTGACTGTATTCTGGGTTATGGACTGGATATTTTGCAAGATATCAAATTTTATTATCCTGATGATCCACTGCTTTAAGTTCAGTTTTATAAATGAATCTTAGACTCTTGGAGACTGAATTTTTGGTTCACAGGCACAAACTCTGGCACCAGATTACTTAGGATCAAATTGTGGCTCTGTCTAACTAGCTTTGCAAACTTCACCAAGTTATTACTTAACATCTGTGGCCCTTGGTTTCCTCATCTGCTCTTTAAAATGGGGGCAATGATAGTACTTATCTCATAAGATTGATATGAGGATTAAGTGAGTTAATATAGTGAGTTAATGTTTATAGTATCATTAGTATAGTACCTTGCACATGGTGTCATATAACTGATTATTACTTAAAAGAATAACTGGTATTTTGAACCCAAATGTTTTTGGTTCTAAAACCAATGGTCTTTTCATTAGCCTAGTTTTCTGCCTTACAAAACATTTCACTGAAACACATTACTTGTGTTTCTCTGATTGGATGTAGTCATTACTGATTCTGTTTTAAAAAGGAAAGGTTGTCTAGAAAATCTTATTCTTTCTTTGTTTTCATGTTTGATAAACACAAGTTCCTTATGTTTGCTATTATTTTTGTTGAGGCAAGTGAGTTAAGCTTATGATGAAGAGCATATTTATTTAAAAAATGTTTTCACTTGTTGTGTCTCTTTCTCTTTTGTAGTAAGAACATTTAACACAAGATTTACCCTTTTAGGTAGTCTAGCTTGTGCCATTGCCCTAGTGTTCCCTGTGAGTTGAGGCCAGAGTGTGCTCCTTGGGAAGCTTCTGGGAGTATTAGGGAAATTGGATAACTACTGCAATGCTCCTTTCCCTTGTAATACCTGTGGGCCCAGGGAAATCTGTCTTGTATTGGGCAAACTTGGGGGAGGCGAAGGGGTGAGACCATTTTGCCATTCTAGTTCAGAATTTATTCAATTCTGCAGAGTGCACTGGTATCTCAGGCTTGTTTCTAAGTGTGAGTATTTTCAGAAGGATGTTCCAAGCAAAGTCTATTCAAGTATCATCTTATAGTTTTCAGTATTTCATTTTTTTTTGTTTTGTTTTTACCCTATTAGCTAAGCTGTGCTTTATAAAATGATGTGATTTCAATTGGAACTCTTTCAAGTCACTGTATATTTTTATGAATTATTTTAGATTACCTGACTTGTTTGTCTCTGTCTCAGATTGTATTTATATTATGACTGTGATGGCCTGCTATTGAAAGATATATTCCTGTGGGTATTTGAAATTCAGCCATAAATATTTTTGTGTATATATGATATATAATATAATTACACACAACTTGTGCATTGATAGATATGTGTGTATGTATGTCTATACATATATATAACATAGGTTATATATTTATATGTTTGATATATGTATTCATCTGATATATTCCAGTTTATGCACACATATACATGTCTATCCATATCTGGGCAGTAGGAAGGTCTTCATTATTGTTCTTTAAAATATTGAATTTCAAAATTTTACTTGAATTTCAAATTATTTTTTCCTAAATTTTCCCAGCATTTGAAATGGTGTTTGGTAAGTATTGATGTAGCATCAATGTAGATGACTTCTATTAGCATGTGATGTACCATATTTGCCTCTTTGGGTGTCATAGTCACACTATTTTAAGAGTTTTTGAAATCACATTTTCATCAATATAATATTTTTTTCTTTGTTTTAATCAAAAGTAAAATATTTGGAAAATAGGTAATCACTTATTTTTCAGTTCTTGTAGAGAGAATAAGTTAAGAAATGTGAAGAAATTGAACAGGCTTATAAAAATATTTATTGTTACCTTATGGAGGATTTAATAATAATTTTTGTTACAAACATTTTAATATACTTCAGAAGTAAAATTTTTATTTCTTCTTTATCATCAAATACCTCCTTTATACTCTTAGGGGAACCACTACAACAGTTTTTAAAGTAGCCTTCCAGAAATATTCTGTTTATATTCAAGTATGTGTATGTAGGTATGAGGGTATGATGGAATTGTATGTGTGCTCATGTATATAAGATATAAGATCCATATATATGTCCTTTATAAATACTTTGTAAAGATATTCTGAATGGCTTAAATATATTCTTTCTCACTTACATTGAGGAAAAGTAGATAAGTTGATGTACATTAAAATATATAACTGTTTTTTTGTTTCTGCATGCTTATTTGAAATCTTGTAATTGTTCTAGTGGTATAGATTAGGAGTAAAATATCTTTAGTGTAGTGTAATAACTTTTTATATGTTAAAACATAAAAATTTAAAAATTTATTTTTATATAAGTATAAAAATTTTCATTTGTATAGAGATTTTACCTTTAGTACATATTCTTATTATCCATCATACTAAGAATAGTAGTTTATCTTTGGGGAGTTAGGTATTATTGTGAATGTTGTGTTGGGCGGGGAGTAAAAAGGGACAGTGGCAGTCTCTTTATTTCTATAATATCATAGTATTTGAATTTTTAAAGCCTATGAACATATTCTGCTTTTATTAAAATGGTGGTAGAAGATGTTTTAAAAACATATAGTGACATAAAGGTACATTTAAAAAAATGTCCTCATAACTAAGTTCATTGTGTGCTTTTATTAATTTTGGTTGTAGGCTTGTGTGGATGTAAGAGCCAGTTCAGTGTTTTGGCAGCAGATGGAGTTTGCAGATAGCCTCCAAGGTCATCCCAAGTTACCGGAATGGTTATCTACACATCCTTCTCATGAAAACCGAGCTGAACAATTGGATAGGCTCATACCACAGGTCAGCTAACACTGTACAAAGCAGGAAATTATTTTTGCTCTATCACTTGTCAGTAATGCTGTTATTTCTGTTGCATAGATAAAGAAAGTTCTAGTATGTCAGCTATTTGTTTATATGATTATGGATTATCAATTTTCAAGGAATTGGGCTGAAAAGTATAATCCTACATATCCAGAGTCGTGGGGAGTAAATTGCTCTGTTAGTTGACTTTTGTCAGTGGTGAAGACAATCCTTTAGTGTGCGACTTTTAATTTTAAATTGATTTGATAAAAGTTTAAAACTAAAATTTAAAATTAATATATGTGTGTGTGTGTGTGTGCGCACACATACATATATATACTACCCTGGTTATAATTTAAGTTTTCCTTGGTGATATAAGCTTTTTGTTAAAAATACCAGTAATTTTATTTTGCTATATATGGATTTCCAGTTTTCCCAGCATCATTTGTTGAAGAGGCTATCTTTTCTCCAATGTATATTTTTGGTGACTTTGTCAAATATAAGATAATTGTAATTATGTGGGTTAATGTCTGTATCCTCTATTCTGTACCATTGGTCTACAAGTCTATTTTGGTGCCAATACTATACTATTTTTGTTACTATTGCTCTGTAGTATAGTTTAAGGTCTGGTATAGTGATGCCACCTGCTTCACTTCTTCTTGATAAGAATTGCTTTAGCTATTCTGAGTCTCTTATTTTTACAAATGAATTTCATGACTGCTTTTTCTATTTCTATGAGGAATATCATTGGAATTTTGATTGAAATTGCATTAAATCTGTATAATGCTTTTGGTAGTATGGTCATTTTGACGATATTAATTTTGCCTATCTAAGAGTAAGGTAGATCTTTCCATCTTCTAAGATCTTTTTAAATTTCTTTCTTTAGCGTTCTATAGTTTCATTGTAGAGGTCTTTCACCTCTTTCATTAAGTTTATTCCCAAGTATTTTAATTTTTTTGAGGCTATTGTAAATGGGGTAGTTTTCCTCATTTCCCTTTCAAAGGATTTGTCACTGATATACAGAAATGCCTTTGAGTTATGGGTATTGATTTTGTATCCTGCTACTTTGCTGAATTCATTTACTAGTTCTAGAAGTTTTCTCATGGGATTTTTTGGGTCTTCTAGGTATAGACTTTCTCATCATGCACAACACTCAACTCAAAGTGGATCAAGAACCTAGGAATTAAACCAGAGACATTGCATCTATTAGAAGAAAAAGTAGGCCCAATGTTGGATTAGGCCCCAGCTTTCTTAATAAGACTCCTATAGCATAAGAATTAATATCAAGGATCAATAAATGGGATGGATTCAAACAAACTGTTTCTCAGCAAAAATCAGTGAGGTGAATAGAGAGCTACAAATTGGGAACAAATTCTTACCACACGTATATCAGATAGAGCACTAATTTCTAGAATATATAAAGAACTTAAAAATCTTAACAAACACCAAAAAAAAAAAAAAACCCAAATAGCCCAATTAATCAATAAATGGGCTAAGGAACTTAAATGACACTTCTCAGAAGATGATATACAATCAGTCAACTAATATATGAAAAAAATGTTCAACATCTCTAGCAATTAGAGAAATGCAAATCAAAACTACTCTAAGATTTCATCTCATTCCAGTCATAATGGCAGCTATTAAGAATATAAACAATAAGTGTTGGCGATAACGTGGGGAAAAAGGCATACTCATACATTGCTGGTGGGACTGCAAATTGGTAACCCAACATGGAAAGCAGTATGGAGAATCCTTGGAAAACTGGGAATGGAACCACCATTTGACCTAGCTATCCTACTCCTCGATCTATACCCAAAAGGCTTAAAAACAGGATACTACAGGGACACAGCCACATCAATGTTTATAGCAGCTCAATTCACATTAGCTAAACTATGGTCTGCTTCCCAACTCATACATGACTGTCTTCTATTGGTAATCTCACACTGTGGAAGAAGCAAGGGAATTCTCTGGAATATCTTATAAGGATACTAATCCCCTTCAAGAGGGCTTCATTCTCATGACCTACTTACTTCTCAAAGGCCTCAACCTCTAGCACCATGTTGGAATTTCAACATATGAATTTTTAGGGACATGATTATTTATGATATTTGGTTATTTACTCTAACCAAATTCCATTTATATTCTTAATTTAAAGAAAAGTTATTTGAGAAATGTCAGTAAAATGTACCAGGTATAATGTATGGTAATCATTTATCATAAAAGGGCAATGTAGACCTAGTCTCATCAGTTACTGATAATACTGAGGTTCATTGACTGTAAGAGACTCTTCAGTGCTACAAGACCCAGGGACCTGTGGTTCCTTAGGCATCCTGTCTCTAAAACCATAATAAACTAAGATTTCTTTTGGAAATTCCATTTTTTTAATTTATATCCAGTGAAATTCTTGAAAAAAAAAGTGGTTTATTTAAATGGACAAATGTACTAGCCAACTTTGATTTGAAGCCTTTCCTAAATTCTGAGTTGTCATTTCATCAGATTACTGAGGATCTTCAGAGAAGTTAAAAAAAATGTGCTTTAATTTTTTTTTTAAAGTAATGAGTTGATTCTTAAGTGTGGGAAAAATGGTTGGAGAAACTAATATTATTTTGAAGCCACTGATGAAGAAAAACATGGGAGGTATTTTTCTTCTAAAAATAAACTATCCTAGTTCAGAAACTTAATTTGAAAACCTCAGATACATTTTTTATATTTCCCCCCCAAGTGATTAAATTCAATTTGAAAGCAATAAAACTCTATTGCAATGTTGGGAATAATTCAGTGGTTGAAAAGAAACTGATAGTTAGTATACGGGTATATTGTTAATTAGAATACAAAGTCGTAACTCAAAGATTTTAATTCTCTACTATCATAGATCTAATTTTTATAATGAAAAAAAGCAATTCTTCAGGCAGTGTGTGGAATTATGTGAGTCTATACACTACTAAAGACAGTATTTTAAATTCCTATTTCATTTAGGATTTTTTTTCCTACTCAGATGAGTACAATATTATATTTTACCTTAGCCTCCTGTCCTTGGATGTTGCTGATGTTATGGCTAGTGATACATGTCTCAAAGGTAGTTGAGACATTGCATAGACATGTCTAGGCCAGAGGCAATGGCTTCAGTGTCATTCAAAAGAGGTGACAGTTGAAGCAGTGAGAGTGGGTGAGTTCACCAAGGAACTGATAAAGACCAAGATCTAGAACAGAGTAGCACCAGGAGTAGTTATTTTCTGTATTTAATTGGTCGGAAGAAGACAGCCTATTGTGGGTCAGATTCATAGGAGGAGAACCAAGAAAGCAAGATTCTGTGGTTCTATGATGAGAATACAAATTTTGGTAATTTTTACTTTGTTAATTTAAATTACTGATAGTTTAAAATTTTTCTTTTTGGATTCCTTGAATATCATTACAAATATGTATTATTTGTTACAATAGTATGTATTTATATATTTAAGATGTGAATTTATTTTATATATTTAGCAAATATTTATTAATCACCTATTATGCACTGTGTTGTAGGTGTTTTAGGTCATGTAAACTAGACAGAAATCTACACCTTCATAAATCTTATTATACAAAGGGGAGACAGACAATAAATAGGGAGGTAGGGTCTCTCTGTTGTCTCTTTTTGAGAAGAACACTCATTCTGTTGGATCAGTTCATCCTAAATTTAATTTAACCTTAACCTACTTCCTGTAGGCCCTATCACCAAATATGTACACACTGAGGGTTAGATATGAGTCTTGGGGGGAAACACTTCATTCTTTAGCAGAAAGGCAGTGTATGAGCAGAGATAGGATGGGGTGCTGGAATAGCCCTTTAAAACGGGGTTAGAGAAGGTGCCCCTATGAGGACTCTGGTTTCTTCTCAGAGATGGGTTGCTCGTAAAGAGTTTTGAGCAGAGAATTGGAGGAGTGACAAGTTCTAGCAGATGCTTGGAAGAATGTGATTTACATCTTCCACAGAGCAGTACAATTTTCATATAGTTTTGGAGTACTTTAGCATAGTATATTGTTCAGAAAATAAAATAGTTCCTTTCCTGTTTTGTTCATAAATTGAGATAATGCTTCCAAATAAGAAAAAAATCCTTGCTATTTTTTAATGTAAATTCTGAGATAAAACATGTATAAATGTGTATTTAAATACAATCCTGTGATCCACTAGCATTTAAAAAGGATAAATATAGGTTTGTAGTAATAATATTATTTGTGGTTAATAAGCTGATAAGCTATAATTTTATTTACTTGAAATAATCAGTTAAATTTAGGAAACATATCCCACATATTTTGGTTACCATAACAACTTGGGTGAAAAATTGAAGAACAGATGTTGTATCAACCTGTTGATGTTTAATAGTGTGACAGTTTTAAAATTATAGTTATACTGTTCAGACTTTAAATTCATGTACATCATAATTTGTCCTTGAAAGAGATACTCGTTTTTTCAATAAGAATTTTTATAAAATATGAGTGGACATAAATAAGTTAAATTTACTTAAATATTTATTTTAAAACCAAACATATTTAAATAGATATTTTTGTTCTCTATGTCTTTATTTTTTGTTCTTTTTTGTTATTCTCTACTTCTTATACTTTCCTTCCCCCTCTTTCCCTCCCATTCCTTCTTTGGGAGGTACAGGGAATGGAGGATGATAAAATGTATAGGAGAAGCATTTGAGGATTATTTGGGATTAATATTTTATTATAATTAATGTCATAATCATAATTTGAATAAGATTTATTTTGAAACATTTTTAGAGCTTTCAATGCCAGCTTTACTTGTTAACTGTTTTTAAAATCTTGATATTCATGTTCAATTTTTAGGTATCAAAATCACTCAGTAGCAGACTATAAATGCATTCATTTTAATCTCATTTTATTTTGAATCCTTTAAACTTTCAGGAAGCTAGGGGTTTGAACTCATGCGTAAATCATTCTTATGCCTTTATAATTGCACAAAGTAAATGAATAAATCATTACTATTATGCATCTCATGAGCAGAAAATATAAGAGTGTTTAACATTAAAGTGAAATGTCATTGTTGGCCAATGTACACAAACATACACTGCTCACCTTACAGAATTTCATTTTGTCTGACATGGAGAGTGTGGAGGAAAAGGCAAATATCACAGCAGCAACTGTAATTGAATTGGCCTCTGAATCATATAAAGCCAGGAGGCCTGACAGTAACAGTGTCTAAAACCTTAAAAAAAAAACCAAAACATTATATTATACGTGATGTGTATCTGCTTGAGGTTGAAATGAATGGGCTATTAGGAAAAATTGCTTGTGGATAAGGGAGGGACAGTAATGATATTTTTAGAAAAACATGTTAAAAATTGGAGGTGATTTTTTTTCCCTCCTTGATGTGTCTTGCCTTCTGTTTTCAAAGGACACTTTTAATCCAATAATGAGGTCCCTCTGGCATTATTTTCCCTCCTTTTTTCCTATTAAACTCAATTATTATTGTTTATATTCTAAGAATTAGTAATTGTTTTACTTGATGTAAAGTAGAATAATTCTGATGTGTATCAGTTGTTTCATGAATACTTTAGTTACTGGGAATAAATACAGTGAGTGCCATTCCTAAAATAAATAAATGGGTTTATTATTTACTTTAACCCTTAAAAATTGTATATATTTATAGAGTATGACATGTTTTGATATTTGCTCAAGTTGTGGAATGATTAGATCAAGCTAATTAATGTATCCCTCCCTCTAAGCTTTTTTTTGTGAGGGGTGGCAACATTTAAAATCTATACTCTTAACAGTTTTCAAATATATATTATATATTTTATAGTGTAGCATATTTTCATTAAACATGATCACAATGATGTACAATAGCTCTCTAAACTTATTCCTTCTACTTAAAACTTTGTGCCCTTTGACCAGTATCTCCCCATGCCCATCTCTTTCCCATAGTCCCTGAGAGCTATCATTCTTTCAAATTCTATGAGTTTAACATTTTAAGATTTCACATATAAGATAGATCATATAGTGTTTTTTTTCTGCAACTGGCTTATTTCACTTACCATAATGTCCTTGAGATATATCCATGTTGTTACAAATGACAGGATTTATCATTCGCCTATGTTAAGAGTGGTTGATTATAAAATGGTTTTGTTTGAAAACCTTTCCTGATTATTTTTTCATTATAGAGGACAATCAATAGGTTAAGGGGCCTGAATTTTTACTTTTTAAAATTCACTTTAAATGTTCTTATTCATGGTTATTTACTTTAAATCACTTCAAAAACTGGTCAGACTACAATTTCCATTGCAGATTATGAAAAGAGTTGAAGTATAAATTTTTTTAAAAGATGAAATCATTACTCATTCAAATATAAAATGAACACATGTGTGAAGTTTTACTTAACATTTGTTAATTAATGTGGGAAACTAATTGTTACAACTACTGCAAAGGACAACTCAAGAACCATAGTGTGAGCCAAGAAATCATAAATGAGGTTAAGGGAAAAAGCATAGACAGTTTTATTCAGATGCATAATAGATTGCAAATTAGGAACTCAGGCTCAGACCACACCAGCATTCCACAGCAGGAAAGTGGACTTCAGATTTTATCAAGTCCAGCAATTGGAAACTAATGCAAAGAAGGGTGGTCATAAGTTTTGTAGGTCCATCAGAATGTCCAGATCAAGGCAAGACTGGGTTACTCTGGTATTTCTTGAACATTACATGATATTATTAGATTCTAGAAAATGGTTCCCTTTGACAGACTCAGTTCCTGCATGATATCTGTGTGGTAATGTTGCTCCTGTCCGTAGATCTCTAAGGCACAGGAAATAATTTTTGCTTTTTCTTTTGTTTTTTTTTCCTCATGTTTTACATTCTGCAGCCATATTGACTTTTATTTCATTAAGAGTTATATAGGCAGTAAGGAATACAAATAGATGCAAAACTCCATTTATAGAGTAGTAATCAGATTCATCCTATGAGACATAGTTCATTTCCATTTCCCATTTCCATAGACAAGTATCATTTTCATTATTATTAATTTTCTATGACTTACAGAGTTGTGAAATAGCTCAAAGACCATGACAGGTACAGATAACCTAGAAGGGCACACTTAATAGACCACCTAATGATATTTTTTGCCCATTTCAAAGTCTTTTATAATTCTTTGTTTTTATTTTCTATTGACATTCTTTCTCCTTTCAAGACAAAAGATACCTAATCAAATATCCTATCAGACTAATATATAAGCATGTCTTGTTTTATTATTTTGAAGTCATGCAGGTATTATCCTTACCATATTTTTGTTCTGTCTCTTAAAAGTAACAACCCACTGTTATCATTACTTTTTGTCAGATCTATTGGATTGCAGTTAATTTTTATTTTATTTATTTATTTTAAATTAATTTTTAAATTTACATATGACAGTAGAATGCATTACAATTCTTATTACACATATAGAGCACAACTTTTCATATCTCTGGTTGTATAAAAAGTATATTCACACCAATTCGTGTCTTCAAACAAGTACTATGGATAATAATGTCCATCACATTCCACCATCATTTCTAACCCCATGCCTCCTCCCTTCCCCTTCCAACCCTCAGCCCTATCTAGAGTTTGTCTATTCCTCCCATGCTCCCTTTCCCTATCCCACTATGAATCAGCCTCCTTATATCAGAGAAAACATTCGGCATTTGGTTTTTTGGGATTGGCTATCTTCACTTAGCATTATCTTCTCTAACTCCATCCATTTACCTGCAAATGCCATGATTTTATTCTTTTTTATTGCTGAGTAATATTCTATTGTGTATATATGCCACTTTTTTATATATACATTCATCTATCAGTTTCCTTAAAAAGACTACTTTGGCACAAGAATTAAAACCAAGAATCAATAAATGGGATGAAATAAAACTAAAAAGTTTCTTAGCAAAAGAAACAATCTGTGAGGTGAATAGAGAGCCTGTATCTTGGGAGTAAATCTTTACCCCTCACACATCAGATAGAGCACTAATCTCTAGGATATATAAAGAACTCAAAAAGCTAAGCACCAAAAAAACAAATAACCCAATCAATAAATGGGCCAAGGACCTGAACAGACACTTCTCAGAAGATGATATACAAACAATATATGAAAAAATGTTCATCATCGCTAGCAATTAGAGAAAAGCAAGTCAAAACTACTCTAAGATTTCATCTCACTCTAGTCAGAATGGCAGCTATTAAGAACACAAACAACAGTAAGTGTTGGTGAGGATGTGGGGAAAAGGCACACTCATACATTGCTGGTGGGACTGCAAAATAGTGCAGCCAATATGGAAAGCAGTATGGAGATTTCTTAGAAAATTGGAAATGGAAACACCATTTGACCCAGCTATCCCTCTCCTCATTCTATACCCAAAGGACTTAAAATCATGGCATTTGCAGGTAAATGGATGGAGTTAGAGAAGATAATGCTAAGTGAAGTTAGCATATTACATGGATTGAAGTTCTTAATGTCAAATTCCTTAGGTATTTTGAAAAGTATATATATGCTTGCTTTCAGAAATTAAGGGATGGAGTTGGAAGTAGAGGTAGTAGTAAAGGGATTGGTTTCATTTTCCAGGAGGAACATTTAAAACTTTCATGAGCTATTTAAAACTAAAAACACCGCTGTAAAATCAAGAGTGAAGTTGCATAAAGGCAAAAGTGATGAAAAAAGTGAGGACAGAGAGGGAAAAGTACTTTAAAATGTATGTTTTAGTTTTAAATTCTAAAAACTTATGTAAAAGTAGAGAATGATTTGAATAATTAATGAAACTCAATTTCACTCATCTGACAGTATCAACCCTTTTATGCATTTGCTCATCTGTCCTTTTCTGTCTCTCCCCCAGATGTATTTCAATGTAAATAGCAGACATCAGGGTATTTTATCCCTAATTATCTGGGAGGAACAAATAACTCTTTACCCTTCATAGTTCTTCCTTAGGACAAGTTTCCTGTAACAAAGGGCAGATCAACAAGAGAGAAACAGATGCAAGTTTATTAACATGTAAACTTCATGTACACATAAGTGATACCAGGGAAAGAGGATTTTGAATTCAGGCTTAAATAACATCTTCAGCTGAAACAGAGAGAGCATAGTGAGGGCCTTGCTATGGGGAAATGGACAGAAAAGCATGGTAAGCAAGTGTGGTAAGGTGTGTTGTGCAGGTTTAAGTCAGTATCTTTCTATTGTTTAGATTCTCTAGTGATTTACGGAGTAATCTTTCTCTTCCTGGTACAGAGAAAGACATTTTCTTTATAGATGTAAATTTCTCTAACAAAAGGGTAACTTCTGCCATTTTCAGAGCTGCTTCTGTGTGTGTTGTTTCTTAAAATAAGTTCAAAATAATTATTGTGCTAAAGAGATATTTGGGATGTCATATTCTGGACTGTTAGTCATATTTTGGGATGATATATCTGGAACTTCATTGCAGGGGAACAAAATGTCTTCCCTCTACACTTCTATTTTTTTTTTTTTTGCTACCCTAGTTATTAAATTCATGTTAAACAGTTTAGTAGGAGAAAAACCATATTTAATTATATACATATGCACAGGAGTCCCACAACAATATGAAATTCAAAGAAGAGTCAGATCATTAGAGCTTATATAGCATCCTGAGCTACAGAAAGGAATAAGATTGGGGCTTTTAGGGTGGGGTGGGATAGAAGTTCCAGGAGGGTAAAGGGAGGAAATGTATGGTGAATAAAAGTTGCCTTGTTATACAGATAAAAAGTCTCTCAAGTAATAAAGTTGAAGAATAGATGATTATCTGGGCATGGCATCAACCTCCAGTCTCTTCTCCTGTGCTGTGAGTTAATCTTCCCTGATTGATAAGATTACCCAAGAAGAAATTCGTAACAGTTGAGTTCCTTTAGGAGTATCTATCTTTAGGCAGATGGGGGGTTTAGAGAAAGCCTTGCTTTCCTTCTGTGTTCTCCAAATGTCCTTAGTTCAAAGTAATCAGCATACCTAAGTGCCATATTCAGGGTAGCATTTCCTGAGCTTGTTCACTGTATACTTCAATATGCATTTCAGGAAGTAGTGTCCATATATTCTGTAAGTGTACCATTATCCTCTTACATGGGTTCAGCTTAACATGGCTGCAGCTAACTTGAGTTGTCATCTCCATGATTACTTTGGAGTAACCTTACTTAGTTTTCCGGCATTTATCAGGAAACTGCAAATAGACAAAACCATTAGTTATTCCAGCAAGGATGAAGTCGCTTTTGTCCTAACCAATATATATGATCTCTCTTTCTGACCCAAATTGAAGGGGTATAACTGGTCTCGCTGCCACATTTCTGACAGTAAGTCCCCAATAAATTGCACTCCGGTTTAATGATACTTTGGGGCCCAATTCTCATATACTGAGGCTAGGTTCTGTAACACCTGCTTAAGGAAATTGATAGTTTTTCCTTAAAATTAAACATCTGTTCATATTTAGATATTTAGATTTCTCTGTCTCAAAATAGAGTTTTATAGTGGGTTTGTTCAGATTGCAAACCATTATGGTACACATATTGCATTTTGTTCTCATGACCCTTCAGTCTCCTTGACTTTAGAACAGTACCCCTCACTTTGATCTTGCTTTTCAATATGTCATTGACTTGTTGAATAGATCTACTCCCACATTCTAGATTCTAGATTTATTTGATTGCTTCTTTGTGGTATCATCTAACTTGTTTCTCCACACACTTGTAACTTGAAGTCCAGTTGGGGCAAAAGCATTTTATAGGCAGTGTATTATGCTTCCCATTTCTTAATATCTGGCTACCCACATGCTCCAGAGTCCATCAGTGTGTTTTCCTGACTCTTCAATTGTGCATTAAGTTTTCCCCCTTATAGCTAACAAGAGATTGTGGGGTGATAATTTCATACCCTACAATTATCCAGTTCTCAACTTGAGCTTTCCTGATTGAAAGCTTTTCTATTTGAAGAGGCTGACCTTAGTGTATGTATTCAGGAGGAATCTATATAAAACAGTGAAGAAGGAAATTAGACCAGCCAAATCAACCCTACTGAAATAAGAATGTTAAAGTTATATTTTTCTCCTTTTCAAGAGTAGATTAAACAGGTAGGTAAGAAAGGCTTAAAAATCAGAATGATAATAAGTTACAAGAGTTACAAAAAATAGCTGAAAAGAAAAGAATAATAAAGGTAATTTTACCTAAAAAATTTATTGAACATTTCAGTGTCCTTAACTAGTAGCACCAGAGGAACTCATCTAAACTAAATCAAGTAATAACATTGAAAAACAAAGCCTCAGAAATGCCCATTGTCTCCTCATAAGTTAAGCCTTAATAGTAGAAAAACATAAAAAAGGAAAAACCAAATATCAGGTGTCATTTCAAAATTTCACTGCTGGAGTGAGCAGAGGAGGTAGCAAGAGCTCCTACAGAAGCAGTGCCACCTGAAGCTGGCATGATAAGCCTGACTTGACTGCTTCAAAGTGACAGAACAAAAAAGAATGACTATACAAATGTAAGATACATTCCTTTTCGAAAATTGCAAAACTTGTGAATACAGCAGAGGTATAAAACTTTCAGTGGAGGCTATAAAAACCAGAATTGATGCCTCAGAAAAAAGACTCATTGATTTGGAAGCTAGAGGAACATAGCACAACCGAATTAAAACACTCAAAGCCAAAAAATGCCCCCAAAATGAAAGAATATTGAAAGGCACCAGGAAATCTAAGTTGCATGCAACAATATGAGGGACAGATGCGTTCATTTTTTTACCAGTGTCTTCATTTCTTTGTGGCATCTATATCACTCACTTTCTGCTGTCGTCGTTTAGATACTATTTCTCAAGATGTGATTTTTAGAAGATACCCAGAATATCACGCATGAGAACTGCTGACATGGCAAAACTTGAATATTTAAATTTATGAAGGATCCACTCTTCATTGAAACGATGGGCTCTTACTGGCTACCTAGGTAAAAAAGCAGTCATACCAGAGTAAGAATGATTTTTAACCTTACTTTTCAGATTCTTGAAGAAGTATGAGTCTAGGGGAAAAGACAACCAAAAAAATACCAAAAAATTAATACACTTTGGTATGATATCTAGCCATACTGATATTCTTGTCTTTTAAGATGGAAGATCCTTCATAAATGTAACTCTAACAACATGTCAATGAAGTACTCATTAGCATCGGTGTTTTTTCCCCAGAATCTACTGATGATCAGGAACTAAATCAACTGCACAGTTTAGTTTCTATGATTATATCATTCTTAATTTTATATTATGCCCCTGTTAAAGAACCACAAAACAAGTAAGGAATTTAAAAATCAGTTGTATAATATGTAAAATAAGGTGTAACTGACATAAGAAACAAAATGCTAAGTAAAAGGAGTAAATCATGCACACTTTTCACAAAATATTATATTTGTAATATAAAATGTTATGATTTAAAATTTCAGAACATAGTATTATTAAGTTAGTATAACAAAAGTGAAAGGTAAATGACCACATAAAAATTAAAACAATGTGAATGAAAGATGAGAGACAAATCAACAAACATGAGAATACCTTATAATAAATAAATTTTATAATGACATTTTTCTGTTTTTATGGATTGCTGCCAAAGCTATATTTAGAAAGAATTTCATCAATTTAAATGTCTCTGTTAATTAAAGAAAAAGGGAAAAGATGTAGAGAATTATAAGAGCCTCAAATAAGGGAAATAGAATTAATAAAATTAAGCAGGAATCAAAGGACAGTAGTTGATTCTTTGGGAAATTTCGTTAAGGCAACAATCATTGGATCAGTTAGACAAGGAATAAAATGAATATAGTATCTGGAGAAGAGAAAAATTAGCATACTATAAAGCTGAATTATTTGGGAGAGTAGTTTTAGTTAGATGATGTTAATTGATAGCTCAGGTTAAAATCAGTAATTAAAGTGTGTGCATATGTGTATGTGCATGAATTGCCAGAGTAATTGCAGCTAGAAGTAGAAACTATAGTAAAATAGAATGAACCTCTTCAAATTAATTTTGGGAAGCAGTTAGGTACAAATAAATCAAATGGAAAAAAAAACAATTATTATAAACCCATAGAGTTTTAACATGTGAAGAAAGAAAAGGGCATCTATCCCTGATGGTGATTTACTTTGGAGATTTTTTTTCACAAGTTGAAAGAACAATTACCCAGTGACTAATCCCAGCCTCAAGATATAAAAAGAGTTGTTATCGAGTATCTGATTCATCCTATGTCATTTCATTAGCATAAATGATTTTGTTTCTACAATTTGATAAATATACCTTTAAAAGAATTTTTTGGACTGGTTTCATTAATCATCAGATGGTAGAATACTAGGTTTCAACAATTATTTATCATAAGCAAGTAAGTTATCCTTAGATTCACGGGGGTCATCTTAAAAGTAAAACTATTGCCCCCCAGGAGGAAATGTAGGGTTCATCTTTGCTGATTCTCTTTCCTTCCTGTCTGCATCCTATCAAGGAGAAGAACATCTTTTGACTTCCTCTAGAGTGCATTAGGAATCTGTCCTCCTCTTTCACCACTGCCACCATCCTGGTACAAGTCACCATCACCTTTCCCCAGTTACCACATGCACCCCCTATTTTAGTCTCCCTGTTCCATTTTCACCTCAATTCCTAAAACCCTGTTTTCAATAAATGTCCAGAATGATCTCTTTAATGTGATTTCCTTGCTTAAAACCTGCCAGAAGCTTCTTACCTAACTTAGAATAGAAATTCAGACTCTATACTCAGTCTTCAAGTCACATAATTTGGCCACTGCCTTCCTCTCCTGTTTTATCACTTGTTGCCCCTACCTCCAGGTTTTTCTTGGTTCCAGCCATTTTACATCAAGCTTGTTTCCTCTTAGAGCTCCTCTACTTGCCTATTTCTCTGCCTGGAACATCCTACTCTTCAGTTCTTCACACAGGCGTGACCTCCTTGGAGGTTTTCTGTGATCCCTCAATGTCAAGTAGCCTCTCTTCCACACAGTTGTTCTTCATTTTTCTACACAACACACTTTTCATTCTCTTCATGCAAAATGATGTTGTTTACTTTTTTATTGTCTGTCTCTACCCTAGAATGTAAAGCCCCTGTTCATTGTTTCCTTAGTGCCTGTGACAGTTTCTGAGATGCCTAGTGAATATATAAATGAGTGCATGGTGGGTAATGATAGGAAAAATAAGCAATATAATAGTGGGCTAAAAATAGAAAAGTTGGCAGTGGAATTGAATAGCACTTCCAGAGCTTTATAGAACATTAGCATCTAGGAAAATTAATAGTTGGTGATGGTGAAAAGAGGCTCATAGGAAGTTGAATTGTTTAAAAAAAATATCAGGGGGTCAGGAGTCTTGGCCTTTGTTTCTGACCTAGCCACTTAACTTTGAGAAAGGAAATCTAACCTTTGGTTTTCTTCATATTTAGAATCAGGGTAAGCAATATCTTAAAGGAGTTGCTTTATGTACTTGTGTGGATGAGGTTCTACCTGCTTCTCTCCTTCACTGCCTGCCTCCTTTATAAGACACTTTATGGTAAGGATTATATACCAGGCCCAGGACTTAAACTGTGACTCATGTTGTAACATCAGTTTCAAAAACATGTGAACCATACCTGGCATGGTGCAAGGCACAAAATGAACGGTCAGTGTCCGTGCACTTAGTCTGTTCAACAAATTGGGCTGGAAAAAACTGGAAATCCATATGCAACAAAATGAAATTAAACCCCTGTCTCTCACCATGCACAAAACTCAACTCAGAGTGGAGGACTTGGGAATTAAACCAGAGACACTGAGTTTATTAGAAGAAAAAATAGGCCCAAATCTTCATCATGTCGGATTAGGCCCCAACTTCCTTAATAAGACTCCTATAGCAGAAGAATTAATATCAAGAATCAATAAATGGAATGGATTCAAACTAAAAAGCTGCTTCTAAGCAAAAGAAACAATCAGTGAGGTTGAATAGAGAGCCTACTAATTGGGAGCAAATTCTTACCACACACATGTCAAATGGAGCAATAATCTCTAGAATATATAAAGAACTCAAAAATCTTAACACCCCCCAAAAATCCAATCAATAAATGGGCCAAGGAACTGAACATACACTTCTCAGAAGAAGATATACAGTCAACAAATATGTGAAAAAATGTTCATCATTGCTAGCAATTAGAGAAATGCAAACCAAAACTACCCTAGGTTGGCTCATCTATATGCACTTCAGATCTTCCTCAGGACTCTCAGAACCATATATTCTTGCCATTAAAGCCCCTTCTTGCTTTCTCTTAGACTATAAATTTCTTAGAATGTTCTCCTTATGACACTTATGACAATGACTAGTGTTCTATATATGTTTTATATACATTTAGCATGTATTAAGTGCCTATTATGTGCAGTACATAGAGTTAAACAAGACAACAAAATAAAAAAAGTAGAAAATCATATTCTAGCAGTATGTTAGGAAAGTATTTGCTCACTTTTGAAGATATAAAGGTATGTTTAATAAGATGGATTTGAATTTGAAATAAAAAGATGTCAGCATCCTAAAGCATAATAAAGCAAATAAAAATATTTTATCCAGATATCAGATAAAATTTTACTCTGCAAAATAGATGAAGCTTTTATAGAAATATATGTAGTGTATTATAGAATTTTGCTTTGATAATAGGAGGAGAGACACAGTTTACATATGAAGAAAACAATAGAAAATCTTTATGAAAGATAACATAGTTTTTCTAGCAATTAAAGAAACAGCTCAAACATGCCAAAGTACATTTATTCAGTAAAAGAATTTACTCAAGAAGCATATCGTGGTACAAGCAAGCGTTAGCACAAAAAAACCTGTTGAATGAAAGCATTAGATGGAAAACAGGTTCTGATCCCTGTTTTTTTACTTCCAAGATACTTAAAAAAACAGACTCTCTTTTTTTTAAAAAAAGAAAAACAGTTTTAGGTTTTCAGCACAATTGAGAGGGAGGAATAGAGAATTAGCTGACCCCAGGTACAGATTCCCATACCATCAAAATCCTGCAGCCAAGTATCATGTATTTGTTACAATTGATGAACCTACACCATCCCATTGTTACTACACAAAGTCCATAATTCATATTAGTGTTCACTTTTGGTGGTGTATATTCTGTTTTGGCAAAGGTATGGCATGCATCTGCCATTAGAGTATTATACAGAATAGTTTCAATGCCTTAAAAAAAAAATGATGCCTACTTATCCCTCCCAATGATTTTTAAATTTCTTTAGTTTTGTCTTTTCCAGACTGTCACATAACGTTCTCTTTTATACTTATTAATAAGCATTTGAAGTTCCTCCATGTCTTTTCATGACTTGATAGCGTATTTCTCTTCAGAGCCGAATAATATTCCATTGTCTGGATGTACCACAGTTTATTACTCATTTATCTACTAAAGGACATCTTGGTTACTTCCAAATTTTGGCAAATAAAGGTATTACAAAGATTTCCAAGGCAACTTTTTGTTCCCTATCAGTCATTTAACTTCTCTCGGGAATAATTTTCTCATCTGTAAAATTTACCTGATGATTTCTGAGGATTCTGGTGTTTGAAATATGTGGTTATCTTGATAAGAATTTGAAATCTTATGTTATCCTGATTGTGACTAAACTCAATATCATAATATATTGCTGATGTCATTATAAATTGATTAAGTTTTTCTGCTAGAAAGGTGTCTGGTCCTATATTACAGAAATTATAATCTGTTCTTTGATCAGATAGTTCTATTTTTGAGAGTTTTGCTTCAAGTAAACCCAAGTAGAGGTTAAAATGTAAGATTTTTTATACAAAGTTTTTTGTTTGTTTGTTTCTTATGGGTAATAGGGATTAAACATGGGGCACTCTACCACTGAGCTACATCTCCAGCCCTTCTGTTTATTTTTTATTTTTGACACAAGGTCTTCCTAATCTACCCAGGTTAGCTTGAACTTGTGATCCTTCTGAGTTGCTGGGATTGTAGGCATATATCACCACTACTCGCCCACAAATATTTTTATAGTAGGGTAATTTATAAAAGCCAAATAAAACTGTGTGAACAATTCAGATGCCCAGTAGTAGAGAAATACAAAGTAAATTACAGACAGCAACCATGACTATTCTGAATGATGTGTACCTACTACTTTCCTTTGATGGTCTAATTATTTGTAATATATGAAAAGACTGAATAAGAGAATTTAACAGTATTTACTAAATATAGAAAGATAATGGAGATGGCATCCTCTTCTGTTCTCTGTGCATTGCTTCATTGCTAAATGCTGTGCCAGCTGTTGCTGTGCTGGACTCCATACTTTCCCCTTTTAATGATGCCAGCATGGGTATAGCAGATAAACTTCTCACTTGGAAAAGAAGGTCGCTATAGTTGTGAAGGGTGCCTGTATGTTTCAGTTCAGCCAAGAAAGTCTTGGCTTATGCCTAAAATCTCAGTATCATCTCTTGCACCCTTAAAAGTATACCTGTTTGGACAGTAGCTCACCCTGAGGGTCTGGCTTTCTCAATTGTATAGAAGGGAAACCTTGTTATTTAAATTAAGTTTACTTTGACAAACAGTTAATGCTCATAGAGGTAATATCTTAAATCTATTGTATTGTGAGATTCAAAGGGAAGTAAGACAAAGCCTCTGCCAGCAAAGAACTTCAAATTTTATTTACTTATTTATTAGTTCTAATCAGTTATTCATGACAGTAGAAAGCTCTTTAATTCATTGTATACAAATGGAGCAGAATTTTTCACTTCTCTGGTTGTATATGAAATAGTGTCCCACCATTTGTGCATACCTCTTTAGTTTACTTTGGTAAAAAATAGCCTCATCTATCAGATGTGCTCCTATCCCTGGTTCCTGCCTTAGCCCCATCAACCAAAGAGGACTCCTTTCTGACTTTTCTCTGACTACATGCCACTTGCCTCTACCCTGCATTCCTGTGAGGTTTAAGGGGATATTCCTGTCTAAGAACCTGGGTGCCATTAGTCTGGGTACCTTGCCCAAATGGTTGAATCTGCTTCCAGGGCCTTTGTGGACCTATTCCTTTGGATACGTGTGCACATAGGCCCTTACAAGCCTGATGGGATGGGATGGGATGGGATGGGATGGGAAGGGAGGGGAGGGGAGGGGAGGGGAGCAGAGGGGAACAGACAGCAGTCTAGTAGAAGGAACTAGAGTAGACTCTCCCTCATCCTTATACATCCTGAAATTCAAGAATTTGTACCTGGACATTCAGGTAATTTTGAGTGAATATTCATTGAAGTAGGAGAATAGAACATACTTTATATAATAGTTTATTATCTTGAATTATAGCTTGTAGATACTTACACACATGGTAACCAGGCCTCCATTTGCAGTCTTGCCCTTGACCCTGCAAATATTAGAGGCAGGACTATTCACAGTACAATGTAAAGGATGTACCCGTGAGAGCCCATACAATCTTATTCTGTCCTTTAACCTGTGCTCTGCTGGTTCACCAGCTTTCCACACTTCCATCTCCTTTGCATTCCTTGCTGTTCGTTCCTTTGTGAAATGCTTTTCCCCAAAATTACCATGTGGTCTCTTAAGTCTTTTAGGTCTTCTCCTCTCTGCCTAGAGTCATTTTTTACTAGTAAGATCTTGTCTGTCCAGCCTTTCTAAAAATTTACCACTTCCCCAAATACTTACTATCCCCCTTTCTGTCTTTTTTACTTGCCTTAGTACTCATCACTATCAAAAAGTCAGAAGTCGGGGCTGGAATTGTGGCTCAGTGGTAGAGTGCTTGCCTAGCACAGGTGGGGCCCGGGTTCGAAACTCAGCACCACATAAAAATAAAGATATTGTGTTGTGTCCATTTACACCTAAAAAAATAAATATTAAAAAACAGTCAGAAGTGCTGAAAAAAAAATACTGAACCAACTTTTCTACTTAAATGTCCTTTTTTAAAAACCACCTAAATATTAAAACTTTTTTTCATACAAATATTTTAATTTTAAGGTCTTCAAGTTATTCATGTGCCTTCTTTAGAGTTAAGTCAGTAGTTAAGGGTATTTACTTGAAGCAGCAGTTCCCCCATCCTGCCCTCGGCTTTAGGTTAATTACTTTTCAAGTTTATTGCATAATTTTTAAAATTTCCCACTATATCTCAATAGCATGCTTATGTTGCGACTTCCTAACTTTTCAGTTTTAGGCCTTTTATTTGCTTTCCACTAAACAGTACCAGACATAAGCCCCCTTTTACCACTATCATACCTGTGCATGCACACACATGTATTCAGCTCTTTTCTTCCCCATAAATCTTAATCATTTAATGAAAATTGTGATTTTAGTTAGACCAAGATTTGGCATTTTATTTCTATTTTTTATTTGGTACTGGGACTGAACCCAGTGGCACTCTACCACTGAGCTACATCCCTAGGCCTTTTTTTTTTTTTTCTTCAGTTTGAGATAGGGTCTTGCTAAGTTCCAAATGTTGTCCTGGAACTTGCAACCACCCTGTAGTTGTAGCTGAGCCACATAATGCACTGTGATGACTTTTCCTTCCCCAACAGCATTTTATTTTTCCTACACTTTATAATTGTCCTGATTTTGATTTTGTTTCCTTTTCTGTTATTTGCATGAATTTCATCCCATGCTGTCCAAGTATGTCTTTTTTCAGTATGTTCAGACATGTATTTTCTACAGTTTTCCTTTTATTAAAAAAAATACTTTCAAGAGTTTTCAGATTATTGTTAATCTGAATGGTTGTTCTCAGGGTCTGCTTGAGTTTGACTGAAACTATAGAGATATCTCTAAGATTTATTTATCCTTTACAGAGCGTTTGGGCAGTTGTTGTAGATACAATTGCTGCTGTTTAAAAAATACTATTTGAGCAAATGATGGTAAGTAGGTACTTACCATGAATTTGTGTTTTATCTTTTATGTGTTTTAATTAAGATGACTTTTATTCTAAAATACAGAACGCATTATATTTGATTTGCATAAAATATATCAAGAATTGCACTGTATTCTTTTTTTATAGGCTCTCAAAATTCGAGAGATCTGTAATTGCCCACCGCTTTCTGGACCAGACCCTCGATTGCTATTCAAACTCAGCATGAAGCATTTTCTTGAAGAATCAGAAAAAGAGGACCTAAATATCACTGTTAAGAAACAGAAAATGGATACTCTTCCAATCCAAAAGCAGGAACAAATACCATTAACATATATAGTTGAGAAAAGAACTGGCAGTTGAATTAAAATTTATGAGACTAAGGACATGTGAAGAATACAGCAATCCTTATTTTTGTGCTATTTTTTAAGAAATGATGTTCAAAATGAAAAAAAAAAAAAGAATATCCAGGGTCAAATCATGTATATTACAGATATTATCTAAATTCTTCTATGAGGTATTTATTTTTCATAAAATAATGATGTATTTTAAAATATCTTTAATGAGAAAAATGTCACAGAATAAATTTATATTACACGTCTTGCTTTCTCATACTTGCCTTTGATTTGAAAGTCAGACCCCTAGCGGATAAGAAATCTGAATGTGTAATAGTTATAGGATTTCAGCCTAAACTGGATTCCAAAGTCTGGATGATTATGATGAACTGGGAATTGGACGTCTGAAGGTATCTGTTTGCAGGAAATGGTTTGCATTGGTGGGGAAAGTGGAGGTTATTGGACATGAGGACCTTGGGATAAAAAATTTCCTGGTCTTCACCTATGGATGGGATGACAAGGGAAACAGTCACAGGCTGATGCTGAAGAAGCCCTTTTAGTAGAGAAGTACAAGAAGTGCTGGTTTTGGTCTAGGCAAAGTAGAAACAACAAAGGGAGGAAGGTTCATTTTCATGTTGTCACAGCATATATGGTAAAGTCATGTTATTTTGGGTTCTCAGCAGTATTATAGTTTGGAAATCTCTGGGGTTCTCAGAGAAGACAGCCACTCTGTTCTCATTGAGGATACCACTAGGAGAAGGAATGAGATGCTGTCCCCATGTTCATCTCCTGCCTACCAGACATCAACAACAGTGCTGGAGGAGGAAGATGAGAAAAGAAGCACAAATCCCCAGTGATGCTCAGAAATTATGGTATTATATACATTTGGGAGAAAATTTTCAAATATGAGTTTTACTTATATAGTATTATTTGTGCTCCCAAACTGGTAAAGACTAACACTGTTCCAGTTATATTCCTAGGACAGATATTTTCCTTAAAACATATTTTATTGAACAAATAATTTTTTTGAGAAGGGAAAAGGAAAGTAACTATTTTTTTTAGCATCTACTATGAGTTGGACCCTATATTCATTTATTCTACCACCTTGTGAAGGTTTTATTTTCATGTTACAATAATAGGCTTGAAGAGGTTAAAAAAATGTAAGAAGACCAAATTTATATCTGACTTCCAATGTAAGAAGAGCAAAGGTATATCTGACTACCAATCTATTTCTCACAACTCTTAGGTATCTTAAGACTAAGCTATCAAAAGATAAGAAAAAAATTCTAGTTTTTTGGTTTCTTCATGTGTGACTTCAATATAGGTAAACATCTTTATGCCTCATCAAACCTGAGATCACTTACCTTGTCTGCAGGATGATGTTTCAGGTCTTCCTTTTAGACCCTTCTATCAAAATCTGCAGTGGTGAGGCAGCATAGGAAAGTGGGGCCCCTCCCTGCATGTGAGAGCCTGTGGAGTCTCATTTAGGATGTGTTTTAATACTGTTCAATTTGCTTTGACAAATTATTTGTTAATTGTTAAGAAGACAAGTTCAGAGCCTATTTTTTCTTTTCCAGGGTTTATTATGTATTGCTCAGAAAGTATTTCTTGATCTGCACACAAGACAACACTTGTAAGGGAGAGATTCACAGTGCCTGTTCTCCATACTGTCATTCTTCACTCTACTGGTGACTGGGTTTTGTAAGAGGTACTCCATAACATGTAAAGACGTTTGGAGAATGTCACCCAGAGGTAAACAGTAAACACAGTGTTTGATTTCCCTGCAGATTTCCTAAGAAAATAGTGTAGTGGAGACCCTCGTCTATTTTTCCTTCCACCCCATTGTCACATCTGATTGTGTTGTTCAGACTTTCTAGAAAACATATACCAGTTGACATCATGTCAAAGAAAAAAAAAAGCAAAGATAATAGAGATAATATCTTTATAGTGCATATGAAAAAAATATTTTTTAACCCATGGAATCAAATATAAAAGAAATACTACATTTTGGTCCAAGGTTTTAGGAACAAATAGCAATTAGAATGTAAGATATATGTGTGGTGTGTGTGTGGGGGGGTGTCTGTGTATTTGAAGTATCTTATTAAAACAACCTCTATATGTTTCAGCATTTAGTTGTAGAACTTTTCTTGTTGCTGTCTGCACTATGCCTGTGCCTATAAGATTTAAATGTTGGCTGTTTAGCTCAATCATTAGGGGTATGAGGCCAGTAAAGGCACAGACTTCATCTAATCTCTTTTACAATGCAGATAGTTGTGAAACTGTATCCTCTAAAACTAAAAGAGAATGTGTGTGTTATTGGTATATATTTAATACCTTATAGTCATGGCACATTATGGGCATACAATTAATATTTTATTATTACTGTATACTCAACATCAATCATCTGGTCAAAGGATAAGAGAATGAAAAAAGGAAAAACAGTCACATTTTGTGAAACTTTGCCTCTTGCGAGCTAGCTTTGGGACGCTGGCCAAATCACTGAAACTTTGTAATCCCCATGTCTTCATTTATTGTCCTCAGAGGTTTGATGCAATGATTAGGTGAAATGAAGTACTTAAAGCAGCATAAAGCCTAGAGCTTCAAACATAACCATTTTTTTTTTTTAGAAAAATCAAATGCTTGCTTTGTACCATGTGCCTTTGAACCTCAATCCTGTAAATGATAGATATTATAATGTCCCCTTTGGAGATCCGGAAACTGAAGTTTAGAGGGGCAGTGAAGTTTGCCCACGGCTAAGCTATGAAAAGATGAGGAAAAACTTTACTCGTAAGAACAGAAAAATAACTCAAACTGAGTCAAGAAAATTTATTGCCTCACCTAATGGAAAGCCCCAGAAGTGAACTAGCTTTTGGCATAGTTTAATCCAGAGGATCATGATGTAAGCAAAGCAATTGATCTTTTTCTTTTTAATTTTTCTCAACTGTGGCTTCACTCTTCCCTGATGTTATTTTGTGATTACATGCTTCATTCATACCCAATTGGAAAGAACAACTCAGCCTACAACTATTGCAACAGAGCCTTCAACACTCTTAACTGTGTCCCTGAAGCAATCGCCATGGCAAGGGACAGGATCATCCTGATTGGCCTGGACCCATCCGGATCCAGCCCTGGAATTGAGGAGGGGCACTATCAACACCACAAACAAAATGTGAGATGGGACATGCAACCACATGGCCCAGTGAAGAAGTGGCAGGACTAGAATTGAAACCTGTTAGGTTTATCCTTCTTCAGCAGGCAAAGAAATGGAGTAATTCCTTAAAATGAAGTGATATTTAATCTCAGCAAAAAGAACCTAAGTTTTATCTTGCTTTGATAGTAAATTTGATAGTTTATTTGCTTTACCATACAAGGATTTTTTTTTTTACCTGCACTGTATCCTCAAAACTAACCTATAATATTGGAAGAAAAAATGATATTATTTACTCATAGGGGAGAAACTAAGCTTAAAGGAATTAGGCAAATTATCTAAGCATATATTTCAAGTAAATGGCTAAACTGGGATTGGAAATAGAGGACTCACTGATTTGTAATCCAGTGTTCTTTCTGCAATACCACTCTCTTTGGAGAAGCAGGTATCACTTCCATTTTTTCTCTGTAAACTGATGCTCAAAGATATTAAGCAGTGTGCCCTGTACTGCTTGACTCTTAATGAAGAACTGAGCTGCAAATCTCATCTTTTGATTCTGAAGTCTGTATCTTTCTTTCATTTTCTGCCACTTCAGCTGGAAAATCTTATAAATGTATGGAAACTGTGTTTCCCTTCACCCCTCACTAGTAAACAGCAGGACCAGTACCTTTTATCCCCTACTTAAAACCATATTAATACTATTATGACAGAAGGTAAAAATACCATTTTAAGCATATCCATACACATGAAGGGTAAAAGTCCTATTCTTTTAGGGCCTAGAGTTTTGTAATCTGTGGTGAGAAATTCTTCATTCATTTCTGGAAAGAAAATCTCAATATTCCACTTGTTTTTGCACAGAAGCAAATTGAATTTAATTTTTTTCATAATTATTCCCCTTTGATGTTGTAAAAGAATCAAGTGCAACATACTGGGTCTTACTAATCTTATTTTTTCTTTGGGAAACAGGGATGGTAACATTTACCCTGCCTAGTTTTCAGGCTTATTCAGGGTTTTAAATACAGTAACAGGTGTATTCTTCAAACAGCATCCAAAGCGCTGTACTCACACGGAGTTTTACATGCTGGCATTATTAGCAAGGGCATTTCCAGAAAGATGGCCATTTACCTGGCCTATTACAGCTTAGAACTGATGATGTGCCCTGGTCTGGATAGTGCTTCTGATTTCCATTGTTGTGGCTTAGATATGAAATGCTCCCACCCCACCCGGGCCAAATTCATGTGTTGAAGGCTTGGTTTCCAAAGCAGTGTTCAGCAGTGGGGCCTTAAGAAGTGATTGGATCATGAGGGCTCTGATGTCATCAGTGGATTAATCCAGTGATGTATCAAAGTTCAACAGGTTATTGGGAAATGGTGGAACTTTATTAGATGGGGCCTTGTTGGAGAAAGTAAGTCACTGGGGGTATCCCCTTGGAGGGCATATTTTGTCCTCAGTCCCTACCTCTTGCATTCTGCTTCCTGACCACCATAGGTGAGCAGCCTTGCTTCACCATGCACGTCCCACCTTGATGTTCTGCTTCACCCCAAACAGTGGAGCCAAGTGACCAGGGACTGAAAACTCTAAAACTGTGAGCCAAAAGAAATCTTTCCTCCTTTAAGTTGATTTTCTCAAGTATTTTGTCATAGTGACAGAAAGCTAACTAAAACATTCACCTGTTTCTATATCCTGATGTTTAACTATAGAGAAATAAGGCCAGCCTTTTCCTAGAATCACCATTCCATTCTCCATATGATAGGCTGGGAGAATAGGAACTAATATTTGTTGATCCCTACTAAAGACAAGATCCTATAAACTTCTCTCCTTTTAATCCTCTCAGCAATCCTGTAAAGGCTGGCTGATTCTCTCAATTTATAACTAAAAAAAAAAAAAATGGGGTCACATAGGACTGTGGTGCTTGACCAGAGATACAAAGATAATCCAGGTCTATGAGACTCAAAAGGTTCAACTGTCGTAACATGCTTTTACACACAAATGAAAACAATTGACAGGGAAACATTTAGGGGTCCTTGCTTTGTTCTGTAGGAATAGCTTTTCTCCTGCTTCACAATCCCTGACACTTTCCAGTATCTTATTTCTCAATAGCAACTCTGCTTGCCATGAACCAATCACCTAACGGAAAGCTAGTCTTGACATGTTACTGTACATTGGTGCTAAGTGAATTCAAGCCAAAAGATTGAAAGCTTTAATGAATGGAGATATGAACAAATTAGTGCAAATAAGCAAGCAATTGTTGTTTCTTAAATGTTTGAAGTAGCTTTTGGGTGAACTTTACTAACATAGCAAAGGGAAAGTCTCACCCATGTACTCAGTGGCATTTTTATATCACCTCTTCCCATCTATGGCAGGATATAAAAAAGCCTCACCAGTTCTGCACTCTTTAGTCATTCGCCAATCCTATTTTTCTTCAGAGTTCCTATAACCCTCATTTGACACTTATGGCCACCTAGAATCTTTCAGGCCATCAGCTTGAACTAATCTCAATGTACTAGTTCTTAGGAAATAGCTGGGGATTTGAGTTCAGAAGTTGTAGATTCATAGTCTTCCTTACTGGCTGTGGGATCTGACAAGTCACTCTGCCTCTCAGCTCAGTTTGTCCTTGCCATTTGATGTGAAGACAGGAACTGAGTCCTATGACTGTCCCTGCTTCATTATACTGCAAGCCTGCCCTTGGCTACTGGCCCAAGAGTACCTTCAGGTCAGGAGCTCTGTTATTTTCCTCTATTTTTGTGTCCACAGTCCAAAGCACTGCTCAATACATGCTTCTTAAATCAATATAAAGAATAATAACTGTTATTGCCTTTTAATGTTGTGCCATTGAATTCTTCACAGTGGAGTCTCAGTGGTTCTACTAGACAGGCGGATTCCTTTCCAGGTTTGCCCCTAAGAGCTCAGCCTCTGCAGTCATCCAGACCTGGGTCTGAGGCTGGCTGATTGTGGGTGGGTTACCTCACTCTCTAAGACTCTTGTTTTCTGCCTAGAAAATGAAGATATCCACAATGGGTGCTTTGCAGGGTTATTGGGAGGACCCTGTGTGTGTCCAGGGCTCAGCACACTCTCCAGGGTGTAAGAAGTATTGTCAGGATATATTAGAGTTGGTTAGCATTCAGAGTTAGTGTCAGGACTGCTTGAGGAGCTACACCCATGTCTCCTGGCCTCGAGATCACCTGCCTCTGCTGGGGGTGCTTGCTTTTCTCCCTAGAGGTTCCTTTGGCACCACGGGATGTCACTTACCCAGCAGGGTCGGCTGGACATGCAGGAATTCATGCCCAAGCCCATCCCTCTGTTAGTAAGGTTGAGTCACTGGACACAGCCCTCAGCATCCACATCTTCTTGAGATGATTCTGTGGTTATGTCCCACACAGTTTGACAGAGGGGACCCTGTGGGACTGAGCCTCCTGGGGTCTAGAACTTTCACACATTGGCTTTTCTCTCTTTCCTGACTTAATTTCAGCCCCTCACAAGTGCTTGCTAAGATTATTTCCAATTAAACTAACTGAAGGCCACCTGCCCTGCCCTCGTGCTTGTCTCAGGGCATTTTTAGGGAAGCCCAAACTGTGAGGTTAGCTATCAAACATTATTATTAAATCCCCCAACAACCCCACTTAATAGGTAGAGAAATTGAAATTCAGAGAGGTGAAGTTATTGACTGCTGGGTTACACAACAGCTCTGAGACTCCTGAACTCCTGGAGTTGTTCTGAGGACATAAGAGTCTATTCTCAGGCAGAAATGGGTTTTGTAAATGTACTATTATGCACATGTTGCTTTCTATCTCTTCATAGTGCAACCTCTTCAAATGAGGATGACACGGAAGATGGTTCTGTGATGTCCAGAGTGGCCATAAACATGCTCAAGTACAATAGCTACTCAGTCCATTTTCAGGCCACACAGTTTGTCCCTGGAGCAGCCTCACAGTTTGAGCTTATAATCCATGATTCATAGGCTCTGGATCCAGAGTGACCCTAAGAGCCACCATGAAGTGAGAGCTTTGACTTGAAAATCATAGTCCAGGCAGAAAGTGATATATACACACACGTGACAGCTTGTCCTGTAGCAGAAAAAGTTTATTTAACAGCCAGAACAGATTGCAGATAACACTCAGTGGCCTCATCCAGAACACAGAAATCTGTCAGAGTGGAAATGCAGGCAGGAAAGACCAGGCTTGGGGAAACCTGTCCAGCAGTGCTCAGACTCACTCTGCAGAGAGCCCTTGAGTCAGATTGTTCTGGAGATGGGGTCACTGGGGCTCAGTAGGATCAAGTCACTAACAATACAAACAAACAGTAAGAAGAGCAATAATAACAGCCGCCACTCATTACTGAGACCTCTTACAAACCAAGACCTAAAAGCACTTGACACGCAGTAGCTGGTTTGACTCCTGCAGCAATTCTGTGAGACAGATATGATTGTCCCACTTTAGGAATGAGGACACTGGAGCCCAGAGTGCCTCAGTGTCTTATTCTAGTCAGTGTGAGGAGGTAGTGAGTTTAGGCTTCTAGGTCCCTGGCATAGGGTAAGTGATCGTTGCTTGCTACTCTTCTTTTTCTCTCACCTAATAGCTTACACTCTACCTTACTTCCAAAGCTGCTTTACAAAAGGAAGTTTGGGGCCAAAGCCTGAGAGGACATTCAGTTCTTGGCAGATCACTAAGAGATTCTTTTCATAAGACAGAGAATGTCAAAGAGACGAATTTAAGATGGCATTTTCAACCAAGTCTGTTTTGTACTCCAGGTAACATGAAGTAACAATCAGCCATCACCACAGTGGTCTCTGTAGTCTCTCTCCTGGAACCGTTTCATACATCCCAGCAGAACTGGGGAGCCTTCCTCACCCCAGTCTCAGTGACATAAGAAGGACAGATAGAGCTTCCATGGTCAAGCTCAAAGGTCACAACTGGACACTGGCTCTTCCTCAAAGGGAACTGCTTCTCCCTCTTTTTACCTATGTTGAAAGTTTCAGTGTGAGACTTATGAAAAGTGGTCATGACAACAATGAAGCTAAACTAAGAATAATATTATGTCAGGGCCAATAGAAGGTGACCACTTCTTAGATAAGAGGCTGTGGTAAAGACAGATAACACTAAAGAATACTCTCCTCCTAGTTGGGACCAAAGCTAATGGCCACACAAGTTGAACACTGCCGACTTGCAGAGTGCCATTCACCTGAACCGTGATGTGTGTCCCAGTTCATAGTTATGTGGCAAGGCAGCCCAGCCTTGGGTGCCTTTTTCTTTTCTGTTAGGAGCATGTTAATCAAGACCATTGCTGAGGATGAACAGGGATTCTAGGTGGGAATTCTGGTTGCTTTCATTAACATTTTTAATAACAGTAAGTCATAGTAATAGTTAACAATTATGGAACAAATTGCCAGGGATAGGGCAAGTGATCGTTGCTAAACATTGTCCAATTCTATACACTAAAATGCGACTGTTGCCCAGCCAACAATCACTGTTGCTCTTCTTTTCCAGCAAACATTATTTTGCTTTGTGGTGGTGTGCCCTGCCCAAGAGAATAGATCATGACCATCTCCGTCTATCATGGCAATGCTCCTCACCAGCCAGTGACTAAAAAGGCACGTGACCAGATATGACCAATGATAAATCAAACAAAGCAAATGTTTTCCAGGGAAAATGTTTCTTTGGAAAATAGAGAAGTCATGGAAAGGATTTTTTTTTTTTTTTTTGTACCAGGGATTGAACTCAGGGGCACTCAGACCACTGAGCCACATCCCCAGCCCTATTTTGTATTTTATTCAAGACAGGGTCTCACTGATTTGCTTAGTGCCTCGCAATTGCTAAGGCCGGCTTTGAAATTGCGATTCTCCTGTCTCAGCCTCCCAAGCCAGGATGTTTTAGTTTGGGGTCGAAGCCTATTGTTATTGCACTTTGTTTTCTATCCCTGCTTTGCAAGGATTGTGTCAAGCTATGAGGGTCTACAGCATTCTGGAGGTACTACTCCAGAACCCCAATATCCTTGAGTTGCTGGGCTAAGTGCATTGACACTTCCTCCATTTAAACATTTTGTGAAGTGAGATATTAAGTGTCTTTATTATTTATGCCACTATTAGGTGGTTATTCTCTTATGGGTGCCAAGAAATATTTCTACTGTCACAATATTGGTTCCACTTTACAAATGAGAACTTAAGAAAGTTAGGTCACTTTCCATATGTCAGACAGCTAGTAAGTGGGTAGGCTTCAAACCAGGTCTGCCTGAGCCTGGTTTCCTGCCCCTATTCTGCCAGTGGCCAAGTCAGGTCCAGGGGAATTATATTTCAAGGACAATATGCTGGTCCAATCAAATAAGAAGGGCTTGCAACAGTGGACAGTATGGCAGAGTAAGGAGCTCTCACTGCAACAGGACTGTTCAAGCAGATGAGGCAGTCATGTAGGTGGAGGTGACAATGACCACAAATGAGAGGCAAATGTTCCATGCATGTTTCCTGGAGTAAAACCAAAAGGGCCCAGAGAATAGGTGAGAAAGAAGTTGCAGTGTTAGTGAAGCAGGTTTTCAGTTTAATGTCATAACCGTATTTCAAACATCTGTGCTCAAGGAAATGGGTCTGATGACTGTGTTTCTGGACCAGGGAGGGCAATAAGGATTGGGTCCAGGGCTTCCATGGAAGTCCTAGCTCTGCTACCTTTAGACTGTTAACCTCAGCTTCCTCTTTTGTCAAATATAAAGTGGCCTCAGGGTACTTCATGGGGTCACTGAGAAGATCATATGAGATGATCATAGATGGTCCATTTCCAAAAGTACTTACTGAAGATCTACTATGTACCTATCCCTCAGATAAGTCTTGATGTCTGCATAAGCTGACAAAAGTTTCTCAAACTTAAAATAGTAAATATTATTCTTTGTTTTTAAAAATTGTTCAAGTCTTCTCTGTCTCCTATCCACCAAGGAAACAACAATAACAACAACAAAAAGAACCCCATCCATCTATTTTGAAATAAATTGAGCTCTTATCTAGGAAAATAGAAGAAATGGCTCCAACGGACAGAGTTTCCAGCAAGACAAATCCCCCAATGGCCTCTCTCTGCCACCGCTCAATAATGGTGTTTGCTATAAATCAGAGAGCTTCTTTATCAAGTGCCTGGGAAGCGCTTGGGACCGATTTAGCCCTAGAGTGAGATTAATCACAAATGCTGCTTTAGAAAGAGTGATGGGTGTGAATAAGAAGGTTTGGTGGAGATCACTCTGATTCATCCCAGTTGCTATAGCTGGAGTTTGCAGAACTAAGGCTGTAAGTTTTTAAACATTTCTCAGTTTGAGAAAAATTATTGCATCCAAGGATAGATTTCTTGATTTTTTACAATGGGCTGATAGGATGAGGAAGAAATTTCTTTTTTCCAAGCACCTACTACGTGTGTCAGGTACAGTGCTTACCTCATCTCTAATCAGTCCCCAGAACAACTCTTGAAATAGATCTGGTCATTCTCATTATGCATGTGAAAAAAATGAGAACCGTGGTAGTGGAATGTCTTGTACAAGGTTATGCAATGGCTAAGTGGCTACAATAAGAATGAAGTGCAGGTCTGTGAGACTTCAAAGCTTTACCTTGAAGCCTGCTAGAGCTTTGATTGTAGATCCCTGGCAGCAGAGCTCAACGGATATCAAGAAATAAATGGAAGTGGCTTACTGTGACTGCCGGCCCTAGCAATGATGCCCGAGATGGTCCTTTAGGACCCAGCTTTAATGACACCATACTCTGATGACCTTCTTCAACACCTCATTTTTTTTTTTTAAGATAGAGGATGAATGAAAAAAAGTCCCCCAGAAAAACTTCCTCTCTGCTCATGCACAATTGCAACCCTGGAGGGCACTCTTCAAGAAAACCTGCTATGGGAGCATGGTTGATGAATGCTGCAGCTGCTACACCTTTAGGTCTATCATGATGCATGTAGGGGTGTCACAGTGGGCCATTCTTGCCAACGCAGAACACCTCCAATGGACAACCTTTTTTCAGGGGATCATTGTCGGCCTGGCAAGATCTTCTTAGAACTTTACTACAGTGAAGCTCTCCTCCTCCATCCCCTTTCCTACCCACTCTCCTTTCACTCCTATCAGATCCACATCTTACCCCGCCTCCTCCTTTATCATTCATAAGGGGTTCTCCAATAAATCTCTTGCACCTCTAATTCCATCTTGACGTATGCTTCTTGGAAGATGCTAATGGACATATATGTTTTCCCAAACAAATATCTGTAATTAAGAAAATAGATTAATAGTATGATGTGTGCCATGCAATTGATTACTATAGAGCAGTGAAAATGAGTGAATAAGAGGTACAGGTATCGACATGGATATATCTCAGAAACATTTTGCTGAGCAAATCCAAAAATATTGCAGAGTGGTGTATACAGTATGCAACATTCATATAAAATTTTAAACAAGTCAAACAATGTAATATATCATTCATAGTCACATATATGTACAAATAAAGTATGAAAACACACTGGGGAATGATAAACACCTGAATCAGAAGAGAGATTACCACTGGGAAGAGAAAGAAGAAAGAACACAAATGCATTTTGTATTTTAAGCTCTGTGGTTGGTATGGTTGTTCATTGTATCTGTGCTTTTTAAAATGCCTAACGTATTTCACAATAAAAAATTAAAACATATTAAGTAGATCATACACAATGAATTGCCTCTAGTGAAAATAATAAAATGATTAGAATTAGCTATGTTTTGAGAATTTGGGATACATGTTGTCACATGCCAGCAGTCGAGTCTCAGTCTATTGTGGCTTTATTGCACTGAGTAGCAATTACTTATTTTTACATGTGTTTCTATTCTGTTTCTCTCTCCAACCCTCACTGGACCACCAGCTATAAGAAAGAAGACTCTCACCTCCTTATTTCTGAATCCCCAGTGGCCATGACAGCAGCAGGAGAGCAATATGTGTTTATTATGTCTTTAATAATCAGGAGATGAGAACGTGGGGCCCTGGGAAGAAAGATGGCAGGTAGTGCAGATGGCAGAGCATAAGTATTTTTTCAATATAGTCAGAAAGGCAGAGGCTCTGTCTTTGTGAGCGTAGCTACATTTGAGTGATAGGTCTGCAATGAGGTGGCTGAGGGGCCAGGTTAGAGGGTGTGACATATTTGAGCTCTTATTACTGTGCTAGTCACTTTGTTATACTTGACATGTAACTGGGAGAGTGAGGCACTATGGCCTCTACCGATAAGGAAACTGATGCTCAGCAAATTTGAGAATAGGGCCACCTGCCAGATTAGCAGAGCTAGACTCATACCAAAGCCTCTCTAGTCCTGGTTGCTCACTGGGAGGCACTGTATCCAGGTTCTGTATCTGCATGACAAGGCAGGTGGTGGGTCTGCTGTGAGGCCACACCTTCCTTATCAATGTGTTTGTTTATTCAATGCCCCCTACATTTTCAGGGACTGTTGCACCAGGCACTAGAGTATGGTGATAAGCAGCACAGGCTGAGATCCATCCTCAGGGAGCCCCCAGCTAGCAGGAGGTGCAGGTTCAGTGTGGTAAGGTCTGTGATATGTGAAGGTCAGGGCCTGTGGGTAGCCCAAAAGGGTAGAGCATCTCCCCAATTGGGCTTGAAGGAAATGGTCTCCAGATGAGATAGAGTAAGTGCAGAGGAAGGGGAGAGAGGAGAGTGTTCAAGAAATAATAGCTCCTGTGAGGCCTGCAGAGGAGAGGAAAGGGACAGAGCATCAATCAGCAGCTACTCTGAACATCCCCCTTTTTCTACCTTCCAGGCTCTGAATCCTGGGCTTCAGGACACCCACCTTGAGTCTGCTTTTATTTAGTCCTACCCACCTCATCTGTGTTAGTCCATGTCCCCAAGGAAAGTAGAAACTGAGACAGGATTAAACCTTCAAGAATCTGGTAGAGTAAGTGCCTGTGAGAAAAAGCAAAGAGGAAGCTCAAGGAGGCTGGAAAAGCCATGAGTTCATGATGCAGGATGGATACTCAGTGAAGAAGAGAGGGAGGGCAGGAAGTGTCTTAGGAATCCTAAAGAGCTCCTAGGGAAATGTTGGCAGGGCTGTCTAGGAGTCATGAGTTTCCCATGAGTGTTGTCCTGTGTTTCCAGAAATAGCCTTTCCTGAGAGTCTGTGCCTGAGAGTCTCCATTGACTAGGAGTGCCCAGGGACCAGCATGGTGTGGAGTTGGTGTTGGAGTTTGGAGGGCACTTGTTGGTTCCATTGATTAATTATGCCCCCTGAAATAGGACATCCGAGAGGCATATTCTTATAGCCTCCATATTGTTCTTGGTTTGTTTGTTTCAGGAGTCTGGGCTTAACTGGGCATGATGGCATATGTCTGACATCCAGCACTTGAGAGACCAAGGCAGGAGGATTAATTGAGCCCAGGATCTCTGAACCAGCATGGGCATGGGCACGGGCATGTTGCAAAACCCTGTTAAAAAATGAAAAGAAGAAAGAATAAAAAGAAAATAAATAAATCTGGATTTCTGCTTTGGCTCTTATTCCTGGGTTCTAACAAAAGAAACACATCTGACCCAAGGTGATGGAGTCCAGTAGATAGGGTACAACTTGAAAGCAGCCCCCAGCTCTGCCACTTACCAGTCAGAAACTGTAGATAAGTTACTTAACCCTCTGTTTCCTTGTATGAAAACACATGGTGTGTATGGTACCTAAGTATAATGGTACCTGTTACACTTAGGGGCCATTTTAATGTATCAGCCTGACGGTGCTACATCAAAATATAAAACCTCTGTGTCTGATCACTGCTGTGTTCCAAATAGATCTGAGCCTCTCTCCATTCTTGATGTTTCACCCATTTTTCTACAGTTTTCCTGAACCTGAGGTTTGGTTTGGGAATCCTCCTCTAATCTGTAGCCTTCCTTTCCCACGGGGCTTTTCACAATGATTGTTTGCTTGTTTTGTTATTTTCATTCCTTCTGATAGGCCGAGTTCCTGTGGGAGTGGGTACAATGTCCTGTTGCCTGTTGCATCTTCCAGTATTTGGCATGATGCCTGGACCCTATCCAGGCAATGGCCACTCTATAGGGTTACATAAGGCATCTGCCTGAGAGGGAACTAGGCCTGCATCCTGGTCAGGGCGCTGATCACTGACCTGGGTGCTCAGGGCCTATGCCTGCCTGAAGGAGGCAGTATTCTAATTTGCAGCTCACCAAGGTGGGCTCCATTGGGCTACAGCTATCGAAAGGAGGGTTTGTTTCTTATCTGAAAAATGTGCTCTTTTGGCTCACGGCAGCTCTGCCCCTGAGCCAGGCTGAGACTGTGCAAAGGCACCAGCGTAATACCTCTTGCTGTGTAGCTGCTCCTTCTACACACTCCTAGAAAGGGTATGGATGAGCCCCTCTCAATCTGTTTCTGCCTTAGTGACCTGAAGGGTTGGATTCCCATTTTATCTAAGGTCCTTTTCTGCCCCAGGTGTTTGGACACTGCTAGGTGAAGGAACAAGGGCTGCCCAACATGGAGCTCAGGATCATCACCTCCTCTCCTGGACTGGCATCAGCCTTGCCCACCAGGTCAGTTCTTACCTCCTCCTCCATAGAGCCTGCCTCACAAGCTCACATCCATAGTATTTGTTTTGTACTTTATTACCTGATTTCTCTTCTTCCTTCCCCCACTCCCCCCTTCTCCTTCTGCACTGGAGATTGAATCTAGAGCTTCCTGCATGCCAGACAAATGCTCTACACTGAGCCACATCCCTGACCGTTCGGTGACTTCTTACTTACTTCCTCCTTTAATTTCCCCCCAAACCTATTGTTATTATCTCATCTCATAGACAAGGGAAAAGAAATTCAGAGAGGTAATTTGCTAAGGCCATGAAGCTCATAAAAGGTGGAGTTCAGTCTTGAACACAAATCTAGCCAGTATAATCCCTATCCATCATCTTTTTGATGCTTATAATTTTTCTCTGAATTGTGTGATTCCTTGTTTCTGTCCCCTTGTAGAATAGAAAAACCTCAAGGATAGGGGACATGATCCCACTCCATTACAGTCATTCCCAAACACCCCATGCACCTAATAAGCCGTCTAAATGCTATCTGAGTAAAAGAAAACATACTTGGGATGAATCACATCATATGACAAACCCTGGGAAAGCCCTATACAAATTCACAACACTCACATTGATTTCTTTTATGCATACACATGGGGTAGTTGGTGTGACACATAGACGCTGGGCCAACAGACATGCATGTGTCTATAGAGGCAGGCACAGCATTTACATGCAAACCCATTCATATTTTATGTGAAGGATGTGACCAGAGCCATAAGAACATGTGCATGTAGACTGGGAAGCATGCAAATAACCTTATGTATGTGATACTTAGTATGTGGGTGCATGTATCCCTTAGAGGGTGGGTACCAGAGTAGGCAAACCCAGCACCATATAGCCTGTACATGAAGACTCACACAGCCAGGCAAGGGCCAGGAAGGCAGTGTTAGCCTCCTTCTCCCTGAGGTGCCACACTCAAATGGATTCCACTACAGCTCTTGGTCTTTTAAAGATACAGAGGGCTTACACTTTCTCCTCGGGGCTAGCTCTTCCTTTTTCAAGTTGTCTGGCCTTTGGAAGGTGCCAGGTTTAGTATGTGCTTTAGGATGCCTGTCACCTCCACACAGAGCCACTCCTCTCAATAGGAGCTCTCTGCTCTCAGTGGGGAAGGCATGAAGGCTCAAAGTAATTAAATCTCTCTCTGTTCCCTTCAGCAACATTGATCTGTACAGGGACACACTCTGACTCCTAAGGAACAAAGCTTTTAATTTCTCGGCTGGAATACACTGTTCTTAGACTTGTTTCATATGTGAGTCATTAAGAGTGAAAATTACAGCATACTTTCTCATCTTCAGAGCACGCTACAGCTTATAAACCACTTTTGCACTCCTTTGTCAGAGTATCACAATCATGCTATGGGAATGAAAATTCCCTGTTTTATGGATGAGGGAACTAAGGTGAACAACAGCAGGCACTGATGTCCTACTATGTCAAGTACGGTTTTTAGTGCATTTCAAGTTTCAATTTTTTAAAATCTTTGCAATAACACTAGGAGGTATGTCTATCCTCGTCCCCATTTTACAGATGAGGAAACTGAAGCACACAAGGTCAAATTAACCTGCTGAGATCACTTAGCAAGAGCCTGGCCAATGGTATACTATATGAAGTTAAAGGAATGTGACACAGGATATTTGTCTCCTGGGTAAAAACTTAAAGCAATGCCTCCCATATATTTTTTTTAAAGGTAAAACATTCTCAAAAAAATTGCTACTGATTCAAATACCTTGGGATTGAGGGGATCCAGATTGGAGATCCTTGAGATATGAAACCTGCTTCCTCAGGTTGTGGCTGTGTCATCTACCCATCATGTGTCCCTGAGTAACATTACCCCCTTGGCCTGTTTGTTTACCTGCAGTGTATGACGAAAACAATACAATTAAAGGGATAGAGGCACAATTGTGGATGTTCCACAAGTCCTTAGGGTGAGGGAAGAAATATTTGTAATTGTCAGAAGCATGATACAGCTGGCAGGAGAATATGAAATCAGTTACGTAAATTGTGAACTATATGTCAAAGTTCTATTTGTCTAGAGACAGGGTGAAAATCAGCACATTTCTCATCAAGACAGAAAATAAAAACAGAGGAAAGACTAGGAGGCTTTTAGAATAACTCAGCTACAGAGAGGGTTCAGTCCCTTCATCAGTACTCTCTAGGTGCCCATCCCATCGTTCATATCGAAGCTGGCTGGCTCTGCCTCCACTGGCATTTCCTCTCTGACTCCTATTTGGTTGTTTGGTAGTGTGGCTGGGGATGGTTGCAGTTTCTTCCTTAGTTTCTTTAAGTACATGGAAACAACTTCAGAATGAATTCCTCTTATGCTTTCTCCTTGACAATCCCTGAGTAGCTGTGCTCTCCAAAGCTCCCTTCTCTTGTGCATCTCCATCTCTCTCCTTTCTCATCTCTCCATGCCTTTCCCTTACTTTTAATTGCTTCAAGAGAGTGAGCAGGAGACTCAGTCCTGGTATAGGAAACAACTGGGCTCTGGAAAGGAGGTCTTTGATCTTTTTGATCATATGATGTCATCTTTTTTTTTTCCTGCTGTGACTAAAAGATCTGACTAGAACAATTTTAGAGGAAGAAAAGTTTATTTGGGGGCTCATGGTTTTAGAGATCTCAGTCCATAAATAGCCAGCTCCATTCTTCAGGGCACAACATCAGGGTTTCAGGGCTGAACATCATGGTAGAAGTTGTGGTAGAGGGAAGCAACTTACATGATCAAGAAGGAGAGAGAGAGAGAGAGAGAGAGAGAGAGAGAGAGAGAGAGAGAGAGAGAGAGAGAGAGAGAGAGAGAAAGAGAGAGACTCTCACCAGATACAAAATATATGCCCCCAAATCACTCCTCCAATGGCCCACTTCCTCCCACCATACCCCATCTACTTTTAGTTACCACTGAGTCCCATCAGGGAATTATTTCACTGATTAGGTTAAGGCTCTCATAACCCAATCGTTTAACCTCAGAACCTTCTTACATTGAGAGACATTTTGAGAGACACCTCATATTCAAATTATAATATGTGACTTTACTAGAAATAAAAAATTTGAGCATCTGATACTAGCACATGCATTTTTTTTTTTTTTTGTCTAAGGGGTTCAAATCCTAGATCTTATGTAAGCTAAGCAAGTACTCTATGACAGAGCTACAACCTGGTGCCACATCTACTTTTTAAACAAATCACATAGTTACTTCTGCACTAACATTTTATATATAAAACATACACTAATGAAGATTTTAGGATGGATATTTTTTAAAAGCATGAGATAAAGATTAACACTAACTTAAAAATATTAACAAAAGTCTGATGTTTTTGAAAACCTTGGTTTAACCCTTTCTCAAGTAGTTATTCAAAGGTACAATACAAAGTACAGTTTATACCAGAAACTGAATTTAATTGTCTTAGCTCCAAGAGACAATAGCTAATTTCATCACAAAAAAAGATCAGGAATTTGTAAACCCTTGTGTTTTTGAGTAACAATTACCTAACAGTTTGATTTTTGATGGCTACTTCAAGCCTCTAGTCCTGGGATAACCAGTGAATCTCTTTCTGGTGCAAAAGATTTTCATCATCTCTTGTCAACACTAACATTTCAGATAATACAATAAATGCACTTTATCTGTACCCACATCAATTATAAAATACAAAACAAAATGGACCCAAAACACACATGACCAAACATGCACAAACATGTGGAAAGCCAAACACTGAATGTGGGTTCCAAGGGTAGTTGTTTTGTACTGTGGGACACACAGTTCAGGTCTGATCTCTCAGAGTAGGTGAGAAGTCCTGGATAAGGACATCAATGTCCATGTCTGTATTATGTCTTAGTAAACTTCCATATTTTTAAAATCTAAACATATAACTAAAAGAGCCAATATGTCCCCCACTTAAGTTCCCACAAATCATTATGCATATTTTCTAGGTAGGTCAATTTCATTTTGGAGCCCTATTAGCTAGAGAACAAAATTCAGAACCATGGACAGCTACACACAAGTTTTGAGGGCACAGTGTTTCAAATGTTCTGCTTTGCCACCATCTGATAGGATGGTTATGAGACATGACCAAAATGGCATAGTAAGTGTCCAATAACTATTCCTTACTTTCTTGCTTCTCCTTCTCTACCGTTCAACCTGGTGACAGTGATGGGAGGGAGACAGGAATTCAGAGCAGATGGCCAGAAATAAAAACAATGCAATTTTGGAAGTGTTTCTAAGTAGAACTGTAATGGGACTAGCCATCGTATTTCTCATTTCTCATCCATTTCTGCCTTTTCCTTACTCTTTATTCCATCAAGAGAATGATCATGAGACTCAACTCTGATAGGAGAAACAGCTGGTCTCTAGAACAGTGGCTGAGGTTTAGAGAAGTTGAAAACACTGGCCAATATTAATATTTAAACATTGATATGACATATTGAAAACAATATGCTCTTTTTTGGTTGTATATCTCTACTAGCACTGAAAAATTTGAAAATATGGTACAAGTTTGTGCACATTTTTTTTTTATGGTTATGGGGATCAAACCTGGGCATTAGGTATGCCAGGCAAGCACTTTATCAGTGAGGTCGACTGCACTTTGTAAGAGACCCTGAGCCAGAGCCACCTAGCTGAATTGCTACCAGATTCCTGACCCTCAGAAACTTTGAGATATAAATGTTCATTGCTTAAGGCATTAAATTTTTAGTTATTTTGTTATGTAGCAATAGTTAAATAATACAGTTTTCAAAATCCCAAATCCGCTTTCCTCGTTTGTAATTGGTTTTAATTTTGACTTCTTGAGTTTTCCAAACAAATGATTTCTGGACCTATCTCTTATTTCTGGTCCTAAACTTACATTGTTGACTTTCTTAGTTACAGTTTAGTTTCCTTATCCCAAACAATAATAGCTCAATTTTTTTTAGCATTTACCACATTACAGGCATGATGCACACATATATTATCTCACCACTCATTTCTACCAAGATATGAAGTAACCTCATCATTATTCCTATATAATTAGTAAGATGAGGTTTAGAGAGGTTGAAAACACTGGCCAATATTAATATTTAAACATTGATATGTCATATTGCAGACAATATGCTCTTAACCACTCTGTTATCTATGGCTTTGATCCTGGCACATTTCTATTACTTATGGGTTTTTTTTGGTAAAATAAACCTGAGTTCAAATTGTGTCTTCAAAAGTGACCAGCTGATCACTGTCTCCTCTTCACCAAATGGGGAAAACAACATCCTCCTCAAAAGGCTTTGTGACGGACATACACAAGAATCTTTAGAAAATGTCTTCCTATCCCATTAGACCGGTGCTATCTGATAGAACTTTCTGTGATCATGGAGTTGTTTCCTGTCTATCCAATATGGAAGCCTGGTTACATGTGGCTATTGAGCATTAAAATGTGGCTAGGATAAATGAGCAACTGAATTTTTTTATTATTTTCAATTTAAATAAATTTAAATTTAGGAGGCATATGTGGCTAGTTTTACCATATTGAACAGAGCATTTCTAGATCATAAGCTCCAGGAAGGCAGGGGCCACAGCTATTTGGCTCGCCATGACACACTCAGCACTTTAGCAACAGTGCCTGACACAACAGTGGCACCTGTAATGAACTGTCAAATGAATGAATGTATGAATAAGTGGTCCATCTTGGGCACTGAATAAATAGCATCTATTGGTGAGGCAGAGCATTGATCTTTACTGGACCTTCCTTGCTTCTCCCCATAAAGCTCCCCTCCACCACAATAGCAGCCAATTATGCTCTCCTGCAGAAATGTCATTTGAGCTCTAGGAATTGGACAGAAACTAGATTTCAGGTGACTGTGGGGGACAGAGGAAGAGAAGCCCCCTACATCTTTAATGGGCCACAGAGGACAAGAGCCCCCCTCATCCCTCCAAGATTGACTAGAAAGTTTGTCTGTAACAGAGACAGTTAAATTAATGATGAGACCCAGTGACAGGGAGGCCAGAGCAGCCCCTTAAATGTCACCTTCGTTATTTTTCAAGCCAACAGGATGAACTGCCTTCCCGTTGGCTTCCATGTTGTTATTGTTCTGCCTCAGGGTGGAGGGATTTTTTTTTTCCTAATCCCTACAACATGAGCTGTGTAAGTTCAGTAAGGGCAGGAGGCAAGATGGCACAGGCTGCTTAATAAGGGGTCTGGCTGTCACTGAGCTGGAGCTCTTGTGCAGACGTGGGAGGTGGTGGGCGGGGGTGGCCTGCTGGGGCTCCCTTCCTCGCCACAGCCAACCTCAGCAGTGAGGGGCACTATGACTCTCAGATGGTTTTCCCCACTACCTCTTCTCTGGATCAATATCCAGTCTGAAACAAAATGCATCTGGCGGGGAGCGGTGAATTCTGGCCTGGGAGCTAGGAGATGGAGGTTGGAGTCTGGACTCTGACATGACTGGTGTGGGTGACCTCTGACAATTCATTTCCCCATATCAGGACCTCAAATTTTAATCCTGCAAAAGGAAAGGGGACTGGACATGGCGATCTTTAAGACCCTTTAGGCTCTATGCTTGCATAGGGATTGAAACTATGGACTAGGCAATCACCAAAACAAAGGGTGAGCGGACTCTGCTCTTCTGACCTATTATCCAGCCTCTCTGAGACAATAGTACAACCTCAAAGGGATGCTGTGAGGATTAAATGAGATAATGAATTCCAGTGGTCTCAGCTCTGGCTACATATTAGAATCACCAGGAGTGCTTTTAAAAAATCACAATGCCCACACCTAGCTCCCAGAGATATCGACTTTGTTGTCCATAGTGAGAGCTAAATGCTGAGATTTTAACAAAAGGCTCCTTAGGTGCTTCTGAATCATTTTTAAGGTTTAATTTGGGGAAAGGGTTCATATACTGCAGGAGCTTATTAAGTGTTTTGTGACTCAATGGATATTTTAAAGATCATTTTTGTAACCATCATTCTCCAAATCTGGCTCTCTGGACCTAAGTTACCCATGACAAAAAAAAAAAAAAAAAAAGTGTCCTAGAGTTGCAAAATGCAGCTTTATTGATTCTTCCTCGCTATTCTTCTCCAATCCTCCCTCACCTTCCCCAATTTGCATCTCTTTCCTATTCAGTGGACCTCCATTCCTCTCCTGCCCATATCAGCTCTGCGTTGGACCATCATTATTGTACTTGTGGATTCTTTCAATAGAAATAAATCACTGTATCATTTTCCCAGTTCCAGTATACAACTCAACACAGCCCTTTCTCTGCTGAATCGGTGAAGCATAGTGATCATGGGTATATTCTCCATAGCCAGACAATCTGGATTCTGATCCAACCTGAGCCATTAACTAGCTGTGTAAGTTTGAATGATGTTCTTTTGCTTTTTTTTTTTTTTTAAAAAAAAAACAACATATTTTTAAAATTTTAAGAACACAGAGTAATTGTACATATCTATAGCGTACATAGTGATATTTCAATACATACACATAATGTGTAATGGTCATAGCCATTACCTCAGACATTTATCATTTCTTGTGCTGGAAACATTTAAAATCCTCTTTACTATCTATTTTGAAATAGACACATTTATACTATTATGCTATAGAACATTAAAAGTTATTCTTCCTATCTAACTGCCCCCTGGGCCCACTAACTGCCTTCTCTCCATCTCTCCCTCCTCCACATCCTTTCCAGGGTCTGATATCCACTATTCTATTCTTTGCTTTTTTGAGATCAACTTTTTCACTTTGAAGAACATACAGCATTTGTCTTTCTGTTGCTCACTTGTTCCATTTAACATAATGTCCTTCAGTTCCATTGAATGATTTTTTCTTAACCTCTCTGTTCTCAGTTCTCTCCTATGTTTAAGGGGGATCCCTGAGACCCAGGCCTTTTTTGAAATCAGCTGGTCTTCACCATCAGGCCCTCCCTTACGGTATCACTCTGCATTCAAAGAAGGAGAGAACATTGAGGAATTGGATGTATCGAGCACCTATTGTATGTTTTCCGTATGTGGAAATGAATTTATATAAATTAATTTCCATAAAACTTAACGGCACAGATGTGTTCATTTTAAGATGACAAAAGCAAGATGCAGAAGTTGTTTATCCTGTCCCTCCGACCTGCAATGAGGAGAGGAAGAGCCAGGGGCTAGATTTGAAGCTGTGCGTGTGACTCTGCCTGCTGAAGCATCATCCTTTGGGGGACAGTTTTCAGCTTTGATTGACCTCTCAGCTGTGGGAGGGACACTGGTAACTTGAGAGGGGAGGGAAAGGAGACAGATACACCCACTTGTTCAATCACAGCTTCTGAACCCACGGCCCAATGGGTGATGGGTGTCAAATGAGGGGACATATTTGTGACTTTCTTTTTCAAGAAATGGCAGTAAGGAGGGAAAAGTGCACTTAGGAAACCAGCCTGAGAGCCCCAGGATTCATTTCTTCTTATGTATATCAATTTCTAGATACAAGAGATAAACAGTCAGTCCCCAGGACTCTGAGTGAGGTGGGCCGACCATGATTCAGTGGACCTTTGTTCTCCTGAGCTGCCTCTGCTATCCCTGCTCCTGGAGACTCTGTTTTGGTTGAAGCATGTCTTTGCTGAGGACTGCTCCAGCCTGCCTTTTGTGGCGGTTGGGGGTGGACCTGCAATCCCAGGAATGCAGGCCCTCTAGAGCATCCCTCCACTTGAAGCTAGAGGGTGTTGGTGTTCAATCCCCAGCTCCCTCCCACTCTGGTGGGTACAGAGCGCAGATCTCATACTCCAGGAATTTCCTAGCTGGATGAAGCTGCCATTACCCCACAAGGCGGCTGGTTTCTGTGGGCATCTTGGCTCACTCTCTTTTTCCTTGAAGGCTCCTGTCTCCTCAGGTGTCTCCTGGCTCCTCTCCCCATTGAAAATTGGAGGATTTTTTTTTTTTTTTTGGTGTGGGGGGTTACTGGGGATTAAACGCAGAGACACTCAGCCACTGAGCCACATCCCCAGCCCTATTTTGTATAGGGTCTTAGTGTCTCGCCATTGCTGAGGCTGGCTTTGAACTCGTGATTATCTTGCCTCAGCTTCCTAAGCCGCTGGGATTACAGGTGGGAGCCACGGTACCCAGTGTGAAAATTGGAGTTTTATAGAATAAATAGATATTCAAAGGTAGGAAGGGTATAAGACAACAAATCCCCTTTCCACAGAAGGAAGGGAAACACTTGACACACAAACTGGATCTGGAGAATTGTTTTGTCTGGGAGCAGGCAGAACTGGCGGGATCTCAGAATGCCTGTAACAGAGGCCCAGGCTGCAGCCTCTCTAAGGAGCAGGCCTGCACTCTGGCAGCAGGGAGGTGTGGCTCCTGTTGCCAGCTTCCTCTCCTGGCCTCCTTGAGAGCCCTTCACAGATCCGCCTCCTGCAGCCTCTAGGCCGCCCCTTCATCTGTTCATAAAGCTGCCCTGTGTGGCTGTAGTCACCTCTTGCTCAAGGTGAACTTTGAGTCTAGGTCAGCTCCTCCTCCAGGCATCTGGCCCTGGCTCTCCACTCTCTGAGGCTCCTCTGAGTAATATGAATGTATCTTCATGCTGGACCTTCTTGGCTACCCCAACCTGCTGCTGCCCCCAACAATTGGGTGTGCAGTCTTGACTTTGTGCCCCAGAGGGAGTGGTCTTTCCACAGCCTGGTATATCCACAAATGAATCTCAAGGGCACTATTGCGGTGCTGGCTCTTGCCACAGCCCCTGGAAGGAGCAGCGTGTGCCTCATTTGATCTTGGACTTCACCCAATTGCCAACTGGGTAAGAGGTGGAGACCTCATCCAAGACTAGAATTGTGTGATATGTGTAAGAAGTTGAGCCTAACCCATTTTGATTTCCTTCCCCAGAATTTGATGGAACATTTATAGAGACTGCTGCCAGTGTCTGTTAGGTCCTGGAGCCTGAGGGTCATGTGAGCCAAGAGTGGAGGGTGTGGGGACTCCGAACAACAACTGAGGTGTGAACAGAGGAAGGCAGGAGTCGGGGAGCACAGGAGGAGGCAGCAGAGCCACAGGGGGAGGAGCAGAGGCCAGCAGGCCCTCAGATAGAGCGCAGACCTCAGTTCTCCTGAGGCCTGGCTTTCCTGAAATTTCCATCACAGGTTCTGGGAGACCTCTGGAAAGCCCTGTGGTAAATGCTTTCCACTTTAGCTAGCACAAGGAGGTTCCCTTATACGGTCAAGTGTCCTGAAGTAAGCAGAACTCAAGGGGAATTGTGGTACAGCAAACCTTGGCAAGTGCCAGAGGGCACTGAGCAGCGGGCTGAGGAGCTGAGGATGAGTCACTCCAGAGTGGCCGTGGTGCCAGGTTTCCAGGTCTTCTCAGTGGAGTGTGGGCTATATGAGCAGCTGAGATACAAAAGGAGAGGTGTCAACCAAGACTGCTCTAGACTCAGGCTGATTGGTGTGAAAAAATTCCTCTCAGGTGGGATCAGGTAAGCAAAGGCCTCGAATTCATTCCCTGCTACTATTATTGTTATGATCAATTATTATGTTATTATGTGAGTTTATCTACAACCAAATTGACTTTCTTTTTCTGGGTGTGCATGAGTTATGGTGTAGAGGTGCTGCTCCCCAAAAGCTCACGTGTGAGACAATACAAGAAGGTTTGGAGGAGAAATGATTGGGTTACAGCCTTAACCTAGTCAGTGAATTAATCCCTGCTGGGATTAACTGAGTGGTAATTGGAGGCAGGTGGGGTGTGGCTGGAGGAAGCAGTTTACTGGGGCATGTCTAGTGGGCATGAATTATGTATATAGAGAGTACTCTCTCTGCTTCCTGATCATGATGTGAGCTGCTTCCCTCTACTCCACTCTTCCACCATGATGTCCTGCCTCACCTCCGGCTCCAACAAATGGAGCTGGCCTTCTGTGAACTAAGTCCTCTGAAACCGTGAGTCCTCAAATAAATTTTTCCTCCTCTACAATTGTTCTAGTTGGGTCTTTTAGTCACAGCCACAAAAAATTTATGTAACTACTATCACAATCATGACACACAGCAGCCCCGACCCCATGCCCTTGGCCTTGTAATCGAGATTTCTCCCCATCTTTAGCCCCTGGCAACCATAGACTGTCTCCATCCCTGCAGTTCTGCCTCTTCCACAGTGTCGTATTCATGGAGTCGTATATTGTGTACGCTTTTGAGGCCGTCTTCTTCCACTCGGAGCCATACGTTCCCAACCCATCCATGCTGTTTGTTATTGCTTTTAATTGTTTATTCACTTGACACTGTTGTCAATGTTTGACGATTATGAAAAGAGCAGCTATAACATTTATGTACAGGTTTCTGTGTGAACACAAGTTTTTATTTCTCCAAATTAAATACATAGTAACAGGACTGCTGGTTCCTATGGAATATGTATTTTTACCTCTATAAAAAAATTGTTTTGCAGAATGCCTTTATGATTTTGCATTCCACCACTGTGAGTAGAAGTTTCAGTTGCCCCATATCTTCCAACACTGGTTTTTCTTTTTCTTTCCCCCCCCCCAGCCATCCTTTTAGGGGTATTGTTATATCTCATTGTGATTTTAATTTGCATTTCATAAAGACTAATGATCTTGAATATCTTTTCAAGTGCATATTTGCCACATGAATAACTTTTTGGTGAAGTGTCTGATCACAAATTGTCCATTTTTAAAAATTGGGTGCTTGTTTCTTACTGCTGAGATTTGAGGCTTCTTATATATTCTGAATATAGGTCTTATGTGGTGAGTTTCTAATATATTCCTCTAGTCTTAAATTTGTCTTTTGTTTTTGTATTGTCCCCTTTATCACTAACCATCTCTTTCCCTTTATCTCTGGTATTTTTCTCACCCTGATGTGTATTTTTGTATTAATCTAGCCCTCTGGCTTTCTTATGATCAGTATTTGTATGGTATGTTTTTAAAAATACTTTTACTCTTTTATTTATTTTTAGTGCTGGGGACTGAACCCAAGGCCTCATACAACCTAAGCAGGTGTTCTACCATTGAGCTTTCCCATAACCTGTCTTTTACTTTAAAAAATATACTTTTATTTCAGAATAATTTTAGATATTCAGAGTTACCTATACCCTCACCCAGCTTCCCTGATGTTAATGTCTTATTTATCATGGTACATTTGACAAACTAAGAAAGTTACATGGATAGAGTCCCATTAGCTAAATTACAGGCTTTATTTGAATCTACCAGTTTCTCCACTAAAGTCTTTTTTTCTTTCCCTGTTCTAAGATCCAATTCAAGATTTGATACTGCATTTAATTATTATGTTTCCTTGGTACCCTCTGATCTATAACACTTGCTCAGGCTTTCCTTGTTTTTCCTGACCTTGACAGTTTTGACAAGTCCTGGTCAGGTATTTTCTGATATGCCCTCCAATTTGGGCTTGTCTGATGCTGCCTTGTGATGGACTGAGGTCCCATGGGTGAGGTGTCCTTCTCATTGTACCGTTTCAGGGACTACACGATGTCAACTTGGCTCATCTCTGCTTCTATAACCTTCATTACTTGACTATAGCCTTGCCTGCCTCTTTTCTCCCTTGTCAAGCTCATTTACACGCACACACACACACACACACTCACTCTCTCTCTCTCTCTCTCTCTCTCTCTCTCACACACACACACACACACACACACACACACACACACACACCTATTCTCTGCAAGTGAGTCCCTAAGTTTAGCCCACAGCCAGCACAGAGGAATCAAGCTTCACCTCCAGGAATGGGAAGCCACTCCTTTGACCACAATTAGAAGATTTTTTCTTAGAGATTCTTCTTCTGATTTTATGAAGGGCATGGCTCTAGACTTAATGCTATCTTTGAGTCTGGACTAGGAAACTCACTACCAGCTTGCTGTTACTTGAAGTTGTTTGCTTTGCAAATTCACCAGCAACACTTGCTTTTCAATACCCTTAGATAGTTGTTCCATGAATGTGTTACAGTGTTTCTAGTTGTTTTTAGTGAGAGCCAGACAGAGTGAAACTCCATATCCCATCTTGACTAGAACCCAAGCCCCTCATTTATTCAATAATTACTTACTCCCATTCTCATATTCAGTCATTTATTTACCCCTCAAAGTCATATCTATATCTATATCTGTATTTATCTATCTATCTATAATCAATACACATGATTTGAACACTTACTAATAGTCAGTGGTTATGTTAGTTACTGAAGATAGAGACATGAAGTAGACACAATTCTAGTCTACTTCTATTACTTGGGTATAATGGCCAAAATCTCATGCAGTTTAATATCTGAACCCACCTAACATAATTGAGTGCTTGTTATTCTAGAGCTTGTTTTTCTTGAGCTTGAGGGAAAGCAAAAGAATTATCAAATAAACATTAATATAGTGGAATGAGTGCTGTGATACTATAGAAGTGATTAACTGCCTTAAATGAGGGTACGTGAGTCCATTATCTGTGGCTAAAACAAAATATCTGAGACCATATAATTTATGAAGAACAGAGGTTTGGTTATTTATCTCAAGGTTTTGGAGACTGGAAAGTCTGTGAGCATGACCCTCTTGCTACATTTTAACATGGTAGAATACTTTACATGGTAAGATAGAGCAAGCAATACTAATAGCTCAAGTCCCTCTTCATTTTCTTATAAAGCCACTAATGCCATAATGGAAACCCCATCCTGATTACCTCATCTAATATTAATTACCTCCCAAAGACACTATCTCCCAATACCATTAACACATCACTTGGGGGATAATGATTCCAACACATGAACTTTTGGGGAATATATTCAAACCCTAGCAGAACATTTCTTTAATAAGGTAGTCTGCCTTCAGGAAGTGGTCTCTTTGGGGATAAGTGGATTTGGGCTAGGTCAGCCCAATTTCACTTTGAAGAATAGAATGAGCTGAGACATTGGTTTGGAAATCAAGGGGACATGGGTGAAGAAGTGGCGAGTCTTCTTTAACCTGGGAATTCCTAGGATTTCAGGACAGGGATGTGACTGAAAACAATCCCAAAGACTCCTTCAAGATAATCCTTGAGTTTAGAGAATTCATATTTGGTGGTCTCCTAACCTGCTCTCATCCACCTGGGCAGTTCCATATGCTTAGTATTCCATCATTTGTAAAAATACTGGCTTTGCTCCAAGGATGCAGACAAGGCTATCCGAAGGCTTGCATGTCTGTAAAGGGTAGGGAAGCACCAGGCCTGGTTCTTCAGCCACATCTGGAAAGGAGTGGGAACAAGCAGACTCTCACTGATGTTCAGGTCTGAGAAAGGCCAGGTCCTGAGACTTACCAGTCATCTTCAAGAGCATTACGTCGGCCTCATTTCTCTTGGATTCCAATCTTTGGGGTCTCAAAGCCTTCCTATTCATTCCCCTGATAGCTTCAAGTCCTGCCTCCTCTAGGACCTTTCTTTATGCATTAAATCAGCCATTTATTCATTCATACATGTGTGAAAGAAATGTGGAAGTTATCAGAATCCAAAGTAAGTCACTTGTGTCGTACCTAACAATAGCAACAAAAAGTAAATAAAGCCAGGAGGTCATAAAGGAAGGGTTCTTAGACCCAACTGCCTGATAGAACAAAAGACTCTTTCAGAACCACAGCTTGCAGAGAGGCCATTGCAATCTTATTCTGCAAGGACCTCTGCCCAGCAACTGTGTGTTCACCCTTGGACTGACACCACTTTCGTCCTTAATCATTATGGCCAAGGATAATGTTTCAAAATAGCTGATGTATTCCTGTTCATTTTTGCCTTATAAACTTCCACCAGCCCCAACGTCTTTGAATACACCCTTGGTTTACTATGACGTTCATACTCGCATACCCTGCTTCTCCCAAAGAAATGTCATGTTTCTTTGGAAAATCTCTCTCTGGTTGATTATTTTTAGATTGACACATGCACAGATGCATCCAAGTATATTCCCTCTGAATTCTATGCCAGATCTTTGTTTGACTCTTCCTTGCTGATGAGAATCTTGTTTAGCCTTCTACACTATCCCCTTTCTTGTACTTCTCTGACAACTCCTATTTCTCTTGACTGGCTCTTCTCTACTCTTTAGGCATGGATGGCTCACCTGAACTGTTCTCATGATCTGCTCTGCTCTCTCCCTCCTGCTCTGGTCCCACCCTGCTAATGGTCATGGCAGTGTTTAATGCGTTCTGAGATGGAGGAGGAGTACAAGGTTTTATCCAGTCATGAAGCCTGGCTCCTGGCTGCTGGTGGCTCAATCTAGGAGCTGGCATGTTTTCCTCATTTCTGCAACCCTATCCGGATCCTTTTTACAATTATATCTTCTACTCATTTTCCTTGTCTCCAAGTTTCTTCCTTGAAAATGCATTGGGGCTTTCCTGATCCCCACCTCTTCTCCTTCCATAGATGAGATCCTTCACCCACAGACACAGTGCCTGGATCAGTTCCATGTCTTGAGACACAGCATAAAACCCACATTGGGTCTGGTTGTCCTCATTGCATGCAGGGTGAGAAAAAGGCATGAACTTGGGGTCAGACTCATCTGAGCTCCAATTGAAAATTGTATATGAGCAAGTTGGGCAACCCTCCGACTTTAGTTTTCTAATTGCAAAATTGATTGTGGGTAAAATCCTGTTTTCTATGTTGCTGAAACAATGCTGTTTTTGTTTAGATAGTAAACAATCACAGACTTCTGGGGAGAAGGGTTGAAGCCCCCAGTGGGTTGACCTTGATCTAAGCGGATCATGGTAATTCCTTTCATCTTGCAAATGTGTGCTTTAGGACTGGGCCTGTGATGATTTTCTATCCAATGAAGCATCAAGGGGCTCTGCTGGGAAGCCCCTGGAAAGGATTTCTTCAACAGAAAAAGGAGACGGAGTGGGGGTGGGGTGGCAGGGGAAGAAGCTCACACTTTTTCTGCCTTAGAATATGGTCCCCTCTTGGGATGGCTGGAGCTGTAGCAGCCATTGCATGAGGCTGCGTGGCGTAAACCCAAAAGGTCAAGCCCATACCCAAGGAGGAGGGCAGGGCAGAAGCACATGAGAACCTGGTTCTGGATAACATTGTTAAACCACTTAACCCACCCTGAACCTGTGTCTTCTTGGGTTTTATTACAATTTTTTTTTAAGTTATTTCAGTTGAGTTTGCTGCTGCTCACTGCCAAAACATGGTGATATGTGGCGTGTTGAATGCCTATCTTACAATGTTCAAATGATAGAATTTCTGTTCATCCTTCAGCTCTCAGCCCCAATGTCACCTCCTTAAGGAAGCCTTCCCTTATTGCTCAGACTAGCGCCTGTTGTCCTGTCTACCTTGTTACCTTGTCACTAGCACCATGTATCTTTCCTTCTTTTTTTTTTACATGACATTACCTGATGATTCACTCTCCCTCACTCATCTACAAGCTCTGTGAAGGCAGGTGATGTTTCTTGGACTGACCACGGAGTGTCTCTTGTCTAGTATAATGTTCGACATGTAACTGCCCATGAATAAACATTTGTTGAGTGAAATAATGTGTTGACAGCAGTGTGTTGCTTAAGGACCAGGATGTATCCTGAGACATGCATCATTAGGCGATTTGGTCTCTGGGTGAACATCACAGAGTACACTCACACAAACCTGGATGGCACGGCTTGCCACATATATAGAATATATGGTACTATTGCTCTACCTTCAGATATGTGGCCTGTTCTTGACTGAAATGTCACTTAGCAGCACATGACTGCATGAAGAAGAAAAAAGTGGCACACAGCAGGAAAGTTTACCTTTGTGTCCTTTTTGAGCCTGAAAAGTTGATCAACTCTCGTTTTTTTTTTTTTTTTCATTTTGACAAATGACTTTGTACCCAATCACTAGTGATGTATTTCAAAACAATTTTAAACTTACTTTGAAAGGCACCATTATTTCCTCCTCTCAGGAGCAGGTGCTATTCCAATGTCCCACCCCTTGCTGCTATTCTTTTAGCATTAGTGACAGCTAAGCAAGCCCCTTCTTTGATTTTTCTTTCTCTGCAGACTCTCAGTGAGTGATAAGTCATTACTTGTGAATAATGACCTGGGAGGTTGCTGCACCTTGTAGGGATTTGGCCACCTCCCCACTGAGCATGGAGCTAGCTCTTGGCTAATGGGATGAGGGTGATTTTGCCCCTGATGCCATTCTCATGGGATGGCCAGAGTTGCCTTCCACAATTCAGGGATCATGGAGCTCGTGAACAGAGGTGACATGGGGCTTGGGAGGAACAAACTGGAGCAGCTTGTCATCCTTCAGGGGTGTTTGGGAAACAAGCCAGAATGCCATGGTGATTTATTTTTGTAAAGCATTAGTTTGCTGTAGAGGGTGAAAGCCTGGGAGTTTGCAGAGACAGAGCTACAGTAGGGGCAGAGTGTCTCCTCCTTGGCTCTCTCTTATGCACTGACCAGGCACAATGATGACATCAACAACAATGACGAAAACTACAGACTGGGAGGAGACAGGACGTGGAGTTGGCAGCAAGTGCACACATTCAGATATCTAGTCCAGCCTTTCTCAGAGGATGTTTTGTGCAGTGTAAATCCTCACATGCTCATGCTGAAGTCTCCATGGATAAAACGTTTGGAAAACACCATGTGCATTACCCGTCCCTCCCTTCCACCTCAGCCCTTTGACTGAACCTTGCTCAGTGAATATAAAGGTCACTGCAAAAATTTGAAAACCAGATTGATTGTTTAACTTGGCATTCTAGAGCTTCTTTCACCAAGGCAACCCTTATTTTTTGTAACCAATGTTAACAACTCCTGCAGGGAAGACATTTTGGGAAATGCTGATCTGAGCAAAGGTGGTTATTAGGTATTCTTATATATATAAAAAACATTCACTGAGCAGTTCGTTCATTCATTCATTCATTCATTCATTCATTCATTCATGTAATGGATAAGAAATAAGGGATACAGATTTGATCAACAGCTGCATGAAGCTTATAGTATAATAGACAAAACCAAATAACAAACTTCCCAATTGATTTTGTAATTACACCTGGGATGAGTGCTATGATAAAAAAAAAACAAAGCTATATCTATATTTAAATAACAGTGTAAAGGAAGTAGTTTGGGGGTACTCAGGGAAACTATTCTGCTTTGTCCAAGAACAGACCTGTCTTATGAAGGGTGACTGTTAGTTCTAAAACTGGGACAGTCCCAGGTAAATCAGGATGGTTGGTCTCCCTAAAAGAAAGTGGTTTCTGGGTGCCATCCAAAGATCTCACTGTGGCAGAGAGAACTCTGGTAGGTTGGAGATCTGTTTTCTAAGGTGGTTTTGCCTTCCTGAGCTGACCATCCCTCACTGGGAGGCAGAGGGGAGGAAGAGGAGTCGAGTGGTGGCCATGGGAAGCTTGGCTGGGTGTAATGTGCTTCCCAGGTGCAAAGCATTCCATCCCTTTAGGGGGACTCGCCACACAACCAGTTTTCTCACCCTCTAGCAAGAGGCCTTTCCCACAGACAAGAACAAGAGCTCACCCACAAGCTCAGCTTGGAGCCTAAATCACAGAAGGGTGACTGTGGGAACAACAGGATGCTACAAGCCAGCACATTCTCCAGGTCTGAGAAGGACTTCAGCCCAAGAGCCACTCACTGCTGTGGGCTCCCGGGCAGGGCAGGGCCCAAGGGCTGCACCTGGTCTCTGCAGCCATAGAGAGAAGGCCTGTGGCTGCTTGTGCATCCTGGGGGAGTCTCCTTATCTCTGACTATTCATCTGTAAAGTGGGAATATTGATATTTATTCCATGCAGTTATTAGGAGTTTGAGAATAATGATATCATCTGAATTTATAAATTATCAATGCACAAGGGATTCTATTAATTCACACAAAAAAGATTTGATTATTATCTCACCAATGTGAAAAATGGGGCTTAGAGAAGTTAAAAGACTTGCCAAGGTAGGGTGACCAACTGTCCTGGTTTGTCCGAGACTCAAAGTCCCAAACCTACAATCATTGATCAAGCTAGAAGCTCACAGAATTAGCAGCTAGTAGAGCTGTATCGATGGTTATTAAAAATTGTTAATTAAATAGCCAAAAATAATTATTACAGTTGTAATTTAACTATCATATTATATAATGTATACATATTCCTTTCTCTGTGCAAGAGTAAACATGCTTATTTATTAATTCACACGTCTTACATACACTTTGGGATATTTTCTACCTCACCTTTTTATGCCTGAGCTTCAAGCTTTAGAATAACTAGACTTACCAGAGGGTCCACCTGTGCTCCCCCAGCTTCCCTAAGGCTACCGTCTTGGTCATTGTGTGGAGCATTGGTTAGCCCCGGTGCCTCCCCATGAACTCCAGATCTCTGTCTTCAGCAGTTTTCCACTCATGTCCTTTGTCTGTCCCAGGGTCCATTCTGTGGTGGGAGGCAGGAGGCTACCAAACTTAAAGTAGAAAAACAACCTGAGTGCTGATATAGAAGTTTCTATGCTACCGGAACAAAGACTTCATAGGACTGTATAATCATGGGTGGTCCTTCTTTCTATATCGCCACACTGGCCACTGGGAAATGTTTTTCCAGGAAGGCTCCTATGTGATGGGAGGTTGGATTTATTTAACTCAGACCAGGCTTGGACTGGATAAGTCCTTAGATTACCTACTAGACCTCTGGAGTAGGGGCCATCTAGGTGTGTGTGGGTATCCAGGGGAGGCAACAATAAATATGCTTATTTACTCTTAATGAATAAGTAAGCTGAGCTACCACCATTGTCACTAAGGGAGGGGGGGAGTCAGGAACAGGTAGGGACTAGATGCATCTAAATTCTGCTGTGTGGTTCCATCATGTAGTGGTTGGTAAATCTAAAAGGGACTTAAACATTTCTTTCTAAATTTGAACTTCTGTGATTTTTCGTAAATGTAAGACTTTATGAAGCATCTCAAAGGTATAAGGACCTCTGTTGCCTACTTTATATATGTTATCTCCTGCAGTCCTCAAAACAAATCCTGCTTTACAGATCTCAATTTACATTTTAAAGATTAAAAGGGTGAGATCAGAGAGGCTAAATTACTTGCCCACAGACACACAGCCTGTTTGTGTCAAAGCCAGAATTAAAACTCAGGTTTTCCGATTACAGTGTTCTTTTATACCCCCAGCTGAACTCCTTTGACATCCCTTAATAAAAGTCTCTTTGGAATTAGGTATCAAAGGGTAACATTCTGCTGAACCTTTGGCTAAGGGATAACTTGGGAGGAGATAAGAAGGTTCTGGGAGGTACAGAGTGGTTTTGTGTGTGGATGTTTGTCATGGTTGTTGGGGGTAAACTATGGCTTCTTCCTCAGTTGAGCAATAATAAGAAATCTTGTGTCAGCTCTTGGTGGAAACCAGAGGCTTTGAAGGGGAGCCAGCTATTGCATGAATGAGCTGGGCCCAGTCGGCCTCCGGATGGTTCCAGGGGTTCCCTTGGGGCTGGCCAAGTAGAGTTTCCTGGGCCAGATGCTTGGGAAACCTCCAGCTTGGCTTTGGGGGTGAGGACAGGCACCCAAACAAAACCAACAGAGTGAGATGGGAAACCGGGAGGCACCCCGATGTGCCCTATTTACAAATTGCTGTAGTTCCTTCCGGGTTTTATTTGATTTTCTCCTTCACTGAGAAATGGGGAGACATCAGAATGACTTACGTGCCAAAGAGAGGACTCCAGGCCATCCTTCAGCCTCCCCTGCCCCCTCGGTCCCTTTCATGTGACAGGATGCCCTCAATTACTCTCTCTGGGGGGGTCCCAGTCAGAAAGAAGATGGAGCCAACCATCTGTTACCGACTCCAGTGAGCAATTTAATTTCCTCTTGTTCCCAATGAGGAGGGTTTTGAGAAGACATAAATTCCTGTCAGTCCTGGTTAATCAGGAGCCTGCTGTCGGAAGGGGTGGACACCTCCAAATCAGAGACGCCCACTGGTCGGGGGCCCACCAGGAGGGCACCCTGCACAGCGGTGGGGGAAGCCATATGAGGGAAGCAAAGAATATCAGAGAAACTTCCTTAGAGCTCATCCAATCTGACACCTCCTTTTATAGGAAATCGGTACCAGAGAGGGAAAGCAATCTGTCTAGCTAGGCAGGCAGTTAGGACTTGAACTAAAGATGCAATTCCCAAACCCCCTCTTTTTCCAGCGTGATGCAAGGTAGAATGGATGACTTAAATACTTGCCCTGGGGTTTAATCTGTACAGGTAGGGCCAGAGAACAATAATCAGGAAGACAATGACAACCACGGCAAGAGCCACCCTTTATGTGACCCGCTCTGCAAGGAGTGTGGAACTAGTAGAGTGGACATTGGAGCCAGGCGGCCTGGGCCTAAATCCTTCTGCTGCTCAACGGTTGTGTGTTGTGTGACCTTGGGCAAGTTCCTTACCCTCCTCTGGGACACTGGATGAGACACTGTCAGTTCTTGCTGTCTATCCAGCCTTACCTTTCCGTGGCCAGCACCTGTATCTTTTTTGGAGAGCTGCCCTTGGGTCGCCAGACTCTACTTTGTCCATGTGTCTTGCAGGTCTGGAATCTCCCAGGCACAGCCTTTAACCCACATGTGACAGATGTGGGATATAAACACCCCAGCTCCCTTGCCTGGGACTGGGATAATTCTAAGGCTTGCGTTTTGCCTGCTTTCCAGAGGAGCTAGTCTAATAATGCAGTAATGACTGCTTTGCCCTTTGCCGGTGTCACCTGTGCTCTTTACACTCCCCCACCCCCCCATAATCTGTTCGTGCTTTAGTCCTTGTGACAAGATGTGCTTCTGTGTGGTTAATCCAAGCTAAGACAGTCCTGAGCTCTCTCGTCTGTAAAATGGTGGGAACAATGGGGCTAAGGATGCAAAGGAGGATGCCTGACCCTCAGTGGCAATTCACCGAATGGTAGCCTTGTGTCTGATACATACTTATCAATTATGTCATTATGTTACGTGGTACACACTAGCACCTCCTCATTGTACAAACAGGACAATCCAAGTTCCAAGAGTCTAAATGATTTTCCCAAAGTTATGCCATTTAACAAGGATCCACATGCAAATCCACCTTTGAAGTTCCTTGCATATTTGCCTTCACCAGGAGATTTTCCTCCCTAATGCTCCCAGTCCAGGTCTGGTTCCCTGCTCTAGTGCTCCCATGCCCTCTGTCACAGTACTTGTCCTAGTATTAAAATGGCCCTCTTGCTTCTTGTACTTTCCCTGGAGCCACTAGCTCTTTGAAGCCTGTGACATGGCCTCAGGCATCTCTATAAGGTCAGCTTATAGCCTGGTGCTCAGCACACACAGGCTTCAGGTGGGTACTGAAATAGTAGTCCCCCTTTATCTACACCTTCGCTTTACTTACTACCCATGGTCAATTAAAGACTGAAAACACGTAAGGAAAAAAATCCAGAAAGAAAGAATTCATAAGTTTTAAATTCATACTGTTCTGAGGAGCATGGCAAAATCTCTTGTCAACCCCTCTCCTTCCCACCTGGAATGTGAATCATTGTCCAGTGCTGTATATGCCACCTGTCTATTAGTCATTCAGTAACTATCTTGGTTATCAGATCGACTATCACAATATCACAGTGCTTGCGTTAAGTAACTCTTATTTTTCTTGGCAGTGGCCCCAAAGTATAAGAACAGTGATGTAAAGGAAGGACATAAAACATGGAAGGACAGATGGGTGCTGTGTAGCAATGCTGCTGGGCATATGGGGGGGCCACGTAGTGTACCGAGGGTCGGCAGTTTCAGATTTCAACCAGACAGGACAGTAGGAAAATCCCACAGGAAATTCCTTTCCTCTGATCCTGCTGCAGAGAAGATTTTTAAATGGGGCTGATGGGCCTCCTGGAGGTTCCAAATTTTCATCAAGGCGACTAGTTCTCCCTAAAATCTTGTCAGGAAGACAAGGATCTCCCAGGCTACCACCTAGAGATAAGGGGGAATCTAATCACAGTAATTGTTTCATTGTGAGGTCACCTAGGAGTGACAGGAGTAGCTTTAAAGAACTGATAAAGAGCATGAGAAAGATGGGCCAGGAGACAAGAAGCAGGCTAAGGAGGCTAGAAACTCCGAGACCTTCTAATGAGAATGATAATCATAATTGCTATGATAATTATAACCATAACCGTACCCACCTCCTTTGAGAGCCTACATTATAGGGTGGCCCAACTGATAATTTTTTTTCTTCCCCTGAAATGCTCCAGAATAAACCCAAGGCCTCATGCATTCTAGGCATGCTAGGCACATGCTCTACCACTGAACCACATGTCCAGTCTGCTTTTCCCTGAGTTCGAATCCTGCTCTATCACTTACTAGCTGTAAGGTGTTAGGCAAATTAGTGTTTCTGTGCATCAGTGTCTTATGTGCAAAATGAAGTTAATAGTTACCTTCTTCACAGGACAGTCATATGCTGGGGACTGTGGCCTACCTGTGTGATCAAGCAGGCAAATGTTAGTTTTTACTAAGTGCTAATGAGACAGAAAGACATAGAGTGGACCATGATTATCTTTCCTCTCAAGAAGCTCAGAGTCTAGAGTTGAGATCCTGGAAGTGTTTTGATTACTTTATCTTTAATAAAAAGTTCCTCCAATAATGTTTATTTATTGAAAAAAAATGAATGTCAGAATTCTGGGCAGCATAGAGAAGCAGTGTCTAGTCCAGCCCTGGTGCAGGCTGTGGACAATGGACATCCGGTAGGGTTTCCTGGAGGAGGCCACACTGAAGCGAGTCCCCTAGGATCTGTCAGAGGCCACTGAGTGGAAAAAGGAGGAGAGGCCTTTCTAGGTAGAGGAAGTACCCCAGGCCAGAGTTGATGACTGGGCTGGGAGAGGGCTGTTGAAGCAATACGGACAAGTGTGCAGAGACTGAGACATGGGCCAAGAGTGGGTAACCAGCCGCTCTGCTGCGTAAAGACCCCCAGGGGCTCCACTGCTTTGGGGACAGAGATCAGAACCCCCTGCTTAGCCCATGATCGTCCCACACTGGTCCCTGCCCCTTAGTCTCACCTCTCCCCACCCCTGCTCTGGCCACACTGGCCATCTGAGGCCTTTCTCCCAGCACAGACTCTGAGCCAGATCCTCAGGCACAGGTGGTTCTTGTCCAGGTGTTCTTAGGAGCAAGGAGAGAAGCAGGTAATGGAAAAGAAGTTAAGGAAGAGTGACTTAGGTGATGTTCCAGATTTAGCTTAACCCACAAGAAAGTCAGGCCTGGCGATGGTGCTCCAGAACTTGTCCTGCTTCCTTCTCCCATGTCCCTGGCACTGGGCACCTGAGGAGGATGAGCCCAGGCCCTGCTGGCTGCCCTGCAGGGAAAGTAGGTGTCTCCACGGCCTTGGACGACTGTGGAGGCCCCCGGTGCAAGGTGAGCTTCTAGCAGCAGGTCACAAAGGCACAGAAAGGACCCCAGTGAGTGTGTGGGTTGGGGCAGTGGGGATAGTGCCCTACACTGGCCTTCTCTGGGGATGCTCAGTGCTCCTACCTGAGGGCCTTCATGCCTGCTCTCCCCTCCCTGGAATGCTCTCTCCCCCTGACTTCATCTAGTAAACTCTTTTCATCCTCTGGATCATGGCTACTTGACATTTCCTCAGAGAAGCAGTCTGGCTCTCAAGATGGGGTTAGGCCCACCGATTGTCTGTCCTCAGTGCGCTCTGCGTGTTCCTTCCTGGCACTTTATAGCAAGTTGTAATTCATTATATACATAATTCGTCTCTATGTATTAGGCAGAACTCTGTTGTTTGCAAATGGTGGAGAAACAAACTTCAGCTAGCTGAAGCAAGAGGGGAGGAATGGCTCCATAGCTGGAAGGGGTGTGGGGTGACTAGAGCATCAGGAGTACCTGTAGCCACCAGGGCTCCCACATGGCCAGCTGTTTCCCGCTCCTCATCTGGCCTCCTTCTCTGCTGCTGCCCAGGTGGAGGGAAACTGTCATGGACATCTCCAGATCAGTGTCCTCACTGCCACAGGAAGAAGTCTGATTGTTTTGCATCCATTCTCCCCTAGAACTATCTCCTAAGATGGAAATGCATCACTGTGATTGGCTGAGCCTTGGTCATGTGCTCACTTGGCTCTCTGAAGGCAAGATGTGGCTAAGGGTAGGGCCCCACAGTCACAGGACCCAAGGGCAGCATGACTCCCCTGAGAGGTGTGGGAGGGGTTTGGGCACGTGGTTTCCGTCTCTCTGATGTTGTATCTTTAGCAAACACAGATATGACCTAGTAGGAGTCCATCACTGATCTAGGTAACAAGGGATGTCAAAATAAACAGAAATCTCTGCTTACCTTAGAGCTGATATTGCAATGGGGAAAGGCAGAAAAGAAGCATGTTACTAATCAATGTGTCAGGTGGTGATATGTGTTTTGCAGAAAAAGCAGAGTAGAGAGGTGTGGAGAGTGCTGAGAGGAAGCTGTGTTCTCCAGAGGAGTCACAGGGGGCATCTTGGAGGGTGGTGAGGAAGGGCCAGAGGGTGGAGGATACCCTGGCCACTCAGGAATTTGAAGGGAGTCCTCCTGCCTGGCCTCCTCCTCCCTCCCTCTCTGCCCTTCTGAAGCATATCTTTCGACTATGTCAGAATGCCCAGTGGGGCAGGTCCTTGTTAGAAATGTGGGCTCCCAAGTCTCTCTCAGGACCCACAGAGCGAGGCCTAAGATTTGGATTATTGACAGTCTCCCAGTGACTCTCATGCACACTTAAGTCTGGGCATTACTTCCTGGGGCTGTGGAGAGACAGGAAAGGCTCTGAATAGGAAAAATGTTGATCTCACTTGTGTTTTAGGAAGATTCCTCTCGGAAAGCTCTGTGGAGGACAGGCTAGAGGCTCCGAGACAGAGGAGCACCAGTGTCAGGAGGTGCTGGGACAGAAGAGAAGGCTCAGGAGGGAGGAGGAGGGTGCCAAGGCTCCCTGAGCTCTGACTCGGTGGTTGCCATCACCCAAAGAGGACCCCCTGGCGTCACTGACATTGGGTTTTTTTCTTTAGATACTCTACATTTAAGGAGGGATTTACAGTCACATATTATAATGATGTCACTTGATTGTACTTAGGAGACAAATAAAAAATTCTTTGTTCTTTTTTTTCCTTCCTCCTCTTTCACATTTTTTTTTTTGAACTTTTGGATCTTGACTTGAAAGATCCAATTTCTGCTGTTATGTGACTCATTTGCCACGGGGAGATCACTAGGAAGGTTCCAGCCTCATCTCGGGGGTGGAGATGGGGAATGATACAAGAGCTAAGAGAGTCAAAGGGTTAAGAATCTGGGGGCCAGAACTGGTTATTCCAACTGGGAACCTCGGATATAGTGATGGCTCTGTTGGGGGTTGGTTCCCACTCCCTTACGCGTGTGCCTGTAGGATAGAGGATAATATGTCCTTATCTCCCCTGGCTCTCCCCCAAACCCCAAACTCCAGTGTTCTATTTATGTTCTAGGTAATAGCCAGCCGATAATTGGGTGCAAGGATTATTTGAGATAATATTTGCAAAATTCTTAGCACTTAATGTAATCCATGCATTTTCTCAATATAGCAATTCAGGCAGGTATTATTAAATTCATTCTACATGCTCAGAGAAGTAAAGTGACTCGCCTGAGATCACACAGCCAAGATGAAGAGCCGGTTTCAACCCGTGACCAACTAGACTCTAAAATGTATATGTGTGTGTGTGTGTGTGTGTGTGTGTGTGTGTGTGTGTGGTGGGGAGGGTTGGATATTGACTACCAGGAGGTGAGGACTTTGCAGCTTGTCAGGTCTTCAGTTAAACAGGCAGGAGTTGGTCACAGCTTCTGTCCTAGTGAGGAAGACCATGACTAGTTTGAAAAGCTGAGGGAGCCATCTGATGCTCTTCCCCCACCGTGGCCCTGCCCACACTGCAGGTCCTGTGCTCCTCAGCGACCAAATCCAAATACTCTCTGATATTTGTTCAATAAATCAGACCTGCTAGGGTTAGCTGTCTTATAAATTATGGAACAGATTAACTGAGTTAGGCTGAGGCATAAATAACAGGGATTCTCCACCCAGTGACAGGACAATGCTGGGGTAGCCAAAACAAGGACTGGTGACAGAAGAAGGGGCCACCCTCCTCTTTTAGGACAAAGCTGGCAGCAGGCAGGTCCAGGGGGAAAGTAGGCAAGAAGGGGGCTTTGAAAGGGGGATCCCAGGAAGAGGGGATGACAGAGCAAACTGAGGAGGCTCTTGGGAGGGGAGGGCTTTGTGCAGGCAGAAGCTCGCCTTGCTGGTGCACAAGGACTTGGAGGGGTCCGTGGGACATCACTGGAGGTGCCTGGTGAGTAGCTGAACACAGGGGCCACCACATCACTGTGAAGGTGTGGGAAAGAGCTATAGCTGCTGTGTTCCATGGTGTGTAAGATCCGCGTGGGAGCCCCAACCACGGGGAGAACACGGCCATCAATATCAGGTACAATGAGGAAAGAAGACAAAATGAGTGAGGCTGGGCCACCCGCATTAATATACAGAAGGAGGTGAGCCAGTCACGGAGACTGAGACAGAAAGGCCAGAACCAGGAGAGGAAAGAGTTCTGCCAGAGCTCAGTGAGGATGAGAACCCAGAAAGAGGGGGATGCAGCTATCACCAGATGTGGAAACCAGGGGAAAGCAGAGCACAAAAATGCCTCACTTCTCTCCTCCTGCCCACCAGTCTCCCGTTGGGTGAACCCAATCCCAAGTCACCCAGAAAGGGGTCCCAGTTGAAGCACTCCACGGGGTCTATTTCTCAAAGGGGCAAGTCCTCGTGGTCCTCTGTTGTTTCGCATAGGCTGGAGATGAGAGTTTGTAAAGATAAGAATGCCCTTGAAGCAGTGCCAGGTGACGCTGAGGACCCTTCCCTGGAAGACTTTGATGGCTTTGGGGGAAGAAGTTTTCATGGAATGGCTGGAACCACAGCTAGATTTCTGGGTGGGGAGAAAGTAGAGGCTGTGGAGTTACAATCTTGGTTAAGAAGCTTGAAAAGCGAGTGAGTGAGCTGGGGCATGGGGGGAACGTAGTTTGTTTAATTTTCCAAGTGTGTCTAACTTCTCTTCAAAGTCAAAGCCACCTCCTACCATTGGCATATACCAGGAGACTCTGATATGTTTTCCTACCTACACTCACTCTACTGGTGATCTCATCCACTCTAATGGCGATGCACGCTATCTGTATGGGGATAGATCCCTAATTGATATCTCCCACTCAGATCTTTCTCCTAAACCCGACTCCTAAATCCAACAAGTCAAAATGGTTCCCTTGATTCTCCCTTCTCTGAAATCTGCTCTATCTGCAGCCTCCTCCATCTTGGTGGGCAACAACTTTGTCCTTTCTGTTTCTCTGCTGTTCTGACATGGAATCACTCTTGGATTTTCTTTTGCCGTCACATCCCACATCCAAGGTCTCAGGAAATCCTGCTGGCTCCCTTTTTTTACACCAAGAGCGTGACTTGTCACTGTCATAGTTCCACCAGCCCAGTTCAGAGCGACATCCCTGCTTCCTTTGCTTGGGTTAGTTTGGTATCCTCCTGAACCAGTGTCTCCTGATGCTTTATCCTCGACACAGCAGCTGGAGTAGTCAGTTAGAAACCCAAGGTCCTTCGGTGGCCTCAGTGATCTGTCCAGCATCCTTTCCTCTCTTCTGTCACCACCTCCTACCCTCAACAGCATCACTCTACTCCGACATCATTAGCCTCCTTGCTGTTCTTCCAAAAGCCATGGAAGCTCCACCTCGGGGCTTTGGCTTCGGCTCCCCCCCCCTTGGAATGCCCCCCCACAGGTGTTCACATGGGTAAGCCCTCACTGCCTGAAATCTCTCTTCAGCTGCCACCTTTTCAGCGAGATTTTGAGATTTTCCCTGTCCACCCTCCTGCAAATGCAGCCCCCCTTCCCCGTTCCCACACTCGTGACCCGCCTGCCTCTCCCTCCTGTTTCTTCATAGGACTGTTGGTTAAGAGTAGCTGAGACCACCGTGTGAAATACCCACCAAATGTGCAATCCTACCACCTTCCAGAGAGAAGCCCCACCGTCTGGCTGGCGCCTGGGTGAGAAGGAAAAAGGCGGGTGTGGGAGGCCCTCTCGCTGCTCAGACTGCTGCCTCACGCAGCCTCACGCAGCCTCCAACCTCATTATCCACAGGCAGGAGCACAGGCACTCGCCTCGGGGTAGAGTCAGCTTGCAAAGAGGAGCGCCTGGGAGGCAGACAGGATGTGGAGGCAAAGCTGGCAGCCAGCAGAAGGGCCGGCTCGCCTCCCTTCCCTGATGTCACCCAGGACGCGAAGGGAGCTGGAGGAGGGCTGTGGAGCTTCCCTAAGGGGAGCCCTGTTCACCCAGGGCCCTCTCCCCATGGGGTGGGAAGATGAGAGATCACAGTAGGGGCTGGATCTCCTCCTGCCCCCAGCAGAACACTCTTGCTCCTGGGACAAAGTGTCAGTTCAGCAACCCTGTGTGCCAGGCTCCGGGCAGGGGAGACTGAGGTGGCTCCTGCTTAATGGGGCTCTAGGCTGGGGCAGCAGGGGAGCGAGGCAGGCACTCTGCAGCAGGGCTGTTAACAGTGCTGTCCGTGAGCACGGCACACGGAAAGGCACACGGGCAGAACCCAGTTCCCCGTTTGGAGGAAAAGCCTGGAGGACGAGTGCCCTTGCTCTGTGCCCGTTCACCCATGAGTGCTGCCCTCATCCACTCAGCCAGTACCAGGGAGGATCTTCCTGTGAGAAGGCTTTGGGTCAGGTGCTGGGGATACAGTCCTGGGTCCAAAAATGTTCTCCTACTTCAAGGAGCTTAGAATCTAGGAGAAAAAAAACAAATATAGCAAGTAAACACAAACAAAATGTTTTGTCATTGTGGGCCATGAAGAAAGTTGGCAGGAACTTGAGGTAGAGATTTTAGGGAAGAGTCGGTCCCCTCCTAAGGGAGCCAGGTAGCAAGCAGGGGCTGCAGGCTCGGGGAGGCAGTGTAGAGGAGAGCATTCTGGAGAGAGGCCCTGGGTTGGAAAGACAGGCAAAGAGCAGCTTGGAGGGACTTTCTTGGCACGACATGGATCCAAGTGGGAGTCCAAGCTCTTCTTGTGCTTCTAAGCTCCAGAGCCTCTGTGAATTCTGGGCACCAGCCCTGCTTAAACTGGCACTGGTGCTCAGGCCACTGGCCCATAGTACCATGTGTCCAATCCCAGTGGTCCTTCAAGAGTATCTCCAATTTATGAACCTCACCTAAAGCTTGCAGACCAGGATGGTAACACTGTCCTCTGGTTTACCAGCCTGTATTTGTCACCCATCTGTGCACATATCTGTCCCGGCAGCCAGTCTGTCCAACCTCTGTGTGTGAGCCTGTGGCTATGACCAGGCATGTGCTCCATGACTGTGTCCAGTGAAGGAAGGAAAGCAGGGAAGGGGAGGAGGAAATGAAGGGAGGAGCTGACTTTTTAAAAACAGCATAGGTATTTAACACTGGCAAAGGATGTATTCAGAAACCTTGTAAATCAAGATCTTTGCAAATGTCAACCTAAAATACAGTATTTTTTTTTTTTTGCCCTAAAACTTTTCCTAAGAGTCGTTGCTTGCTTCGTCATCACTACTTTTTCTTCCTTTCCATCGCCACCATTAGCTCTTGGCTTTCTTTTTTGGGAGCACAATTCATGGAGAAACCATTTTTTTTTTTTTTTTGGTACAGTTTCCGTGATCACGAGTTTTCTCTTGTATACCGCAAAGACCACGCTGAGATCTGGATGCTGGGGTTCGCAAACCTGCTCACTCGCTAGCAAAGCAAATGGTTCTCAAAAACCAAATTAATGATGCTTCAAAATAACAAATTACTACATGTCATAGACCTCAGGGATCCCCGGGGAATACTGCAGATGCAAAGCGTGCAGGCAGGAATGCTAATGGCGCCTGCTCTCACCTGTAAGGTACAGGGGCCCCTGGGAAAGACTTGGCAAGTGGTTCTTCCCTCCAGATGCTGCTTACTCTCTATCACACTGGGCCACAGGTTTAGCTAAGTACTCGGTTACTAAGGAAACCCAAGTTGTCAGTCCTGAGCCTTATGGGAATAATGGTGATTTATTTAGGAAAAGCAAGCTTTGTCACTTTAAGCTTACTGCTACAAAATTGCTTTTTGATTACCTCCCTCCTTATTGCATTGTCTTGTCACAATAAACTTACAGAAACAAGTGGCAAGGTTAATAATTACAGGCTCTGTTCTTGTCACTGTCAGGGCCCAGCAAGGTCATGGCTGCAACCCGAGTGTAGCCAGCAGTCTACTTCAAACCCCTGCTCTAGAGAGGAGGGCTTTGAGGAGGGCCCAGGCATACCCACTGATTTGGGGTGGCTCTTCCTTCACTCTTGACTTTCCACCACCTCAGGGCTTTTCTGGAGCCAGAGTTCCTGAAAATCAACTCTCCTAACTTCTTTTATTTTTTTTTAAATAAAAATTATTTTTTTAAAATGAGATAATCTCTTAATTTAATTTCCCCTCTAGGTCTCCCAGGTGTGAATGCCATTCATCTTCCATTGCTTTGGTGTGAAGCTTTGTATCCTGGTTTTGTATCTCCCACCTTCAAAATCCATGCCAAAATCCTACCCCAACAAGTGATAGTTTTTAGAAGGTAGAGCCTATGGAGGTGCTTAGGTCATAAGGGCAGAACCCCTGTGAATGCGATTAGTGCCCTTATAGAAGAGGCCACAGAGAGAGAGAGAGACCCTGGCTCCCTCTGCCCTGTGAGAAAACAGTGAAATGTCCTCAGAGATCCCCCATATAATCTATGAACCAGGTAGCAGATCCTCATTAGATACCAGGTCTGCTGGGGCTTTGATCTTGAACTTCCAGCCTGCAGAACAGCAAGAAATAAGGTTCAGTTGATTTGAAGCCATCTAGTCTATGCAATATTTTTATATAGCAACTCGAACAGACTAAGACAAAAGTCACTATTTGTTTCATACCCGAGGACTGCAAGGCTCAGTAAAGTGGGGTTGTTTGGCTCTGGTCACAGGTCTGCAAATAGAGTTACTGGATGGACCCACCCAGACCAGCACCGCCAAGTCCTGACCATTCTTCTGTGCTGTCTCTCTCTTAGCATTCTGGAACAGCCTTCACACCAAGTCCTGACTTTGGCTGCCTTTCTCCCTCTACTGGGAACTCTTTGGAAGGTGCTCAAGAGCACTCCTCAGTGCATTGCGGCGTCTTACCCAGAAGAGACCTTCCTTCAGTTGGCTCCTGATGCCCCTCACTGTCATGCTGTCCTTTCACCCCACTGACTGTCCTCCACCGCCTATTCTGTTTTTTTTCCCCATCTCCTAGGCTCTTAGAAGTTGAAAAGCCTCCAAACACAGCTCTTGATCCTTTTTCCATTCCCCACCCACTTGCTCTTTAACAATTTCATCTAGTCTTATAAATTTGGAAACCATTTATGTGCTGGTGACTCTCCTACTCATTTTTTAAATGAATTGAGATATAATTTTTACCTACAATAAAATGTGCATATCTTATAGCTTTGTGACTATTTATATGATTGCAAACACATAGGAAAGCCTCACCTAGGATAGAGATATAGGACATTTTCACCACTCCAGAAAGTTTCCTGGTTCCCCTTTATTATCCCTAATGTATCTCTCACTGGGAGCCCTTTGCAATAAATGATTTTACTTGTCCTTGAATTTTTTATATGCTTTTGGTGTTGGGTTCATTGTGGGAAAGTTCGAGCATATTATGTTAATAACTATCTTATTAAGCATTTTTATAATTATAGATAATTTAAAGCATATACTATTGTATTACAAATTGTATAATAAATGCCCATGTTCCATCCCTCTACTCCCATCTGCAGTATCACAGTTTGAACTGTAGATATTCTAATATAGGTTTTTAAAAACCTTCAGATTTTTTCTCCAACATAATTGCATTATTATTATTATCACACTTGAAAATGGCAATAGCTCCTTAATATTATCAAATATCTACTCAATAGTATATTTGAAAGGGCATCTAGAGGTATTCATATGTCACATTAAGTTGATATATAGCTCTTAAGTATCTTAATTTATGAATGTTTCACCTTCTTATTGTATAGCAGTTCACTTGTTGAAGAAACCGGGCTGCTTTTGCTGTGAGTTTTGCATTCTGGACCTGGCTCATTGTAACTACTGAGTGTCCCTCAGCATGTCCTCTGTGCCTCCTGTTTTTCCTGTGAACTAGTAAATAGATCTGGAGGCTTAACTGGAGCCCGTTTCCATTTCAGGGGTAAGAATACTTCACAGCTGGTGTCTGACAGGAGGCACATCTTGTCCAGCGAGAAGCTTTGGCTGCTATGGATTACTGTCTGGGATCAATATTTCCTAAGGGTTCACAGGATGGTGATTGTCTACCTCCATTGTTCCTTCTTAATGTATCAGAATACTTCTATTTAAAAAAAAAAACAACTTTCCTTCATCAACTGTTTGATCATCAGGAAGTGCAATTCATAAAGGAAAGGCAATTTAAATGCTTAATTATTTTCTCTTATTTACCAGTTTTTGAATAATGAGTGTGTTCTGTAGCATCCTTAAAGGAACCAATGACACTTTCTAGTAATGTATGAACACACGGAATTTTAAACATATTCTCTGTGTGCCAATGAATTGCAGTTAACAGTCTTGTTAATTGTCTGGTCTTTGGCTGGTAGGAACCTTCTCATGTTGTCTGATCTGATGATCCTTTATTTTCTTTTTTGATTTCACACCTCTCCCCCGAACTGCAGACTTAGATGGCCAGCTTCCTATCTGACACTTGGGTACATGGCACCTCAAAATTTCCTAAGTGAAACACCAGGTCCGCTTGATCCTGGTCCTGCAGACTCCCAAGTCAATTCAGTGGCAACTGCATCTTTCTAGTTGCTCAGATTAAAACCTTGAAAATGTCCTGAACTCTCCCTTCCCCCTCACATTCAAGGATCCAGCACAGACATTTCTATTTTAAAAATAACTCCCCAATTTGATCATTTTCCAGTTGCCACCTTGGTCTAAGCCTCCAAAACTTCTCACCTGAATTAAGTCCATCAGCTCCTGGCTGGGCTCCTGGGTCCCGCCCTCTCTCCCTACAGTCTATTCTCAATACAGTGGTGTGGTTGGTGCTGTTAAAATGTAGTCAGGTCATGGCACTCTAGAGGTCAACACTGCCTAGGGCTCCCCACCTTGCTGGGAGCCAAAGTCTTACTGCTATATGTCTAGAAGGCCCCAGTTTTCTCTGTCCAGCTCCACCCCTAGCCTATTACCTTGACCAAATATATCCCACCCCATCACAATCAGCCCTTCCTCTCTCTACTACACCCCTTGCCTTCTCACTCACATCTTCTTTGCTCCACCCCCATCCAGCCCCTTCCAACCCACCCACCCTTCTCATTGCACTCCATCCCATGTCACCTCCCCTCAATTCACTCCACCCCACTCCAGTCACTCAAACAGCCCCCCACACCTGATCCCTCCACATTCCACTTCATCTGTCCTATCCCAATCTATCTAGCCCACCCCACTTCACCCCACCTGACTATCCCATCCTATTTACCCCCAGCCACTGTACCCCTCCTCGCTCTACCCCACTCCCCTGCCATCCACACCACACATACACTGACCTCCCTGGTATTCCTGGAATACTCCTGGCATGTGCTCACCCTGGGGCCTTGGTACTTCCTGTTCCCTCTTGATGCAGATGTCCCCAGAGTCCACTCCCTCACCTCACAGAGTCTTGCTTAAACCTTCTCTTCTCAGTGGTGTCTTCTCTAACCACCCTTCTGAACATTGCGATCCCCCCACTCCACAGTCCTGATTCCTCCCTTTCTTCATTTGTTCTCCATGATATTTATTACCATGTAAATTTTATTTACTTATTTAAATTGGTTCTTTTTAGTTTATAACAGCAAAATCCATTTTGATATGATGATACAAGTACAGAAGACATCTTATTCTAGTTAGCACCTCATTCTTATGGAGGCACATCCTGGTGGGATTCACTGCTGTTTTCATGCAGGTACATGGGAAAGCTGGGTCAGTCACGCCACTGTCTACCTGGGCTTATCCCCCTCCTTTCCTCCATTCCCCACTGTCTACTGCACTTCCGTTCTCCTCACTGCCTCCCCTTTATTGTGGGTTAGCTTCACCTATTGGGAAAACATTTGACCTTTGGTTTTTTGTTTGTTTGTTCTTATATTTTGTTTATTTTTTTAACTAATTAATTTGTTCTAATCAGTTATGTATGACAGCAGAAATGCTCTTTGATTCGTTGTATACAAATGGAGTAGAAATTTTCATTTCTCTGGTTGTACCCAAAGTAGGGTCACAACATTTGTGAAATCATACATGTACCTAGGGTAATGATGACCATCTCATTCCACCTTCTTTCCTACTCCCGTGCCCCCTCCCCTTCCCTTTTTCACCATCCAAAATTCCTCCACTCATCCCAATCCTCCCTACCCATTATGGATCAACATCCACTTATCAGAGAAAACATTTGGCCTTTGGTTTTTTTAGATTGGCTTGCTTTGCTTAGCATGATATTCTCTAACTCCATCCATTTATCTGCAAATACCATAATCCAGTTCTCTTTTATTGCTGAGTAATACTTCATTGTGTATATATACCACATTTTCTTTATCCATTCATCTATTGAAGGGCATCTAGGTGGGTTCCACGGTTTGTCTATTGTGAATTGTGCTGCTCTGAACATTGATGTGGCTGCGTCACTGGAGTATGCTGTTTTTAAATCCTCTAGGTATAGACCAAGGAGTAAGATAGCTGGGTCAAATGGTAGTTCCATTTCAAGTTTGCAATTTTTTAATTTCTTCATTACTTGGAAAGATGTAAAGACTTAATAAACTCTCATGCAAAAACTTGGATCCAAGAAATATTCTTGCTCACTTGAAATGCACCCTTGACTTCTTCCTTCTAGCTGGCTTAGGAAAACTAAATGTCCTTCAAAGGCAAGTAAATCAGAAGGAACCAGCAGAAAAATGTGAATAGATCTGTTTGGTCAACCTTTTCACTACTGTGACCAAAAGACCTGACAAGAACAATATTTTTAAATTTACATATTTTGGGGACTGGCTTACTTTACTTAACATGATAGTCTCCAGATCCATTCATTTGCTGGCAAATGTCTTAAAGCCATTCTTCTTGATGGCTGAGTAATACTTCATTTGTGTGTGTGTGTGTGTGTGTGTGTGTGTGTGTATATAACATTTTCTTTATCCATTCATCTAATGAAGGGCACCTAGATTGATGCCATAGCTTGGCTATTGTGAATTGAGTAGCTATGAACATTTACATGGCTATGTCACTGTAGTATGCTGATTTTAACTCCTTTGGCTATATACCAAGGAGTGGGATAACTAGGACAAATTGGTGGTTCCACTCCCATCAAAATTCCAACAATGTTATTAATAGAAATAGAAAAAGCACTCATGAAATTCATCTGCAAACATAAGAGGTCTAGAAGAGCCAATTTGTTCACTGCTATATCTCTAGCTCCTACATAGATTGTGGCACATAGTATGCACTCCATAGGAGGTTGCTGAGTGTAAGCATTCAAGGAGTCCTCTTGTTCCTCCATCTGTCCCCGATGGAATGTAATCCCCACAGGATTGAGCTTGTCTGTTGTTTCCTGTTTTTTTCTCAGTTCCTATGCCTGGCATATAATGAGTACTGCTGAGTGACTCCCAGTGTTCAGCATGGTGTCAGTACTTGGGCCTTCGTACTTCCTGAGTACCAAGCAAGTGTCCTCAATGTGGGTTAATTCCCTTTCTTCCTAAAGCCCTTCATTAAATCCAGAGCAGAGATCTGCTTTAGCCTGAGCAGTAAGGAAGATGTGGTTATAGGAGAAAAAGCATGAGGTCAAAAGACCTCTTATTTTGGGATCTACCATTTACTAAGGATGTTTGGTTATAACTTAATTCCTCTGAAATTCAGCTTTATAACTAAAAATGGGATGCTAATAAACTCCCCAGGAACCAGCTCATAAGTGTAGTGAGGAAGAAAAAATATTCGAGGAAATGCTTTGCAAACTTTAGTCCTCCATTGTGCATGGATCCTCTCCAGTCCCCAGAATCACCTCTCCTTACTTTCCTTCACCATCTTCTTATTACTTCAAGCTCACTCCTGCCCCCACATCCTAGTACCCCAACTATTATCCTGGGCCTTTCCTTTCCTGTCTTTTTTCCTCACCTCCTACCAATCCTTAGGCTTGGGGCAAGAAGGTTTCTGCCCCTGATACTCTGCCTGATCAGAGCGAATGGCCACTTTTTATTTGCCATCTCTGCCATGTTGGATTTGAGAAAAATCTCCATTTATTTCAAGGGCCGCACTCCCTGAATGCTTCTTTCATCTTTTAAAAAACTTCTTATTCTCCTCTTGCTTTTCTTCTTTCTCCTTTTCTTAAAATATCGGGGTTTCCTCAATTCTGTCCTGCACTATTTCTTTTTTCAGTCTATTATACAGTTGTTCCTAGAAATCTCTTTGCCCTGAAGGTTAAGGTTATCTCTGCTGTGTAACTCAGATCTGCATCCAGCACCCAACGATCTTCTGACCTTCAGACCCTACAGAAGGCAAATGCTAAGGGAAGGGACTGGTCCACACACCAGTCCAGGGAAGGGCAGGGATGCAGCTGGCCCTGGGCTGGCTAGAATCAGGGATGTTAGTACTATCAGAATGGCTGGTCTTTCCTTCTTGGATGTATTGTTTATGAATTGCTTCTCCATGATTTTCTGGCAGTCCATATCTCTAGACTCATAATCTTTTTGTTTTTATTCTAATTTGTTATACACAACAGCAGAATTCATTGCAATTCATATTACACATATAGAACACAAATTTTCATATCTCTGGTTGTATACAAAGTAGAGTCACACCACTCGTGTCTTCATACATGTACTTAGGGTAATGATATCCATCTCATTCCACCATCTTTTTTACCCCCATGCCCTCTCCCTTTCCCTCCCATCCCTTTGTCTTAGCTAGAGTTCATCAAATTCTCCCAAACTCCCCCTCCCAAACCCACTATGAATCAGCCTCCTTATGTCAGAGAGAACATTGGTCTTTTGGGATTGGCTAACTTAGCATTATTTTCTCCAACTCCATCCATTTACCTGCAAATGCCATGATTTTATTCTCTTTTATTGCTGAGTAATATTCCATCGTGTATATATACCACATTTTCTTTATTCATTCATCTACTAAAGGGCATCTAGTTTGGCTAAGCTCATAATCTTTATTTTTTTTTTTTAAAAAAAAGGAGAAAGTGATTCCCTTCCCTCAGTAAAAGATGCAAATTGGTTTTCATAGTTCAGGGTTTTTCTGTCTCCAGGAACTAAATCAACCAGGTAAGCAGATTTCAGACAAGATATCAGTTTCCATTTAGATCTTTTATTTAGAACAATCTTTGAAAACAGAAGGGCTCCTGTCATTAGCAGGAAGGGGTTCTGGGATAGAGAATGATAAATGTCCTTATAAAGCTATATACTCAAATGTCCCCTGTGTTCCCTGTGGCCAACACATCCAAAACAGCACTCGCCACTTGCAGTGCCTTACTGAATGGCTCCATCTCTCAGTGCTCCTCAAGCCAGAGACTTAGGACTCATGCAGCTGCCTTCTTTCCCAGGGTTAGGATTTGATCACCAAATCCTAATGTTCTGCTTCTCAAGTGCTTCTTGATTTCTCTTCTCTCTCCTTCAACCCACTGTCGTAGTTTTGAGCCTCCATCCTGTCATCCCAAAACAATTGTCACTACTCCTAATTAGTCTCCTAATCTCTAGTCTTGCTCACGGTATTAGGCAGGGTCCACTGAAATGGGACCCACAGAAAATGCAATCTACTCTAGGTTTTTCTGTAAGGGCATTTAAGCAGAGAGCATGTAATTCAGTGCATAAATCAGGTAGAATGTTATAGATAGGAATGAAAGGGAAATTCAGGTAAAGGTTGTGTGTTTGCCTTATGGAATCTTTTGTGAATTCTCCCCCCCCCCACACACACAAACACACGCACACACCCCTATTGTGTTTTTTTGTGAACCCTGACTAATGTGGCTGGTTATTCCATTTTGGATGACTCAGCCTCCTTTCCAGATCTGGGGATTCATCTGAGGCTTGGTGAATCCTACATGGGCTTGGTCTCTGGTGATTTTGCAGCAATGCTCATTCGTGCTTTCAGGGATTTGTTCAATAATAATGGAGTTTGTCATCGGGTTGCTATCACAAGTACAGCATGGTATCAAGCAAGAGGAATCTATTTCTCCCAAAAGGGAGTTTTTTTTTTTCCCCTTCAGTAAAAGGGATAAACTCAGAGCTTCGTACATGCTAGGTGGGTGCTCTACCATTGAGCCACATCTCCAGGACAGAGGGGAGATTTAAAAGATGTTTTCATTGAGGTGACATCACTGAAGAAAGCAGTTTAATAAAGGAACGGAGATGCAGGGCTTGAAGCCATAGTGACAAGGAGTAACCTGTTGGCAACAGCCAAGATCCAAGGAGCTCAGAAGCTAATAGCTGGAATCTTAGGTCTATACTTGGAGTAATCTAAGCAAAGCCTGTTCACAAAGGAGGGGTGCAGAAGGAGAAATGGAGTAGTCAGTCTTCATGAATAGTGGAGGGTGGGGAAGCACATATTGGTGCTGACAGTGCTTCCCTATATATACAGGTTTACAATTCTCCTTTTAGAATTTTTTTTCTCAATTCATTTTTTATCATCTTTTGAAAACTGGATTAAATAACCCTTCCAGAATTTGGTGTATAATCGATTCCTGGACTGAGTGAACCCCACCTGCCTATTAAAGTCAGAATTGTGTCTAGAGAGTGTAAAACTTGATAAACATCCTTCTCTTCCCGAAAATGTGATTTCAAAATGTCTCTTTGTTTCATCAAGCAATGTGTTCAAATCAAAATAGCAACAATTTGTCGAGCACTTACTATATGCCAGCACTCTTCTGAATACTTTGAACATATTTTCTCATTTATTCCTTAACAGCAATCTTATGTGGTCACTATCACCACTTACCACCATTATTTTCATGTGGGCAAACAGATGCATATAGTTATTTGCTCAACACACAGAGCAGAGCTTGCATTTGGACTGAGGTGGTTTCCTCAGAGATCAATCACTGTGCCATTCTGACACTCACTGTCTGGTTTCTGGATTGGGTACAAGAGAGGAAAGAGAGTGGGCCTGGAGCCATCAGTGATTCCTTGGGCACTTAATTTGTGCCAGCACTCTACAGGAATGTCATATGCACCATCTCATTTTATTATCCTAACCCCTTGCTGCATACTTTTAACTTCCCAGGGAAACTAAGTCTCCCACAACCTCCTCTCTGTTGAGAGAGGAAATCTCTGATGCATCCTAAGAACATGGCAGAGCCCCCTTAGAAGAGGAAATGGAGAGTTTCATGAGAGGTGTAAAGGGAATATACATGAGATCAATCTTGAGAAAAGGGCAAATGCTCTATCTTAGCTATTCTTTCCTTGGAGTCAGTATTAATCCGGAGCCCTACAAGAAGTAGTGTTGAACTGAACAGAATGATTTAATAATGGAATCGAATAGAACCGGGGGCAAGGTTAAATGAGCCAAATGTGTTGATGCAGTGCACTCAGGGGTTAGCACAGGGAAAAGCCATCACTTCCTTTAGAACTTAAGGCAAAAGGGAGGACAATGATGTTACTGGAGCCAGGAAGAAGGGCCACTTGGCAGGACATAAGCCACAGAGAGATGCAGTCACTGCCAGAACTTCCGTGCAGAACTCTGGAAAAAGTGGAAAAGAAATGTGTTCCTTTCTCTCCTCTGGACTTGGATCTTCTGCCAGTGCCATTGACTGTACCCCACTGTGAGCTGGAGAGTGGGGAGCCTGGTGGTTCTGTATTTGTATAGAAAGGCAGAGAGCGGCTCTGGGCAGGTGCAATTGGCAAATAGAGATCACCCTGCAGAGAGCAGGTACTGTGAGACAGCTGAAGGCTACCTCCTCTTGGAGACCCCCCTTTTTTTTCCCCTCCCCCTCTTGGGGCACAAACAGGGTAATGAAAGGAGAAACTGACCTTCTGCTTAAGTGCTCAGCTCTCTGCCATAGGGAGAAGCATGCTGTCTTCTGAGATTGGACCTTGAAATATTTTCCTTGCTGTGGAAATAAGATCTAATGTCCAGGTTTGGGACATGGTCCAAGGAGAAGTATATTTGCCCAAATTCTTGTCTAACCCTTAAACTGAAGGAGCAAAAGAGGTTTTCCTGGCTTTGTGTGGACAACCAGATAGAGCTGTTTGGCTGAAGTCCTGTCTGATAGTTCTAGCCACCATGTTTTCCTAAGAAGTTATCTCTTCCCCTTTCACAGAGCAGAGGTGACATGGTGGATAAGAGGAATTAGAACTCAGCATCCATTCTACCCTCCTACTGAACTTTGCTGTACTGCAGCATCTCAAATTTTTACCCTTCCTAGATTTCCTGGCAACTGGAGTTCAAGCTATCTATGTCTGAGACCTGGCCAATCAGATTTGATGGTGTCAGAATTAGAAATGTGGGAAGCCTTGCTTTTTCTACTTCTGCCAGAAACCATGGGTGCAGAGGCTTGTTTTTTTTTTTTTTTTCTTTGCAGGAGCATTAGCTGAGGCTCCACTGCCCACAAACTCACTTTAAGGGTATTGAGATGCAAGTCAACTGGTGTGGATGGCAATGGGCATGACGTGACTGAGCATCTGGCTATGACAGTAGCATATTCCTGATCATTGTTTCTCTCTTACTGTAGCCAGGAAGATGGATTTGGAGCTGGTGGCTTCTGGACTGTTGAAGTGACAGCTCTCTTGGAGCCTGTAGCATGGCTGTGGGAGTTTATTCCTGAAAATCCAACCTTGACCTTGTCCTCAGCACTCAAAAACCTTCTTGCCCATTTAATCACTGTAATAAATTCCATTTCTGCCTCAGCTAGGCAGGGACGATATTTTCCTGGGCAGCAGGACCTTGAACAAAAGGTGTGGCAACCACAATAATACTACCAGCTAACATTAAATGCTTACCATGTGCCAGCTGCTCCAAGCACTTTACATGAATTATTTTTTCATTCAATTCTCATGACAACCCTATGAGTTAGGTGTGAAATTAATCGTCACTTTATAAGTGGGGAATCTGAATCCCACAGAGATTCAATAACTTGCCCGACATCACCAGATTTTAAATGGTGGGAAAAGGTCTGAAATGCAGTCTGGTTTTAGTGCCTGGGTTTAACCCTTGTCTCACAGGGCAGATGAACTAAGGATTCTGGAATTCCAGATTTCAGACATCCACTCCTTTTTTTGGGAGGGGTTATCTAATTAATACAACCCAAAGGGGAAACAGAGACCCAGAGGCACTGTGTATTTGGCCCAAGGTCATGTGGATAGTAAGTGGCTGAGCTGAGATTCAGACATGTCTCCTTGACTTTAAAACCTATGCTATTGCCCATTTCACAGCCTGCTGCCGTGGCCCATGACAGCCTTCAAATTTGAGAGGACAACTCTCCCATCTTGGGGACTCTTCTCCTGTGCAAGTTAAACAGGCCAAGTAACATCATTGCACCTCATTGAGCCTCTCTGCACCTGGGTCACCCTCTTGCAGTTTGTGGATGTCCCTCTTCAATTCTGTCACTCAGGAAAGATCATGGGACTCCCTTCTGACAAGCATAATAAAACCCCCTCATAAAAGCTCTTAATCTCAGTTGCACTCTTGGAGTTGATAGGAACAAATCTCTCTCCTTCTGCCTCCTTCCCACAAATGCTCCCCCACCCCCAGGACCCAACACTTTGCCTTTAAGGAAGATGTGACTTATATCTTTCTGCACAAATTAAGAGATTTTTTTTTTTAAAAAAAACCAGGCCATCCAAGCAGGAGATGTGTACAGTCCCCCTTCTGCTCCAGAGCTGGAGTGGACTTTTGAGGAGTTATTTATGGGTGGAATGCTAATTACTTAACTACAAATATGTAAATACTTTGAGAATAAATTCATCACAATATATTAGGCATCACATTGTAATTAAGCTCAATTAGGTATTATTAGCGGTATTAATGTCATGTTGCTCATGCCTGTTCCTAATGAATATATTAACCCAGTCTTGCTGCCATATCCATGTGGGTGCATTATGATGATGACAATAATAGACACATAATTAGAGCATTATTGCTTTGCTTGCAGATTGTGCCGAGAAATATGTCAGTGTCTTTGGAATCCAAAGGAATGGCCTGACGAGGTGGCCTGGGGGTTGTGTGATCTGGAAATAAGAATTCGTACCTTGGCACTTCGGTTTGTAGCCATTAAAAGAAAATGGTTTGTGTTTTTCTTTCATGGATTAGGGTAAATGTAATAGGAATTTCATGGTTTTGGGTAAATGTAATGGGAATGGGTGTGGAACAAGGAACCACCAGGAAGGTCTTAATACACCTAGGTGGTGAGTTTATTGTTTAATGTCGTCATAGGGGACAGTAGCTAGGTTTATACCATGGAGATAGGAGAAGAGTAGACTTTGAGGCCAAACACAAGCTTGCAAGGAGGTTAGGATCTAAGGAAGGGGGAAGAAAATGGGCATCTGCTCTACTGTCATTTTGCCAAAGGAAGTTCCCTGCACAGCTGATCTGGTGAACTCTCTCATTTATTAGGGGCCATGAGGTGTGCTAGTTTTTAAGAGCTTATCATAACTCCTACCTCCATGGTGCACCGTGATTTTCAAAGAATGATTGCAAAGAAGTGCATATTGGTCTTCATACCACTCATAGAGGCAGGGGGGTTGGGGATATGTGCCCCTTTTTAGCAGATAGGGAAACAGGCTCAGAAAGATGAGATGACTTACCTTGGCATTCATCACTTATCATTCTCTTATGCAGTTTATGCTTCAGTCAAACTTGCTTCCACTCTGCAAGTCAAATAGCGCCATCATGACTTGGCAGGTACTTTCTTCTCTGACTAGAATGATCTTCCCAAAGAACCTCCCTAGGTTGAGAGCAGGCTCCTCCTCCAGCCCTGTAAGGATTTGCTCTTGCCCCCGTTGCGTTGTTGTATGGCTATTTGTTCACTTGTGGATCTTCTCTAGTAGACTGTGAACTTCTTGGTGACAAAGCCCAGTATTAACTATCTCTGCCTCCCCACATTGGGTTGAATAAATGAATAAGTGCACACACACTTGTTTGCATATCTCAGACTCAAAGTCAGTTCTCCCTGGTCCTTCTTGCCACTGGTCTCAGCTCTAAAGGACCCTTGTGCAAGCGGAGGAGGAAGCTGTTGACTAAAGAGTATAATTGGGGCTGATATAATGGGTTTGTATAAAGCCCTAAGTCATCTTTTCCTTCCCCTTTATAAGGAGAGATCATGTAGGGAATTAAGTTCATTTCCTGAGACTTTGGTTTTGCTGAATTAGCAATTCCCAATCAATTAGACTAAAGGGCTTTCTCTTAACATCCAGCTCTTGATTTTTTTCCATTTTGTAGCAAAGATACAAAAGAGGGTGAGAGAGCAAGGAGGTAGCAAAGAATCTCAAGTATGCAGGAGAGTGGCAGAATTATGTAGTGTCATGGTGGGTGTGGCTGCAGCTGAGCTCTGTAGCCAGAACTGAGTCTTATTCTTCCAGTAGAGTTTCCAGGTGGGATCCATCCCTGAGAAGGCAAGAGCAAGAGTTTAAACAGTTGTGATGTTTTTCTAATGGGAGGGACTTCAGCACAATGTGCTTCTCCTGTTTGTTTTCTAGTTGAAGAGATGGGAGGCCCACAGGGGCAGAGCAGTTCCTCCATGGGCACCATGAATTAGAGGCAGAGCAGGTCTCATCCACTCCTTGCTACATTCCTTTTAACACCTCTATGCAGAGACCTGCACTCAGGCCACTCTGCTAATGGCACCTGTAGCTCTTGCCTTCCCAAGGTCCACTTTCTTTCCTCTAGCAATAGTAGCCCAGCTGATTCTTCTCTAGAGAGAGGACTCTTCTGCATGGAAGACTGGCTGGCTGGGTCCACCTGTCAATCAAAGTACCCACTGTACCCTGCAACCACTCCCACCATGGGGCCATTAGTGAGCTAAGCTAGCAAATGGATTCTCTCCCCCCTGGAGTATGGAGTCTGTGACATGGAGGTTGAAAATCAACCTCATCAAAAAACCCTGCCTCTAGGAGTAAGGGGCTATCTTACACTCTTGCTCCCCAGGGTCTGCCCAACCTCTCTCAGGCCTACCACTGCAATTTTTCTTGAGAGCTTGTGAGTGTTCTTCCATCCTTCATCTGGTTTAAGATTCCTGGAGCTTGATTTTTAGTGGCTGTAACCAAAGAACCCTCAATGATCCACTCTCCCAACCAGGGTAGAGAGCTCTTCTTTCTGACGAAGAGCCAGAAAACAAATAGAGGAAGGAGGACAACCTCACCCAAGTGTGTGGCCCTGTCACCAGTCCTGCCCAGTAGATTATCAAGTCAACAGGAAATTTGAAATGTGCCAGTAACTATATTAAAAGAGCAAAAAAGAAAGAGAGACACTAATTTTACAAATAAATTTATGTAACCCAATATATCCAAAAGAATACAATTTCAATACCTAACCCTCAAAAAATTGTTAATGAATACTTTACATTCTTTTTTCACCCTAAGTCTTCAAGATCCTGTATTTATGCTTTGACATCTCAATTTGGATGCTAATTTTCATCACAAATACTTACCAGTATTAAGTTTCTATAAAATAGAGACAGTTGAAAAGCAGACTCACATACCCAAATTGTGAATACTTAGAAATTTTCCAATGACTGAATTGAGCCTTAGTATTTAATCTTAAATTTAACTTAGCTAAAATTGACTAAAGTTGTATATTCAGTTCTTCTATTACACTAGCCATGTATCAAGTGCTCATAACAACCTGTAGGTAGTGACTACTGTGTTGGACAGTGTGGCTTTTTACAATCACTACGCCCTTATCACATCTACATCTCATGTAAGTCTTCCAAAAGTGAGGGGAGAATTTTTACTATTATTACTGCTACGGTCATTGCCATTATCAATAGCATTATCATGCCCACTTCCTAGATGGAAAATGGAGGGGCAAAGAGATTAATAACCTTTAGAATAATGCAGAAAGGGAGTGATAGTTTCAGAGCTTGAACATTGTTTGGTGTGATAGAAGTCTCCTGCATCATGCACATAGAGATGGCCTTGAGTCACAGTGTAAGTGAAGCTCTGTCATGAATGCACCATGTAACCTGATTGCCCTGCTTGTCTTCTCTGAGATGCACTTCACTATCTGTGAAGCAGGAAGGTGGGATCGCATCACCTCATCATATCTGAGGGGATACGGGTGGAGGACAGAATGTAATGGAAGCTACTGCTTCTGTGTCATTGAGTGGAAATGGAGAATGGATAAGGGCAGGGATTCTGCTTTGTTCACTGCTAAGATTCCGGTGCTGACATGCAATTAACATTCAATAATTGTTGAATGAATAAATGGATGAATGGATGTGGAGGAAGAGAGGATCCAGTGTTGTATAAATTTAGCTTCAAAGATTTTGGCCTCTGGGGTATTCCACAAGTGCAAGCAAAGAGGTATTTGGTATTCTAAATAAATAAATTTCTGAAGGCATTTATATTTTTGGATGAAGTCGAGATATGATTTCTGCATTTGCTGCATCTCCTCTTTAGCACATTCACACATCCCTTAGGGCAGTTGGTGACTCTGGAAAAGCCTGGTGGAGCTTGCACTTAAGTGGAAATAAATTTTTTTTTTAAACTCAAAGCTAGATGAGGAAGATCATAAAAGTTGCAATGCCAAATGTCTTAGTCGGCTTAAGCTGCCATAGTAATGCCATAGAGTGGGTGACTTAAAAACAGAAAATTATTTATCCCAATTCTGGAGGCTGGAGGTCTAAGTTCAGGGTGTCAGCAAAGTTGGATTTTGGGGTTCTGGTGAGGGTCCTCTTCCTGTTTTACAGAGGGCCATCTTCTCTCATCTTGTTCTCATATGGCCTTTCCTTTGTGTATGCACTCGAGGGAGGGAGGGAGCGAGAGAGAGACAGAGACAGAGCAGGTGCTCCTCCTCCTCCTCCTCCTCCTCCACTTCTTTTTCTTTTTTCTCTTCCTTTTCTTATTCAGGCACTAATTCTATCATGAAGACCCACCTTCTGGCCTCATCTAACCATAATTACCTCCCCAATTCCCCATCGTTCAATTTCATCACAGGGTTTAGGGTTTCAACATGAATTTTGGGGGAATGCAAACATATGGTTCACAACACCAACCACTGCAATCTATACAGCCTCATGACAAATTGATTACCTGAATATTTTCTGTTATTAACATTTTTATGTTTTTTTTCAAACACTTTTTTTCCTTGGCCTAGATATTTGTGTATAAATAGCTAAATATCTTCCCATATTATGGAACAGCATTAAACTTCCAATGGAAGAAACTTCTCTTTCATTTTCTTCTCCATGTACTTGCTCCGTGGCATTGGGCAAGCTTGTTCACGTCTCTGGTCCTCTTTGTTCCCTCATCTTAAAATTACAGGAAGGGTTAAAAGGCTATTAGTCTCTGCCCCTCTATGATTCTGTGTTTTCCTTATAACTAGTCACAAAAACAAAACATTGCTGCTTGCATACGATTTGAATATCTCCTTCCTTCATTCATTCTGTATTCAAGAAACACAGAACACTTGATGAGTGACGGAAATCACTCTAGGCACTAGGAATGCAGAAGCAAAAACAAAGCAAAACCAGTCTTGCCCTCTAGTTGCTCCTAGCCTAGGAGAGATTGAGAAGAAAACCGCCAGAGCTTGGTGGGAAGAGTGTCTGCCAGGAGATGCTGAAGGAGCACATTTCAGCAGAGCCTCACCTAGCTTGGGGGTGAGAGGTTTGTTAGGAGATGTCACATGAGCCTCTCCTGAAGGACGATTGTGAGTTAGTGAAGATTCTCCTTGCTGGCAGGGGAGAATGTGCACAAACATGGGGAGGAATGAGAAACCCTGGAATCCACATGAATAGCTCAGAAATGCTGGAGCATGGTGGAGGGCAGGCATCAGCAGGTGAGGCTAGGGAGTGGGCAGAGGCCAGATCACCAAGGGCTCTGTGGGCTGAGCAAAGGGATTTGTGTTCATTAGTGTGCAGCCACTGAAAGATTTCAGCAGGGGACCAGTATGGTCAGATTTGCATCCTGGAAAAGAATGTTTGTGGACAGCATGGAGGAGGTCCCCTGGGGCATCTCTGGAAACACAAAGACCGGCAGGAAAATTGTGCTGGGGAGAGATGACAGATTTTGAAGCAGGAACAAAGTGTGGAGTTGAGAGGGCAGAGGACTCTTGGGAGGTAAGGGCTACAGGATGTAGGTCTGAGGACCAGCAAGGGTCCAGTGTGAGGACTGGGCCCTAGGGAGGCTAGTGGTAATTTTCCGTGGAGAAGGGGAATGGTCTGTAGGGGTCCTGCAATTCTGCATGGTCGAGGGAACAGGTTCTTAGCAGCTCTGACTCTCTTCTGTTTGGGGGGTGTTTCCATTCCATTTAGCTTCAGAATATGTTCTATATTAAATACCATCAGTGTAATTACAGAATACGATACACTGTAATTATGCTCTATAATTACATTTTCTTCCATTAGCAGCATGGCATTCCCGCTCTACACAAGCCCCCGGCACCCTGGACTGTTAGCACAGTTGGGACCGCAGGCCATTGGGAGCAGACACAGGCATCTCTTTGTTGCCTTCGTCAACTGAGAGAATGGGACTCACAGGCAGGCAGTGCAGTGCAATGGTTAAGGACTTTGGAAGTGGACCCCCCCCCCCAGGTTTGAATGACATTAGCATTTACTATCTGCGGAGCTTGGCTATATTACTAAATGTTTCTGTGCCTAAGTTTCTCTGTTTTAAAACAAGGATAATAAAGCCCACATCATGGAGTTATTTTGAAAAATAAATGAGATAATGGATGCTAATTACCTAGCACGGAACCTGCTGATTTTGTCATCAATAAAAAGATTATACTGATGGAAAGAGATAATGAAAGGGGGACGCTGCTCTCTTCAGATCCTGAACTAACATCTTGCCTGCATTGACATGGGCGAGATGGAGTTTGCCAAGCGCTGATTGACAAGAAATGACAAATGACGTTGTCATAGAATCACAGAGTGCTCCCACAACTCACCCGTTTCCCTCTCCATGAATGGAGTCCACTGAGCACCACCAACTTGCTCCACTGGTCATTCCACTTAGGGATGTCCCGAACTCCGAAACTCGTGACCCCGTCCTCCTTGATTGTGCTAGGGATGGATGCTTCAGCTGATGGAAATAGTTCTCTTCGTTTGCAAAGCCTGCAACACTCATTCTCTCATTCTATCCTGAAATGACTTTAATCAATATCATCCTTATTTCATAGATGAAGTAAAGAAGTGTAGAAATGGTGTCTAGAGGGGACGAGTGCTTTTCGAGGATACCCATTTAAGAAATATCAGGGTTTTACTAGGTTTGACTCCTAGGGTTTGACTCCTCCCATTCCATGCTCTTTCTTCATGTTCTTTTACTTTTATTCCATAAACAGGGAACATCTACCCTGTGGTGGACACCCTAACCAACCCGGGAGACACAAGGAGACATCAAGCTGCCTTCCCATAAGGAGTTTTCCTCTCAGATGCTACATGAAACATGTGCCAAAGTCCAGCATGGGTGTCACAAGCACCATTTGGCTACTGCAAATCGGAGGGTCCATGAGTAGCAAGAACGCAGTTGTGGTGGGGTGGGCCGTGCTCCCGGCTGAGATGATCAGGGAGGGACTGGTGTCTGTGCTGGGTCATGGCAGGGGCAAAGGAGGCAGAAGGGAAAGTCATCAGAGCCTTTCTGAGCTTGAAGTGACAAAAAAATTCAGAGAAAGAGAGAGAGAGAGAGAGAGAGAGAGAGAGAGAGAGAGAGAGAGAGAGAGAATATGAATATGAACATGAGTATTGGCTTGAGAAAGTGAGAAGTCTAGGAATGCAGTAGTAGTTCAGGCAGGGGTGCATCCAGGGCTCAGATTTTGCCTATTCTTGAGGCTCTGCTTTTCCCTCTTGGCATTTCTCCTCAGAAGGACTCCTTTGTGGGGCCGGGAAAATGGTGTGGCAGCTTCAAACTCATGTCTTCCCAGCTGAGCAGCACCAAGGGCATCGTCCTTCCAGTGGAAAAGTCCAGGGAGGGCTGGACGGCTCAGCGTGGGTATGTGCCCATCCACAGCCCAGCATTTTGGCCAGGGGCTGGGTTATCCTCTGTGGGACATAGTTGGGAGGCAGGGTTAGATCAGAGTGACCTCACCTGGTCGTGCGGAATGGCTGTCCCACAAGAAGATAGGGTTCTGCTACCAACAGATGGCATGAAGCGGTCCTGAGAAATCCACCTCCAAATGCCCACTAGAAAGAGCATCTCTCAGAGGGGAAACAGCATGCACCAGGGCCTGGATATGGAAAATATGTCTCATTGATAGATGGGAGAGTAGTACAGAATCCAGAGGTACGTTTGCAAGAAAAAGTTAGGGTCAAGTTGCAGAAGACTCTAAGTGCCACTATGGGGGTCCAGACAGAAAGGGTCTCCCATATGGAGCTCTCTGAAAAGAAGTGTCTAGCTTGGGTCTCTCCATTTCCCTTTCTTCTCCAGTTGCACTGAACTCAGAATTCTTTGAAGACTGTGCTTTCTCTCGATTTTAGGATAGGACCTACAGTTTCATTTCCTTCTACTGAAATTGTTTCCACTCTCTTTGCTTAGACTGTTCCTGCTCAGGTGTGATGTCTGGCATAGAGATCACTACCTCCAGGGAGCCTTCCCTGACCACCACCCTAAATGGAGTAGATGCTTCCTCAGCATTCTGTACTGTTGGATGCCTATTTCCTTACCCACTAGCTCCCATGTAGTTAGTGTAGTGAGATATTCTGATCCCCGTTTTCCACAGGAGAAATTGAGACAAAGGGGGGAGTTAAGAACTTGCCCAAGAGGATGGAGCTAGAATTTAAATTTAGGTAATGTGATTTCAGAACTTTCTCTCAACTACTACTTACTGTTTGACTAGTCAGGTTCAGGACTGTATTCCCAGCACTGACATCATTCCTGTGGATATATATCTGTGGTTCAGATAAAAATAAATGGAAGAATGAATGGAGTAGGAAAGGCTGATGAGACCCCATCACTGGAGTCATTCAAGCAGAGGCCTGAGGGTGTCTGTGTGGGAGAGCACATTATTGCATAATTTTGGAATACTGGATAAGATGGTCTCCAAATTCCCATCAACTCTGTAATTTTTCATTTAAGGCAGAAAAGACTGAGGCATTTTGAACCATGAAGAGACTCAGTCACAGTCATCCTTGGAAATATCTCTGAAATTGTTATGTAAGGTGGGTCAATTGGGTTTGTAAACAGATTTACCACCTCAATCTATAGTGACTGTGGATTAGGGAAGGAGGATGTTGTCCCCCATTGTCACAGGCTATAATTTGAGAAGTCCAGCCATTCCAACCTGGGTTACTTCTGAGCACAGGAAGGTAAAAGAGACCCTATGATAATTAGGGGAACATTGCGATATGTTGCAAAGGTCCTTGGACTTGAATTCAGAAGTGAGTTTGCTTTCTGCCTCTGTTGGGAGCCTCAGTTTCCTCATCTGGAAAATGGACTATTATTAACCCTGATTGGCCACCTCCAGCTTCATGGAGAGGATGAAGTGGCATGGTGTGTGTTGAGGTGTTCTGAGGATGGCAAGCACAGTGTACACAGAGGGACTGTACACAGTAGGAGGTTGCGGCCATCAGTTTGGCTTCCTCCCTTCCAGCCCCATTCCTGAATCCTCCAAGAAAGAGGTGAGGTGGGGACAGTCACCAGAAAGGGCCACACCAGGAAGGATGAGCAATTCCCCCTGAATCATAAATTCTATCTCAGCACCTCAGCAGACTATAAAATTGTTATCTGAAGGCTGAATGTGATTTATCGAAAAATAAAAACTCCCCCTCCACTGCAGAAAGGCATCCTTAAAGATCTTCTATATGATTTCATAAAGCCTCATGGCATCTTTTCAATTCCTTCACGGGCCAGGTGGGCCCGGAGCCCAGCATGCTGATGAAGTGGAGGGGCGGCTGAGGCTTAGAGGGAGAAAAATCCAATTATTCTTGCTCTGGGATAAAGGAATTCTGGGGATTCAAAATCACTGGAGCATAATTGGAATTCTAATAAAACGAGGTGTTTTGGGTGGGTGGGAGAGAGAGAGAGGTGGCATGTGGGGAAGTGCAGGGTCCCAAACCGGCTGTGGAAATGACTCCAAAAGAGTTTATCATCAAACCACTATATTGTTGCCTGGAATTTTCCACAGGACTAGTTTGCTTGTGGCTAGCTGGAGGCAAAATTGGGAAGGAAAAAAATAGTTTCAAAGCTCCCAGGCCCCTTGACTAAACTGGGACAAAAATCTTAGCCAGTGCTTAGGGCCCCTGCCTCCTCATCTGCCCTTCAGCTGAGAACCTTTGAGTGTGAGAGCAGAGGGATCTTAATGATCATATAATCTCCTGCAGTGAAAATGAGGTCTAGCAAGGGGAGGGACAGTCCTACAGGTGGGCAACAGGGACAGAATCACAGGATCTTCCATCCACAAACCGATCCTCCCAGAAATCATGTCATTCTTCCAAACAAATAATTGGCCTCCATTTTCATGCACATATCGAGAGAGAGCTTCCCTTCTCAAGGGACAACCAGGCTGCCATGCTGGTTGGAAATGCCTCCCTCCATAAGGCTGCCTAGTGCCTGTGTGGTGTCCAGAGCAAAGGGTGGCAAAGAGGAAGAACAAGGGTCCTCATGTTTTTTGAATTAATTTTCTTTTGAGCAAAGGGTCTCTATCACCTTGTGTAAATCCCTTTCCCTCTCCAAGGCTTAAATTTTCTCATCTATGCAGAGGGGATTATGATAGTAAACACTGCCTGGCGGGTATTGTGAGAATTCCATGAGAATTCTTAGAAAGCATTTATCTTAAAACAGATCCAATGTTCACAAATGTTGTTATTTTTATTATCATCTGTACAATATTCGCTGCTGTGGCTTAGAAGTGGTTTGAGTGTGTCCCAGAAAGGTTCATGTGAGGGAAGCTTGGCCTCCAAGGTGGTGATACTGAGTGATGGTACTTAGTGGGACTTAGTGGGAGGTGATTAGATCATGGGGTACCACTCTCAGGAAGGGATTAATGTAAGGATTGATGTGAGACTGGTTAGTTCTTGTAAGAGAACTGTGATATTATAAAGCAAGTCTACCCCGTGTGTTGGTCCCTTCTGCACATGGCTACTTTTCTTTTTACTTCTTTGCCATGGACTATCATAGCCAAAGGGCTCTCATCAGATGCCAAAATGCCTTTCTGTTTGTACTTTGCAGCCACCATAATCATGAGCCATATGGACCTCTTTTTTTGTATAAAATATGTAGCCTTGGATATTTTGTTATAGCAATATAGAATGAACTAAGACATTTAACAAGAGTTTTTTGGGTATCACATGAGGTACTTTATGTAAAACACCAAGAAGATGTTTCATGTAAAGAAAGTAAATGATCAATATATTGCCTTTCTTAGCACTGTGTCTTTTCTCATGATCACCTTTCCATGCATCTTAGATCCCAGGCTAGACCAAGCTTCCTGAAGATACGGTTCATTCCTAAATCATGTCTGTGTTCCTCCCAGGTCTTAGCTTTTTGTGAGACTTCTGTGTATGTTGGTAAATGCAGGAAGATCACGTGCAAACCTCTTCAGCCCAAGCACCCACATCACCTCTGCAGAAGGTCACCCTCCACACAGCAGGGTTCAGCAGTGCTGCAGGAGCTGAGTCTCCTCCTGTGTCTTCAGGCACCAACATGAGCTCTTCTAGTTCCCTTTCCTCCTTCCCAATGTCCACGCCCTTCCTCCTCGAGGGCCAAAATTCTTAAGCATTCCAGTTTGAATGTATTATTTTTTTTCTTTCTTTTATTCCCTTCCCCCACATCTCAGCACAGTGTGAACTGTCACCTCTTTGGTTGCCCTTTTAGCTTTTCTTCTGCTTCCTCTCTAACCAAACTTTCCACTGCTTATTCATTCACCTAATAAGTATGGCAAGACAGATAAGCTCCCTGCTCTCCAGTGGCACCTGTGTTGTCTGTGGCAGAGATGTCCATATGATGTCCATATGATGTAATAAAATGCCACCTGCAATGAACTAGTGTGATATCAACCTGGGTCAGAGGACAACTCTAGATGTTCAGGGAAGGCTCATGTGAGGAAGTGTCGATTGTGTTGGGGCTCAAGTAAGGATCTGATGCCTGGAAGACCAGGGTGAAGAACAAGAAAAGGGCAAGTGCAAAGAACCTGAGGTATACAGCTGGGTCTCTCTGTGAGGTAAGCATCATGCATCAGAACTTTCTGGAGGGTTTGTCAAACCACAGATTCCCGGCCCCTTTTCGGAGGTTTCTGTTCAGGTGGGAAATGGCAAGTTTCCATGTCTAACTAGTTTCAGGTGATGCTGCTGCTGCTGGACCACACTTGGAGAACCACTGGGTTAGAGAAACAGAAAGTATGGCTGGAGCTGAGGGAGGAAGCAAAGTAGTAGGAATTGAGAAGCGAAGGTCAGATGGCCTACGGTTTTGCAAGACACAGTGAGGTTAGGATTTTCTTGGAAGGGCCTTGGGAAGTCATAGGTTTTAGGAAAGCTTTGCAGTGGAAAACTAACTTGATTTTTGAAAATGTTGCTTTGGCTGCTCCATGGAGAGTGGAGCTCAACAGTGGAAACAGGAGGTCTCGCAGGAGGATGTTGCAGAGTCATAAGGGAGAAATGACAGTGACCTGGCCCTGGATGGTGGCAGGACAGGCGCTGGCAGGAGAGCTTATCTCCTGTATTTAACTTTATGCTTCCTGATGAGCAAACAGAGTGGAGCCGTTTCTCAGCCTCAGCCCTGTTCACGTCTGGGGCTGGCTGATTCTTTATGGTGGAAGCTGTCGTGTGCCTCCACAGGCACAGATCCTTGGTGGCAGAATCCTGGTTTCTGCCAACTTGATGCCAGTAGCTCCCCTTCCAGATGTGACATTTTTTTAATGTCACATCTGGAAGGGGAGCTACTGGCATCAAGTTACTGTCAAATATCTCCTGAAGAAAAGGGGAAAAATCATGCCTGGTTGGGAACCTTTGGTCTGGGGAATTCCTTCACCTTTCTTTCATTTATTCAACAATTATCCATCGACGGTAACAAATATCCACATGCCAGTATTGTGGTAGGGTTGGGAGATGATGGTGAACAAAACAACAAGTTCCTCTCACTCTGGCTTGCAGTTCCAGTAGAGAGACCTAGAAGAGGGGGAAGGTGACCAAGGCCTCAGGGTGTGCCTGTTGGAGCAGTAGCTGCTGTCTCAAATCTGCAGCACAGAAATCGAAGACAGAACTTTCCCAGGAGAGTGGGGCGCTGGAGAGGATGAATGTACAAAGGCAAAGCTCTCTTTAGCAGTGAGGGGATGAAGCCCGGGAGGGAGAGGAGGTGCAGACTGGAACACTCACAGAGTCATCATTGTTTTGTCACTAGACACCAGTTAACTTTTGGAGACTAGAATTGTACAGCACCCAAATGTCACACTATTTCTCTGCTACTGGCAGTGGCAACAGCATAATCACCTGTGCCAGGCACGGTCACTGACATTCTCAAAGGCCCATAAGACAGGTACTATTTGATTTTTTTTTCCTCCAGCTGAGAAAATGGGTCCAGAGACGCTAAGTAACCAGTTTAAGGCCGTACAGCTGATAAGCAGCACGCTTGAGTTTTGTGCTGGGAAATGCGTGGTATTTTATTAAACTCGACCATTAAGATTCATTATTTGCTGCAGCTTTATCAGGGTGGGAGGCAGCTGTTGGTGAGAGGGCATCGGTGGTGGGAGAGAGGTATTTTACTGTCTTTCTTTCATAATTATCTTGGAGCAGAGAGTCGAGGGAATCAGAGCAGGTGCTGGAGGAGTTGACCTTGAAGGCCTAGTCTCCTGAAGAGCCCGGGGCCCACGGGCCATTGTCACGGTGGCTGGTATTTCTAGTGCAATTATCCCATCCTCTTCTTAGGACTCTCTCAGAAGTTCCTTCCGTGATCATTAAAACTGGCTCTGGGCTGCAGCTTTGAAAGCAGCCGGAACCGCCCAGGGCTGGATCGTGTCCTCATTAAAAAGGGACGGCCTTCCAGGGACTTCAACAGGATTTCTGCCATGTTACAAATTGAGGGAGATGCGACCGGCCATGCCAATTACAGGTGGGTGCCGCTCAAAAGAAGTCGTTCTCTTTTGCTTTCAGAGATTTGAAGATATTCAGTTCCATTTAGACTCAAAGGACATCTTGTTCTCACCTTGGTCTGTGGTGGGCCTCAGGGCAGAAGATCAGGAGCTGGGACAGGAGGAAGGAGGGGGTGGGCATTTGGAAGAGGAGGCCACGTTGTGTGCAGGCCTGATGGCTTGGGGTTTGCAGGCTTACCCCACCATGACTTTCCCTGAGACACTGACATTCCCCGGGCCTCAGTTTCCTTTTTTGAGACAAAGAGAGGGCTGCCAGGAGGAATTAAGCAAGATCATCATATCAAGCAAGCAGCATAGTACCTGGCACTTAAGAGCAATGGACAACTACTGTGTTCTTAAGGCTCCAGGCCAAGGATGCTCGCCTGATATCTGGCCTATTCTTTCCCTGGGACATAGTCAGTCCCCAGGATCCTACAGCAAAATAAGCATGCATGGGGAACCTCAGAAAAGAGCCCCACAGTCAACATGTGAGATGGGGCAGTACTCCTCTGTGCCTCGGTTTCCTCATCCATCAAATGGGATGACAGTATTCATTTGTTCACGCACTCATTCATCATGCCTGAATGCGCTTGCTCTGCCAGACTCTGGGTCAAAATAGCAAACCAAAGAGATGAGGGCTCTACCCTCGTGGAGTTTCTACTCTGGAGGGAAACCTTTTGATGAACAAGTAAACAAAGGAGAGACACAGATCATTGTGATCAGTGCTCTAGAGAATGAAACTAGGTTGATGTGGAAAAAGTAACTGGGAGGACTCTGCTTTCAGCAAGGTGGTCAGGCAAGGCCTCCTGGAGGTAGGGCTTCAGAGACTCCTCATGAGAAGGAGCCCGTGAGGAGCAAGGCCTGAGGTCCAGGCAGAGGAAAGTGGGTGCAGGGCCTGAGGTCCAGGCAGAGGAAAGTGGGTACAGGGCCTGAGGTCCAGGCAGAGGAAAGTGGGTGCAGGGCCTGAGGTCCAGGCAGAGGAAAGTGGGTGCAAGGCCTGAGGAGATGATGGTGATCTGAGGGTAGACAGTGGGCCTTCTGGGTGTGGGGCAGGGGTCACATGGACCATGTGATGATGATGTCTTATACACAGATGGCAGCAATTGAGGATGATGGACACAGCTGCAGACCTAACGGGCCTGGCTGGGATCCCCAGCTCAACCGGAGATTCATTTGGGCAGAGGAGTCTTGGAAGGTGGAGGAGGAAGGAAGAGGAACCAAGAAGAAGAAAGGGGTGGGTGGTCTAGTGGTCCCTCAGTGGTGCTCTTCCCTGGGCACTGGGATCATAGCTCTGGTTCTCACGTCATCTTCTCAGTCCCCCAGGTGTTGCAGATGAGGAGCTTGATGGTGGAGAGGTCTGCTGACTTGCTCAGGTCCTAGGCAGAGCACAATCAGAATCTGGATACTTAGGTTCAAATTGGGCCTGCAGAGTTTCCCACACCTGCTGCCAGCTTCAAGGCCATGGCTCCTGATCAAAGGGGACTGACTCTCTCTGACAGTTGGCTGGGGTCAGCCTCTCTTCTAGGAAAGGTCTGAAGGAAATCTGGGCAGCCCTCAGGGCTGACAAGGGTGCTAGTCCTGCTGCTCCCCAGGTGCCTTGGGGGCTGGGAAATGATCATACAGCTGTCCCTGAAGATTACAGAGATGAGACATCCAGGACTCACGGCAAGGAGGACACAGGGCGTGGCTTCTCCACCTCATTTTGTGCCAGTCCACTGGGGCTTTTGTCTTGCAACAGGTACTGCTTATGAAACCTGATCCCTAAGGTACAAAATTTCTATCAGATGACCTCAAGTGCACATCTTGTGTCCAAAGAGGCTCTAAGAAGCTCAGGGCTGTGGGAACTTGGGTCTGGTACCCGTGTTTTTTTGATGGGTCCCCTGAGTAGGTCAGGCAGGTGGCTTAGTGCCAGTGATGTGGATCTTCCCACTTCTCTTTGGCCCCCAGAAAGTTCTGTATACTAAATAGAAACCTGGTAACCCTTCACAGTTGACCCTAGTTCTGCCTCTCTCTCTGTCTGCTCTCCATGACTATAATGGGATACCAGACCAACAAAGTTAAAAGGAAAAAATGTTTGTTTTTTTGTTTTTTGATTTTGTTTTAGCTCATAGTTCTGGAGGTCCAGATAGTTCCACTGATTTTGGGATTCTGGTGAAGGTACCAACTAGATGGCAATGGTGGGGGGGAGCAAACTAATTATATCATGAGCCAGGAAGCAGAAAGAAAGAATGGGAGATCAGATCAGGATCCCACACTCCCCATCAAGGGCACAACCTCAGTGACCTAAGAACCTTCCATAGGATCCACCTCTTTTTCTCTTTTTATTGATTCTTTTTAGCTATAGATGATGTTAGGATTCATTTTGACATATTATAAAAACACGGAGTATAATTTGCTCTAATTCAGTCCCCTTTCCCTTCCCTCCACAAGACTGATATTTCTGCTATTTATTTGTAGGGTTTTTTTTGGTTTTGGTTTTTAAATTAATCATCTGGTAGATGTACATGATGGGGAAATTCACTGTGGTATATTCATATATGCACATAGGGAAGTTAGGTCGGATTCACTCCACTGTCTTTTCTTATTCTATCCCTCCTCCCTCTTCTCTAATCCTCCTCTTCTACTCCACTGATCTTTCTTTTAATTTGATGGAATTCACCCCTCCCATTTTCTCTTTCTCCCCACCCTGCTTCCTTATTTTGGACTAGCTTCTGTATATCAGAGAAGACATTCAACCTTGGACTTTCTGTATCTGGTTTATTTCACATGGCATTATGGTCTCCAGTTCCATCCACTTATCAGCAAATGCCATAATTTCTTCTTTTTTTTGGGGGGGGGGTATTGGGGATTAAACCCAGGAATACTTAACCACTGAGCCACATCCCCAGCCCTTTTTATGTTTTATTTTGAGACAGAGTCTCACTGAGTTGCTTAGGGCCTTAGGATGCACTACTATACTCAGCTCATTCTTTTTTTAATAGCCAAGTAATATTTCATTATATATAATTTTCTTTATCCTTTCATTTGTTGAAGGGCACCTAGGTTGCTTCTATAGCTTGGCTATTGTGAATTGAGCTGCTATAAACATTGACGGGACTGTATCACTGTAGTATGCTGATTTTAGATCTTTTGGAAATACACTGAGGCGTGGGGATAACTGAGTCAAATGATGGTTTCATTTCTAGAATTTTTTTTTTATGGTGCTGGGATTTGAACCCAGGGCCTTGTGCATGTAAGGCAAATACTCTACCAACTGGGCTATATCCCCAGCCCCCGTTCTTAGAAGTTTGAGGAGTCTCCATACATTTTTCCAGAGTGATTGCACTAACTTGCATTCTCACCAAAAATATAAAAGTTTTACCTTTTCCCCCACATCTTCACCAACACTTATTATTTGTATGCTTGATGATTGCCATTCTGACTGGAGTGAGATGAAATCTCAATGTGGTTTTGATTTGCATTTCCCTGATTGTTAGAAATGTCGAACATATTTCCACTTATTTGCAGTCATTTGTGTTTTTTCTTTTGAGAAGTGTCTGGTTATTTGCCCATTTATTTATTGGGTTATTACTATTATTATTATTTTACTGTTACATTTTTGAGTTCTTTGTACATTCTAGAAATTAATGCCCTTTCTGAGGAGTAGGTGGCAAAGATCTCCCATTCTGTAAGTTCTCCATACACACTTCATTGTTTCATTAGGTATACAGAAGATTTTTAATTTTATGAAAATCCCGCTTTTTGAGTTTTGGTTTTACTTCTTGCACTTTAGAGGTCTTGCTAAGGAAGTTGGTTCCTGTGTCAATATGTTTGTGGGTTGGGCCTACATTTTCTTCTAGCAGTTGTAGAGATTATAGTCTAATTCTTAGGTTTTTGATCCACTTTGAGTTGACTTTTGTACAGGGTGAGAGTTAGGGGTTAAATTTCATTCTTCTACATGTGGCTATTCAATATTTCCAGCACCATTTGTTAAAAAGGCTATCTTTTCTCGTGTGTGTGTGTGTGTGTGTGTGTGTGTGTGTGTGTTTACCTTTGTCTGGTATCAGATAACTCTATTTATGTGGGTTTGTCTCTGTCTTTCATTCCATTGGTTTTTATGTCTGTTTTGGTGTCATTCCATGCTGTTTTTGTTACTGTAGCTCTGTAGTATAGTTTGAAGTCTGGTAGTATGAAGCCTCCAGCAGCACTCAGCTTGCTCAGAGTGGCTTTGGCTATCTTGGGTTTCTTATTTTTTTAAATGAATCTTAGAGCTGCTTTTTCTAGTTTTGTGAAGAATGTCATTGGTATTTTAATGGGGATTGTATTGAAAGTATATGTTGTTTTTAGAAGTATGGCCATTTATTATTTAATATTTGTTATTTAATTTATTATTATTTTATTAATTTCTGCCTATCCAAGGGCATGGGAGGTCTTTCCATCTTCCAATGTCCTCTTCAGTTTCTTTCTTCAGTGTTATATAGTTTTCATTGTAGAGGTCCTTCACCTCCTTCAGTTTTTTTTTTTTTTTTGAGGTTAATGTGAATGGGATAGTTTTCCTACAGATTAATTATTGGAGTGTAGGAAAGTGATTGATTTATGTGTGTTGATCTTGTATCCTGCTACTTTACTAAATTTGTTAGCTCTAGAGGTCTTCTGTATACATTTTGGGTATTCTACATATAGGATCATGTCATCAGCAAACAGAGATAATTTGACGTCTTCTTTTCCTATTATATCCTTTTAATTTCCTTCTCTTGCCTGATTACTCTGGCTAGAGTTTCAAGGACTATGTTGAATAGGTAGGCTCCACTTCTTTAAGTTCCCATCACCTCCTTCTAGTGCCAGCCTAGGGGTCAAGGCTGTAACATACTGACTTTTGGGGGCTACTCTTTCAAACCATAGCAACCTCTGAGAACCCACAGAGTAAGTCTGGTCAGTTCCTTGGGATAACCCTTCAAATATTCCTTGAAATCTTCTCCAGACCAAATAAATCCAAACTTTTTCATAACATAGACTTGAGTCTGCCTACATTCTTATTGGCATCTTATGAATAAAAAAAGTGATTATTCTCAAATCAGTAGACCAAAGTTCAAACTCTGTTTAATCAGTTATGGCCATTCAATTCACCCAAATGTGTGTGTGTGTGTGTGTGTGTGTGTGTGTGTGTGTGTGTGTGTGTGTGTGTGTGTGTAGGGGTACACATTACATGTGTATACATTATTGCACGTATCTAGGTCAAAGGTGGTGGCAGGGGATCCTAAGCACATGGAATGCTGCCCAAGGCCAAATTCATACTCAGAACTTCATGTCCAAGATCTAATTTTATTCTTACAACCTTATGAAAGTGCTATAACTTCACTTTCTCATTTTATACATCATAAAATCTAAGCTCAGAAAGGTTAAATAATATGTCCAAATCATACAGCTAGTTAATGGCAATAAGTAGTTTCAAACTGGTCTCTCTGATCTCAAAGTTCTGAAATACAGTAACAGTTAACATTGCTGATTCTACATCCATAGATGGGAATAAATAACGATACTATTTCCTTAATGATTCTTAATGATATGGGTATTAAGAGGAAGTGATAGGTGCAAAACATCTTATGAAAATCTCAAAGCAGTATAATTTTTACTTATCTTTTAAAAACTCACTTATTTTATTTCCTTTCTTTTTGTTCTCCAGAGAATTAAAAAGATTTTTGTTTTAGTGCCATTTTGGGGATTACACAGAATAGATCACTATTTTAGTTAGGGTTAAACCAAAAAAAAAAAAAAAGGAATTTACTTGGGAGTCAGGGGAAGCTCAAAGAACCCACAAGGATCAATTAACTAAGCAGATCCCTGGCAGTGACCAGGGATCTGAGCAGCAAGAATTCTAAGTTTTCCATCTAAAGGTTTGATTTTTGTAAAACTCAGTTGTAATGAATCCTCGTCTCTGCTTCTCAGTCAAAATTTCCAGATCCTGCTAAGGACACTGATTGGCCCAGCATAATCAAAGGCATCGACATCATCCCTATGCACACAGCCCTGAGAACTGGAGGTAGGTCAGGGCTGGGGAGTTATGGTGAGCTGGGCAGCTTCTCCAGGAGAGGTCCAGAAAGTGGGCAGCCCAGGGGCTTCAGAGGCATTCCTCATAGGCTATTTGACTTATGGCAAGCGTATTTGCTTTGTTGTCTACCTCTTACACTAGAGTGTAAATTCCCCCCAGGAAGGAAGTATGTCTATTGTTCACCATTTTGACATTAGCACCTAGCACCGCTCTGGGCCTATGACACTAACTCCAGGAATAAGTGTGGAAAAGGAGTTTGTTTGGATGTGGACACAAATTAAATCATCAGTTTGTTCTTTCCCTCCCACTTTTTCCTCTCTTGTCCTCCTCCCCTTCGACAATTTATTCAGCAAATATTTCTTGAGTGCCTACTATGTGTCAGCAACTGTTCCAAGTATTGGGATCTAGTAGGTTTTGCTTTAATCATGTTCTCTTCCTCACTTCCTATCTTGTCACTTCTCTCTCTGTATTTCTCTTTTTGACCCATTGTGATCAGTCTTCTTCCATGTGGCAGAGGCAATGGCTACCTGTGGCCATTGGTACAAATCCTTCCATCTTCATTACTTAAAATAGGAAGAATCTTACCCTGCTAGACAGTTTTGTTCTGAGAAGGGTGTAAGAAGACTTTAATTGGTAGGACTAATTGAGCCAGAGGAAAGGGGCATTGGCATGGATCCCATAGTGGATGACAAAGGTCAGGACTGGTCCTAAGATTGGCAGCCCTGCTAAAATGATAAGACTGGAGTAAGAGAACAACAGCCCTTCTAAGGGGGCCAGGCAGACAAAACCAACTGACACCCCTCCAGGAGCAGAGGGACCCAGGGTTCTTTGCCAGCCTGCTGCCTGGGCACACTGTCATCTCCACCCTTTCTTGTGGCCTGGATTCCTCAGTGTTGTTGAGACTTTATCCTGAATTGATCGTCCCAAGGCTTGCTATCTGTGGGCAGAACATTTATTTTATTTCCTTTCCTGGGATTTGGGTAATTAAGTCAATTCTGTAAATATTTATAGAGCACCTTCTATGTCTATTCAACTTGTGAAAAAGCAAGGATAGAAATAAAGAAGAGAGAAAAACGCCCTGACATATGGATCGTCTGAATATGGGCTACGCTATGGTATTTTAAAAAGACATCAGTCCTAACTAATATATAACTCAGGCCTGGGGAAAGCAACTGTTTCAGAAGATGTGGAAGGAAGGAAGGAAGGGAGTGGTGTTGAGTACTGAGTTCTATCCTAGGAGCTCTCATGTATTTGTGGACCACTATGTCCCAGGCATTGTTTTAGTTGCTGAGACAGAGGCGCGGAAGGAACTCAACAGAAGAAAAATCCATGTGTGTGTAAAGACCACACTCCTGAAGAGGAAAACTGACAATGCATACGGTTAGTAAGTATACTATGGCTAATGAAAGGTGGTATAATGAAAAAAAACAGGAGAGGATAAAAGATGTGCTGGGGAGATAGCTTGTGGTTTTGAACAGCATGGTCAGTGGAGATATTTGCCAGGACTTGAAGACGGTGACAGGTGAGTCTTAAACATGTTGGGGTGCAGCTTCTAGGCCTAGGGGACAGCAGGCATCACCTGAGGATGCGAAAGCATAGAGCATCTGAAAGACATCAAGGAGCCGGAAGGGAGTCATCCAGGGAATGGGGAGCAGAAGGTGAGGTCAGACATGAGCGGGAATGGGGTCAGGGTCCAGGGAAGTTCACACCAGACCTTGCAGGACACAGGGAGGACTTTGGCATTTATTGGGAAGTTTTTGAGCATAAGAATGACACGATTTGGCTCCCATAAGTTATGTCATTCAGAATTTTCAAGAGTCCCAAGAATCTGGCATTATTGATCCTGGTTTGTGATAAGAAATTAGGGTGAGAGAGAGTGTATAACTTCTGCTACATCAGTCAGTCAGGTTTAGAGCTGGGTTTAAAACACAGATATTTCTGATGACAGTGCTCTTTCCATGAGACCACACTGCCTCCCCCAGGCCCTGCACCCTTGCTTGGTTCTGGTTGAATGATAAAAGAGCCCACTTTGCCGGGTGCAGTGGCACACGCCTGTAATCCCAGCAGCTCTGGAGGCTGAGGCAGGAGGATCATTAGTTCCAAACCAGCCTCAGCAAAAAGCAATCTGCTAAGCAGCTCAGCAAGACCTTATCTCTAAACAAAATACAAAAAAGGGCTGGGGATGTGTCTCGATGTTCAAGTGCCCCTGTGTTTAAAAAAAAAAAAAAAAAGACGCCAGTTTTAAATTTTATAGCAAACCATTCATAAAATTTTTTCAAAAACACCCAAATAATTATCCTAAATTGTGAGTTTCAAAGAATTCTTATGTATTTCATAATCTAAAATTATAATTATAATAAATTTTCTTTGTAGTCTTTGTTATACATGCAAGTATCATTTAAAGCTTTACTGCCTCTGAGGTTCTTATCATTATTTGTACAATGGTTTAGATCCTCTTCCTTGATTTTCTTGGATAAAGTTGGTAGTTCTCCCCTTTATCATAGCAGTTTATGCATGTTTCTCAGGACCCTTAGAAGGCTCAACTGTGATTCGATGTGTACCTATCTGTCCAGCTTGCTTGCTAAACTCTAGCTCTTCAGGGGCTGGGATCACATCAGCAGTCAGTAAATAGCCTTGGGGTGCTTGTCCAGCCCAGGTCCTAGTGTTCTTCCCTCTTACTCCGTTCCCCATCTGTCACCCCACTTGAATGATGTGTCCCCATTCCAGTGTCACTGTTATTTGGACCAGGGATGAATTCCTGACCCAAGCTGGGTCATACAGATGACCTTCTGGAACCAGTAGGTGGCCTTAGAGATTCTGGCTCTGTCTATACTGGACCCTTAAGAGGGGAGAAGTAAACTTGGGAGCATTGGTGTGGCCATCTTCTCCCTGCCCTGTGGACTGGACAGAACAGAAAGCTTTTTGTTCAAGAGAGAAGTGAGGTACAGAGAAAGGCAGAGACTAGGAGCAGACAAAGCCCTGGCCAGGTTGCTGAACCATCTCTGTTTCCAGCCTTTCAAAGGGCTGGCTGGACTCTAGCCTTAAGGATCCGCAAAACATTATATTCATGTGATAAATGTCTCCCTTTTTCTAGTTTGAGTTGGTTTCTGATCTTTACAACCCAAGAGCCCTAAATAATCCTGTGTCTAGCTCACTTGTATAACCCCAGGCCTGGCCCAGTGTCTCACTCATGGATGATCTCGGGGTGGCATTCCTTGAAATTGACTTCAAATTCCAGCTCCACAGCTTATCTTGCTTCATCTGAGCTTCCATTTCTTCCTCTGCAAACAGGGATTATAAAGTCTTCCTGGCAGGGTTGTTATAGGATTAAAAGAAAGGGTTTGACATGTATTTGTTGTGGCATAGCACTTGGCAGTTGCTACCACTAATGCAAGTTATGGAATCCATGGAGGGAGAGGTGATTCTCACTGACTGCCTTATTTCTTCCAGTGTTCCAGCTGCTGTATGATTAGTGTGTGGTTAGAGCGTGGGCTGCAGAGTCTGACCATAGGTGCTTGGCTCTCAGACTCACCATTTACTGGCCATGTCATCCTGGGCAAGTTATTTGATTTATCAAAACATGGTTTCCCCTTCTAAAATTGTTCTTTCCCTGCCTTTGGCATTAGAAGCACATAGGCTTTAGCTAATTCTGACCTTCAGGTATCCAGTTTGGCCTAAGAGATGACAAGTTTGGATCCAAATGTTAGTTCTGTCACTGGCTGTGTAACTTTGAGCAAGTCATAAGATCTCTGTAGACATAAGAATTAGGAAAGTGTTCATTCACAAAGCAGATCTGGTTTCTGTCCTGTCTGTGCCACAAGATCTTCAGGGAAAGGTCATCCAGAGTCACAAAGAAACAAGGCATTATTTTGTGTGCTGTAATGTGCTTTCTGCATGTGAATTAAATACTCTGAATATTGGATACTTGCCTGTCTCCCATGGTGACCTATTTTCTCATTTGTAAAACAGGACTAATAACACCGACATTGCTGTCCGTCGTGCAGCTGAATGTGTATGTGATAACGTATGTGATAATGTATGAGATAATGTATGTGTGTCAATCAGTTTTTCATGGCTGTGACAAAATACCTGAAATACTCAAAAGAAGGAAAGGGAGCTGAAGATGTGGCTTCATAGTAGAGTGCTTACCTGGCTTGTGTGAGAGGCCCTCATGTGTTTCAGATTTCAGTCCATGGTCAAGTTGACTCTGATGCTTTTGAGACTGTTATGGTTTAGATATGAGTTGTCTCCCAAAGCGCCTGTTAATACAGGAATATTCAGAGGTCAAATGATTGCATATGAGAACTAACATAATAAGTCCATCCTAATTTGAATGGGCTGACTGGGTGGTACCTGTAGGCAGGTGGGGCTTGGCTGGAGGAGGTGGTCACTGGGGGCATGCATGGGAAGGGAGCAACTCCCCGAGCTCCTTTTCTCCCTCCCCACCCTGCTGCTTTCTGGACCCTTCCACGAGCTGAGTTGTTTTCCTCTACTGACCCCTTCCCCCATGATGTGCTGCCTCTCTCTGGGCTCAAAGCAGTGGAGTCCACCATCTCTGAGACCAATACTGAGACCTTTAAAACTGAGAGCCCCAAATAAACTTCTCCTCTAAGTTGTTCTTGTTGGGTATTTTGGTTACAGCCATGCAAAGCTGACGAACACAGCCTATAATGAGGCCATACATCGTGGCTGTGAGTGTGTGGTAGAGCAAAGCTGTTCTTATTATAGCAGCCAGGAAGGGAAAAGAGAGAGAGAGAGAGCAGGGGCCAGGGTCCCAGTGTCCCCTTCAAGGGCACATCCTTCCACCAAGTCCCACCTCTTAAGGATTCCACTGACTTCCAATAGCTCAGGTTGTTTACCAGGTCTTCAACACATGGCCTTTGGGGACATTAAGATCTATACCATAACAGTATGAAAACACAATTCCTGTGTTTCCTGGCCACACTTCCTTGTAACCTAATATATGATGATTTGACTTTCTCCTTTAGAGTTTAGAAAGTCATTTGCTACCTTATGTTTTTTCCCTACTTTTTTCCTTTTTTAACTTGAGCCTTCGCCTGGTCTTGGAATTAAAGCTGTGTGTTGTTATGCCTATTTCATAGCCTTGTAAGTCGAGGCTCTGGGATATTAAGTGACTATGCAAGGTGGTACAGCAGTAGGGGAGATGGAACTCATTCTCCATTTGTCTCCTCACAGCAGGTGAGGAACTGTGCTCTAGAGCCAGCCTGCCTATGTTTTCTACTCCAGCTCCCATATACTAGCTTGGTAATGTGGGCAAGTTACTCAACCTCTCTGAGCCATGGTTTCCTGATATGCAAAATGGGGGAGGGGTATTTACCCTTGCAAAATGGCACATACTTCATAGGGGGATGAGGGGGATTAAACTGGCATTCGATGATACTTGGCATTTGCCTCAGGCATGGTAACTGCTCTGAAAGTGTAGGTACAGTGGGCAGGTAAGACGTGAAAGTAGAAGGCCCTGGGATTAAGTCTGGGCTCAGCCTCTTAGAATTGTGTTGTTTGTAGAGGCCCCAAAACCTTTCTTCCTTTGATAATATGGATAGAAAAATGCCTATCCTGGGAAGATTTGAAGCTGCATATATAGATATAGATGCTTGGCACATGTGGATACTTAAAGAAATCTAGGGCTGGGGGTGTAGCTCGGTGGTAGACTGCTTGCCTAGCTTGTCTGAGGTCCTAGGTTCAATCCCCAATACTTCCAACAAAACAAACAAGCAAAAAAAAACCAAAAAACAAACAAAAAAAAATGTAGTAAGGAGTAACGTAGGTTCCTAGGAGGTGGCAGGGTTTCAGGAACAATCACAGGTGGCTGAGAACAGCCGGGTGTGCGTGGGTTTATCCTGAGGATGGATATCCTTTATCCTTAGGAATGAAGACTAAGGATACAGAAAGCTCCGGCCTGTGGAGGACTCTCCGCAGTGGGGACTGAGCAGATGCTCCCTTGCAGGTAAGGGGTGAGCAGAGCTTCCCTGCGGGGGGATCACCCTGAAACCTGGGAGGATGGATTGGAACCCATGTGTCCAGCACAGGGGCTCAGTTAGAGGACATTATGGTGAGAGCTGACGGTGTCCTGAAGGAGGGCAGCAGGATGACTTCTAAGTCTTCTAACCATTAGCCGATATTTGTTGAGGGCTCATGGCTCCAAGTGCTTTGCAATATTGATTTGATGAAGGGTGATGAATTAAGTTGTGTGTGTATGTGTGCTGGAGGCACCAGGCGCTGTGGGTCATGGGGCAGATGAGTGCACTAGACAGGTGTGTGGAGCTCAGAGGTTGCACTGGTCATGCTTCAGCTTCCACATTGCTTTGGGAACCACAGAGCCAGAGAGAGGCAGAAGCTCCTCAGGAGCCTCTGAAGAGTGGTGAGGCAGGGGCTGGGGTGGTGGCTCAGTGGTAGAGCGCTTGCCTAGCACGTGTGAGGCCCTGGGTTCCATCCTCAGCACCACATAAAAATAAACAAATAAAATAAAGACATTCTGTCCATCTATAACTACAAAAAAAAAAAAAAAGAGAGTGGTGAGGGATCAGTCTGGGCGTGGAGCACATGGACCTTTGTCTCCAGGGTTCCAAGTCTGTTCTGGTGCCTGTGCCTGCACTGAAAGGAGAGAGGCTTGGGCAGCCACAGGCAGTGGGCCTTGGGACCTCTAATTCCCACTCCCATAGTTTGCATATGAAATGATAGCACAGCCAATCCCAAATTTGGGGACGGGAATGGTGTACGTGAGCTGTGTCTGGTTGGACCCACGTTCCTCAGTGACTCTTCTCAGCAGCTGGACCTTAGGGGGACTAAGGGGCCCAAGGACCATTGCCATCTGCCTCAAATTCCCTCCTCCTCGCCTGCCTTACTCTTTCTTTACCTACTTCTCTCTTGTAACCTGTGTTTATTTCCCTGCTGCTCTTTCTACCTGTCTCTCTCTCACTGTCATTCTCCTGTCTCCTTTACCTTCCTCCTCCTCCTCTTTTTTTTTCTCTCTCTCCCTCCCTCCCTCTCTTGATCTGCCTCCATCTCTCCCTCTGTCTCTGGTCTCTGATTGCTTCACCGTCTCTCTCCGTCTCTGTGAGTGCTTCTGCTGCTTCTCTGTGTCTCTGTGCTGGTTTTCCTCTGTTTCTGTCTCTCCATCTCTGGGTCTTTGCCTTTGTCACTCTCCATCTCTCTCTTTGCCTCTGCCCGTGCCCCTGCCTCTGTGTTTTCTTTCTGTTCTTCCCCTCGTCCCTCCCCCTCTTATGCCTCTGGGAAGGGGGCAGAGATCACTGGGTAGGATTGGATGTCATTAAATGCACAAAAGGAGAAAGGACTTCTTTTCTCCTGCTGGCCCCTGGGGAATGCCTAACAATGAGAGACACTTTGGTGGGTAATCGATAGGAACAAGATGCAACGAAACATCTTTGTTGGACAGGGCTGCCAGCAGTTCCCTCTGACCGGAGCCCCTGGGAATGCCTGGCCTCTCGACCAGGCTCAAACAGAGTGTATCACAGCGCAGCCGACTTGAAGTGTGAGCCCAGCACATCTGACCTGGGGGTGCCTCATTTCCATCCACTCCCCCTCCCTCCCCTCCCCCCTTAGTACTACTTTAGGAATATAATGAATAGAAAGAGAAACTGAAATACACAGGGCACAGATTGTTGCCAGCAAAGGTTGTGGGGTTGGTTAAAAAACACAGGCTCTAGCTGGATCAATACTCTTAATCTTTCTGAGCTCCGGTTTTCTGATGTGTAAATCACGGAAACTCTCACACCTAAGATCCATTCAGGCAGACAGTTTTCTTTTTTGAATAACAAATTTGATCAGCCCTCACCTCACAACTTAGACTCCTATACCAAAGATCGTGGTTTTTTTTCTTCTTCTTTTCACTCTAAATTTCTCTCCAAGATCCCCGGAGGTGCTTAATAAGTGTGTGTGATATCAGATATAGTCGCTCCATCAGTGATCATCCAGTGAATGAACCTAGCTGCTTCCCGACCTGAGGTACCTGGCTGGCTTCACATTTCTGCTTCTGACTTCTCAAGACTTGAGCTCTAGGCTAGACCCTAGATCTTTGTCCTTCCTGGCCAGCCCTGTCTTCCTTTCTGTGCCTTCCTGTTCCCTGTAGGTGGGCCTCTGATATTAGGAGGGTGAAGGAGAAGGCAGTGGGTCACACAGGCAGGAGTTGAGAGCACTGGGCCCTTGGATGTGACCAAGCCAGCAGAAGACAACACATATGCTATCGTTGAAATCAAGGAAGCAAGAGACCTTAGAGACCAAATTTCCTTAGACCAAGTCCACTCATCATCTCCCATTTTACAGGTAGTCAAACTGTGCCCAGAGAAAGGGGTCACTTGACCAAAGTAAGAGGACATGTCTGTATGACAGAAATGGGCAGCAGGGATGAGAGTTCTTTAGTCTCTCAAAGATTTCATCCAACATTATCCTTGGTCTGTGGTCCACACACCCTTATGCACTGGTGACTACGAGCTCCAAGAACCCCATGCTTCATACCCTGAGGAGTGGAGCTCACCAAACCTTCGCCATCCTCCCACACCTATTCCCTGTTGGAGCCATCCGAGTCCAACCGCAGGCAAACACCCAGCTTGGTGGTCTCATGCCTACTTGTTCTCCAAGGTCCACCAGAGGCTCCGAAGCCTTCGAGGACTTCTCCATTCTGAGGAATGTGTGCCTTTTTTTTTTTAAAACTCTGAATAGATCCTGTACATATCTTTGCTTTCAACTTTCCGTATTAGTTTTTAAATCAGCTTTATGATCTATAATTTATATGCAATAAAATTCACTAACATAATAGGTACAATTCAATGAGTTGGGACAAAATATGTACAGTAATAAAACCACCACCTCAATCAGAATAGAGAATACTTTCATTTTCCTCCAAAATAACCTCATGATCCTTTGTAGTGAATTCCCCATAGCCAGCCCCAGGTGATCACGGATCCAATTTCAGCTGCTATACTTTTGCTTTTTCCAGAAAGTCATATAATTAGAATCATTTTGTATTTGGCTGCTTTCACTTGGCATTGTGTGTTGATGATTCATCAGTCTTGTTACACATACTAACAGTTTCTTTATTCTTACTACATGGAAATGGTTATCCAGTGGTTCTAGCTCTATGTAATGAAAAGAGAATTCTTTCCCATTGTGTAGATAATACTGCAATTTTGGCTGTTTTCACTTAATGGCTATTGTGAGTATGAGCTGCTATGAACATTCATGTATAGATCTTGCTTTATTTTCATATGCTTTAATTTATCTTGAATAAATAGGACTAGACTGCCATGTCGTACTATATGTTTAACCTCAAAAGAAACTGACAAATAGTTTCAAAGTGGTGTACTGTTCTCCCATAGCACTAGCAATGCATGGGAATTGCAGTTGCTTCACATCATTGCCAGCACTTAGTATTATCAGTCTCTTTATTTTTAACTCTACTGGGGTGCAATAGTATCTCATTGTGGTTTGACTAATGATGTTGAGCTACTTTTCTTTGGTGAGGTATATGTTGAAATCTTTTTTCCATTTTATCAGGTGGGTTGCATTTTTATTACTGACTCACAAGTATTCTTTCATATTTTCTACTTTTAAAAATTTTCTTTAAATTGACAAATAATAATTACATGTTTATTTCTGGGATACTGTTCGAACAATGGGATACAATTTAAACATGTGTGGAATGATTAAATTAAGCTAATTAACAAATTACCTCACATATCCTTGTGTGTGTGTGGTGTGTGTGTGTGTGTGTGTGTGTGTGGTGTGAAAAAATGTAATATCCACTTTTAACAATTTTGAAACACATAATGCATTATTATTTATTTTATTGCCATTTGGTGACATAGATCACTGTAGCTTGTTCCTCTTATGTAAATGGAAACTTTGTAGCTCGTGACTAATATTTCCCCTTTCCTTCTCTACCTCCCTCCACAGCTCCTGGTAATCACCATTCTATTCATTACTTCTAGGATCTCAGCTTTTTTAGATTCCACGTATAAGTGAAATCACATTTCTCTTCACATCTTCAATACAAGTCTTTTGATAAACATGTTTTGCAAATATTTTCTGTGGCTTAGGTTTTCAGGGCAAGGACAGAATCACTTCATCAGGACCAGATCTGGGGTTAGTCCATCGTTGCTCTGGGCCTCAGTTTCCCCATTTGTAGAATGGTGCTAAAAATGTCTCTACTTCTTAGAATAAGTGAGGATTCAAAGTAATAGTGCGTGTAAAACTTTGCATAATGCCTAGAACTTAATAAGGGTTTGAAAATCATCAACAGATTGTTATTGTTTGATTTTTATTCATTCCATTTCTGCTCACTCAAGATGGTTCTTTCTGGGCATCCCTTCATATTATCTGCAGCTGGTAGCTGGAAATAACTGGAGCTCAGGAAAGCAGTCTGGACTGGAACTAAGGATTTGGGAGTAATTAACATAGAGCTATCATCTGGAGTCCTGGGTCTGGATGAACTCACGGAATCAGGGTACCTGGAGTGGGATGAAATGGGCTTGACTGGAAACCTGAGCAATCCAAACCCCTGGGGGATGGCTCACGGAGATTTGTTTGGAATGAGAGAAGGAAGAAAGCCAGGAGAAAACAGAATAACAGATACCAAGGAAGCAGTTAATTTCAAGATGGTGGAATCACTAACAACGGTTTGCAATGTCCACCAGAGGCCCATGTTGAAGGCTTGGTCCCTAACCATAGGTGCTATTGGCAGGCAATAGCCTAATGGAAGGGATATGTCTGTGAAGGAGATATTGGAACATCAGCTCCTCTCTCTCTCTCTCTCTCTCTCTCTCTCTCTCTCTCTCTCTCTCTCTCTCTCTCTCTCTCTCTCTGTCTTCCTAAGTGTTATGAAGTGAACAGCTTCCTCTGCCACACTCCTACCATGATGTACTGCCTCATGACAGGCCCCAAAGCAAAAAAGCCAACTGACCATGGACTTAAGCCTCTGAAATTATGACTACAAATAAACTTTTCAACCTTAGAAGTTGATTATCTCAGGTATTTTGTCACAGTGATGGAAACCTGGCTAACACAAATGTCAGTGCTCTAGAGATGAGCCCTAAGGAAGGGGCCTATGTGTTAGCTGAGAGCAGAGAGCATCCTTAACCACTGAGCAGGTGCTTTCAATGGAGAGGTGAGCAGTAAGTCCAATGATAAGTGGTTAAGAAGTAAGCAGGTGGTCAGGTTTGGGGAGCATCTTATATATAATTCATTCCCCCACCCCAAATTTGGTAAAAGTGGGAAATAAGAGAAGAAATGGTAGCTTTCTTTCCAAAGTAGCACTTGTAGGAGAATTTTTCTATTTACACTATGGGAGAGACTTGAGGCATGTTCTTGCACAGATAAGACAGAACTGATTGATAAAGAGTATATGATAGGGCTCGGGACGTGGCTCAAGTGGTAGCGTGCTCGCCTGGCATGCGTGAGGCACTGGGTTTGATCCTCAGCATCACATAACTATAAAATAAAATATTGTGTTTACCTAAAAAAAAGAGTATATGATAATCAAGAGCAGAAGACCCTAAGATGATGGGAAGGGATGTCTTTCATAATGTAGAATCAGCCTTGGTGGGCAATGTGATGGTTTTATACTGTGTTAACTGGCTGAGATGGAGCAATGTTTCACTTATAGTTATGGGTTAAAGTGGACCAAAGGAGAAAGTGCATGAGATTCGGGAGAGTAAAGAAATGGAGCAGCCATCACTCGGCCTCTGAAGGTCATTGTACTTAAATATGGTGAGATACACATGCAGACGGGCAGGCAGACTCCATCTTGTTTTTAGTCTTTGCTTTTAGTCTTTGAGAGTGAATGTTACATGCAGAAATTCCAGCTTATATTTATTGCTCTCAACTCTGTGCTTAGCTCTTTTCTGCCTGCCTCAACCCCAGACCATGATCAGACCTGTGAACAACAGTTCTTCCAAAGTCTTTTCCATCAACTTTCTTTGCAGACACATTCCGTCAGTAGTCTATGGTTACCCATATTCCTTTGTGAGCTCCCACTTGCCTATCCATCTCAGTGTTTGAGATGGGCTGTTTAGTGACTTTTACTTGATATTCCAACTTCCATTTCTGGGCTCTTATTTCCTAAGTCCTACCACAATTATAGAATGAGTTGTTCCCACAAATCCTTTAATCCAGAATTTATACAGTTTCCACTTTCCAATTAAGCCATGACCCATAAGGGGTGAAGGGGTATTTGTACTCAGACTGATAGAAAGCCCTAGGAGTGAGTGTGGGAAAAGAGAGTAGATGTCAAAGGTGTTTTGATCACATGGTCTTGGGTCCTTTGAAGATTCCAGGAACCAGGTGAAATGCAAAAAATGGTTAGGGTTAAGGTAGAATTTGAAGCTTGAAAAAGTTGGAAAAGCTCTAAAAAAACATGGTACAATAAGTGGAATAAAGAGAATCAGTTGTTGGGCAAGACAAAGGATTGGGAGGTGGGCTGGAGGAGGCATGAGTTTAAGCCTTAGCTCTACTTCCTCAGGTCTGGAGCCTTAAATAAGTCCATGTTTTCCTCTTTGTGGCCGTGATTTGTCTATTAGCTCTCACCTTGCCTCTGCTCTGCTCCACATTTCAGGAAACTACATTCTCTAAGCTCCCAACTGGCTTCCAAATAAGCCTGGTCAATACATGGCACTTGGAGAAAGCTGGAGGAGGAGGGTGGAAGCCAGGTTGTCTGCCATTTCCGGTCCCTTAGCATTTCCTCCATGGCTCCAGCTCTGAAGGGCCTCTTCCTCAGAGGCCCAGTTTCTGTCTGGTTGGACATTTCCTTTGTAGCTCTTGCTCCAGCCAGAAGGCCTGGAAATGGTAGCAATTTCCTGCAGCAACTACCTTTGGTTAGCACTTCAGCTCTTCCATCACTTGAATAATGAAGTCCCTGAATTAAATTCCCTCTGTTTGAAATACTAGAGTGAGTTTTATTTGCCTGACTGACACATTTGTTTGCGTAATAGGACAGATGTTGCCTCCATCCCAGGGTAATTGTGAGAGCACAGATGTGTCCTTAGGGCATATGGGAAGAGGCAGGAAGGGAAGTAAAAGCTGCTGTGTCAACTTAGACACACCCCTGGAGGGAGCCACTTCTGAGTGAATCCCATTGCAAGCCAGACACTGTATATTTGTTGTGTGACCCTGGGTGACTTACTTCACCTCTATATGCCTCAGTTTCTTCATCTGTAAAACAGGAAAAATAGAATGCCTAACTCATACAGTTGTTGGAAGGATGGATGAGATACCACATATAAAAAGGCTTAGAACAGAGCCTGGCACTTAACTGCTCAATGTTGGTTATAGCTATTACAGATTTTAGATGCTATTATTGCTTTTTCCTAATATTTTACAAAAAGTGCAAGGACCCTGAGGATCAGTGAGACCATATGACCCACTCATACTCAGAGATGGTAAATTATTAAGACTTGATCCCAGGACCCTGTGAGTCCAAAACTGTGTTTTTTCTCACCACTCCCCACCTGCCAGTGTTGGTTATATCCAGTTGTGCAGACACAGCAGCAGCAAATGCTGAATTGAGCAGGTTTCAGCTTCTTTGCTCCCATCCCCCTCTCTTCTAGAGCTTCTATATTTAAATCCAAGTAAAACCAATGCAGAGCCCCAAGAACAGGGTGATAGTAAGTCTCTCCAGAAGCCTCAGCTAGCAGAAGGGCAGCTGGAGGTTCACGGAGGAGAGCAGCTGCTGGCTGGGAGGTGAGGGAATAGTGGTGGTGGTGATGGTGGTTGTGTTCGTGTGTGTGTGTGTGTGTGTGTGTGTTGTTTGTGTGTATATGTCCCCTGCTTAAGCAGATTCTCTCCATATCGGCCTCCAGAGAAGCTATGTGCATTCTGGAAGATTTTATTACCAGTAGATAGCTCTCAGCTCTGCTTTCCCTTCCCCCAGCCCCTCCTCAGCCCAAAATATATTGAGCTGTGTTGGAGGCAAAGGATATTTTCAGCCCTGCTGGGACCCTTGGGGAAATGGCTACCATGGAAAAGAATCAGGGAGCCATGCAGGACTTTGAACTCTTTCCCTTGCATCTGCCCCTCCATCCTTCCAAGTGCTAGTGCCCAGCAGGCAGTTACCACTTCAGAAGCTCAAAGAGCAGGTCTGCTTCAAGGCTGGAATTGACCTAAACAACCTCCTCCTTGGTTCTTTGCAAATAGCAATTTTGTATCTTTGGAATTCAATTTATAACTGTAACCAACTCTTTCCCTCTCCTGCCCTCTCCTCCCTCCCCTGTCAGCCTGGGTTTGGTATTCTACTGGACTCACTGCAGAAAACCAAGAGAGGTAATAATGAATCTGTGCAGATTGCGCATGCTCACATCAGTTGCCTCATTTGAGCCTCCTGACAACCTCTATGAGGGAAATGTGCCAGAGAAAGAGGCAATTGAACCTCAGAGTGATGAAGTTACCCATCCCAGGTCATGTACAAGCAGAGAGCAGCCAGGGTGCAAAGCCAGACCTCCCAATCCAAGGCCAGAATTCTTAATCCGATGCCATGCTTCCCCTCAAGCAATTGATGCTGAAGTGCTGGCCCGGTGGCTTCCTAGGCAGTTCTTTCATGTTCTATAGCACTGCATTAAAACAGGCTTTAACCAAACCATCAGAAAACATCACACAGTTTCACGAAGGAATGATGGCCCTGCAGTCCAGATCAGAACCTTGGTTTGCTATTAAGATATCCTTTGGCCACTCCAAAAGCACCATCAGCATTTGCTAAGTGCTTAGTGTGCACCATACCCTTTCATTTAGAGCTCATTGTGGCAGGGATATTACTATTGCTCCATAGTTAAGATTCTGTTTGAGATTACAGCTAGTAAAGAGCAGTTATAAAATGCACACTTGAGCTCCTCTCGATCTATAGGTTACTTCAAAAGGATGATCAGTCTCTTCCTACTGTGCCAAAGTAGATCACACTCTTTAATGACTCCGAGGGTAAAAACTGTAATCGAGAGCCTGAGAAAGAGCATCAGGACGTGTTTTTGTTGCTACATTTAACACCCATCATCAACCAAAATTGTCCTTGGCTTATTGTGATGGAAATCTGAACACCTTGGCTTAAACTAAATCAGTGTTGATTGTTTGTTTGTTTGTTTATTTATTTTAGTGAAGGAACTCAGGTAGTTGAGCTTGAGCTTTTGCAGCTGCTCCAATAGTCAAGGAACTTGGTCCCTTCTAGCCTCCTGCTTTGACATTCTAAGCATAATGCTTTTATCATTGTGGCTACAAGATGGTTGTCTTATCTTTATGCAACAAGTCTGTACTCAGGGTAGGAATAAGGCTGAAGGATGAAAACCACGGGACAATGGAGTCTGTTTCTTTCTATCGGAGTAACAAAAGCTTTCTGCAAATGCCACTCAGTAGACTGGCTTTTATCTGATTGGCTGAAAATGGTCACATGGCTGCCTTTGGCTATAAGGAAATCTGGGATGTGAGGAGAGATGTTTTTGATTCACTGTGGTTCAACTTATGATTTTTTTTGACCTCCTGATGGTGCAAAAGCAGTATGTGTTTAGTATTTCAAATTCCAAACTAGATCTTTTTTTCCAAGCTAGTGATATGTGGTTTGATACTTGCTTATGACAAACCTCAGCTCCCAGTAGCCAGGCCATCACCAGGGTAAACAATTGGTACTCTACAGTGTGCTTTGTTGCTAAGCTGTTTGTTTGATGGGTTAGGTTTATTAAATGCATTTTCAATTTATTACATTTTGAACTTACAATGGGCTTGACGATACATAACCTCATTATAAGTAGAGGAAAATCTGTATTTCTAAATAGCTACATGGTCTCCTGAAACAGAATCAGTGATCTGTTAATATAATAAAGAGAGAAGGATGGATAAGGGGCAGGAGCTAGCAGTGTTTGCCACCAATTTGCACTAGGCTGTGCAGTAATGACCTCAATAATCCCTCACATTGATCCAGGCTTTTAATTTTCAGAAACACTTTTGTGTGCATTATCCCTTTTAATCTCCATGACAACCTTCTAAGTAGGGAGGGTTCAGATTACCCAGGAGCCATGCAGGTCTGGCATCATATTTCCCATTTTACAAAAGAGAAAATTGAGGCTCAAACCTACTTGGAATCATAGAATAAGTAAGTGGTAAACTCTGAAATGGAGATTAGTTTCCTGAGATACACTGTTACTTAGATAAGTTACTTAGTCTCCCTGCTTGTTATTTCACCTGTTTAATAGCAATAATGATCCTCCAACCTCCACAAAGTTGTGTGAGGACTTGGTGACTCCAAGCGTCTACACCTCTTAAGTTCTCAGTAAAGAAGAGAATGAACAATGACTCAAATACATTTTCCTGATCATCTCCAAAGCAAATTGGTTCCTTTTCTACAACTAACCATTTCTCATTAACCTTGAGTATAGAACTCATCCAGCTACATCCCCATTACACATTTTTCCAATGCACAAAAGTTGAGTATTTCCCATTAAACTGAGATGCCCTTGAGGGCATGTTTTGGAAAGATCTGTTCCTTAGAGTTCATGTTTTACTAAGGGACTTCTGTTCTATTTCTTAGGAGGAAGATATATCTGAGTAACACTTTCAACCTGACCCTATACCTCTTACGCACCTTTAGGAATGAAAACTCCCTGCCTTACTTGCTTCTTTCTCCTCTTGTTTGACAATATGGATGAGCATCTTGATTAGGTAGAGTTAATATGTTATAAACCATGCTTTGGGGGTGTGAGGCAGGTGCCTTTTCATGCAGTTGGCTGAGCAAATATTCCATAGATGCTTTCCTAAGCCTGATGGCAAGGACTATCCTTGGCAGAAGGGCAGGAGGTGACATAGGAGGAGGCTTCTTTCTAATATCTGATCCATGCACTGTTTACAAAGGAGCTGTCCAAGCAGTAGTGCTGGCTTCATTGTCTTTTTTCAGGTGGTTTGGGACGGAACAGCAGAAGAGTCTGATTGACATCTCAACACAACTCTTAACATCAAGGACGCTGCCCCTTCTCCTCCTTTGTATTCAGGCACATTGAAACAATACCTGGCCTAAAAATGAATGATAAATGCATAATGGAAATGAAAACACCTTATAAATTATAATGTTCTTTTGGATAGAAGTTAGTAGTATTATTGCATATTTAATAAAAATCTTCCTGTTGCTAAGAGGAATAGTCTTTGCCTTGAATGATATATAATCTTGTAGGGCTGGGCTAGGCTCAGTGGTAGAACATTTGCCTAGCATGTGTGAGGCTCTAGGTTTGATTCTCAGCACCACATAAAAATAAATAAATAAAATAAAGGTATTATGTCCATCTACAACCGAAAAAAAATTTTTTAAAAAAGAAATGTAATCTCTTTGTGAGGCTTTGGCAGTGCAGCGAGGTAAGGAAAAGGAAAAGAAAATGTGATCTCATCATGTTTAACTAATACATGCTAAGAACTGTAAAACCTGTTTAGCAGAAATCTAGTGGGAGAAATACACACGCAAGAGTAACTCTAAAATAAGATAGTATGCAAGTGTGTCAACCAACTGCTATGAAAGCAGAGGAAAGGCTGTTCGGTTCTTTTCAGGATTATTGAGGTCTACAAAACTGCACATAGGAATGTATACAATTTGGTGAGTCTGTACATATGTGTGCACTCATGTTATCATCCCTACCATCAAAATTATATAGACCTCTGTCACCTCCAAGAATTTTCTTGTGTGTTTTTGTTGTTGTATGATTATTTTTAGTGTAAGAATACTCATCTTTTAGCCCTCTATATGAATTTGTAAGGCACAATACTTACTGTGAATTGTAGGCTAACTTGTGCTGCAGGTCTCTAGAGCTAACTCTTTGTATAACTTTGTATCCATTAAGAACAACTCCCTGGTGCACTCCTCCATTCCTGGGTAGCCACAATTCTATTGTCTACTTTTATGTGATTGACTAGATTACATACACAAGGAAAATCATGATGCAGTTTTTAATTTTCTGTGACTAAAATTTCACCTAGGTCCATCTATGTTGTTGTAAATGGAACCATTTCTTTTCTTGTTTAAGGTTGAATGTTTCATTGCATCTGTACGAAAAGATGTCCAGCACTGCTAGTCATCAGGGAAAGGCAAACCAGGCCTCAAGGAGAGATCAGTTCAGGCCTGATATGATATCTTTTATTTTAAAAAAGATAACATGTATTAGGTTATGGAGAGGTTGAATCCTTTGTATACTTCTGGTAAGAATGTAAAATGGTATAGCTGTGATAGAAAACAGTATGGAGGTTCCTCAAAAAATTAAAAACAGAACTACTGTTTGATCCAGCAATTCCCTCGGTATATAATCAGCAGAATTGATATCAGGATCTCAAAGATATATCTGCATTCCTATTTTCACTTTGGTATTATTCACAATAGATAAGATGGAATGAACCCAAACGAACATTGACAGGTAAATGGGAAGACTAATTTTAACTTGGAGCTGGATGTAGGATAGGGTCAGAAAAGGCTTAGAAAAAGTGGAAATATTTGAGTTGAGATTCAAAAATGAATAGTGATTTTAACAGGTAGTAGTTGCTAACAACAACAACAACAACATTATCGAGTGTCATGCCTCAGGCTCTGTACTAAAAAAAAGATGTGTGTCTGAACCTCAGGTAATGTTCACAACAACACTGTATGGCTCTATTTCCACAGCAACACTATATAGTGCTATTTTCATTTTTTTTTTAGCTGAAGAAAATGCTATTTATTGTCCTTCCTTCCAGGAAGGATAACTTCATGGAAAGCCAGGAAGGAGTCTGATTCTTATACAATGATTCATATAGGATCAGGGATATATTAAGAACCCATTTAAGTTTGCTAATTTAGGGTCAGTAGGAGGCCAGTGTGAGTGTTGGGAAGGATTTGGGGAGATATAGTACTTTGGGCAGTGGGAGCTGTCTCTCCTGAGCGTAAACTCTTGAGAGTTGACCATCATGTACTTATCATGTGCTGTCTTTAAAAAATAACTCTCTGTACACCCTAGTCTGCTCATCTGCATAAAAAGGGCATAATACTCTGCTCACTAAGAGGGTTAATATGGAATTAGATGAAATAAGAGTCTATGAATCCTTCTTTGCACAGGGTTAAAGTACTGCTGGCTCATTTCTGTTCTAACGCTCTTTCAGCTCTGTATTATGTATATCTTATGCAGTAGGCACTGAGTAAGCCCTCCTTACATATTAGTACAATTCTTACAACAGAACTATCTTATCCTTATTTCATTGATGATGAATTGCATGCTAGAGGAGGAGCATGGTCACCCCTGATGACAGAGTAGACTAGAACTTGTTTCTAATCCCTGGGTATTTTCTACCACATCAATACTGCACCAGGAGAAAAGGGCAAGTGTAAATGAATACACCATCCATCTCATTTTGCAGAAGACAATTGGCCAAGTACCTGTCTACCAAATGAGCAACAAACAAATTTACACGCTTCTTTTCAAAAGTTTTAAAGTATGTAGCAGTTCATATTGGGCTTTAAGAACTTTGCAGATTTTCAATTTTTAGTTGACCCATTTCTTTTTTATTCCCCCCCACCCCCATAACAGCATTTTGAAGGATAATCCAGTGGTTTCGGTCATAGCTCAACAGGTAGAACATGAACTGGGTGTCAGGCCTCCACTGGCTCCTTTAACCAGGAGTCCCTTCAGGGATACAAACCACTCAGCCACATGTAACAGCTCTTGTAGATGTCCAAGATGGCTTTGAGTAGGTTGAATTTTGCAGGTTTGTGCATGTCACAGTGGAAGCTTCCGATAGCTAGGCAAAGTTTGAACCAACTATGGTTCATGCTGTGAATAATGGAATAGGCATACTCAGGAACTGGCAGAATTTTCATTTATGCTCTCTGATCTATGGAGTGATGGTAATTATGATAGGAAAGTCCAAGAAGAAGCATCTGGAACTACATTTCCTGAACAGAATATTAGTGAAAAGTGGCACCCAGCCTGGGGAGAATGCCATTGATGAGTTGCAAAAACTTGAAAGATTTCACCTGCCTGACACATTATCTTCTGCTCCTCCATCCACATATCTTTGTTGATTTCCTTAGAAGCAGACCCAAAGTCAAAGATTCAAATGCAAATGGTCATAGAGCCATGTTTGCTATCTATCAACTCTTTCTTCTTTCATAGTCTCCTTTGATGACAATTCCATGATAAACTAGTGATTCCCAAATTTATATTCTCTACCTTCTTTAGAACTTGAGACCCATGTTACCCCACTGGCAACTTAACATCTCCATTTCTTTGTCTGTTAGCCCACACCTAACAACAGCAACATCAAAACCCCTGTGAACTGTAATACTCTACCTCCCAGTCCTTCCCCATCTCAGTAATTACCAAGTTTATTAGACGAAACACCATGGACTCATGTTAATCAATCCTTATGGTTTGGTCTTCAATTCTTCCTGAACCTTCCTGCATCACATGTACATCTGCCATTCTGCTCAAAGGCACTGTAGTCTTTCCCCTATTTACTATAGCTTCCAGCTGGTTCTCTTCTTCTATTCTTGCTTCCCAATCATTTGTCCTTCGTATAGCAGCCTGATAAGCTTTTAAAAGTTTATACCAAATATCATTCCCCTGTTCAAAACTCTACTAACTTTCTTTCTTTAGAGCAAACTCTGAATCCTCACTATAACTGAGCCCTGCTTGGCTGATGCTATCTTACTTCTCCCACCTTATTTCCTAACCTGTTTCTTCATACCAGTCATGGTGACCTTTTCAATGCTCCTCAGATCTGCTGAGCTCACCTTGGCCTCAGAACCTGTACTTCCACCCTTTCTGCCTAAGATGCTGTCCTCCTATATCTTTGCATGACTCATTCCTTCATTTTACTTAACTCTCTGCTCCAAAGCCCACCTTCTCAGAGAGGCGTTTCCTGATGACTCATTCCCAAAATACACATATCTGCTGTTCCAGTGAAGGGACAGAACAGCCTAGTGCATCAAAGAAATGCAAATGTGTGTATGAGATGCAATACATATTTATTTCCTTTTTTATTTAACAATAGGACCCATAGGGTATCTCTGACATGTTTCCAATTGTCTCCCAAGGATGCTCTAATTGTTGCCGCTTCTCAGCCAACAGGGGAAGAGAAATCCAAGGCACGTGGTTTTGTCTTAGGAAGGTGACAATAGAACTCAACTGTCACTTGTGCTCCATTAGCCTAAACATGATACATATACACCCCTAGCTGAAAGAGAGACTGGGAAATATCATCTCTTATTGGGTGGCCATGAGCTTAGTTGATCAAACTCTCAGATTCTATACTGAAAGGAAGATGGGAGAATGGATCCTGAGGACAGTAGTCTCTACCTCCCCCACACACCCTGGCTGCTTTCCACCCTCTTCTCTTACTTCATAGCACTCATCACGACTTGACCTCATGTGTGTTTGCCTTTTTGTTAATGTTCTATTGTCCTCACTCTGTGGAGTATCAGCTCAGGGGGACAGATCCATGTTTTTCACCATTGTATCTCAAGAGCCTAGGAGAGTGCATGAATCGGTGTTCAAAACATCTTTGTTAAGTAAACCAACAATAAAGGCTTTGGCTGATTTTCATGTAATTTGCCATAATAAGTGGTTATTAGAAATAATCTTAACTTTGAATTTTAGTTCAACCTGTTATCTTGACACAAAAGGCTAGCTAATTAAAGTTCCCAGTGGGTACACCTCCAGTGGATATTAATACATGTTAGTGGGTTGTAGTCCATGGCTGGAGGTCTGGAGAGAGGGTGCGTGTACCAAATGAATTTTATATTGCACAGAGACATTCGTAGCAGCATGTTGTACTGCTACCTATGCTAGATGATTTTTAAAAAATATTGATTTAAACAGCCTAAATGCTTATAGCCTTTCACACATAATGTAGCAATTCACTGCTGCTTCCAAGATACCCATGACTGGAAGAAAATAGTTGGAAACTTTTGGTTAGAAAAGCACCAGCAGACTTTATTAATTTTATTATTTTAATAAGCTTAGGAAAACTGAGGAGTATAAAAATTAACACATACTCCTATTCCCTCCATAGAGAATTATGAATTGTTAACATTTTCCCATATTTACTTTCAGGCTTTTTTCTTGTGTGTGTTTGTGTGTGTATGTGTACATGAAAATATTTCATTAGATTCTTACTGGGAAAGAAAAAGAGAAACCACAGAAGGTCACTAATAAGTCCTTTGATTCCCCACTTATCACATTCTCTCCTACTACTCTCCAAAGGCAGCCACTATCACCAGATTGGTTTAGATTCTGCAAGTCCATTTTCTAAACTATGTTTCCATACAAATAGGTAGTCATAAGTGACTTGAAACATCTTCTTAAGGTTTTATGTAAGAATGTCTTTGCTTTCCCTATCATGTTGTAACTTTTTTTCACTTTTTTGTTATGTTTTGGGAACCTGTCAAGACTGATCTGTGGATTTAATTCTTTCAATGTTTGGCATACTATTCTTTTATAAGAACATGCCAGATTTAAAAAATTCATTTCCCTATTGATAAAAGTTGGAAGGTTTTCAAGTTTTTGCTTTTGTAAACAATGCTGCAGTGAACATCCTTTTTGTATACCCTTGTTAATGTTTGCCTGGGGCATGTCCCTGAAAGTGGCATCCCTGGGTCCAAAAGTATACACATTAAAAAATTAGTTTTTACTAACTGCTGTCAAGTGTTTTCCAAAGGGGCTGTAACTACTTATGTTTTCATTAGCAGTGCTGACTTCCCATATCCTTTTAATAATTGATATGATCATATTTTGTTTTTTTTTGCTCATTTGTTAATAATATTCTTAATTCTACCAAGCTGAGGGAAGAAGAAAACCAAGAAAATTCTCTAATTTCTTGTATTAATGAATTGTGTATAAAAATTGTTTTGCTAATCAGTTTAAGGTTGTATAGTCCAGAGGAAGAACTTTGCCCTCATCAAATATTTGGGTAACTTAATTCATTTCTCCTCAGTTTTTTTTGTCTATAAAATAGAAATATTTCTCTTCCAGCAAGGTCATTTTGAAGACTAAATGAAGTATGAAAACTCCTTTCCCATGCTTGACATTTGGCAGGATAAATAAGCATTTGTTTCCTTCATCTAAACTGTCTAAATAATATCAGAAGTTTGGGAACATATTGTAGTATATGTAATTCATTGACTCTAAAATGTCATGGATTAAAAGATGCACCTTTTCTTTTTTACTTTTAAGAAAGAAAAATGCTGTTCATTAAATGATGACATATCAGTTGTAAAGCTCATCAAGATTTCAGAAATGGTAAAATATGATTTGAAAAATCTGTCTTATAACCAATCAGTTATGGCATTGTCTGTTTTGATTCCCCAGAAATAACTCCTGAGACAAAGCTTCAGGTGTTAATGCTTTATTTGGGAGGTAATATAGAGAACACATTGGCTGGGAAGAGGAATGTGAAACAGGAAAGGAAAGAAAGCCAATAACAAATAAGTCACTTTTGTGGGGAAATGGACCATAATTCCACTGAGAAATTCTGGGAGCCAGTATGGAATACAGACTTTGAGAGTTATTCTACCCAAAATGCAAGGAAGCTAACATATTCATGCATCAACTCCTGTTAGTCCCTGGTTGAGGATTGCTTTGGGACTTGCTCACCCCCTGGTATTTCTCCCAACCCTATGTGTGGACAGTGAAGTTTCCAATGTCCATTCGAAATTTCATTTCCCCTTGCCTAGCTCTTCTGTTAGTCTGGATTGCTTGCCCAGTGGAGTAACCCAGATTCATCCCCAAGGTGCTGGAACTCTTGGTTACCAGGCTTTGCTTAGGGTGGAGTTGCTGCAGTTGTTATCACTGGGCGTGGAAGTATAGAGAGATGTCCCAGTAAATCCTTCCAATTCCAGATATATTCTTCCATGCACCTATTAGTAGCAGCAAAACATACTCTTAAAAAATAGTTTATTACCCCTGCCAGACTAATAACTCATTAAAAAATCTATTTATTTAATGGCATGAGGAATTAAAAATATCTAGAAAACAAAAATATTGTACAAGTTCTCCAAGTGCTGGTGGACAGAGGCCATCCTTTCTATCCTTGTATTCTGCCTATTAGGCAAATAGTGTCATGTATTGGCCTTTGGTTCAAAGTACATATCACCTCCAGCAGAATAGTACTCCCCAACTCTGCAAGGTGTCATCTCAGAGCTGGGGCCTTAGCTCCTGTAAGAGCCATTCCAAAATTCTATCAAGCCAGCAACTTTGGATGGTGTGATATTGGTAGTATCAGTGGAGTTCAAGGTCATGTGACATAGCCAGTGCCTTTCTCCATTGACAAAATGAGCACTTGGTTTCAAGATAACATTATGAAGGTCTCTGGATTACTTGGATGGTGTGGGAAAGAAAGGCAAACCCATAACTGGAATAGGTATTGTTTGCAATTAGAACAAATAACTTCCTCATAAAGGGTAGAAGGGGACCAGTTATAATTAGTTTACCACTAAGTTGTTGGTCAGTCTTTTCAAGGGATGATGCTATGCAGAGTGCTCACACTTGGTCTCTGCTTTTGTAGCCTGGGCTTCAGCAGCAGCAGTAGCTAGGTCAGTCTTGCTGAGAGAGACCCATGCAATGAGCCACGGCTTCTACTCCAACACTTAGGTACTTGATTTATGACTCCACTGGGCAAGTGCTGGGGTGGCTGAGGACAGAAGCTGGCAGCCCTCCTCTACTGAACTGTCCTATCCAACTGGCAGCTAAGAGCATTATTCTATGGTGAATGTATTTGTGTGGGCATCGGTATGAGTCAACCAATATATTACAGAAGTAATATCTTTTCAGCCTACACCAATGTATGAGTTGGCCCAATCTTGAAGAGGCCTGAGTTTTTCCTATCCTGTTAGTAATAGGGAATTCCCAGAAAAGCCATAGGGAGCTGAGTAAGAAGTATCAGTGTGCAGAAGAAGGTGACTCAATTACTACAATTAATATGAAATTTTACTTTGGAAAAGATGAGAAACTGACCTATGGATGTGAACTTCAAAAAATTATAGCCCATGAGTTCATTATGAAGTGACAGGAGGATCTGAAATTGGACATGAAGTTTGCAATGGTTTGAGAGTGGCCTCCAGAAGTTCATGGGTTGGAATCTTAATTCTTCAATGCAACATTGTTGGGAGTGAGGATCTAATAGGATGTGTTTGGCTCATGGAGGTTGAGCTCTCATGAATGGATGAATGCTTTTCTTGAAGGCATAGGTTAGCTCCCTCAGGAGTTGAGCACCTTTCATCTTGTATTTGTATGTACTTTCTTCCCTTTTGACTTCCTCATTTTTATGAAGCTACATCATCCCACCCTGCCCTAGATGCAGCCGCCCAACCTAGGACTTCTCATCCTCCAGAACTCTCAGCTGAAATCAACTTTTTTCCTTTATAAATTAACCAGTCTTAGGTATTCTGTTTTTTTTTATTTTTTATTTTTTTTATTTTTTATTTTTTTATTGGTTGTTCACAACATTACAAAGCTCTTGACATATCATATTTCATACATTAGATTGAAGTGGGTTATGAACTCCCAATTTTACCCCAAATGCAGATTGCAGAATCATGTCAGTTATACATCCACAATTTTACATAATGCCCAATTAGTAATTTTTGTATTCTGCTACCTTTCCTATCCCCTACTATCCCCTCTACCCTCCCCTCCCCTCCCTTCTTCTCTCTCTACCCCATCTACTGTAATTCATTACTCTCCTTGTTTATTTTCCCATTCCCCTCACAACCTCTTATATGTAATTTTGTATAGCAATGAGGGTCTCCCTTCATATCCATGCAATTTCCCTTTTCTCTCCCTTTCCCTCCCATCTCATGACTCTGTTAAATGTTAGTCTTTTCTTCCTGCTCTTCCTCCTTGCTCTGTTCATAGTTGCTCTCATTATATCAAAGAAGACATTTAAAAGGGACTATGATAAAGTTGTATACCAGAAATGGGTGGGTGTGGTTCATGACACCTGAAGTGAGGTAGCGGGCACATATTTGAGGTGTGTCCATGTGTGCAGTTTGTTTATTCTTGTAAAACACCCACATGTTTAGAAGAACATGTGTTTCTTGTGTTTCTTCTTCTTGCAGGATAAAATCGTGCATCAGCAAATATGAAATTCCTACTAAAGTCATATTGTCCCCAGATAGATCAATCACATTGAAACAAATTTGCTTTCAAAAGAATCTTTATAGCAGAATTGACTCTCTCCCTAAACTTCAGTGATGCGGCAGGCCTGGAATCTTTGTAAAACTTGTCTCCTACCCCCTGGTGTGCATGCATCACATGAGGGCCTCCTGGTTTCTAGCCATTTTGCCTATTTTGGGCTTTTGATTAAAAAGAAGTCATCAACACAGTGGGCCAGCATGACATTCTGTGGAATGTCTAGATGATCAACTTTCCTTCAGACTGCATTATGTAAGAGAGTAGGTAAGTTCACATAGCCTTGGTGCAATTCCACAAATATGCACTCCTCTTTGTTTCAAGCAAATTGACTCTATATCCTGCCTACTGGTGTCTGGACACATGGTGTCCAAAGCATCCAAGCAGCAGTAATAGTGTACACTTTGGGACTTCTGCTGCATCCACTGGAAAAATATATTGCCCCTTAAGAACCAAGACCCCTAACTCTGAAAGCCTAGAGTTGTGGGTTTGGGAAGCACAGAGTCCTCTAACAAGGCATTGGGAAGGCCCTTGGGTTCCTGGGTTCACTTATTCCTTATCTTGGAGAAACAAGCAAGTGGAAATCTTTGATTGATGGCTCTATTACATTCTATAGCATGCACCATGTACACACACAGCATTTCCTCTAACCTGGTGCTTTGGCTTTGTTGTTAGAAAGCCAGTCCAATGCTGTATAAGGCCAGAAGATTCTAGTATGTGACATGACCAGTAGGTTCTCTACTTTGGGCCTCCTTCCTACACATGCTTTATTCTAAAATGTGTTCTGTGGCCTGGCACAATGACAGGTGGACAAAACACCACTTAGCCCTTGAATCATAGATCTGGCTGTGTGTCTGCAAGAAGGAAAAGCAAACCCATACCTGAATAAGATATCTATCACTGTGAGGATGAAATCTGGCCCTTCAAGGAAGAAAGGTGCCCAGTGTAAGCAATTTGCCTCCCACCAGGTGGCTGATTGGTTTACTTAACAAATAGGGCTATGTTGAGAGCTCAGTGTTTTGATCTCTGTCACTGACAGCCTGGGAACATATTGGTGTAGCCATGGCTAACTTTTTCCAGGGGTTGAGTGATAGGGTTCTTATGACCAGTGAGTCAGTGAATGATCTGGCTCCAAAAATCCATTGGGTCTCCTCCTGGAGCCAATTTCCAATATGAGCTGTCAGAAGTTATGCAGTCAGGAGAAGGGTGAGTTGAGGTAAGGGAGAGGGTTAGGGAACAAAATTTAAGAAGGCACTTGATCTTAGGTTTGTGCGCATGCACTGCAGGTTGTTTCTTTGTCTCATCCTCATCCTGGGCCTAGGATGTTGAATTTTCTCAAAGTTGATACTGAGATGGAATCTGGATTGTAAGATCAACACTGTGAAAAGAAGGAGGAAAAGGCAGGATCAGTCAGAGGAAGAATTCAAATTTTAATGGAGGCCTCAGAAAGCCTTGACTAACCAGGCAGGAGACTCTGAAGCAAGTACGACCCATCAGAATTGCTCTGCATTGGGCAGAGATGGCCAGATCTTTGTGGTCCTACCTCACTTGCTCACCAGACACCTGGAGCCCCATGCAGGGCATAAGTTTTGTAAAGTGGTTCTTTGCAGCTGATAGGATTCTATAGAAGCCGACAGTTGCATACTCTTCAGACTGTACTCACAGCTGGGCAGGAAGGCTTCCTTCAAGGGTCTGGGAGGCAAAACTACTATAATTCTGTGGACTCTCTTCTTTTGATCCCTGTACTTTGAGTCCTGATGTCTTTATTCCATTAGAGATACGCTTCCACCAAGGGGACAAGACAATACATTCATTGACTTGGAAGTTGAGTCTATGCCCTTTCTACTTTAGTCTCCTGATGCTGCTAACCCAAGAAAATCAGAGGGTTATTGTACTGATTGGAATAATTGAACCTATTCTCCATAGAGAAATTGGGTGATTATTTCACAGGGAGGCTAGGGAGGGCTGGGAAGCCAAGGACTGGAAGTCAGGGGATTCTCTACACACCCCTGGATAATTGCATATTCAAGGGTAAAATTAATGGAAAAACATAGCAAAAGAATGTAGGACAGGACAAATGATTTGGATCCTTCAAAAGGGAAGTTTTAGGTCACACTACTCTACTGGGTAAGGAACCAGGTGAGATTCTGGCTGAGGATAAAAGAACCAAGATGTAATAATAGACATTATAAATGCCTTGTTTGTTATGAACACACACGCACACTCACACACACACACGTATGTAAATATAGACTATTTTCTTCTCTATTATTGGTTAACGTAAGGATGGATGTTGGTGATTAACATTTTAATGTAGTGTTTAATTTATAGAATATTCAGGAATAACTGTGACCAACTTTGAGAAGTAAGTTCAAATACATGAGGTGGGTGCACGCTGAGCCACCCAAGGGCTAAGCTGTGCTGGTTTCTAAGCTGCTATTACCTCGTATGTATGTGTGTGCCACCTCACAGGGGCTGGGAGTGTGACGGCACATTCTGCTGTCATTCTCTGGCTTCTTGCTAGTATCTGCTAGATGGGAGGCCAGAGGACTTTCTGCTCCTCCTTTGTCACTGTCTCTGTTCCCCAGCAGTACTGCATTATCCTGGAGGCCAGAGTCTGTTCCAAGAGCATTTGGTTTTAGTTTCCAAACTCTCTTTACCCCCTGAAGTCAACCTCTTCATACCTCCTCACAGGCACCAGGTCCAGATGGGACATGCTTCCCTCCTCTGGGGTTTGAGTCCTATTTCAGTATCACAGGGCAGCCTGTGGAGGTACATTTGGAGATGGGAGGCGATGACTTAATAAGTTAGACATTCTCCACAAATAGTGCCTAAATGTTTGTCTTTCAGAAATAACTCCTCTCGCTGGGCATGGGGGTGCACCCCTGTAATCCCAACAGCTCAGGAGACTGAGGCAGGAGGATTGAGAGTTCAAAGCCAGCCTCAGCACTAAGCAACTCAGTGAGACCCTGTCTCTAAATAAAATACAAAAGAGGGCTGGGATGTGGCTCAGCAGCAGAGTGCAGCTGATTTCAATCCCCAGTACAGTACTTCCACCCCCTAAAAAAAGAAAGAAAGATCTCCTCCCTCCCGGGTCATAAGGGAGCCTGACTCCAGAAAGTGAGCAAACTTCTGCCTCTAGGCATGCAGCTGCCCACCTCTGCTCCTACGGGAGACAGAAAATATTCCATTCCAGCAAAAAGTTCTGTAGAAAGCCCCAGGGTCTCTCTAGGCTCAGGAGGGAGACAGGGCTCCTCCTGTGTCTCCCTAATGTGTTCAACAGAAGAGAACAAAAGGGCAGGAGAAGCTGGATGCCATTATCTTCAACTCACAGTCCGAGACAAGAAGATGAGTTGGTGATCCATACTGACCTTTCTTTCCAACCGTCTGACAGCCTTTCCCTCGGAAAATGAAACTTTCCACAGTGCCTGTCTTAATTATGCATGGACACAGTTGATTTGCATATCCAAATACTCAGGGCCAGGTGAAGCAGACAAATAATTGCTGCCTGGTAGTTGGCTATAAGAAAAAGAAAAAAAAGGGCCAAGCTTGGGGTGTCTTCCCTCCTGTAAGCACCTGGCTTTCTCTATCCCCAGGGTCTACGTCTGCCTCAAATTGAAAACAGGTACAGATGATTTTTCTTGTCATTATTCCACAAACAATGCTGTATAATAACTAGTTACATAACATTTACATTGTATTAGGTATTATACATAATTTAGAGAAGGTTTAAAGTATACAAGAGGATGGGTTCAGGTTATATGCAAATACTATGCCATTTTATATAAAGGAACCAATCCTCATGGACTCCAAGGGACGACTACTTGTACTAACTTGTGCTGATCAACTGCCTCCTCACAGAGCTTAATTTTGCAGAATTGGCTGAATTCAGTTGTCTGTGCTTTGTTACTATTATTCTCTCCCCGTTACCAGGCCATGCCAGTAGCTGCCCTATAGCCTCATGTGTTTCTAGACCATTTTAGCCTCTTGGGGAATAATCCATCAGGTAAATCCTGCCACTAAGTCACTATGGATCTGTATTAGGGTTCTTTAGAGAAACAGAACCCACAGGAAGTATAATTATAAAAAATGGAATTATTAGGTTGGCTTATGCAACCAGAAGCTGGATAGTCCACAATGGCCATCTGCAGGCTGGAGAGCTGGAGGAACCAGTAGCTGCACAGTCCAAGAGGCTGAAGCCTCAGAATAAGAGGGATCAGTGGTGCAACTCTAGTCCTAGACCAAAGACTTCTGGGGAATCTCTGGCAGAGTCCACTTTGTAAGAGTGAAGAAGTGAAAGTCTGATATAGTCAGATGACCTCAGCAGCAATCAAGAGCTCATTCAAGAAGAAGGAACTTGCATCTGCTGCTGCTTCCTTGTTCTTCCAATTTTTACTCCATCCAAGCCATCATCCTATTGGATGGTGCTGCTCACACTAAGGGAGGCTCTCCATTTCAATTAGCTATCCCACATGCCAATCATTCCTAGACACACCCATATTGACACACTCATAAACATCTTAATCATCAGCATCTCTTAATCCAATCAAGTTGACAATTCAAATTACCAATTACAAGATCCTTGTAAAATCACTATAATTCCTTAGACCTTACTTTCCCCATTACTTGCAAACAGGGAATTTGGACTTAGGTTATCTTTAAGGACATTTCTAAACCTATAAATTCTAAACTGTATATTATAGACAGAATTGTGTCTCATCATTGATGTGCTGAAGCTCCAACCTTTGATGTGATGATACTTGGAGATTGGACTTTGGGAGATAGTTACAGTTAGATGTAGATGAGGTCATGAAGGGGGGAACCCTAATCTGATGGGATTAGTGTCCTTATAAGAAGGAGCATCAGAGAGTTTGTGCTCTTCCTTTCTACCCACACAGGCTCCGGTGGCCATATACAAGCCAGAAAGGGACCTTAATCAGAAATCAAACCCTGCAGGACCTTGACCTTGGAATTTTCAGCTCCAGACCTGTGAGAAAATAAGTTCTATTATTTAAATACCAGTTGGTAATATTTTCTCATAGCAATCTGATCTACTGGTGCAATGTAATTGTGAGGGAGTGCCTTACCTCACAGAGTGATAAGGTGCTTTCCTTTCCTTAGGCTGTAGTTCTCTTACAGGTAAATGAAGAGATTGGATTAAATTAGATAAAATTAGAGGTCCTTTCCACATTTGAAATTCTCTGATTTCAATTTATTCAAAGGTGTTTCTGATGGAATGCATTATTCTTTTAGTGATATTTTCTTTTCCTTTTCCTTTTTTTTTTTTTTTTTTTTTTTAGAGGGTGTGTTGTACCAGGGATTGAACTCAGGGGCACTCGACCACTGAGCCACATCCTCAGCCCTATTTTATATTTTATTTAGAGACGAGGTCTCACTGAGTGCTTAGTGCCTTGCTTTTGCTGAGGCTGGCTTTGAACTTGTGATCATCCTGCCTCAGCCTCTTAAGCTGCTGGGATTATAGGAGTATTTTTAAGTAAATAAAAATTGGAGAACTAGTGTCTCTCCCTCTCTTCTTCTTCTTCTTCTTCTTCTTTCTCTCTCTCTCTCTGTGTGTGTGCGTATGTATCTTTCTCTTAATAGAAGAGCAAATTTGAACATAGAATATGCAAACCCGGACAATCCAAGAAATGGTCTAACTACCCAATTATCAGCATTCAGGAAGGACAGGGATGCAGCTGAGTCTTAGGGACTTGTAAGAACATGGGCTCAAAAGCTGGGATTATCTGCCTCTCCTTCTGCTTCCTTGCATAGACTTACCCCATTCACTCTTCTGTAGGTGAGTTCTTTCTTCCCACAGGATGAGAAACTGAATTAGTCAATTTTTCTTTATTTGTTCTTTTTATATACACACAACAGTAGAATGAGTGTATTTTGACACATTATACACACATGGAGTATGACTGAATCTAATTAGGATCCCATTCTTGTGGTTGTGCATAGTATGGAGTTTCACTGGTGGTGTATTCATATAGGAACTTAGGAAAGTTATGTCTGATTCATTCTACTGTCTTATTCCTATTCCCCTCCCTTCCCTTTATCCACCTTTGTCTAATTCACTAAAATCCTATTCCTGTCCCCAACCCCACCCTTGTGTGTTATCATCTGCATATCAGAGAGAATATTTGACCTTTGGTTTTGTGGGATTGGCTTATTTCACTTAGCATAATAGTCTCCAGATCCATCCATTTACTAGCAAAAGTTATAAAGTTATTCTTTTTTTATGACTGAGTAATATTCCATTGTTTTTGATACTACACTTTATCCATTTATCTGTTGAAGGGTGCCTATGTTGGTTCCATATAGCTTGGCTATTGTGAATTGAACTTTTATAAACATTGATGTGGCTGCATTACTTTAGTATGCTGATTTAAGTCCTTTGGGTGTTCACAGAGGAGTGGGATAACTGGGTCAAATTCCAAGTTTTCTGAGGATTCTCCATACTGCTTTCCAGAAAGTTTGCACAAATTTGCAGTCCTACCAGCAATGTATGAGTAACTTTTTTCCACATTCTCACCAACACTTATTGTCACTTGTATTCTTGATAATTGCCATTTTGACTGGAGTGAGATGGAATTTCAATGTTGTTTTAATTTGCATTTCTCTATTGCTAGAGATGTTGAACATTTTTTCATATATTTGTTGACCCATCATATTTCTTCTTTGAATTTTCTATTTAGTTGACAAAAGGTTGGTTACAGAACAATGTTTAGAAAAATTCCTGTTTGGTATAAAAATGAAAAGTAAAAATTTCCACGTTATTTACCTAAGTGATGAGATAGTTTAGCATTCTTTCTATTTTGTTGTATTTCCGGATATTCTATAAAGCACGAGTATCCTTTTATATCAGATACAAACAAGTCATCATAGGTCCTGAACCTGAAGCCCTCTTGTTGGCACAGCATTTGACTTTTTGCAAACGCCCTGCCTGGTTCTTGTTGGCAACTTGCACAGCCTGCCTCCTTGCAGTGTGTCACTGACTGATGCCTCTGAATCCTTTTATACAACCTCATGTTTTCTGTCTTTGTTCCATGGCTATACAGGGAGGCTGTGTTTTTCCACACTGCAGCAGGAAGCAGGCTAACGGCAGACTTAAAGATGAAAAGGCTGCAAGAGAGGACTTAGTCTAGGTGCTTCACACTGGTCATGGATCCATATAAATGTAACATGCCCTTAAGTGTGCAGAGAGGGTGCTTTATGGCTGGCAGAAGGCCTTCACATCCACAAACAAGTTTTACAGTCAGCAGCTTGCTGTTCCCACAGTCAGCCATGATTTCAAGTTCCTGAGCCTTTGCCTTTGCTGTTTGTTGTGGGCTCTTCCTGTAAAAGTTCTGTGTGTTCCACCTGAAGCCTTCCTTGAATCCTCACAGGACTAACCACACCTTCCTCTGTGCTCTCAGAACGCATTGTGCTATTTCACAGGTAGGTATTGGAATAGAGCTCTGTCTTCTCCTTTGGAGCATGACCTTCTCTAAGGCAGGGTCGGAGTCTTCCTCAGCTCTCTGTACTCAGCATGTGGCACCTTGGCTAGTTAGGACAGGTGTTCAACTTGAACACTTGAGAAGAACAACCCAGTAAGGATAAGCAAGGCAGTAAGTGTGGCTTCCATGTGAGAGGAGTAAGCTAAATCTCAAGGAAAGACGCATCACCTTGCGGAAAATCCCTCAACTAGTATGTGATGACCCTGGGATTTGACCCAAAGTCAGTTCAACTTCTAAACTTGTGCTCTTTTAGCATCATGGTCCTAGTCATCTCCAACATCATGCACCGTCATTATCCCACCATGTTCATCATCACCATCTTCACCATCACCATCACCATCTTCTCAGCACCAGCATTGAGCCAGGAGCATAAGAAACATGATTTGTATGAATAAATGCTCCATGGCCATCATCATAATTATTATCACTCTCTGCCTATATCCCGACTCCTCTTACCCCTCCTTCAATGAGTCACCGAGTGCCAATTCCTGAAGCACGCTGGGTGCTAGGTGCATCTGAGGATTCTTTACATCCTCTCTGGGGCTGGCGCAGTTCTGGCATATCAACACCTAGCAATCGACTCCTTGAATTGACTTGGTGGACTTCAAGGTCTAGACTAAGGAAAAGCCCCACCGTGGGGAACTCAGCACATATCAGAGGAGTTAATGCCTACACTTGGCCATATGCTGAAGATCAAGCTGTTGCTCTTCATGTCTCCAAACCAAAGCTGAATGTCAACATAACAGTGGAAAGAACTCCAAATCTGACCTTCAAAGCCCTTGGTTTATATGCTAGACTTTTAATTGACCGACATTTTAAAAAATTTTCTAAAATTCTAAAAGTCATTGTAGAAAAATCCCATTATATCTCTGAGTCTTCATTTCTTCCTATATGAAAACAAGAGGGGTAATGTTTTCAATTCCCTTCACAGGTATGGATGGCATAAAGGCCTGCATAGGATCATGGGCATGGATTTGCTTTCCACTGCTGGAAGTCCTCAACATGGCAAGAATTATTAAAAGTGCAAGAATGAGATCATGGGCTAATGAAATATCTTCTTCTCTCTTTACCTAGTATTTGGCCAAATCCTAAATATCATGTTTACTTTCCTCTTTTCAGACCTATCCTAGATTATAGTGTGTGTGTGTGTGTGTGTGTGTGTGTGTGTGTGTGTGTGTGTAAAAGAGAGAGGGAGACGGAGACACAGAGACAGAGAGTAAAGAAAAAGACGCAGAGCCATATTATTCTGGCATTCTGGAATTCATGTCCAAAGGGGATCTTAAGCTTTGACTTGTATCTATGTGGCTCTTATTTGATGGTGCTATTTTAAACAGTTCTCAGTTGGGAGGCTGGCAGCTCTGATTGCTTTTCAAAGCCCTGTCTTTTATCGCCATCGTTTTCTTCAAACATAAATCCAGGCTGCATCCCCACCTTCTGTTTCCTCTGTCTTGAGCTGAGGAGTAAGCAAGATGCAATTTAGTAGCTGAGCTAGAGGGGGGACAGGATTGCTTGGGAGACGTCCTTGTCTAATTGACTTGTTTGCTCTTGGGTGCGTCTGTGCAGTCTGCCTTGTTTCCCCTTAACTAGATGCTGGAGGCGGTGCTGTTTCCCTTGTGTTCCTTCTTTCTTTCATTGTTTTCCCCTTGTCAAGCACAGTCAGAATTTGTTCTGTTAGGACATAATGCCTGGCTTTGGAGGAAACAATCTTTCTTCTTTTTTTCCTGAAATTAGAAGGGGCTACTCTACACTTGGCTGCCTTTGGAAAATGGTTGAACTTCTAAATCCCTAGCTGTGCATCCATCCCCAAGGTCAAGTTCAGGGCCACCATCCTATCCCCACATTTTCCTACTCACCTGACACCATCTGCATAGAGGTAGTTAAGGTAGTTAAGGCTCCTGAGGGGTCCTGCCAGACAGGTGTTTACATCCTTAAATTTCTAATCTGGATATTTCTAGAAACAAGTAAACAGCCTTTGAGTTCAGTAGAAAGGTCTTCACAGCAGGGAGTGGGACATTTACCTGCTGAATAAAAGACTGAAATAAGGTTTGGCAACCTTCAGTCGATAGAGGAACACAGAAAACTGTTCAACAGGGCTCCTGACACCTAATTGGACTCATAAATGTTTGGCAGGGAGGGAGGCTGGGAGGAACTGAGGGAGGGCAGGAGGGCCGTCTCCATTACTGGTTCATCCTTTGCTGCTATAGATCGTAAGTTTCACAGGTGTCTGTCCTGAGCCAGCTTCTCTATCTAGACTCATTCCCCCTTGATACATGTTATGCAAAATGAGGCCTACAGACCAGTGGCAGCTGTGTCACCAGGAGTGCATTAGATACTCCCAGTCTCAGCCTCTCACTCAGGACTACCACATCAGGACCTGATTTTAACAAGATTCCTTGGTAAATCAAGGGCTTATTAACATACTGTTTTTAGAAAAATCGTGTCTCTAACAAGCTTCATAAGCCATCTAAACACTCCTGAAGATGCTTAAGTCTAATATTCTCAGGAACTTTCTATTCAGATATCTACATTCCCATTGGAAATCAATAAATCATCTCAAATTTTATATGATTAAAAGAAAACTCTTGGCTTTCTAAACTCCTTCCCTTTTTCCTTTTCCCATGGAACTACCGCAAGCCAAAAATGTGCATGTTGTTTTTTTAATTCCTTCTTTTCCTCACTGTTACATTGAGTTTACCAACTAGTCTTGTGCTTCATCCCTCTAAACCAGCACGTTCTCCCATTCTCTATTCTTATTGTTAGGTTCCTATCCTACACCACCCATCATTTTTTTTTTCAAACTACCATTCGCTTCCACTTTTGCCTCATACAATCCATTTTCCAAAAAGCTGCTGGAGAAATCTTTTCAAAGCATGCATCGTATCATTTCCTTCCTTGAAATCTTCCTTCAGTTTCATGCTTCATCTTGAACATTATGATCTTTAGGGTAAAATTCCCATGAGATCTACTTACCTCCATGACCCAAATGTGCATTTACACTTTGCTCTCCCCTTAGGGCCTTCACCCCAGGAACTTTGTACGGGCTACTTACACTGTCTGGAATGTTCTTTCTGATCAAAGATGCTGGTTCTTTCCTTATCATTCAAATCACAACTCAAATGTTATCTCTTTAGGATAGACTTTCCTGGTCAGTAATCTAAATTCGGTTTCTGCTTCCTATGATAATGATCTGATTTTGTCTTGTTTGTGTCAGACAAAGTCTGCATATGCCATATATAGAAGTATGGTGCACAGACATGGTTCATGCCAATTTTAAATAATATACAGGCCAATACTATAAACTTACAAGTAGATAGTCAAGTACAAATTTTCTGATTGACAACTTGTTATGGTTTGGATGTGAGGTGTCTCCCGAAAGCTCATGTGTAAGATAATGCAACAAGGTTCTGAGGAGAAAGGATTGGGTCATGAGAACCTTAGTCTAATCAGTGAATTTAATCATATGATGGGACTGAGTGGTAAATGAAGGCAGGTAGGGTGTGGCTGGAGGAGATGGGGCTTTGGGGGCATGGCTTTGGGGTATATATTGCCTATCTGGAGAGTCTCTCTCTCTCCTGTCTGATCATCTTGTGAGCCACTTACCTCCATCACACTCTTCTGCCATGATGTCCTGCCTTACCCTGAGGAATGGAGCCTGCCATCCGTGGACTGAGATGTCTGAAACTGTGAGCCCCCAGATGAACTTTTTTTTCTCTACAATTGTTCTAGTTGAGTCTTTCAGTCACAGCAGAAAAAAAAATATTGACTAAAATACAACTAAAGCCCCAAACTGAGGCCACAGGGAAATAAAGAGCCAACAAATGAAGGCAGCCTCTGGAGCCCCCAGCCGTCCATAGCTCCCCGCATCTCCATCTGTGTGCACAGAGCTGGTTTAAATACACAGCCAGGGAGGGAGGAGGATGGCCAGGGTCAGAGGTTGTTGGCTTGGGAGGAAGATTGACTTTTCCTTCTTCTCCCCAGTGGTTATTTCCTTCAGCTAAGTCAGGAGAATTCCTTATAGAGATTGGGGCACTTTAGAGAGGGGAAGACTGACATCTCATTTTTAGGTGAGCTGTCTGTTAAGCCAGCAGACTGACTGGTCTGACCCAGGCCTTGATCTGAGCAAGGCTTCTTAAGACTTTGCATTTGACTACGTTAAAGGTATCCTTTGGTTTCTTACAGCAAGGAGGTATGAATGGCAGCTGCAGCTTGATGAGAAATGAGAGAAACAGCTGAAATAAGAGGGTCTTAGCCCATTAGCCCATTCTATCATCTCTCCATGTACTCTACCTTCCCAGAGGAGGAAGGGAGGAAGGAAGCAGAGAAGGTGTCCAGGGAGTGGACTTCCTTCTCCTTCCTAAGAGGCCTCATACCTGGGCCTGCCAAGGCAAGAGTGAGAGGAAGAAATGAGCGTTCAACTGCACGAGATTAAATTTTTAAACCCATCCAATCTGGACTGGACATTTTTATTCATGAAAGTGACAAGAAAGCTGAGAGGCCTGCCAGGCACGTTATTAGGGGACAGATTCATGAGAGATTCAGAGAAGATAGAAATGAGAGAAAAATGGAACTTCTATGGTGGCAGCTCACCAAATTCAGTCATCTGGTCAAGAAATCAGCTCTTCGTGTCCACTGGGAGGACCCGAAATGGACACTCCACCCAGAGATCACGAAGGATGGAACGCTATGGCTTTCTAATCCACATTAGCCATTGCATGAAAACTCTGCGATGGGACCATACCTCTTTACAGACGGACACTGGCCAGTGAGTTTGGATAAAGGTTTTCTGTAGTGTCATATTAAGGAGAATCGAGCTGTGCATCTGCTTCCATCCTTCATTTTTAAGTCTTTGGAGTCTGCACAACATCTCCCAAACCAAGCTGTGAACTCTTTACATCAGAAACCACTTCTTAAGTTTTTTTTTTCTTTTAGTTTCTTATAACACCTAAAACAGCATACAGAAAATATTCAAACATTCAATTACTACACATTGAGTTGTTCAGAAAGTGAATGAATAGATTTTTGTCTGAATACTCTAAGTCAATCTTGCACAGAGGAGTTTTAACTGAAAAAGCAACCCAGAGAACTTAAGGTTAGGAAGATCAGGGCTCTGAGTTTATAATGATGCAATTGATTTTCCAGCTGTATGAATTTGGACATGTCACACACCTTCTGAGCCTTGGTCATCTCACCCATAACATAGCAATGGCCCTAACTGTATCACAAGCTGTTGTGTGGAGCAAATGAACACACCCCTGAACATATAGAAGTTAGGCCAAAATGTGTTTTTCCAAGCTCTGGGCTCACGGACAGTCTTCCTGGACTCCACCTTCTAAGATTGTTTGCCACATTTCCCCTCCTCCTCTTTCTTCTTCCTCCTCCATGTCCTCCTAGATTAAAAATGCAGGCTGAATTCACCCTCCCAGACCCAGAAGAGACACGTGTGAGTAGGCCGAAAGACCTTTAAGAAAAGACCAATATTTGCATATCTATTATAACTACTCACTGTTCCACTTGTTTCATTACAATTTCTATTTGGATAATATGTAAGGTCAATACTGTCACTGTTCTGGAAAATTCATTTTTTATTAAAGCAAAATGCACCGTATTTATAGAGATAACACCTTAAATGCTACGAGAGAAGGTGCACCAATTACACGGGCTCCCTTGATGGGGCAAGTTTATGTGCCCCATGTTAGAAGGAGGGAAATCTTCACCTGTGTTGCTGTGTCTCAAGTGTCTGCCTTTGGCTGAACTTGAATATGCCTGAGGTCTTAGCTATTCCTTCTAATAGACCTAGGAACACCTAGAGAACCTTTATTGGGAGGGAAAAAGGAGATCTATGGCAGCTGTGTGTTTTGCAGGGCTACATCAGCTTGTTCCCACCTCCACTGTGTTCCTATGAGTTGCCCTGTGAGCCTGCTTTTCCCATTATCACATGAACTAGCAGATGACGGGCACAATGCCTGGGATATACTAGAGGCTCAATAAATGTTTGTTGAATGAGTGAAAATGACTGCCCGACACAGAGCTTGGAATTGCTCATTGAATTATTTTGCTCTTGGGGCGGTAGAACAGCATAATAAAGGAAAAATGCACATAGATTTCATGCCAGGAAATCTTGAATTCAAATTCTGGATTTTATTACTTACTAGATATATGGCAATTTATTTAGCTGGATGAACTTCTATTTCCTTTTTTATTAAACAAGGGAAATGCTTGTGATAATTATCCTTTTACATTTCCTGGCACATAGTAGATAAAATACATTATAATTCCATTTCCCTTCACTTTGTCCTTTTTGACTAACAAAGAAGAAAGCAAAATTGTCGGTATTCTCTACTTTTCATTCTATTCTGTTCATGTTAAATCTAATTAAAACATAGAAAGTCTTTTTGAGTATGTGAGATTTTCTACGAAGACTTTGATTTCTGTTTTTCTTTTCTTTCCCCTTTAATTTCAAACTCAATAAACAATCAACTAGCCTTGTCATTCTGGTATGGTGAAATTGGCAGTTCTTAAAGCAGGATCTTATAGACTGCAGTCTGCAAAGGCTAATGTCATGGTAGCAGGGGGCTTCTTTAGTTGCTTTGTGTCAGAAGACCAATAGGATAAGAAATACTTGTTTCAAGGTTTCATGTGTTAACTCAAATGTCAAATCCATGTGTGTTTTCCTGGAATGAAATCAACTCAAATTAGTAAACTTGGTTATCTCTTGGTGATCAAATGTTGATGAATTCTTCGGTGTATTCTGATTCACTTAAAACAAAAGAAAATAATTTACTTGCAACCTTAAAAATTCAGTCTATTTGATAAACTAAGTCTTTCAAGACTCAAAGTTTATGATAGGGGCACTAATAAAGAGGGCTTTGCAGAAAGAGGAGTTGGGGTTCCTTGGTATAGGACTAATTTTTGCAACATTACAAAAATCTGGGTAGTGATTTTGATGTAGATGTCTTTATCTATTTGACAAAGCAAAATGCCATAGACTGGGTGGCTTATAACCAGCAGAAATTTATTTTTATAATTCTGGAGATTGGGAAGTACAAGACCCAGGCACCACAGATTCAGTGTCTGGAGGGACTGCTTCCTGGCTCACCCAAGGCTGTCCTTTAGCAGAGGGTTAAGGAGTCTTTGGAATGTCTTTCATAAAGGCAATAAGCTCATTCATGTGGCTGGGGTTATGGCTCAATGGTAGAGTGCCTACCTTGCAAGTGTGGGGCTCTGGGTTCGATCCTCAGCACCACATAAAAATACATAAATAAAGTAAAGGTATTGTGTCTAACTACAACTACAAAAAATAAATATTAAATTAAAAAAAAAGTAAGCTCATTCATGAGGATTCTACCCACATTACCTAATCACTTCTCTATTCTCCCATCCCTTAATATAATCACTTTGGGAGTTAGGATTTCAACATAAGGATTTAGGAGAATATTCCATTATACACAATGGAATATTACTGAGCAATAAAAGAGAATAAAAATCATGGCGTTTGCAGGTAAATGGATATAGGTAGAGAAGATGATGCTAAGTGAAGTTAGCCAAACCCCAAAAATCAAATGCCTAATGTTTTCTCTGATATAAGGAGGCTGATTCATAGTGGGGTGGGGAGGGGGAGCATGGGAGGAATAGATGAATTCTAAATAGGGCAGCGGGTGGGAAGGGAAGGGAGAGAGCATGGGGTTAGAAATGATGATGGAATGCGATGGATATCATTATCCAAAGTACATGTATGAAGACATGAATTGATGTAAATATACTTTGTATACAACCAGAGATATGAAAAATTATGCTATATGTGTGTAATAAGAATTGTAATGCATTCTGCTGTAATATATAAATAAAAAATTTAAAAATAGAATTTAGAAGAAGGGCTGGGGCTGTAGCTCAGTGGTAGAGTATTTGTCCCTCACTTTTGAGGCACTGGGTTCAATCCTCAGTACCACATAAAAATAAATAAAGGCATTGTATCCATCTACAATTTAAATGATTAAACAAAAAAAATTTAGGAGGAACATAAATATTCATACCATAGCAGTAGACTGCAAAGTGAATGGTAGCCCTGAGATTATTCTTCGTTGGCCTTGGTTAGACCCGCTTGGAGAATCAGATATGGCACCTATTAGCAGCTGATCTTGATCTAATCTTTAAACTTTCTTTGTCTCTAAATGTGGTCCCTTTCTCTGCAAGGATTAGATGTGTTCCTCACATCTGTATACTCAGAGTTTTAGCATATTGATGGATGACTAATTCCACTTCTTTATCAGCAGTTTTTCAATATTCAATAAACGTTAGTAAGTACTGCTAATAGAATACTATTAGCAATAATAGATGGGATATTGAGTACAGCATTTTGAAGAAGGCTTTGGCATGTGCACTAGCAACACCATTTCCCTTCATTGTCCATCACAGGAGGTTAGAAGAGGCAGGTGAGGCATCTCGGCAAAAGGAATAAAGTAGGGATTTCTGGAAAGAACATCAATGATTCCTGTGTGCATTCAGAGGAAGAGGTGCTTTACAAATGAATGCAAGTTGTGCCAGGCTGAGACGTGTCCGAGATTAACAGCCAATGTGGCATCCCTGTTGATACCTAGCCTCTCCTATAGGGCTGGGCACCTTTCTGAAGTATTCTGCCAATCCTCCCTTTGCACATTCTTATTTGACTCCAAAAAACCTTCAGGAGTGGCATTCTAGTGACTTCATTTATTCACTCTAATTTAGGGGTCTTGCACCCAAAAACAAAAAGAAAAAAATTCCAATATGGGTCTAAAATCTCATTGTCAAGTAAAAATTGCTATTAGACCAAGTAATTAGAATTGCAGGATCAGAATGCTGAATTATTGAGTCTAAAACTTTATTTTAAAGAGAGAAAACTAGGACAAAAAAGGACAAGTGTGTTCCCTGGGGGTCTCACAGCTAAACAGACAAGCCATAGTCTATTTAATCCTCAACATTATTTTTACTCTATCACTGTCAGCTTTTTAAAAGCAAATTTGTATCTCAAACATAGAGCATCTGCTATCAACACGAAGAAAACTGAAGTCTGAAACAAAATCAGCAGTTTTTTTTTTAATAACTGTAGACATGGATTTATCCAGTATTTAAAGACTTGCAGCTTTGTATTATCCAAAGAACCAAAGGAAAATGATTTGGTGGAAGAAAGCGTAGAATGATCTAGAAGTCTGAGCTTGGATTCAGTTCAGACAACACAGTTTTGTAATTTCAAATACATCGTTTAGCTTCTTCGATACTAAGTTAATTAAAAGGTAAATAGGGAAAATGTGATCCTCCTAGAGTTGCCAAGGGTATATTTGTGAAGGTTTTGTTGAACCATGATGGATGGTTCAAAAAAAAAATGGAAGCTTGTTTTAAAAATTGGTCAAAAGTGCTAGAAGGACAAAAGGGACAAACCAAGGAAGGTGAGGATAAGCAGGTGTCAGTTCCCACTACCTGCCTTAGAGCTAGAAGGACAGAGGGGGCACTATTGCAGAGCCCTGGCTTGAGAGCTGGCACCTTGGAGGATGGCCATTCCAGCCGAGCCAACCAGGACCTGGAGTCACTGGGAGGCTGCCTGGCAGGAGCGCAGATCATGGGTTGAGGGCTGACTGCTGGGAAGTGGGAGGAGAGGCAGCTTCTGCTGGAGACCACCTACCACCAATGGGAGAGGTGAGAAATACCCTGATCTCTCTCTCTCCCTCCTTTCAATTTCCATGTTTCGCCTCCTATTGACTGAACCTAAGCAAAGTCTGTCATTAAGGACTTTGCAGATATAGTTTAGCCTATGTGGTTGGGGAGAAACGTAAGAATGGAACAGATTGCAAACAGGAATTAAACAATCTCCTGCACCTCAAGATCCTAGCATTGTGCACAAAGATGGGTTTCCTTCCCTTTGTGACACTGCATTGGGCCGCAGAACACTGGCATCAACCTCAGAGAACTGTCCTTTCCAACTGGTTAAAGTGTCTGGGGCTGTCTTCCTGTTTATGTACTGTAATAATCATCCTTGTTTTTATGCTTTATATTATGTGTTTCATCGTCAAAGCAACTCAATGAGTCATATGATGAAATGGAGCATGAAGTCGAGGCAGAGAGGTTAGGTAAGTTGCCCAAAGTCAAACAGCTAAGAGATGGCAAAGTCAAGTTTGAATGAATGTCTGACTCCAAGTTCAGTTCTTTCACCTATGGATGTTGCCTGCTCCATGAGTGTGCCTACTGAATTTTTGAGTTTTAAGTATTTCACACATGATATTTCATCTTTTCCTTCTATCAAGCAGTTGTTATCATTCTCTCTCATATTAAGATGAGGATGCTGAGGTCCAGAGTGGCTAAATGATGGGTCCATTGTCACATAACTCACAGTAAGAGGTCAGAGCAGGGGAATTGATATTACTTGTAGCCTAAGGACCTTCTCATCATCAGAGATAATTAAGATAGTGGTGGCACTCCCAGGTATGAGACAACAGATGCTTACCATGCTTGATGATTGGAATGAATCATTGCATTCCAAAGGCCTCTCTCAAACCTCAATATTATGTATCCAAAGAAAGTTCATTTTTCTTCTATCCTGTATTGAGCTACTGGGTATGGTGTTATTTGCAAACAAAGTTTCCAATGCTGTAAAGCAAAAGCACATTGAACCCTATTGTCTAAATGACTTTCACAGTCTTTTCTTCAGCTCTGCTCCTACAATAACAAGAAATAACAGATAGAACTGCACACCCTGGTTGCAGCTGCGGTAAGGAGGCCCTATGCAGAGGACAGGATGCTCATAAAAGCTGAATAAATAGCCATTGCAGGAGTTCAGTGGGTGATGGCACAGGGGCCTTCATTTCCGCTTCCAGCCAAGGAAAATTTTGATCAGGCTGCAGGCCGCCTGCCCATTCATTTGAGGCAGGAAATGGATTTAGCGTCTGTATGGGCTGGACTCCCATATTTATCATCCAGTTAGGCCTAATCAAAATGTTTTCCATTTCACCTGGCAAGTGCAAAGGGCTCCAAGTAGGGTCTGAGGGATGGTGGCAGCCCCAACGCTGTCTCATCATTGAACCGCAGTTGTTAAAAGACCCATTTCTCCTCCGAGTCTCCCTCCCAGCTGAGACAGGCAATCTCTCCTGTCCCTAGAAGCTGCTCTTGGCAGCAGCAAAAATCTATGGAATTGACAGGGGAGCAGAAGAGGGAAGGGCAGATTGTAACCCCAAGGAAGGCTAAGGTCAGAGGTGAAGCTCTGCACTGAGAGATGAAAGGGATCTCCTAGCAGGGGTCCTCTTGGATAATGAGGAGCTGCCACCTCCTGGGTTGGAAGAAGAAGGGGGAGGTGGCCAGAAGTCCTCTTAAGCATGTGGGCCACTTGGGAGGGAGTACCTCTGGTCCCTCAGGTAAAGTGGAGGTAGGGGAAGGGGCTGCTGATTAGAATGTGACAATGAAAAAGCCACCAATTGGATTTATGTATCCTCTGCCAGGATGCCAGGAGGAAGGTACCTGATGCTCCCATTACAGGAGGAGAAATGGCAGAAATTAAGCATTTTTCTGTTAGGAACACTCCTGAGACTGGGAATGGAGGAGCCCCTGCTGAATTCGTTATGGAGGGAGTACTGTTTTGAGGAGAAAAACAAATAATGCAGACATTCTCTCACTTTTGATGCAGCAAATTCTGATTTGGACCACAGTGGGGTAAAACATCCCTGTGTGGCTCTTAGTCTTCCAAAGCAGATATGATTCTTTTCCTTTGAAGGATGCTATAGAGGATGGTGGAGAGAACAAGAGCCTGCAGTTGAGCTTGGCTCAGCTGGGAAATTGGTTATATGAAGTCCTAGAGAAATTAAGAATCAAGATAGTCTGAGGTCTGGCAGTGGGCTTAAGTTCTAGGCTACTAGATGTGGTTGTCTTGAGGTGACAGAGAGTCATGCAAGTCTTTTGAGCAAGGTAGTGACAAGATCAGGACTCTGCTATAAAAAAGATAATTCTGGCAACCCAGTGGAAGGTGGCCCAATCAACATTTTTCTCTTTTCCCTTCATTGATGAGTAAACGTACTTACTGGCCACTTGAAAAGGATGTCGCAGGAGTAGAATAACAGAGAGGTTGAGAGACCCATCTAGTTGGAGGAAGGGCAGTGAGAGGATGGCAGAGAACTGTATTTTGAGTATCTAATGATTGTCCTGTGTCCCATACTGTGTCACTTCCTGTAACCCGTGCAACATTCCTGCAGCTTAGCTATGAGTATTTCCCCATAATCGGTGAGAACACCAGCTCAGTGATGCCAATTAACCTCTCACTGAGACTTGACCTAATGCAGAATTTCATCTGCCAAGAGAATAAAAAAAACCTCTCTCTCTTCAGCCCAACTCAGCCAGCCATGGTTTTCCTCTTGAAACACGGGATTTTATATTTGGGAGGGGCTTTTGGCATTAGCTAGCCTCCCCCTCCCAGTTTGAAGAAGAGGAGACAAAGCAGGGGTGGAGGGAGAGGCTGCTGAGATCTGCACGCTCTTCATTCTCCCCAGTGGTCCCTCATCCCTCAGTTGTCACTATAAGCCTCATTTCATCCAAAGCTCGCATCATGCTTTCCAGAGACCACAAATTGAGTTAGACCAATTATGTTCTTGGTGCTATTTGGGATGAAGTGATTGTTGGGAATCCCATTAGGTTTTTCACCCACTGGGCCACTAATTTTATCTTTGACCCTTTTAATCTTGGAATCACAGATACTCAATTATCTTTCTTGTTCTTTATCTCAAGGGTCACATTAAATCGCATACTATGTGCTCAGGAGCCCCATTGCTGTAACATCAATTACTTTAATCTTTACAACAACCCTATGAGCTGAGCAGTGTTGCTTGTTTTAACCAAGAACAGTAAGGCTCAGAGAGGTGAACTAACTTGCTTAAGGTCACCTAAGTAGGAAGAGGCACAGGATTCAAATGCAGGTTGGTTCCATTCCAAAGCCTCCTTCTCGTGGAGGCTGTCCTGTTCTCATGGAGTCCTGTCATTAAGAAAGCAGTCTTCATTTTTCAATGGTAGCTGTGTGTTGACAAACACTGGGGTTCTAAACCAAAGACAAGCTGTGTGGCCTGTGCTCTCACTGAGAGCTGAAGGTTTGATGTTAAACAGAAAAATTACTGCTCTCCTGTCTTTAAAGATGGTTGGAGCCTGCATGTCCCCAGCAGTGACAGTTCTCAAAGTATTTCATTCTCATTATATCGTTGCACCCAAAGGACCACGCTGGAAAGCACAAAATTTCTGCCCCTTCCCATATAGAAGACAAGACTGGAAATAGAGTAGACGGCTCAAACGGACTTGACAGATGGAGTGATGTGTGTAAGGCACAGCTGGTGATGTAGTCGAACACCTTGCCCACTGTTTTTCACAGCACTACAGGAACTCTGGAATTTTCTCTCCATTTCCTTCCCAATTTCTTATCAGCCAACCTTGACTCTTTCCTTTATCTATGTTGAAACTTTCTCTACAGTATCCTGTGCAACTATGGCCTGATGACTTGTTCTTCCTTTCTCTAACCTGGGGCTGTCCATATTCACACTCCTTAGACTTATGGTTTCTTGTGTAGACCTCTTTTATATTCGATTCAGTGAGACTTGTATGGTAGCTGAAAATATTCTTCTGCATTTCAAAAGTGGTAAGTCTGTAGAACTAGAAAAGGCTCTACAATGCATGAAATTATCCCTTGTTTTCCCTTTCCACATCTATCTATCCATCTACTCTTTAAACCATCCATATATATATCCATCCAGAAGTATATAGATACTATATCCTTTCAACTATCATCCATCCAATACATACACATTGAGAATCCACTAAGTATCACAGTCCGTTCTAAACACTAGGAACACACCAGAGACCAAGACATACAAATTTCCTCTTGCCACAGATTTGAGTAGAGCAGATAGAATATAGCTATGAGAAACAAGCAAACAAACAAACATTTTAGACAACAGTAATTGCAATTAAGAAGCTGAAACAGTGAGGTATGCAGTGACAGGCGGTTACTGCTTTACTCCAGGTGGTCAGGGAAGGTCTTTTGGATTCAGGGACATTTAAATTGCAATCAGTTCTTTCAAGATTTTTGGAAATAGTCCCCTAGGCAGAGGGAATAGGGATTCATAGGTTCTGTTCTGTCTATTGGCACTACCAACACACTGAATTTAGTTTCACTTGATGTCCCAATATTCTAAATACAGGGGAAAAAGTGGAAGAATTCTTGGTGACTAAATTTTATTTAATAGAGAAGAAAATGAAAGAGTGTTAAGAGTGTTTCTCATGATCTCAGAGATGGGGGCAGCAGAGGTAACATATAGATCTAAGGGAATGCTCATTGGAAAAGGAGTCAGGAGACCTGAATTCTGAGTTTGGCTCCACACTAACTACTTATTTTGTGACTATTAGAGAACTCATTTTTCCATTCAATACTTGGTTCTCTCTCTCTCAAAAAAAAATCAGTAGTTATAGAATTTTAAAGTGTCACAGTAGCCTGATATGAAGAAAAACAAAACCAATAATGCTAGCATTTCCTAAGGGCTTATATGCAATAACTTTTCTAATCCTCCCAACAACTCAGTGAGATAAATACTATTATTATTTAAATATTAAAGACAAGGAAGATAAGCCCAGGGTAACTTGCCCAAGTCCCGCAAATATTAAGTAGCGGAGCTGAATTTGGATCTAGGCCTTCTGAGTGCAGAGCTTCAATCCTTAAGCCTTATCCAATGGTCCTTCCCTTAAAGGTCAAGAGAAAAGCGCCCTGGTTGAAGCCAGCAAAAGGGACTGGGAGCCTTGCCCCTTCCTCATCCAGAGATATACTCCTGGACCCTGGGATATGTGAGGCACTGTTCAGAAGCCTGAGAACAAGGAAATACAGAGGCTCTCCAGACTTACATACTGCAGTTCCAGGAAGAAGCAGTTCCCAGCTGGCATAATAAAAAGAGATTTCAGGACCATTTCTTTTCAGAGAACATGAAGTCCTGGGAAAAGTTATAATCAAGGCCAGAGTATAAAGCAACATCAGCTGGTAGAATCCATTGGACCCCGGGTCATGTAAGGGTTTTCAGGAGGGAATTAATGTTTGACTCTCTCTCTGATCCCTTATGGGCAGACTTGGGAGAAAAAAGGGAGGCAGTAAGATCAAGACACACTGGATTCTCCCTGGACCACCTCTGCTAATGTTTTCCCCTGTTCTGTCCAGTAGTGCCCTCTCTCTCTGGCTTTTTAAATTGACATTCACAGTGTCTTGTGGACCCAGGATTCTTTTCTACTATCCTGGGTGTAAGGAGGATGAATTTTCTTAGTTCTCCTGAAGTGAGTTTGACATGGAGTCACCACAGGTTTTGAAATCAGACTGCATGAATTTAAATTCCAGCTGTCTCTCTCCCATAACTTCTGATCTTGAGAGATTTGTAACCTTTTTAATCTTTAGTTTCCTTATCATAATGAGGGCAACAAATTCACATACTTAACTCGTAGAACTGTTAAAAGTGTTAAAAATTTAAATGTGATTACATGTACAAAGCACTTAACATATTGACTGGCATTTGGTAACTGCTCAGTAAACAGTTCTGACTTAATATAGAATCCTTATTAGAATTTAACTAAAGCTTTATTCCAGATGGGATTGGTTGGTTCCACTTATATTTTGTACATTTATTTTTAGAAAAGTATTTATTGAATGTTAATAATTAGAATGGATAAGGAATATGGAACATACAATGGTGAGTAGAACTCGATTCTCCCCCACCCATCCATTGTTCTTGTTTGGCTCCATGATCCATTTTTAGGCCACTGCCTCCCATGCAGTGAGGAGGGAATGCAGCAGGGTGAGAATTAGGGAATACGATTGCAGATATGAACCCTGTAATTGATGAATGTGATTCTGGGAGAGTACCAAACCCCTTTGGATTTCCATTCATTCCCATCTGGAGTTTGGGATGATATGATACCAAAGGTTACTTCCGAACCTAGAAGCCTCTGATACTCTAATTCCCTGAAAGGAAGGGTTGAGGCATCAGTGATGTGTTTTTCCTGTGATAGCTTTTGTTCTCCACACCTCCGGCATGACTAGATGCTCCTGGGACAAAAGCAAGATAGGGTTGGAGTGAGTTGAGTGATGTTTCTAGAATCTTAAGGCCTATGTTCAAATACTGGGTATACCAGATTGCAACCACGTGACTTCAGAGAGCTCATTTCAACACTCGGAGCTTCAATTTTCAACTTTTCCATGAGGACAATCAGCATTTTTATCTCTTGGAGTTCTAAGGACTGAATGAGATCATGTATATTAATCATTTAATAAAACATTAGACTTTAGTAAGTGTCCCCCACCATAACTTCCCCATTTCCATGTGAACTCAGTTTTCATCCTCCCTGTGTTCCTAAATTAAGCTACACTCTAACTGCTTACTCAACACACTCACATCTTCCCTTGACTGTGAGTTCTCTGATGTCGTGGCTTCTTTCCGCATTTCTTTTGCCTAATGCCTGGCCCAGTGCTACTAGTACCCTGACGTTCATCAATAAAAGTTTATAGAGACCAATGAAAACATGGTACAGAGATACATAAATGCCTATCCCCTTTTTATTTTCCAAACACTAAAAACAGAAATAAAGAATGGCTTATACCTGATATGTAAATAAGAGACAGCCATATTTTTGGTTGTCCAACATATAGGTTTACTAATAATAGAAATAAAAACAGAAGAAAATTAGATTTCTAGGAGCCTTTGGACAAGAATGTGTTCAGCATCCCCATAGTGGAGAAAAACTCCAGTAACTAATGCTGGATGAGTCAGAACCATGGACAGCGGCCCCAACATTTTGGGACTGTCAGGCCTCTGCAGAAGGGCAAGAGTGAGGGCCGGAACACCTGAGGCGAGTGGAAGATGCCACATGGATGAAGCTGGAGGGTGTCAGGGACCAAGTCATAAATGGCATGATTTGAAATCTGGACAGAAGCCTGTAAGAAAAGAATGTGGGGACAAGTTTTATGCAGAGTGAGGCAAGCAGATTTTAATTTTAGAAAGAACATGTTGGGTGTAGTATGGAGACCGGATTTGAAAGTCCAGTGTTAGAATCCAAGAAATCATATGAGAGTTGGAACAGTTTACTCAGTTAGGAAGACATGAGCTGGGCATGCGTGATGGGAATTAGAGAAAGGATGGACTTTGAGCAACAATAGGAGATAGAATCATTGTACTTTGATGGAAGGGGATTGAGGGAGTTCTAGGATGAGTGAGGATTTTTGTTTGAAATATGAACTTTTTTATATAGTACACTGGAAGAAATGAGGAAATTGAGAGGCAAAAGATGATGGCTTCTGCTAGGAGCAGTGGTGCACACCAGTAATCTCAGTGGCTTGGGAGGCTGAGGTAGAAGGATCTTGAGTCCAAAGCCAGTCTTAGCAACTTAGCAAGTCCCTAAGTTACTCAGCAAGATCCTGTCTCTAAATAAAATATAAGAAAGGGCTGGGGATAAGGCTCATTGGTTAAGCTCCTCTGGGTTAAATCCCTGGTACCAAAAAAAAAAAAAAAGATATTGGCTTCGTTGATAAATTGAATTTGAGGTATCAGTGTGACAACCACATGGATATGTCTAATGCTCAGTTAAATATATGAGTTTGGAGCTCAGAAGAGGATGGCATGTAATGAACACTGAGAGAATCTTCTATGTTGCTGTATTTTGCTAACCTGGCTCAGACTTTAATTATTGATTCATCTACATTCTCATTAGGATACTGCTGATCACTGGAGCCCAGGGGCATTGTCTACCAATGGTAAATCCATGCAGTCTGAGGTTATAAATTCAAGCCGACCAATTCACAGAGGCACTAAATCTTATAGGCTTTTCCAAGATCAGCTGCCTCCAAAGTTCCCTAGATTTCTCCTGAGTTTTGGCCTCTCTTATTTACAAACATCTTATCTTCATGGTTCTAGTTTGCTGAAAACTCAGGTATTGCCTTCTTTAACTACATTCATATATTAGACATTTTTAAAAAATACAATTCACACTATCTTTTTGGGCAACCCAGGATTAAATTCAGACAATTTCTGAGATAGAAAGTGATCTTGCAGATGAACTATAGCTTTTCTATTTTATAGATAGGAATTATGAAGCCAAGGCAGAGAAAGTGACTTACTGAGGCTCCCTTCCATTTAATTAAATATTTATTGAGTGCCTACTATTTGCCAATCATTACCCTAGATGCTTCAACCCTTATTTGTATGCCTAAAATTATTGTATATTGCTTTTATTCCAAAAAATGATACCTAAGTGAGTAATGATGCTGGAAATAACAATGATGAAACTTAAAGATGTGGATCATTCTGTTCTTTATCTTCTACCAGGAGGAAGTTGAACATTACTAGCCAGGCAACTATCATACAGCCTAGAAGAAGTGGTAACTAAGTTACAATTAGGTATCCCCCTCAAAGAAGTGGTAACTAAGTTACAATTAAGTATCTCCTCAAAAAAAATCTCTCCCAGCGAATTTATAACAAAGTAAGATCATATCAGATCTGTCTGACTCAAATTCTAAGTCTTTTCCAATACATCCTGTTGCCTCCATTATAGTAGAAAATACAAACACTAAAGTTATGGTTGAGGAGTGGTTAAAGGCATGTCTTTAAAGTCAGAATGTCTGATTCAAACCCCAAGTCTCCACTTACTTCCTCCGTGACCTTGAGTAAGTTACTTAATCAGTTGAGTGTTCCACTCATCTGTAAACTGCACATGTGATCTATCTCAAAAGGATGCTGTGTTTCAAATAGAATTGTTTTTTAATCATATTTTAGGCAAACTCCAAGATTCTTTCCAATTTAAAATGTAGTCTCAAATTGCTTTCTGCTCTCAGAAGTGGTGGTGCGGCTGGAAGAGCATGAAATTGGGATTTCTTGACTTTCAGTCCCAGATTTGCTCCTAAGTAGCTGTTGATTTTGGCTAATCATGTGAGTTTTCTGTTCCACAGTTTTCCTATCCTCCAATTGTGGGTTCAGATCACATAATCTTTGAGATGTTTTGTTTTGTTTTTTTTTTTTTTAAAATAGACTGTTATAAGGATGATGGGCCTTATTGTGGATTCTTTGGAAAAAGTTGTAAAGATTAAGCTTGACTATTATATTACACATTTTTCGTCTCTCCTTCAACCCTTATTTGCAACCATAAAATTACTGCATTTTATCCAAAAAATGATACCTAAGTGAGTAATGTATTAGCATTATCTGGGTTTATATGTGGCCTGGAACATCTGGAGAGAAATTGAGAAAAACATACTGGCAGCCACCCAGATGTTTTATCAACATAGCTGTCAAATGCAAGGCCCTTTGGATCTACAATCTGAAAAAAAATGGAGATTTCAATAAACATCTGTTGAGATTCATCCATTTCCAACACCTACTATGTGCCAAGTGTTTCCACCTATGAAAGACAATTCTGAGCAGTAGGTATTCCATCTCCCACATGTGGAAACCTTACCTAAGCCTTGACATAAGTTACTTCATTGAGATCACATTAAGAAACACAGCAGGTATGGATTCCAACTCAAATTCTGAAGTCAAATCTTATTCCAGTCTGCTTTAGGTCTCTGTTTCCCAGGTGGATGCAGCCACAACAATGCAGCTACAGCAGTCTAGCCATGTACGCATTTTACCATGTATGCTCCTTGTACCTGCTCTGGATGAGGGAGAAAGCATGATGATTAAGATATATATATATATATATATATATATATACGATGATTATTTGTCAATTAGAAATTAAATTTTAAAAAGGCATGGTGCAGGACTGGTGGCACATGCCTATAATCCCAGAGACTCAGGAGGCAGAGGCAGGAGGATCACAAGTTCAAGGCCAGCCTCAGCCACTTAGTGAGACCCTGTCTTAAAAAAAAAAACATTAAAAAAAGGACTGGGGATATACTCAGTGGTAGAGCACCCCTTTACTACCCAATAAATAAATAGATAGATAGATAGATAGATAGATAAGGCATAGCTTCAGTTTACCGTGGCTACACTCCTCAGGAGTCTGGGTGCTGTCTTGGTATTGCTGTTCAAAACCTACCCTGTATATCATGTTGGGGTGGGGGAGAAAGGAGGGAGAATCCAAGAGAAGCTGAAAGCCAAAGCTGAAGCTGAGCTGAAGCTGAGCTGAAGACTTTTTGGCTCAAGGGCCCAGGCTTATAAGGGTAACAGGTCTTAATCCTCATTCCTGCTCTTCTGTTGTCCTCAGGATGTTGAGGATGGATATCCCTGGCATCTAATAGAGAACAACAGAAAGACTTTGCCGGTTAGCAGGACGGATAGAGAAAGGACATGGAGGGAAACCCTTTCCTTTAGGATTCTCTGATAAAAGCCTAACAGAGAAAGTCTGCATGGAAAAGGACCAGGAGACATCTGGTTGGGGATGTCTCCCTTTTACTGATCAGTTCTCTCATTTTCTGCAGCTTCTGCTGCAGAGTTAGTAAAATCAATGTTAGTTTATTTTATGGAGAAGAAATATTCTTGACAAATTAGCTGTGATTAGAATTTCTAAAAGCAAATCCCATTTCCCCCTCTTAACTCAAATTACAAAATTGGGGAAATATTCAGTGGAAAAAAAAATATTGGCCTACAGCATAACGAAATTATGCCTAAGATTTTGAGATGCTTTATAAAATCCTGTATTTAAATGTTTAAGTGTTAATTTTAGGCAGGCTATTAATAACCTGAATAGTACCAAAAAGTGTTCAGCAGAAAGCTTCTAAAATATTTCTGTTTGGAAAATTTTCTTAAAGTCTTATAGAACAGGAATGTACTAAGAATTACTCTAAAGTTTTAGCTTGATCGGAGACATGAACTGAGGTAAGAGAAGGATTAGGTGGCTGAGTGCAGGGATCAACCGCATGTTATTTGTGTATAAGTGGGAAAATTTGACCAGGTATGGTGAGAATGTTAGACTATTTTCCCGCTAGGGTCTGGAGAATTTCTCCACAATTCAGCATCTCTAGTGCTCCTTATAATCCTTCCTTACTCGACTCTATTTTTCCATAGCACACATCACCTTCTAGCATAATATAAAACACTTTAATTATATTTTTGTTTGCCTCTCCCATTTCCTCTGCCAAGTATAAGCTTCCTGAGGACAGAAATTTTGCCCAATGTGATCGTAGCTATACTCCAGTACCTGGAAGATGGCCTGATATGTAGAGGAACCCTGATAACCATCTGTTGAGCAAATGAATGAAAATCACACTATTCAGGGCATCTCCTCCATGGATCTTATCCTAATAGATCTCACCTGCTAGCTGAGGCTGTTGCTCTGTGGCAGAACACTTGTCCAGCATGTGTGAAGTCCTGGGTTTAATCCTCAGCACCAGCAAATAGACTGAAGCAAGTTTTAACTTCTACTTAATGAATCTCAGCAGTTTTCACATTATACTTAAAAAATTATTTACATGAAATGCCTGTAATGTGAAATTAACCACTTTAAACCGTACAATTCTGTGGCATTTAGTGCATTTATAATGTAGAGCAAGCACCATTTCTATCTAGTTTTAAAACATTTTCTTCACCTCAGAAGAACACTCTGTGGCCATGAAGCAGTTACTCCCATTCCTCCCTACCCCTGGAACCTGGCAACCAACCATCTGCTTTATGTTTCTATAGACTTTTACTCACTCTGGTTAAATATGTGTCCTCTTGTGTCTTGCCTCTTTTAATTAGCATAATGCTTTCAAATTCTACCCATGTCATATGAATCAGAACTGTGTTTCTTTTCATGGCTGAGTACTATTCCATTGGGTGGCTATACCACATTTTGTTTAGTGGTATATTGGACATTATGGATATTTTCACTTCTGGGCTGTTGTGAATGGTTCTGCTATGAACATCCCTGTGCCATTATTTGTTCATATCAGTTTTGATTGCTGCTTTGTCATCCCTTCAAAAACATAAATTCCATGAAGGCAATGACCAAGTCTTATTCACAGATATATTCTAGATCAATCTGTGGCCTAGGGAATATTTGTTTAGTAAATGGCTGAATATAAAATGTTCAAATCTCCTGAATTTCTAATTAAAGTCAATGGTGGGAATCTCCTAAATAAAAGGAAACCATAGTCTTGAAAAATGGAATAATTGCCAAAAATATTAAAGAATCCCTATGCCCTAGTTCTGGGGAGAGATTAGCTGCAGGAGATAGAAAGGGGGTGTGGGTGGGGGAGAGGAATCCGGCAGGGCTGGGGAGCAGGAAGCTGCAGAGAGGGGTAGCAAAGTGTGGGAGGGTGGGCTGTGAGACCCAGGGAGGGGCAGCCGGGCTCAGATGAAGGAGATGGAGAAGCTCTCAGGTTGCTGTCTGCCTCTCAAGCAGCTCAGAGAAGTGCTCTCTGCCCCCAGGAAATAGCTCTTTGTCTTTCATTTTCAAAACATCAAAGTTTATTTCTGAACTAAAGGTTTGCTTTTGTGTTGAATTCTGAAGGTGTTCCCTAGATGTTCAAGAATTACTTTGGCTTTTAGAAATAAACTTTTGAAATGGAGAGCTGTCTTCAAATATTAGTCATTTTTGTTTTATTGGCAGTAAAAAAAAAACCCACATAGCATAAATGAATCCTCTTACCCCATTTTAAGTGTACATTGCAGAAGTGTTAACTTTATGCACATTGTTGTAAAACAGATCTATAGAACTTATTCATCTTGCATGACTGAAACTATATACTCGGAACTTTGGTCAACATTTATTAATCGCCTTCATTAACTGCAAACCACTGTCTCTTTGAGTCTTACTCCTTTCTCCATGGATATCCAGAAACTACTTTTGCATGTAGAAAATAATCTCTGCTTGTAATTTAATAATGCTATGATGTACTTTCCTCATAATTACTGATAAGTGGCACTTATTTATTCCACTCTTTGATCCTCTACCAAACTGTTGTTATTCTCCTTTTACAAATGTGGAAACCAAGGTCAGGAGAACAAAAGTAGTTTATCCAAGGTCACAGACAGTATGTGGCAGAGCTAAGATCTGAAGTCTGGTTTTGAACACAAATTCTTCCCTCATGCATTTTGCTGCCAAAGATTCATTCCAGATCACACTGAAGAATGACTGTAGTACCTCCTCTGGTTTCTGGGGAAAAAAAAGAAAATACTTATAAAACAAACTTCATTATTCTGGCTTGAACCATCTTTAAAAATTCACCACTTAAGATGCTTTGTTATTTTCATCAACCCTTCTATTCCAGAGTGTTTTTCTTATTTAGTTTTTATTTATTGTGCTGAGCGTAACTAACGTGAGTTTTAGCCATTGTCTTCTATAAGTGCTAAGGTATTGCAGACAGACCTGGACTTGCATCCTGGATTTGCTACTCCATTAATTGGATGACCTTGGAGAAGTCATTTAACCTAAGTTTGAATGGCCCTCTCTGTGAAATTGTGATTACCATACTGCCTACCTCATACCCTCTTAATGAGGAGTAAATGAGATAATGCAGAAAAATTGTTTAGCGTATTTCCCTAGCCCATTGCGGACCTTTAATAAATGACAGATGTTATTATTACCTAAAATATGCAGAAATGAACACTGCATCCAGCTGACACAATTTTTTTGGATCAAGGATTGAATTCTTGCAGCTAGAAAATGTGGAAAGATCCCAGAATTTGATGTTGAATAAAGTTAAGTGCCAGTCTCTTTTCTGCCAAATGCTATAGTATCACTCCATTTCCTTGTTGCAAAGTGGAGGTGATAGTAGTTACCTTACTGTTTTTTTGTGAGGATATTTAGTAGAAGCTACTATTATTACTGTAAACATCACTATAAACTTAAAAATCTCAGTATAACAGATCAAGGGATGTAGGTACTCAGAAGGCAAATGCATGATGGATATAGAATTATTTCTATTTGAGGGATAATCCTCAAATACTAGTCCAGAACATGAGAATGATAATTAACAAGATGTATTTTTTTTGTACCAGTGCCCCTGAGGGCACTCAACCACTGAGCCACCTCCCCAGCTCTATTTTTTATTTATTTAGAGACAGGGTCTCACTGAGTTGCTCAGCACCTTGCCATTACGAGGCTGGATTTGAACTTGAGATCCTGAGGGATCTCACTTATGGAGTGTCTCAGCCTCCTGAGCCACTGGGATTACAGGGATTTGCACCACCACATCTGGCAACAACAAGATGTATTTAAAGAACGATAATTAACAACATGTATCTTAACCTAGATCCCAAATGCCAACGTCATTTATATTTCGAAGACATTTATACCAGCTTCATATTCTATCATCTGGTCCCAAGGTTTTACACCCAATTTAATAATCATTTATTGAGCATTGACTACATGACTGTGCTGCTCACTATAGGAAATCCAAAGACACATGGCTGCCCATTGGTTCTTTTCTGACTCCATATTCCTGAGGGGAGGTATTCGATCTCATGGCTTTAAATACATCTGAATGCTTATGACTACTAAATTTATTTCTTTCGTTCTTCCTTCTCCTTTGACTTTCAAACTCAGCTCCATCTTCGTATTTTCCACATTCATTTAGATGGGAAGCACCTACAAGGTAAAGTGACCCAAACAGAACCTTGACATTCTGTCCTCTCACCTTCCACAAAACTACCCTTACCCTTGTGTATCATGTTTCAGCAACCAGCACCGTAATCATTTAGCTACATGGTCCAGAATTGGAGTAATCTCTGCCTTCTGCCTTTTCCTACTCTCTCTATTAGATGAGGCATAAATATCATCAGTTTTACCTTCAGGATATAATCCCAGCCCAGTGACTTCTCACCAGCCTCTCTTCACTACCCTCAAGTGCCAATCTCTTGCCTGCTGCTTCTTCCTGTCTAATCCCTGCTTTAATCCTGGCCTCCAGGCCAGTGCCTGAGCCACATACATTGCACACAGCACAACCCAGGTCACCATGCACAGGGACCGCAGTGTGAGGAGCAGTCTTGGCACCATGCAATGCTGTGACTCTCCTCTCTATAGAGGAGACTTGTCAAACTTAAAGCAAAGTCTGGGGCTGCTCTGCAGAACTCCCTGGGACTCTTCTATTTAGAGTAAATTCTGAAGTTCTATAAGATGCCTCAGGTTCTGGCTCTGGGCCTCATCTGTACCCTCATTCAATTTTCTTCTTCTCTCTCTCTCTCTCATAGTCCTCACAAAATCAATCCCCTTGCCATTCAAATGCTTCTCAATCACCCCAAATACATTCCTGTCCAAGGGCTTTTGACCTCGCTGGTCCCTTGACCTGGGATGTCCATTTCCCGGATATTTGCATAGTGAGTATCCTCATTAGTCAAGAGTTTGTTCAAATGTTTCTTTTCAAAGAGGGCCTTCCTGGTCCTTTGTGATTTAATTTGATAATATTATACTTACCCTACCCTATTTTTCTTGATATTACTTATTCTACCTTACTCTAAATAGTTACTTATTTATTTGATTGTTTTCTCTCTCATAAGTATTTACTTCTCATAGGAGTTTTTATCCATTTCATTTACTGTTGCATTCCCCACAAAAGCTAGTGTGTAGTAAGGGTTCAATAAATATGTAGAAGCTGAAAAAACACAATATAAAATCCACTCTTTGGTTCCTATATTCCTTCTTCTCATCGCCGAGTATCACTAAATAAACTACCCTGTGCTGGTCCACACACATCACTTACTTTCTTTCTCATGATGATATGATCTTCATTTGTACAATTTCACAGTTTTATGCAGATGAAGCATCCAAGCCACAGGTGGTTACCAAAGTCTTATAGGCTCTATTGTCCCAGAGATTTCAACTCAAGCAAATTATTCCCTCTTGGACTCACACTGGCCAGTGGCTATTGGTGGTGGTTGAATAAACAAGAAAAAAAATGAATTAATTATGACAATATGTCGAGTTTATTTGGAAATGTATTAGTTAGGTTTTGCTACAATAACAAATAATCCCAATATCTCAGAAGCTCATGACAATAAATATTTATCTTGTTCATGTTACATAAGGGTTGTGGATCACCTGGGCTCAATTCAGCTCATATATTCTTATTCTGCAATCTAAACTGAAGGAGTGGCCACTTTAGCAAATGCTGTTCCCTTGCTTCTTATAAGAGTAAGAGAGTTTGAGCCAAACCATGTGAGCACATTTAAAGCTCCTGATTTGTCATAGCAAGTTTCAAATATTCATGATCTATTGGCCAAAGTATGTCACATGGTCAAGCTCAAAGTTAATAAGGCAGGGATGAATATTCCTTTCTCAGTTTGTACAGGCACATCACATGGTAGGAGGTCACAGTACCTAATTTTGTTATAGAGAGGGAGAAAGGATTAAAAAAATAATTCCTAATCTATCACAGAAAGAAAAAGTGTTTTTTTAAAAAATGGGGTACATGGGGCCAAAATAACAAAAGCCCCTGTAGCCATCCTTAGAGAGGTCTCTATAGAAGTTTAGAGTTTGTCTTCATATGGGCAAATATAGACCTACAGTATTATTTCCATAAGCAGTGAATGACTTCACACTCTTCATTCACGCATTTTTTATGCATTAATGTAGTAAAGACATTGATACCTTACAGCATCCTAGATACCAGGAAGACTTAGATCAACGTCACAAAAGATTGATGTGAAAACTAGCTGTTATATTATTTGTTTTCAATGGACACTATATCTTTTTCTGAGCAGGCAAAATCTTTGGTATATTCTTCAGAAAAATCTTTTTCTCTGCATTCCCAGGAGCCAAAGTAGCCTTGATGAACAAGCCATTAGAATAAAAGGAAACATACACACACACACACACACACACACACACACACACACACACAGAAAGAGAGAGTTTGGAGATATCTTTACATATTCATGCTCTTTTGCATTTTTCCTCCTAGACTTCAAGTAAAATTGCTCTTCAGTTAACATTTTTTTAATTAAGCCTTTAGTGGACAACTGTTAAGTGTATTTATTTAACAACACTCCTGTCATTTTTGTGGGAATAGACCTTTTAAAATCTGTTCCTTCCCGTTTCCCCTACTGCAACTAAAGGATCTGCAGGAGCCACCATCTTCTTGAATGACCCCATGCCTGGTCACTGATGATTGGTCCATGAGTGGACAATAAGCCTGACCATTAGAAGTTCTTGGTTTATATATTTGGAACTAGGACTAGGAGAATCCTTTAACTCCTCTCTTCACAGGAAAAAAAGAAAATGGTGATGAGAGCCTAAGCAGCAGAGGCTTCCAGATTTCCTCTGTTGAGAGTGAAGAAAGCCTGAATGAGACATACTGAGAAAGACACCAGCATGTGCCATTTAAGTCCTTTTCAAGTCCCGTGTTCAATTGTTCTTGCTCCCCAGCCAAACTTTTGCTCTGAGTATAGTTGATTATTCATCCCTTTCTTGGATTTTGTGAATAATTGATTCTTTCCTCTTTGGACAAAGGTAGCTTAGGTTTTATTTCTGCTTCTTACAAAGAAGTCATTCTTTGAAGTATAATGACATTTGAAATACGGTCCTTGGAGAAAAATGACTTGGAGAATAAACCCTGGGAGGACATAAAAAATATATCAAGTGTGGCAGAGGAGGGTGGTCTGGGTAAGTGAAGCAAGATGAGACCTAGCAGGAGGAGGTGAGAGCTTGACATCATAGATGAAGCAGAAAGAAGAGTTTTGAGAGGGGAGGTTTAAACTCACACAGTTCTGAGAGAATCAGGTAAGATGGCACCAAAAAATACTGATTCTAACCACAGCGATCTTACTATAAACCACATATGGAGGAACAGTGGATGCAAACGCCAATCAATATGGATTAGGGGCAAGTAGGAGCTGACGAGGTTCAGATTGTGGTTATAAATAGTAATAGGAGATTTGGTTCAGATTGTGGCTATAAATAGTATTAGGAGATTTAATAGTAGAGACAAGAGATACTACTAGTATCAATAGGGGTATATTGTTGAAGAGTGTTTCAGTTTCCTTTCTCTCTTAATATGTGAGACATACATTCAATAAACATTTACTGAGTGCGTATCATAAGTAACATACACATATGTTAGTTATTGGGATAAAAAGATGACTAAAACACAAACAAAATTAAATAAATCATACCTCCATAAAATTGGAAACTAGAATCCCTAAAAAGTACTATTGTCAAGGACTGTTTAAGTAATAAAAATCTGTTGAAATTTTAATTAAGTTTTAAAAATCAGGTTAAAAATCAGTGTGTTCATTGAATCCAATTTTATTGTATATGTTATAAACATGTGTATGCACATAAAGCCTAGAAGGATACACAGAGAAATGTAAATCATGGTTAATAGTGGTGTTGAGATTTGTAGGCAACTTTCTTTTTACTCTTTGGTTCATCTGCATTCTTTAACTTTTCTGCATTTAACCTATTTTATTTTGTAGTAAGAAAAGTTCACGAAGATAATATATTTCTAAAGATAGATGTGTATAGAACTTGGAGTTGGCCACTAGGAGAAGTCATAACAGAATAAACAGCCCAGTAAAACTGCTTGTTATGTCCAGAGATGAGAATATTCGGGGGTCTTCTTGGAGGAGTCAAGATTTGAGTTAAACCTTGAGAAATGAGCAAGAATTTGTCCATTTAGAAAGAAAGCAGGAAAGCAACTATAGAGTGGGGAAGTACATGAACTGTCCAAGGAATTTTGAGCAGGCTGGGCAGAAGGATAGGAGCCTCCCGAAGAGCCCAGGAAAGACAGCAGAGTTATGCTGTCTTCATCCAGAGGGGAATGGATCAGTATGGAGGCTGAAAGTCCAAGTATGAAATGGTGAGGAGCCAAACTATGAAAACTGGAGTAGGAGTAGAGGAGCAGGGCTGTATTTGAGAGTTGTTTAGGAAGATAAATGGATAGGCTTTAAAATAATAGTAGTAGAAGTTGCAGGTGAGCTTTTTCTGCAGCACACCTTTGGCATGGGGTTTGGGGTGGGAGACATTTACTAGAACTACACATGTGAAGGGAAGGGGTAAGGAGCAGGGTTGGGCAGGAGAAGTTGGACTGTGATGTCCATCAGATAAACCCTTGGCCAACATGGCAGGAGCTTGGAGGTGAGTATTGCCCATTTGCACTGGACCGCCCCTGGCCAAAAGTCGCCAAGCATTTATGCCCCTACCTCAGCCTCAGGAGATGGTCTGCCCCAGGAAGGTCATGACTTAAGGTGACCCTGAAGGAACTGACAGCTGCGGGTGGCAACAAGTCTTTCCTGGAAGAGGGGGATCATGGGTGGTACATCTTGTGTTACAAGAACTGCAAGCTATGGGCTGCTTACATACTCTGTGAAGGAGTGCTATCACCATCCCTACCTCACCAATGAGGGAAAACATAGGAAGAGATCAAGAAATCCTCCTAATGCCACGCAGCTGAGTAGCAGTGCACCTAGGATTGAAGCCATTGGTTCTAGTGCCCTTGTTCTTAACCACACTCCCACTGCCTGTTGCTGGAGGTGATTCTGGGGTGGGGTTGGCCTGTCAGTCCAGGCAAGTTAAAGCCTGGATGTTGCTTGCTTCTCATCTCCCTTCTCTCCTTCCTTCCTCCCTCCTGCTTCCCCACTCATGTACTATTGATTATCTTAAGAAGGAAAGTCAAATGCAATAAAGCCCACATTGATTTATCAAGCAAAGTCCAGCTATATTAATGAAATAATAAACACACACTTTAGTGAAACTGTGCCCCAGCACTTATTTTTAAAGTCATGTTTCAGAACATATTACCTATAGAAGTTATGGATAGTTTCTATCAAATGACAAGAATAGATACTGGTGAGTAGCAGGAATAATTTGTATTCTTAAATTATCATTTAATATTTTGGTTTTGGAGGTCTTCCCTGTATTTTTGTTTTAAAGTGATATGGTTGCTTTAGAGTGTGGTTCGCACAGGAAAATCCTAAAGCACACCAACATAATCTAGTACTTTCTAAATTAAAACCATTGACTTTCATAATTCTTTCACTGAACACGAAGCTAATGGCAGAGTGTGGGTGTGGAAGGGCACTGAGGTGCTCAGCAGGTGAGGATCCTGAGTGAGGGAGAAAGCTCAAAACCATCCTTATCGGGATTGAAGTAGGAAGACCCAGATATGGACTTCAGTGGCTTCACGCACTTGATCTGCATTCAATGCCACCTCCTCATGGCTGCTGAGCCTTGGCTTCCACAACTAACAACACCCACCACAGAAGCGAAGGAGATGGTGCCTGGGGAAGAGGCTGCCTTTGGTAAGACCAAGAAGCATCAGCTGATTGTGACTTGGAAACACAATTCCCTCGGGGGTTCATTGCTCAAGACATTCTTCTTTCTCTTCTCCACTTCCTGAAAGACTGGGGACTTGTGCATTCGGGGGCTCCTGGGTTTTGAGCTCTGGCCGAGAGAGGATAATTCCCTCCTTGCACTCAATCAACCCAGCATTCATCTGCAGCTAGGGAGAGCAGCCAGTCTGATTTCTTGACATAAACACACTGAACAAGGAAGACAGGCCCCGCAGAGTTATTTAAAACCCCAATTTGAGAGAGAGCGAGCATCTTGAATCTGAAGTTCTCGCCTAAATATAAACGGCAAAGCTTATTCAACATCAAATCAAATCAATGATAATTTGAGGACTAATTAGCATTTGGGGCTTTTTTCGGCAGCGTGGTGATGTGGTGTATAATGCTATGTGATTGGGGAAAAGCACGTAATTATGAGGCTGAATACATTGTCTCCTGGAGACACGTGAAGAAGCAGATTCCCTTAGCCAAAGAGGCCTGTCACTGTCAGAGGGAGGGGTGGGGAGGGGGTGTGTGGCCAGTCTACACTGAAGCCTGCTGCAAGCAGAGGAACCTTGGAGGGTAACACCATCTTTTTCACAGCAGAGTTTTAAAATTTCTTTTGGACCAATGAAGTTTCACCTCTTACTTTAATCCTAAGAGGAAAAGAACAGGTGAGATTCTTAAAAAAAAAAAATTAAACAAAGAGAAACTAGAATTTGGTACATAATTGCTGAGAACCAGGTGTCAAAATAATCCTAAAAACCGATTTTTATGGAGTAATTTTCATGTGGTTATGTTAAGCCCTTAACATATATCATTAGTTCAATTTTAAATAGTTCTAAGAGATCAGTACTACTACTATTATTATTATTATTATTATTATTATTATTAAACTGAAGTCCTGAGAAGTTAAAAAATTTCTTCAAGTCTTCTTCTTCTTCTTGTTATTATTATTATTATTATTATTATTATTAGGATGAGAAAATGAGGTCCTAAGAAGTTAAGAAATTCCTTCAAGTCTTGAGTGCAAGCAGGTCATAGCTCATATGCTTAATATTCTTTTGGCTCCAAGGTTTACAGTGCTAATTCCTGTACTGCACCCATCAGCATAAAGTATATTGTGTCATCATCCAATAAGACTATGGAAAATGGATATTCTTAACGATGAGAGAAGCCTGGCTTCTAAAGGTAGAAATTAATCCAAAGTTACCCAGCAGTCAGCTGCCAAGGCCCAAGTATAAAAACACGGTAAAATGAGAACAGAAAAAAAAATATATACAAAGCTATACCAACTCTGATTTTACAAAATGATAAAGTCCAAAGAGCACACAGCCCCCGTGGGGTAAACAGCTCTGCACAAACAGGAGTCTTGATTGAAGTACAGGCTCTGTGATCTGCGGCTCTGTCTCCTGTGAAGCAGCCCTGTAGGTCCAGGGTTGGTCACCAAGTGCCCCAGGATCCAGATGCCCAATGGGTGTCTCTGGCTTGAGAGCCTCAAGCAGGAAGAGGGCAGCATGATGCTGTCTCTCAGATACCAAATCCGACCCCTGGAGGCGGCTGCCTAGCATGTGAGTTGAGAAACAGCCTGAGGCCATGTTGGGGTTCTGTAGGAAAGAGGGACAGGCTGTTTGGTCATGTCTATGGCAGCCTTAGCATGATGGAATGGTGACATCTGCACTGGGGAGCTGTTCCTCTCTCCCATTCTGATTATTCCAGATGTTTCTCTTCTCTCTTTGTACAGTGAATATGTAGAGAGAGGGGCATTTTCTAATAAGACTCAGGTAGAAACAGCTGAGTTCTTTCTGTAGGTGTCCCCAACATGCACAGGCGACACATCCAGCACTCAGCCATGACCCTTCCCTTTAGGGACTCCAAGTTGCTTCGTGTTAACATTTAGACATGAGCAACGGAGAGGCAGGTGTCTTGGATCAGGAAAGCATGGTAAGAAAAATAAAACCCTTTGGATGGAGGGTTTTTTTTTCCCCTCCAGATTGAATATTAAGAGGGCAGAAAGTGGTTGCTTTTCTAAGCATGATGAGGTGATTCCAATCATATTCACTCGACTGGGGACAGCCTGATGGGGGTCCAATTGCTGAGTAGCGCGTTTGGACATAAAAAGGGAGACAATTAGTCTTCTCAAGAGGCAATTGAGATGGCGTAAGTGGCACCAGGAAACAAGAGCTTTTTTTTTAAAAAAATTTTAATATGATGAGGAAAAACTCAAATAGCTGAGGCTCAAGATTGTTGATACAAGCAATTGTTATGAATAGAGTGGCAATTGCATTAGATTATAGTCTGTATTGCCACCTGATTTTGACAGTAACTCAATTATTTATTGAGCATCTACCATATTCCTAGACACAAGATGTTCCTATGAAGAGGATTATATATTATTTATAATGTGAAATATACATATTGAAAGCTTTTGAAGAGATCTATCATTAAATAAAAATATAAACAAGGCTATTAAAATAGAATTAAAATATCTATGTAGGAAATCAGAGGCAAAAATCAGTAATCAGTATGGTTGTTATGATTGAGTTTTAAGATCAGCTCTGAGCTTCCTGACAGATAAGGCAAAGGGGATGATGGTGGGTGCATATTTGCACTACTGGGTAAGATTTTTGGAAAATTTGGAAATGTAAACTTTTTATAACAGAACTTTGATAATCAGCTTCTTGAGCGCAGTAACTGAATCTTAATTATCATAGGATATCAGGTGCCTGATAGGATACATATATATAATGAAAATAAGTTTGTTGAATTTATTTCAATGATACACTGGCTGGTGGGGCATGCAGAATGGGAAAACTATTCAATATAGAATGGTGTTATGATATCTCAGGGAAACCTCTTTGTGAATATGAAAGTTAATTTAAAGACACCATATAGCTTCCTGGTGATTTGCCTAGTTACAAAGATAAAGCTCAGAATACTAAAAGGATTACAGGCATAGAGACAGACTGTGGAATATTTTGGAAACAAAAATTTATAATTTTCTAAGAAACTCTGGGGGAATTATATATTTACCCTGCCATCCAATAGTAACAAAGGGCAAGGAGAATGAGGAAGACAAGTGAACTTCTTCCATTTATTGCTATAGCAAGAAGGAGAAAGAAGTCATATCAGTCAAAGTCTAGAGTGGAGGATAGAACTTTGTATATTCTAAGCATATAAATTGTGGGATATTTAATGTAGGGAACCAATTCCACAAGTAATGGAGGCTTTGAATGGGGAAGTGAAGGTAATGTTTTAGTCAGCTTTCCATCACTGTGACTAAAAGACCTGACAAGTATAAGTTAGAAGAAGAAAGGTTTATTTCGGTTCATAGTTTGGTTTAGTCCATGGTCAGCCAACTCCACAGCTCTTGGCCTGAGGTGAGGCAGAACATTATAGTGGAAGGGCATAGTCATAGAGGAAAGCAGCTCAGAATGTAACAGCAAAGAGGGTTCCACTCACCAGGGACAAAATATAAACCCCAAAGTCACATTCCCAGTAACCTACTTCCTCCAGCCACACCCTATTTGCTTACAGTTACCGCCCAGTTAACCCATACCAGTGGATAATCCATTGATTAAGTTAATGTTCTCATACTCTTTACCTCTGAATATTCTTATCTCACATATGAGCTTTTTTAGGACAACTCGCATCCAAAGCATAACCATGAGGCAATTCAGAGACCAGTAATACAAGGAAGCCTCCATACCTTCTCAAGTTGAAAGAGGAGGTGGTGTTGCTGGAGCTGAAGGGATGGGTCATGGAGTGAGTCCAGAATCATGGCAGATGGCTGGTGGAAGCTAGAGCTATGGGTTGTGAAACTACCGCCAACAGGAAAACCACTGGAGAGGGAGGGAGGAGGAGATGGCGTCTGCCTTCCCCCACTCTGTAGTCTTCCATCTCTCATTGGCTGAACCCCTTTGAAACCTGCTGGTATAAGAGTCTTGAAAGCACACTCTCAGGTCTCAGCCCCTCTGAATCTTAGCAGAGTCAAGAAAAGAGAAAGATGAACCTGAGGGTAAAGGCCCAGCTCTGGCACAGGTGTGAATAGAATCTATTATATCTGTGCCAAGCCTTGGATCATGAGCATGGTATAAGGATTCTGGAAAAGTTGAAGTCTGATTTCTTTTTTATAATCTCATTTATGAAAAATATTTTGGCTCCCTGTATCTCAATCTATAAAGCGTTTGAGAGTATAATTTGGTTGCAAATGGTTCCGAGTTTAAATTCCAATACTGCTCCTTAAACCGTGTTGAGAATATGGACAAGTTACCTCACTTCGCTGAACCTAAGTTTTCCCATCTCTAAAATGGAAATGAAGTAAACAAAGAGTCATGAAAATTAAAGGAGGAAATGAGCATAAAACATCTAGCTCAGTGCCAGGTACATAAGAAGAGCTTGGCTGAGGCCGCTGTAAAGTTATTGTCCATAATTAGTATTAACTTTGCACTCACATGACCTCATTTTCAGCAGAGACTACTTAGATTTCAAGGTTTAAAGGTCAGCACTCTGATGGGACCTTTCCAGTGTGACTTTTCTATTTGTCCCTCCATGTTATGGGTGTGCTTCTGTTGGGGTACATGCCCTGTTAAAATTAGGTTTGCATTGTTTCTTTCCCTAATATGTATGCTGCTTGCAGGTGGTAGAGTTGGGTTGCCCTCTCCATACCATACCTAACATAGGGCTTAGAAAAGGGTAGGAGGTTAGCAAACGCTTGCTGAATGAGTGCAAAGGTCATTGCTATCCTTCACTCACCAAACTAAGAGGAACAATCTCCCCAGCATGGCAATCTGCCTTCTCTAGCCCCCTCTTCATTATAGACAACTGTGCCTGGTTTCTAAGCCAAACCTGAACAAAGCAGTGAGGCTGTGACCATTCAGTGAATAGCAGATGGGAAAAATAATGAAATATTAGAGTTGGCTAGAGCAAGTCGAGAGAAGGATAGTGGACCTCCATTAGATGTCAGTTCAGCTTCTCTTTCCTAGAAAAGATGACCATGGGAGCCACTGTGGCGTCACAAGAAGACTGTCACTGTTAGCAGTTTGCTGTCCGGATGGAGGACCAAAGTGGGGTCAATCAATTTGGGATCATACCAATTACTGGATCCCTTGGGAGTTAAGAAAAGAAACATATGGAGAGATGCCAATTGTTGATCAGTAATTGACGATGTAAGATACAGTACTCAGAAGCAGTTGGCAGCCATACTTTTTCTCCTGGTGATATAAAGAATAGTCACTCAGCAGACAGAGGGAAAAACAAAGGAATTGTGCAGAAGAAGTGGAGAGAAGGAAGAAGACTCCATGAGTGTTTGAGTTCCCAATTCAATGGATCCATTTCTGCATTTCTGTCCTTGGATTCCATGAGTCAGTCAGTCTCTCTCTCTCTCTCTCTCTCTCTCTCTCTCTCTCTCTCTCTCACACACACACACACACACACACACACACACACACACACACACACACAAGGAAACTCAAATTCCATAAGTTTCCTAATAAGCCTCTACCACCCCTGCCCCTCCCACTGCCATTTAAGCTAGTTCAAATTTGCTTTCTGTTATGTGAAGACAACAGCATTCTGATCCAAAAAAAGTTGGCAAAAATGAAACAGGGAACAAGAAAATAATTTGAGACTAAAATCTCAATACCCATGAATGCCAAGACTTCACCTTTGGATATTATTGTTTAGGTAATGTGGAGTCTTTGCAAGGTTTTGAGGAGGGAAGTCACATGAACCTTTTTGTGTTAAATGAAAAGGCCCTTGCTAAGCACCTAAGCAATGCATTCCATCTCTCTCCTTATCCTCGGTGTTGGTCAGTTTTTCCTCACTATAAACAAAATATTTGACAAGAATAACTTAGAAAAGGAAAAGTTTACTTTGACTGACAGTTTCACAGGTCTCAGTCCACGGTTGACTGACTCCATTGCTCTGGGCCTCAGGTGCAGGAGAACATGATGGCATTAGGGAACAGCAGGGGGAAGCTGCTCAGTTCATGGCAACCAGGAGGGGGGGAGGGGGAGAGAGAGAAAATGCACAGAGAACCAGGGACAAGATATAGTCCGCAAGGCCACAATGCCCAGTGATCTACCTTCTACAGCCCCCACCTGCCTACAGTTACTACTTAGTAATCCATCCCAATTACTAATCCATCACATGAATTAATCCACTGATGAGTTTGCAGCTCTTATATTCCAGTCTTTTCCCCTCTGAACATGGCTGCATTGCCTAACATATGAGCTTTCTGGGACACATTGCAGATCCAAACCTTAAAATTCTTCCTGTATCTCACAGACAATAGTCAGGATTCCTAGGGATTCTTTCTCCCAGTTCCCTTACAAACACCTCTGGCGCACATGAACACCCAGCACACTTTACCTGACTCTAAATTGCTTTTCCTTGTCAGGGTGTCGCCTCACAATGATCTGTTTTCTGTCAGGGAGAGAATTGTCCCCTAGAACCAATGCTATCACCGTGGAAAGATGCCAAATGTCCGTTAGCTGTAGAGAGGGTGAATTCAGCACACCAGAAAACGGGGCCAGGATTTACAATGTGTGCTTGGATTAGCTAAAAAATTCATTCTTTCTGCCTTTCGGGTCTTAAATTTTGAGGTGAGTAAAGATCTGGGTTCCCTGAGGAAGAATGACAGCCCGAGGCCATTAATAAACTGGATGCTGGGAGGCAGTGACAGGAGGGAAGAGAGCTGGACCAGGGAATCAGAAACCCTGGGCTGCAGCCCTACCTTCTCCTATTTATTTGATCTTTAGGCTGAGACAGCCTATTACTCCTTTAAGCACCTCAGTTATCCCACCTGTAAAATAAGCAAGTTACCCTTAGAGGCCTCATGTTTGGTGATTCCATGATCTGAATGTGTCACAGAGGGCAGGAAAAATGCCTTGGGGCTAGACCACAATCCCTGAAGATGGTCTTCTGAAGTATGGCCCACCCTCGTGTCCTGGGCAGCTGCTTAGAGCTGGCCTGTCATTAGACTTGATGGAGGCTCTTCTAGGACCCACGATACTGGCCACAGGCTAAACAGCTGTGTGTTGTCCACTCATAATACAACCTCATGACACAAAAGCAATGCCTCAGAGGACCATCTGGACCTTCCAGGAATATCCATCTCCTGCAGAACCAGCAAAGACCCAAATTTGCATTAGTAGCAATGAGGTGTGGTTGGCTGTGGCAAGAAGTGAGGAGGTATTTCATTGAGCACAGAACAAGCTAAATCTTCCTGAAGATTCCAACCCACACTCATCTTTCATGCCTCCCCTGGAAGGGTATGGTCTGAGCCGTACAGTCCAGCATTAGCTCATGCAATCTCCTGAATTGTTCTTTCACTTTTCATGTGTGCTCAGTTAGGTCCCCTGGCCTCACTTGAATTTCTTTAAGCTCAAGAACAAATATTTATGGAAAGCTGCTCTCTGACAGGGTTTGTGCTGCTCATGGAAGATAAAGAGACACAAAATGCAGTCCTTGACATTGCGGACCTCACTGTCCAGAGAGGGATATAGACAATGAGATGGATGTTTACATAACAGGTGCTAGGACAGAGGGATGTATTCATTTTCTATTCTTGTGCCACACATCACCATAAATGAGCAGCTTCGAATAAACACCATTCCTTAGCTAATAGTTCTGTAGGTCCACAGTCCAGATTGGCCTAGGGGAATCTCTGATCAGAGTTCCACCAGGAAAAACCCAGGGCACCAGCTGGGCTGGGCTCTTCTCTGGAGGCCTAGGAGTAGATTCCACTTCCAGACCCATTCAGACCATTGGCAGCAGGAAGTTCCTTTGTACCATGGTGGTGTCAAGCCAGGGGCCACTCAGTGTTCCTAGAGGTCATCTGTACTCTTGCTCACTGGTGCCTTTCTTTCATCTTCAAGCCAGTCATCGAGGGTCAAGCCATTCTCATGCTTTGAGTCTTTCCTGTCTTCCTCTTCTGCCACCAGCCTGAGAAAGTTCTATATTTTAAGGGCTTATGTGATTTCCTGTGGCTCACCTGAATATCTTCCTTTTTCAATCTTGACCGTTCCAGTACCATATGCAGTTATGGAGAGAGATCTTGCCACACTCAGGTTCCAGGGCACAGGCCATGTGATCTCAAGGGCCATTCCTTGAAGTTGTGCTTTCCCTTGCGTGCAGGGGATGTTCCAGAACACAGAGTGAGGAGAACAACACGCAGCTCCCATAGGGTGGTGGGTGGCTTCTAGGCAGAGGAGAGTTCTGACTGGGTTTTCCAAGGACAAACTGGACTTTATCAGGGAGAGAGAGGGAGTGAAAGAGATGACCAGGAAGGACAGGTGGAAAAGCCCAGTGGCAAAGGCAAGGCTCTTTCTTATCCCCCAGCACCTATCCCAGCACTGAGCAGGTGAGATCCCAAACAGTTTCCTGGTGAATTACCTGATTGATTGTAGGTTGTTGTAATGGTTAAATAACATAATACAGAATTCTTAGTGCTTGGAACAAACATGATGATTAATATGTACAGCTAATATCATACAACTAAAAATAGAAAGACTCTTGCAAATAGACCTAGAATATTTATTCATCCATTTGCAGATATTTATTAAGAACAGACCAAATGCAAGTGTGAGATGCTGGGAATGTGGAGGAGAATGAAACAGTCCACTCTGACCTCAGGGAGTTTATTTTTCCACAGAGGAGATAGATGAGCAAGCACACAGGCATTGGTAACAACTGTGCTGGGTGCAGTGACAATTCAGATGCCACTCTGTTTATGTCTCTGATCTTCAAAATATTGCTTTCTTTGTGTCCCTCTAATTACTGAGCATCAGCATATCTCCTTGGTCAACATTCCTCTCTAATCCCAAGCACTACTCCCCACCCCCTCCCCTTTCTTCTTGCCTGCCTTCCCACTGATTTGAGCACCCACAGGCAAGGACTCTGTCATATTCACTGCATGTCCCCCATGCCCAGCACAATGCCAGACCTCAGTAAAAGAGTATTGAATCAACGAACTTAGCTTCTGGTTTCTTGTTTGGATCAAACCTACCAGCTAAGTTTAGTTTATTTTAAATAAATATTTGCCTAGCACCTGTTACTTGCCAGTAAGTAAGCAACAGAGCTGTGTGTGACACGGGTTAGTTTTCAGCTTCAGACCCCGCTCTGTACCTAATACTTCTAACAACAATAGCCCAATAAAAGCAATAACCACAACCATTTATTGATTACTGTAGCCCAGCTCCTGGAATGAATTTGTAGCACCGATTCCTACAACAATGATGGGAAGTAAGAATTATTAACTTCATTTTGTAGATAAGGAATCTTCCTCTCAGAGAAGTTGTGATACTTGCATATGGCCACAGGGCCAGCATGCAGCAGATGTAAGACCCAAACCACAGCCTGTCTGAGTCCAAGGCTTGGCTCTTTGTGGGTGATTTAGTGCCTGGATCCTCTTCCTCTCATAGAACAGTTTCTTTCTCTTCTTTTCCAGTGGCTGCCCACCTTAGCATCTATGGAATCACCAGCTCAGATACACTTTAATAATATTCAGGGAACATCAGAATCAACCACCATAACAGGTACAGACAGCTTAAACTAGGTCACAATGGTTTAATAAAGATCTTTTTCCCTGTGTAAATCAGCTCCTGTCCTATTTCTTCTTTGTCTCCATTCCCAGGTCTGCAGTCCCATTCATATAACAATGAAATTGTACGTTTCCAGGGCACTACAGAGAATCTGAGTTACTTCATCAGCTTGCTTTCCATTTATAGGATTTTTCCTTAAATTCTTTCTATGACCCAAGAGAGAATCATGAACATACATGCAAAAAGTGTATGTGGCTGTCCCCAAGAGCGAGCCATTCAGGAGGGACTGTTTTATTCATCCTGTACCACAGCACCTAACACAAGACCTAGCAACTATCATTGGCCAATTTTTGGATGAATGAAGAGGGAAAATCAACAAATGAAAACATGCATTCTCGGACTTAGTAGGAAGGCCAAGTCTGGAAGGAGGAGCAGGGGTGGCAGCACTTGATAAAGTGGAGTAAGTGGGAATAGAGTTTCTTCAATCATCTGTGCTGAAGGCCCAGATTCTTGTCACCTCTCTCATCAACCAAGAATTAATGCTAGCCTATGCTTCCCACCACTGGCGACTCATGTCTGTGAAGACAGTGACATCCTAACTAGTTGGCATGCTGTGCAGGGAGACAAGGCCCCTGGTTATGTACTGAGGAATCACAGCAATGACAAATTGCTGTAAAATATTTTTGCAAGTTCATCCTCAATTGCTAAACTTAACCATTGACCATAAACCAGGAGTCATAGTCTAGTTTAGTCCTCTCGCCACACCTCGAACAGTGTTGCTTTAGAGGCTGGACTCAGACTCAGCAGAGGTAGAGCGTTACCCAGTGCATATACTTGGGATCCATTGCTTAAACTCTCACCACCTCCTGAGTATTCTCATCTGTAAAATTAGAAAATTACCAATACCTCCCTTCTTTCTGAGTTTGGGATGAGGATCAAATGGAATCGCTTATTCAGTATCCATCCAACAAACATTTTTTAAGCTTCTGCTATGACAAATACTTTTAAAAAAAACATGGAAAAATGTAGAGAACAAAATAGACAAAAGTCCCTGTTGTCATGGAGCTTGGGTTTGGTGAGATGCTCTGTGTAGCAAGGTAGCTCGTGCCTGGTGACCACCAGCTCTTTGTTATTTGGCACTTCACTTTAATGAGAGTCAGTTCACTAAAATGGAGCAAAGATAATACCTCCTTCCATTGTTTAGAAGATCCTCAATGAGATCAGTGAGGTGGTCACTTGCTGTGACGGTAAATACAACTCAATGTTAAGTACAACGTATCACGTTTCTGGATCTTGAGGCTCAGAGTGGTGGAGTCTGTTCTAGATGTTGGGAGGTTAAAGGTCATGGAGAGCTTCCATCTGAAGTGAAAGGGGGAATGCAAGCCAAAGGATCAGAGTCTCAGGAACACCTTGGAAGCCAGTATTTAAAGCCAGATGCACGACTAACTGAACAAACAGAAAAGCAGCTCAGAAGGAATGACCATCGAATGGAATCAGAGTTTTAGGATCTGGGAGATAACAAGGACAGACCACATGGCTTACGGCCTACTTCATGTTCTCACTGGGGCATGGTGTCTGGGCATGAGGCAAAGTTTAAAGGTTGGGTTAGATCAGACACCATATCCAAGAACAGAAGGCTCTACCTATAATCAGTTGCACAGAGTAAGAGTAAAGACTAGAAATAACCAAATACTCCGTAATTAAGAAAAATGAAGAATGGAGAATGAGGCAAAGGGAAATTAGGGTATAAGGTTAGAATTTGTGCAGGGTGCTATGGTCTAAATGATTGTGTACCACCTCCCAAATTCACATGGTGAAATCCTGATCCCAGAGTAATGGCATTTTTTAAAGACAGGCTTTTTAATTTTAATTGATTCTTTTAGTAATGTATGACATTAGGCCACATTTTGACATAATCACAAAAGCAATGGAATATAATTTGCTCTAATTCAATCCCCAGCACTCCCCTCTCCTCCTACCCTCTCCCTGTTCCTCTCCTTCTATTCTACTGGCCTTTCTTTCTACAATTTGTTTATAGGGTTGTTTTTTTTTTAATTGGCATCTTGTAGGTACACTTGATGTTGGAATTCACTGTGCTATGTTCATGTGTGTACATACAACAGTTCAGTCAGATAATTCCTCTGTTTTCTTCCCTTTTTTGGTCCCTCCTTCCCCCTTTTCCTCTCTACTGATCTTTCTTCTATTTTGATGAAATTCCCTCTCCCTTGTCCCCCTGCTTTTTTGGATTAGTAAACAATTGACCTTGGACTGAGACTTAGCATGATAGTCTCAGTGCCATCCATGTACCACTGGCCAATGCCATTATTTCATTCTGTTTTTTAATGGAGTCCTACTCCATTGTGTATATAGGTACCATGTTTTCTTTATCCATTCATCTGTTGAAGGGCAGCTAGGTTGTTTCCATAGCTTGATTACTGTGAATTGTGAATTATAATGCTGTAAACATTGATGAAGCTGTGTCACTGTAGTATGCTGATTGTAGATCTTTTGGATATATTATTGAGGAGCAGGACATCTGAGTGGTTCAATTCCTAGTTTTTTGAGGAATCTCCATATTGTTTCCAGAGTGGTTGCACTAACAATGTATGAGTGTACCTTTTCCCCCACATCCTTGCCAACATTTTTTTTGAGAGGTAATTAGGTCATGAGGGTGGAATCCTCATGATGTCATTAGTGTCTTTAAAGAAATATAAGGAAATTCTCTCTCTGTCTCTGTCTCTGCCTTTCTTTCTTTTACTCTCTACCACCACATAAGGATACAATAAAAGAAGAGCCATCCACAAACTAGGAAGGGGGCCTTCACCAGGCGTTGATTTGACTGCCACTCTGATCTTGGACTTCTAGCTTCCAGACTCCCTGAGATAAATGTTTGCTGTTGAAGCCACCTGGGCTGTGTTCTCTGTTATGACAGCTCAGATGGACTGAAACAGTGGGTCGCTTCTCCTACCCCCTTCAGAGCTGCTCTTTACTGTTCTTTGCCCTGCTCTTTGCCCAGGGAGGCAAACAACTCAGAGAGAAAATGATGTTTAGCCTCTGGCTTCTGAATGAGTTTAGTCAGTGGGGTGGAGTGGGACCAGGCAGGAGACTGGAGAAAGGGAAGAGAGCGGGTAAGGGATTTGTTCCTCTCTTTCCTTCCTGTAGGCCACTGTGAGATGTCTGCAGCTCTCAGCCACAGGTCTCTGATCTTATCATCCTTTCTGGGTTCTGGTAACCACTCCTTCTTCTGGCCCCTGCAACCTAGCAATGTTAGGGTGCCCCACCTATTACTAGCCCCACAATACTGCGCTTTCCCCGTGGTTTCCCTATACTCTGCTATAACTTTGTAAATAGTCCTGCTACCCTAATTGAGTGTGCCATCTGTTTGCTGCTGGTTCCTTGAGTAATGCAGAAGCTTCAGGCTTATGTCCAAAGCTCTGTCTTGTTGGGTTTTGTTCGTATAAACCATGTGTGGGTTGGCTAATTTAATGTAGCAGTGCTGGGAAAATTCACATTCAGAGAATAGGGGAGGCTGGAACTTGAAAACAGTCAGAACTTGAAAACAGCAGTGCTAGACTCTTGGGTGATAATCAGGATGGATCCCAAGGGTGTAAAAAAAATTAGCTAATATTCAACATAGAACTTACAGGGCACAGGCAGCATTCTGAGTGCCATATTTGTGAACTTCTTTGACATTCATTGTGTAGGACCATGGCTTACACCATTTTACAAACCAAGGAACTGAGGACAGGCAGATCCAGTGACCCACCTGACATCACATAAGAAGTAAGTGGCTGCAGCTGGAGTGGTCTCTTGGCCAAGTCCCTGGTCTTAACCACCATGACTCTACTTGCTGAGCAATCATTTTTCATTTGCAAGTACTAGGCCTTTCCCTGCCTCAGCCCCCCTTCTGACTTGAAGATTGCAAATGGCACCCTTTGCATTGACACCAGCCCTTGAATTAACTTTAATTTTGAACCTCCTGCTTCTGACCGAGTTCTTACAGGTTCCAGGATGTTTTAGATTCAGCCAGTGGTTAAACACCCAGCCTGAGTTTCCGCAGCTCATGAATGGCAGAGGAGGCTGGCTTTAAGCTCAACCCTTTCTAAGCTTTTTATTTTGTCTCATAAACCTTGGAAATTCCCTCAGGCCCTTTTTACAGCCTCATCCTGCTGCCTAGTTCATGGTAGCAGCCTGTTAACCCATTTTGCCCCACTGGCCAAACATGAAACACCTAAAAAAGCTTAAAGACAATATATAGTATATAATGGTATAATGCATACTATAGTTATTTCATCAGAATCTAATTATTTTATAACATAAATTATAACGTGATATTAATTAATATAATAGTATTTGAGTTCTAAGTCATGATTTCCAACCCATTTTAATGCTTCATGTCAACTTCATTGAAGTACTCACAGAAAACTTGGAACTTGGTATAAATATTTACTGAATGAATTGTTTTGACATATCCTTTAAATTTCAAAGCTTATTAGAGTGTGTGAAGGAAAGCCACAATACCTTCTGTATATTCTCTTCTTTTGTTGAACCCCCATCACTATGGTAACATCAGATCTGCCTTTGGGCAAAGCCCAGTCCTCTAGTGCCATGGTCCTTTCTTAGAGCCACGCACAGAGCAGGGATTGTCTTTGCTTGGTGGCTCCTTGACTTTATCTATAAGTGCACTAGCCTTTGTGTCTAATGATGGCCAGGAACTTTGTCTGACTGGGGCATTTCCTTGCTCCCTTTATCTTACACAGATACTAGAAGTGATTAGCTGCTAATGCTCTTATTATAGTAAGTCACAACTGGGTTTCAATCCCTGCTTTGCTGTTGAATTGTGCATAAATTGCCTGACCTCAATCAGTTTCAATTTTTTATCTATAAAATGAGTATAATAAGAGTAGTCATTTCACATGCTTGTGGAAATTAAGAGATAATGTGCATTTGTCATTTCGGGTCTTCCTGGAAACAGATGGCAATGCAAAGTAAGATGTGCAGGAAACGTATTGGGGGGGGGGTAACACCTGTGAAAGACTAGAGGAAAGGAAGCCAGAATTACTAGGGACAACTTCAGACCAAGACACAGGCCTGGCACTGTGGAAGAAGAGGGCAAAGGGGTTGGACTGGATAGGAAGTGTCCCAGATTCTGGTTCAGTTCTAAGGCATTCTCAGCCAAGCCAATGGGGAGTTCTGACACCAAGATTGCCCATTGAGATTTTTGCACTGGACAGAAATGATCTGGTCCTACTATTGCCACTGTGTCCAGTCTTTGGAACTCCTTGAGAATGGTAAACCTTCACAACTGACCCTGTGTGTCAAGTTCTCAACTAGACTTCTGGCCTCATTTTTTTTTTTAAATTAGGATCTCAAGGAGTGGAAACAAATGTTATTATGCCTTGCACTGTAGTTAACTATGTGCTTATGTGTATTAAAGGGGAATTCTTCACTGGACACCTGTTAAAAAGAACAAGATGGATCTTATTTGAGTTACTGTAGTAGGGGGGAGAGATTTCTCGGTAGAACTGGGATCAACTTCAAATACCGGAAAGATAGCTAGGGATGGATAGCCAATGAGCATAGTGAGGGGGCAGTGGATGGAGAATTGCTAAGAGGGCTTTAGTAGAAGTCAAGAATGGAGAGAATCTAGCTAAGAGCAGACCAAGGACTTAGATATCAAGAGTGAGGGGTAAATAACTTGATCAGATATTAAGGGTTGGTTGTGTGTGTGTGTGTGTGTGTAGGGATTTCTCACTAAATTGACAAAGTAGAATCATTTTCTAAAACTTGGCTTAGAAAGCCAAAGGCATCCCCAAGTTTGAGGCCCAGTCAAATAGAGGACTCAAGGGAACCTGACTAAAGTTCAGTTTAAGACAGAGTGGTTGTTATCTGTCACCTCTCTTCTATGAAGGGAACATCAATAGGCTTCATCCTGTCAAGGTCAACTTTTTACCCAACTTCTGTCTCTCCACCAATGTCTGATGCACAGAGGATTCAAGCAAAGCTCACAGAATAATGACAGCAAGTGCTAGACTTCCAAAACTGAACCCGATGTCAGGACTAGCACCTGTTGCACCTGGATGACACCTATAGGTGGTCTGTCAATGCCTCCTGAGCCTCTCTTTGAACTCAGCCTCTAACAATTGGGCAAACTGTCGATATAGGACACCTGGAAGCCACAGGTTCTTGGGTGGAGTCATCTGAAATGACATTTTACACAATATGCTCTGAGGAGGTTTAGGCAAAGGCATTGCTGAATCAGAAGGAGGCCAAAGCTGCGACTTTCAAATTCTTAATTCAAATTTAACTTTCTCAGTAAACAATTCAGAGCACTGAAAAGTCTACACACTGAATCTTCCTTTAATATTGTCCCCTAGGGATCATAAAACACTAACTTTCCACAAAATGTTGTTGAATGGTACCCATGACACCCGAGCTTTGTCTTAATTATTCTTCTGTATCAACTTATATTAAAACTACTATATTTTTGTATATCCACCTCCAATTTATATATGGAGAAACAGATGTTCAGAAAGGGCACAGGTCATCCTCAAGGTCAGAAACTGGACACTATGTGCTGACCCCAGCCCCATATTGCATTCTCTCATCCTCTTTGAATTCTCTCATTCCTTCTCTCTCTTTTTATTTCTGTCTCTCTAATTTAATAGACTGATATGGTCAGACAACTAATTATTTGACTAATTGCCTTAATTCAAATTGTTTTTTGGGGGAAAGGCACATTACTTTTGAAATCAAGGCATTAGAAATAATTAAGCAAGATTCGAATAGGGATTACCAAGATTCAAATTTCCCTAGCTATCTGTCAGTTCAATAACCTGCTCATTCATTAGTCTACACTGTGAGCTTCTCCTTCCCCACCTTTGCTGAGCTGGCACCTTTGAAGTACATTGCATCTCCTGGCAGCTCCAAGTCTGCTCCTGTCCATCTGTATACAAATCTCAGAAGGTGCTCAGAGCACTTATTAAAGTTAGTACTCGAGTCAATTACAGGGCCTTCGTTATTATTGGAAGAGAGGCCTGTGGCAGGGTAATTTTGATTTCATTACATTCTAAGATTAAGGCCTGGATTTATTATAAATAGCAAGAGACAGAAGAAAGCAGTGGAGTTGGCATTGGAAGTCCTGGATTTGAAGATATGCCATAGTTTTTAGTGGCTACACCACCTAGGACAAGTTACTAGACCCAAGGAGTTTTAGATGATCCTCATTTGCTTAAAAAAAAACAAGAGAGAATTGAGAGTAAGGCTTATCACTATCCTGCCCCCAACCCCATCCCTTCCAGTCACCTACAAGAATGGGGAGCTCAGTATCTGGACACATCTGTAAAGCATGGGTTGTGACATAGTTGGCCAAAGCTACTCTATTAAGTTGCAAGCACCCTATGGGAGAGAGGGATGATATGCTAAAGATCAACTATTTTAGGCCTCAAACATGAATCTTCTACAATCCATAACATAACTCACTAGGTCTTTCCACAGTCTCATCCTAGGTAGGAAAAACACAAGACTGATCCTGTACAGAGCATCTATATCTGCTGCATGCTTTATGTGACATTATCTCAAATCATTATAATACCTTGCAAGGACATAATATCATCTGTGTTTTATAGCTAAAAAACTAATGTTCAAAGAGTCTCTCAAACTAAATAATCTCTTTTCTATTATCAACATTCTCCTTTCTTCTTAGCTGAATTCCTCCTTATCCTATCTCACACTGCATATCAATTACCCATTCTTTCACCTGACTAACTAACTGCAAGACCTCCAAGGCACTCTTTGAAGTTGCTCAATAAAGACTTGTGAACTGAAAGATGGGATAAATGCTATTTTTCCTCAGGAGATTTGACCAGGCAGACCTGGAATATGAAGAAAACCTAAGACTCACAACTGGAAGTAGGTCCTTGTCTAGGTGGTAAAGGAGGATGCCTCCCATTAAGCAAGGCCCAAAGACAGGTGATCTAGAGCTTTCTGCACAAAAGGATGCCCAAAAGGCAGTAATGGTGGTCCAAGGCTGATTAGTAGATTGCGGATCTCTACAAGGGGTAATTTGAAGACCAGATGCAAACAAACAAGGGAATCCTTTGAGGCTGTTGAAGCAACTGGATGCTGAGTGCAACTGCTGGAGTTTCTCCGGCTTGAGACCCAGAAGCCCCCTGGGAGCCTGTCTAGGCTTATAGGTGGGAGTCGGCTGCCTCAAATGTGGAAGACAGAGAGGAGAATGTGAGAAAATAAGTTATGTCTCCTAGCTCTGGGCAATGTTTTCTTTTTAATTTGTTCTAATTAGTTATACATGATAGCAGAATGCATTTTGGTTCATTGTACACAAATGAAGCAGCACAGTGGTTCATTTCTTGGATAGTATATGATGCAGAGTGGCACCATATGTGCAGTCATACATGTACCTAGGATAATGATGTCCATCTCTTTTCACCATCTTTCCTACTCCCATGTTCCCTTTCCTCTCCTCCCTCCCCTTTGTCCAATCAAAGTTCCTCCATTCTTCCCTCGAACCCCCGCCCCCATTATGGATCAGCATCCACTTATCAGGGAGAACATTCTGCCTTTGGTTTTTGGGGATTGGCTTACTTCACTTAGCATGATATTCTCCAGCTCCATCCATTTACCTGCAAATGTCATAATTTTATTGTCTTTTAAGGCTGAGTAATATTACATTCTGTATATATACCACAGTTTCTTTATTCATTCATCTATTGAAGAGAATCTAGGGGTTCCACAATTTAGCTATTGTGAATTGAGCTGCTATAAACATTGATGTGGCTGCATCACTATAGTATGCTGATTTTAAGTCCTTTTGGTTAGACTGAGGAGTGGGATACTAGGTTAAATGGTGGTTCCAATCCAAATTTTTAAAGTAATCTCCATACTGCTTTCCAGAGTGATTGCACCAATTTGCAGTCCCATCAGCAATGTATGAGTGTGCCTTTTCCCCCACATCCTCACCAACACTTGATAACTCTTGATAACTGCAATTCTAACTGGAGTGCGATAGAATCTTAGAGTAGGTTTCATTTGCATTTCTCTAATTACTAGTGAAGTTGAACATTTTTTTTTATATTTGTTGATTGATTGTATTTCTTCTTCTGTGAAGTTTCTGTTCATTTCCTTAGCCCATTTATTGATTGGGTTATTTATTCCTTTGGTGTTGAGTGTTTTGAGTTCTTTATATATTGATATAGGCGGTGTTTTAAGGTCAGGTGTCATTCTGCACCCCCACTTTAAGTCACATTTAAGGAGACTCATGGAAGGACAGCTAGCACCATCTAAAGGAATGAGCAACTAATCATATGCCTTTCAGATGTTTGGTTAAAAGGATCAAAACAATCCCTTGTGAGGTCGGACCCTCCCAGCAGTCCTCAAGTCATGTTTACCTATGCAGCTTGAGCTCTATACAACTTTATGTGGCAGCCCTGAATCTCACCCTGGAAGATAAAAGTCACTGGAAAGCCACTCCTTGTGTATATGGACAGAATTTGCACTGTAGAATGAGCCGGATATTCTTAGGAGTCTTCTTCCTTCTGCATGGGGCTAGGTCCCTGTCATTGTTCAAGGAACAGCTCCCAGGCTGCTGCCTCTCTGATGCTCTCCCTGATGGTCCTGCCCCCCACAGTTACCCATCCCTCTCCTTTCTTGCATTCCCATAGCACCAGATTCCCTAAGCCCCACCTGAGGGGATCCCTGATCACCCTGCAGCTCAGCCCTTCACTTCTTCGAAGCCCCTCCTCAGCATTTGGGCTCTGGCACTGCCATCTCACCCCCACAGACACACACAGCAGGCACGCCTTGCCCTCAGGAAACTGCTCCATGCTTCCTGGGCAACAGGGGTGCTTCTTCCCCCATCTACAAGGCTTACTCCACTCCCTTTTTATTTTTGGCTAACTTTCAGGCATATTTCAAGACAGCTCTGGCCTGAGGCAGAGATGATGGCTGTATGATTCTGCAGTATAGTCCAGGCTCCCAGAGTGCCACAGGGATGTAGTGAAACTCTAAGAATATGGGTTGTGTACACCAATGAATGAATCTCCTCCAGGAGGCATTGTCTCAGGCCCTCATCTCCTGGTCTAGTTGGGTGTCATTCTCTCTGTCCCAAGGGATCCTATCCATGCCTGTCTCCTTACCCCACCTTAATTGGGAAGTGTTTGCACCTGTGTATGTGGGCATCCTCCCCTTCAGCTCTAGATTCTAAACTTCTCAAGGGCAGGAGCTGGGATTCACTCACCTTTAGGGTGTTGGTATCCAGCCAGGTATTGGCATGCAGGAGCCCATGAACAAATGCTAAATAATAAATAATGGAAGTAAATGAGATGATTTCTACTCTGAAGACACTGCCTTATGGTGTGTAATTTTCTCTTCATATCTCACTGGACTTAGAGCTATCAGTACCCCACACAGCACCCAATGGATTCCAATAAAGAGTTATTATTTGATTTGTAAGATAGACTGCCTTTAAGGGTGGAGATAATATTAGTTTAGTGGTCACTTTCTGATTTTGATACTGCAGCTGAGACCTGAGGAGAGTCTGTGGGATTCTTTGAAACTCAGTCTTCTAATCAGCCAAATGAGCGTAAAAATCTTCTACTCTCTTAACTTGGTTCTCCCATCAGTATTCACTTGACAACAACTTGGGTTATGTAGTGTATTTGGAGGTGATCTTTGGAAGTACAAATGCAAGAATAGGGAGAGAGAGAGACAGGGCAAAGAAACAAGTCAATAATGTGTGTGCTAATGATGAGGGTAGCTGTGGACAAGGGGGCCTCATCCTGCAGAAGCCACTCTAGAAACCCTGCAAAACCAGCCTCAGAACCCTAGAGAGGAACTGGAAGCTGGAGGTGTGGTCCATGTACCCTCGTTGCTCTCTGGTTGAACCTCATCCCTCCCAATTCAGCTGTGATGCAAAGCCCAGTAGATGCTGGAGCCATGCTCAGGCAGGGGTATGAGATGCGAGACTGAGACAAGAAGCTGTTAACTGCAAACCATCGGTCTTAGAGGCCACTGGGCTCGAAGGTGGGCTGAGGGGAATGGGGCGCAGCATAGACAGCATCTGCCCACCAACTCAAAGTTACCCTGACACCCTCTGAAATGTCAGGTATTTAAAATGTATTCTTTTTCTTACATTTCTGCATCCTCTCTAAGACTTCACCTTGACCCTCCCAGTCCTTCCTTTCCTCCTTGCTCCTCCCGCAGTGGACTATTGTTGAGTTATCCTAATCAAACCCAGGTTATCTTGCTCCTGAAGGATCCTGGAGGAAGCCACAGAGCTCCGGTGACACTCATTATTTCTGCAGGAGGATTGGAGACCTCCAGTAATGAGGGCTCCCTGGAGCTCTTCCCTCCTCCTGTCAGGGAGCCGGCTCCTCCTTTCCCACCTGTCACCCACACAGGCTAGCCCTGACCCGTGCATGGGTGCCCTGGGAGGGCGGCTTCTTTCTTCCACAGGGAGAGCGCTACCGTGGGAGTGCTCTTGTCACACACACACATACACACACACCCCACTGGGGGAGGCTGGGACTGTGGAAACCCCCTCATTATGAAGCTTTCCCGGCATGTCAGCTCTGCTGCAAGGACACCTCAGATTTGGTCTTATAATGAGCTTCCCGTGCAGCTTGTTCCAGGTGCTCTTTGCACATTGGTGATTTCGAGATGTTTCCTTTAGCAAAACCAGTTTTTGTTTTGGAGTCTACCATTAAATATTCCAGGAATAGAGAGGCTTGGGGAATGGCTGACCTACTTGATACAACTTTTTTTTTTTTTTTGGTAATTACCATGAATTGATCTTTTTTTTTTTCTTTTTTTTTTGAAAAAGGAAAGTTTTAAGTATTCTTGTGCTGTAATCCCATGACTTTATTTCTTGGCATATTGCAAGGAAATACTCTCATATAAGAGGCTTTACATTTGGAAATGTTCATCCTAAAATTATTTGCAAGGGGAATAATGGCTAACAGTAGGGCAGTGGCTGAATCTTATGTAATAGTGTGGAAAAAAATTGGGCTACTACTATGTTTAGGAAAAATAGAGATTTTAATATTGTATGTGGAGCACAATCATCCCAGTGGAAAATCAACAAAATAAAAATACAGCCTAATAATTTATTTTATATCAAAATATTAATGGTGGTTACATTAGGGTGTGCTATGATCATGGGAGATTTTTTTTTCCTCTCTTGACTTACCTGTATTTTTATGTTGAGCAGACATTTCAATTCCAAGAATCTTTAATTTTCAATGTTACATAAATATATGTATGTCCAAAATTGGGTAAATACTATCTTTGTGATTGAGTAAACATATGCATATGAAAATAGACTGGAAGGGAATACAGATAGGATCACAGCCATTGTTTAGAAGAGGCAGCAACTCACTGTCCCAGCTGTGCATCAGAATCCCTTGGAGACTCAGTGATTGGTAAGGGATCCTAGGTGTCAGCCTTAAAGATTCAATAAGTCAGGTGAGGTCCTGGGATCTCTAAGGCTAACAAGCTTCTGGCAATTTGATACAATTTATCTATAAGGCAGAATCACACAGTCACTGTTCTTTGAGGACTTGAAGATATGTCTCTATTTTGTAAGTGTTTTGTACTATTGCCAAATTACTTTTAAAATCATAAAATGCAAAAGCATGTTGGAATCTTTAAAGTGTTCAGTTATATGAAAATGGCCTTCTTCCCATTTTGTAATCTGCTCTTGTCTTTTAACATTACAAATTTCTCCCCTACTTCATAACCACTACTTAGGATTGCATATTATTCTGCCTAGCATAGAGACTGCAACTCATTAACGTTTCTTCAGCTTCAGAAGTATCACAGGAGGATGACTGAAGAAATTAGGAATTTTTATCTTAAAAGCAAAGACATCTAAATATAGATGGTGTACTTCTAGGGGAGCAAATTTGTTTCCTGTGGTCCCCACAGGTGGATCCATGACCAGTGAGTGGAAATTGCCATTAGACAAACCATGTTGGCTTTCAAAGCTGTACTTGGCACCACTCGACCAAGACATTTTAAGCAGTGTCTAAGTGTCAGATATTTTAGATTATTCCTGACAGCTCTAGAGTCTTTCCAGACCTTCTGTATTCTCGAATCAGGCTATTTCCCTTCCTTCCTTACCCAGAATGCCTGGCTGCTCAGCCTGGGCAAGCCTATTTGCAAGGCTAATATAATCAAAAGTTTACTCAACTGATTGTGGTTTATTCCAAACAGTGCCTAATTCAAAGCAACAGCTCATCCCCAGCTGAGTTGGGCCCTATTGTTCTTGAGTAAAAATAAATAAATAAATAAGCAAATGCAATATATGAAAATCCAAACATAAGCAAATAAATTAGGGGGATAATTATTTACAGAACAAAAGGATTCCCCACAGGGCTCCTTTAAATTGTGAGCTCTCCAAAAGCATTTACAGTGTAATTAAATCAACCAAAATGTGGTTAACACCCAACTTGCAGTAGTCTTTCTCAGAACTTGTCTAGTTTCCTCTTCTCCTTAGAAGCCAACTCCTGATCTCAGTTTTGTCCTGGGACTTGGGCTCTGACTTGCCTTCATGAAGAAGTGATGCAGGATTTCACCTTCCCACCATGTGTGGGTGTCAGGTCCCCACTATCTGGTTTAGGCTTCACCTTTTGGGCTTCAGTCCTAAGTATTGGGCTCCCGGGTTGGCCTCTAGAGAGTTTGAGTTCTTGCTCTTACCTGTTCTTCTCATCTCCTTAGACTACACTTGAATTGGTCAGGGTCTGAGCAGGGCCATTACTAAATGCAGGAAGAACCGAAAAGCCAAGAACTGTCAAGTGAGGAACCCCAGAAATTGGCAACAGCAGGAAGCAGCTACTGTTCCTAGAAGAGCTCTGAATTCTTATCAGAATCCTATTGAGCAAATGCTTTGTTTATTCCTATTTTATTGATAAGAATATGATACACAGGCAGATGATGATGATGATGATGATGATTTTTGCCCAAAGTTTTCAGAGTTAATAAAAGGCAGAGTCAGAATTTTAACTCAAAGCAATCTGGGTCTAAAGTCAAAAAGAGGTAGCCATTCCTCTGGACCTCAGAGTCCTGTGTAGGGCTTTTTCTATTCTAAATTTTTACAGTGGCCAACAGTTTAGGTTTCAATGAGACAGTAGGAGGCAGAAGACAAATGTGTCTACAGTAACCCAGAATTTTCACGGATGCTTCTTTTCTCCCATATTGGAATAAATTTGGTCAAACATACCAGTTTCAAGGCTGTACAATTTTAGTGCCTCCCTTAGAACTTATTTGAGACCTTGACTTATTGACCTCAAGATCACCATCTCCTATTCTTCTGCTAGTCTTGAAACTAGCGCATGCAAGCCAGAGCTCAGAAATCCACTCTGCATTTTTCCACAGTTCCTAGTACATTGTACTTGCAGATTCCCTGAACATTTTTGAGCCATGATGTCGAGTCACATAATGGAGAATAAAACCTCTCTCCATGGCTACCTGTAGCACTTGCGACCTTTGTGCAAATTAGAAAAAGGCCCCCAAGCCCCCAACCACTCCATCTTCAGGACCAATTAGGAAAAGGACCCTCTTTGGGAAGACAAATAAGGAATACTATTACAAAAGCCCACTCCTGGCCCTTGATTGCCCCCATCCAGTTCAGATCACAACATGCAGGGCTGTATGTATTAGCTCAGCCTCTGCCAACTCAGTGACCCCTATCTCCTTGATTTCTCTCCTTGCCAGTTCTCTTGAAGTGGCACTACCTTCCTATATATTTTCAACATCTAAGCTTCTCTGTCTACCATGCTCAGGCCCTTGAAAAAACATATCCCAGAACTCCCTCTTCCTTCTGTGCAGGGCCCATTCCTATCCATTTTTCTACATTACCCTGAGTTATCAGAGCAGTCACTTTTTTGCCTCAACCTAGCCTTGTTTGCTCAGTAAATTTTATTTCTAAATGTGGTCCTTTCTTCTATCAACCCCACTGGGGGCTGAACCATAAACAATTCAGAATGTAGGGGAGAGGCAGAAGGGCTTTAATCTCATCTTTGAGCCTATGGGCTCCTGTCTCTCTCCCCTGCAGAGAGATGCTTGACTCTGCCTCCAGGAAACATATGGCCAGACAGGCCCCGGGTATGTAGCAGATGAAGGCAGTCCTAGGAAGTCCTGTGTATCACAATCAGTCTTTGGTAGGCAAGACGACAAATGCACAGTCCCTAGAAATGCTCAGCAGAAGGGTTTAATCCTCCTGCAATAATTATGCTCATCCATCTCTAGCTCCGGCCCCTGAGAAGACTCAGCAGGTGTGTAAGTTACCATGTGCAGCATCTTTAAGGTACATGGGCATGGGCACTACTGTGCTGCCATGGTATCACAGATAAAAAATAACTAAACCACTGGACTCCAAAGATTTGGACTGTGAACCCCTATTAGTAAGTCTTTTAGGGGAAAACACCCCAATATGTGCATGTTTATTTATGCATTATATATACAGAAGGTCACTGACTTGTGAGGGTTTGATACCTTTTTTAACTTTATGGTAATGCAGTAGAAATTACTTACATTTTTAAATTTTGATCTTTTCCTGGCCTAGCAATATGTGCCACAACACACTCTGATAATGCTTGGCAGTGACAGCTAACTGCAGGTCCCATGCAGTTACTGGATCACAAAGGTAAACTACCATTTCTGTAAACTACCATTAATAAACTATGGTATTTTGTAGAAAATGTGTACTAAATGCATTTTTTTAATTTATGGTATTTTTAATTTATGATTGGCTTATCAGGGAATGGCCCAAATGGAAGTTAAGAGAATTTGTATTTATTTGTTGTGTATAACACCTCTGTACATATGCCTATATGTCATAAATATATAAAAATGAAAGTGAGAAAAGATGTATTAAAATAGATATGAAAAGAATCTCCAGTGTACTCCACCCACACCCTGGTTGATCATTTTGCATCCTTCCATGGAAGTGCATAGCCTACTTAGACACCACTGAAGGAAACCATGTCATCTCCCTGCTTGGGAATGTAGGATGGACATGTCTTTTGGAATCAGTCAGGTTTTAATCCTGGATTCCCCAATTCATTGTTTAGGCAATTTTGGATAAGTGATGCAATCTCTTATATCTTAGTTTGCTCATCTGTAAAAATGGTATGCCTTACCCTAGATATGAAATCAAAATCTCTTAAAATGGACCAAGGGAGCCTGCATTCTACCTGTTTTCTAGTGATTCTTAAGTACATCAAAGAGGGAGGTAATCAGATTGGTAAATCAATCTATTTATTTGTAATACGGTATCATGTAAAGTAATGAGAGGTGCCACAAAGAAGGATAGACCAGGACCCCAGAGGACAGGCATCTACTCCAGGCTAGATAGCTTCCTGGAGGAAGTGAGAGATGAGAAATTGCTCTGTCTATCCCAGGTTTGTCTCACTCTTAGGGTCAGAATTTGGCTGGGGCAATTTTCTCTGAGTATTTCTTTGGATCCTTAGGATTCTTTCTCTTTTTCCAGTTTCTCTGACCATCTCCAGCATGTGTTCAGTGACAAGTGCATCTAGACCTGTGGAATGTCCTCCCTACCCTCTGCTACTGACTAGGAGTAGTGGCAGCTGCTAGAGGGGCATAGGATCCTCTGTTCACCAGGCTTATGGCTGCTGAGAGCTGTGGGCTACAATCAAGAGCTTAGTGTATAATTGTTTATACCCTACCTCATTCCAAAACAGAGGTGTCTTCAAGACTTGAATAATACAAGCCAAAAGGAGAGTGAGCTAAGGAAAGATAATGGGAAGAAAGTAAGAATCGGTAACAACCTGTCTTCTTTTTCTTTTTTTGTGGCAGTGCTATGGATCAAACCCAGTGTCTTACACATGCCAGCAGGTGTTCTACCACTGAGCTTCACCTCCAGCCCCAGTGAGCACCCTACTTATCATATGGTCCTATAAAACGTTACAAGTGGCCATGATTGGACTATGAGCTCTTCATTCTTAGAGTTGTCATGAAGACACAGTGAATGATAGCATCATTCACTGTGATGATGCTATCAACACCATTGTGTTGATAGTGAATGATAGCATCAACACCATTGCAGTAACTAATATTCAAAATTATTAATAAAAAATGAATGTGAAATATTTATTTAACCATAATGTTCTCCTTGAAGATACTGTTAGGGTCATCTGGTATACCTGACAATGGAGGAAACTGCCCCAAAAGATAGAAGTCATTATCCTAATCTTCCAACTATAGTAACATTTTTTTTGAGTGCTGGAGATCAAACTCAGGGCCTCATGCATACCAGGCAAGCTCTCTACCACTGAGCTGCATACCCAACCCTACAGCCACATTCTTAGATCTGCACACTCTCCAACTACCCCATCTAAGCTCATTCAAATAGTTTTAGATGATGAAGCATATGCCTGATCCTAAAACTTTGCACAATATATTCAACTTTGCCAAACATCCTCTTTATATAGTCAACCTTTCTTCAGGAAGGATCATCTTTTCTGAGGAAACTTTGATCTCCTAAGCAAATTTCTTCTCTTCCCACCATGTTTTTACATTACTCTGGTGAAATTTCCATTTGTTGCAATATATGGGCATTACAGATGTCTGTCCCTTTCCCTTATTCCCTATGATTCCTGAGCCCAAATAGAAGTGGAGCAAAGGCCACTAGGAACAAGAGTCAGGAAGTAGAGTGAGTACCCTGTGTTGAACACTTACCCTGTGCTGTTGGGTTGGGAGATGCTGCAATGAACAAGACCTAGACATTTCCTTCAACCCACTGTGACAGCCCACCAGACCATGGGTTCTTCAAGAGCAGGAAATATTTTTACTCATCACATTTACATGACTTAATGTTGAATTTGAAGCCAACTCTGCAAATAATGCATATTGAATGATCATTTAGGACATTCAGTTTCTATTCCCTTTATGAAATATTCTCACAACAACCGTGAGGGAGAAATTATTAACCCAATTCCACAAATAAAGAAGCTTTATTGCTCACTCTTTTCTCCCTTTTAAACTCCAGTTTCTTCAAGTGAAAATACCTTGCAAAGTTGTTGAGAAGAACAATGAGACAATATGTATAAATTGTCTTAGTCTGGCACTGACTACAGAAGATGCTTTGGAATTTTTATTTGTCAGGCACTTTCTGAAGTATCTTAATTGTTTAAGTAAATAATGCTCTTCTTTGGACAACTTTTTAAGATAAGCACTACTTATTGTACCCATTGGGAAATTTAGCAGGGTTTAATAACTTGCCCAAAGTAAACAGCCACGTGGAAGTGGATTGTGATACAAATTCAGGTAGCTGGGCTCCACTCTTTAAGATTTTAAATTCTTAGCAATTCCGCTTTCGTGAACATTGCAATCTAATAAGTGTTAGGATGTGTTCAGTATCATGGAGGCACAGAGAGAGACAAGCTAGAAGGAAAGGATTCCCAATGAAGACAATGGCCTGCCCAGACTTGAGGTTGGAGCTGGTGCTCCTTAGGAGACATTGAGGAAGAACACATCAGGTGAAATCGAGACAGGAGACACTCTATGTACATATCAGCCTCCAACAGAACACATCACTGGAGATCTTAGTTGCTACTGCTAATGTCTGCAATGTTCAGTTACCTTGGTTCTTATTGTTTCGGCTGCAGTCTGGTTTCTGGTCCTCTTGGGATCTGCAGGGTCTGACTTTTGCTTCTAGGCTGTTGCTCCTGTTACTGCCTATCTCCGCAGGACACTTGGCACCATCTTGGTATTTCTGTGCAGAGCTCCTGCCTTCTTGTAAGGAGAGACCACAATGAACCTTTGCTCTCTGAGTGTCCACCAGAAGGCTCTATCCACCTTGGACCTGCTGCAAGGTCTTTTAGACTGTCTTGCTTTTAACGACCATGTCCCTGTCTGCGGCACCTCTGCCCATAATATTCCATAGGGTTCCTTTTCTTAGTCATTCATCTTATGTCTGTAGAGCCCTTGCTAGAGTCCAGGCCTGTACTTTGGGCTGGGGATACAGCAACTGGACAAGAATCACTGCTCTACTTTCTTTCAGGGAACAAGAAAGTCAATAAACAACAGCAACAAAGACTATGTAATATAAGTTCATACAGAGAAAACAGCTTGAAGTAGAAAACAAGGGGAGAAAAGGTATTCAGAAAAGATGTCTCTGTTAGGGAGATTTTGATTGGCAATTACAAAAGTGAACTCTAGAGCTGACAGATGTTTGCTAACATGCTTTTCCCTGCCACTGCCACCTCCCATGAGAATGAGATGTAGAAATGAACTTTTCCACGGCTGACTTTGTGAACTGAAACCAATTATTTAATCTTTCCAGCTCAGAATGCTCACCTGTGAAAGAAGTTGTCTCATACACACACACACACACACACACACACACACACACACACACACACAAAAGGTAAGTATAATTCATTAATTTGACAAATTTCCTCTGAGTACAGACTACATGCCAGGGACCCTGTTAGCATGGGAGTTCAGGGGACAAAGCAATCAACATCCTCAAGTGGCTCACAGTCCAGGAGAGGAGACAAGGTAGAACTGAAAATCACAATGTCAATTCTCAGATACTATACAGAAGGGTACCTAACCAGCAACAAGTGAGGGAGGGCTTTTCAAAGAACATAATCTCTAAGCAACCAGTGACGGCTATAAAATGGCTCGCTAATGAGTAGGAGAACCAAGGATCAACTTGAACCTTCTCTTGGCCTTAAGTATTTCTCATTACCACTCATCACCCGTATGTGCATGAACATGTATGCACACACAGCATACATACAGGTGTACACATACACATGTACACACATGCAGACACACATACACACACTCTTCTGAGCAGAGCATATGATTCAGCATATCTACTTTTGTTTGGTTTTTGTTCTGTTTTGTTTTTATCCTCTGGTTAGAAAGTTCTTCACCTGGTGGGTGTTTATCCTGCTCATCACAGCTAACCTCACACTTTCCAGAAGTCTTCCATTTGCCCTAGTTGTCAATAACTTCTCTCTTCTAAGCTTCCATTCCAGTCTGTAACATTGTTATGGTACATTCTTTATGGAATTAAGGAATGTGACATTGTGACATCTTTACTAAGTGTAAACACGTCAAAGGTGGAGCAGTGTCTCATTCACTTCTATATCATTGACTGTGCATAGTACCTGGCACATAGTAGGCGCTTCAAAAACACTTATTTTTAACTTTTACATGCTTATTTATTGACTACAATATTTTTTAGCTCAAAGTGAAATGGAAGATGAATGCATAGAAACATATAGGGAATGAATTAAAATTTCCCTTTAGCCATTTGCCGCTTAAGATGCTATGAATGGAGATTTTAGGAATATGTCAAAATACATTCTACTGTCATATATGACTAAAAAGAACAAATTTTTTTTTAAAAAAGAATATACCTGAAAAAAAGAATTACTTTCTGTAGGATTCATAGAGATGAGTTATTTTTCCCAGAAGTTCAAATTACTTCAGGAAGTTGGAAGTTTTCCCATAGTCAAAGATGGCCAAATCCTGCCTGATGAAATCCCATCTCTCTAATATGATATAATTTATCTGGTGCTAGGGCTTGGGTAAATTAGGAGTCTGTCAGCTGCTTAAATCTATTAGATTTAGATGAGATCCTAGAACTAGATAAAGAGAAGAAGATGAATGATACAGGGAATAAACTACCAGTTACAGAGGGCCGGGTTCTTACAGAGGTGGTCCCACTCCCACTAGGATATGCTGCTAAGTAAATGAGCTCAGATGTGCTCTTCTGGTGGCTCACCGAGATTCCATTCCTGTTCTAGAAGTCCTAAGCAGATGTGCCCAAATCATCAATTATTTCTCACTGGGACATTTTGTCTCAGGCCTTTCTGAAACTGATGACCTTGGGAGAAAATGAGGTAGTTCATTGAAGAGAAAGAGGCTCATGGATTCTATCTGTTGGTTAATTCGATGCCTCCAAACTACCTTCTTGGTGTCAGCCTGAAGCTCTGGGTGCCTCGTCCCCTCTGAAGAGCTGACCCCTGCAGCTGTCGGCTCGGTCATCTCAGGGTTGACCTGGCTGTACCAGGTTCTCTGTGGGTTTGCGGTGATGAATGGGGGAGAGAGGATATGATTCAGCCTCTCCATCTCTGTGCAGGCTTTATTTACACTCTGCTGGGTTATTTTCTCTTCTTATGACTACTGCCATCTCTCCTGGGGCTTTCTTCAGTGAGGCTGCTTCAGTAAGTTATATTTTTGATTTTGATTTTCCTTGGCTCAGCTGAGGATTTGTAGAAATATAAAGCAAATGGAAACAAAATGCGGGAACTCATTGGATTACAGGGGGTATAAGAAGCTGGAATGAGGAAGCTCCTGTTCTGGATAAAGGTTTGGAATTGAGGAAATCCAGGCTTCTCTGGCCACTGGTGGGTGTTGGCTAGGTCTCTGTGTAGCTTAGTTAGACTACAGCCATGACTTCCATCTAACTACTGAACTCGGTGGCACTTTTTTTTTCCTACTAAGGAACTTCAAATACATTCTTGTTCACAACTCATTCCTTCACTCAATGAGCATTTCCAGAGAGGCACCAGCAGACTGAGTCTTGGCTTTGAACTTGTGCTTGATCGTTCCCTCACTGTGTAATCCTGTGTGGGGTGCTTGACCTCAATTTCACCTCAGCTGGGTCTCCAGTTTCATAATTCTCAAGTGTATAATTTCAGAATACTACCTCAATGAAGGAAGGAATCATGTCTACTTATTCATTTAGTGTCCCTAGAGCCAAACTCAAAGCCTGACACCTATTAGAAGATGTGTTGAAGCCGGGCATGGTGGTGAATCCCATAATCCCAGTGGCTCAGGAGGCTGAGGCAGGAGAATCGCAAGTTCCAAGCCAACCTCAGCAAAAATGAGGTGCTAAACAACTCAGTGAGACCCTGTTTCTAAATAAAATATGAAATAGGGCTGGGGATGTGGCTCAGTGGTTGAGTGCCCCTGAGTTCAATCCCTGGTATCAAAAAAAAAAAGCATATGCGTTGAACAAAAAACCACAGAGTGTGTGAGATTAGATGATACACTCTCTAAGATTCCAAATGGTCCACCATCCTTGCATGCACACCTTAGGGTTTTCTCCGCCTTTGGACCTGTGTACCCCATCAGTGTCTTAGCTGTGGTATTCCTAGGATCTATACAGAGATCTGTGTCATTGGTGACACTCTCAATCCCTAACCCTGAGACTTTTCTCTGAATTTCCATAGTACAGGCACTAATGCACTAGCTTATATCTAAAAATCCATCAGACCATCTTGTCTTTTCACTTGTCCTTGCCCCTCTCTAAACATGAGTAGCATGAATATCAGGTTCTCTTTTTATTCCTGTATTCCCAGTGCTCAGCACAGTGTTGAATACAATTCATGCATTATTATTTTTCACTCTTAATCCTCAGTTGTTTTGAAAAAATTTTAACAGGTTTGATGAGACTTTATTTCTTGCTAATGTGTGTGCATTAATCTGTCACATTTAGGTTTTCACTGTAAATCTCTCCATCTTTTCCTTTTGTTGGTGTAGTACAATAGTTGATGCATTAGTCACAGTTGTTCAAAGCTCCTAGTTATGGAGGCTGGAAAGTACTATGATCTGCTATCTGACAGCTGGAAACCTGGGACATCTAGTATTTCAATTCCATTGGAATCTAAATCTGAGGATTAATGCAGTCTAAGGGAATGAATAGACAACATGAGATGTCCCTGTTGAAGCAGGGAGTCATATGAAAAGGAGGAAATTCCTCCTTCTTCTGCCTTGTGTTCTATTCAAGCTCTCAATAGATTGGATGATGCCCACCTCATATTGGGAAGAGCAGTCTACTGAGTCTGTCAATCCCAGTGCTAATCTCTTTTGGAATAATCTTTATGCACATATCCAGAAATGTTCAATATGGGCATTCCAAGGCCCAGTCAAGTTGTCACATAAAATTAACCATCAGAGTTAAGAATCTGGGTTCTGAATTTAGATTTCCTCTGGTTTTGAATCTTGTCTCTGCATTTCCTGGATATGTGGTCATCAGAAGTTAATATATGTAACTGTGTTACAGTTTCATGGTATCCCCTTTGAAAACTGGAATAGCAGTGCTAATTATTGTTCTGTGATGGAGGTTAAAAGCTATACACCAATAAAGAAAGAAAGAATATACACCAATAAAGAAAGACAGAAAGAAAGAAAGACTTGCCACATAATAAACAGTCATTAAATTTGAGTTAATATTATATTGTTGTTATGATAGCATATTTTGTGTTTGATGCTATTATATGTGCTGCAATCAAGAAAGAAAACTTCCATGGTCTCCTGGGCTTAAATTATAGTGACTCAATCCTGCAGTTTCTGATTTTCTTGTGAGAGATAATTCTTTAAGTTTTAGCAGCCACTTACACCTTAGTATAAATCAGGGGGTAGATCCTTTCATTGTGGAAAGGAGAAACATGAAGCCATTGAGCAAAAAGCTGTGCAATTCAGGAAATAAACTACCAGTTACATAATTTTACTGTGCCTCCCCCTGTCTCCAGGCCATGGTCAGCAAGTTTAATTTATTGTTTTTTTGTGAGCAGCCACAAGGCTTTTTCCATCAATTTTTTTTTTTTGTTCTCAATGGCTGTGGAGTGACTCAGACTATTAGCCTTGTATGATTACAGCATCTGTATTATGATGTGGAGGACATGTTGCTGCTACAATTTATTCCCTTTATTTAGTTCACTTTGTCTCAGCATATCACTCAGCTGCTGTTCAAGAAAACACGTGATGGACAATTTCTCTTTCTCTCTCCTCTCCTGATATTCCTCCTCCCTGCCCTCCTGTCTGTTGATGTCTTGTTTAAGGGAAGATTTGTGGATCTCCTGGTTTCCTCCACATTGGCTGACCCTGAGGTCTGCCGCTCTCAGCAATGCGGCACCTCTCCATGGTGCTGAAAAACAACACGTGGTTCCAGCTCTGCAGCAGCCAGGGGAGCCCGGAGGAGGCTAACACGCCGCAGCAGGCAGAGGCCCGAGATTGCATGCTGCCCAGTCCCTTTTATTCAAACAGAATGAGACTAGAGACCTATAAACAAATAATGATTTCCCGGAGGATGGTGTATATCTCTTGTGAGACCAGAATATAGCCTTTCTATTTGGAGCTTCTGAGACAAGAACATTCTTCCTTGGTCCTCATTTTCCTCATGTGTTGAATGGGAGGTTGGAATATTTTGTGTCAATCACTGTGGCATGATGGTTAGATACTGTGTGAAAGGTCCTCAGTCTAATAACTGCCTTGTACCTACTTCTGCCCTTACCTTATGCTGAGTCCTGCCTGGCATATTGTGCCTTCATACTTTGGGATGACTGACAGTCCCCTTTCCCATACCATGCTGCTTTATGCCATGCTTAAGCCATTCCTTCTTCCTATAGTGTTCTTAAAACCCATCTCTGCCATTCTACTGTCCACCTGTTGCTCACAATTCAGGTCCACTGATCTCTTCTTTAGAAATCCTCCTCTGCCCTTTCTTGCTACCCCATTGTGGATTAGGGATCCCATCTAGAGGCTGAAACATCACTCCATAAAGACAACCCCACACTCCTGCAATAGGCCTACCCCATGAATGTGAGTATTCTGATGTCTGTCAATGACTAGACTGGAAGCTGTGACAGAAAGGACCATATGTCAACATCTTGAGCACAATACCTGCCCCCTCATGAGTGCTCAGTGCTTGTTGTTTCCAACTAAATGTTTATATGTCTGTGAGCTTTTTCATCCAGTCCAAGGCTCTTTTACCATATTCTGCCATCTCTAGCTCATTGGAAAGCTGTTGTTCTGGTTACTATCATGAATACCTCCACTTGCTAATGTCATGTACTATATGGATTACTTAGTTTGTGGTGGGCATTTTTAAATTTTATTTGAGTGTGCTGAATTCATACTAAGATGATTTGTCAATGCTTTGGGCATAAATTCTCTCCAAAACAGAGAATTCACACAAGCCATGAATTAGATCCAGAGGGGAGAGGGCATCTGCCTCCATGAATTAGCTACAAAGTCACCATGGATCTGGCATCCAAGAATCTTTAGCAAATTTCTAAATCATCACAAGACTCCTATTTAATAACCACTGGCAAGAACAGCTGCTCTTAGTTTAGGAAAACTAATTGCCTTTCAAATTGTTCTAGAAGCTTACATTCATTTTGATAGTTCAGTGGGTCTAAGCTTTCACTTTTAATATCAAGTCCTAGAAAGCCCAAACTTCAATGATTTCCCTCAGAGGTTAAAATCATGTGTTAAATAACACACATCATTTTATAGTCTCAGTGACGTCACTGGTGAACATGTCATTTAGTGGGGAGATGATTAGAAGTTAAACCCGGACACTGAAGTTCCATTTCTGGTCTGATACGTTACTGTATAAATGATCTTGAAAAAGTCACATCCCACATCTTGGCCTCTGTTCATTCACCTTGAAAATGGACATAGTGGCAACCGTCATGTTATCTTTACTAAAGGTACTAAGAGGACACTAAATTGGCACCCAAATACTTGAAGAGTATAAAATTTGATACAAATCAAGAAGTGGAGTTTGAAAAGATAGCTGGAAAGAGAAAAGGAAGGAAAACAGAGAGATGTTCACTCAATGCAAATGCATGAAATGAGGGGAGAAAAACTAAAGAAAAAAAAAGCCCTTGGGAGCCCACAGTATTATTATGTCTAAGGCAGAATGGGTAGGGAAATTAAAATTTCAGATGAAGAGTGGGGATTGGACAGGGGCTGACAGAGATGGTTCAGAGTGTTCTTGCATGAATTTATTTAGGAATGAATTAAGGCTGCATAATCCTGTATATTATTAAGGGGCAGAGGAATATGTCCAGGACACATATTTTTCCTTCATCCTTAAAAAGCCAATGAAGCCAGATAAAGGAGTCTCGAAAACTATTTTATCTCAAGCTTGCATGTTATTTTGTCTCACTATAATGAAACTGCAGTGGGTCTTATAGATGGGAAGCAAAAATATTTAGAAGTAGAAGGGGTTAGGAACTGAAGATAATATTTTTGATCACTTATTATGTAGCAGCACTATACTAAGTTATGAAATTTTTACAATAATCCCAGGGGTAGATGCTTTTATTATCTCAACTTATATGGGCTAAAAAATGGAGAAATAAGAAGTGTGGTCTAAACATGTATGCTAAAAAGGGGCTGAAGCTCAGAATCAAATTCAGGCAGTCTGACTCCATAGCTCACACACTTAACCAATATGATTGTTTGCCTTTTCCATGCTGATATTATGCAACATTATATGGATGGCTGGGAGAATGGTCAAGAAGAAAATCTTAATGCCCAATAGTATTTTAAAAGCTGATTTTTTTTTTTTTTGCTTCAGAGAAGCCACACTTATTAAATTGTAGGCTTTTATAGAGACTAGAGAATAGTGGGTCAGTAGACTGGGATTTCTACCAGACCTATTGTCCAGCCAGGCCAGTCCCACACTCCTGATTCCCAAAGAGATCCAGACAGAAACTTCAGATGAGCAGGAAGAGATAATTTTAAAAAATGCATTTGCATCATGTGGAATAAAAGACATCAAGAGATCTCAAGGAAGCAAGTGGAGGCCCTTAAAGTTTTGCAAGGCATAGTCCTTTCCATTGCGTACAATCTGTCAGTTTGAGTCTGGTCAGCAAATATTTATTCTTTATGAGATGCTACTCAAGGTGTGGAACCAGAGAGATGATTTAAAGACTCTCTCTTTCTGCAGCAGATTTAAGATGGAGGCAGACTATTTGCTTTTCCTTTAAAGGTTGGCTGACTTTAGCAACCTGCATGACCAATAGAATGTGATAAATGACACAATGGGACGTTAGAGTCAGGTCATAAGAATAGTAGCAAGTCCTGATTGTACCTCTTGAGACACTTGCTCTTGGAAGTCACGTGTGTTTCTGAGCAAAGTCCCAGATCTATGAATAGGCCTTGGGAAGCAGTGCTCTGGTTGGCATCCCTACTGAGAAGCAGCCAGCTTCAGTTGCCAACCATGAGAAAGTGGCATCTTGGGCATCCAGATGCCCAACTGAGTCTTCAGGTATTAACTCCAGGTACTGACTGTAACTGCAGGAGAGACCCCAAGGAAGAACCTCCCAGCTGAGCTCAGTCAACCCAAAGAACTGAGAGGTGATTTTTATATACATGCAAGTTTGAGGTGGTTTGTTATGTAGCAATGAGTACCCAGAACACTGTTATAAAGAAAGCCTCAGTGAGAGAATGAGAGGCAGCTGTAGGAACAGGTGCTTTCAGCATATGTAGCAAGTGCTACTGCAGTGCAAGCAGATGATGCTATGGAGGTAGATTAGACCTCGAGGAGTCAGACCCATCTACTCTAGAGTTGGCTCTGCTGCTTTTACTTATGCAGACTTGGCTAGGATTCCATTATCCCAAGTGCTCTCTGTTTTTGTACCAATAACGAGACTTTATTATTGTATAGATTTCTCATTATTTCTGAGCCTTAGTTTATCCCTCAGAAAAGTTAGGAGGCAAGGACCCTAAGACAAACTATAGAGATGGTACAGAAAGAAGGATAGGGAAGCTTCCTGTATTCTTTAAAGACTATAAGAAGATTTTTAGCGTGATGCATTGAGCTCTGTGATCAGAAGGCCTGGGTTGGAGTTCTGGCTCCAAATCTTTCCAGCTGTGTGACATCACCTATGGAAGCGTGAGCTACCTCATTGACCCAGTCATCGTAGCTGTGCCATGGGCACGGGTTAAACACCTGACAGCCTTATCCATTGCTTTCCTTCAAAGTCTGCGCTTAGTCCCAGCTCTCTTCTGATGTGTCTTTGTGTGACTGAAGGAGCCAGGCTGGGGGAACTGAGTGAGAGGCAGGGTAGCAGTGTAAATATCACGAGGCAGGGAGCCATGCGGGTTCACAGCAAAGCCAAGCAATATGGACTACTGGCAGAGCCACCCAAGGGCAGGCTGGAAAGGGTTAACAGAGCCAATGGGCCAGCTGGCATCTATGCTGGCACTCAAGGAGAGAAAGAAAAGGAGCTTCGGTGTCAAGACAAGAAGGAGAAACAAAACAAAATACCAGAACTTTAGCCAAATTCCCAAGTTCCCATATGGATAGAGAAAGAAACATCCAACCAACTCTATGTAGCAGCCTCTGGCCAGAAAAGACTTTAAGACTCGGCAAGTCTGTGAACCCACCTGGACAGCTTGTCTCTGTTGGATGGTTTACCAGAGACCCAGACTGTCACTGATTTCCTGTGGCAAGAAAAGGGTGGATTTTCTCCCTTCATTATTCATGCATTCACCCATCCACCCATCTATCCACCCATTCATCCACGAACCCATCCATCAATTTGTGCATTGTAAGTGCAAACATTTATTAAACACCTACATTGAGTCAGACACTATGTATTAGGTAACTGGGATTACAGACAAAATAGAATGACAAAGATGAATAAGACAGCATGGTTTGCCTTCGAGGACAAAATCTGTCAAGACTAGATACTGTGGGCAGCTCCAAAATGAGCTGGAAGAGGAAGTTCGTGGGTGAAAAAAAAAAAAAACAACCCTAACATTTACTGATCATTTATTATGAGCCAGACAGACACTGTTCTAGGAGGTTTACATGCATTATCTCATTTGATCCTCACGACTGATATACAAGTTTGGCAGTCTTATTAACCCTGTTTTAGATCTGAGGAAACTAATGCTTAGAGATGAAGGGACTTGCTAAAGGTTGCACAGTTATTCTGTGCCTGGATTGTGAACTGAGCTGATTCAGCACCAAGGAAGAAAATTTGGGTAAGGACATATACAGGGTCTGGGACTTTAGTGTGTCACATAGAGAATTGTCACTGGGAGAAAATGAATGACTAGATGGAAGTGGTTGTGTGGTCAGGGTAGGCAGACGCTGTGGGGAAGCAGGCAGGAACCACCAGAACCCAAATGGCAGAGCAGCATCTCCACGTGATGGGTCACTCTTAGCTGAGAAGACACCACTACAGACCCACCACCCTATTCTCCGTTTTGGCAGAAAGCATTTTCTATTCCACTTCTGAGAACATGCTTATGAAATACAAATTCTTCTCCTGCTCTGCTTCCTGGATTGCCTCTTGTACCCATATGTGCACTGACAGATGGATGGGCTACTGAGGCAGCTGAATCAGAATAAGAGGAGGGTGCTGGGATTGGAGGATGGGGGGAGACTCCAATGCAATTTACCAAGCAAGTCGTACGTCTGGTGCCTGAAGGCATGGCAAGTTTTAAAAAATCCTGTATACTATTACCCTTGCAGTCGCTTGGAAGTCGTTGCGGTTGCAGGGGGATGGGTCACCTGTGAATTCCTCCCTAACAGTTCCCCAGCCAAGTTAGCTTCTTCTCTGCATGCTATTTTTCTTGTCTAGAGTCAGTTCACACCTAATATGGAAGGTTTGCTTTTAGTGTATACTTGTTGCTATGGCAGCTTCAGAAGTGGCTGCCGACAGAGCTGGGAGCAGCCGTTCCCTCTTCTCCCAAACTCTTTTGGCACGAGGCTGAACATGCACGGTTTCACGACTGTGCAAGTGTCAGTGGATGGCATGTCTTTTATTTTGGGAAACATCTTTGCAGTGGGTAGAGTGGCAGCTTTTGATGGTCCTTCTGAGCCTTGGCTCTGCTAATTGTAACTCACACCGGTTTCTAGAATCTGTTCCCAACCCCAACCCCTTCTTGTTTTTTAACAAAGGCTGAAAATGGCCCTTACAAATATTTTCAATGATTTAACTGGCTACATAAAAATACAATCTATTGGTTAGTCTTTAAGATGATTTCAAATAAAAGAGAGATATAAATAAGTGGGAAACTTACTTCTAACAAGAGGAGGGCTTCCCACTGGAGGGGAAAGGAAATGGTACTGTAAAACATGACAAAGCCTTTTGATGTTGGAGTTGGCAGCGTTGGAGATGGTGAGTTGGGGGAGACTGAGACCTACTCAATGCTTGCCCTCAAGGAGTTTTTGATCCCACGAGTTAGAGAGACACTGAACGAATAATTACCAGTGTGGTGAGTGTTATCAAACGGAGGAGTATAGGCCCCCCATTAGGGAGGATAATAGGCATCTTTCCTGGTCTGCGCCGGTCAGGGAAGGCTTCTCTGAGGACAAGTGGCTTAAGAGAAAAGTTCGTGGTGTGTGGCTCTTGCAGTTGTTCCCAGGAAAAGAGGTCAGCATATGAGAAGATCCTGTAGGGAGATACTCCTAGATGATGGTCATAACGATGACAAGAAGGACAACAAGATGGTAGTGCTGTGCTGACAGTGAGAATGATGGCCTGGTAGTGATAGCTACAACTAAAAAGCATCTTCCTTGTTCCTGGAATTATTCTAAATGCTTTCTATACTTTAATTCATTTAACAACCTTATGAAGTATGTGCTATTATTATATCCATTTTGTAAATGAAGAAATGGAGAAGAGAAGTTCAGTGACTTCCTAGGATCCAATTGCAAACATTTTAATGACCTGGATGTAGAGTTCATGCTAAGTAAATAGGGAAAGTAAAGAATTTGAAATTTATCCTCTGGATTAATTGAAGTCATGAAAATTATTACGTAGGAGAAGGAAAAGTGTGCTATAGAGAATCCATGTTAGTTGTAGAACATGATGTGGATTGGAGGGAGTGGAAGGGGAGGCAAAGACACCAGGGAAGAGGTTCACATAAGTGTTCAGGTGAGAGATGAGAATGACTTGGGTTAGGGAGATTGGTGGTGGAGGAGAGGAATGGGTGGATCAGAGGCACTGAAGAAATAGAATCCACAGTCCTTGAGGGATGTCTGGATGGAAAGGGTGCAAGTGGTAAGGGAAGAATTCCAGGTTTTAAGCTTCCTCACCTGAACTGTTAGACCTCAGTCCAAGTCCCTGGAACTGGGTGAAGACTGGGGGCTCCCCATAGGAAAATCAGGGTCAATGGCATGCCGGATAGGCAAAGGCAACATAAATAAAATCCCTCTTCCCAGCGCCCTCTCATGTGAGGTCCCAGCCTATTTCTATCAAGTTGTTACTCTTTATGTGTAATAATTATTTAGTCAGAGGAGTTTCCTTTCTGTTCTGCCTCAGTGTGTTTTCCCAAACATGCAAGCTGTGCCCATTTCACCACCGAGGAGATACCTCATTCATTTCTGCCAACCCTCATTTCTGCCAACAAGAACCATCTCTACTCTCTTTGTAGCCTTATAAGTATCTCTTCTCTGAGCCACTTTGGGACTTGCAGGCTCTGGGTCATTCCGTAAGACCACCTTACACATCATCACATCTATTTTTTGGTAATGGACTTCTGTAATGGATAGTGAGGTCTTTGCCTGCCTGATTCATGGCCTCAAAACTTTCATAGATGTGGCTTCATTTGAAATCCTCACTGATATTGCAAGCCAATTCTGTGAGATCTGAGGGCAGACATCACCTCACCCTCATCCTTTACTACAGACAGAGAAGCAGAGGCTGAGAAAATCTAAGTGACCTGCCCAACGGGACATAGCTGGAAAGTATCAGGTAGTACCTAGAAATTCCATCTCCTTCGTCTTTCATATAATCGACCAGAAACTGGGTAATTATGCCAGGTATTAAGCTCATCAATTATACAGTTACCTTTTGACAATCCTGAAGTAAACATTCTGTATCAGCCCTATTTTACATACTGTAAACTAAAGCTCAGAGAAAGGGAATCATTTGCCTGAAGTCTCTGGCTGCTGAGCCAGGGCTGGAAGGCAGTTTTATCCATTGTCAAAGCCAATCCTGTTCGTCACCATGCTATGTTGCCCTTCTACTAAGTATAAAGTAATTGAAGTTTACAAAAGAAGGAGAATTTGGTGGGCCAGGAGGCAGCATGAGGAAGAGAAAGGGCAGGTGTGGTGGCTTCTCATCAGAGGTGGGGGTCTCCTGCTGTAGAGGATCGCAGGTTTCATGTAGACAGAGGACATGTCTTTTCTCTTAAGCTCACATTGCAGGTCCTTATCTAATAAAGCATCCCCTCTCCTGCAGTTCCATGGCAGCCCCTGCTTCCTGCTATTTGGCTCAAGGTAATTCTTTCCTTCCTGGAACCCCCCACCTCCAAGTGTGCAGATGGTTGGTCCTGATCTCCTGGAGTCATTCCCTTGATGAGGCCAATATAAATGCATGACGGAGTCCAATTCCAGGCGCTCGTTTCCATGAGAGCTCAGCAGAGCCCATCTACAAAGTCACGGCAAAGGCTCTGACTGATGGGCTGAGGGAGGCATTTGAAGGTCAAACATTTCCAGAAAGACTTCTTACCACAGGCGCTGGGCAAGCTCAGGGCCCACTTGAATTATGTTTGGGCAACTAAGTACGGAAGCTACACACTCCCCACCAAGTCATCCTCCATGGGGCAGAATCAGAGAGAACAGACTTCCTATAGAACTCTGGGGTTTCCCTGGAAGGAGCCTGGTGCAGGGGAAAGAGTGTGGGCTTTGGTGTTTTAGGCTCAAATCCCAATTGTGACTCTTAATGTGTCTCTACCATGTTTAAACTCAGCTTCCTTACATGCAAATGAAGACAGCCATACCCTGCTCAAGGGTTTGCTTTGAGAATTAGTTTAAATGACCTCTATAAAATGCTTATTACAATTCACAGAGCAAATTAGGTTCTCACCTTACAATCTCCTCCTTCCTTCACCCAGGGATATGGGTCTAATAACTGGTCAGGTCTAGCCCTGATCTTTTGTGTTTATGAGATATGTGTTTCTGCAGAGAGAGATTTGAAGAAGTCAGGTTTATTAATCTCCACATAACCTATAGAGTAATTAGAATGTTTATTCTTGGCTCTTTGGGAAGAAGTAACTATAATTACAGGACCAAATTAAATGGTATTATCCTTTATTGTCTCATACCGTTTGTAGGCTTTCTTTGCCAAGTTCCTTTTAGGAATCAAAGAAATTTTCTCACATCAACTTTCTCTTTCAGCACCTAAATTTTGGATTTTCCCGAAGACCAAAAGTCCTGAAGGCTGCAGTTTGAAAGTTTATTGGGATCTCCTGAGTAGGAGTTTTTGTCTGAAGAGTCCATTTTTGTCAACCCTGGTAGAGGTTGCCAGCTGTCTTCTAAAAATCCCGGCTCCTCTTCTGAGGTGTAGAATTCCCATGGGAAGTGGCTGCCCCACCAGGACTTACAGTTTTCAAGTCACTCTCACCTTGGTGTCCAGGAGAGGCCTCACTGCTCACCAATGGGATGTGAACAGAAGCTACAGAATACTCTTCTGCCCCAAGGTAGTTAAGAAGAGAGTGTGCCTTCTCCACTATTTTTTTTTTTCACTCATCTGCTTGATGGAGACACCAGGGAGATCTTGGAAGCCATGAAGATGGCAGAATGTCAATCAAACTCACCCCCGAATGACTGCATGGAGCCCAGCCCACCACTGCTGCTGATGGGGGAAATCTGGTTGGAATTTACACATGCTGGGTCATTGAGGTTTCTGTTTGTATTTTCAATAGCAGTTTGCTTTCTTAACTAGTGTACTGCCTAATCTGCATCCCTTCTAGCCCTGTGAGGTGGGAGAGGCAGACATGGAAATTAATGCATTTCAAAATAGTCCAGTAAATGCTGTCATAGAAATAGGGAGAGAGTGCTGAGGGGACAGAGCACCAAGAGTCCAAGAATGACAGCCCAGGAAATCAAGGAAAACTTTATATAGCAAGGGGACCTTGGAGCTGGGCTGTCAGATGTGAATAGGAATTCACTAGCAGGTAACGGACTAGGACAGAGAAGATCATTTCAGGCAAAAAATAAAAATAAAAAATAAAGCAGCATGAACAGATTCATGGAGAGGTGAGCAAGTGAGATGCTTTGAGTTACTGTGAGAAAGTCCTTGTTGTGAAGCAGATTACAATCTAGGTGGCAGGTTGAAGAATACACTTCAACAGCAACACAAATGGGCAGGGCTGACAGGGGCCAAGTCCGTGGTGTGGAGAACAAAGTGCTCTCTGGGCTCATAGGAGAGAGTGACTAGCAGAAGCCACAGGGTCAAGAAAGGTTCCATGGAGAAGATTTACCTCGCACAACACTGGTGACGTTGTGGAAGAACAGCATTTGTCAATTTATTTTTATTATATTATACATTTTATTTTTATGTCCCTCTCCTTTGGAGGCATTGACTGAGGGAGTGAATGAAAGCAGGAAGGATTCAATTCGGATAGATCTGAGGGTGACCTTGGCAACTCCATTACTGGGATTTGAGCATTAGTGGCAATAGGAACGTCTTCACACAGGAATGTTCTGCCACGGTCAGGAGGTTCATGTGCAGCTCAATTTCATTCCCAAATCCCTTTGTCAGAATTATATTTGAATAATGTCTCTGCCCCAGGGAAATCTTAAGTGCTAGGAATAGGCTTTTAAAGTTTCTGCATCACTTTGTGCCTCATACAAAGCATACTTAAGAGAATGTCTCCTGTGGATGGAGGGTCTCTGCAGAATGGACAGGGCATAAAAGTCACCTGCAACAAGGACAATTTACACCCCTGTTTCACTCTTGATAACCAACTACCCTACCAAGTCTCAATCTCGTGATCTATATGGTATCTACCATTCTTTATTTCTAAGATCTATATTAGGTTGATAATTACTGAAATGAAAAAGGAAAGCAGCATTGAGAGAGGGACAAGGCTTTGTAGTTCACAGGCTAGATGGCCAGTTCTCAAATCACTGGGACATGACAGTTTTGATGATTCCCATCCATTTTGTGAGTAATGAGGCTCTGGGCACCTGCAGGTGAAAGAACAGGCCCCTAAGCAAGGCGGACAACCTTGGCCTCTCTCCAGCCACATGGACCATCACTCTCTACTCAGCGCATACCTGCACTCCCTGGTCCTCAGGTAGGTACTGCTCCCTTATGTGCTTTATGCACAAAGTTCTGTGCTTTGGAGAGATGTCTACTAGTCCTGGGTGGTGCAGTTACTATCTCCTCTGCATGGCTTTTCCAGAACTTCCCAATCAGATTTTTATCCATTCTTCTTTTATGAAAAGCACTCCATTAAGAGTAGAGAGGAAAGAAGCTTGCATTGAGTAACCTGTGTTTTGCTTTTATTTTTAAATTAAAAAAACAATTTAATTGTGATAAAATATACATAATAAAAATCATCTTAATCACCTTCAAGAGTGTGGTTCAGTAGTGTTATTGTCATTATTGTGCAACCAATCTCCAGAACTTCTGCATCTTGCAAAACTGAAATTCTGTGACCATAAGCAATAACTCCATTCCTCTTTCCCCACAGCTCTTAGCAACCATCATTCTACTGTGTCTCTGTGAATTTGATAACTCTAGGTACCACATAAAAATGGAATGATACAGTGTTTACAGTTTTGTGATTGGCTTATTTCACATATCACAATGCCCTCAGTTTTCATCTATGTTGTAGAATATGTCAGAATTTCTTTCCCTTTTAAGACTAAATACATGTTCAATTATAGTATAGAGCACATTTTGTTTATCTACTCATCCATTGATGGACATTTGAGTTGCATCTGCCTTTGGCCATTATGAATAATGTTACTAGGAACATAAACATACAAATATTTCTTTGGGACTCTGCTTTCAAATCTTTTGGATATATACCCAGAAGTGGTATTACTGAATCATATGGTAATTCTTTTTTAAAAAAACTTTTTCAAGGAACTACCCTACTGTTTTCCATAGTTTGACTGCACCATTTCATATTTCTACCAACAGTATGCAATGCTTTTATTTTTTACTTCTTGTCCAAAATTTTATTATTTTCTTTTCTGTCATTGTTGTTCTTGCTATTGTTATTATTATATAAAGTAACAGCTATCCTAATGAGTGTGAGATATATAATGGCTTTGATTTGCATTTCTCTCAAAGTTAGTGATGTTGGACATATTCTCTTGTGCTTGTTGGTCATTTGTGTATCTTCTTTGCAGAAATACATTTTCAGGGTTGGGGTTATGGCTCAGTGGTAGAGCACTCACCTAGCATGTGCAAGGCCCTGGGTTCGATCCTCAGCGCCACATAAAAATAAATAAAATAAAGATATTGTGTCCAACTACAAAAACATAAATATTAAAAAAAGAAATACATTTTCAAGTTCTTTGCCTATGTTTAAATTGTATTATTTTATTGTTGAGTTGCAAGGTTTTTTTGTTTTTATTCTTTTTTAAAATATTTTTTTAGTTGTTGATAGGCCTTTCTTTTATTTATTTATATGTGGTGCTAAGAATCGAGCTCAGAGCCTCACATATGCCAGGCAAGTGCACTACCGCTGAGCCCCAGCCCCAACCCCTTGTTGTTGTTTTTAATGTCAAGTTTCTTATATTCTGGAGAGTAACCCTCATAAGGTATCAATTTATGAGCATTTTCTTTCAAAAAAAGGCCTTTTCATTCTGTTGATTGTGTTCTTTGGTGTACAGAAGTTTTACGTTTGATGTACTACAATATACCTATTATTACCTCCATTTTGGGGGTCATAGCTAATAAATCATTGCCAACTTCAATATCATGAAGCACTTCCTTGTGTTTTCTTCTAAAAGATTTATAGTTTTTGGTCTTATATTTACATTTTTTAATCCATTTTGAGTTTATTTTTATATGGAGTGTTGGGGAAGGGCCCAACTTCATTCTATTGTGTAAATCTAGTTTTCCCTTCATTATTTGTTGAAAAGATGACTTTCTCCATATTAAGTGATCTTGGTGCCTTTGTGGAAAATCATTTGATCACATATGTGAGGGTTTATATCTGGTCTTTTAATTCTATTCCATTGGTCTGTATGTCTCTCTTTACCAATACTCTATTGTTTTAATTAGCGTTAGTTTTGTGATCAGGATGTATGAGACCTCCAACTTTTTTATTCTTAAGATTGTTTTTAGTTATTCAGAGCCTCTTAAGTATTACATATGAGTTTTTGGATGTATTTTTCTATTTATGCAAAAATTACTCTTATGATTTTGATAAGGATTAAATCTGCATCAAGTAGTACTGACACCCTACCAATATCAAGTCTCCCAATCCATGAACATGGGATATTTTTCCATTTATTTGAGTCTTGGGGAAGCATCCCTTTTTAACCAGCAACCAGGGGTTTTGTGTATATTATTTCAGTTCTCATTCACCCCAAGGCCCTATTCAGTGATTATTCAGAAATAAGTGCCAGGAAAAATTTTATGAGTACCTGAAATATTCCTTCCTCATGTTTCTTCTACACAAAGAAATCACTTAACTGCTTAACTCTTTTTGTATTTGTTCCTAGGAAACATATAGGTTAATTTTAAGAATTATATATGATATGTTATAATTTCATAATTAGAAAGCTTATTTATATTCATACATTCCCTCAGGCTGGAAATCTCTACTGTTATTTAAAGTTTCTCCAGCCTTTACTTTATTGTATGCATTGTTATTAACTGACTTTAATCTATTGTGAATTGAAGTGTGGCTCTAAAGGAATACTTTTAGAATGAAAGATAAATACTATTATTGCCAAATTTATAGGTGAGGAAAGTAAGGTTTAGAATAGATTGGTAATATCAACAGATCATATAGCTCATAAGTGGCAGTGTTAGGATTCAAATAGGGTTTTCTCTGATTGCAATGTCTAAGCTTTTCACTTAGACATACCAATATTAGTCTAGCTCAGAATTTGGTTGGAAGTGAGGAATTGTATGGGCATATATGGCCATAAATAGCTCCCACACTTGCCAGAAATAATAAATGGTACAATTGGAAGGGTAGGGAATAGAAAGTAGGGAAGGGTTATAAGACTTCTTGAAATAGATGAGATGTCAAGTTGAATGATCCAAATGTATTATGTGTGAACACATGAAGCAAGAATTTTTTTTAAAGAGGGCTCTAGGGAATTTTCTCATTTCTGGATTAAAAGATACCAAGCATTGTGTACTGGGCTCTTGCTTACGTATTCATCTACTCCTTAGGAGATTGCTTTACTCCAAAGGCAAAAGTGAACCAACAGGATGGAGTACAGTAAAAGTGTAGGCTGAAGCTTGAGTCTTCACTCCATTACATGCTAGTTGGGTACCCTTAGGCAAATTCACCAATTCTCTGCTTCTTCTCTTACCCATGGATTTATAGGCTTCTTGTCAGGAATAGATTATATATTACATAAAATTGCTAGACAAGATCCTAGCATACATGTTTGCCCAAGATATGTAATCCCTGGTAAATACTCAACAGCCTTGTTAGGGGTAGGAATTACTATCTTTACTTTGTGGATGGGGGAAATGAGGCTCAGCAAGGATACAGGAATTTACTGTATGTTCCATAGTCAATATGTTAGATTCTGGGTGAAAGTGTCCATGTGAACAGCCAGCTGACAGGGGCTCCAGTCCAACTCATGGAACTGCCGCTTCCTGGCAGCAGAAGGAGGAGTGGAGGAGCCCACCCATTTCCTCCAGCTGTCTTCCACCTTGCTGAGCCATGCGTGGAATCCTTCCCCACCCTCTTCCCCCACAGAGGAGACTCCTTGAGCTCCACCACCCTGTAGGGAGAGTCAAACAGCTGCTAAGAAAATAGGATGCCAGGCCGTATTTGTTCAGGTGGATACAATAGCATCACTAGTGTGGAGCTCAAATATTGAATCATAATTCTTCAGGCATCTTTGTATTTAAATCATAGCCCTGTCAAGCTCTCATTTGATATGCACTAATTAAAGCTTCTTGTGAATTGTACCCCATTCTCTTCTCTGAGCTGTGTGTATGTGTGTGTGCATGTGTGTGTAGACATAGAGAGATTCCTATAAATCTGAGTGATCAAAAATAAGAATCTGTCAGTGTCACATTCAGTACTTGGCTCTCTGTGGCTGATGGGTACCTCATGGATGAGAGGGGTGGGTACAACTTATTAGACAAGTATGAATCATTTTTGAGGAAATAACCTACAACAAGTGAAGCTAATGTATATTTTTTTATTATCCCTCAAAGCTGGAATCTCAAACTGAGTGGAAGAGGTGAAGCCAAACCCAATGTGGAATTGCATGTTCTACCCCTGATGATTCTGATCCTCTCCTTTTCTCTCTCATTCTAAGTGGTGGGGGAATTACTAGCAAGATGTAGGTGGATTTGACTGTGGAAAAGGGAGACGTTGGGCTATTTCAAGTGGAGTGTTTATAGATTCCACTGTAAGCAGAATTTATTGATATTTGCTTGTGTAATGTGGGGAAAATTGCCAGTGTTTTTGGTTAGGGGAATTACTAAAAGTGAATGAGCTTTAGGCCCTGATTATAATTATTCCGATGGTTGGACTACAATGCAATATCAATGGAAGTGGGAATCAGACCATGTTCAAGATTACTGCCCTAAGTGGAAAATGGAATTGGTGAAAGTTTGACCAAATGGAGGAGAGTACCTGCCAGTGGAGAGGCATGAAAACATTAAACTAAGATACTTATCTAATGTTTGGGGAGGGGACAGAGAGAGAAAGTTCATTTCATAGTCAGACCAATCTGGGGTTGAGTCTGAGTTCTGTAGTTCTCTCTTGTGTGATCTTGGGCAAACATCTCTAGCACTCCGTTTCCTTATTTATTTCATGGTGAATACGTTATCTTTTAAGCGTTCTTGTGAATATTACATTTCATGAGAACATTATATATTTTATATGTAAAATACATATTGACTTAATTCTGACATTCTCTCTTCCTCTATCACTTTCTCCTTTCCATTTTGAAACATTCTACTTTTTGCCTCCATTATGAAACTAGTTTGAATCTTTATGAGTTATGCCACATGGTATATAATGCTTTAGAGCTATCTATGTTTCAATTATAATCTTCTAAGGCTGTGAAAACCACAATAAAGAAAATATAGATGTCAATAGGCTTATCAATTATGAGAGACACAGCTAATTCACCATGCTTCTCCTTTTCTAGACTCAAAATAGAATGGCCACTGGGAAGTAGCTACCAAGTCAGATAGCTATTATATTTTCCAACATGCTATGAATTTAGGGGGCACCACTGTGACTAGTTCTCACCAATGAAGTGTGAGCAAAAGAGATGTGTATCACAGTAAGATAATAAACCGATGTGGTTTATCTACCTCCTCATTCTTTTTCTAATGGCTCAATGTAAACAAATTTGGTATCCTTGGAAGCCATGTTTTGAACTTATGTTCCCAACTCATCACTTGGAGGAATACCACTCACTGATCAGGAAAATCAATTTTGAACTTGGGTGAGAAATAAACTTCCATCATATCTGAACCATATACACTTTAGATTTCTTTGTTATAGCAGCTACTATTATTCTAACTAACACAGCAAGATAGTCCAAAATGATAGATTATATCTAGTTCTGGAAGTTAGGTGGTGAAAACCAACACATCACAGTCAGGATCTAATTATCAAGCTGTTATGAATTGATTGGAGGTTTGACTAGATGGTTTCTAAGGTCTCTTAGTGCCCTAAGCTAATGACGCCAATATCTAACATTTAATAAATGTTTGCTATGTTCCAGAAACTGTATAAGCCCAATGTTCTTTGGACCTTGAAACAATAGTATACGGTGTACCCATCCAATGTAAGAAGGCTTCTGGCTGTTGGTGAGTATAAGATACATGTAAGATTGGGCAATACACAAGGAGTCAATTTGCATCCAAATTTGTCAGACTCTGGAAACTGTGTTCCTTACAACTCGACAACACTCTCTCCCTTAGCCTTCAAGTACCTGATTTTGTACACACTCTATAGGTATCAAACCTTTCTGATAGGGTCACTCAAATTTTTCTATTAGAAAATTTATTGAAAAACTAGTAAATAGCTCAATTTTTATTGAAGCAGTAATTTGTTTCTGACTCTTTAAGAAGGGAAAGTGAGAAGGAATGCAAAACAAAATTAACAGAGCCTCCACACTGTACCATGCTCATTCACAGGTTATCCCATCTAGGTCTTCAGAGATTAGTGGTATTACCAATTTACAGACAAGGGAGATTAAAATAAGAGCTATACAAAAGTTTGTACATATAGTCATGTATTCTTTTAATAGGTATTTATTGACCTGCTACTATGTTGTCAGGGACTATGTGGTTACAGGAAATTCCAGAGTACACAGGACAAACATGAGCCCTGGCATGTTAAAACTTATGGTCCAGCAGCTGTATCAGGGGTAGCAAGCAACTTGTCAGGAAGGTTGATTCAACAAAATTTGGGTGTCTACTTAACAAGGGAAATTTTAAAGGAAGCTCTGGCATTGGGTAGCCATTGTCATGATTTCTGGGGTCCTCTTCTGTATTGAGAGTTAAGATGTACAATACCTAATTGGTTATAGGCTAGTTGGTTGATTGTCAGAAATGATCAGGGGAGAGAGAGAACAAATGACAGAGAAAAGAAGCTAGCTAAAGAAAGGACTTTTTTTCTAGCTGAATCTGATTTGTAGTAACTGTTCAATAAATGTAAGCTATCATCAATTATTATTAAAACCATTGCTGCATCCTATAAATAATTCAATTTTTTTGTCCACTGAGCAGCACTGTTTATATTTACAAAGAAGTGAAGAGAATCGTTATTTATTAACTGTCTCCTGTTTTCCATGTTATTTTATTCTGTATGCCATATTACATAGTTTGTCGTGTAACTCATACAATAATTTTACAAGGTAGCATATCAGTAAGGATAGGTTAGGCTATTATTCAGCAACAAGCACTCCCAAGTCTAGACAGCTTAAAGCAACAAAGGTTCATTTCTTGTTCATATTGCATATCCATCATAGGTTGGCTGCTGATTCTACCTCAGCATTATCTTTGTTTTCACTCTGGGAATCAGAGTGACATGGAAGCCATTAAGAATATTGAGGTTGTCATGGCAGAGAGGTGGGTGAGAAAATGGCAAGAACACACTTGATCCCAGAGTTAAGCTAAGCTTATATTTATATATATCTATATCTCAATGGACAAAGCAAAGCAGATGTTCTTGCCTGAGTTTAGTTGGGATGAGGTTGTGTGATCTTAACATGTGCCAAGAATGACAGACTAAAATATTTGTTAACAATTCTAATGACTGCTTTAGAAAGCTACTATTTATTATACTCCATTTGCAGGTGAGTAAACTGAGGGCTCTTTGTGGGAGTTCTAAGTGACATGTTGGCAATCAGATCACAAAGAAGTAGATTTGAATCTCATCTACCTAACTCCAAATCCTTGTTTCCAAATTCTGTACCTGTTCTGTATATGTCACCTTATTGTCTTCTCCCAGACCTCCCCTCAGGTACCACTCTCTCTCTCTCTCTCTCTCTCTCTCTCTCTCTCTCTATATATATATATATATATATATATATATATATATATATATATATATATATACTTTTACCTTCTAATGGCTCCTTCATGCCATTAATATATGTCAGGGCCCCCCTCCCCAGCTCCTTCTCTTTTCCTGTTCTTGAAATGATGTGTTCTAGAGGACTGAAATTTAGGTTTCTATTCTCATTCTACCCATTTTATCTGGGGAGTCTTATCTTTCTCACCTCTTTAATTACCTCTGCAGATTGATGACTTCTACAATGACAGTTTAAGTCCATCTGTACTACAGGCACATGGACCTAATAGCCTTTTAGAAATCATTGCTGGGATATTTCATAGGGATCATAAACTGACTATCTGGGGGAAAGTTATGAGTCCATGAAAGATTTGGTCAATTTTGTCTGGGGATGTCTGTGGAATTGAACTTTTCTTCAAATTGATCTGAAACATCTTTTGGGTTACTGTTAGAGTCAGACTAGCATTTTTTTTTCTCAGTCTTGGTTTTCTTTGAGGAGGGATTTTTTTCTTTGCAAGTTCCTTGACTCCCACCCCCCACAACACTTCTCTGGGAGAATTAAAGTAATTTTTCTGATTGGCAAATTTGGGAACAGTAGCTAGGCATGTCTAATTTAGATTCCTCCTCCTTCTCTCTCTTGGGAGAGGGTCTGTCTACAGAGAGCATTAGTTCCCCTCTGCTCACTCATACCTTAGGATTTCCCTAGGTGGTCATCCAGGTAAGGCAGTTTGGCAGTGCCTTGGACTTGGGGGAGCATGTCTACCAAGTTCTGGAATTAAATATCTGCAAGCCACTTGGCTGAGAGACTTAAGGCTATGTCCCCTAACTTGGTCTCTAGCATCAATACAGTGGCTCTTTTGGTCATTGTCTTTACTATTTCTTATTTTTCAACTTGTTTGAAACCTAGTAGAAGTTTGATTATTTGATGGAAATTAAATACAGTCTAAAGATATAAGACTTGAGATTCAACACCTACTTTGTTATATTATTCAGTTTCACAAATTTGGCCAAACTTTGTTTCTGATGTGAGATCACAAATACACATACATATCTATCCTGTTTTTCTCGTAAGTCCAAGAAATATATAAAGTGCTGTACGCCTTGCCAATTGTTTAATTAATTACTACACTTACATTATTGTTTATGTAGCCATACTTACTGGACACCTCTATCCCATGTTTGGGGACTAGAAATATAGGGAACAATCCCTGCCCTTGGGGTCTTGCCAGAGAAGCAAAGGGACAATGTCAATACTGTGCCATCACACATAAGGAAATAGAGCTGGGGGTGGGCTGGAGTGGGGCAAGGGTTGGGTCTCAAGAAAATCTAGGGAAGATGATATCTGAGCTAATTTTTGAATGATGAGAGGGAGTTAGAGGGGGAAAATGAAGAAGGAACAATACCTAAGGATTGGAAAAGAGCTCATATAAATGTGCAGGGCATGAGAAAGGAGGAGGGGTTGGTTTGACTGGACTGAGCGTACTGGCTGGAGAATGGCCAGAAATGGAGTTCAGGAGGGAAACAGTAGTGACCCACAAAGGTCCATCATATTAGGCTTTAGATTAGACAGTAAGGATGAAAGGAGAGTGATAACACAGATGCAAAGCATCTTGACTAGTCCATGGCCATGAGGAGGTGATACTGGTGAGAGGATCCACCTGGAGTCCACCCTTATGCTTGGAAGGCAGACAGACATACAGAAGGGGCCAGGAGCCCCCTCTAGGCAGGCCAGCTCAATCTCCTTCGTATTCTCTCCCCACACTGGTGCCTTAGGCTGGAGTGTCACGTTTTTTAAAGGGCCATGGAGGTGAGGAAGGTGGCTTTGCACCACCTTTTGTAGAGAAATGAGAGCCAGCAGTGATAGGTGACCTGCCTGTGGTTTCAGAGAATGCAAAACCAAAGGCTTTCCTGGGTGGTTGGTGTATCTGCCTGCTGTATTTAGGGCGTACTGTGTGAATGCTGGACCAAGACTTCCTGGGCTCACTTCCCACCTTCCTGATGTACAAAACAAAGGTGATTGGCATATCACTCAAGTGTCTGAGCTTTTATGTACTTACCTGCAAATGGGTTTAATAACAGACCTATCTGCATAGGGTTATTGTGATGGTTAAATATATATGTGTATATATGTAATAAGGTTATTGTGACTTAAATGAGTGTGTGTGTGTGTGTGTGTGTAATCTTACAGAAGGCCCAAGCCCTTAGTGAGAGCTATTTAAGCACTGTCTATGATCATTACTTTATTACAAATACTCTGCAGCTTGTGATGTGGCTATGTCCTGATAAACTTGATTTCATCAGCTGAAAATGTATGAAGTTGAATATTCACTGAATCCTCCTAATTTACAGAATACCACGGCTTAGTCACATAGTGTCCTGTAGAGCATTAGTTTTTCCTTGTGACCAGGAAATTGTGGCTGATTATGGTTGCCCAGCATTGCATGAGAGAGTATCGTACCATATGTCACCAGCCTGGAAGAAAATCCAAATTTCAAAATTTGAAGTATGGTTTCTGCTGAATGTGTAAAAATCCTGACTTGATCCATTTCAAGATGGGGACTGTTCGTATTTCAGTTAGGCTGGCCTTGCTTCTAATAGCCAGACCATTCTTTGTGAGGACAAAGCTGTGCCTTGTATGCTGTTTGTGCTTTGATTAGAGAATTAGAAATCTTAACTGGGGTTTGGAAGAGTCCCTTAAAGTCGTGAATCTCAATGGTGGCACATGTCTGTAATCTCAGCAGCTTGGGAGGCTGAGGCAAGAAGGTTAAAAGTTTTGAGACCAACCTGGGCAACTAAGCAAGATCCTGTTTCAAAATAAAAAGTTTGGGAAGGTAGCTCAGTGGTAGAGCAATCTTGAGCTCCGTTCCCAGTACCAGGGAGTAAAGGGAGATGTGGCTCTTCTTGACCCCTCTCTAACATACTGGCAGGGAGTCTGGCCAATTCCACCCACACTGACTGGTCATCTCCCTGTGCCAGGTCTGCATCTCTTTAGGAATGTGCACAGCTAAGTGAGAACCACCTGGTCTATAAGCTGCAGGAGCTTAGTGGCTACAGGGGGGTGGTGGTGGTGTAAGATTTGGAGGTAAATAGCTATAGCTTAAAGTATGAAGGGACTAATGCACACTTGTAGGGCAGTGGGTGTCTAGAGAGGAAGAGGTTAAATATAGCTTAGCCAGTATGAGAGCCTATTGGAGTTAATAGCTGAGCCTTGAATGAGGAGAGTGATATCGACAGGAAGAAAGGCAAAAGAAAGAGGTAGAATATCCCCAACTTCCAAGCATCTTTTGGAGAATTCTAAGTAAGGAATTTTGCATGAAATTCTGCTCTTTCTCCCTGACCCACCAAATCACCTATGGGTCATACACTGTTCTACCTCTGGATCCCACATCTCTGTTCTAGTTAGTTTAAAGTGAAGGATTGAACCCAGACCACTTTGGGTTTGAAATCCCAATACCCATAACATAGGACATTGATGCCTTTTCATCTAGAGGGCCAGAGTCTGAGGGCATCTTCCTTTCCATCAATCACCCCAACCTCTACCAACCCACAATAATTGCAAACATCCCTAGACCTGTAAAGGTATCAAGAATGAAGTTCTGCCAATGCTACCAGTGCTGAAGTGTTTGAGGGCTGGGCTTCTTATCTAACTACCAAAGCTTCCTCTTCATCAAGTGACCAGTCCCCCCTCCAGTACCTCGTGTTCTCCCTGAGTCCAGTTTTTCAGAGAATCCTTAAGCTATAGCCTACAGAATTGACAGGAGCTTCAGAAGCCACCTCGTCTAATGCCCAGCCTTTATAAAGAATGAGTCCAGAGAGGATAAATGCCTGATCTGAGGTCACACAGTGGTTTAGTGGCAGAGCTGGAATTAGAACACTCTTTTAGTTGGTGGCATTGGAAACTATACATAATCCGAATGTTTCTCCAGGAAGCCCTCAGTTAGACCTGGAAAATGTCTGGAAGGTAGGTTTAAAAGGATTTTCTTTTCCTCTCTTTTCACTGTCTGAAGTCCTGAAACAGATTGGACTGAACAACTGAGCAGTAGGGAGGCGAAGGGAACAGAATGGGTCCTGGGTGCCCCCCGCGTGTCTGTTGTCAGCCACCACTCGTCACTGCCTGTGAGGCTGACAGACACAGCCGCTCCTTTGTGGGGTGTACGGACTCCTCCTGGGGTATGAAGAGACCTGCTCTGGCAACACCAGGACAGGAGAGCCAGTGACCCGTGCTACCCGCAAGTTACCCGTGTGTGGGGGTGCACACGTGTGGGGAGGTGGTATAGCAAGACCCCTATAAAGACAACACACATTTAAAATCTGAATCAGTGAGTCTTCATCTTCCCTGGCACCAACTTAGCACCACGCTGCAAGCTGGGAGTCCTGAGGTCGTCCTGTGCCAGGGACCCAGGCAGAATCTGTGACTTCACAGAAGCCGAGTTTCAGATGAGCTTTGACACGTCACGTGCTTTAACCTCGTTGAGCTTTACATCCTAAACTGTAACCTCATGGATGTCCCTTCAACTCTGCAGTTCAGCGGTTCCAACTGTAAGGTTAGGTGGCTAATGTCTCTTTTGTAGGGTTGTTGAAAGAATAAACTAAGAAATTAAAGATCTCTCCACGTGGAATATGTTTTAGAGGTGTTTTGTTTGTGCAGCAATTTGTTTAATTGAATTTTAATGCCTTTGGGAGTAAGGCGGGGGAGTGGGCAACTGTAGTTGATTCCTGCCTGTCCTCAACACATAACATTAATAATAGCCTTTACTTAGCACCTGCTGTGCCCTTGTGCAAATTACCAAAAAAGTAGCCCTTTGGGCCAGTCACAGTCTCAGGTGCAGGGCTTGGCAAGACAAAGTGGTTTTCGGGGCAGAAAAGGTGTTCCCACCTATAGGCAGACATAGCCCCTGGATATACATGGCTGCACAGTTTGGTGAGCAGAGAGCCTGCTGGACACTGTGGATGGTACACAAGCTGCTAGGTCATCTGCAGAAGCCCTGTCCAAACACACTGCTTTCCTCTTAGCATTTGCCTGCTTCACTCCTTGAGCTTACTAGAGTGACCCTAAAAGACAATTGAGACTGTAACCTGAACTTAGACTTTAAGTTCTCTTAGACAATGAACCTGGAACCTTTGACACACAGTAGGCTCTGAATGAATACATGCGTGGAGAAGGAGGAAGGCAGGCATAAACGAGATTACCTGTGTAACAATGCCCAGTGCATCATTCAATGAATGATTATTGCACGAATGAATGAGGCCACAGGTTAGTTGTGAAAACAAGACATAAATCCCCCTGTGAAGTGTTTAATAACAATACAACTTTCGAATTAGAGTTCAATACAACAACTCAAGAGATGGTGCAAGTCAGCATATGAGTGTCAAATTAATTGCTGGGCCATAATTTTTATAGGGGTTCAGAAAGGTGGAGGAGATCAATTTGTGGACTTGGTGGCAGAAAGCCTGGATGGGTTCTTGATTGTGCACTTATACACCACCGTCATTCATTCATCAAATGTTTCCCAAGCCCATATTAGTGCCAGCTGGCCTGCTGGACCCTGGGGATGCTGAGATGAACGACGAAAAGCCCACAGCCTCAGGGAACTCACTGGTTGGTAGGGAGTGATAGGCAAACAGACAACAAAAATATGCTGCTAAAATAACCTATAGTGGGGACGTGGGGAGGGCTCAGTGGGCTAATAATGCTCACAGTAGTTGTATCATGAATTGCAGCATTGTAACAAACGCTTCTGTTTTCTATCTGAATCATTTCTGAATCAATCTCCACAATGCAACATCTATTAATTCTCTAAAGGGCCCACCTTTTCTTCTCCCAGTTTCCTCCCATTATATGTGCCCTGTTTTTCTTAATCTACCAGCAGTCTTCAAGGATATTGCACTGGCTGGGGAAAGGATGGATGGACAAGAAGCCTGGAATCAGGAACTTGCAGTTGCAAAGGCCCAAACTGTCTTCAGACTCCACGGAGCTGCCATGGGGCCTCCTGAAGAATCCATTCTCACTGCAGTCACTTGGATCACCCTGGCAACCAAGCGGCCATAGACTCTCAGGCAACAACAATGCCACAGGTAATGGAGAGTGTTCTCTTCAACTTCCACTGAAGAAGGTGACATGCGCATCTTCTTGGGAAAGGAGCACATGACTCTCAGTCCTCGCTTTCCCTCAGAGAAGGGCTGAGTTAACGATGGCCTCGGGTCATAGACCCCAGAGCTGAACTCTTTGGCCACAGGCCTTTCAGAAGCAGCCATGTGGCAGGGGGAAGTCCAAAGGCATGGACACAGGAGAGCTGGGATGTAGCCTGGCCTTCTCCCCTTGGAATGAGGCAGTTTGGACATAGTAGTTGAATCCTCTTGAGTCTCAATTTCTGTATCTGCAAAGCAGGCAACATAAATCTTATTGGCTTTTTATGAGAATTAAATGAAAGTGGAATAGGCGTTTGATGAATAGTAGTCAAATAAACAATGAAGACCCAGACACAGTTTCCAAGGTCAGTTGGCAAGTCATCAACCAAAAGAGAAGTGAGAACCACCATGGTCCTCTGACACCCAGTGTGCACAATTCATATTGACCTAATGGCATTGATCCAGCATTTGTAGGCACCATCTGAACCTCCTGTGGAGTTCATACCGGGTCATATTTGCCTCCTCTGTGACAAGTGAGTGTGAGCACTGTCAGGAGAATCATACACAAAAGGAAGTACTTGCTAGGGACTGCACTCACTGGTCAGGGAGGAGGCCCTGACCCAGGGCAGACTCTGCATTGGGTTCAGACAGTAGTCGGACTGGCAGGTCCTTGCCATCAGCCCAGTGTGAACTGGATGGCCATTGTTTTCTAGCACAGTGGGTAGTGCCGCATTCTCAGGAATGACACTGAGTATTATAAAGAGTATTTATCTTGCTAGGCTGGGCTTTGGTTACAGAGCAGGCTCAGAAAATATGTGAAATATAGCCATCACCCAGGTCCAGGTCTGGCCTCTATCTGTAATCAATGCCAGCCTTTTTTTTTTTCCTATTGATCCCTGATAGGGACTTAGAATCCTTTCATTCCCTATCAATCAACTGAAGTAGTCACTCACTCAGTAAATATTAACTGAATGTTTCAAATGTCCTGGGTCCTGAGGAGTGTCATAAATTGTCCTTAGACTATTGTTCCAGCTAACATCAGATGTCTAAGCCTTCCTGTGCTCCATGTTGGGAATCAATGTGGGATTATGGAAAGGGTAAAGGTGTCAAGGTTAGGGGAGCCAGGGTCTGTATTTCAACTGTCACTTGGAAGCCAGGGTCTGTATTTTAACTCTGTCAATTGTGTTTCCTAGTTCTTATCTGATAAATGACCTCCTACCTTAGGGGACCACTTCTCTGCTCCATGAAGTCTGGTCATAGGATCAGGTACGTGGCAGGCACAGCTGATCATTGTCCACCTTTACACCTGACCAAAGAAGACGTTAGCATGTGACCCAATCCAGGGTAAGCAGAACTTTAAGTATTTTTCCATATATTTGAAACTTGGAAATGACTTCTTTCTTGAGATGATACAAGCCTAGAACTCTCTGTGACCATGTCCCCACCCACCTACTATAGGAAACAAGCTTTCTGCAGTGAAGTGAATGAAGGGAGGGAAAGAAATAGATGAATGCAGAGGAGAGAGGGAAAGACAGGGAGAGGGAGAGGGATATTGCAGACACGATGACATCATTGGAATCAACAGAGATCCAGGCTGGTTTCAGCCTGCACTGCCAAGTGACACAAGCCCATAAATTCTCTTTGCTGTAAGCTGGGGTGCTGACCTCTTCTAGTGGGGAGGTGGGTAGGGTCTGGGGCAGGGCTGGAGTTAAGAATGATCTTATTCTTATAGACAGCAAGGGGGAAAAGCAAACAGGCTGCTGAAGAATAATCCTATCTATGCCTGTAATCGCAATTACATTGTCTTTGTACTCACAAACATTTAAAGGAGACTGTGTATCTGGTCACATGTTTCCCTGTGAGTGTGACTGGGAAGTGAGTTCAGGGTGGTCCCAGCTCCTCTATGGTTCATAAGTCCCCCCAGGGCTCAGGATCCCCCCCCTCAGCATTTCCTTTAGCCATAAACTATAATATTCACAATTTTATTTTTGCAGGGTGATTTGTGCTTTGCAAAGCACTTCATCGGCATTATCTTGCTTGATTCTCAGGGAATTGGAGATGAAGCCAGGGTTGGGATTGCTATTACTGCTCATCAGATTGAGAAAGAGGCTCAGGCCCTAGAATCTTATAACCCAAAAAGAAAGTTTGGATAGAGGTTGTGTGGTGATCTCACAGATAAGAGATGATATGAAGGATGGAAGGATCTCTGGATTTGGAGACAGATGGCCCAGGATTGAGTCCTAACCCTTTTACTTACCATCTGACTGTTATCAAATCAATCAGTCCTCTTGAGTCTTAATTCCATAATCTGTCAGATGGGGGACTAGGGATAACATTTTTTCTTCAATGCTTCTTGGGACAATCCAAGAAGATGATATAGAATGAGGCTTTTGTGAGTTGCAAGGGGCTGCCAACCCATTTGGAGCTGCTTTTCTTCTCTCTCTCTCTCTCTCTCTCTCTCTCTCTCTGACAACAGTGGTATGCTGAGTCTAGCAAACTTGTCTTTTCAACTCCACATTCAGTGACATCATGTTGGTAAGTTGAAATCAGCCATGATGAGAATATACACCAAGGAATTTGGCAAATGTCTAGAATAAGTTCTTCCTTTTCTCTCTGGAGAGTCAGTTGCTAACCTACATACCCAGGGTGCTGGGGATGGAAGGACAGGAGAAGAACAGGATAATATTTAAGGTGCACTCTACATGTTGAACATCCTCATGACATCTGCTTTAGTCCTCAAAATATCAAGGAGTAGATACTGATCCTGTTTTTACAGATGAGGTCATTAAAATACAGAGAGTTATAACTTGCTCAAGAACACACAGGAAATGAAATAGCAGAGATTTAAAGTCAGGTCTCACATTTTCTCTGATTCCCATGCAGTATTCCACAGATGCATCCATTAGCATCTATTGTTTCCCTGATTTTGAACTCAGCAGTTGTAACACATAACTCAGTTTCTAGGACCAAATGACATTTAAGATCCCTTTGCAGACTTCAATATCTCTACTTTGGGACTTGGAAAAAGATAAAAAGGAATGTAACACATTGCACTGGGCACAACTGGACTATCATGGAGATCCACAGTTCTGAGTCTCAATTGGATTAACACCTCCAGGTACTAAAAAAGTAGCACCATCAGAACTGGGGCCATTTAAAGCATTCAGGCATGCAGATGATGAAAGTCAAGTCCAAACTCTGCTACTTTACTTATTTAGTTTTCAGCCCATCTGTAAAAGAGGTACAATATCTAATTATGCCTTTCCCCCTCGTTGCATTCCTATGGCATCAATGGGAGAAGGATCCCGAAGACCTCTGGAATCTGCTGCACTGCACAGCTGTAAGAAGATGAGCATGTGGTTCAGCTAAGAACCTTTCCTCCTGTTGCTAAGAGAGAAAGACCATTTGCTTTCCTTTCCTGTCATCTCTGGCTCTACACACACCCCGCCAGCCCTTTTTCCTTTCTATTTTTATAACTCAAGAGCTTCATATGATGATGTCCTGTATGCTTCAAACTAGATGAAGGTGGCAGACGGGTGGGAAAAAAAGTCTAAAGGACCTAAACAAAATGAAAATCTGTTTCCTGCTGGAGAAGATGACAGATGGGTTCAGGGGCCAACGTTACAAATGCAAGCATTCTCAGACGCTGAGAGAGGCTCTGCCTGGAACCCGTGGGTTTCCCTGCCTGGCCCAGGACAGGACAGTTCCAGGATGGAGCTGTTGCTAGATGGGGACGAAGGGATTGTAGAAGTACTTCAGAGATTCCTGGGGACCTGCAGATGGTGATGATGAAATTAACAATCAGTTAGTACCCTGGGTGTCTTCCTGGTCTGATTTCCCCATCACAAATAATTTTTATGAGAAGAAAGAGTATCATTTATATTTTCTGGTTAAGAAAAAGGATCGGTGGAGAGTTGGGGGAGTGGCTTACACTAGGCTCCCTAGGGTTGTCAAGTGGATGGATATTCCCCACTGCAGGCCTAGTAGAAGAGGGTAGGTCACCGTGCTTTGTGGTTGTGGAGGCCAGGGGATAAAAAGGACTTTCATTGAGCGCTTCAGGAGCCTCTGATTGGTTCCTTTGTTTCCACTCTCATGTCCTCCAACCCATTCTCTGTGTAGCAACTGGAGTGAGATTTTATCAAGGAAAACCACACTGTCTCCACCACTAACTCCAAACTCAGAATCTAGTCTAATTGCCTGATTTCCTCTCACAAGACTAGCCTCCCTCTCAGAAGGACTATCCTCCTTCCTCTCATACCACTAACCCATCCCATCACTCTTGCTACATCCTAGCCACATGTATGTCCTTCTGCTTCTCAAATGCATTCAACTCCTTCCTGGGTCAGGGCCTTTGCACCTGCTGTTCCCTTCATCTTTGATGATCAGCTCCTTATCTTACATGACTTGCGTTAACTGTCATGTCCTCAGAGGGTCCCTCTCCAGTCATCCACCCTGATGTCCTACCCCAGTCATGTCCTATTATGTGTCACCATCTACTTAAATTTTGGTCAATAGTGATTATTACTCTCCAATAGTTTCTTGCTGATTTACTTGTTTACATTCTGTGTCTTCTTCTAGAGTAAGTTCCAGGAAAATAAGAATTACTAGTCTGTTTGAAAGCTCTACCCTACTCCATAAAATAGAGGTTGGCACACAGTAATCACAAAATAAATATTTACAGAATGGGAGAGTTGTTACTGATATATAATTATCTCAGGAAGGGATGGGCATTAGATGAAGAAGAAAAGACTTGTCATTTGCTATCACCAGGTGTCAAGATCTGTGCTCATCTCATTTGATTCTCACAGCAATCCTATGACAGGAACCATTTGATTCCCATTTTGTAGAGGAAGAAATGAAGGCTTAATCATTGGGCAATTTGCTAAGGTCATGCAGCTGGACTGCTTGCTCCAGGGCCCACTCTCTTGATTTTAGGGCCGTGCAGAGATGTGTCTCAGGGGTCTATGTATATGCAGGAGGGTGTGTCTTCTGCTGCAAAATCTTACGTGTGTGAAGACTCCCAAGGAGGAGGAGGCTATGTTAAAGCACTTGTATGCCAAGACCCAACAGGGAGCTGGTAGAGGACTTCCCCTAGTAAATCACTATTGCTTGTCCTGAAGCCCAGGTCTTCCAGGGAAGCCCACACTGAGAACAGCAGAAGGTAATCTCTGCAGAATAGTTGCAAGTTGTAGGTTTTGCTCTGTCTGACTGGGAGGGAGCCTGCCAGGGGGTGCTGAGGTCATTCCCCCTCACACTGAGCTCAACATTCTGACCTGATCAGGCCAAGCCGCTGCTGCTGGCGCCCTCATCCTGCGCTAGGTGGCGAAATGCTGAGGGGCTCCCCTATTCGGGGATATGCGGTAGTGATGTATAAGGTATGAAAGATGTGGCCTGCAGAGAACCGGCACTATCTCTACTGCTGCTACTGCTGCTGTTGCTGCTACTGCTACCGCTGCCGCTGCCGCCGCCACCTCCACTACCGCTGCCAGCGGAGCTGCTGGGAGTGAGCATCCTCTCTCTGGGATACCCAGCTCCGCGGCATCCCCAGCGTGCCCTGGCCCCACACGGACCTTCCAGCCCCAGGGAACAAAAGCAGAGCCCACTAACCCTCTTCTGCAGCCAGAGGATGAGTCGAGAGGGCTGAGCGGAGAGTGTGGTCTTCGGCGGCTGGAAGGTAGGAGAAGGTGTTGCGCCCGCCCTCAGCGGCGTGGGAGGCTCGGGGTGGGCGCGCCTGGGAAGGGGCAGCCATAGGCGCCCATCCGTCTGGTGGGCGCTGCCGGGACCTGGCTGGGTGGTGGTCTACAACGCTACCCCGCAATGCCCACTGCGGGGAGGGCGCCGCGCTCCCGTAACCGTGAGGGAGTCCTCTGCGTGGAAATTGGAGGCAGCGGGGAAAAGTGTGGAGCCCGAAGCCGGCAGCGGTGGCTGAGGAAGGGTTGCCAGCGGCACTTGGTGGCGCGCCTCTCGCCGAGAAAAGCGGGCAGGCAGCGGCTGCAGTGTGCGCAAAGTTTTGGGTAGCGCGCAAAGGCACAGGCGAGGGCTGCCGCGCGGAGCCGCGCAAGTTGTGGCCAGAGCGCCAGGACGACCCCCGAGGGCCCCACGCGGAGTCGCCCGAGACCGGGACAAGTGCTTTTTGCTCCCCTCAACCCCATCCGAAGAAGCTGGGTTGACACGGTGGTTTAACCCTTCGCCTCTCGGGGGAAACAACTTCATCCGTGTCGGAGACGGCTGGACTCGGGCTGGCTGGCCAGTGTGGAGGCTCCTGGCTCAGTCCTGTGGTCTTGCGCATTTCCCCGCACATTCTGCGTTTTCTTTTCGTTTCTGTCCACTTCTGTTTCCAGAATCCAGGCAAGCTAGCCTGACGTCTTCTCCCCAGCTCGGCTCTGTAATTTTACCCCTTGGGCTTTTTGGACTCCTGTTTTCCCTCCCCCCCCCAAACCCCACCACCTTGGCTTTTTGATGCTGCTTTGAAAAATGAGATGATTAATCAATTAGGTTAGTGGCCAATTAGGCATAACCTTGTAGAAAAATAATTATGCCTGGATCTCTGAGCTTTCACTGGTGATGAGGTGGGAATCCAGCCCAGGTGGAGGGGCTGTTCCTAAAAGATAGGGCTGACCGGGGAATTTCTGGGAATTTAAGATTAAAAAGATCCAAATGTGTGGTGGTGGTGGCGTGGGGGTGGAGTAGTGTGTGTGTGTGTGTGTGTGTGTGTGTGTACTGTATCAGTTTTTGCCAAGAAAATTAACCCTTGGTGGCGCAGTCTGGGTGGACTTTGCAGGCAGCATGTTTCCAAGAGCTCAGAAAGGTGTGTCCCCTCGCTTGCGCTTGCCAGGCTCCCTCCTGCTGTCTCCCTGAGGCTGTCTCCCTGAGGCTCTCTGTAAATCGCCTAGCCCCTCAGTGGCTTTGCTGCTGCCTTGGGAGGCTGAGTTCCGATGGAAAGCAGGAAGAACCGCGTTGTTGCAGATAGAGGTTCCCATACAGTGCCTTCTGAGAGCACACATTTCCCTGATTGTGTTGAAACCAGCGGTTCGTAAATGGGTGCAAAGGAGGAGAGAGTCTGTTTTCAGGGCTGAGAAGTTCTGCTGTGGAGCTGGGCGTCCTTTTCTTTTTGGAATCACTGGCGGGGTTTGGCACTGCAGTATTACAATACAGCCATATTAAAAAGGTCTTCCCAGCTTAGAGCCCTCCACCACTGCAGCCCCATCTTCAACAGACTTCCCTGCTTAAATCCTTGTTGCAGGGATCATGCAGTGGATTTCACACACCATGTGCATTTTAATCCCTTTCTGTCTCTCTAATTTAAGCTTTTCTTATCCGTTTATACATTTGGACCCTAGATGGTAGGTTTCCAGTCTAAGGCAAAAAACCTAGAGGTGTTCCTAGGACAGAGCGATTTTTGCAACAGGTCTTAGGTCTGGGGTTTCTAATAATATATCTCTGTGTCATTTAGCTTGGGGCCCCAGACTCTCCACAGTAACTGGGGTGGAGGATCAGGTGGTCTCTGAAATCCCCCGCAGTGCTGCCATTAGCTGGTTCTGAATTTTATGGCTTTTTTTTTTCCTCTTTTCTGAGCTGAGCCAGAGGAGTAGCTGAGCAGCGCAATGTGACAGCATCAGTGCCACCTCACTCCCAGTGGAGAGGGGTGGGGGCTGGCTGGGGCTTGTTAGCAAATAGGAATTGCCCAACTGGAAGACTGCCTAGTGATACTGGTGTCCAGGGACAACTGCTAGCCATAGGCTCCTCCTGACGTCTTCAGAAGGAAGGGTCACCATTCAGCCCTTGCTCTTAGCCAAGATTTTTTTTTCTCTTGAAGCTGGACTCAGCCAGTTCCCTCACAGCAACCACATTTGTTGGTCAGACTTGCACGAGCGAAGGCCTTGCTTTTTCTGAAACTGAGTATTTTTCTCTGTGATGGGAAGGGATACAGGGAAAGAAGAAAGGTGGGGGTAAAAGTCCTGTGCTAAGAGAGCTTTTAGAGAGCCAGAGAGAGCTTAAGACTTCAAATACAACCGGATAGTGGAAAAGAGGGAGGGGAGGTGAGGGGAGGGGGAGGGCAAGACACAGGAATGGGAGAGAAAACTGAGATAAGAATTCCAGAACCAAGAGGGAGAGAACGGGCTCACATGAAGCCAGGGCTCTTCATCATGTGACTTGGGAAAAATGCCAAGGAAAACCTCAAACTGCACAAGACTCATCCCAGACAGACCTGCTGCCTGGAAATCATCTTTGATATAATCAGACAATCACTCCATAAGAATTACATCCCAGAAAGCCTTTAACTCCATTTCTCATTTCTTCCTTGAGTGGAGTCTCCAGTGGGTGTGGTGGAGCTGGGAGGGGCTCCATTTGCTTTGTGGTTGGAGTGTACACTGTTGCTTGGGTCAGGTTGGGGTGCTGTGTTTGGACAGGCTGGGTATCTGAATGGTTTTGGAGGAACTACTTCTTTGATTGTAGATATTTCTTCCACAGAATGGACAACTTTTTAAAAACTCTATTATTTATTTAATTTGAGTGTGTATGTGAAGGATACGTGCCACCCCAAACTTGGAAATGGTGGAAAAAAATGATTCCAAGTCATTTTCTCCTCTCCAGCCCTTTTTGAACTGTCCTCTGAGCTGTTCAGCTCATCTCTAACCCCTCAAGATGGGCCCTTCCATAGCTGTGACATGATCTTTCTAAAACATAGCTTTGATCCTGTTTCTTCCCAGATCAAAAACATAAAGGGATCCCTATTGCCTAAAGCACATTATTCAAATTCCTGACCACAGACATCAAGGCCTTCTACTGTCTGGCCTCCTGCTCCTTCTAATGTGCCCAACTCACACATGCATGCATGCTACACTCTGCATAAACATCATAAACATTCTCACACATACACACACTATATTCATACCCATACTCAAGCCCACACAAGCATGCCCAGATACCACACTTATAGCAAGCATCATGCACACATATGCAATATTATACATGCCCTGGCACACAAATATACACACTAAACACACTTGCACACATATATACATATACATAAACACAGACACCATCACACACATTCACACAACATCACACCTGTATGCACACTGCATTCATACCCACACACACAAACATGCCCAAATATCACATTATGCACAGCATCACACACATACATATGTAACATTGCACATGCCCTGACACCCAAATAAGTGTACACTACACATACTGACACACATATATACACATGCTTCAACACAGAAACCCTCACATGCATTCACACAGCCTCACAAACCTTCACACACATACACACACTCTATTCGTCCTAGCATCACATGCCTTCATATTATACTTGCCTACACACACAGCCATAAATATATATAACCTCATGTAGAAAGAAACAGCATCACACAGCCTCACAGACACATACACACTACAGCCACACACTTACACAGACTCACAACATATACATATACACACAAACAACATCACATGCCCTCTCCACTCACAACTGTATGCTCACACACACATTCACATTCTATTTGCATCCCACATTGGCCTTTGCACCCGGGCAAGCTGCTTTTACCTGTCTGGAATGTACATTCCCATACTTGGTCTGGTGAGTGCTGCTCATCTCTCAGGATCTATCTCTCAAGTGACACCCACTCACAGGCCTGTCCCTTGGGAAGTTCACACTCCCTCAGTACTCCTTACACACCTCACCTAAAGTCTATGTTGTACGTCTCCATGTGCCTTTCTCTCTTGACAGACTGGACAGTCCTTCATAGGAAGGGATGGTTCATTTCCCTAGTGCACCCCAGGTTATTATGTGTCCATCCCAGCATAAAGATGTATGACTGATGTTTCAGGAGCACATTTATTTAGGGTGTCTAAAGGATGACCAACACGCTCAACATCTTTCTCACTTGTTTCTTGTTTTCTCTTACTCTGATATTTGGTTTACAAAAATAGCATAAGCTTTTAAAGATTCAAGTGGTATAGAAATGTTTAAAGTAAAAAGTAATAATTGTTCCACTACCACTTAAGGACCTCCCTCTGTGCTTATTGCATGTGTTATTAAACATTTGCGTTGCCCCTTGGCCTTAATTTCATATTTTTCTAACTGGTTTATATGCAGAGACCATGAAATACATATGCATGTGTATCCCCTTCCTGGCTAATAGCACTATCTATGCAGGAGGTGTCCAATAGCTATAGAGTACATGAACACTGAGACTCTTATGGCTAATTTTTAAAGAATAAGAATACCAATATTAGTTGAGTTTATTTTTTAAATTACATGAAATAAATAATGTCAATAATCTTTACCATAGTCCTATGTGATTGTGTTTAACCCCTATTTTATAGATAAAGAAAACTAGGTTCCAAGAGGTTATATACATTGGCCAGGTCAGAAAGGGAAAAGACCGTAGGGTCTGGATTGACACCCAAATCTCCTTCATTTTATAGCCTCTTCTCTGCCCATTGTACTCTTTAAGTGGGTCTGTGGGCACCCAGAGGCAGGTCTTCTAACTCCGCTTTATATGCCCATTATTTGCTCAGAGAACACGCGTTCTTAGAGCCCTTAGCCCATGCCTTCCCAGGGGCTCTTCCAACTAGGTGCCACCATCTTTTCACATATGAGAAAGGAGGCACAGTGAGACATTAACATGCTTTTGGCTAATTCCCTAGAGACAGGAGGAAGTAGAAGGGGTTGAACCCAGGTCTTGGGGTCCAGGGCTCATGCTTTCTTCTTACATTCAAGACTGAGAGTAGGAAGGACTAGGTCACTGTCAGTCTTCACTTGAGTATAGTGACTTCATGGTGTCGATGGAGGTGCTGACTGGTAGGGCTTCTTTCTGGAGAGGGTAAGCTTTGCTGCCACTCAGGTCTGGGGACAACAGCACTGGAAGGGCCCACACATTTCCTGGGACCATTGTATAAGGGATCCATCTGTCCCTGAGTCCTGCTCATCTACGTGTCTGGGGTCTACTTTAACTTGGAACCATGGACAGAAAGTGAGGCTCAAGACTTTGGCAGGAGTTGCGGACATTGTTTGTGATTCTGTGGGTATGTTGGGATACTTTGCCAGCAATGCAGTAGGTACTGGAAGCCTCCAGAGTTTGGCTTTGACAGCATCTGCCTTCTGGGTAGGGTAATGCAAATTTGGCTCCCTCTTATTGTATTGCACACTCCACTAGTGCATTCTCTATTTTTATCTAGCAGTATCAGGAATAGTGTTACGATCCTCACCTTATTCTCACCTAGTACAGTGCTCAGCATTTATTGAGTGTTCCCCCTGTGATTATGGGTACTTTTCATGTTATCCCATTACTCTCCAAGCAATCCCCAATTTCCATTTAAGGAAACCAGGGCTCCATGAGGTTAAATGAGGCTGGGAATCACATGCCCAGTGAGTGGAGCTGGGCTTAGGACCTCGTGTGTCTGGTGTCAACATCCGTTCTCATTTTCCATCTCCAGTCTCTCTTTTTCACTGATCTTTGTTGGTGTTCTTAACATCTATCAAAGCATGAAATCATGAAAAATTTCTTGTAGTTTTTATCATTATTAACCCAGTACTCAGAAGGACCATTGTCTAAAAAGACATTTCTCATTTGCATTTCAGTGAACTGAATGTTTCTTCTATTGCACTCTTAGGTGTGTAAAGGGCTACCTGATGTGCTGATCTCTCTTTCAGTTCCCTGGAATTGGAATGATAATTATTTGTCATGTCCTTCATATGGTGATGGAAATAGGCAAATTGGGGCCCTGTGATTCTAATCTCCACCTAGAGCAAAAGTATCTTGTGAAAGAGACGAAAGTGTTTCTCAGGTAGAAATAAACCCTCTTGGGTCACTGTGTGACCTGGTTGACTTGGACAAGGAAATGACCATTTCTTCGTGACATTTGGACTCTTTCCTTGTGGGTGATAGTGCATTAATAGGTGTTCACCTGGGATTTATAAAGCAGCCATATTGCAGAGGAGGAGACCCGGTGACATCAGACAAGCTTTTAATTTATCTGGCAAAGCACATGTTGTTCCTATCTCAAAGGGGGCAGACGGAATTAAACAAGAATGAATACCAAATAAAGAATTCATTTGTATTCATAGGCTTTTAATAAATAAAAATGATTTTTTTTTCTGAAATGAGCTCTGAGCCCTTGGTCTTGAGACTTCTTGTTTAGTTAGCATGCAGAATATGGATTCTTCTTGTTTCAAAATGACCAATTTTTTTTTTTCCAGAAGCGTGAGCTTAGATCTTTCGTGACATTTTCCTCCGAGCAAATATTTACAGCCAAGTTGGAAACTGACAGGAGGAGGGTTTAAAATGAAAATGTTACCAAACCGAAGTTTACATCTGAGTGCAGCACATGGTGTCACCATGGACAGAGTCCTAAGCGCTCAAAATATTTGTCAATTTGTAGAACTTGAAAAAAATCAAGCTGTTTTTTCATTTGTTAATGTGAAGTCTAAAAAATCACATTTTTGTACATGTGTTACAGTGACCATTTCTACTTTCTCTCTGATGAGGTTTGCTATGGTAATGGGACTTCAGCGATTTGCTGCTACTCTTTTATCTTCTGCTCCAGATGAGGCGGACTGTCTCAGGGTTAATCCCCATATTTATTCCTACATCCATACTTTTACTTATGCAGCTTTTCCTGTCTGGAACACCCTCCCTTTTCAAATCTCCTCTAAATCCAATTGTCTCTCAAAGCTGAGATCTGGTCTCCATCAAGTATTTTTAGTTGACTCCACTCAGTATTGACCAGCACTGAAGCTGGTTGCTTTTATCACTTGGTTAATTTTAAAAAATTATATAAATAATGCACATTAGTTGCAAAACCCACAAGTGTATAGAAAAAATATAGTGTTAGTATAAATCACTTGAAATTCTAGTTCTTTGTGTTATACATCATTTGATGACCATTCTTCTAGTTGCATATATAATATATTATTATTATTATTATTATGTGTATATGTCTGTAAACACACATATTGTATTTGTAATGACAATATGCTTATAGCCATGATAATAACATATATTTACCCAATGAAAGGAGATATACATATACACACACATATCTATGTAATATGCATATATCCTTTCGTATGTATGTATATACACATTTTATACACACACACACATACCAGCATATGCAGGTAGATATAATTTTATATACTTCACCTTATTATACAGTCTATTTTTCTTTTATCCTAGACATTTTATTCTTTCTTTCTTTCTTTCTTTTTTCTTTTTCTTTTTCTTTTTTTTTTGGTACCACAAATTGAAATCAGGGGCACTCGACCACTGAGCCAATCCCCAGCCCTATTTTGTATTTTATTTAGAGACAAGGTCTCACTGAGTTACTCAGTGTGAGGCTGGCTTTGAACTCACGATCCTTCTGCCTTAGCCTCCTGAGTCTCTGGGATTATGAGCGTGCTCTACCACTCCTGGCTGGACATCTTATTCTTTAATATAGCTTTTCATTTGTTTTCAAACTAATCTAGATGCTTTCTATATCTTCTCATCTCCTGTTATCATTTACACATACATACATATATGTACAGACACACATAAATATACACAAGATTTTTTTGAAATTGATTTAAAAAATGAGAACATATATACATTCCTTCCATGTTGCTTTCTCACTTAAAACACTGTGGGAAACTATTCCTGCTCTCTCCCAGTCCTCTCTGAGTCAACTGGAGGGACAACACTCTTTCCAATGTTTGAATAACTTTCAATGAAATGACTAAGTCCACAGTATTTTCAACCACTTCCCTACTGATAGGAATTTTCTTTTGTTCATTAATTTTCATAAACAATGCTGAAATAGGCATCCTTAGGCATTTATTATTTCCATTGATAATTTGGTTTTTATGGGTTGATTCCCAAAAGTACCATTTCTGAGCTGAAGGATAGGGGTCAGTTTCAGTAGATAGTGCCATGTTGCTTTCCAAAGAGAATGAACTAATTCGCATTCCCATCACCAGGTATGAAGTAGCTCTTCCCTATATCCTTGCTGGCAGCACATATTATCAATCCCTTTTACTTTTGTTAACCTGATAGTTAAGGAGCACGATCCTATTTCTGTTTTATTTTGTACTTGTTGATGCCTGCCAAGCAGGAGCTTCTTCTCATATTTATTGTGAGAAGATTTGGATTTGCTTCTCAGTTCACAGCTAATTCATTGCCTATGCCCATTTTTCTTTTGGGTGGTTTGTCTTTTTTCTTATCATTTTGTAGGGGCTCATTTTATGTTACAGTGATTTATTGTTCTTTCATCTATGTTGCATATAATTTTCCTTCTCTAGAGGTTTGATCAAGTGTTAGAATATCTCTTTATTTGTGTCCAAACCATAACAGAAATCACTATATGGCAGTGATGACTAGACTCTCACATCTGGGTGTGTGATTCATCTTTGGGACCTTTCATCTGGGCAAGGTGAAAAAGTATAAGTACCAAATATGTGTTCAAATATGTGTTTGTAATACTAACTACATGTATGATACCCAAGTAGGTTTCATTTAGCAATGAATCATGTAAAATAATTTGTGCATATGGCATCACACGGACTGAGATGTTTCAAATAAGCAAAGTTTCAAGATGACTAATGTTCTGGAAATATTTATAAGTGAATTACATACTTCCATGCTTTTTAAAATGGAGTGTGCTTCAGAAATACCATTGTGATCATCAATTGTTATGCTGAGCCAGACTTGATATGTTTAAAGCTATTGAGGGATACAAGATTATTTGCCCTATATATAAGTAGCTCCAGATATGTGGATGTATGATGTCAAAATTCTCATATCTTTTTGTATGGATTTAACATTTTAACACCTATTCTTTATATATTTGTTTTTTGCAGACTCTTTCCTCACTGTCAGGTTGTACTATCATGTCTTGGTATCATTAGTTTTTTTGCCTTTAAAATCAATCTTCTTCCCTTTCTATCTTTGGACTGACTGTAGACTACATATCAGGAACTACACTCATTGGTAGTATGGATATAGTAAGAGTCAGTTACTACCAAGCCTTGTCCTGTATGTTATGTCTCTGAATAAAGAACGTCAGCTTCCAGTGAAAATATAACTTTGGCTGCTAAAGGATTGCTGGGTAAGTGAACTGGTGACATGCTCTCTCAACGAAATAGCATGTAGGTTCAATGGCTCATAATCAAGACCCCAAATAAAGTGGCTTAAAAGTATCTTTATGATGGTAGAAATCTGTTTCTCCATCTTGTAAAAGTGTGGGTGCAGAGGGAAGCTCTAAGCCATGAAGTCATGTAGGCTCCTGCCCCCTGGCTAGCTGGCTCTTCATCCCTAGGATGTTGCTCTCATGATCCACAGTGCTACATCACCATGCCCTCATTCTGGCTAGATGCTGGGAAGAGAGGAAAGAAGTCAAAAGAGGACCTTCCATTTCTTTTAGCACACAGCCAGAAGTTGCACCCACAACTTAGCTTTTCATCGTCATTCTTAACAGAAGGGAGACTAGGGAATATTGTTTTTGTTCTGAGTGGATATGTGCCAGAATTGGGATTCTATTTTTAGGAGAACAGGAGAATGTAAATTGGTAGACAGGTTGGGAAGTCCCTGCCACACCTATTCTGGTAACTCCCGGCATCCTTGACTCAGTTGTGAGCTTGCCAACACTTGCGTGTGAGGCAGAAGTCACCCACTTCTTTTGTGCCTCCTCTCTGCTGTTGTGTGGAGTGTAAAGTAGTTACGCAACAAAGAAAATTGTATTTGAAATCTTTCTCTTCCTGTTTTAGTGATGGAAAATACAGGAAGAAATTGAGCTTGCTGGTGACATGAGGTTCAGGGACATTTGGACCTCTTAGTTAATTTTTCTGCAATTTAGTTCATGTCCTGTCAAGTCCTTTATTGCCTCACTCAAGGTTAGTTATTCTTAGTATTTATTCATAGCTCATTTTCAGCTTGAAGAGGTTCAGGTGTGGAGAACATGTGCTTTGGAAGCAGGTGTTTTGGAACAACTCTGTGAGAGTTAAAGGGAAATCAGCCCCCTGCAAATAATATGAGTGAGCTGAAGGTTTGAGATTATGACCATTTTTTTTTTGCAAAAAGGATCTCCCGGTAATCAGCAGATTGCATCTTTTAGCTGAAGTTTCTGCACTCTATGGACTCCCATTGCCTCCCTGATTAACACAAAAGCATCATCTCCTTACCCCACACTGACTCTGGAGTTGGGTGTTTTCCAGTCAAATGGATGATTACAACTTGTCTCTCTGTTTCCAAAGCAGAAATGTGATTTTATTCTTCAGAGGGAGAGAGGATTCCAGGGACGATACTTAAACATGCCCTTACACCCTCCAAGAAAAAAATCTAATGTGAGATGAACACAGATTAGACAGAGATGAAAATGTGGGTGTTATTTCTGTTAGAACTTGGTGAAGCATTTAGGTTGTACAGCTACATCAGGCTTCTTGAACATTCTAAGTTGGTCCAAACTGACATCTGCAGGTGTCCCCTTCCCCTGCAGGAAAACAGCTGGCTCAGTGGCTTCTTCCATGGGAGAGCAATGAAGGAGGGTCTTCTGAGGTCAGGGAGAGAAGGACATGAGAGAAGGACGTGAGCTGCTCTGATGTTTCATTTAGGTTCTGAGATGCTGGTGACATCACCGAAGCTGAAAGGGTTATTAAGGGGCATTGGATAGCCTACGGCACTCCAGGAGGAGTCTGGGAGCCAAGCCTGGGATACAGGGAAGATGCTCAACCATACCAATGGGATTGTTAGTGTAGACACATTATAGCTAGGTACAGATAAGAAGTTCCTCACCTGAGTGTCTCCAGAAAAGTTACTCTCTATGCATCTGAAACAAGTCTGCTGTCTTTTACTCCACTCTCCCAAACTTCATGCAAGTGTCCCCAGAGTGTTCTGTGATCACTCTGGTTCCCAGGCCAAAGTAATAAGAAAGCACAAAAATGGTGCTGGCATGGTGCTGAAGAGAGCCTGAAGCGCATCTACTAGTGCGACACACTTTGGTTCTCTTTCCCTGATTTTTACCCCACAAAGGTACATCAGTCCCTTTCCTTTGAGGACAGAGGTTGGAAGTGCTGTTGTCCTGCTTTTTCCCTTTGGAGAGCAGAGTGGAACATGGCAGTAATCACTCCCGTTAAACATCACACACTTGCTTACAAACTCTCAGGGGCCACCAGGGCCTTCAGGATTAAAACCAAACTTCTTAACAGGGCCAAGAGCCCCTCCTGGCCTCCACCTTATTTTCTCTCTCCTTCCTTTTCAGTATTCTCTCTATTCCCTCTCTGGCTCTCTTCTCTGGGATCCATCTATTTCAAACTGCTTGGAAGACCCCTGCATGTGCAAATGCTGTCCTGTGGCTCCGTGTCCCTGTTCCTTCTGTGCACTCTTCTCCCACCACAAGTGCCATTGTCATTTGGCAAAGTTCAACCTACCCTTCCAGATGGAGTCATCATTTCCTCTGAGAAGCCTTCTCTGCTCCCTCTTGGGCTGGACTAGGTGTCCCTCCTAGAATCATTGAAAGCACCCAACAATCACTTCTATCTACCCATAGCACAGAATAGCATGCCCTTAGGTCTGTTGACTGCTTCTATTACTGGGAGCTTCCTGAGTGCATGGTCTTTGTCTTTATCTCCTAGTAGCTAGTGCAATGCCCAGGACATAGTGGTTGTGCAAATGGACTAAAGAATGAATGATGGGGTACTGGTAAAGGACACAGGCTCTGAAGATAGAACCTGGCTCTGCCACCATACTTGTATTCGTATAACTTCAGACAAGTCACACATCATAGAGTTGTTGTAGAAGGCTAAAGAAAATGATAAGAAGTGCTCACACAGAACCCAGAGGAAGCAATACAAGTTGGCTATGCTATTGATTATGCTGAGCTTACCAGGTGTGCAATAGATAGCCGTGATCAGTAGAAGATTTTCTAGACTAAAGGGTGATCTGGGAGATTTTCTACTCCTATGGAACTTGCTCTAAGTACTTTGAAGCTTGAGAAGAGGAGTGAAAATAGAAATTGACAGAAGTCACTATCAGGCAAAATCCCTTTCAGAGTAGCTCAGTGGCAATGTGAGAGAATGCTGCCTGACCATGTCTCTGTAACCGCGGTGTCACCAGGAGTTTAGGGACAGCTCTGCCTTCTTTGCATACTTCTCTCTTGACTCTAAAAATTTTCCTTAAAAAGAAAAATAATGGTGACATTGAGGGTGACACTGGAAATAGCATCGGGACTCCAGTGAAGGTCAAACATTGTCCCAGGGGTCCCTGAAGCTCGAAGCCTGCTGTGTTCTCTCTGCAAGAGCATGATGTTAAGACAGTGGGAGCTCCGAGCTGATGTCAGAAACCAGCTTGGAAAATGGCAAATGTTGTCTTGGTGCCAAACTCCCAGCAGAGTGTCTTACACGGAGTAGACGTGCTTCGACCCACGGACCTGCAAAATACCTTCTCCTTCTCTTTTCCCTGTGGGTTCACACTTATTTCACTACATTCAATTCAGCAAATATTGATTGAACCCCTACTGTGTGTGCAGGGAGCTGTGCAGAGATCTCCCTTTGGGCTCATTTCTCCCACCACTTTGATATTTCTGCCTTATCAGAAGTAAAGACTTTGTGAAAAGAAACCTGCGAGTAGCTGGCATGTACCCGTACTGTTTTTAAGGGATCAACATAAAAGTGTTGTCATTAGTTTCTGTAGAAATCCTCCTTGGTATTGGGCTAAATTCAGGCATAGTGGGTGGGAGAAGCGGGTGAGGAGGAGAGAACAAGGGCCTCATCCTATTGTGCTGTGTGATCTTGAATGCCTTGTTTAACTTCTCCGGGTTTCCATTTCCAGTTATTATTGATCTTTTCAGCCTTGGTTTATTAGAATTCAAAAGAAAGCGTAAAAGGAACAGAGTTTGAATTTGCTGTGCTAATGTGAAGAGTGGATTTGAAGTGGGAAGGCTTGGTGAACATGGCATCGGAATTGGGCCCGTATGATGTTGGGCTTGTGTCTCGGCCCTCCTGAGACTCTCCTCTATCAAATGCTGTTTCTGCCTCTTGCCTTTCTTGCTGCTTAAAGTCACTGTGAAGCTTCTATGTCTATTAGAATGAGAGGCTGAACACATGAGCTCTTATTACTCTTAATAATCATCTTGATGTCAATATGCTATTCCAACCAGCACTTTGATTTTGTCTTCTGGGCTGGTTGAGGGAAACTGCCTTTCAGATTTTATTTTTCCTTTTTTTTTTTTTTTTTTTTTTTGCTCTTGAAGTAGTCATGGGATAGCTCAAGCAAGTCCCCTGTGTCTTTCCTTCTGACACCCATCCTGCATCCTAGTGCCTGTCTGAGTGCATAATATTTCATTTCCCGGCCTGAAAGGAGACCATTTGTTCCCTGCTAAATGAGCTGTTACTGTGCACCTCTGTCCTTTAGCACCTGGGGCTGCATTCATGGGAGAATCCAGCCGTGGATCTCAGGAACCTTTCTGAAAAGTTTATGAGGAGAAGAGAGAAAACCTCTCTCTGCAGGCTGTGCCCTCCCTCCTTGGCCTCGGCTCATTAGCCAGAGCAGAGACAGTCACCTGGGGGTGGGAGGGCAAATCACAGGCCAGGGGCAGGCACCTGCCTCCCAACTGTGGGCTCTGCCTTCAGCAACTCCTGCTCAACAGGTGGCTAATTAGCTCTAATTGGCTGCATCTTGCCGCGTGGCCTGGGCAGCTTGTCTGAGCAGCCCTTCTGTGGCAGTGTTGCCTTGCATTGGCTCTGGGCCTGACCTGATCTGTGGTCTACAAGATGGGGCCCTCTCTCTCAGATGGGGCCCTTTGGGTCCTGTCCATGGTGAATGGCCTGCCTCTTGGGGACCTGGAGGCAGCTTCTATCTAGACTGTGGCTAACAGATTTGCCAGATAAGGCTAAAGTTGCCCAATCAGCCCTTTATTGGGGTACCCGGTAGGTGGGGGCCAGGGTCACTGGGGAGGATGCTACCTTATGAATGATTGTGCCAGCTAGGACCATCTCAGTCCTGGGTCTCTTGTGAATTCTACTGACAGAGGATGATTTCAAAGGGCAGGAGAGGGACCAAGGTTGTCACCACCTCCTTTCCTCCCTCTCCACCCACCCCCTACATAGAGGCCAACTAAATTGGTAATGCCACCAGGACTAGCATTCAGGGGTCCCCATCTAAACGAGAACACGTGTCTGTCTCCCGCCCGGGGAGCTTTGCTTTCTTGCCATTTCGCCCTCCCAGCCCAGGGGCTCAGAAAGTGAAGCCAAGTTACAAGGGCCTTGAAATCAGCTGCTTTTGTGGTGGAGGACTTGAGTGCTGCATTTAAAACCCAGCTCCGCCACTTACTGAATATCTGACCTTCCACGTGGCCCTTAACACCTCCTGATTTTAATTTCCATTGAAACTGAAGTGGGGATGATAATTGAAACCACTTCGCAGGGTGCTCGTGGGCCTTCAATGCTTGGCTCAGTGTAATGTTATTCAGAAATAATGATTATTATTTCATATTAATTACCTAATTATCATCTTAAAATTAGCTCCCCCGTTCTCCCCGCCCATCACCCAGATGAGGATACTGAGGCAGGGCATGAGTAGGGCAGGGGTTGACTTGTCTGATCACACAGCTAATGAGAGTCAGAGCCAGGAATAGGATTGAATCTCCATCTTCTTTTCATCCCACTGTTATCCAGCTCCGAGAACCCACCCTCCCTTGCACTTCTCCACCACTGGATAAACACTCATCTTCTGTCTTCTTCTGTATATTTTTCCAGGCCTTGTACCTCCAGTGTCTAGGAATCTCACAAATATGGAGCTGGATAAAATGGTCCCAGGCTCTGGGTATTACGTCCCCTGCCTCAGGTCTCCAGTGACTCCCCACTGCCTCGATGAAAGCCCAATCCCTTCCCATGCTGGCCCTCCACAATCCGGCCCAGGGAGGCAGGTCCCAGGAAACCCCTTGCCGTTCCCCAGGTGTGCCTTGCTCTTGGTCTCTGCTGCATCTTTGACACCCTGGGACAGGATTTATGGAGTAAATGGTGATGAGTGACTTGGAGCTGGTCCAGCTTTCCAGAGCTGGGGGAAAAGACAGGAGGGCCCACTCCTCCTGCAACTGCCTCCCCTCCCTGTCCTGGTCACCCTTGTCTTTTTCCTGATGGCTGAGCACATTGCCTGCTGGGAGGCATTTCTGCCACACATGACACTTTTTCACTCAGTGTGAAATTTCATTTTTGCAGGGCCCTTTTCTTGCTCTGCTTCTGAGCATTCTGCATTTCCCCATGACATCACCAATCACAAAGGCACCAAGTGCTGGTGACTGGTGCAGGAGTGGCAGGAGGCACAGACGGTGTCTGTTCTGCTGCCCGTTATAGCTTTACGTGAGGACAGTGGAGAATCAATAAATATTTGCTAAATGAATGAAAGAATGAATGGACCCAGGGTTGAATCTGTGGCAATGAGGCAGGTGGGTGTGGGTCCCAGGAGAAATGTGTGGTCCCACGTCCTGGCATATCTGGCGTCTCTAGCTCAGCTGATGGTAAACATCAGGCCCAGCCCTTATTTTTCTCATTATGTTTAAAACCCACCAGTTGCCCAATAGTATAATTTTCTAAGTGGTTTCATTTCAGCTCTGCTAATTGAAGAAAACTGAGCTCTTTTGAAGGCTTACTTTGTGTGTGGCTGTCACTGGTGAGTGTCGGAGCTGGTTGTCAATCACTGACAATAGCTTGCCGTTCTGGAATAATTTAAGTTTAGGTCTTTCTTTCACTCAGGCATTCATACTCTGTTATATGTTTTCATACTGAGCTGAGAACAATCTGGGGTGAGAATCTGTCATGTGTTCTGGGAGCTAAAATGGAGATTTCTTTTTTGATTTCAAATTCCTACGGTCCAGGGCTCAGAGTAGTGTGTGGGGGGAGAAGATTGCAGGTTCGGGAGTCAGACTTTGTGAACTCCAGGTTTAAATTCTTTTCTTTTCCCGCACGCTTCACAATCCAGGAGACCTTGGTACAGTTCCTGAGCCTGTTTCCTTATGACAATTCAAAGGGATATGAACACTTTGCACAGGGACCATCATGGAGATTAGTGAGACTAAAAAGACCAACTAAGACTAAAAGTTCCAACTAAGGCAGAACTTTGGAAGTAGCAGTATGTCTTGCCAGTTTCTCACACTGCAGGTAGGCTGTGCTCCTGCAGGGCAGGGTTTGTAGGGTTCTGAAGGAGGATCTGTAGTTACTGGATTGACCTTCATAAAGACCCTACCTAGCTACCTCACTTACCTGCTGGGAGACTAAGTAAATCACATGCATCTCGAATTTCTTTCCTTTCAGTTGGGGGATAATGATACCTACTCATCAAGTTGTTATGGAGACTGAAATTACATGAACTCTCAATACTCCATAAATGTTAGTTTGTTTCTCCTCCTCCTCTCTAAATTTCAATATACTTAATTTCTGAGAATGCATAAAAGAGAGAGGTGCTCCCTGCTCTGATTAACATTAAAAAGGCAAGCACATATGCCTGTATACAGCACTTTTAGTCATATCTGCCTGCAACTCACTAATTTATGCAGCAGATATTTATTGAGCATCTACTATGTGCAGCATCATTCTAGGCACTGGGGTACAGCACTGAAGCAAACAGTGTCTGCTGTGGTGCTGCTTACCTTTTAGTGGGAGAGAGGGGTTTTCCAAAGATAAATAACATGAAGCCACCAATAGCTTAGGTCAGAGGGATAAGGTCAGAGAAAATGGGAAGAGAAAAGTAGGAGCAAAGACAGAATCTGGTGTGTGTGTGTGTGTGTGTATGAATGATTAGGGACCGTGCTTCAGAGGAGGTGGCATTGGAGCAGAGCCCTTCTACTTGCCATTCCCTCTACCTGGGGCTCCACCCTTCCCACATCACTCTACCTCATCAGAAAATCCACAGTCAGCTGCACTCCCACCTCACCTGCTCTGAGTGCCTTTTCTGCCCCCACTCCCTCCTCATGACTGCCCTTGAACTTCTCCTCTCCCAGTATTTTCAGGTTGCATCCTTATCCCTCTGACCTGAATTTTCCAGGGTCATGTTTTCTTCTTCCTTAGTACCAGGCACATTTCCGGGCACAGGATGGGTTGAATGATGGTTCGTGGAGGAGCCGGGAGGCAGCATGCCGATTCCGTCAGCAGCCCATCCTGACCTCCTTGGGGGCAGTGGGTGGGCAGCCTCAGTGAGGCTCTGAGGAAGCATACTCAGCTGCTGACATGTGTCTTCATATTGGAGAATCAGGGTGCTGTTCCCCATGAGCTCAGAGTGAAGCATGGCCCCGTCTAGCTCCATGCCCTCTAAGCTCTGCACTGAGACCCACCGACACAGTGTCTTTCCCTCAATCACTTTCTCTCAATCCTGCAAGCTACGTGCTACTGGACGAGTTACTTAATCTTGACGGGCCTCTCCTCTTTTTATTTGCTTTCGGTTTGAATTGGAATGACCCAATAATTCCTGAACCTCATGCTCCTCCAAAGCTATGAGTGACAGATATCGGTGCAGATGAGTTTAAAGAAGACAAACAAATTGTGTCCAGGAAAGAGCGTGGGTTTAGAGTCAGACACACCTGGGTCTGAGTCCAAACTTTGCTGGTACTTTGACCTGTGGCAAGTTTCTTAGTTGCTCTGAATCTGAATTTCCTCTCCTCTAAAGTGGAATCATGCCTACCATTCTCAACAGCTGATATGAAGATCGAGTGAGAAAATATCTGGAATGTGCATGCTCCAATTTGAACTTTGCAGACTACACTCCACCTACCCTCACTAGTCTAGAACTCTGAGTTTCCAGTCAGGATCCCCTTTCTTGAACTGAATAGTCATTGTGTCACCTGAAGCAAACCCCCATTTCAAGCAATTTACATTTATGAGCTAATGGAATCCTCACCATATCTCTGTGAAGTTGACACAATAATAACACCCATGGCAAAGCTGAGGATGCACAGGCACAGAGAGAGGTTAAGTAACTTGCTCAAGGTCACGCAGTTAATAAGAGACATAGGTGGAATTCAAACATGGTGTATCTGGCTTTGAAGTCCACAATCTTAACCATTATGTCATCCTGATGACTGTGAATACTTTAATTCCAACTTCGCACAGCTGTTATGAGGCTTAGAGATGTAAAATAGAGAGTCTGTGTGATGTGATGGATAGCCAATCAATATTGGTATCATAATGCTACAGTCCATAGAAGCTTGGCACAGTCTAGACTTGGTAAATACTCATTTTGTGCCTGCATTTTGGCTTTGTGTCTGCTTCTGATGAAGCAGGAGTTTTGAGGATCAGGCATTTATCTAGAGCAGTTGTCTTCCTACGAACCCAGGCTGTCACGAGCAATATGCGGGGGCCTTACAGAGAATCTTTCTGAGAGAGTGCCACTTTGTCCTTTGTATTGGTTCTTTGTTAGTGGTCAAGCCTTCAGAGGGGGTTGGCTGGCTGAAAGGCTGCCGTTCAATAAGGCCTTGGGCTTTGCTGTCGAGGTGGGTTCTTTCTGAGCCCAGGAAAGCAGGGTCAGGTCTGCAATTTTCTCTGGCTTCAGGAACAAATACTCAGCTTGCTCCTCTAAGCCTGCGGGTCTCGGGAGATGAGGGGATTGGTGGTGACCTCCAGCCTGGCTGGCGATTACATACAAAGCTGAGAGCAATTTTTAAAGTCTTCTCGCCATTTTGCTCCCTCTTTAAAAATTAAATGCCCAACCACGAGCTGCTCTATTCCCAGGCCAGCTGGCCTTTCTGAGGATGGCTTGGAAGCGAGGATGTGTGGGGGCTTCCCGACCCAGGTGGTTGTCAAGGGTGAGAGGGCCACAGCAAGGGAGAGTGCCCTCATTCTTTTTGTCAGCTTAATGAAAAAGAAATGAAGACATCAGTCTTGAAGGCTGAGATCCGGAGTGAGGGGGCCCAGGGAAGCATCCAGGAGCAACAGGAAGCAGGATTCTAGTCTCAGTGGGGCTGGGCCGTGGGCGAGTCTGCCTGGAAGGATGCTTTGAGCAGCGTTCTAGGAGCCAGAAGCCCTGGGTTCTCATGGGAGACCTGGCACTCCTTGTTTGTGTGGGCATGGGTGAGCTTCTGACCCTCTAGGTATTATATTCCACGTTTAGTACCTAGTAAATGGAGCAGAGAGGTTAAAAGCAAACTTAGTCATGAATCCTTAGCTGTCCCTTTTACTACCTGGATATCTCGGGCAGGTTCTTACCTCTCTGAATCTCAGTGTTCACCTGTCTCACATGAAGTGCTTTGGAAGGCAAGCCTTGGCATATCACCCTTCTAGCACATTCTCGCCATCCTTGCCTGGCTACGCTCATGGCTCTTCTGTACTATTCAGCCCTGACTTCCCTTTGAGTAGAAAATCTGATGCCCCATGCTAACTGAGATGCCCAATCCCTGTGTGCCACCACCCCCAGTGGCTCTACTTGTCACTCTGTAGGAACCTTGAGGGCTTGGGGCTGGTTCTGCTCAGCACCCTGCAGCTCCACACAGGGCCTGATTCCCAGCAGCAGTCTCCATGTACTTACTTATGAGGAAACCAATACATGTCTTCCCAGCTCTCTGAAACTGTGTGCTTCTAAGCTTACTTGCTATTATGGGTACTTAATTTCCAAAACAGACATAAAAGATACTATTTTCTTCCTCTCGCACAAAGGTAATCATTACAGTCCTCTATGTTCGTGCAGAAATTTACACTTGATAAAACCTCTTCCACATTTATTGCCAAGTACCTAGTCCCCACCTACAATGGCTTATCAGTATTCAAGTTTCAGAAGAGTTCAAGGCCACTGCTGGATCTCATCCAACTTGTTTTCCTATTTGAATTACTGGAACCATCTCCAGTTACCGCATCCTTGTGTTCAACTGACCCCGCTGCACAGGGCTGTGGAGCCATGTCGTCCGCCCCACGTGCTCCTTTCATCTCAGGTACCAAGCTCTGAGCTCTCACTGACTCCCAGGTGGTGGGCAGAGCTCTCTGAAACTGCCAGGCTGCAGGCTCACCCTCCTTGCAGGGAATCCTCTTTCTGGGTCTGGTTTGGAAGAGCCCTGTCTGCAGCAGGTATGTGATCTCCAAATTTGCAGCCGCACAGGGAAAGCTTGCTGTTGACAGCGCTGTCAGCAGGGGAAATAAGAATGCAGGATTGTCTGACAGAAATCAGTCTCGGAGTGTTTTGCCAGCTTTTCATGCATTTGCTGTTCTGTGCGGAAGGTAGGGGAGGGGAAGGGGAGAGATGGGCAGTGGGTGATCTGGGGCCAACTTGCTTTGTGGGCAAATCAGAGCTGTTCTCACCCTTCCTTCCAGAAGGCCCCATGTGATCTGCATGCGGTGTCTTTTCTTTCTTGTTTTATTTTCTTTCCTTTAACTTCAAATGACTTTTTCCATTGTAGCTTTGGCACCTGCTAGGGTACGTGCTAGAGGAAGCCAAAGAGACATCAGTGTGCTGTGGATATGGGGCTCAAGGACCCTGGGGACATGGTGTGATCCCTACCTTAGTAAGTAGGTCTCCCTCGACTGTGTGCCTGCTGTCAGGGCTCCTCGTTGCTATTTGAATCTGTTTCTGGACCCCAGTTTAATTCTAAACATGCTGTTCCCAGCCTAGAAAGCACTGCCCACCCAAATATCCTCTGCTCATCAGGGCCCTCCTTGTTTCCTTCCTCCTCTCAGCCTTCCTAGGTGAGTCCAACCTTTTGCAACCTCCCTTCTCCCTACCTCAGGCAGCCCTGGCACTTAGCATGGTCAGGAGGCTAGTTAGGCTTTGCTGCCTCCGTCTCTTCTTTGTTCCCTTCGGCTGGGTGTGTGCCGGAGCTTTCCTAGGAGATGTGAAGGTGTTAAAGGGAGAGAGTCCTTTCCTCAGATTTGTCCACATTTGAAAATGATCTGCTTTTAGTAGTCTCTGCAATCTTGGATGCATGGTCAGCCTCTCTGAACTGCCGTTTCCTCCTCTGTAAAAGAGCATAAAAGTTATTCAAGAACTAAATGAGCCAACCAAACTAGCATTGAGGGCTATACTTGGCACTTAGTGTTGGTCAATAAATGTTGTTCATAAATATTGGGCTCCTCCAGAAGACACAGGTGGAAGGTTGTGCCGGAGACTAAGCAAAGGAAGATGCTGTTAGAATAGAGGAAGTTATTTCACCTCTTTAAGCCTCAGTTTCCTCATCTGTTAAAGTAAAGATGATCACAGAACCTGGCCCCTAAGGATTATGCAAGGTAATCTGTGGAAATCATTTGGCAGTGTCTCACATTGATCATGCAAACACTAAGTCCCCGCTGCCTTTAAGGAGGTGAGTTGTATTTGGTTTGAACATTTAATGGTCTCATCGCCTGGCAGCTGCTCTGATGAGCAAACCGTGACCACCCTGTAGATTCACATCACACCTGTGGGAGTCTGAGGAGTGCAAGGTAGTAAGAAGACCTGGCTTCTGCACCTTGCTTACTTTGTGGCTTTGAGAAAGTGAACCTTGGCCAGGCATGGTGGCGTGTGCCTGTAATCCCAGACTCCCCAGAGGCTGAGGCAGGAGGATTGCAAGTTCAAAGCCAGCCCTCAGCAACTTAGTAAGGTCCTAAGCAATTTAGAGACACCCTGCCTCTAGATAAAATTTAAAAAAGCTTGGGGATGTGGCTCAGTGGTTAAGTGCCCCTGAGTTCAATCCCTAGTTCAAAAGAAAAAGAAAGTGAGCCTCTCTGGCCTCCTTTTTTATCATCTGGGAAATGGGATAGTAGCATCCATATTTAAAGGACATAAAATAATAAGACAAAGCAAAATAAAACAAAAACTAGTGCCATAATATATGTGATTATACTTTTTCAACTGGAAAGTGTGCTCTGAAGGAAAGACATTACATAGCTGCTGTCGGTACTCTTAGCATAGTCTGCAGAGCTGCGGTGGTATGGTCATCTCTTTTGTGCCACACTGAATTGGACCTGAGGATATCCCCAACATGTTTTGACACAAATAACTGTGGTCAGTGGGGATGCCATGAAGTTGGAGGTGGCCAGAGCTAGAGTTCCAGTGGCTGGCAGAGCCAGAGTGCACAGGCCCAGAGCAGTGCAGAGCTGAGGATGAGCAGTGAAAAGGCCTGGCCTGATCCTGGCTGCTCCTCATGGGTAAGTGTCGCCAACCCACTTCATCACTCTGAGCCTGAGTTTTGCTTGCTTTTTAACCTACTAAATGAGGACTAGCAATTCAGGCCTTCTCCACTTTCTGAGGTTTTGGTGAGGGTCAAATGAGATGACTGATATTGAGTTGCTGGGACACAGTAGCTCAGAATGAGTGCTGGGACATGTCTGGGATTTCCCACTCGCCCACCAGGCCTTGGAAGCGATTGACTGCGGTTTCTGTTTTTTCAGTGCTCACACCGATACCCAGAGATGCTCAGTACTGTAATGGGTCAACCAGGCACCACTGCCGTCCATGTTAGGAATAATCGTCATTGCCTTCCCCCTGACAAGGCTGCAACCACTTCCTCCTGCTCACTAAATACGGCCCCAGGGTAAGCCCTGTGTTAGGTACTTCATAGGAGCTGTCTTTGAAATTCAGGGTACTTCTGTGTGGTAGGTGTGGAACCTGAGTTCAGAGAACCCAGGGACATCCTCAAGGGCACGTCTTACACAAGGCAGAAGGAGGATTTGAATAGAGTTTGTCTGATTGCAGATTCCAGGCCTGCTCCCCCTTACCCCACAGAAACCCAACCAGGAGCCCAATTGTCCTCTAATAGCCCACAGACCAGTGAGGTGGGGGCTTCCCCTGTGAGTGGATTAGAAGCAATTCCCACTTTGGGAACCCAGGGGGTGGGAGCAACAGGCAGGCCAAGGTAAAAAGCCAGGAAAGCAATTCTTTTTTTCAAAGAAAAACAGTCTGTATTTGGATTCTTTTTTACACATCCAACCCAGCAGAAAATTGGTTTGCAGAAGATGTAGGTCGTGGCTCTGGCCCCACATCTGGACGCCTTATATTGTACACTATATTACCGGAGTAATATCGTGCACTTTATTAGCACCAGCAGGATTTGGGATTCCCATGGGGACTGTTCTTTGCTGTCAGATGTATAAGGCCATTTAATCTCCTTTATCAGATCTCCGTCTGAATCCCCCACCCCCACCTCTTCTCACAGACCAATAAAGAGAATTTCTTTAGATTCTTTGGTCTGAAAACCAGCTTTTAAATACTCCTCCATCTCCCCAGTTCTTGTATCTAATAAGCAAGCAAACCAAGAAGGCATCAATGCCTTGAAAATTCACTTTTCTGCAATTTAGGACCCATTTTCTGGGGATATTTGTAATTGGAGCTTTATTTTCTTAGGCAGAGACTGGAGGAAGAATTAGCTTCCTTATACCTGGCCAGCCCCTAGCTCACAAGGTTGGCTTTATTTTATCAAAAACCCAGTTACACCTCTGGTTCTGGCTGGGAAGAATGGCTAGAGGGACTTGAGGGAGAGAGAATTTTCTATGGGCAGAACCAGAGTTAACTGCCTGGCCTGTTTGTGGGTCATTTTTGATAGAAATCAATAAGATATTCAGGGTTGAGAGGTTTGCACTCAAAATCCTAGTTCTGTGATTTCCCCCCCCCCCATGTTCTTTGATATTTTTCCATGTGTGGAGTATGGGTAGCCCTGGGATAGTACTTGGGGACTTTGGGATTAAGGCATGGCCCTTCCTTTGGAGAGAACACAGTTTCATGGGTAAGAGACAGGTATGAACAAATGCTATCGACAATTGTGACAAGGGCTGTGGCACCTCCTTCCCCTCAAAGCAGGCTCATGACTCAGCCCTAGAGCTCAGAGCAGGCATCTGGGAGGAGAGGATGCCTGACCTGAATGTCTCCTTGGGATGATCTCTTCAGCTCAGAGCCTCAGTGTCCTTAGGATTTATTGCCCCATTTTACCACTGTCTTTTTTTTTAAGAGAGAGAGAGAGAGAGAGAGAGAGAGAATTTTAATATTTATTTTTTAGTTCTCGGCAGACACAACATCTTTGTTGGTATGTGGTGCTGAGGATCGAACCCGGGCCGCACACATGCCAGGTGAGCGCACTACCGCTTGAGCCACATCCCCAGCCCCAATAAATCCTATCTTGAAGGACTTTTGGGGAAGTAAAAAATTTTCTCCCAGTATCTGCCTAGTATTATGTAAAAGAGACAAATGAGCTGATAGATAGGTGACTCGTCCTTCGTCCTTCGTACTGCTGATAAGGAACTGACAGAATGCTGGGTGAAGATCTCTGAGACCTGCATGGTTCTGTACCTTCTTGGCTGTGTAGCTTTAGGCAAGTCACAGCACTCATCTGTGCCTTGGGTTCCTGTTCTATCAGGTAAGGACAATGTGGGGAGGATCAAAGAAGATGGTTAAATGGCCGAAGTTTTGCACATTGTAAGACCTGGTGTATCTAGAAGGAGGTTGTTTTCTGTCACTGTCATTGTAACTGACAGGTACAGAGGGTTGTGGGGAGTCAGCTCTGCAGAAAAGGGAGAAATGCTTGATGCCTCAGGTGAGCTGTGGGTGGAGCATCCCCACATTTGCTGAGATGAGTATCTGGCTATAGGACATGATTTAATGCAGAAGTTCTTAACCTTGGTGGAATGGCAGGGGAGATTGCTCAGCATTTTTTCCCCAAAATGTGTATATATACATATACATGGCTCCTCTCATTCTTGTCTCTTGCCCAAGGAATTTCAGAATCTGTGGTGGGTAATAGTGACATGCATGTATATAAGCTGAAACCTCCTCTTCCCTCAAATTGAGTTCCACACTTTCAGAGTGTCAAAAGCCCAACAGATGCTAAGCCCATGTCTCTACTTTCCATCATCAGCCTGTTAGCCTACTTGCCTGGCCCTCTGCATGCAGAGCTGTTCCCACGGATGAAAGAGCATCCAGAGCTGGTTGCTTCATTTCTAATGCCTGGAATCCAACCAGTATCCCAGCAGTTGGGCAGTTTTAAAATCTAGAAATAGGAGCTAGGGATGTAGCTCCGTGGTAGAGTGCTGGTCTAGCATGCAAGAGATCCTGGGATCAATCCCAGCACTATTCAAACAAAACAAGACCTCGGGACATTTAGGATTACAGGATGTGGAATCTGTTAGACTTACAGAACAGGGCCATTTTCATGAGAGTTTTTGAGAGTCCTGTGAGAATGGAAGGTTCCAGAAGACCAGAGTGGTGCAGTCATCACAGTCCTAACTGTCCTTGTCATTGGCCTGGTGAAGCAACATTGTATTTGCAGAGCTTTCCATAAAGCACAAAGCACCTGCCCTCATACCATGCCACTGATCCTTTAGTTGCCAAAGCAGTTATCATTGGCCCATTTCTCAGATAAAGTGAGGCTTTTCAGAGAGGGAAAAGGACTTTCCCTGATTGCAGAGTGGGTGAGGGGCACAGTCAGCACTCACCTGGTATGTAGAATCCCTGGCCACTGTGTGCCAGGGATGTCTCCTGCCCTGGAGACCGTGTCAATATAATGAAATGTGACATGGCTTGCTTGCAAGGATGCCCCAGCAACTGTTCTTTCAGGCAAGGCATGCTGAGGAGCTGGTATCGTTTTACAAGCTGATATCAAGGATCTGTTTAAAATTCCATTTCTTTCCTTGCAGGCTTTGAATCTTTCCCCCCCATCATTTAGGGTCAGGTGTTCAGTTTTATAAAGACCCCATGAGCAACAAGCTGGCAGAACATTTCTAGCAATATATATGTGACCCTGCCACCCCAGGGGGAAAGCCTCACAGCACCACACATTTTGATTCATATTTTATCAGGCATTCTGTAGTTCAGTGGGGTCTTTCAGACAAAGAGAAAAGAACTCCATGTATGTATGTGATTTGTGTATATATTGGCCTGTGTATGTTTTTTAAAAAGACTCAACCAACTCCAGTGCATAAGAGAAAACCAGTATTTTCTAGGAATGCTTCTGAGTTTACAAAAAAAGGAAAAAGTCACTCATATAGCTTTCCACCAGGGATGGCCAATAATCACAGTGATAATGTCATATACTTTCATTTGCTTTGTTAAATATGTTCATGTCAATAATGTTATGGTTTGGAGCCAGGCATGGTGGCATACACCTGTAATCCCAGCAGCTCAGAGGTTGACACAGGAGGAACGCGAGTTCAAAGCCAGCTTCAGGAAAAATGAGGCACTAAGCCACTCAGTGAAATCCTGTCTCTAAATAAAATACAAAATAAGGCTAGGGATGTGGCTCAGTGGTTGAGTGTTCCTGAGTTCAATTCTGGGTCCCCCCTAAATAATATTATGGTTTGGATATGAGTTACCTTTCAAAAGCTCTCATGTCATTGCAGGAATGTTTGCAGGTGAAATGATTGGATTATGAGATCTATAGCCTGATTAGTGGATCCTAGTTTGAATGGACTAATTGGCTGGTAACAGTAATCAGGCAGGGTGTGTCTGGAGGAGGTGATGCTGAGGGTGTACCCTGGATCTGTTCCTCTTTCCTGTCATTCCTTCCCCTTTCTCTCTCTGCTTCCCAACCTCCAGAGGTGAGTTATGCTCATCCACTACCTCTTCCTGCATGATGTTTTTGCCTTACCTCAAGGCCCTGAGAAGTAGACTTGGCCAACAAGGAACTAAACCTCTGAAAACATGATCCCAAATAAACATTTCCTCCTCTAGGTTGTTCTTTTTTTGGGGTATTTTGGTCACAGCTACAAAAAGCTGACTAATACAGAAATAGTAACCAAGAAGTGGGATCATTGCTATGTCTAACCTGACCATGTGGTTCAGAAGCCTTTGGAGCTGGTTTTTGGAAGGAGTTTAGAAATGTTTGGAGATGTATGCTGGGGAAACCTTAGAATTTTGTAAGCAGAGTTTAATGCATGATTCCAGAGGAGCTCAAAAGACCAGAATACAGATAGTAAAGACCATACTCATGAGGTTTCCGAGGGGAATGAGGATTCTATTGGGAATTGAACCAGTGGACATGTGTTATATTCTGGCAAATAATTTTTTCATATTTTTTAAGGAGATTATAGTTGCTAAAGAGATGCTAAGTACTCTGCACAGAGACAATGGGGAAAAAAATGCCTCGAGGACATCTCAGGAATTTGCAAGACCACACCCGTTACAGACTCAAGGATATCTTTGAGGGAAAGGGAAAATTTCTTGGAGAAGAGATTCTGGGGTTACCCTTCTTATACAGGAAGGTATAGGCAGTTGTCTTACCATGCTTAGTCACCCAGGCTTTGAGTGGTAGTGAGTCACTACCACTCAGAGATTGTTGTCGCCCTGGTTTCAGGGAGACCAGCTTTTGCTCAATCTGGTGGTAGATCTTGGTATCATTCACATTGTGTTAGTTCTGCAGGAATGCAGGATGCTTTTATTAAAGATCATGGAGGTTTCCACTGAGATTTCAAAGGAAGGCCTAGAGGGCAGGCGAAGTGTTGCAGGGTTGGAATCCCTGCATGCGGCCCCTGAGAAGGCAAGGCAAGAAGATGTGAATGTGAAGCCAATGGGAATGGAACCCCCAGGAATTAAGATGCCAGTAATATGGACTGTCTACCCAAGAAAACTACTGGCTGTGAAGAGAGCCAAAAAAGAGGCCAAAGGAGTGGAACTGCCCAAGACCTTCAGAGAGCCCTTCTCACTGCCATCTCTAAAATAAAATAAATACACTTGAGTAAAAAACCCCAAAACAATACAAAACAAGAATCCTTGTTATGGATCAGGTAGTGTCATTTCTATTACTTCATTCAGTACTTGCAGAATTTCAAAAATAATCATTACCTCCATTTTATAGATGAGGACACTGAGGCCCACTTATTCCTTCACTCAACATGTATTTCCTGAGATGACACCTGCTGAATGAAAAGTCTATTATCCGAATGGGACAGGCAACAACGAACAAGGCAAGCTTTTGTTCACAGGGAGCTGTCTTTGGTTGGGGAAGACAGTAATTTCATGGCTAGTTAAGTACAGTTGTGAGGGGTGCTATGGAAATGAGCCACAGGGTGCAAGGAGCATTTGTGGAAGCATTTGTACTGGGCCCTGGCAGCGAGGGTGCAGGTGTGTGGAAGTGCATACGTGTGAGTTTATGGGGGCCAGGGGAGACTTCCCATGGGGAGCACCCTCTGAACTGAGCCCTGGAGAAAAGTAGGAGAAGTCTAAGGAAGGGGTGATGCTGACCAGGTGACAAAGTAACTGTGAGCAGAAGAACCTGAGCCTGGGAAGAGCCCAGTGGTTTTAAGGAACTGGAATATGGCCAGTCAGCTGCCAACCTTGGGAGAAAGACCTTAGAAGTTGCTAGGAGTGGGGGTTGGGCAGGCTCAGCTTGGCATGGGTCATTCAGGCCAGATAAGCCATGGAAGGCTCTTAGCCAGGGAGGATGTGTGGCTGGATGTTTCCTTGTCAAAGATGAGGCTCCTCCAGGAGGCAATGTGGATAGATTGGACTTCCTCCATTACTCCATAACTGCCTGCATGTTTAAATGTAAGAAGCATTTTCTCCTTCCCTTCTTTTATAGGTGTGCTCTGAGAGGTGAGCCAAAGCCAGAGAGAGCACATTATCAGCTTCCAGAGGGTGAACCCTATGTGAGGAGCTGGGATAAGGAGGAGATAGAAGCTGAAGGGGCAGAGAAGGAGCCTTGGAAAGCCAAGCCAGGTGGTAGAGCCTGATATTCTTAATTCTGTAGCTCAACATAATCAAATTTTTGAGAATAATGCATAGGTACTTTAAATAGAGAGAAAGTGAACCAGGATTGAGGGGTTTACTTCTTAAGAAGGTACTTGGGGAATGTGTAACTCTTGATTTAAACCCTTTTTAGAAACCACCCACAATCAGGAGACACTTAAAACACTAGGTAGTGTAAGAATCTGCTTTGGGGAAGTGCGGATATATATCTTTCAGGAAGTTGGGGGCTGGACTTTTCTGTTTATATTAAAAACCATATGTAGAAAGCCCCTCTGGGGAAAGTGTACAGATTGTTGTCACTGAGTATTTGCTTTAGATATTTGGCTTTCTCTCTCTTCTTTCTCATTTCCCAGAGCCCTCTTCCCCCCTAATGCTGGCAGTACATAAAGATTCCAACCCAGAGCCAGGGACAAAAGAACCAGCAGATATAAGTACCCACAGCAATGTGGTCCAAAACACAAGCCTACTCATGTGGCAGCTTTTCTCTTACCCTCCAGCACAGACACACCGACACCAGACACCTACAGATTTTATCTTTGGGAAGCCAAACATGTCTCTCCTGGACTGGGGATGCTGGCTACATTTACCTTGTAGTTATAACAACCTGCCTGATAACATGTTCTAGAATCCTACTCCTCTCTGCAGCTAGGTCTTCTTAACTTTAGCCTCAACCCCAATTATAAAGGTTCTAGAATCCATACTTTAGCAACTCAAGGTATCTTGAGCTCTGGCTCTTATCCTGGTTCTAGCAGTTGACCCTCAGCAGGTGGTATCATTCAGTCCTGGTTTTGTTGTGTGGAGTTAGTGGATCACCTCTTCCTACTTTAAGCCTAAATCTTCTTCTTTCTTTGCCAGCCTTTCTCTCTGTCCCCCTCCTGGACTGGGGACCAACTCCCCTTGAAGGCAAGGGTAGTGTCTTTTATTCCTTTGCATTACCACTCACCAGTGCCCTGTATAGCAGAGGTGGTTATATATAATATATACAGACAGACATGGTTATGTGCATAATAATTATATATTTTACAAATCTAGAATGCTTGTTGAGTGACTGAAGAAATGAGCCATGCTACCACCCATTTCCCTCTAATGCTCATGTAGTATCTCCATTCATTCATTTAAATATCAATGGATACTATTTTAGTCAACTTTACAATGCAGTGTGCTCCTGGTTTCGGAGGTTCAGTCCATGAGCAGCTATCTCCATAACTCTGGGCTGGAGGTGAGGTAGAACATCATGGAGGAAGGGTGTTGTAGAGGAAAGCGGCTCAGTTCATGTCAGGTAGGAAGCAGGAGCCTGAGAGTGAGGTGCCAGAGACAAAGTACAAATCCTAAAGGCACATCCCCACTGACCTACTTTCTTCAATCCCACCCTACTTGTCTGCAGTTCCCACCCACTTAGTCCACTCAAGTGGATTAATCCATTTGATCTAAGACCTGAATGATTAGAAAGGGTCAATGTTGCAAGGATCTTGGAGAAGAATTTTAGGCAAATGGGAAGGCAAAGGTAGAGGCTCAGAGACATAAACAATTTTAAAATGCTCAAGAAGCACTAAGAAGACTGGGATCGTTGTAGCCTAGAGAACCAGGGAGAGAGTGATGGGAGAGGAAGCCAGAGAAGTCAGCCTGGAACTCTATGAGGCATTTTTTTTTTTTTATTCTAATGGTTCCTGTAAGGCCCATTTCTGCAGATATATGGGGGAGGAGGGACAGAGAATCTCTCCAAATAGCCTTATGTGCATTGGCTTCTCAGACAGAGGCCCCCTAGAATCCACCCATGTTGAGCATTCTACTGCTAGGAAAAAACAAAAACAAAAACAACTTCCTACCTCAAATGATTCAACTTTCCAGGCCAAAGAGCTTCACAAGACCACATTGGCCTTTCCTAAGAGCAGTTACCATGAATTTGCTTGTGTGGAAATGATGATCTTATTAAAAAAAAAATCTTGCTCTAACATCAGACATAATCTCATTTAAAAAAATATTGCAAAAAGATGTTAGTCCTACTGCTTCAGAAAACCTATAAGCAGGAAGCAAGAGGGTAGAGAAATTAATTTGTGCATTTATTCATTATCCAACAAACCCCAAGTGCTATTTCCAGAGGTCACCAGGGATTTCTATGTTTCTCAATCTGGAGGTCACTTTTTCAGAAATCATTTTGCTGGATGCCCAAGCAGAAATTTTTGGAGGGGCTTGGCCTAGGGTGATGGCAACAGAAGCAGAGAGGAATAGATGGATTCCAGTTGACAGACATGAGAGTCAAGTGGGAGGGGAAGTCAGATCCAGAGATGGCTGAATGAATGGGGAGAACTGGTGTTAAAAGTCCTGATTTTGGCAAAGAAAAAAGAGATAACAGACAAAATATAGACACTTCAACAGTTTAACAACGTTACATGACTTCAGCCAACCTATATGATCTTTCCCTTTAAACTTAAGCCTTGTAACCTCCTTTTATGAACCATCTGACCTGAAAAAGTCCTTAATGATTCTCAAAACTCTTCTTACAGATGTGGAAATTAAGGTTCACAGAAGAGTAAGTTGCCAAAGCCAGAGAGTTCTCCATTCCTATAGTTTCTACCAAATTTGACCTCCAAGCATGACCAGACCACTGCAAATTCCTCTTTCTGAGCATCAGACCCTTATCTAAATGAAGATGCTGATCTTCAAGACACAGCTTCGGGGTGACATCTCTCAAAATCAACATTCAAAGACAGCAAAAATGCTAAGTGAGGTTTGGGAGATTCTTAACCATGTTGGATCTGGAATCTGTATAACACCTCCAGCTGTTTTTCTTAGTTCTAAAAGTTTTCCACAACCAGCTGATGCCTACCTGAATGGAACTGGAACAGGAGGAAATCAGAACTCATTCTAGTGAAATGTACCCAGGTTCACTCTTCTATCTTCATGATGAAGTTTTTCTGTTATTTTGGGGGAGGAGATTCATGGAAATAGAAGCCTCAAGGTGTTGAAGACTCCATTAAGTTAATATGAGATGGGATGGGTTTGAGTTTCTGTCCACTGACTGCATTTATCTTGATTTCAGGGAGCTCCCAGAGAAGGAGGGGTGACATTTCTGTAACCCTTGAAGTGCCTGAGAGGAGAGGCAATACATGTAGGAAGGTTTGTGCTATCTTACCAAAGTCATCTGACCAGATGGCCTTGATGTCAGGGCCTCAGACATAATTGCCTGAGAGCTGTCAATGCTGAACCGGTTAAGATGGTGATCATGCAGTCTACCTCCATGGATGAAAGTCCTGTACCTCCTCCTTATTACATGTGTAGTCTTAGGCATGGTACCTAGCTATTCTGTGACTTACTTTACTCATCTCTAAAATGGGGATAATCCTGCCTACACCACAGGATTCTTTTTGGAATCGAGGATCTATAAACAAGGCTTAGCATGTGAAGCACATAGTACACTACTTGGCACCTAGTGGATATTCAATCTGCTCTTTTCTGTCTCCAAAAATGCAATGCTGCTGTAAGAGACTTCCATTGGAACCAGGAAATGAAGAAGTGGTTCATTAACAACCAGCCCAGGGAGAATACACTCCACGGGAAACTGCAGGGTCATTAAGCACCAATGGTGGTAACAAGGCTATTAATTTCCCAGTGTTTCTTTTATCGAGCCACACAGTGAGGTGATGCTTAACCCAGCAGGAGGGAAGGGGTTCGGAGTAGGATCTGGGGAGCAGGGGATCACAGCTATTTTATAAGGTTGTAACTTTGTGAAATGTGAAATGCTAGAAGGATTGGGCACTGTCTTGTTTGCTCTGCGGATCATCCCCCAAGGACAGAGCATCTGAAAATCATTTCTGTGTGCTCATTGTAGGCAGTGAGGTGCGAAGTGGAGAGCATTGGCTTCAGAGTCTTAGACCAGTCCGAGCATACCATTTCCTCCATCCCTAGCAATGACACCATAGGGAAGTTATGTTATTTCTCACTGTCTCAATTTTCTCAGCCCCCAAATGGGGAGAATCATGAATTGCTGTGAGGTCAAGATTAGAGAATATGGAGAAAGTACTTTAAGGAGATATATATATATATATATATATATATATATATATATATATATATATATATATATGGAAAGTTTTATCTCATTATGATTGTTTTAACTTTTTAACTCATGTCATTCCTCACTTTGTCTCTTTAATTTTCTCTCTTTCATTTGTTTGCTTGGAATAAATAGATGTATGAGTTACTTCCGGCAATTGTTAACCACTCACGATTTGGCTAAAACCCATTCCAAATCTCCCAAAGCAAAGAGCAGGTGCAATGTGATCTTCAGAATAAGTTATTTCATTAGAATGAATTTCTGAATGTGAAAAATCAATATCACCTCAGAGAAAATTTCTGGAAGAACTGAATAGACCCACATATCACCATATTGATTTGAATGGCATGTCTAAAATAATTTTAGCTCTGATTTTTTAAGCAACTAGGCCAAAAAGGAGATTCTATAAGATACAAAGATGACTATGTCAGACAGTGGAGATGTTTCTTTTTCAGGACAAACTTGGAGTGTGGAAATAGCTCCTAAAAGATTTTTTGAAAGAATCCAGATCAGTGCTTTGCCACAGCTTGGGAGACCTCTGGCTGCTTTTATGGCCTCATCTCTTCTATCCATACCTTTCTCTGCTCAAGGCTTCTCTCTACTTCTCCATCAAGCCATGAAAGCTACCCCAAGACCACTGCAAAAGTGGTTCCTTCTGCCTAGAATGTGCTCTTCCCCAACTCCCTCTAGTTAATTCTCACTTGCCTTCCAGGACTTAGCTCAAAGAACCTTTCCTCAGTCAAAGTGTTTAAGCTACAGTTTTCTCCTGCCCTGTCAAAGCACCTTTCTGTCATAGAGCCTGTCTCAGTTTGTGACTCAGTGCTCAATTTTTAATTTCTACCTGGTCCTTGCGTGTGTTCTCTTAGGGTGAGGCTGTTAGTTATGCTCTATGACAATCCCATGCATCTAGTACAAGACCTGGGACATAACAGGTTCTGGAAAACTACAGGAATAAAAATCAGTTCTGAGTCAATGAATGCATGATTTCTCACTAACAATGCTCATCCTGGCAGTGGGAATATAACCTTAAAAGATAAATTTCTGCTGCCACCCAATGGAGCCAATAACTCAAGAGACTGAATTATGGAAGCAAAAAAGAGCTTTATTGGTATTAAACCAGCAAGTCAGATATGAAGACTTTGGTCCTAAAAACAAAGTTCATCTTACTTAAGGTCACAGGCACAATGTTTTTATAGGGGCTTTTGTTTATATTTTTAGTTTGGGACATGTGGGTAGGGCATCTGGTGGTCAAAATTTTCATGGTGGACTGCTTTTCTGATATATACGCTGCTGTTATCTGAATGTCACTAAATGTTTTGGGTTCTGTAACCTTAAAAAAAGCTAGTGATTAGAAAGTTCCTTTTTGTTTCAGGAATAGTTAGTCTTGTATTTTAAGGCACAGAACACAGGGGAGAGCAAAAGGCAGCCCTTGCCAGAGAACACTGACAGGCAACTTCAGTCAGAGGTGTCCCCTATAGTTAATCTCTTGGGAAACGAATAATATGTTGCTCAGCTGTGTGACCTCCAAAATTAGTGATTTTTAAGGTTAACGCAAAGCAGTGAAGCTGGAGGGCTTATTTAGGTTTTCCTTCGGGTACAGGAATGATCTGGTCATGGATTGCAATAGATTTTTTCTCAGCTCAAAGAAAACATTTATCAGGAATAATGCTCCACTATTATTTTTTTTCCTATTAATTCATTTTATGTTTTTTTTTTTTTTGGTCAATTTCGTTTGCTTTTTGTTTTTGTGGGGGAAGGATAAAGTCCAACCTATTTTTTCTGAAATACAAAGTGCTCCATAATGTGGCTTTAGGGTCATCTTCTCCCATTTTCCACTTGACCTTATAGACAACTATGTGCTGACAACTATGTGCACAAGCTAGGTCAGTTCCAACCTTTGGGCCCTTCCCTTGAGCCTCCCTCCACCTGGGATGCTTATCCCCAAGAGAAAACAAATAATACAAGTTAAGACTCCAGTTTTGTTGTCAAACAGATACAAATCCAAATCTTCTAGGATTTAGTTACTAGATCTTGGACTTCTTGAGGTTCATTTTCCAAGTTTTGACATCTAAGATAACATTTAGCTCATAGTACTCTTGTAAGGATTAAGATTGAAAAAATATATAGAAGGTTTGTTGTTTTGAGTAGCATGTAGTGTTCATCAAATGGTAGTGCTAATACTGTTGTTCCATCTTTCTGGAAAACTCTTTTCAGTAGCAATCAAGTCAATGGTCATTGGAAGCCTTTTCAGTTATTCTGCACAAGATAAAGGGACTTTCCCCATGATACTTTGTTTTCACCTCTGTAATACCACATAGTCCATAATTATCTAATTATATATCCCTTTTTTCTCATCTAACTGTAATGTTCAACTATCCTCCAGAAGTATTTTCAGCAGGAAGGATATCAGTATCAGTATCAGATATACTAGGAGCTGGGTAACTCTTTCAATGAATGAATAAATGAGTTAATTCTAAACCAGTGGGCAAACTAAATTCAATATAGCAAGGAAAATGAGATCAGACGTTTTGATTGGCTAGTTCGCGCACATGTCTTGTATATATGTCAATCAAACATATAGCCCTTCTGCCGGAAGGTCTACACAAGGTTGACCTTTCAGATCTTTAACAAAACGTTATGCAGTTGATAAATGGTGACTTTACTTCGTTCTCTTCACTATTTGCATTGGAAAAAAGCCACTTAGCACATTTGCCAATGACTTTTTATAAGGTAGTTTAGTTTTTTTTCTTCTTTTTCTTGTTAGCCTCAGGTTCTCAGCATGTGATACTACAATGTTTTGGCTCCAGATTTGCAAGTGCAGTGGTGTTAGTTCTCAAATTTGTTTTCACGTGGAAAATGTTTTACAACAAAGAGGATTAATTGTTTTCCTTGTTCAAATGTTTTGAAGTGGAAGGAAGCACATCTCTTTATTGGATTCTGATAGGCTTTAACTACTAGAACTTCAAACTGTAATTGTTCCTTTGCCTTGTTTCCGAGCAAACCCTGACTCACACTATTACTGCATCACACTGATCAACCTGCAGTTTCCCACATTGTTAATGCTCTTGCACTGTGTCCAAGATGATCTCTCAAGACACCTGGACTGTCTTACCTCCTACCTTTCTGACAAACCTCTTATGACTTACTTCCAGTGTCACTTTTCCCAGGAAGCCTTCTTTGAATTACTTACTCTGGTTTGTGTTCCTCCCCATTCTCCCTTCTCTATAACTGTTCTTTGCTTTGATGGAGGAATGTACACAAGGTTGACCTTGTGTAGGCTGACCTTTCAGCAGAAGGGCTAAGTATGCTTGACATATACGCAAGAATATTTGCATAATATTGAAGAAAAGTTTTGGAATTAAACAGCTTGAAATGCAATTTGAGTTCTCTACTTCTTACTGGCTTTGTGATCTTGGGAAAGTCAATGACTCTAAGATTTCACTTTCTTCCATGAAACCCAATGTCGTCATAAAACAGGTGTGAATCTTAATAAGAAACTCTGTGTTGAGCACTCTACATGATGTGTGACATACCAGAAGCATTCGATATATGCTGTCCATTTTACCACTAGTAATACAACCATTCACATTAAATATTATACCATAGCAAAATTATTTGTTTAGGTATTTACTATAGGACCTAGAGTAACCAACCACTGCCAATTGCTCAGCACTGATGTGATTTCTAGAATATGGAACTTCCAGGGTTAAAAACCAAAACATTGTCATATAAACCAGGATGGCAGGTCATGGTCACCCTTACTAGATAACTTGAGGATACGTACTCAAATCTCTGTTGGCTCTTGTTTTTCAAGATGCCAACATACAGTGGTGGGAGTGGGATTTGTGGACATCCCTCTCACCTGAGGAACTTTCTCACTTTTTCTAACCATGCATTGTATCATTTCTTACTCAGGAGATTCCTTCTCATCCTAATCTCCATCCCCACAACATCTACAAACTATTGTATCCGTTAGCTGTTTCTACATTGTAAAATGTAGGGGCTTATAGCAGCAGGTATCTAGTTTACTTGTGAGAAAGTTAGCAGAGAGCCTGACTCATCTAAGATGGTTTTCCCCAAATAACTGCAGGGGTCCTTGACAAGTCAGCCAAGGTTTCACTAATCTTGGTCCGGATCTTGTATATGTTTGGGGCCCCAGCTGTGATGTACAGGCTCACTCATCCTTTTGTGTTCCTTTCATGTTATATTAGACTAGGCAGGCTCATTAACATGATAGAGGTAGGGGAGACAGAGAGAGAGAGAGAGAGAGAGAGAGAGAGAGAGAGAGAGAGAGAGAGAGAGAGAGAGAGAGAGAGAGAGAAGCAAAAGCACTAGTGCACAAGGATACAAGACCTCCAGAGCCTCAGCCGGGCACTGGCTTACCACCTCTTTTGCTCATTCTGTTGCCATTCTATTACAATTACAGGCACAAGGCCAGATTTAAGGAGAAGAGAAACAGATGTCACTGCTTAAGGTGCAGAATCACATGGCAAAGGGCATACCTACATGGAGGAGGTCAAGGATCATGGACATTTCTTATAATCTTTCAAAACTAATAACCTAATACCAAGCTGATGCTCAGGAACCATTTAGACTGAAGTGGGCATTATCTATTAAATGTCTGGAAAAGCATTCTTTCTATTTTTAAAACAGCAAGTGCTGGGGGATCTGATATCTAGAAATTGAGGGAAATTTGTGCAGTAGGTAGATGTATTACTTGCAGGAAGTTATAACCATTAATACAATGGTAAAGAATTTTTGCTAGGAAGTGATGCAAATCACAAAGCCCTAAGTGGTTAGAAAAATAGCTGGCTGGGTTTAGAACGTTTCATTAAGTTAGCCTCCTAAAGGGACATGGACTTGACATTGACTCCCTAGGTTTCTCCGAAGCCTAGGTCAGAGTGGGTTTGCTCTGCCACAGGGAAAGAGGAGGCATCGAGAGTGTTCCAGAACCCCAAGGACAGGACTGCTCCTTACATCTGTGTTCCCTCTTGGTATTCTCATGCCACTCTCACAGACCGTGTTCATCAGGTTTGCTGGCACATTCTCCATTCAATTAAAGACTTTTAATGACAACATTGGGGAAATCATGTGGTTTGGCCTCGGTTGCTGGTGAAGTGGAAAATAGGGAAAACAAAGCACCAGGGTAAAAAGGAGCCATTTAATTTGATAATTTTTCGTCCAATGAGTTAAACCATTGAATTAATTAAAATCTACTGTGGGGCCACTTTACACACTCAACTAGCACAAATGGGTCTTGAGGTCTCAAGGGGCTGGGGGTGAAAAGATCTTAACACTAGCTAAAGTTGCAGTTTTAGAAACACATGTTTGGAAATCACACACTCTGTGGAGGAACACTGGGGTAAGCTTGGGAATAAACCAGGTCCTAAGCTATGAAGTAAAATGGACTGGGAGTGTGGAGGTGAAGGGGAGGCAGGTGAAACGAACTCCAACAGCGATCGCAGAGCAGAGCAATGCTGTCATTGGACCGGGGCCTGTGAAGAAGAAACCAGGCTTCCCTGACAAGTTGTCCAGAGGGAGGCTTACTCAAATGGAGGTCTGTCCTGAGCTGTGAACTCGGGAAGCCTCTGGGCTGCAGAGCTGTGAGCCTGGGGTGGGGGTCAGGAAGGTTCCGGTGTAACTCTGGTATGATCTTGGGCAAGTCACTTCAGCCACCTGGGCCTCCGTCTCCTCATTAGTGAATGTGTATTAAGATAATAGCACCTTCTATTAGGGGGCTTCTAGGAAGCAGTAATATCACATATGTAATACAAGCTCATGTGAGCTACTAATGTTACCAGGGTGAGCCTTAGGATCATATGGTTTGCAGGACCCCTTAGTACCTGGAGTCACATCACAGATGATGGTTTATGTTTACCTTCTCTATGTTTATAGCCACTTTTTATAAGTAGGTGCAGCAGATGCTATTGGTGCCTCACATATAACCCACTGACACCCACCATTCTGCTGAAGGCTTCTTGGTACATCTGCCTGAAAATATGGCAGGCTGGAAGTACCTGGCAGCTGATGCCCCAAGGAGCAGCATTCAGATGACTACAAAGCACTTTGGGTTCTTCATTCCTTGGAGAGAGCAACTCTGAAGACATTCTTGACCATCTCCTAGGGGTCCCCAAAGGGACTGAGCTGCACTTGCCTCAGAGATGCTCTGAGCATTGTCACCCCCCAATATTGGCTCCCTGCCCTTCATGCCTCGCTTTTCTGTTTCCCTACTGTGCTTCTGGTGATCACTTCCCAAACAAACCACATGGATTTAAATGTTCATGCAGGAGCAAGGAGCTGTGATATGTTATTGCAAGGTAAAGTGACTATAGATGACAATAATGTACTCTATATTCCCAAAAGCTATAAGATTGGAAGTTTCCACCATAAAGAAATGATGAGTAGTTTCTGAGAAGATCGGTATGATGTGTGTGTGTGTGTGTGTGTGTGTGTGTGTGTGTGTGTGTGTGATTTCTTTTCTCTCTCTCTGTTGTTATTGACACAGGGCTTCCTGTTTTGATCAGGCTGATCTCCAGCTTAACTATTGGTCAAATGATTCCCCTGCTCAGCCTCCAGAATAGCTGGGACTACAGTTGTGAACAACTGAACAGATAGGTTTACCTAATTTAAACATTAAACCATATATATGGGCTTAAAATATCATGTTACTCCTATGTACACTTTTCTGCTCTTATATATTACTTAAAAATAAATTTAATTGTTAAACATCTTTAGAAAATAAAAAGACTTTGTCTTAAGATAGTAGAGACATTTCTGAATACTGGCACTTTGATCCCGGGGGTGTAGATAAACATTTACAAAAGCAAGTTTGAATTTAAATTCTATTCTCTTGAGCCTCCAGCACAGAAGTTTGTTCTATTCTTCTCATGAGAGTTCTCTGTGCCAACCTGGCTTTTACTCCTGCCCTGCCAAATCTTCTCCCAAAGCTGCATTTCCAGTTCTTAAAGTATTTCTCTCATAACTTGTTTCTAGGTTTTCTCTCTATTCTGTGTTCACATGGAAATACTCAAATGGTCACAGCTCAAAGCTGAGCCTAGCAGTAACTTTAGTGCCGGCGCTGTGACCAAGTGGTGCAAGTAATACCTTAAATCCTTACATACAACAGGGCCGAGGTCATGTTCTAGCACCACTGGCTAGACTCTGGAGTCTTTCTCAAAGGCTGTGTATGTGCATGCCCTTTGACCTCAGGCTGCAGCATTTGTGCAGATATTTGTCCAGCAGATATTCACCCAGTCTATATACCAGATTTTGGGTTAGGCTCTGGGTTTATGAAACTGAAGACCAGTGCCTGCACTTGTCAACACAGTCAACTGGGAGAAATCGTGGACACTTAACTCATCATTTTAGACAGAAAGAGGCATGCAAAGAGAGCATCGCATGCCATATGATTAGAGCACTTTCGTAGTGTAGTTCTTGTACGTGCAGCATTGGCTTCAGCTGAAGGCTTGAAAATGCAGGACCCCTGCTCAACCCTGGCCCCATTCAGACCTCTTGCATCAGAAACTCTGGTCATGGGACAGCAATTGGTATTTTCACAAGTCCTCTAGTGATTCTGATGCCCCCTAGAATTTGAAAACCATGGTGACAGAAGTAGAAGATTTAATGGCAGAAGGGAGAGGTTGTATCTGAGTGAAGGTGAGGGTGTTGGTTGTGGCTTGGCTTGGTGCAAACCCATCCTGAGATGATCTAAGTAACTTAAGGCCAGATAATCCTGATGGTCAATCAAAGACAAGTAGAAATCTTTTTAATTATACATGTCTCTTCACTGAAGACAAATCATTATCGGCTTATAATCAGAATGGAAAGTTTAAGAATCCCATTTCAACATGATCAAAGAGCTTTTGTTCTACCAAAGGAACCACCTGAGTTCCCTTAATAGTGCTAACCACCCCCCCCACCCCTGTCTCCATTCTCCATCACGATTGTAAACCTTTTGAGGGCAGGACCTGGACTTGATTTTCCCTTTTAAATTTCCAAGACCCAGAACAGTACTTATGCAAAGTGCTTGACAAGTATTTCTCAATTTGATTTCCCAGAAACAAATAGTACAAGGCAGTTCTGTCCATATACCTTCCTTTTGGCCCATGTGCCACTGAGCAATCGGTGTAAGTGATTTTAAATGGAAATGTCTGAGTTGAAGTGAACAGATGTTTTGCTGCTGCAGAAACATAACCTGCCTGTGGAGAGTGATTTGGAGGTGTAGGTGTTGCATGTTGTTCCTTAGGGCCCCCCAGAGTAGACATTACACACAGCAACAAAGAAACCCCATAGAGCAGATGATTTTTATTGTTATAGAATAATATACAGTGTAATTAGCTTATACAAATGATAGTAATTCCTAATGCCAGTGTAGTGCATTTATAAAACACATTCACATCCATTAACTCATCTGATCCTCACCCTGTGTGGCAGGTATTGTTAGAGTCCTTATTTCTCAGGTAGAAGAAGCTATGGCAGAAACCAAAGCGATTACAGACCAGCCTAGCTTCAAGAGGAGGGAAAATAAATCCCACCTCTCAACAGGAGATTGCCAAAGAAGATGCACCATCTTTAATTAACAGCAATGACCTTGCCACTTAAATTCTTGGGGCCTCATTTTTTTTCCCTGAAAAATGTAGATAAACCCTACATCATAAGGATTATGGTAGGTACTTGGATAAGGGCAATTAATATCTAACCCATGAGTCACTTGAGTCATTTGATAGAACATGCAATTCACAACTGATTATAATATATATCTATAAGGAAAGGCCTCCTTAAATGTAAGATGGCAGGGCTCTGACTGATGGGCAGTCTTAAACACTATCATCTCATTTCCATGGTGTTTTCATTGAAGCTAATATTTATAAAGTATTTCCTATATGCCCAACACTGTTTTAGGTTCTTACATTTATTAACTTGTTTTATCCTCCAACCAGCCTGTGAGGGTAGTGGGGATTATGGTCATTCCCATTCTACAGCTTCATAAACGGAGTCACAGAGGGGTGAAGGCGCTTGCTAGAGTGACGGTAGAAGTGTGTTTGACATATTGATCCAGATGCTGTGCGCTTCGCTCTCATACTCTGCTCCTCTCAATTATGACACCCCATATACGTCAAGTCTCTCCTCCCATGGTACTTACCTTGAGTATAAATAGTGAAATTACAATTTGTTCCACATTCAAAAATAAAGTAGATTGGGACTTTCCAGTGACATCCTTGGAACATTTTTTTTAAAAAGTGAAAAATTTGAGAAAGAAGATCAGATGTAGACTCAGGGTCCTTGTAGAATTCGTCCAGGAGTGCCTCGGTGCTTTCTGGGAGGTAATTGACTCTTTCTGAAAAAAACGTCCCCTGGGACTGGAGCTAACAGTGGGCTCAGAATATTGAGCAGGCCTCTCTGTGAAGCCCTGACTCGGGGGCCCTTCATCTACTTTTAAGTATACATTTGTCAACTTCCAGAATTATAGACATCCTTGACAGTGCTTCCTAATATTTTCTCCCTATGGGGTGAGGAGTACTGATGTGGGGAGACAGTTGAATTATTCATGAATTCTGTTTATGGACGTTTGGTATTCAGCAAAGCACAGGCCAAAACTCAGAAAGAGCAACATGTCCAGAGATTCAGTATTCTGAAAGGCCACTTGTCATGTGCATTAATATTGTGCTGCCTGAAGTTTCAGAAGAGACAACTGAATTAATTAATAAAACAAATAGAATCCATCATTCAGAGGTTGTGATTGACACTGCAGAAATCCATACCTCCGGTAAGGACGAAACCAAGCTAATTGGAAAAGAAATTGGCAAAGTTCTAAATTATGACTGTGTTCTTTGTCGAGTTGGGCTGATGATTCGTTTCTATCAGACTTCATGTTTGGTTGCCTGGGACTGCAGGTGAATGAATTGTCTCACCTGGCTTTTTAGATGGCATGTTAGATCTCCTGAATGGAAATACATTTATTTTACCCCTTACCATTGAAAGAACCTGCCAAGTAAAGCAAGAAAATGTTTAATAAAACACAGTCAATGGAACTACAGGTGTGGAAATGCCAAATGCTTTCACGGCTACAGTCCATGCTTCACCTTACTTGTGCCATCTACATAGTCACTATGATTTGGTAAGAACCGAGGTTCAGTCACCTCTAAGGTCTCCTCACCTTCAAACTTGCATTCTGTGAAAGGAGGCGGATAAGGTAAGGCAATAATAATAATAAAAGAACTAGGAAAAGCTACGGGGAAGGAGTAGTAAATTATCTCCCAAACGCAAGCAGCTAGCTAATGCAGTGAGCAAAAAGGAAATGTACTAGATTTGCAGAGGACAACTTAGGAGGTGAATGGGTGAAGAATGTCATGGAAGATGGAAGTGGGCTCTAGTTACAGCTGTGCCCATGTTCATCTAGAGGCCTGGGCATAAGTTCAGATAAGGATCTGTCTGGACTTCAGAATCTTCTCTCATAATGCCGTCACTTTAGCCCCTGGAAGATGCTCATCCAGCTACTCCCTCAATATATTCCAGATGTGGCAGGATCTGCTGGTACTCATCAGCATCTGTAGTCTCCTTTGCATCCAGGTACAGCTAGACTTCACTTCTCAATCTCTCCTTATGGGAGTTCAGACCAATGGAACAGGAAGGTGAGTGATATAAAATTTTTAGAACTGGTCCCTAAATAACACCAGCTCTTGCACTTTTTCTCCCCCCACCATTTGGCTGAATGAATATCATTCTAAGGGTTGAGAGGAAAGCAGGGCCATAAGATGGAAGGAACCTAGATCCCTGCATGACTCAGTGGAGCACAGACCCCACCACACCAACTTGCATTGTACAGCAACACGTACAAGAAGTAACCTTTTATGAGGTGAAGTCACTCACGATGCAAGGCTGTGTGTTATAGCCATCAGCCGGTCCTGATTTATGTAAAGAGAGGAGAAGCTCTTGACTTTAAAACACAACCCTAGTTGCTGGCAAGTTCCTTCCTGATAACAATATTTTCTATTTTTAATATCATTGTTTAAATGTAGGTGGTGGTAGTAGTAGTAGTAGTAGTAGTGGGATAGCAAATACTTAAATGACACATGTCAGGTGCTGTTCTAAGAACTAGACATATTTTAACTCTTGGTTGGTTTTTTCACTGCTGTGATCAAAAGAGTTGACAAGAACAATTAGAGGAGGAAAATTTTATTTTGGAGCTCACAGTTTCAGGGGACTCAGTTTTAAATGACGGTCTCCATCCTTTGGGGCCTGAGATGAGCAGAACATCATGGTGGAAGTGTGTAGTGGAGGAAAGCAGCTGGGATCCTGGCACCAGGAAAGAGTGGGGGGAGTGCTCTACTCAGCAAGGTCAATGCTCCCAGGGAACCACCTCTTCCAACCACACCACACCTGCCTACAGTCACCACCAAGTTAATCCCTATGAGGGGATTAGTACCACGATTAGGTTAAACCTCTTATAAGCCAATCCTTTCATCTCTAAACTTTCTTGCTATGTCTCACACATGAGCTTTTGGGGGACACCAAATTTAAACCATAACAAACACTTCATCATCCGAACAACTATACAATCTGGTTCTGTTATTGTCTATATAATACAAGAACGGGACTAAAACACAGAGAGATTAAGTAACTTGCTCAGGACCACACAGTTATTACAGACCAAAAGTGTATCTTACAAGTTTCTTATAAAAGTAGAGACATTGTTATTTCTATCAGTTTATGAACAATGGCTATATGGTTAGGACTCTTCTTATTGGGAATTAGAAGAAACCCAACACAAATTGACAAGCCTAGTGATAAAGAAGGAGTTCACATAACTTTTAGCCAAGAAGTTGCCCTGTCTGCTCACCAGTCTCTCCCACATTCTTGGCTCACTTCTTCTTTAGGTTGGCCTCTTTTTAAAACTTCTTATGGGATCAGTGTGGCTTCAGTCAGCTCCAACATATATGCTCTGAGTTTGTTCAAGTAGCAGAAATGAAAGTTCTTTTTATTTCCTTAGAGTTAAAAAAAAAAAAGAAAAAAGAAAGAGGAAAAAAAAAAAAAGTTCCGTCATGGGATTTGTCTTGCACTCAATCTTGAACCAAAAACAGACAAGGAACTAAAATATTCTAATTGGCCAGGATGAGTCATGTGTCCAAATATAGTCACGTCTACCAGAAGAGCAGGACTAAGAATGTAGGAGAAAAAGGTTATAAGAGGAGAATGTGCTGATGTTACCAAAAGAAGGCAAGGGCTTTGGTGATCCAAATAGAGTTAGTGATGTCTATTATAAACTCAAGGCCCAGAGACATGGAGGGACTTGCATAGAGTCACACAATTGATAAACTCAAGGAAAAATAGCCCACCTGTAATGAATCTGTCTTTCTGGTGAATATCCCCACCTGGTACAGTGCCTGGCACAGATTAACTTCTGAATAAAGGAAGGAATGGGTGTTATGTGTTTGAGATTTGAATCCATGTCTTCTGAATCTGCACCTTAAGGCTCTTCCAACTGGGCATCTCCAGTCCCTTTACACTCTATGGGAAGTTTAAACTACTGATATTTGTTGCAGAAAATGTCTTTGAGCTCCTCAAGAGAAATGCTGCTTTGAGGGTCGGGACAGCTGCCTTTACTGTGCCTTTCTCTCCCCTGGATGCAGTTCTCACCACCTCTTGATTAAGTCTGTCAGGAAGAACAGGGTGCTCGGTGGCATGATGGCATTGCTGATTAGTCCTGTCTATCAGGATGTGTTGCTGACAGATCCTTCTTTGAAGAGTCACTCCATCGCTGGGAGTTCTGGAACTGAAAATATGATGCAGTGTGAACTACAGTACTTGGGAATCTCAAATCTGTGTTGATGGGATTAGATTTACATTTACAGCTTTCAAGTACAAAGCGGTATTGATTCATTCATGATGAGCTAACATTATGCCTGGGGTTTAATTTCCAAGTGAGATTTTGCCAATTATTTTCTCAGAAGCTATTAAATAGAAATTAAGGAAGAGATAGAGGTTGAATGTAGGTTTGAATTTTACTAGGACCTTGAATGCCTTTCTTATATGTCCTTATCTCATCTTCAAAAGAAAGGCAATTCCTTTACCAATATTTGTTCCTTCAAAGGCTACAAAGAGAAAGGGGGTATCTCCAATCCTGGCTGTGACCTGGTCTGGTCTATTTTATCTTCTGTATATCTGTTCTAACCACTCTATACTCTATTCCAGTTTCTAGTCGAGGCTTTCAACAGATCCTGTCAGGGTTTATTATGTTTTAATGTAGTTACAACTTATTTATGTTGTAATCTAGTGTTGGTTACATGGGATTTCTGCTCCATGTAGCCATTCATGGACCCAGGATTGCATGACTCCACTGTAATACATCAGTATCCCCTCTAAATGGCCTTAGAAGATGGGAATGGAGAATATGAGAATCTCCTGGGAGATTTTCCGGGGTGCTATCTGAAAGTAATGTGCACCATTCCCACCTTCATTTCATTAGGATTCAGTCACCTGGCTTCACTTAAAGGGAGGCTGGAAAGTATAATTTAGTTTAGCTGTGTCTCCAGAAGGAAAAGAAAACTTTACCACCGGGAATATTGCGGGGATCTCCAAACGAGTTGGTGTCTTAGCCTATGGTCTGGCCATACCGTCAGCAGAGGTCTCTCAAATGCATTTGTCAACGGCCATTCCCCAGATATTTCAGCAGTTGCCCAGTGCTTGTAAGAGAAAACCCAAATTATGTAGCATGGCATACGGAAGCCTTCTTGATCCTGCCCTGCTTCTCCAGTCTGTTTTCTCCGAGGGCCCTCCCTCACACCTGGTACTCCAACTTCCAGTTTCTTGTGGTTCCAGAACACACAGGACTGCCTTTTCACTTCCTGTATCTGCACATGCTGCTTCCCCTGCCTGGAATATGCTTCCCACCTCTTATTCCCATCTGCTGCTTAAATCGCTATCTATATCTTTCAAAGTTCAGCTCAGTTCCTCTGAGAAGCCTTTTATAATACTCCAGACCCCAGGTAGAAGTCACCTTGCCTCTGTTTTTCCCTTTGCCCAGACCTTGGCCAAGGAGTACTCTATAGCTTCAGGGCAGAGTCTAATAATTCTTAAGAGTAAATGAGTCAGCCAGTTGTTAGGTTTGATTATGAATCTCAGCTTTACTACATGCTAGCTTTATGATCTTGGGTAAGTTACTGAATTTTTTTCAAGCTTTGGCATGCTCTTGTTAATAGAGATAGCAAGAGCAGATATTATTAGGACTATGGTAAAAATCTAAGTAAGGTTGGTTCTTGGTATATAACACATACTCAGTAAATATCAGGTTTTAATATTACTTCTGTTGTTCCATATCTGTGGCATTTTATAGACTCCAAGTGACTTGAACAGGGGCACTGCATCTGCCTCGGCACCTTTGACCTTCCAGCTCTGAATCTCTTGCTTAGCAAAGACTGTTGAATAAATGAATGAATGAATGAATGAGTTACACAAATGGTCCATAAAAAAAAATTGCCTCTATTTTTTTTTGGCAGGGGAATCTCTCCATAGACTCAGTGAAACAGCAGATGCATTGTTTGTCCTGTATCTGTTCCGGCCTCCTCCTTGCTTTGTCTTCTCTCCTGTCTCCTTCTTGTTGTTTGTGTCAGAACCGATTCCTTGGAAATACTCTTCTTTCTGTGTCTCTCTCTCTTCTTGCCTCTGAATCTTTGTTCTCATGGGGCTCTTCCTGCTGGCATTTCATTCCTCCACCTCTGCTGTCAAATACTCAACTCAGTCATCTTTCTTCTTGAACTTCTCTCTATCATCTTCCATCATTAAAGTATCTTATCTCATTTTAATTTTAGAGGTTCAACAAATACAACAGCTCTCATGGTTTGAGGACCTACCATATGCCAGGTAGCAAGATAAGTAATGCTTGAACTCTCTTTCTTCTGTGGTCCTTGTGATTTTCCTCTGCACATTACAATTTGTGCCCTCTCTCCCCATTAGGATGTAGGCTCCTTGTGGGCAGGATTCGAATGATTCAAAACTGCATTCCTCCTGATGACTGGCACCTAGTGCATTTAATAGCTGAAAGAAAGACAAAGACACAGACACAGAGACATAATTAATTCTCTCCCATCTCAGTTCCTGTGAATTGGGTTCACAAATATTTTGAGGCCCGCCTGAGGAGAGCAAAGGCAGAAAAAATTCTGGAGACAAGTGGACCACAGGTTGAAGTCTTCCAGGCTGCACTTGAACAAGATCAGTGCAGTATTTGAATCTATACTTGTCTGATGGCATTCAACTCCATCAGAACCTCAGGGCTCTGTTTGCAGTGATAACATGGCTGAGATGACATTTATAAAACTGAGATGGATGAGTGGACTTGGAATTATTCACTTAGAGGAATGAAGGTTTGCAGGAGGAAGATGTGCAGATGAACAGATGGCCTCTCAGCACGGGAAGGGTTAGTTCCATAGTCAGCAGGGAGGGCATTTAGGCCAGAAAGAAGAGACTTTCTTTCATGTGACCACATTATGACTTATTAAAGTATCTTTTACCATGTTGCTCTGGGAAAGTAGTTCAAATGCTAATTTCCCAGAACCATTAGAGCATCCTCATACCCAGAGGCTGAATGGTGTACTAGATCAGAAATATTAAGAATTGAGGACAAGATATTTTTATTCCTCAATTTTTAAAAAATGAGAATGGAAACCAGGAATGGGGTTCTCACTTTTACACAGATTATCTTATTTATTGTTCATTGTAACTATGTTCTATTTACAAAGCCTAGAAGGATCAGAGAAGTCAAAGGAAATGTCAGATGTCACATAGGCAAATTGCTGGAATCGGGACTTGAACTTAGTCCCATCTAAATACAAAGCCACTGTTCTTTGAGTGTTTGCATCTCCTTAACTGGAATGCTCTCTCTCAGGGAAGCAAATTAAAAGAAAAATATATTTATTAAATGATGAGAAGGTATTTAATACAGATGCAGATTTTAGATAGAAAAAAATATACAAAAGACTAATCTTCAACCTCTGTTCCAGTAGCAAATTCCTTGCCTCTATCTGCTCATTTATCTCGGTGGCTGGAAGCAGACCCCTTGGGTTTGGTTTTTGGTTTTTCAGCCTTGTGACTTTGGTTCAGTTCCTTCATCTCTGCAATTCAGCTTTGTCATTTGCAAACAGAAATAATACTAGTACTGCCCTCACAGGTTGTTCATGAGGATTGGACAAGAAGAAGTGTTACAACAATGCTGCACATATTAGAGGAATAATAAATGTTGTTGATTTTTTAAAATTTAATTGTGCTAAAATATAAATAACATGGAATCTGTCTTCTTTGCCATTTTTAACTATGCAACCGAGTGGCCTGAAGTACAGTCATCCTGTTGTATAACCATCTCCACCCTCCCTCCACAGGGCCCCTCACCCAGCATAAGTGAAACCATACTTATTAAACAGAAGCGCCTCATTCCCAGTCCTCACTCACTGTCTCTGTCTCTTTAAGTTGGCTACTCTAGGTACCTCAAATAAGTGGGTTCATGTAGTAGTTTTCCTTAGCTATAGATTTTTTTTAAAAGATGGCAACTTTTAATATTGAAATACATGAAATATCATGTGGTGAGAAGAAGAAATATATTCAATTGTGTCAACATTATAAATTTGGGGTTGATACCCTGATGTTTTTTCTTTTAAGAATCAGAAATTTATTTTTTTTTAATAGTTCTGGAGGCTGGAAGTACAAGATCAATTTCTGGTGAGGACTCTTCTTAGCTTGTTGATGGTTGGCTTCTTTGTTTTTTATTGGTTCTTAATAGTTACACATGCCAGTAGATCCATTTTGACAAAATTATACAAGCATGAGATATATCTTATTCTAATTAGGTCTCATTCTTGAGGGTAGGCACAAGGGTGGGACTCCTTAGGTATTTTCATATGTGGACATGGGAAAATTATGTTAGATCATTCTACTTTCTTTCCTATTCCCATCCCCCTCCCTTCCTTCTGTTCCCCTTATCTAATCTACTAAATTTATTTTCTTCCTTTCCTTCCCTGCTGTGGTTTGGATGTGAGGTGTCTCCAAAAGCTCACATGTGAGACAATGCAAGAAGGTTCAGAGAAGAAATGATTGCGTTATGATATCCTTAACCCAATCAGTGAATTAATCACCTGATTGAAATAATTGAGTGGTAACTGTAGGTGGGAGGTGTGGCTAGAAGAGGTAGGTATTGGGGTGTGGCTTTTGGATATATACGTATATTTTAATAACAAGTGTTCACATATTCATTTATTCATGCCTCTACCAAGAGTGGAGTTGCTAGCTCTGTTTTGTGATCATCATGTGAGCTGTTTCCTCTGCCACACTCTTCTCCATGATGTTTTGCCTCATAATCCCTGAGGAATGGAGCCTGCTGTCTATGGACTGAGACTTCTGAAACCATGATCCCTCATGTAAATTTTTCCTCCTCTGCAATTGTTCTGGTCAGATCTTTAAGTCAGAGCAACAAAAATTCTGACTAAAACACTCTCTTTATTTTGGTTTAGCTTCCACGTATCAGTGAAAACATCCAACCTTTGGTTTGGGGGATTGGCTTATTTCACTTAGCAAGATAGTCTCCAGATCCATTCATTTACTGGCAAATATAATAGAATTGTTCTTCTTTATGGTTACTATTCCACTGTGTGTATATACCATAATTTCTTTATCCATTAATCTGTCTATGAATCTAGGTTGGTTCCATTTAGCTATTGATTTTTAAGAATTGAGAAGATATAAGTGTAATCTTAGCACCTCTGCTCCAGAACTCTGTGCCTTTGGAAAAGAAGACTCTTTTTTGGTCCTTTAAGTCTTTCATCTATAAAATTAGAATGATAATACTCCCTTTCAGATTTGAGAACCAAGTAAATAAGGTATAAAGAATAAAAATACGTTGAATTGTGCACAGATGTTCACATATTCATTTACAGAGGCTCTGCTGTGTCCAGTCTCTGTGGTAGGCACCTGGGGAGCTACAAAGATACAGTTTCTATCCTCAAGGACCTCCTGAAAGTCAAGTTAAGTGGCAGAGGGGACATAAATACCAGTCAGTGGCATCTGTGCTGCATGCACAGAACTGTCCTCTCCGTCTAGTGGTGGATAAAGGAAAAAAGGAGATATTCATGGGGAATCTCTTCAGCTGCTGGGTACAGTGATGGAAGGAGCACTAGTGTGGGCTCCAGAAGTTCCATGCTCCCAGTCTCCACTGTTAACTAGTTCCTAGTGACCTTGGACAGTCCTGATTTCCTCTCTGATCCCTAGGGGATGATTTTGCAGTTGGTTTCTATGGCATGCTGAAATCCAGTGCTCCAGGACTCTTTCCTTCATTGCTCTGTCTTCATGATTGGGGTTCTGATTGGGGAAAAAAAAAAAAGGAAAAATGTTCCATTGCTTTAAAAGTTTGCAACCAGAAATCTAACCCTAGGCAAGGTACCCAATCTTTCCAAAACTCAGTTTCCTTTACTAAAATGAGAGCAATGACAATACTTAAGGGAATTCTTGTAAGGACTAAATGTGTTTATAATCAAAGCGAGTACTCAGGAAGCATTAGCTAATGTTGTTGTTATTATTTGGAAAACTCTGTAGGAAGGCATATCTCAGTGCCTACCTGTGATGGATGACCTGGGCCTGACATTGTCCTCCATGAGTCCTGCATCTCTGTTTGCTTTCTTACATCAGCCTCCTTGATTTCCTTCTCAAACTGCATATGCCATCAGTCCTTGGGTTCTTGGTGCCCCATATTCCTTCCTTGGACTACTGTGGATAACTAGAGATAGGGGCCGAGAGGGTCCAGGGGGCCCTGGGATTCCCACACGTGTGCCCACCCTCAGCCTGTGCAGGAAGTTGGTTTTTCTTCCCTCCTCAGTTCTATTAGTCTCATCAGCTGGAACACAGTCCTCAGCCTCAGAATAGCCAACTTGCTCAGTAAGTGAACTAATTACACTGGCTGTGTTTCTCTTTTGTTTCCTGATCTTGCTGATGTGCTATTTATAGCATTTCTAAAGATGTTTGTCAGTGGTGTCCCTTTTAATCCTCTTCAAAGCGATGACATGGAGGGCAAAAAATAGCTGTAACCGAGTTGCAGAGGCCTCTGCTCCCTGATCACTTTTTGGACAAGGAGTGCTGTATTTTGTTTATTTTTTAAAATAGTATTTTCCCAACACGACACAATAGATGGTAATCAGTCTCTTTAGGATTGGAGTAGTGTGCTGGTTTGTTTTTTATTTTTTTAAGAAAGAAAGAAAGATAAAGGAGAAAAGGAGAGGAAGAAAAAGAGAACGAGAATTGTGGCCAACCTCCAGTGACCTAGACAGTGTATATGACAACTGGGAGCAAGAAATGAGTCAGAGTGGCATCCTGTCCCGCATCACAAGTCAGCACAGACTAGACTGGTATCCACATGGGGCAGTGAGTTGGTTCACGATGTGGGAAGAGATATCGGCAGGTGCCAGGAACCACTTAGCAGCCCCTTGAAACATGGAGTGAAGTCAGGTGTTCAGTCAGGGGTTTCTCTCTCCATCCTTGACCCAACATGAAAAGAACAGGCTAGTCTTTGTTTTACCCAGCACATATGAGTATGCAAAGAGCCCTGAATTTATAATTCTTCGCACTGGGTCACATGCTAGATCCACTGGCCTTCAAATTGTGCAGGGCCTGCAAATCATCTGAGGAGCTTGTAAAAATGGCTCCTTTTCAGGTAATCTAATTCAGTGATAGCTGGCCTGGGTCCCAGAAAGCAGAGCCTGAGGCAGAAAGATTCCATTCTACTATTTTACTGGGGACTGAAGTCCCAGGGAAGGACAAGGAGTGCAGAGAGGAAGGAAGGAGCTCTAGTGCAGGATGTGTTATGGAGCTGGCTACACTTCAGGTCCGGCGAAACCAACTTCTCATAGAACTGTCTTCCAATAGCCTGTAGAACCCACTGTGACTCAGCATGGGTGGACCAGGAAGGAAGGAAGAAGAATTTTTCCACTATTTTCTATTCCTCTGGGTTAAAGTTTGGCTCTATGGAACATTAACTCCTCTGCAATTCCAGATTGAAAATAATACATGGAACCGAGTAGATCCTGTGAAGTCTTGTGTCTCAGCCAAAGTAAGGCCATTGGCATGGCCAAAGTGTCCACCCAGGAAATCAGAAGTCAGTAGAGACTTGGGAAGAGCTTGGGGTTACAGGGATGACTAGATGGAAACAGATGGCTAAAGTCTCCAGAGAGAGGGAAACCAAACACATCTCCAGTAGTGCAGATAAGGTCTCTGGTCCAAACTCTGTTGGGGTGATCTGGCAAACATACTTTGAAAAACCTTGTCCCAGACAGAATGGTCTTAGGCAACTTATTTAATTTCCCTGCATGTCAGTTTTGTCATTTGTGAAATGAAGAGGATGACATTTAAACCCACTTTCCTGAAGATAAAATTAAATAAACCTTATGGCAGCACGTCACACAAATCTGCACTGCTATTTTGCACTAGAACAACTGCAGGAAGGCTGGGAACAAAAGCTTCTTTTTCCTCTTTCAGTGACATTCTGAGAGATGAATGAACTTGCGGTTGATTGATACACTGGAACATCGTAATTAACCAAATATGATAAAGCTAAATTTTATAGGAAGGAAGCAAGCAGTTCATTCAATAGTTAAAAATTCCAATGATTAATTTAATGCAGAATTGCTGGGGGTGCAAAGGCAGATAAAATAGTGCTCCATAGATGTTAAAAAAAAAAAAAAAACAATGAGCAATTTGGGAATTGTACTTCTGTTTACCCTTCTAATTATAAGGCTAATTAAACCCTGATTAGTGGTCCTGGTATATAAATACTTTTGCTTGCTTGGTTCCCTTGTGGAACATTCAAGACCCATGGAATTCAGGTACACAAACAAACTTCCATTTACTGAGTGCCAGCCACCTTCTGCTTCTATCACATGCGGGGAAAAGCCAAACATGATCAGTGAGTTAACTCCTTTCCTAGTCTTTGATGATGACAGGTATACAGGATCACCACCATCAATTTTTAACAGGCAAATGACATAACTGAATATGTTCCAAGTTGTTAAGATGCCATGGCTTGATTGTTTATTTCTGAACTGAAGTATCTCCATTAGAGGGGCTCTTTTGTCTTTGGGCAACAGAATTTCCCGTGATCACCCACAATGCATCAAATCTTAACTGTATAACCATGAGTGTGGGACCTTAGCATTAGGCAGGCCTCAGTGGTTATCTGGCTTCACTTCTATTCCAAGAAGAAATATGCTATTTCTGATGAGTGTTCACTACCCACTGGAATGTTTATGATGTTGGAAAAATCAGGACCCAAAGACTCAGTCTCTTCTGTTTGGGGAGAATTGTCATACAAAAAGTATTCTAAATTTTAAACATTACTCCAAAGTACAATTTCTAGATCACTAATTTGTACATTGAATCCATTCTCTGGCATTATATTAAGCTTTGCAGACCAGTTGCACAAGGTCTCTGTCAAATTTTCTTTGTTTTCTGTTCTGTTTCGTTTTATTTTATAAATTTTAAAAAGAAAAAGGCCATTTTTATCTGACAGGTTAAAATAAAAACAGGACTTTAGCTGGACTAGTAGTAAACCATTGTTTGTCAACCTTTGATCCATAAATCCAGTTCTTACACATATGAAGACACATGTATACACATAAATATTTATATTTATAGAGGTCTCTGTGTATATATATATATATATATATATATATCAGCATATGCATTTTATAAAGATATACTTATAAGTGTATGTGCTTATATAAACACATATTATAGATAAATATAAGGCACATATAATTGTATTTAGTAGAATGTTTCTGAGTCCTCTGGAGTCAGATTCAAGTGGTTTAATTTTTTTATCATTATCACTTACTATATTGAGAGACAGGCAGGACAATTTACATAATCTCCTTGAGCTTTTAAAAAAAATTTATTTGAAAATATATAAAATTGAGATAAATATGCTGTGGCAGGTTGGAATAATAGCCCCAGTTCTTCACCCTTTGTGTGTGTGTGTGTGTGTGTGTGTGTGTGTGTGTGTGTGTGTTTATACCTGTTGCCTTGTAACTTAGTGCTGCCCAATCTGATCTTACATGACATGGTCCAGCCAGCAAGATGTTAGCACATGTGCTACAAGCAGGGCAGGAACAATGCCCGTGTGTTTCCACTTGTGCTCTTGGTCTGGAAAACCTGCTGGGTCTTGTCTGTTGAAAGATGAGAGATGTGGAGGAAAGAAAGTGGCCCAGTTGCCCCAGTCCCAGCCAGTCTGGACTCTCCAACATCCAGTCAACCTCCAAGCACATGAGGAAGTTCCCTCCAGACAGAAGAACTACCTCAGGACTCTCAAATAATTTACTAAGCTTTAGGGTCATTTGAATTTTAGGATTTTTGCAGAAATCGAGAAGTAATATAAATGCTACCTGCAGAGTTGTTTTCAGAAACAAATAACAACTGCCTTGTCCAGATTTTCTGTAATGTTTTCATCTTTAAAAAGAAAACAAAATCTTATTAACATAAGTTTTACCATTTGTCTAAGTCTTATAGTTTATGAAGTACCTTTGTTCCTATTTAATTCTTCCATGAAATGATTGTGTTTCCCAGACTTTTGGATGCAGATAATAGAATCTACTCTAAACTATTTAAACAGAAAGGGTTCAATGAAAGAATATTAGATAGTTCACCATGTCTCAGAAAAAGGCAGGTATCATACTATCAAGAATAACATGGCCAGGAAAAGCTTTTAGTTGTTCTATGGCCTCATTCTATTGGAAAATGGGGCCTCCCATTTGACTGCTGTTATACTCTGCCCTGAAGGCAGGAACGCTAGCCTCACTTCACCAGGAGAACTAGAAGTCTCTGCCACGGTGCTTGCCAAAAGATTTGCTTTCCCTAAATGGTCACCAACTCTTGTTGCTCTGTGTCTGCCTAGAAGTCTTGTGAGGCTATGTATAAATGGAAATTATGTTACATGCGTGTACTCTTTCTGCAAAAGATTTCAGGACATACAGTTTTGCTTGTAGAATAGAATGCAAGTCAGAAGGGGGTTAAAATGGGTGTGGAGTGAGCCCAGCCATAGTCTCTGCCATTCAAACTTGGATCAATGGCTTTAGCCACATTTCACTGGAAAGCAACCAGAGTTTCAGAGACATTCAATGACTTGCTCAAGGCCGTAGAGGTTGTAGAGGTCTTCACATATCAAGAGCTCGGTTACTCCTAAAGCCCAACAGCTTTCCCTGTCTCTTGGAGAATGGTAGAGTCTAGGTGCAGACAACACTGTTGGTGGGGAAGGTATGGAGAGCAACTGATTTGATTTGTGTTTCTGGGGGACTGCTAAGTTCCAGCATGAAGCCACTTTGCCAGAAGTATTGGCAGAGGGATACCAGTTCTTACAGATTCAAGTCTTCAACAAAGCCGTGGCAGGCTTCAGGAATCAGCATGAAAGAAGGCCTTATAGTGAGGCCAGTCATCTAATCAGGAAAGCATTCCAGGTTCCCGAGCTGTCAGTAGGGCTTCAGGCTAGAAGGATTCAATCTGAGTGACTTCCACATCACACTGCAGCAGGATGTGTGCCCAGCATGGCTTTGCTGCAGGCCTGGAGATATGTCAGGAAAATATTGCTGGGGGTCTCGTTTCCTTAGCCACCATTGAAAACCTGAGATGCCTGCAGATAATGAGACCACAGACCCATGGCACTCCACCCATCCTTCTCCTTTCCTGGTCCTCATTTTTTTAGACCACAGGAAGGGTTAACTTTGAGCCTGATGAGTGGGTCCAGGACTAGAATATGCTGATGAGGTAGAAATTTTCATCAAACTCTGTAGTGATTTCTCTTAAATCATACCAGGGAATAGAAAAGATAAATGATTTTTTCCCCCATGAGAGCATTTATCCAGCTGAGAACGTAGGAAGAAGCCTTTCCCATACCTTAGTGTGATAGGTGCTATCTGCTCTTCATGCTAAACATGACCAGTCTTTTTGTTCCCACAGACATAGACTTGGCCATATCATTCTCTTCTACATGTCTCTAAGCCTGAGCATTTAAAAACTCAGCCATTTTAGCCTTTGTAGAGAAGAACATTGCATCCCAAATTAAATACTTTTCATTTATTCTTTGAGATCCCTTATGTGCAATAACAAAAGACAACTTTGACTTTATTCCTAAATGTCAGTTAGCTAAACATCTGCTAGCCAGAGAAAAACCTGGCCTTCCCCAGAACATGAGCTCTCCTTAGTGCCTGCTGTGAACAGCTAGTGAGTTCTTAGAATTCTTTCTAGAATTCTTGCTAGAGCCACTTGAGATGGGAGCAAGAACTTGGATTAAAGGACAGAACATTTACTTGTTGTTGGTCTTACTATTTCAAATGGTTTGGACCAAGTAGCTTTATATGTATATTCAATGGTGGACCTGGAGATTCAAGACCCCCACTTTTTAATTTTATTTATTGTCATTAAAATTCAAATCAAGAAAAATGTATAGGAAGCAAGATAGTCTAGAAAAATGAGGTTTGATCCAGAATTCAGGGGGTTGGGTCCTAGTCCCACCTAGTGGGGCTTATTCTCCAGATAAAATCCAACCAATCAACCCAGAAGTTAGAGACAGAAAATAAGTGTTACATAAAAAAAGAACTTTATTTCCAATAAAACTGATGTTGGGCTGTATAGTTTATATCTATAGGCAAGTGAGTTTCTTAATCCTATAAGAAGATTTTTCCATGTAAAATGTGAGGTATTTTTGGACCAGGAAAGGTCTGCCCTACCCCCATATTTGCAAAACCTGCCCCTTTAAAACTTTAAAACTGCAAATTAGAAGCCATGCCGCTAGAGGGAATGGACTTGATTTATAGTAGTGCATATATTCAGGGCATTGTTAAAAACAATGACAATCTCAGTGACAAACAATTGGAAAGCCAATTTGTAATACTGATTGGGGCAATCCACAGGTTAGCAAACCAATCAGAAATATGACATTTTGAAGCAGGGACAGAGACAGCTATTGTGGACCTTGATAAACTGTCACCCATTCCTGCTGGTGTGAAAGTCTCCACACACGCAATGCTGCACGCATACTCTGGAGACTCTTAGCTAACTACTCACTCAAGATGGAATGAATGTGAGACCTACTGAACTCAAAGAGCAGATGCAAAAAGGCCTCTCAGAAAATAAATTGGGACATATTTGTTGTAAACAACTTAAATTTTGAACATGTTCTCCAGCCCATATCCAGATCCACTGGTAAAATCCAAAGCTAGGAATCTTACTGAATCAAGGTGTTTAATTGCTATCTCTGACCAGTCATTCATTGTCTGATCTTTAACCTGTGATAATCAGAGGTGACCTCCCAGGATCAGGCCTAAAATTAAAAACAGAAATAAAAGAAAAGCTGAGAAAAAACCCTGTTGCACAATTTGGGGTAGAGAAATTCTTCAGAATTAGTCCAGTAAAACCACTAAAAAAAGTAACAACAGAAAACCCCTAGTGACTGACTTCAGGGGGGGAAGTTGGAATCCAGAGTTCCTATGATATGGTATCTAAAAGTAATGTTTTGAACAGAAATTATGATATGTACAAAAAAAAGAGAAAAGTCTGACCCATATCCAGGAGAAAAAAGTGAACAGTAGAAACTGTCTTTGAAGGACTCTGACTTGGACTTAGCCAAAAGACTTCAAAGCAGCTGTTATTCAAAAGCTAAAGGAAAGCAAGCTTAAAAAGTTATAATAAGCTTATATTGTATACAGTGCAAAATAACTAGAAGCTGCCAATAAGGAGTTGTAAACTATTAAAAAAAATCAAAAGGAAATCCTAGAGCTAAGAAGTACAATAAGTGAAAAAAAATTCAGTAGAGGCACTCAACAGCAGATTCAAGATCAGAAAAAGAATTGTTGAACATGAAGACAGATAAAGTAGAATTCATACAATTTAGATAACATGAAAAAAGAATAAAAAATGAAGAGCACCTCAGAGACCTACGGAGCATCATTAAGCCTACCAACAACATGTGTTCAGTGAGAGTTCCAGAAGAAGACGAGTTAAAGCAAGGAGCAGAAAAATATTTGAGGAGATAATAACTAAATTTTCACAAAATTAAAAAAAAATTAATTTGTACATCTTAGAACCTCAATGAACTCCCAGTAGGATAAATTCAAAGAAATTACTTCTAGAGAAATCATAGTCAATCAGAAACCAAACGTGAAGAGATAGTCCTATGACCAGCAAGAGCAAAATGACTTATTATGTACAGAGGACCACAATAAGACAGTTACTTTTCATCTGGAATATAGGCAGGAAGGCTTTGTGGTTTCATTAAGAGAAGTGCTAAAATACAGACACCTATCAACCAAGAGTTCCATATCCACAAAAACCACTCCTCACAAAGGAAGGAGAAATGAAGGTATTCACAAGCAAAGATTGAGAGGATTGTTGCCAGTAGAACTGTCCGACAAAAAATAGTGAAGAAGAATTTTTAAAAATTATCTTTAGATGCAAGCTTTAATTCAGAAAACATGATTTATATTAAATCACAATTAATGTTTTAAAGCCCCTTAAAATAGAATAGTGAGTAGAAGATAGAAGACAGAAGAATAACAGAAGTCATTACAGCATTATTTTTAGTATTAAAAATATTAAAGTCAAATATCTATTTAAGATGCAACTAGGTAAATGAAATATTGTCTATGATTAACAATATGTTAATCAGTATACAGAGAGCATCCATTAAAATAAATGCTGTTGTTCTCCATTATTAATAATAAAAAAATCTCCAAAATACAATAGAAAAATAGAAGCAAGTGGCAGATGTGCACATAGTATAAAATCATTTCTGTTTAAAAAACTAGGTCTGTGTGAAATTCATTCAGTTTCTCTGTAAAGATTCACGATAAACTAATGGTAGTCTTTTATCCCAGAGAGAGAAAATATATGGGTGGGAAAATGAGATTTATTTTTTCCACTAATACTCTTCAACACTTTAAGAATTTTGTACCAATTTTATTAATCAAAACTGTAATAAAATTACATAAATTTATTATGTAATCTAAGTTTTTAAAGTGCATCTTTGTAGGAGCAAACCCTAAATGACATTCAACAAATATTTATAAAATTAAAAAAAAGAAATATCAAGGAAAGTTTTTTTTTTTTTTTGAGCTGGAAGAAAATAACACCCAGATAAGGTGCATAGTGAGGGCTAGGATTATAGCTCAGTGGTCGAGTGCTTGGCTAGCATGCATAAGGTGTTGATTGATCCCTAGCGCACACACAAAGTGAAGTCCTTAGAAAATACATTAAAAATAACTCAAAATATACAATAAAAAACTCAACAAAGAATTAAAACAGTACACAAGAAAATATCTTATGCATGAGAAGGCAATTAAATAAGAGCTCATAAGACAGAGAAAATAAGTATCACAATATAAATGTAAGTCCAACCATTTCAATAATTACATTAAATGTAAGTCAATTAAGCATACCTATCAAAATATAGACTGTCAGCATAATAAAAGAGGAACTTACTATATGCTTTCTATAAGGCACCACACCCTTGAGATTCAAAGAATCAGATAGGTTGAAAGTAAAAGGATAGGGAGAGAGAGAGATCAGGTAAACAAAAGAGAGCTGGGGTCATTATATTAATATTAAACAAAGTAGACTTTAAGACAGAAAAATGTTTCTAGAGACAAAAAGGAACAAGACTTTAGGAAACAAGAATAATTATAAACATGCATGTACCTAACAATAAAGTCCTAAGTCACATAAAGCAAAACCAAAAATAATTGAAGGAAGAAATACAGATGGTCCCTGACTTACAATGGTTTAGCCTATGACTTTTCTATTTTATGATGGTTCATTGGAATGTAATTGCGTCCAAGCTAAAGAGCAACAGGATTTACAATGGTTAAACTTATGATTTTTTGGCTTTCTGTTGGGCTTTAGGAGGTATTGAATGCCTTTTTTACTTACGTTATTTTCTACTGATGTTAGTTTATCATGATGTAACCCCATCGTAAGTCAAAGTGTATCTGTAGACAATTCAATAATAGTTAGCAATAGCAATATTTTACTCTTAAAAATGATAGGCCAATTAGGAAATCAGCAAATATATAGATGAGTTAAACAACTTCATCAACCAATGTGATATAAATCACAATAAAATATGCCACCTAACAGCAGTAGAATACATATTTTTTCCAAGAACATATTTTTTCAATTCTCTACATATGCTTGTGCATAAAACAAGTTTCAGTAAGTTGAAAATAATTTTAATTTTGTAAAGTATGTTCTTCAGTGATACTATCAAATTAAAAAATCAGCTCCTCTTCTGATAGGAGATTAATACCCAGAATATATATAGGATTAAAAAAAAAAACTTAACACCAAAAAAAGCTCAAAAACCCAATCAATAAATGGAAAGTTGTACTAAACAAATATTTCTCAAAAGAACAAATGAAAATGGACAGCAAATATATGAAAAAATGTTAAACACTCTTTAGCAATCAGGGAAATGCAAATCATAACTACACTAAGATTTCATTTCACTTTGGTTAGAAAAACAATCATCAAAAATACAAATAATTATAAATGATAGCATAAATGGGGAAAAAGGTACACTTATATGTATTGTTTGTGGGGCTGCAAATTAGTATATCCAGTATGATAAAATAGTATGGAGATTTCTCAAAAAAACTAGGAATGGACCCACCATACAACCCAGCTATACCACTCCTTGGTATATTTATCCAAAAGAACTAAAATCAGCATTCTGTGTGATACATGCATATAATATTATTGCATCATGATTCATAATAGCCAAGTTATGGAAAAAGCCTAGGTGCTCTCAATAGACAACAGGATGTACAAAGATTTCTCGTGTGTGCTTGTTTTTAAAATAACCCAGACAATAAATGGGCAAAGGAACTGAACAAGCAATTCACAGAATAAATATAGTCAAAAAAATATATGAAAAAATGTTCAACATGTCTAGCAATTAGATAAATGCCATCAAAACTACCCTGAGAGGGCTGGTGTGTTGCTCAGTGGTAAGGGCTTGCCTAGCATGTGTGAGTTACTGGGTTCAATCCTCAGCACCACATTAAAAAAATGAATAAATAAAATAAAGTTATTTTAAAAAATAAGTTAAAAAAGAAATAACAACAACAAAAACTACACTGAGATTTCATCTCACTCCTGTCAGAATAGCAATTACCAAGAATACAAGTAACCATAAATGTTGGAAAGGTGTGGGGAGAAAGGCACTCTCATACATTGCTAGTGGCATTGCAAATTTGTGCAACCACTCTGAAAAGTAGTATGGAAATTCCGTAGAAAATTTGGAATGGACCTACCATTTGATCCAGTTATCCCACTCCTTAGTCTATATGCAAAGGACTTAAAATCAGCATACTACAGTGATATCAATATTTATAGAGTTCAAATCACAATAGCCAAGCTATGGAACCAACTTAGGTGTCTTTCAACAGATGAATGGATAAGGTATATATGGTATATATACACAATGGAACAGTACTCAGCCATAAAGAAGAATGAAATAGTGGCATTTCATTATCAATATTTATATTGATAGTCATATCAATATTTATAGAGTTCAAATCACAATAGCCAAGCTATGGAACCAACTTAGGTGTCTTTCAACAGATGAATGGATAAGGGATATATGGTATATATACACAATGGAACAGTACTCAGCCATAAAGAAGAATGAAATAGTGGCATTTGACAGTAAATGGATGGAATTGGAGAATATCATGCTAAGTGAAGTAAGCCAGTATCAGAAAACCAAGGGCTGCATATCATCTCTGATATATGGATACTAACTCAGAACAACTGAAGGTCGGGAGAGGAAGAACAGAAATTCATTGGATTAGACAAAGGGGAACAAAGGAAAGGGAGAGGGAGGAGAATAGGAAGGACAGTGGAATTAATATGACATAACTTTCCCAGCCTTATACTTATTCTTCATCATATACAACCACAAGAATAGGATCCTAATTAGAATAAGTTATATTCCATGCATGTATAATATGCCAAAAATACATTCTACTGTCATGTATACCTAAAAAGAACAAATAAATGAAGAATTAACGCCTATCCTTTGCAAACTCTTCTAAGATATAAAAGAGGAGGAAAGACTTGCCAACTCATCCGGTGAGGCTGGTTGTCAAAAGCCAGGCAAGGAAGTGAAACTATAGATAACTGTTCCCTATGAATATAGAAGCAAACATTCTCAAGAAAGTGAGGAAAATCAAATTTAGAAACAGAAAACAAAGATTATATATTACAACCATGTGGAATGCATCAATGCGAGCTTGATTTAACATCTAAAAAGCATTTAGTATAATGTACCATATTAATAATATCTATTTGTAGATCAGAACATCTTAATACATGCCAAAAAAAAAAAAGTATTTGACAAAATTCAACTCCCGCTCTTGACAAAACTTTTGATAGATTAGAAACAGAAGAAACTGGTCCTATCTGGTAAAAAAAAACACCTGGAAAAGACTGATCGCTAATGTCATGCTTAGTGGTGAAAGACCAAGGGCTTTCCTCCTAAGGTCAGGAGCGAGACTGAAGTCTGGCCTCCGTGCCCCTGCTCACCTTGACCTGGAGGTGGGCAAGACTGTAAGCCGGTCTGAGTCCTTGGTGTATGACCTATCAAATAAGGATGGCCTTTATATTTTTCAGTAGTTGTAAAACAAAACTGAAAAAGAAAATGTAAGAGAGTTTATGTCCCGAACCTAAACTTTTTCTATGAGGTCAACTTATAGAAAAGTTTGCTGACCTCTGACCATAGTGAATAGGAAAGCTAATAACAGTGGCTGCCATTTACCATGTGAACTATAAATCAGTCACCGTCTTTGTGCTGGAGCACTCAATGTGTTATTTCAGTTACTTTTTATAACAATGTCTCATAAAAGTTTTTATATTTAAATTTATTTTTAACTGAAATGTAAAACATGAAAAATGTGAATATTTATGGGGTATTTGTGATGTTTCATAGTGTGTAACTGCATTCCAGAACTTTCTGCTCCTATCTAACTGTAACTTGGTACCCATTGATCAACCTATCCCTATCCCCACCCTATTCATTATTTTTAATTACCATTTTAGAGCTGACGAGAGCGAGCCACGTTTGGAACATAATTCTGATTCTTTTCAAAGCCCAGACTTTTCAGCACTATTGCCTGTAGAGAGTCCTCATTAACCAAGGAGAGAAATTACCATTCTGCGATTCAGGAGGAAATATGCTAGAACTCACTCAGGTACCAGGTGTAAGGTGTTTGCAGGCTTCTGACAACATTGGCTAGAAATGAAAAGGTCAGACAGAAGGAGGAGATACGGTGTCCCTACGACTGGGATCCCTGGAGCGATGATATTGGGTCAGAACAACCAGAGTCAGGCTGGAGAAAGTACAGAAGTGAGAGAAAAGGAATGAGAAGAGAAATGGTCAGAAGAGATAGCTGCACACCTGCATGTGTGTGCACATGTGTGTGCTAGGGCTGCCATAACAGAGTGCTACAAACTGGGCAGCTCACACAAGGGAAGTGTGTCCTCTCACAGTTCTCAAGGCTGCCATCAGGGGTTCATAAGGCTGCTTGTTTCTGAAGGTACTGAGGGAGGATCTGTTCCAGGCCTCATCCCTGGCTCTGGCACCCACTGGCTCCTAGCAGTGCAATGTCCATCTTCACAGGGCATCATCCCTGTGTCCAAATCTCCTCTACTTATAAGGACATCAGAGGTCTTGGATTAGAGGTCACCTTAATGATCTCAGATAACATCTGTAAAAATCCTATTTCAAAATAATTTCATGAGGTACTAGAGGTTTGGACTTCAGCTTATGAATTCTGGGAGGATGCAATTCAACCCATGACTCTGGTGTGTGTGTGTGTGTATGTGTGTGTGGGGGTGGGTGGGTGGTGTGCACACATGTGTGCATGTACATATGCATGCACATATATATATATGTGTGTGTGTGTGTGTGTGCGCTTGAGAGACAGATGGGCACAGAGACAGATGAGATAGTTTCATGAAGTAGGGGAGGAGATGGATACTGGTATCAAGTATCTCCAAAAAGGTTTGAATGGTGGGAAAATACTGAGAGAGGTTACTACTTTAATTAGAAGACTGTTTCTTGTGCTTTTGGAAATAAGAGTTCTGAAAACATTAAGCAGATGGAGGCCATATTGCAAGGGCTTAAGGACGACTAATTAACCTTAGACTTTCTGTTTCAAAAGCCCTTCCATATCTGGCACGGTGGCTCACGCCTACTATCCCAGCAGTTCAGGAGGCTGAAGCAGGAGGAGCACGAGTTCAAAGGCAGCCTCAGCAAAGGTGAGACGCTAAGCACCTCAGTGAGACCCTGTCTCTAAATGAAATACAAAATAGGGCTGGGGGTGTGGCTCAGTGGTGAGTGCCCCTGAGTTCAATCCCCCGGTACTCTTCCTCACCCCCACAAAAGAGCCCTTCCACATTCACTGAAGGACTGGTCTTCACAGCCTCCCGGAAAAAGACCACCTCAATGACCCCTCCATGGGTGATAAAATAAAGGCTCAAGTAGTCCCTTCTATGGGTCTCAAGTCACAAATGCAAATTCTCCATTATCTTGTATTATAGGACAAAGAAGTGGGCTTTGAAGTCAGTTTTATCAAATAGGGGTAACTTTGGGCAGGTGGTTTTGTTTCATTTTGGGTTCTGAGGTTGGGACACATATATATTTTGCATTGTTGCTGTAGGGCACTGAGGCACCTGGTAAACCAACTTTCTTTTCTGTTGTCTCCCTAAGTCCAAGCAATACCAGGCCCTGTGTGCTGCAGTTCCTGGAATCCCTCCTAGCAATGGCACAGTTCTGCATGGGGAGTGCTAAGCAAAGGGCCGTTTCTACCCCCACTCCAGGTAACACCTGGAGATTCAGGTATATTAGTTATACAGAATTTACTTTACTTTTTTTCTCCTACCTGAATGCCTATGGTGTTTAGCAAATTAAAATGTATCAATTTTAATCACAAATGTTGACAGAGTATTTTCTTTCATTTAACAAATACTCATAGAACCTTTTTCTTAATGTAGGTAAGATATTGTGCCCAGCAGTAGGAAAACAGACTTTTGTAAGGCAGAGGGTTAAAGTGAAACTGGACCACTGTGGGCAGTCTTGGTGCAGGCAGCATCCTGACCTCAGTGCCCGAGAACCTCAGGTGGAGTTTTAAATGTATGCTCTCCCCTTTCGCTGGGTGACTCTGGGTTAATGACTGAACTTCTCTGAGCCCTAGTTTCTTCTTCTGCAAAACAACATTAATAAGATGATTCCAACTTCACCTTCCTTTCAGTCATAGCTGCTCCAATTTTATAACATTAGTTTACATAGTGGATTTGAAGAGAGAAGTCTAAGGCTCTTGTTTTTACACCACAGCCCCAGGGAATGTTGCTGGGCAGTGAATGCTGCCCTAATTACTGACTGGCTTTGCCATACGCTCTGCTACATCTTGGCTTTACATATGTATATTATAGTAGAGTTGGGGGCTGGGGATGTGGCTGGGTGGGAGAGCACTTGCCTGGTGTGCGTGAGACCAGGGGTCCTGGGTTTGATCCCTAGTATCTTCCCAGCTCCAAGAAAAAGTATAGTTAGATTTTCAAATATTACCTATATAAAGAAGAGTTTTCCAAAATGGCCAGGTGTATGGGGTGGGGGGTAAATTGGGGGAAAAAATGGCTACAAACTCTAAAGCCTTCAGCGCCAGGAGGGTCTGTGCAGGTAGGAAGAGGTCGGGTTGCGTGTGGCACCCTGGTGAGTACAGGATCTGTCTGGAGGGGGCGACTGCTCCTCAGTTCTCACAGAAATCCTTACAGAATGTGGGACGTGCACCGCGTGCTATAAGGTCTTGTGTCATTTCACAGGAAATAAAATGTCTGCATTTCTTTGTGAATCCTTCCAGTTTTCAAGCCTCGTCTGTATCTTTTTCTGTGGTATGGAGCAGGCAGACATGCCCGTGGGCTGCAATCAGCCACCGATACCAGGTTGCCACGTTAACAGGAAAGGAACATGCATTTTGGGAGCCAGAACTGCTGCAAGCCTGAGCTGTGGGGGTGACCCCAGGCAAGTTATGTCACCTCTCTCTGACTCAGTTTCTCCGTCTGCGAAAGTGAGGATTCTACTGACTCTTTCTAATGCAGTAGTGAAAAAATGTGTACATATTGAACCTAGCACAAGGCAGCTTCATCTGAAAACAGGCCAAATAAATAGTCCATCAAAAAAATCAAGTAGTTAATGAGCACATGGAAAGAATGACAACATCACTAATCACTAGAGAGTCGCAAGCTAAAACCCCCATTAGATCCTACTCCACAGGGAACAGAGTAAACACAATCAGCGCGTCTAATAACAAATGTTGGTGGGAAAGTGGAGAAACTGGAATAGGCCGTATATAATGGTTTCAAATATTCTAGTGAAAATACAAAATCATACAGAAGGTTTGGAAAATGATTTGGCAGTTTCTTAAACAGTTAAAATTTAATTTACCATATAACCCACATTTCCACTGATAGGTATGTGCTCATGTGAAAATGTCCCCAAAAGACCTGTTCCAAAATGTTTGGGGAAGCATTATTTATAGAACCCAAATAAGTGGAAACAATTCAAATGTCATGTACTGATGAAAGGGTGCACAAAATGCAGTCTGTCTATTCAGTAGAATAAAAAGCGATGAAATACTAATAATGCTGGAATATGGATGAACCTCAAAAGTACTATGCTCATTAAAATAAGCCAGATTTAAAAGATCACATACTGCGTAATTCTAAGTGTCCAGAAAAGCAAATCGACAGAGGCAGAAAGCAGATTGGTGGTTTCCTGGAGCTGGGAGTAGAAACAGGATGGACTACAAATAGACACAGAGATCTTTTTGGTGTAATAGAAATGTTCTAAAAGTAGACGGTGTCGATCATTGCAGAACTCTGTAAATTTACTAAAGATCTTAGAATTACACACATAAAAAATCTGAAAATTTTATGGTATGTAGATTATGCCTCAATAGAACTTAAAAGAAAAACAAAAACAAATCTAGCCTGGAGTCTAGTAATTACTTAATACATGCAATGTGCTCTTTTCTCCCATAAGTACAGAGAAGAAAAATTGCATTGCAATTAAGAAATCAGGCCTGAAGTTGAATCCTAGTCTTTCCATTTTCTAGTTGTGTGTCAGTGGAAACATTACTTCACCCATCTAAGGCTCAGCCTCTTCATTCCAAAACTGAAAATAATAATAGCTATCCCAAGGAATTTTATTTATTTATTTTTTTTGAGAATCAAAGGATCATGCAACCAGGTGTATAACCTATAGTATGCCACAATGACTGACATTGACAATGTCTTTCAGATGCTTTGCTTCCTGTCTGCACATTTCTCTGCTTTAGAAACAATGATTTTAAAACTTCCTCTTCCTCTTGCCATCCTGCCTCATGCCTGGGATTTTCTCTACAGAATTTGGCAGTCTATAGGTCTGCCAAGTAGACAGGGATGGGAATACTGCTTCGCATTATCTGACCATGGGTTGCTAGCCACTTATATGAGAGTGTCACCTGGAGGTAGATAAGCAACTTTAATAACACTCAGCACGTTAACATGGGTACTCGGTTGTACATACTTACATCTGGGGAAGCTCAGCGTCCTTTTATAGATGCTATCAAATGGCTTCTACCGCATGCCTGTCAGGTGTGGAGCAAGGGTCCAGAAGACAGCCTCTTTTTGCACACTGATAGAATGACACATGGAGAATTGGAGATTTGCAGGAATAGCCTGATGAAGGATGGAAAGAGGTGACTGATGGGATGGAGGGTTCACATACTCGCATCCTGAGGGTACACGCACTTAGTGAATGATCTCGATGTGAGAAGCCAAGAACTCTTTCATTTCTCCTCACTAGGGAGAAGCCTGGGACTTGTCTATTTTTCTTTATCTTAACTCAAACAACAGTGTGAGTGTCAAGGTCCTGTGGACATTAGGGAGTGGTAGAGACTATGGTGAAGTAGAGGGTTCAGGCTCTTTTCAAAAAGAAGCTCCCATGCATCACCCCTATCCTGTTATTTCCATGTTGGAATTGGACCTGGAGGGACCAGACCAACATTATGCTTCCATAGAAGGTGTTAGACAACCAGGTTTTGGTGTAAAATCTCCTGATTTTTAAATATTGTGTGTGTGTATGTGTGCACGCGCGAGTGCACAGGCACATATGCTGAGGGTTGAACCCAGGGCCTCACACACGCTAGGCAGATGCTCTAATATTGAGCTACACCACAACCTTTTGTTTTGTTTGAGACAGGGTCTTCCTAAGTTTCTCTGGCTTAGCTTTGAACTTGAAATCCTCCTTGCACAGCCTCCTGAATAGCTGGGATTACAGGAGTGTGCTAACATGCCCAGCTACTAAAATTAAAAAAAAAAAAAAAAAACATGTTAACCAAATAAAACACATCTACTGACTGAACATGACCCAGATCTAACCTCCATTCTCCTGTAATCTTCTGTATCTATTATGTATGTTCAAATAGACCCTGAAAAGAGCCCTTGAGGATGTAATGGAGGAGATTCTTGCATTTAGTAAAGGGTAGGCTGGATTATTATTGAGGTTCCTTCCTTTTAATTTTTTTTCTTTTCTTTTTTTCTATCACATTAGAGGATTGGAAGTAGTGTCTCACCCAGGGATATAGCCACATCCTGGTTGTCTCCAGCAGGCGATGTCACTGGTAGCATGTCATATGTCTGTAATAATGTGTGCGTATCACATCAGTGTCCCTTCAGCGCCATGCTACATTTAACAATGATTCCAGATTTTAAAGGAGACTGTTATCAGCTGTAAAACTCAGAAAAACCTTGAAGACTCTGTGCCAATTGGAAAACTCTGAGCACTGGATTCTTGTTCTGAACGCAGGTGCTGCTCGCCTCTCCCTCAGTAAGGAGAGCTTTGGAATATCAGCTGGTTTGACAGATTCTTTGCTGACACACACTCACTGCTGATTTCAGAATCTTCGAAGCCAACTTTGCAAAATGGAGTAGAACCTGATTGGAAATAAGGTATTCTCCACCCACTGTTGCTTGGAGATTGATGGGTTCTAAAGCTTTAAAACCGAACATGAGATTTGGTGTTTACAAAAGCATCTCCTGTCGCCTTTGGTCATTGTGTGTGTGTGTGTGTGTGTGTGTGTGTGTGTGTGTGTGTGTGTATGAGAGAGAGAGAGATTGTTACTATAACCAATATACCTGACAAAAACAACTCAGGAAAGGAAAGATTGATTTTGATTCACAGTTTCCAGTCCATGGTCCACTGGCTTCATTGCAGATACATCATGGAGGAAGGGCATGGTGGAGGAAAGCTGTCAGCTCAAGGCATCCTGGAAGCAAGGTGTGGGGGGGGGGGTGAAGGGGAAAGGAGCGGAGAGTATATAAACCCTTCCAGGGCACAGTCTCAGTGTTCAGCTTCCTCCAACTAATTCTCACTTCCAGTAGTTTATTCAGCCATCAGTGGATGAATCCACTGATGAGATCAGAAGATTAATGATCTAATCATTTCCCCAAACCCCATCTTGACCTCTCAGCGCGTAAAAAGGTCCACCTCTGAGCACATGAAATTTGGGGGGAGGCATTACAGATCCAAATGATGTGTGTGTATATCATTTTTAAAATATGAAATCTGGGAAGCTGTTTAATAACTGGCATGGGCTAAAGCTATGAGTCCTCCTTCCTTCCCCTCCAGTGTGCACCCACTGTTCAATTTCTTTTTTTTTTTCATTCATTTTTTAAAAAAAATCTTTAAGCCCAAGAGTTACCTTATATTTGCATAGCTTTGCAGTTAGTCAGTGATACCTAGACAGAATTTGTATCTCAAACTAGTAAGGCATCCTTGGAACTTCATGGGTAGAACAGCACATTAAAAGTGCAGGTGTTTTTCAAAGCTGCTCTGGCTCTGAATTTCCCCTCTGCCCTTTCTTGTGAGCTGTGCACATGCACTCAGCCTCAAGATCAGCAGGAATGTGTGCACGGCTCCAGCCATAGGAGCAGCCTCAGTCAGGGCTCTGCTTGTGCCAGTGGAGCCTCCTCCCGCTCCCAGGAAGCCTTGAGTACCATTGCTTCCACTGAAAACAGTTCTGACCTTGGAGGGGGATCTCCTGTTCTTTCAAATCCTGTGAGTTCCCTTCTCCTTTTCAGAGAAGTTGTCTTCAGACTCTGCCCTCTTAGTACTTCTATGTCAATTAAACCTAAGGGTGGGTGGGGTAGGGGACAGTCCTAGGCAAGAATGCAACAGAGTCCCACCGTTCTGGCCTGAAGTTTAGCAGATTTTCAAGGATAATTGTTTCTCAGATGTTATGTGCTATTGGCTAATGTCCAGACTCAGAGAATGGGTCAATTTTGTTAGTTTTGTCCAGACTCATAGATATTTTGAAGGGAGAGGATTTGCCTGTCTGCTCACTTGGTCATTGCCAAAACTTGTAATAGGTTATGGTACATACAGAAAATAGAATACCAGCTAGCCACTGATAAAGATGACTTAGGCCTGTATTCACTGAATTTGAAAGATTGCCTCAATAGAATAAGGGGGGAAAATAGGTTTTAGAACAAAGAGTTTCAGTGTGTGCACCATGTGAACATGTATCCATGGGTGTGTTGTGTAGTTACGAAGGTCTGCCAAGTTCACCACGGTGAGAATGGTGGGAGAATTTAAGGTCACTTTTATTCTCTTTGCATATTTCCATATTGCTTGAATTTTGAACATGTGCACAGGTTATTTACAATAAAAAACCCACTATGATTGTACCTACTCAACTGAAGAAGGGAGGGAAGGAGGAAGGAGAGCAAGGGCGGGGAGGAAGGAGGGAGGGAGGGAAGACCCGAGCTTGCTGTGGGGCTGACAGCCTGCTTAGGAATGGTTGTTATTTGGATCAGCCTTCCGAAGTCACACACCTGGGCTCAGAGGCTTGACAGGACTGCTGTCAGCCTCATATAACACTGTCCTTTGCCATGAGAAGAATATGCTCTTCTCCCATTAGGATAAGGGCAGGATCTGCCTGTCAAGGCAGGATCTGCAGTTGGAAGGACCCTCCTTTAAACCTCCTTCTCTCTTATACTCTGCATCCTATCTGTCATTAAGTGCTGTTCCTTCTCTGCCTTAAATAACCAACCTCAGCCTCTTTGGGCCTGTCGGCACCTCCTGCCTTCAATGCTCAGCCCCCTACCCAGCCCTGTTACGAGGCCTCCCAGACAACTACTGTGTGTTTTGTCTTATAAACCTTGGATCTCATCCTTTGGTCTTTTTACAATGTAACTCTGACCATATTATCCACTAGCTTAAAAGCTTTAAGTAGATAGTCATTAGTTTTGAATTTGGCCTCCAGGCTCTTGATGACCATGTCATGGTTAAGGCACCAATTCCTGGAGTTCATAGCCCATTTTTTTTGTTTGTTTGTTTGTTTTGTTTTGTTTTCACTTGCTTGTTCTCTGAGAAGTAAATTGAGAAATTCACTTCCATCTTTTCAGATTTCTTTTCTGTGAAATGGGAGTGAATGGTAACATTTACGTGTACAATTATATGAAGATGAAGTGAATACACACACACATACTTACGCACGCACACACATACAAACAACACACACACACATATAGTCACTGAGAGCAGGATCTGGCTCTCAGATTCAATAAATGTTAGCTTTAATTATTGCCTCTTTTCCACAACTCCTTATTTTTACCCTTTTGGCAGCTACAACATAAGTTTTCTAAAGCACTTTGGTCCTCTTAAATTTTGTGATTCCAATTAATGCTGTCTGTCCTGTTGCCTAAAATGCAATGCCCAAGCCCTTGTTATCTCCACCTTGAGACATCCCCACATCCAGAGATAAAATCCTCTTACTCTTGTTCTCAGGCGGCACTATGCATGTGTTCATGAATATGCATTGTGGGTGTCTGTTTACAAGAATTTCCTCTACGTTGGATTTGAGCTCCCTAAGGAAAGAACCTTGCTATGTTTATCAAAATGTCCATTAAGTGCCTACTGAAGAGTTGGCATGAAGGAAGTATTCTTAGTGAATGAAAATGAGAAAAAGAAAGAAGACTCCCTTCTTGGAGACTCCATAAGCACTGTGGAACATTTTCACTTGGATCTCTTCTTCCTTTCTGGGCAGTAGCCTTTTCTATAGGCGGGCAGTGGATCCTTCTGCATTGCTGACATTGCCTGGCCCAGGGCTGTAGCCACACCTTACATTTGCTCAGTACTGTACTTAACACTGATGATAGCACTTCCTGCTTTGTACCGTGCTTTTAGTTGTTCATGTGACTGGCCCACACATTAGAGTGTATCTTTTTCTAAAGGCAAGAGCTGTCTTGTTCCTTTATCTCCTAATCTCACAGCATACATTAGTGACATCACAGAAAAAGCACTGGACCGACATTGGTAGGAGTCTCAGGACCTGGGCACTCCAAGCATACACTCTTTTGTAGTCTTTCTCTTTTGAGTCTGGTAACTGTGCCCTAAATTATTTGAAGCCGGTAGGACTTATGTCATAACAAAGTGATACAAGTTTTTATACATTTGAATTGAGGTGCAAACACTATGCTTGGATTCTAAGAGCATGACTGGGTTTCATGGAGCCAGTTAGAGTGCACAGGAGGGAAACTCTCCCTGCTAAGGCATGGTGTGTGTGTGTGTGTGTGTGTGTGTGGCTGCTCCCAGAATGGAGCCCGGCCCACATGCTGTAAAAGGTCACTGTGAGCATCCGCCTCATGAGAGGGCTTCCCTGAATGGTTACACGCACAGCATCTCCCCATATTCTCCACCCCTTTTCCCTATTCTCTTTTCACTTATTCCCCTTAATTGTTGCCCTCTGTTGGTTTATTCCTTTCCTTTATAAATATCCATTTCTTCCATTAGAACATCAGCCTCATGAGGGCGGGGCCTGCCTCTTCTGGGCATAACTGCGTCCTCAGATCCTGTAACAGCAGCTGGTACTTGGTTGTCTTATCCAGAACAGCCAGAGGTAACAGTGCACTACCTTTCTTTACTCTTAAACCTGCTAGAACTTTTTGATGCAAGTGAGTCTTTGCCTGAGGAAAGCTTCTAGAGCTTTCTATAACCCCCCACAGAGGGTATCATGACCTCACTACTTCTGCCCGTGGCCCCTCACCGCTGTTGTGCTTGCCTGGGGCAGAGGAAATGGTGTTTCTGACTCTACTCAGACCACACCCTCATACTTCCACCTGCTATCATCTCATAGAAGCTACAAGTGGCAATAAAAACGCTTATTCTGCTGCATTCATGTTTGGAAGGTCTGTTTCTCGGTGAAGAAATCCTTAAGAAAAACAAAACACCATAAGTAGATAGTCATTAGTTTTGAATTTCATTTCCTCCTTGGGAACTAGGAAATTAGTCTTTCAGAGATGGAAAGAAGTTCTGTCAACAGATTGAAGTTGTCCTGTAGCATGCAGTCCAGCTCCTCTGCTTACCTCTACCTTTGCCACCTGCAGGCATGGACAAATGACCTGGTCATTCTGAGTTGTCCTTGTGTCAGCTAAGTGATAGGGCTAAGAGTGCCTCTTCAGCTGGGCCCGTGGGATGAGTTAGCCCCAGAGACCTGCTTGAAAAAGTCAGTGTTCCCACCATCCGCTCCACATGGAGTCCACTGCAGGATGCACCAGCTGCCACGTACCATGGGTTCTTCCCTTTTCCTCACTTCCTGCAGCTGTGTGCCATGAGGATCCCTAAGGAGGAGGCTGATGGTCCACAGGCATCATAACATTAGGTGTGCAGAGTGGGGAGTTTTTACATGGTGTATAATCACATGACTACTTTCAACACAGAAAAGTGGGAACACCCCAGCAACGTTATTCATGCCCCTCAGTAAATACCCCACAGAGACCCACTATTCTGACCACGAATTTTCTTGAGCCTCATCCAAATGGAGCAATACAATATGTGCTTTTTGTCTATGGCTTCTTTTAGGCGATGGCAGTGGATGACCTTGATGGGATTCATTCCACGTGTACATATATCCTAGTTCCCTTTAATCCCTTGATATAAGCCCTTAGAGTAAGCCAGGCACTATCCTAAGTGTGTTGCATGTATTATTTCCTTTAATTCTTCACACTACCCTAGGGTAGGGATTAGGATGCATCTTCCTTCCATGGATAAGGCTCAGAGAAGTTAAGTAATTTGCTACAAATCACAGAGATATCAAGCAGTGGAGACAGAGTTCTCATTGAACTCTGATTCCAGAGCTTAAGTTCCCCAGCAAGGGCAAGAACTCAACATGCTCTTAGGATTAGATGAAACCAGGTATGCTCTCAGGTTTGTATGAAGGTCATAGATTATCGTGTGGTCACTCACAAAGGAGTCTGGGTGGGAGGTTTCGGGTCATCAGAACACGACATCTCCTTTGCCTGGTTTTCAGAACTCCTCACCTCACACACCTGCATATAGTGGTCTTTCCTTGTTAGCCTGTTCCTGCAAAGATCTGGGATCCAGATCTGCTCCTTTACAGTCTCCACAGGAGGCTGCTTCCTCTGGGTCTTGTGTGAAAGACTGAGCTGCTTAACTGGGTCTTGCTTCTCCTCTGGGGTGTGATCTTTGATGAAGGAAGCAGATGCAGCTCTGCCTGATGTGAGTACCTTCCCATCCCAGTTTGTGGGGATTTCTAAGAAAACACCAGTGCTATGGGTATTCCCCACCCCACCACCACCATGGTGTGCAGCTGGACTTGCTGTCCTCCACCCTCCAGTCTCACCATGTTCCCCTGGTGATGGATGACCCCTGTCTAGGGGAAGCTTGAGGGTGGAGTAACCATTGGCAGAGTGCTGGGGACCATCTGGATGTGGACTGAGAGTTTTGGCTTTGAACAGTCTAGGGCTCGCCAGGATTGCCCCCAACTCCACAGACTCTTCTCTCCTGTAAATTCATCCTCTGAATTCCTATCTCTGCTCTGTGTAGCTTTCCTTCTCAACACAGTATTATGCCTTTCCCCTTGGGCTCTGAATTAATCCATTACATTTGGATAAGATGGAGACAATGGTAAATGCCCCCTTGCAGGCTAGAGAATTAAATAGATAATCTGAGCTCTGTTTGAATCGGTGGCTCAGTATGTAAGGTGATTGCTAAGAGGCTTTGGCCTTCCTTCCTCAATGCAAATGAAGAGAATAAGAAAAAAACAAAAAGCAATGGTGGCCAAATCGTTTTGAATCTTGGCATTGGAGCCACCAGGCCAGGCAAAATATGGCTTTTCATTTAACCATGGGGACAGGGCTGTTGTCCCCTACTGCCTTCCCATAATCAAGAAAGACCAGCATTAGCACTAATCACACAATTGATTCCCACCCAGTGTAAGTTCCACACTCAATAAATTGTGCCTTGCTCATCCCTGCATCCCCAGTGCCCATAAGTATTAGCTCATAATAGGCATTTAATAATCTTCATGAAGTTGTTAATTAGCAGTATAAAAGTTATTTAGATAGAGAGTTGTTGCAATGTAGTAGAAAGACGATGGACTAAAAAGATGATCCAAACCACTGTCCCCCATGAGTTTTTAACCACCTGCCAGATTGGGTTCTGGATTCCAGCAACTCTGAGTTTACACGGTCCAGGTGATCAAGCTCTGTGTCTGTCGCCTGCCTTCTCCCAAGAACCATCCCTGTGCCTTAAACACTCGCAATTTTAAGCCGTCCCCTTTTCTACAAAGCACTCACACAAGATGCACATGAGGGTGCTGGTGCCCATGCCTCCTGGGGCTGGTCACACAGATCTGGTGTCTGGACCCTCGTGGACCCACAGAGGGGGACGCCACACATCTTCATAGAGAAGCCGAGGCCTTCTGTCAACTGCCATTCCCTTGTGCTAGCCTCAGCATGATCTCCAGGAGTACAATGTACACAAAATTATAATGTTATCACACGGACTGGTGCCTCCAGCGAGGACAGCCACTTAGGAAGGCGCACACCAGGGGCAGGAAGGCACAAAGGCCATTTCGAGACTTGCAGTCACATGTATTTATATTTTTAGCAGAGGGGGGCTGAAATACAATTTCAATGAAGATTGCATTATGGATTATTGCTTGAGAAAGCTTTGGCAAACGACTAAGGAGAGTCTTTCTTTCCCAGAGGGGCCTTTTTCCTCGGCAGGGGTGGAGGGAAATGGGAGGGAAAGAAGGGCTGCTGCTTCTATTTTCTGAAGATGACTTGGGATGCTGCAGCGATAATATGTGACGGTTTCTTAAGCAAATCTCCACTTGCCTGTGTGTGTGTGTGTGTGTGTGTGTGTGTGTGTGTGTGTGTGTGTCTTATTTGAATAGCTCAGACCCTGTTTGTCAGGCAGAGCAGATGCTCTCTCTCCCATTTTATACTTAAAGAAGTTCAATGAACCTGCCCACATAATTAGCTAGTAGCATTATCAAGTTCAAATGCCTCCACAAAGCTCACCAGCCCTTGTTCTGACTCCTGCTTATCACTCCAGTCTCCTCTTTCACCAGGAGTTTCTTCTCAGTCTAAACTCCTTCCAAAGTCCACCCGCAGTTTCTCTCTATTCTGTCTAATTTCTGCATTTTGCACATCCTCTTCCTTCCCACACAGCCTGCCCTCTCCTACACCCTTTCCTCCCTGTCTTTTTGGTCTTACCTCATACAGGAAAGCTTCCCTTACCTCTCAGAACTGAATCTCCCACCCTGTCTGTATGATACCATGCACCCTGAGCTCACCTTCATCCCGGCACTTTGTATTAAAATTGCCTATTAGCTCCTCTGTCCTTTGCGCTAGACGGTGCCTCCTCGGGGAAAATTAACATCCTAAATTGTTCCATTGATTCTACAGTGGAGTGGGAGTTGGAACTAGGGGAGAAAAAAACCAAGGGTCTGGTATGTTGTAAGATTCTAGCTACACTTGAAGCATGCCCAGACCAGCAAAGGCTAAGGTGCACAACCACGTCACCACCTCGAGGCAACTTAGAAGCCACTTTTCTGCCGCTTCTTAGTGTTAAGACGCTGCTTGGAGCCCAACCACTTTGCTTCCTTTGAGCTTCAGTTTTCTCATAGAAATATGGGGAAGGAGATGCTAGATAAAGTGAGATAAGAGTAGTAAAGTATATTATAATGTATAAATAGCACAACAGAACTTTGTTAGCATGCAAAAATATCCAAGATGCTTCTGAAGAGTGAGTGATATGGTCCCATTTGTGCAAAGAATAAATGCAAACTACAGAGTGCTCTTGTACACTTTTTACAAACTCTGAGAATTGGACTTCAGGAAATCTCTTCCTCATCAGACAGCAGACAGGCAAACAGAAGAAATTTTACTCTTGGGAGACATTATATTCATTCTCAAATTGAAGAATTTTAAATACCACCCAGAGTATCAGTTTGAAAGTGGTGTTGCTTGAGAACCTTTCATCAATGGAGTCATTTATAGAATGTGCTGCCTGCAGAGCCCCACTCTGTGCTGAGCACCTGCAGTGTGCCTGGTGTCGTTTTGAGCACTCTTGGCTGCAGGTTCTCCCTCTCAGTGCCAGTACTGTATCTGCCACCAGGTCTTTGCTTGTTCTGAGACACAAGCCTCGATGTTCATGCCAGTTGCTATTGTTGGCATTTTGGACTGAATCATTCTTTGTTGGGGGGAGGGGATTATCCATCTGTGCATTGTACAACATTGCTCAACATCCCTGTCATCTACTTACTAAATTCCTGTAGCAATCTCCTAGTTGTGACAATTAAGATTGTCTGCAGATATTGCCAGATATCCTGTAGAGGGCAAATCACCCCTCTAGTTTAGAGTCAGTGGCCCAGGTGCTAGGTGGGGACACACTTCATCCTGGTAGCAATTGTTCCTTCCCACAGCAGTAGCTAACTCAGGCTGCTCTCCCCAGCTCTTGCAGATCCAGCTTTGTCATGCCTCAGAGGAAACTGTCACTGCTGGCCAGCAGCCCCTCCTTAGAGGTTTGGCCCCTAGGGACCTCCTCTGAGCTTAGAGACCCCATCCCCAACTGGGTAGCACCCCTCCTCAAAGTCCTGGGTTTCACACCACTCACCAATGGGAGACTTCTTGGATTTGCTGTGCTCATGATGGATTAGAGTTCCATTGGATCCCCATGACTTAGCTCATCATTTATACCTCTCTCACAATTTTTCATATCATGGCAAAGCACTAAGGTAGTTATTTTCTTCTGCATTTGACTGATACAATGTTGTTTCTCCCTCCCCTCCCCTCTCTTTCCTTTCCTTCTTCTCTACACAAGCTTCCACTGTTTTTTAGAACTCTGATATATATCACCCTTCTCTGTGGCTTTGCTGGACTCTGTCAGGCAGAGTCAGTCCCTACTTTTAGTTCCCTAGTCCTTGGTGTGGGACTCCTCACCTGCGACAGAGCCCTCTGTGTCTCAGCTTTTCTTGCTGGATTGGAAGCTCCTTCCTGTGGGAACTGCCTGGCATTCATTTCTGCATTCCTAGCACAGCATGGCAGAGTGAATAAATGAATGGAGAACTGTATGATGCAGGACAGTTTCAGGCCTGATCTCATGGTATATCCCCCCCCCTCCTCCTCGATTCCTGCCTGGATTGCAGTTACAGTGAGAGGAAGGGAAACCTTGACAGATGAGGCTGCAGAGGTGAGTAGGATATAAATTTTGGATGCTCCCAAGAACCAGGAACATGCAGCACATCTTGGAGAAAGTCCTGATCCTGGCTAGGCAGAGGGAGTGATATCACCAGAGGTCCACTTGGCGAGGGGAAAACCCTCAGCATGCTGGGGGAGAATCTGGTGATGGAGCCATCCTGGAGCGGCTGTGTGCCCTGCACCCAACAGGAGGGGGTGGGCACAGAGAGCAAGGCTCCCACAGTTCTGACAGCTCTATTCTGTAGGAAACAGATTCTTTTTGTGGAGGGAGATGAATACTCTCTGCTATAGACAATGGAGACCGAGAGGAGGTGAGAATAGGAAAGAATAGGAATGTAACAATCATCCCACCTTATAGTTCCAGGGTGAATGGTTCAGCACTAGCTTTTTTTTTTCTCTCTCTCTTTTTTGTTTAATTATCACAGAGTTTTTCAGATTTCTATGTATTTTTTTAAGATATGAAAGATAATAACGAAACTGCCTATTTTGGCTTTTAAGCAGACTCATGTGGCAGGGCCAGTAGCGTTGTGCAAAATTCAGCTGGGTTCTGTTCCAGGAAGGAATAAGAGTCCATTATAGTTCTTAAAGAAAGACAGCGCAGCAGCTAGGGTGCGACTTGCACATCATCATCTGTGAGATGCGGATAATGATATTGGCCTTCCTTTATGTTCCAGGGTGTTTGGGAAAATCAAGAAAGACGAAGCATGTGGAAGTGCCTTGTAAACCATTAAGTGCCTATCAAACCCATCCGCTCATCCAGCAAACGTGTGTTCAACCTGTCCTATAATATGACAGGAATATTGTCAGGTACCTGGGGTACAGCCATGAATAAGGCACAGCTTCTGTCTTTCAGAGCTCTAGATGGACAGACATGCTTTGACAGACACTTGCTCTGCCACAGGAGGAGGTTAACTTGGTTTATATGGCGTTGTTATTGCTATTACCTTCAGTAAATGTGTTTTGTTGCTAATGGCCACCAAGTTAATGTTTTTTTTTTTCTTAAAAAAAATAGTATATAGAGGAAATAGATGCATTGCCCTGTGGTCAGAAGGTTTTAGGCTTTGTAGATAAAAGATGAAGCTTCAGGTTCATGCTCTGCTACTGGATGACTGTGAATATGGGCAATTCACAGCTCTCACCTTTACATGCCTCTTTCTATCTAACCTAGAAGGTTCCCAGGAAAACCGCATCAGCAAACAGATGTTAAAGTGCTTCTAAAACTGTAACTTAGTGTTTATAGGTTGCAGATCATTTATTACGAATAATAGGACAGCCAGGCCTGGTGGTGCATGCCTGTAGCTCCAGCTACTTGGGAGGGTGGAGGCGGAGGATCACAAGTTCAAGATCAATGTAGGCAAATTAGAGAAATTACCTTGTCTCAAAAAAAAAAAAAAAAAAGAATAGGAGAAATTGGCAGCATTGTCATTCATGGTTATTACCAGGAATGGATTTTTAAATAGCAAGGGAAATGGGAACTCAAGTGTATAGTAAGGAAATAGTGTAAACTCATGGCAGCTGAATATGCCTTAGCATGACTGAGCCGTGGAATCCTAATAACTGTGATTGGCATCTTCTCCCCGTGGAAAGGAGACAGGCAGAGATTTTCATGCATCTTCCCAAGGTGCCAGGTAGTGTTTAAAAGAGCCAGGAGTTGGCCAAGAGGAAACCTTGTGCTTGATGTGACAAAGGTGACATTGTTCTTCCAACTTCACTTCCCTCTCTCATGCCCCCCCCCCATGGCTTTCTTTGTCTTCTTTAAGTAAGGAAGTGGTTGGAGTGGAGTAGGGATCTTTTTATTTTTTTTATTTTTAGTGTCTTTTTTTAAAAAAATCAGAGTTGTACATAATAGGGTAGTTCATTTTGACATAATATACTTTGATATAATTTGCTACAATTTAGTGTCCAGTACTTACCCTTTCTCTCCTCTCCTTCCTCCCTCTGGTCCCTTTCCTCAATAAAGTTGGGATCTTCTTAGGCAAATACTTATCTAAGAATTTGTCCTTCATGTATATACACAGGAATCCAGAGATGATGAAAATTACCTTGCAGTAAAGTGGGTATCATAGGTCCCTCTCTGGACCTGTAAGGACTTCCCTTCCTATGTACACCCTTGTTGGTGCATTGCTGGGTAATATGGAAATGAGCACAAAAGCATGGATTGTATCTTATTTTTATGTGATGCATTGTATTTTCTTCCTCCTCCCTTGACTCTTTCACATTTTGAATCATTTTTACTCATTTCTTGATTTCCTTTCCTTTGCAGATCCCTTTCTCTTTGCCTGAGACATGTTTCTAGTTTTTAAATCTCTGATGAAGACCTGCTTATCAGAACTTGCTCAAGAAACTCTTTTCCTCACAGAGTTGGTTGTTTACTTGTCCGTCTTCCTGACCAGAATGAACCCTCTGGAGAAAGGAGCTGCAAATCATTTCCTTTTTAATCTCCAGTATCTAGCAGATGGTTTGCACACAGTGGGCCTTCAGGAAACATTAATGACGGAAGGAGCCTGCGGAGGTGGTGTTCCATCCAGGGTGTGTAGACTCAGGGCAGCTGATGGGATGGATGGTGGTCTTCCATGCAACATTGTCTTCCATACAAATTATCAAGATAAATGATACTTTTGATTGACTTAGAGAGAGATGAGCTTATCTAAAACTATGGTCTTATTTCCAGAGCTGGTGAATCTTCAGCATGGGCCTGTTTGGTACAGAGAGAGAGGTCTGCCTCCCGCCCTAGTCCACACTGTTTTTTTTTTTTTTTTTTAAACATCATATCTCTTTGTATTTTACCTGAAGGCAAATTCACTGACTTGGAGAGTGTGAGTCCATGAAGAAATCCCTTTAGGCAACTTGCCACTTTTTATCTGTGTTCCTTTTCCCATTTTAGCCTGTCATGGAGTTATTTTGGGGAAAGTGCTGCTCTGCAGGAGGAGAAACGTGCCTGTGAACAGGAGATGGAAAAGAGCTCTAAAGGTGCCCTGCTCAGCCAAAGGGGACATGTCCTTACCTGCTGCATCCTTTAATGTGGTGCTTGCTTTGGGGTTTTTTTTTTAGTAGTAGGGAGTGTAAACATAAGACTTCAACTCTTAGAGGTTTAGAGGGGGGATCAAAGTAGTGATTACATGGGCCGTGGGGCCAGGCACACCTGGGTTCAATATTGGCCCTGCAACATCCTGGCTGTTCAGCATCAATAAGTTTATTAGCTTCTCTAAGGTTCTCATTCTTTACCACTAAAATGGGCATCCTACCACTTATTTTGCAGGGATTCAGAAAGCTCGGACATGACGCATTTGGAAAGCCTTCAATAAATGGAAGCTAACATGGCCATTGGCTCTCTCCCTTGTTTTTGAGTACTTATAAAAAATTTACCCTGAACAGTATTTAATGTTCCTTTGTGGCTTAAAGCATCACCAGAAAGCAATCGACTTCATATCCCTGTAAAAGCACTCGTTTCTATTTCTGTTCTGCCTTCCACGAGCTAGTTTGATTTCAAAATGACATTGTGGTGTTTCGAGATGAATCCTGTATTTATCAGGAGAAGCCAGAAAAAAAAAAAAAAAGGATGGTGCAGGTGGGGTGAGGAGGGGAGCAGGGGACTCAGCTTTGTGAACACTCTGCCTGGTACAAATCACCTCCTGCCTTGTAGCCGGGTGTGCCTGCGTACACGCAGCTGTTGGCTTCAACACTCTATTGCAACTTAAGGTTCTGCAGGTGCTGTTTTGCCCTGGGGAACTGCTTGAGCTGTGTCAGGTTGATGGTTCAGGGCCCGAGTGTGACTCTTGTCAAATTTCAGATCCGAAACCCTGTATGAACCCAGTTTAGTATTCAGGAAATGTATCCATAGCAGCTGCTGTCAGGGTAACTATCACCAAGGGTAGCAGTTGATGGCTTTCTTCCTGCTACGTGTCCCCTGAACGGTCTTAAAAATAGTGCCCCCTGCATCACTTCCCATTTGCAAGAGAGAGAGAGAGAGAGAAGAAAATCTTGCTGTTCTCTTGAGGATAGTTGCTCTCCAGCCTCCCTAGCCATAATTACGTGATAATATTGAGCACCCTTTTTGGAGGCAGCAAACATTAGAATCTCTTGCTCTTGTCTGTTGATTCATAAAACTCAGAATTCTTGGTGCTTACTCTCTGCTGATCAGAGAGGGACAGAAAATAAGAAGTTAGACAAATAGAAGGTTTTTAGTTCGTGAAGAGGGCTCTGAAGAAAATAGAAGAGGTGATATAATGGAGAGTGAGGGGTGGGGCTGTCATTGGGTAGCCCAGGAGACCTGTTTGTGAAATTGTTATTTAAGCTGAGATCCTGGTGACAAGCAGCAGCAGCCATGGGGGGGGGGGGGAGAGCATTCCAGATAATGGGCTACCTCACACCCTTGCTGATGCAGTGCAGATCTGAAGGAAGTTTAGTGGGCCAAAAGTCAAGTGCAGCCCGCAGCAGATGATGTCAGAGAGGCAGGTAGAAGCCAAATCGTGGAGGACTTTAAAAGCCATGATAGAATTTGTTCTAAGAGAATGTGAAGGCATCAGCAGGTATAAGCAGGGGTTGTCTCATTTGTTGTATGCTTTGAAAGCTCACTGGGTGCCCCGTGGAGTACACACTGTTTGCCTAAGAGAATGGGAAAGGGAGACCAGTTAGGAGAAATACAGTCGTCTTGGCAGTCGGATGCTGCAGACTGGACTCAGGCATGTGTGACTAGCAGTGGTATCAGGGGGTTGCAGATGGGAGGTCAGACTGCAGAAAAGTTTGCCCTGAGATCAGGAGTCTTACCTGGGTAAATGTGAGACCGTTTTGCCGCCTTGAACTTGATGACTCTAATTCTTTTTCTGGCATCTGAGCTTTGAATTCTATTTGTCATGAGGAGTAAAAGTAAAGGTGGCTTTCTTTGGCATATCAGACTTGGCCTTTTTGTTGCTAGCTGTAGTGTGTCTCAGGGAAAGTTCATGGGGCTTCGGAGTGAGACAGACCTGGGTTGAATCCTTGCTCCAACACTTATAAGAAGGCTGACTGGATAGTTGTTTTTCTTTTAATATATATAAAAGTATTTAACCAATTTTTTTAAATTATAGAAAACAGGAGAGTTACTGAATTATACAAGCATGGAGTATATCTTATTCTAGTTAGGACCCCATTCTTATAGATGTACATGAGGATGAAATTCACAATGATGTATATTATAGAAGAACACAGGAAAATTATTTCAGATTAATTCCACTGTTTTTCTTTTTCCTATCACCCTTTCTTTCCCTTTGTCTAATTTAGTGAATATCTATTCTTCCCCTTTCCCTCCATATTATGGGTTAGATTCAATATACCAGTGAAAACATTTGACCTTTGGTTTTTTGGAATTGGCTTCTTTCACTTAGCATGACAGAGTCCAGGTCCATCCATTTATTTGCAAATGTCATAAAGTAGTTCTTCTTTATAATTTGTAATACTCCATTGTGTATACATACCACATTTCTTTATCTATTCATCTGTTGATTACATAGCTTAGCTATTGTGAATTGAGCTGCTAGAAACATTGATGTGACTGCATCACTTTAGTGTGCTGTTTTAAAATCCTTTGGATGTAAACTGAGGAGTGGGATTGTTAGGTCAAATGGTGGTTCTTTTCCTAGTTTTTTGAGAAATTTCCATACTGCTTTCCAGAATGGTTGCACCACTTTGCAGTCCCATCAGCAATGTAAGGGTGTACGTTTTGTCCCCACATCCTTGCCAACATTTATTGTTACTTGTATTCTTGATAATTGCCATTCTGACAGGAGATGAAATCTCAGTGTAATTTTAGTTTGTATTTCTCTAGAAATATTGAACTTTTTTTGTTATATTTACCAATCATTTGTATTTCTTCTTCTGAGAAGTGTTTGTACAGTTTCTTTGCCCATTTATTGATTGGGTTATCTGGTTTTGGGTGCTATTTTTTTGTGTGTATTCTTTATATATCCTAGAAATTAATGCTCTACCTCAGATGCAGGTGGCAATGATTTTTCTCCCGTTCTGTAGGTTCTCTCTTCATGCTCTTGATTGTTTCCTTTGCTGTGAAGGAGCTTTTTAGGTTGATGCCATCCCATTTATTATTTATTTTACTTCTTATGCTTCAGGAGTCTTGTAAAGGAAGTCTTGCAAATGTCATAAAGTTGTTCTTCTTTATGACTGTGAAATACTCAGCTATAGTGAATTCAGCCAATATGTTGGAGTATTTTCTTTTAGTATAATTTCTAGTTAATTTAACATCTCCAATCCTCTGTTTCCTTGGAAGGCAAAATGAACTTAATAATAATGCCTCCTTCTTGTAAGTTTATACTAAGATGTGACTTATCTAGTACATAGTAGACTCAATGAAACTTATTTGCTTTGGGTATGTTGCCAGAAGTGGGAATATTGGATCATCTGGTCCTTCCATTTTTAATTTTTTTGAAGACCCTTCATACTATATTCCATAAGGGCTGTAACAATTGGCCTTCTCAAGAGTGTACACAGTTCCTTTTTTCTCTATAACAGGTGTGAGGTGGTCCCATATCCACTGCCTCATCACTCACAATAACCCAGACACGGAAACAACTTAGATGTTTATTGAAGAATAAATGGATTTTAAAAAAACTGTGACACACATCCCCCTCTTACACATGCAAACAAATGCATATCCCACGTACAATGGAAGATGATTTAGCTATAAAAAGAAGGAAATCCTGCCATTGGCACTGAGATGGATGAACTTGGAGGATATTATGCCAAGTGAAATAAACCAGACACTGAAAAATAAATAGAGGCACAATCTCACTTCTATCTGGAATCTTAAAAAAAAAGTAGGATACATAGAGACAGAGCAGCATGATGGTTACCAGGGCTAGCAAGGGGGAGGGAGTAGGGTGACGTGAGTGGAAGGGTACCAACTTCCAAGTCTGAATAAGTCTAGAGATCTAATATGTAACTCATGAGAGCTATAGTTCATTTATAATATACACTGAAAATTTGCTGAGAGTGCATTTTAGGTACTTTGTATACATACCCCCCCCAACAAAACACATAATACACAATAATTACAGGAGGTGATGGATGTGTTAATTTATTTGTAGTAATCACTTTACTATGTATATGTGTATCAAACATGCACAGCTTAAATCCATACAGTGAAATAAGTAAAAAAATAAGGAATGGTATTTGGCTGACTCAGAGCCAGCTCCTTTAACCCTCTGCCTTCCTAGCCTGGGAGCGCCTGTCAGATGCTTCTGCTTAAACCCCTTGTACCTGTGAAGCACGTGTCAGTGGAAACCAACACTGAGTCAGGTGGTGGAGGTCGATGGGATTCCTATTACCTCCCTTGCTTGAACACGCTGTGATGGTGGATAAGCTCTTTCCCTCCTTGGACTTTTACTACCTCCTCTGTAAAATGGGGAAACTGAACCGGCCAGTCTGAGTAGCTCCAGTAGAAGTGACATGACTTCATTTGATGCCAGTACTAACTCTAACAACAAAGGCCATCATCATCAGTTATTGAGCACATGCTGTGGTCCTGACAATGTGTCACATGCCTGATGTGCATCATTTTGCATTTAACCTTAAGGGTGTTCCTGGAGGGGGTACTGTTACTGTTTGTGTTTTATGGAAGAGACATGGAGTGACAAAAGTGAAAGTTTCTGGTGCCTTGCTGATAACAGCAGCCGGGCTCTGTGCAGTCCAGTTCTGCAGAACTCTTTGGGAGTTCCCAACATGCCAGGCACTTCACAAGGTGCTGCAGTTGCAAGTGGGACATTGCCCTGGGAAAGCCCCAGATCTTAGCCCAAGACATTCTACAATCTCACTCTTTATCCTCCCACAGGAGGGTTTGTCCTGAGAGCAGTTCTACAGTGCAATCACCTGGCATGTGAAGCTGGCTTGGGCTGCTTCCTTTATGCCGAGCACTAGGGCTTCTGAATTTAGCAAGTACAGAAGGTTTGGTGTCCCCGCCCCCCCACGTTGCCACACCCCATTCTGCAGCCTGCCCATCCGCGCCTCTGCTTGTGTTCTTTCTTAGTTGTGCTTATTTTTCATTCTTTACAGTTTTTCCTTTCTTTTGCTTCTTTTTCTGTGTTGGTTACAGAAGGCACATTAGGGAGTGTTGTCAGAAGAGGAGACAGAGGGGAATAGCCACAAAGGCCTTTGTCTTTCCTGGGGCCTGTTTGTGGACAGGATAGGGAGGCTGCCTGGCCTGCTGTCTTCACAATCAGGACTGTCCTGTTCTCACTTGGGCTCTGCTAATTCCTGCTGGGTGACCCCAGACATATCCCCTAACCTGGTTGAGCCTGTAATTCTCTCCTGTAGGATGCCGATGTGGTTATATTTGGGGTTTACATCTTAGATTTACTAGCCGTGTGACCTAGTGCAAGTCACTTAACCTCAGTTTTTGTTTATGTAAAATGAGGTCATCCATGAGGGTTGTTATGAAGATTAAGTTACATAATCCATGTAAGGTGCTTGGCGCCATGCCTGGTGTATCATAAGCCCTCCATAAATCTTAGCTATTAGTAATGACCATGCTGGTTAGCAGACTTAATGGATATAAAAGCATTTTGCAAACTGTAAAGCATTGTACATGTGTTAGTTATTACTGTATTTTGGTGATGATTGTTATTTTGAAATAAGGGAGAAAGGACTTTTGATTATTTTTTTCTTGCCAAGTCAGTTTTTTTTTTTAAATTTGGGTTTTTATATTTATCTCCCTCAATAAAATGCTATTAATATTATATGAACTCCTTCCAGGGCATTATTATTCCTGAATCTGGGGCATCAAAGGCCATCCCAAGCCTTTATATACACAGAAATGGGAAATGAGCCAAAAGGCTGTGTAATTTCATTTTACCCTTTTACTTTTCTCATTGGACTTGGTAGTTCCCATCTAAACGAACTGAGTGGCTGAGCTTTGAATTCTTTCATCAATAGCTCCAGCAAGCCAACGTGCATTGTGATTAAAATGCACTGACCCTCCTGCAAGAAATAAAACTGCAACTGAACAGAAGGAAAGAATTAAGTGGGGAAAAAAAAAAAAGCGGAAAAAAAAAAAAAGAAATGCTCTGTCAAGACATCATTCTATTTGTGTGGTGAAAATCTGGCTGTGTACAGAAATACACATAAAGATACACAGGGAAAACCCTGTGGAAGGAAGGATCTGGGTCAGGGGGTTGTTATCTTTTTGTTTTGAAACTCGGAGTCTTACTTGAGGAAGGCAAGTAAAGTGAAACCTTTTGAAATGCTGGTTTTAGAGGGAAATAATAATAGCTTATAGGACAGCTGTGTTATTTCAGGCTCTTATTCTAGATAGTTTTTGTGTTCCAGGGAACAGGATTTTGACCTGCTTTATATTGGATCCATACAATAATAAACACTGTTATTGCCTGCCTCCTCTGCCAGGGCCTCCTAACACCATAGCTGCCAGCCTCTTCAAGTGTGTGAAACAGCTTTGGATGCAAACAGAGGTCTCAGAACTGTCTAGCCAGACACCACCTTCATGGCGAAGAACTCCTAGTGGTAAACATTTCAGGAAGCCCCCAGAAACAAAGCAATTATCAGCTGATTTGAACTGAATACCTGCTGGTATGTGGACTGGTCTTTTGAAAAACATTTTATGCTGGTTTAAGAATGCACTAGTGGACTGGGGGTGTGGCTCAGTGTGGTAGAGCGCTGGCCTAGCATGTGTGAGGCCCTGGATTCGATCCTCAGTACCACATATAAATAAATAAAATAAAGGTATTGTGTTCATCTACAATATTGTGTCCATCTACAAATAATTTAAAAATAGTTTTTTTTTTAGAGAGACAGAGAATTTTTTTTAATATTTATTTTTCAGTTTTCAGTGGACACAACATCTTTATTTTTATGTGGTGTTGAGGATCAAACCCAGTGCTCCGCGCATGCCAGGCGAGAGCGTTCCTGCTTGAGCCATATCCCCAGCCCAAAAAAATATTTTTTAAAAGAAGCACCAGTAAGGTGGAAAGCTGGCCAGTTTATATACCCCTCATCTTCCTCAATTTATTCTTTCCCTTTTTAAAAACTATTTATTTATTTTTGGTACTGGGGATTGAACCCAGAGGCACTTTACCACTGAGCCACATCTCCAGCCCTTTTTACTTTTTATTTTGAGACAAGGTCTCATTAAGTTGCTTAAGGCCTCAGTAAGCTGTTGAGGCTGACCTCAAACTTGCAATCGTCCTGCCTCATCCTCTAGAGTCACAGCGGTTACAGGTGTGCACCACAGTGCCCAGCCTCTTCCCCCTTTTTGAGTAAATCCTTCCTCAGGTATCTTGTTTTCTGATGCAGATAATAATTACCAGCGTATGAGGGGGCTGTGTTAATTAAACACTTCTATTCAATAGAACCCTTATTGAGGGGCTATTTTGCGCGCGCGTGCATGTGTGTGTGTGTGTGTGTGTGTGTGTGTGTGTTTTCTGCCAAATGCAAATAACTCCCTGATCCTACCCTTAAAGCAGTGATCCTCAAACTTTCAGTGTGCAGGAGAATTTTCTGGAATTCCTTTTAAGACTTAGATTGCTGGGCCCCGCCCCCAGAGTGTGTGGTGGGGGATGAGGGGGGTAAGGGGGGATGTTGGCTGGGAACAATGACACTCTGCATTACCAGTGAGTTCTCCATGTGCTACTAAGGCACAGGGACTGCCTTGGGAACCGCTGCCCTGGGAACCCCTGGTATGCACCCTGAGGAGTACAGACAATTGTGTTTTGTAAAACATCAGATGAGAAGCATTAAAATGGAGGCATAAAGAAAAGGTTCTGGCCGCAGAGAGAAAGGGGCAATTGACCTACAGTGGGGAAACTTGGAAAGCTGGAGAAGGGAGAGCCTTTGAGCGGGGCCTTGAACTGTGAGAAGGAGTTCGGCAGGTGATAAAAGTCTATCCATAAAAGACAGAAGGTTGGGGGACAGAAGAAGATGCTCAAAGGTTACCTGCTCCTGCTTTTCTTCCCTATCCCTGGGGTAATGGGGGAGAGCACAGGGCTAGATCCAAGGAAATCTCTGGTTCCTTTTTATTGAAAAGCTCTGATTCCAACTCTCCTGGGCGGGCAGGAATGAGACTGCAATTGTAATGGCAGTGCCCCTATCCCCCAGATCAAGAATGAAGAGAATCCATTTCCTGCAGAAACAAAAACACCATCACTCAGGCCCCGAGGGAACCTCAAAGAAATTAAAAATGGAATTAACAGTTCATCTGGAAACTCTCTTTTTAAAAATCATATGCTTAGCTCACTGTTCCATGAAAACTGTTTCTGAAACACCCACTTAATGCTGCTGGCACGGCGCTTCTGTCTCGTCTTCCTCTGACTGTGGGACAAAGGGCAGCCAATGGTAGGTGGATAAGTGAGGTGTGGCAGGAACTTGGCAGGAGAGAGGAAGACAGTGAGGGCATGACCCTGACCCCCTGGGGACAAGCCAGCTGTGTGAGGGAGTGTCCACTACCATCTTGGGGCAGGGGCAGGGCCCACAGAGGAGGCTCTTGGAGCAGTGGCCGTAGCGTTGACAACGTGAAAATTGTTTGAAACTTGAACAGAAAGAGGTTTGAGGTAAGGGGTGGTAGCTAATCTTTCAGATGGATAAAATACGCCATCACAGGAGTCTGAGGTATCTGCTGTCCAAGGACCCTTGGGAGGAAGAGGTAGAACTCTCCTTACCCCATTATAAGGAGTCCAAGATCTTTTTTTAATGGTATAGTTTATATTATTGAGGATCTATTATGTACTGAACATTTTATATGTATTAGCTCATTTATTCCCCCAAACATCCCTGTAAGTTACCGTGTTGTGGCCCCAGGTGCCGTGGCACGTGTGTAATTCCAGCAGCTCAGGAGGCTGAGGCATGAGGATTGTTAGTTCAAAGCCAGCCTCAGAAACTTAGCGAGGCCCTAAGTAACTCAGCAGGACCCTCTCTCTAAATAAAATTAAAAAAAATGAATAAAAATAAAAAAAGGAATGTGGCTCAGTGTTAAGCCCCCCCTGGGTTCAATCCCCAGTACCAATAAATAAATAAATAAATAAATAAATAAATAAATAAATAAATAAATAAATTACTGTGTTGCCCTCATTATACACATGTTTTAATATAATTAAGCCATTTGCTAAGGACACACATCTAAGAAGTGGAATGGCCCGATTAAAATCAAACGAAACCTAGTGGCAAAGTTTAGGCTCTTCTCAGACTTTTTTTTCATAGTATATTGATTGATAACTGTCCAAGCTTTCTTGCTTCTCACCACCAGATTGAGGATCTTGAAAACCCAGATCTTATTGCACTGCCTTCCTCCTCAGAAACTTCCAGAAGTTCTCCATCCTGGTCCCTGCTTCCTTGCTTCCATGTCTTTGTTCAGGCCATTGAAGCCAAATTTACAGAGAGGGAGTTAGTGTAGTTAGGTAAAGCCAGATCTAATATCCAGTAAAATAAAGAATGGAAGCCATTATAGAGAATGGAGTCCAGGAAAACAGAGCAGCACTTGGGGAAATTGAAATGTTAATGTCCCCAAGGCCCAGAACCCATCCTAAAGGAACTGTTAATGAAGCAGCTCCCAGCAAACAGGGAGGGGCTAATCAAAAGCCACCCTTCCTGCCCAGATTACTCCTCCAGCCCACCTCTCTCCCACCTTTTGGGCCTTCCCACCTGCATTCTATCACTGCAAGATAAACGGAAACAAAGGACATGAATGTGGGAAAGCTGAAAGAAGACCTTAGCTATAAAAGAGGGAAGACCTCTCCGTTCTAGGATTCCGCCTTTTGGATCCCCTTCTCCCTCTGGAGAGAAGTCTTTTCTGCTATCCTTTAATAAAGCTTCCACTTTCCACTCTACACTTGCCTTGGTGTGCTTCTCTGGTGCTATACTTCAGCATTCAGGGAAGCAAGGACTTGTCACCTGTAAACAGTGGTAACACCACCTCAGCTAAAAGCCTGAGAAGCCCTGGTGTGAGGTGATGTTCAATAGACTGAGCACCAGGGATACAGGTTCCAGGGCAGTCTTTGTGATTACTATACGACCTTCAGCAAGTTATTAAAGGTGTCTCAGGATCCATTTCCTTATCTAAAACAATGAACTTAGAAGATGGACGTCTTGTAAGATTGTAGTCTTACAGTTCTGTGACTCTTTGGGGTAGAAAAATATATGGATTTTTAAACTGATCCTAAAAAAAATAGATGTTGACATTCAAGTGTTTAATTTTCTTGCTTTCTGAGACCAAAGCAGACAAACACACATAGTTCCCGACTCTCAGTTCTGTGTACTCCCCACCCTTCTGCCCTGTCTGTTCTGTCACCTCTCCATACCATCCTCAGTTCCTGAGGCAGCAGTGATTCCTATGTGTTATCTGTAGCTGGTGAGGCAGCTTGGCTTTAGGTTCAGACAGGTCTGGTATCAAATTCTGGATTCTCCATGTGTTTATGGTATTTGGTAAATTACTAACTTCTCAGGTCTTCTCCCCTGTCAAATGCTGTCACTAATGCCTGGTCGTGAAGATCAAAGTGGACAGCCACATCAGGAAGTTACAGGTCTTGATTACTCTGATAAATGGAAGTCACCCCCTACCCCCACCTGTGCCCTGTGCAGGGAAGCTTCCAGTTGCCTTGTGGGTATTCAGAAAGTGCTTGTTGAATCCAGTGCATTTGAATTCCACCCAGCCTCTCGATTTTACTTGCTTAAAACCTAATGCTTAGAGATCTATCCCTAGCAGAAGAGGAGGAGACACTATTCTGCTAGTGATAGATCTCTAAGCATGTGAGATCTACTTTCACATGTTATAAATCTATTACTTTAAGAGCCTGCTGTGAATAGTGAGCTCAGGTTTTTGGTCTTGTGGTCCAATTTTAATGCAGTCCTGGGTATTATGAGGCCATTGGACACTGTCCTCCTGGCGTCTGAGATGCTGTGGATGTGAGGCTGAAGGACATGATGTGTGGGGGACATAGGAAAGCACTCAGGCCGCATGGGGAGAGACCGCAGCCCCAGAGCAAGTGGGGACTAAGGAAGTGTTAGAAAGAAAAATAGGTGGCGGGTAAGAGTGTGGGAGAGTACCCCCTCCCGTAGCAGTCTTGCATATGGCGGCTCATATATTTACCTTGGTTTCTGCTCTCTGGAGCACTATTACCAGGGGACCTTTAGTTCCAGATGACCTGCTCCTGAATCAATTATCTGAGAACTGGGCATGGCTGTGTTTTACAGTGACATCAAATACTCATGACGCCTTGTCCTTTCTTTTCTTCCCCCTCAGCAAACACTTTGTTGCAGTGATCCAAGCCTAGGCCACTGGTCTCTGGTGGTCTCGATTTTTCTGCCGTCCAGCCCTGCGTTTTACACATGAGCACACTGAACATCTAAGAGGGTGTCTGACTGGCCCAGGATTACACAGGGGGCTGGTGCAGAGCGAGGGCAGCAACCCGGGTGTCCTGACTGTAGTGGCAGCCCTCTCAGCGTTCCGTGTATGACTGTTGACTGTCTTCCCAGAGGACTGGGATGGAAATGAAGCATGCTGAAAGCACTTCCTTCCCCCGCCCACCCCCCATGTCTCCTTTGAATTCCTTAACAGTGTCCAAAATTTTTACATCACATATTTCCTTTGGTTGAAGGCAGCATTTCCTAAAGTATGCTCATTTAATGTTCCATACACCAAAAGGGTCCTATGGCCAAAAGGGAGTGAGAAACCTTGCAAAAATTAATTTTTCTTTTTTAGACTCAGGACGTAGTAGCTAGTCAAGTCCTCAGTAAAGATATCTCGTCAAGTCTTACTATACTGTTTCTTAAATTGATTTCCCTATTGAACAGCACAGTCTGTACTTCATCCATTGACTCCTATAGATACCTCACAGAAATAGGTTCTGGAATGCATATTGGTAAATTGTGTAAAATCTCTACCATCTTCATCAAAGCTGAGGGTTTACATTAGAGACCATCATAACTGTAGAACTTCATGTTGGAGAGTTCTTTCACCTCCATTATCTATTTTTGGCTTACAATAGTCTCATCTGGGAGAAACAAAACAGAGATTTGGAGGCTTGGTAGGACTGAAGGCTGGAGATGAGATTGGAGTGCAGGTTTCTGAGTGTGCACATCTTTTTTGCAGTCTTTCTGACCTCCTCTCCACATGAAGCCGGCTTCCTGGCCCACCTCTATGACCAGGCGCTCCGTCTCCTAGTAACACACTTTCATTTTCCATTCTACCTGCTAGGTCACAAATGTACCCTCCAAGGTCATGAGAGGTGGGGCTTTTGGAGAGTGACTAGCTCGTGAGGATTTAGCCCTCATAGTGTTCTTATAATAAAGATGTACTTGGAAACTCTAAGGGCACTGATACCATCTGTCTCTTCCTGGCCCTTCCACCAACTAAGGATATAGCACTTGTTTCTTCCTCCATATGAGGTATGGCAAGAAGGTGCCATCTTGAAAGTTGAGAGCAGCTGGCACCTTGATCTTGGACTTCTCAGCCTCCAAAGCAGTGAGAAATAAATTTGTATTATTTATAAATGACCAAGCCTAAGGTATTTTGTTATAGCAGCATGAATAAACTAAGACACTACCTTATATGACAAGTAAGGATAATGAGGCTCAGAAAGGGTAAGTGATAGCCTGTGGTCACATAGCTAGTTAGTCATGGAGCAAGAAGCAGAGCCCTAAGGTTCTGAGAAGCCTATTGAAAAGAAAATGAGGACCCTGTGTGCCTTGGGGTGGGGAATTAAGCCTGCAAAGAAGGACAGAGATGAAGACCAAAGGAAGTCAAAGGCCTCAAGATAAATTTGGTGATGCTGTTCACTACCAGTCCTACGGAAACTACTTGATGAGGCCCTCGAACTAGCCAAATTGCAGGACCAGGAGGCCACAAACAGCTGAATTAAAGTAGAAGCAGAGTAACTCATGCCTACTCTGAGGGTCCATATATATAATATATAAATAAAACATTTGCCATACATTGGCCTTGGAGACCCAGTGGCGGGCAGAGGCAAGACAGGGTTCCTATCTCCAGTGTGAGAGAAAGCCACGAAGAGCAAAGGAGGATAGCATTCTGTGCAGAGGTCACAAAAGAAAATCCAAAGTGCTGCAGGGTCTCTGAGGAGGAACAACCAGACTAGACAGGTCAAGCCAAACATTAGCAAGGCAGTGCACCCAGTATGTACTACCTTGAAATTCTAGAATGGTGTTTTGAAGTATGCATAGGAGTACATGAGGTGAAGAAGCAGTAAGTGCAGGAAATGGAGACTCTATAGAAAAGTATAGAGGCATAAAATAGCATGGTGTTAACCAAGCAGGGGTATAAGATGCATGGTGGGAAAAAGCAACTGAAGAGAATAAGAAAATCATTGTGCAACTAGATCAGAAAGCCCTGATGTGCCAAACTAGGCAATTTCCCAAAGTGTTGCGTTTTAGATGCTGAGAATCAGAAATGGAAGAATGGGACAGACAAATGTTCAGTTTTTAAGAGATAACATCTAGTAATGATCTGTCCGGTTTTTTTTTGTTTGTTTGTTTGTTTTGTTTTGTTTTGTTTTTTGTTTTTTGTATGTAAATAGAGAGAATGTAAGCTCATGGGAAGGTACAAAAGAATTCCCAGAAAGAACTTTGAATGGGAGGTCAGGAAATTGAGCTTACATTATTAAAGGTGGGAAGATCACAGCTTATGTCCAAGTTATGCTAATCCATTGTAATTATGTCATCCTTGGAGATAGGAACTGCTACTTCCACATCCTGCTAGTCTGGCACTAGCCAGGACAGTGTAACCAGGAGCCCACTAGGAGCCACATTGAGACCACATCTCTGGAATGGCTGGGTCTCCTACAGGTGGCAGTGGGGTGGTTCTCAGAGTAGCAGTGCACCCTGTATGCACTACCCTGTCTATGTATGTATAACTTGTCACACAGTCACTGCTGGGGAGAAAAGAAGAAGCTACGTGCTCCTTCAGGGATAGCAGGATTGATAGATCTCACAAATGGCAGGCAGATCCTTATAGATCCCTATTTACATGCGAGGGAGAGGAGAAAGATCATCTGCTTTTAAGACCAATGTTTTGAAAGAAGTGGGCTCTTTCCAAACGAGGAGTCATGGTATAGCTACTGTTGATTCCTTTTTGCTCTGGAAGCCTTTTGGTTTCAAGCGGAACCTCAAGGAGCTTTTCCCAGCTTGGGCCTGCCTATGGGGAGTCCAGGGGGCTGGCTTGCTGGGGAGAGAGAAGATAGAAGAGGCTGCTGGAGTCACTTCTGCACTTCCTGTTGCTCGTCAGGAATCTTGGCCCTGGCCTAGCCAAGGGGAACAGCAGGCAGCCCTGCCAGGCCACAGCTTTGAGGCCTTTTCTTTCTGTGTAGCACGTTCTGTGGGAACACGCCAGACTGACTTCATGCCAGAACCAAATCAGTCTGATGCACAAAAGCCCTTTCTTCATAGAGACACAGAATGTCAGAGGGTGGAACGGGTCTTAGATAATGGAGTCCAGAGTTCCCTGAACCTCCTGCCTGCTCCCTTCCTCTGGACCCTCTGTGTTGACAGCCTGTCTCTTCCCTCCCAGAGCCTGTTGGAGAGATTGGAGGTTGTCCACTGACCTCCCCCAAAGCTTGGGTTGGGTGGCACTGCCTGCTGCAGGGCTCTGATCCATAAAGTGGCTGACGGTTCCCGACCCTTCACCTCAGAGTGATCATCAGAGAAGAAGGCACTGAAAATCCCTTCAAAAGTTATCAAGTGATATGTAAATATTATGGCTACCATTATCACTGGCATTATTATGCTCTTTTCATAGAGATTTTCTTTAAAAAATTAATGAAAGGAACTTGCATCAACTAAGAATTGAAGCTACAACAAAGTATGCTGAAATTCAAATGCAGCTAAACCAAAGTTCATGTTTTTTTTTTTTTTTACAATGTGCTGATTTAAAAGCAAACAAATGAATAGGCAAAACCATCCAGCAACAATGAACTCATTCCTAATCCTGCTGAATCTCTGTGCTGTTTGTTTCAAGGCTATTGAATTTTCTTCTCAATATACCTTCATAAATTAATATTTCAGTCAACACAACCCCCTAGCACAATGCTTCATTTTATACTAATTTATAGCTCCTGTATTTTGTCACTACATAAACACACAAGAGAAATGAGAAAATCAGGTCTTGAATCCCCTTTGATTAAAATAGAATGGTAGTAATAATAATTATAGTGAACAATCACAGGAGGATCTAGAACCAGATCTGTTACAACCACACTGTCTACTTCATAAAATAGAGGTCACCACCTTCTTTCTAACCACTTAATATGTGCTGGGCGTGTTGCTCATTACTATTGCATGGCCACACAACCTTCAGTACTCTCTCTTAATTGCTCCTGTTTTGTAGATAAGGAAAATAAGGCTCAGAAAGGCAAAGCCACTTTCCTAAGGAAGCACAGCTTACAAGTGTCAGGCTCTATCTGAGTCCACAGTTCATGCTAGGCTGCTTCCTTGTATAAAAAGTAAAACTACAAGGAGAAATGAAATATGAAACTTTTATCTGGTGTATCTTCATAGGTAGCTTGTAATTCATCAATAATATGCAAATTATAAAGAGCAGGTACCCCCTCTGTTGTTCAGGTGGACACGTGTCCTGGTAGAGCACAGTTTTAGAGACATGGGCAGCTCATCAGTGCCAAGACATGACCCCACCCACAGTTCATCACTGTATTAAGCCCAGGGTAGTAACTGATATTGACAATGAAAACTTTGAAACCTTACTTAAGGAAGAAAGAAAGAGAATAACATATGTAGAAGGAACACTATCTTTCTAGAGGTGACAGTTTAGAGTGCTGGTGCTCACATCTATGATTGCTGTTTCCTGCATGAGTTGACAAGTCTGGGTAAATAAGATCTTGGGCAACATATACAAATTCAAGATGATATATCTATTCTTAGAGCAACCATTTTATTTCCCTGATTATGTGCATCCCAAAATCTTATTGCTACAGGATGGTGCCATATAAATATGCACATCTATGTACGTATGTGAATTCACAGTAACTGAGATGCTGAGATGACAAGTTACCATGAAAACCTAGATGTTTATACTACATGTTTTAAAAATAGTCTATACCATTTCTATCATTCATGTGATACTCATGACACTGTCTTAGCAAGGTGTGTGTGTGTATGTGTGTGTCTGCATGTGGCTTTATGCAGGAGAGTGGGTGGGAAAGGAAGGTGCGTGGCAGGCACAGACCCCAGCCTTTTCTCTTCCTAACTGGGTGCCCTTGGGTAGCGTGTCCGAGCCTGTAGTCACTCATAGTTTTAGAGGAGTGGCTTATCCTGCATTGTACCCATATTTACATAGAGGGAAAAAATTTCCATTCCATCCTTGGGAAAGGAAGAATGGGAGCAGAAAGCACCTGCTCTTTGTACCTGCTCCCATGTTCCTCCAAAAGACAGAGGGGGGCCTTACCTGCCTGCTGGGTTGCTGGTCGAGATGCCACAGGTCAGGCCCTACAGGAGTTACTCTTGCACCTATGTGTTTCCTCCATGCAGAAGGTCCCTCTTCAAGGTAGTCAGAAGGGCACAGTCGAATGCTTCATTCTGGTTGCAGGCTGCCATTTCTCGAATCAGACTTTGTCAGTAATAAAGTAGAGTTTGCGCTCTACTTTTGTATGCATTTTTCACCTAGTTCTGGACTTGGAAGGGTGGAAGGAGGTGGTTATTACCCTTGCATACCACTTCACAGGCTGATGTGATGGTTCAAATGAGAACACGGAAAATAAGAATCTAGCATGTTATGTCACATATGGTAGATGTTTGGTGACTGCCATATCTGTCTTCCCCTCTCCTGTATGACCACAAAATGAATATGGCCTGGCTGGAGTCTTTATAAATGGCTTTCTCCTGCCCTTCCACTAGCAAACTTGGTACATGGTCACAGACAGGAACTGAATAATTGAGTTGTGAGCAAGAGTCAGAATGGACTAAAAGCAATTTAGTGAAATTTCTTCATTTTCCAGATGGGAAATTTGAGGACCAGAGATACTAAATACCTTGCCTGAGATCACACAGCTCATAAGGGTGCATCTGGGCCCTGCCTAGGTCTTGTCACTCAATACTGCACTGTTTCACAGAACAAAGGGGGAAACTATGTCTTCTATAGAAGGTAAATTACAAGGCTGCCTAAAACCTGAGAGCTTTGTCAAGGTACAATGTTTCCATTTTGATAGAAGAATAAGAGAGCTCCCAAAATACTCTTCTTTCGACCTACTTAGCTATTATTCATCTCCCTCGCCCCCGCCCCCATCATCAATTGCTTTAGCTTAGAAACCCCTGCTACAATTTTTCATTTTATCTGTGGCCCTGGTTTTAAGGATGCTCTCAGGTGGAGCAAAGGCTTAAGAAAATGTGCTCTTTGTACCTGCAAGAAGGGTCTGGAGAGAGTAAGTCCATCCAGTACCTGGACGTTCCCTTTCTGAATGTCTTGACATATTCTAACCCATTTGGGGAAACGGCCAAGGACTATGGGAAGGATGCTGGGATCATTCCCATCCCTGTGGTGCCTACCTGCTGTGCTGGCCATCACTTGCCCTGTGGTCCCCAGTCGTGGGCCAGGTCTGGAGAGTGATGACCACCATATTGAATGTGTGTATTCCTTCTTGCCCTGGAGGGAACTCTGTTATGAAGACATGAATTCATTCACCTTGAGACTACCTAGAAAAAAATAGAAAGATAGTTTTATTCCTTTTTTATATACAGGAAAGCAGATCAAAGAGAAACCAAGAGATTTCAAGACTCTCTTCTGCCACTCGCTGTGCTTACTGTCCTTTTTTCCTGGAACATCCTTCCCCAACCTTGTTTTCCTGGAAAGCTCATAATTCTGCAGAGCAAGCTCCTGGATGAAACGTATCCTGTCTTTGGCACTGTCTTTGTGATTTCTGTGTTACATCTGCTCCAATATTGAAACTGCCGTACTGTGATCTGTTGTTTCTGTGTCTCTATCCTTCAGAAATACATTAATTTTTAATAATGATTGCCAAAGTCCTGCCAGCTCTGTGTTATAAACAAGAAGGAGAAACTCATAGCAGTTATGTGACTTATTTAAGATCACCTGGCCAGTAAGTCATGGGGCCAGTGGTTGGACACCATTCAGCTGGTCTCCAAAGCCTGGTCTCTTTGCCGTGGTGTGAAAGTGTCTGATTTACCATAAAGGATACAAATATGAGGATACATTTTACTCTTGGCTATCTCCTAATGTCAGTAACGACTCACTCCTATTGATCTAACACTTGATCATTCACAAAGCATTTTTTTTCATATATAATCCATTGTTGCTTTTGCTTCCTATAACAACAAAGTGTATTACATTATAGTTGAGGGAATGGAGGCTCAAAGAAGGGACTCATCCATAGTTATCCTACCATTGGGCAGTCAGAAACTTGCAGGAAATTAAACTACATTCAGTAAACCCAAATGACTTTCCCACATTGCAATAATTGACTCTGTTTCACAGTTAGTTTAGCATGCAATGGTACAGAATCTTCAAATAAAGTGTGCATGGTATTTAGGATCCTGAGACTTTCTTTTTGTTTCCAAATGTTGCATACTTTTATTCCTTTGACTATGATGGGATACAATGAACATTGGCTCACATCCAAGTGAAGTGAAAGAACCCCAGTTCTCAGATTAAGAAGTGATTAAGAAGCTTTGTGTGTGTATCATACTATTACATGACTCAACTCAGTGTCAGAGAGTGGAAATATTCATCCTTTTAACTTTTCTCTTAATATGTATAACATACACCCATGGAAGAACTCAGGTGCACATAGTTCTCCATGTTGTAACTCTAACTTGGCCTTGGCCCTTGATTACTCAATAACAAGGAAGGGAATGAGAAGGTTATGATTGGAAGAAAATTCAAAATGTTTTATTTAATTTGAAATATATATATATTTTGGGCCATGTTTGGTGTCTGAGAGATAGCGAGTACTTTTGACATATATCTCAACAGATTGGGACAGGCCTGTCCAGTCTGCTGCACATACAGAGAATAGGAAGTTATCTGTGACAGAGCTTACAGCTGAATAGGGCCGGAAGACATGCACCAATGCCTGTCATTCAAATCTGGATGTCCTGGTGCTGGCCATGCAAAAAAGGGAGGAAGGAAATCTGGGAAAATCACAAAGTTTTTTTTTTTTTTATTAGTTGTTCAAAACATTACATAGCTCTTGACATGTCATATTTCATACATTTGATTCAAGTGGGTTATGAACTCCCATTTTTCCCCCATATACAGATTGCAGGATCACATCTGTTACACATCCACGTTTTACATACTAGTGTCTGTTGTATTCTGCTTTCTTTCCTATTTTGACAGAGAACTGAATCATCAACTTGAACTTATATGAGTAACTGATCGTTTCCTAGGTAGTAGGGCAAATGGAAAAAGATGATAGAGAGACATCATGGACATTGTAGCTCTTTCTCTTGAGCAGGGGAGATGCTGAACAGCCCTGTTAGGGTAGACATTTTGGAGGAAGTGTGTAGGCATGAGGTCTGAAAAGCAGAAAGTACTTGGGCGCCATGCTGTTTGGACTTGATCCCATAGACAATGGGGAAGACTTAGAGCAGGGTGGGGAGCAGCATGTCCCAGAAGTTGTCTCTGGCAGCTCTGATCCTATAGTACCAACCATCATAACCTGACAAAGAAACTTGTGTCTTTAAGTGGGAACTAGAAGTGCTAGTTGATGAGCTGGAAAAAAAAAAAAAAGAAAAAAAATCAAAGATCCCATTTTCCAACCTGTGTCAAGTCAAATAAATGGAGCCAGATAAACGTGGAAAAAAATCGAGATAGTAGCAAAATTGCCTGGAAGCAGAATGTTTTTCAAAGCTCCTAATGAGGTGTCAGGGAACCTAACGAGATGAAACTCCCTACCCCACACCTAGTTTTTCACACTGTCCTTTTCATCCAGTCATAATTAAGTTGTGAAATTGGAATTATGTCCCATCATTAAAGACAGAGGCCCACTTTTCTGAGCTCCTGCTTCTAGGAGGATGGCACCTCTGCCAAGTCCTCTCTCCCAGGATGCCTCTCCCCTATGTGCATGCCCTGATGTGGCTGCGGGCGAAGGCACCATCATTTTAGATTTTGATTAAGAAGGGCCATGTGGAGCCTCCTCATTGATTTTGGTATTGAATTCCACCATTCTTAGTTAGGAATTATTAGGCAGCTGAAGTTGAAAGGAGAATGACACAGTCCTTGGTGGTGCTGGCTTGTTAGCAGAGGGGAAGGGTGGACAGGAGAAAGAGGCATCCGTCATGGGCCAGATGCTGTGGCTTTCCAGATATGTGGGTTCCCCTTTGGTTCTTCAGGCTGTTTCCATGAAAAGTAAGCATCATTCCCAGGTACAGACGTGGACCTAGGCTCACAGGGGCCGTTGGCCTGGTACAAGGTCCCCTAGTTGAGGAAAGACTCCAGGCCAGACTTGTTTTAAACCCATATATTTTTTTTCTCCACTGTAATAAATGATGATGACCATGTGTTTATACCCACAGGTCCACTAAGAGGAGGCTCCCATCCACTAACCACCTCTTGCTGAGTGTCTTACAGTGCCCCATGTGCTTTGCTAGGGCATTTGGAGTTATTATTTATGACTACATAAATGTAATAAGTGTAATAAGTATTTGCTCATTAGAACACAGTCTAAGCCATTTACCCCAAATCCCAGAGTCAGGAAGAGTGGATTCCACCTCACCACATCATCTCTCAAGTTGGGATCTCCACAGGGTACAATGCCTGGTCCCAGAGGATGAGGCCAGACTTCAGGAACTAGGGCCTGCTGGTGGGGTGAGAGAGCTTTTATCTGAATCCCTGACATTCTGGAATGAGTAGGGAAGGCATTCTGGAACATGGCACCTGGGGGAAGTGAAGGGAGCAGAGGCTGGCTCCACAGGGGGAATGGCTGTGTCAGCCCAGGGTCCCATGAGAGCATCTACAGTAACCCACTCACTCACTAAGCAAGACTCAGCCTCTTTCCTGCAGGGCTGTTTTAAATAACCTTATTGAACAGATTTATAAAGCAATGACTGGAGGTGTGGCTGCCCCCAAGGAAGCTTCCTGTGGAGGTTCAGGGTCCCATCCTCAGGCCTGTCTGGCCTCTATCCTGGCCAGGGAGGCTCTGGTCCAACCTTGGCTCCAGCTTGCCTGGGGAGGGACAGCTTTCCATCCAACTGTCATACTAGTGAGGCCCTGGGTCTTCAGGTCAGGCCTTATTCTCTCTCTCTCTGCTCTGTCACATCCACCTTGGGATTGAAACATGAACCTAGGTCTGTGGTGCCATGTTTGAAACCTTAGGGGCCATATGTGTGTCAGAAATTTATAGTGTTTCAGATCCAGGAAAGGCCACATGACACATGTGTTACTTATTACATTAAACACCTCCTGCCAGGCTTGGGCACTCCCCATAACCAGACACATTAATATTTCTCCTATAAAATATACAATAAATAATGCAGGACAAATAATGCCATAAGCTGCCTTCTGCCAGTTCAGGTCATTCGTGCCACTGGATGAGCTCAGGTCACCTGAGACTCTGCTGCCAAAGTGAGTGGAACATGCACAGAACGTGCACATACATGAAATCGGATCTTCAGAGCATTTTGCATTTTATAATTCAGATAAAAGCATGTAAATATTTGCTCAATACTTATTCCTGTTAAGAATGCATCCAACATAACTTTCCTACGTCCATATATGAACATAGCACAATGAATCTCCACATCATGTACAACCACAAGATGGGGATCCTAATTAGAATAAGATATGCTCCATGTTTGTACGAATATGTCAAAATACACTCTACTGTCATGTCTGACTAAAAAGAACAAATTTTTAAAAAAATTTTTAAAAATCATGCTCATATAGATTGAGTGCCTCCTACGTGCCAGGTACCGTGGTAAACCATTTACAGACATTTACTAAGGTGTCAGAACCTAAGATGACTATAGCATCACTATCTGCCCTGCACAGTCTAGAGCCACTGGTCATGTGCATCTATTTAAGTTTACATTAATTAAATTCAATAAAAATGCAGTTCTTTGGTTAAGCCATATTTGATAGCCCCATGTGACTCATGGCTAAGATTGCATTTTCTCACATACCTGGTGGCTACCTTATTAGCAAAGAGCCCATCAATCAGAGAAGAATGCTCTGAGGAGCATTAGTCTACAGTGTGAATGGCATGGTGGTTATGAGCACAAATTTGGGCTTCACTGCCCAGTGCCACCAGTTGCTAGGAATGTGGCTCTTGCCAATTCCCTCTACCTCCTGGTACCTCCATTTCCTCCTCTGTAAAAAGAGGGTGAATATAGGTCTACCTCACATGTGGGTGAGAATTTAGTGATGAGCACAGAGAAAATACTTACAGTGGTGGCTGGCATGGGGTTATCTCCTAGGATGTGTTACCTACTATGACCATTATTGAAGATAAGCAGAGTCAGGGTACAGGAAGATCCACCCTAAGACCTTGCTCATGTGCTGAAACCTGCAATGGCCTCTGCAGACAGATGTCTCAGTCTCTGCCTGGGGCAGATGAATGAGTCGTGATTGACTGAAGGAAGGGTCTGGAGTGTTGACCTGGAAGCCCAGAGCAAGCACCTGCTGCTGCCTAATGGCCTGGTCCTTAGCGTCTGGCTCAGATGCAGAAGTCCACAGTGAACTACGGCTATCCTTTATTGATTTCTTGGACCAAGGCTCAATTCATATCTTTTACTTCCACTTTGTTCCATTTTCCTGTTTCTAATCTTAATGTTTTAAAATCAGCCATAACGAGGCTATTGTAAGGCATCGAACCTGCTGTCAGGACTATATATTTGAGATAATACGTTGAAGCTTCATTGATTCTGTGTGACAGCGGTCGAAACAGAAATAAAGTGGAGCTGCTGCTTCCAAGTCTCCCAGTGAAGCATTGGCTCATTTGGGAAAGAGGTACCAGCCAGAAGTGCTGGATTCAGACATGAGCGATGTCTATTGGGAAAGCGAGTGTTCTCTGTAGAAACTCCAGGCATGGAGGGATGTGGGCTGCTCCCTTCACTCCTGAACCTCATGTGGATAGCCATGTCATATCACTTCAGCTCTCTGAACAGTGCCATCAGTTGCAATATGAGCTGTAACTCTGACACTGTCTCCCTCACATATTGTGCGAAGACCCAACAGCAAGTAAAGCAGTCTGTTAATCACAAGGCACTGAACACAGTGCCTTATGAGCACAGGATACTTGTGAGTATCCACAATGCCTCTCTTCTGGCACTGGGGGATCCTCTGAGATTTAGGAGAGGTAAATAGAAGTGTCCTAGTGTGCATATTAGTAACTGACATTGCTTGTTAAATGATAATCATCATTTTTGTGTCAATGGCAAAGTGAGAATGTTGTAATGTATATGTTATTCATATAGATTGATGGATGAACTAACCATTTTCAGTATGCAAATGAGCCTGCTGGTGTTGACACTTCTGAGGCTTTCTGAAAAGAAGGCTTTGAAGCACACTGGCGAAAGCCTTGCATTTATGTTGTTCTTGTCTTGCTTATGAATGCATTTTGAGTTTTGAAACAATAGGAAGAACTGTCCCTCCTGGAAGCTTGTATTTTTCCTTTCATAAAAAAAAAAATGAGCATTCTATCATCATTTTCTCTTTTGCCTTGGCCACCAGCATGCTCAGAGCTTATTTTAATGCTCATTTGCAGTTTTTACCTTATTCTTCCTTTATTTTAGCATTAGAGAATTGGATTATAGTATGAAAGAACAGGAAGAAAGACTAGAAATGGAAGGATAGATTTTTCATCTTATAGAGGAAGAAATTGAAATTCTGGGGAGAACTCAGGGACTAAGGGCCAGTCTGTGGCAGAATTGCTCTCTCTGGCTCACAGTCTATTCATCAGGCAAGTTCTAATTAAACAGTATGTGGTGGACATTGAGTCAGATCAGATGAGTTGAGTTGAGTTCAATGGAATAACTGAAAGTGTTTGATGAAGCCATGTCACTACAGGTGTGGCCTTGCTAGTGGAACCTGAAATATTTGAGGCCCTTGGTTATTCCATCAGTTAAGAATATGTATAGCAACAAATCATCACTCCCAACTTATAGTGGCTTAAAAATAGAGTTTTATTTTTCTTACCTAAAAAGTAGTCCAGAACTATTGTTCATATTGATTGAATTATTCAAAAATGCCTCCAGGGACTTAGGCTATTTCTATCTTTCTACCTCTGTACACAGGATGGCTGTCTCCGAGCCAGGCACTGTATCACCTTCCAGGAAGGATGAAGGAGGAAGAACCAAAACTTTCCTAGAATCTTTTCAGTGGACTTCCATTTCTATTTAATTGTTTAGAACTGTGTCACCTGACTACAAAACTTTAAAGAAATTTGGGAAATTGAGTACATACATTTCTAGTCTTTGTCATTAGTGTGATATTAAATTTTTTTTAACAACCAGTGGACCATGGACTTAGACTAATCACAATATATGCCAACGATGACCAACTTCCACATTTGTAGCAATACATACTGACTGAATATCAGCCTTGTCTATCATAGGGGTGACCAGGGTATTGACAGAATCTCAGTGCTGTCCAGTGTTCTATATAAGTATCATCAAAGATTCAGTAGTAAATATTTAAGGTTTGTGGCTTTAGAGTCTCTGCTGCAATTGCTCATCACTGCCTTTGGTGAATATAAGCAGCCATAGATAGTACATAAGCTAATGGGTGCAGTTGTGTCCCAGTAAAACTTCAGTCACAGAAGTCATATGGAAGCCCCATTTAGCCTGGACGCTGTCATGTGATGACCCAGCTCTGCATACTCTCCATACTAGGAAAGTCTTGACCATCAGAATACCAGAGCTGGCTCTCTCTAGCAGTCACTTTCCAGGTGTCACCAAAGGAGCATTGCTGGCAATTTCCAATTTTGGACTAGAGAACCCTCCTTCCCGCCCTCTGGGTAGGAATGGATAGGAAGCCACTTCTTCCTCCTTCAGAATGCACTCCCTATCACTGCCACACACCACCATGAATAATGACATAAACGTTCACCTTAACAGAGTGACCTTATGTCTTACACTTTGGAGGGGCACTTCCTGTGTTGATTATACAAAAAAGTAAAGTCATGATTATACAAAAACACGGAACAGCCTTCCCCTCTGCAGAGGCTGCCGCACTTCGAGGACCTTCGGTACTTCCCCAAGGACTGTGCCGTCTCCTGGCATCCAGTCTGCATCCCATTGCTCCTCTTGTCTTTCCTGCGAAGCACAGTCTGCTAAGGGCGCGTATTAATTACCACAACAGGGTCATTGAAGTGAGCTCTTGGTTCCCGAGAACCCTGGGGGATTCTAGTACAGAGACACATGCCCACACTCTTGCACACTCATTAGACAGAAGTTTTTGCCATTCGTGCCTCAGCCTTTGACAACAGGCACTTTTTGATGGCAGAGTGGAGGATGTCGATGAAAAGCTGGAGCTTGTCAGAATCAGATGTTCGCTAAAGGCAAATTATGCAGGTCTGATGTCAGTCACGTGGAAGTGTTCGGAAGACACACGGTTCACCTGGGCATCACCAGCTGCCAGCTTGCCCAAACCAGAATCCTCGGCATCGTCCTGAACACATCTTTCTTCCATGTACCTCCTGACCAATGAACAGCCCAGACTTTCTGAACAGCTCTCTACCACCCTTACTGCCTTGGGGTACTGTCCTTGAGGTAGTATTCTTCCCTCTCTTAGTGTGGGAATCTCATCTTTCAGGAAGCATTTCCTGACCTCCTGTGCCTGTTGCAGGCGTGCTTGTCTGTGCCACAATGGCACCTTTTACAGCACTAACTCACCAGACTGCCTGTGTGTGTCTCCACGGCTCCCCCTGGGGTACAGAGTCTATTAGGTCTATAAGGACAAGGATCGTCTTCCTTATCTGCTATGGCCAGTATGGAAACTGGCGCTCACCCAGAATCCAGTCCACTCCTTATCCATTTCTATGTTCACAGGCAGACGTATGACTCAGAGCGTTGGCTTTGCCCTGTTTTTAAGTGTTTTAGGGCAGAGTATCCCCACACCTCCCACAGGCTTCCACTTTCTGTACAGGATATCAGATTTAGATCACACTACCATGTGGAAAGCTCAAGGTGGACTTTGGGAGCTTGTTCATGGGGCTTCATATATATGAGTGGCTGGAGCAGTTTTAGGAAAAAATATTCATTCAGAGAATAGTTATTGTGAGCATAGTATGTGCTGAGTTCTGATTTAGGAGCTTGGGTTCCATGAATAATAACATGGAAATGAAATCATCATCTGCATGCTGTATCTGACAGGCATTTTTGCTAAGAACATACTAAATTATTCATTTAATTTTATTATGCACTTATGAGGGGCCTACTATTATCCTCATTTGGAAAAAGAGAAAATAGTCCCTGAAGTATTGGGATCACTCAGCTAAAACTTGGAAGAGTGTAAGAATTAACCTTCTGCCCAAGGAATTCAGAGTCTAATTGGGGAAACCGTCATGCATCTACTAATGCATTCATTCAAAAAAGTATTTACTGTGTGTACTTCACTGTTGTAGATTTTGGGATAAAGCTGTGAACTAGGTAGACTAGGTTCTTGGCCTTAAGGGACTTTAATTCCTTGGTAGAGGAGTTAGGCAATAAGTCAGTCAACATATGCATGAGGAAGACTTTCCAATGGGGTTCGAATAAAGAGTGTTTTGGCTGGAGAGCTAGTCTACCTGCATGGTTGGCGAGGGGTCATGAGGAGATAATGCTTGAGCTGAGACTTGCAAGAGATGGTGAAGTGAGGATGTGAGTTCTGGGCAGAGGAAATGGTGGGTGCCAATGCTTTGTGGCCAGAAGATAGGGAGTGGGTACAGTGGCATGAGAGGGTCAGAGGGAGAAATGGGTTTGGATTTGTGTAGGGCCTTGTAAGCCATGATAAGGACTTTGGATTTAGTCCAAGTAAAGTAGGACATTACTGTAGCATCTTAAGCCAGCAAGAATCTAGTTTAACTTCCTAAATACTTCAGGCTGCTTTGTGCAAAAAGGATTATAGTAAGCTCAAGAAAGGAATTATGGAGAGTAGTTAGGAGACTTGGAAATAGGGAGAGAGGGAGAGAGGGAGAGGGAGGGGGAGGGGGAGGGAAGGAGGGGGAGGGAGAGGGAGAGAGAAGAGGAAAGAGAGATAAAGAAAATAAATACACGATAAAGATGGTGGCTTGGATTAGTGCGGCCACAGTGGAAACGGAAATGGGGGGAAGTGGCTGGATCCAGGATGGAACAAGAGAAACAGAACTCAGTGAGCTGAGAGCACCAGGCCCAGTGGGATGTGAACAGGACTGACTGCCGCACAAAGAAAAGCACAGAGAGACATTTAATCCTCTTCTTATCTAGGATTTTCCAAATTGTGTTCCAAGCAAATACCATGTGCTATGGGATGTTAAAAGTAGTTCTTGGGGTAAAAGAAAAAAAATCCTTTCATGATTAAAAAAAAATGAGGAAGAAAATGAAGAAAAAGAGGAAAGAAAGAAATCTGGACAATCTCGCATCCTGTGTTGCAGAGTGATTATGTGTTTACATCTCCAGGAAGTTTGTTAGTAACACCAATATGATTTTAAGTGCCTTTCTCAAGTGTACTTGACCCTGGAACACCTTTTTCACAGAACTTCTTGTCTTGCATCAGCATTCCATGGAGTCATTTTAGTGGGACAGGATGATGGACAGCAGTATTTTTATTTTATTCATAGCAAGATGGAGCCCAGACAGTGACTTGCCCAAGATCACACAGCTGGAGCCTGAAGGAGAGCCTGGCAGAAATCCTAGCTTCTCTGCCTTAACACACTGTGCTTCTTCTACCCCCAGGGTACCATCTGCATTTTCTGAGAAGAATTGTGCTATTGTGTTCACATGGTCTTGACTACAAATAGCATGCACCCCCGCCTGCTGCAGGAACAAAGTGCTCTGCTCCACACGCTGCCCTCCCAGAAGGGCCCTAACTCAGAAACAGTGATGCACCGTTCCCTGGCCAAGATGTCAGGCTTATAAATTTTTACCCTAATGAACATCAGAGAGTTGTAAAACTGCACACAGTGAGAACTGCAACAATCTTGGTGGGCTGAGGGGGTCGATGTACTATTGAAATATGTTTGCAAACTCAACTCCTCAGCAACATCCTAAATAATAATGGGCTATAATCAGGTGATAATTAACACTGAGTCTAGACTCAGCAAAAATAGACCAGAAAGATTTCTTATTTTAAAATAGCAGAAATGCAACTTGAACTGTTCATTGTTGCAAGGGGTAAGACTGCATTTATATTTTCTGGCTGTTAGGCAAAAAAAAAGAAAAACAAAGTGTGTTTCAGAATCAAATTTTAACCCAGATTTTTTGCCATCTTCTAGCTGGGCAACTATATGTGAGTTACTTAACATTTCTGACCTCAATTTTGTACCTGTGAGATGGATCTAGTATGTCCTTGCAGGGCCAATGCAAAAAGTACATCCAATAATGTCTGCCAGGCCCCTGTGTGGTTGCTCAAGTCAAGTGCTTGGTAGATGAGATCTATTAGGATTATGCATGTAGTTTCATTCTCTTCTAAATGTCAGATCAGTCTGATGGCATTTGTTGCAGATGGTTTTGATTTTCAGCTATATGGGCATTTAAGTTGATGAAATTACCCTTAATTGCAGATGACAGAATCCCACTTTGAACTGACTTGGGTTGAAGATCAAGTGTTGTGTTTTGCTTATTTGATATTAAAAATATGAGGTGACCTATGTCCTAGTGACAAGGGATAGTGCGTGTAGTTTGGCTTCAGCGTCAACTGGAGTCTAGGACTCCAATAAAGCCCTAGTTTTCTCTTAATTGTATCTTCATTGTCTCTAAGTATCTTCCTGAAGATGAAGGGAGATGGCTACCAACAAACCTCTAGGACTCTGTTAAACGTTTAAAAATTCCAGGGAAGTGTCCCTGATTGGCCCAGAATGGGCCCCCCCAGCACCATCACCAATGGACTGTGGCCAGGTTGCAGAAGCCTAGGAGAACATTCTACCATCTATTTATACTACAGGAGGAGAAAGATAGACTAGGAAAGCTTCAGACAAGGGATACTGAGCAGACTGGAAAAATATGTTTCCAGTACCTCCCCTTTGAAACCAAACCTGATGAGAGATCTCATGGACAGCGCTCTTTGACTCATTCAGTTCCCTTGTACCTTCCTTCTCTCCGCCACTTTGCCTTTGAGAGCTCCCCTCCCCATCTCTTTGAATGTGCTTTGCCTGGGAGGATAAGTCATCCTTCCTGGAGGTGCTTGGCCTTCACCCTTGCACATTCTCAAGTTCTTGGTCAGGTGAACACAGCTCTAACTTTTTCCTGGGGGTTTGGCTTTTGAGAAGCAGAACCACTCTGTTGACTGTTTTCCCAGCCAAGAAACTTTGTGGTTCTTGCCCTACCTGAAATCTGATTGTTCAAGTGCTTGATCATTCTAGAACTACCCTGAGTGATTTCCAGAATCTGGCTACTCATTTATGTGGGTTGGAGTTGATTTCTGTTGCTTGCAACTAAAAATCCCTAATAGTTGCAGGCAAAGGTTGTATATTAATCACATTAGCATCCTCTGTACCTCACAGTGAATTTCCCTGGTGCCCAAATGCTCAAAGCACATGTGATAGACTTGTTGGATATATATATTCCATTCATTTATTTCCAAATCTCTGTCCCCTTCTTTAAAGAGAATTCTAGATCAAGTCCAATATGTAAAACAGTTAAAAGAGAGACTGAGTTACTTGAGTGAGGAGAGCCCGAACCCTAGAGGTTCAGTCTCCATCTTGTTCCTCAGGGATATTTAAGGAACCCCAGTTGTCTCTGGAATACAGTTTTAAAACCCCTGAACTTGAAGGTATCTCAGGTCCCTTGTAGCGCTGAAGTTCTACAATGTGTCTACATGTCAGGGCTGCCCTTGAATCCTGGGTGTATCATCCTACTCTGTTCTCTGTCTGAAGCCTGTTTTATCTGGGGACTTCAAAGATACCTTCCTCTAAAACAGTATCTCTTCTTAAGAGTGCCTTCAGTCCCAGTCTCAGCTAAACGGTTTATGTGTACTTGTCACTGGGGTATTGCGTATTATTTAGGGCATTTGTATGTCATTAAGCATAAGGCAGACCAGGTTAATTGAAATTGTTATTTTTGGAATTGAAATTTTTTTTCTATTAATTGAAGCTGTTCCCCAGAATAAAAAATGTCACATGCTTTGTATTTCACCGCTGTGGTCCTGAAAATTTATTTCACATTAAGATCATTGGATCCCAAATCACAGATTCCTGGCACTTCCTCCCCAAAAAATGCAGATTTAGTATGGCTCCAGTGAGTCCTAGGTATGGGCATTTGTAAAGTAGGGGAAATAACTGGACCAATATCAGTGAGTTGTTTTCATTCTTAAATACCGAAGGGTATTTCAAGTTCTTAGCCTAAGTTTTATCTCAAACTGGATAAGTAGAACCATCCATGGCTGCTTTTAGCTTAGTTTATGACATGGTGTTCAAGAGGCCCACCCTGTGCTGATTCAAGCAGGCACTGACAGCACCAATCCACCCTGAGGGTGGCATCTGGCAATTCTGTCTTTTCCCACATCTACTGCATTAGTTCAAATTCACCCTCATCTCAGACCTGTGATGTCGCCACAGCTCTCTACCATAGGTCATTCTGCCTTTGGTCTCTTCTGTTTGGACTCCTCTAAAGAACACTCAAGAGTTATTTTATCAAAATTCAAATCTGATGGTGTTACTTCTGCTGAAAATCCCTGTGTGGTTCTCACAGTAATGTCGCAACTTCTCGCATGTGTCTGCGAGGGAGTTCCTGTCTAGAAGCCAAGTTGTCCCTACTTCATCGTTTGCTGTCTCACTTATCCAATCACAATGGACAACTGTGGGTCCCGATGGCCTCCCACTCACTGTCCTCCTCAGCTTTGGTCATTTGATGCCCTCTGCTTAAAACATGCCCTGGACGAAGGCACCTCTTGGCTGTTCTGAGAGACTCTCCCCAGATCCATGAATGTTAGTGTGGATTCCTCTTTATGTGCTGTTACTGCATCCTACATCTTTACTGTCATGGCACTTATGTCATAAGGAACATAGCTTGGTCCTTTCTGAGTCCCCTGCTAGAAACTGAACTCCAGGAGGCAGCGACTGTATCTCTAATGCCTCTTAACTTCCAAGACACAACACAGTGCCTAGCACATAGTGGGTGCATCTACTTAATAAACACTTGCCAAGAAGGAGCGCAGGATGGAAAGAAAGAACTTTATTTCAACTGAGCCCTTATGAAGGCTAAAGAGACCAGAATTTTACTCCAGGGAAAAGACCTTATAAGCATTAGGTGGCGTCGTGATCTCAGCAAGATGACTTGGCCTCTCTCCTGGAAGACACCTGTGGCCTAGGAGGAGGAGCACTTGATTCAAAGCATAAAGCCACCGTTTTCATGTTGTCTCATCACTGAAAGCTCCTTGATATTGACAAGTCACTTCATTTATCTGGGAGATTGGTGTCCTCATCTTTAAAATGGAGAAAGTAATAGTTACCCCATAAGGTTATTTTGAGGATCAAATAAGAAAATATTTATTTAAAAGCACTTTGCAAGTTGGGCTCAGTGGCATACTCCCATAATCCCGCTAACTCAGGAGGCTGAGGCAGGAGGATTGTGTTTGAGGTTAGCCTTGACAACTTAGTGAGGCCCTGTCTCAAAATAAAAAAAGACTAAGGATATAGCTCAGTGGTAAAGTTGCCCCAGGGTCAATTCCCAGTACTAAAGACACACACACATACACACACACACACACACACACACACACACACACACATGAACACACACGGGGATGCATGCATGTGCACACACACAAGAAAAAAAGCGCTTTGCAGATTGCAAAGCCATGACCTTTGCTGGACTAGGAGCTCCTTAAGGGCAGTGGATAGCATGTGATTTGTCTCTGTGTCCCCAAGGTCAGGCCAATTGTGAAAGCTAACAGAAATTTTATTGATTAATGGAATACGGGAATGAATGAATGGATAACAGGAAAAATGAAATAGCGAAGGGGCAGGAAGCTCTGGAGTATTAGGTGACCTGAACAGAAATAGTGGCTCACAGAAGCCTTGGATGAGTTGCACATCTATACACATTACTCTTTCTTCCTCTATAGTGAATTTCTTGAAGTAGGGAGTGTTTCTTCCCCTACCACTCCTAATATCTTATATAGCCTTAATATTAAAAAAAATTTAGAAAGCTGAAGTGGATTTAAGCAACATCTCACAATTGTCCAAAGGGTTGCTAGTATGTACCAAATCATTCCCGTTTTATAGATGAAGAAACTGAGACCTGGAGATGTTTCAGTGAACTGCCCAAATCTGCATGACTGGTAAGAGGCCAATCCAGGACGAGATCACAGGTTTTCTCAGTCTTAGTCCAGTTCTTTTTTGTCACCAAAGTCTCTGCCCGATGGCCTCTCCTGTCAGCAGTGTTTCTGGTTTGAAATGAAGCAACCGTGCGCCTACAGCACACTGCGTGCGAGAAAACAATGGCAGCCCCTGTGTTAACGAGCAGTAAAGAACTCCAGCAAAGAAGATGCTTCTGTGGGTGTTAATGAATGTTGGTTCACAGATTGGGCCTTGTTTTAAACTGAAAAAGACCTAACTTTAGAATGCATTTGGTTATTCTTAAGCCCGGAGGGCATGTGGAAATAACCATTGATAACTACCCAATATAGGAATGTTCCTCCACCTTAACGTGGCCTTCTTCAGTGGCCGTCTTTTTCGGGGCTCCATCTCACCCAGGAGTGCCAAAGCACAAAATTTATGGAGTCCTCAGAGTTTTTGTGGTCACAAATCATAAGACTTTATCAAACAGAAAGGGAGGTTTGCCTTGGAGGGCGAGAACATACTTTTCAGACACAGCGATGGGAATACAAACAGGCCAATTCAATTTCTTTTGGGGTCATGGTTTGTCGCTTTATTGAATGTACGACATTCCCTTTTTGAAAGTCCATGGGATGTTTTCACTTCAGAGAATAATTTCCACATCCCATTCGACACCAAGAAATGGGTAATTATTATATCACTTGGTGGTTATTTATCACAGTTTGAATGGAAATAAATTGCTTCCAAGTGAAATCACGTTACACGGTTACCTGTCTGCCCTATTAATCTTTCGTTTAATTTTCTTTATTTTAATGTGCATACAAATGTTGGGACCTGTCTCATCTGTCTCCCTCATAATTCCCTCCAATGGATTTAAATATGTTTTTAAAAAAACTAAATAAATGGGTTAAAGGAAGACTAAGAAGTTGGGAAATAGGGGTTTAGCTAAGAATGGTGATTTATTTCTGAACTGGCTCTCTTCTTTCCTTTGGAAAAAGAGCGTACTAGAAATAAAAAGAAAAACACGTAGATATTTCTGCAGTAGACTAGCCAGTGATAGTATGAGGGGTGGTTACTATATTTTGTGGGTCCAGTACTACCCACAGTGTGATTGACAATTTTCCCCAGTGATTTCATTTCAACTAATAAAACACAAAACAGTGCTGCTCTCCTCTTACTCTAAAGCATGAAGTCAGTCTTCCTGAGGGTTTTAGTCAGATTTTCTTTTTCTATTGTGAACAAAAGACCTGACAAGAGCTATTTTAGAGGATGGAATCGTATTTGGCACTCACTATTTCAGAGGTCTCTGTCCATGGTTGGCCAACTACATGGCTCTGGGCCTGGAGGAGGAAAGAAGCTCAGGACATAGTAATCAGGAAGCAGACAGGACTTTGCTCACCAGGGACAAAATATATACCCCCAAAGCCTGCCCCACCAGTAACATACCTCCTCCAGCCATACCCTGCCTACCTACAGTTACCACCCAGTTAATCTCTCTCGGTGGATTCTTCCACTGATTATAACTCTAATTATCTGAATTCACCTTTGAATTGAATGTTATTGTATTATCTCACACATAAGCTTTTTGGGGATATCTCCTATCTAAGCCTCCACCTTTCTGCCCTAGTCATCTAAACTCTGAAAATCTAAATAAAAGGACTTGTCCATAAGCTTCCTATATTTATATAGGAATCCACAACCTTGGTAACTCCACATCATGTACAGCCACAAGAATGGGAAGTTATACTCCATGTATGTATCCTGTATCAATATATATTTTATTCTCATGCATAACTAAAAAGAATAAATTTTTAAAAAAGAAAGAAAGGGCTTATCTAGTTCCATACATACTGAGGGTGCTGCACATTAGGTGCTTTGGGATGAGGAGGTTCTTCGCCTCTGGGGTCCAGAGCTTCATAGGAAGCTCTCTTTTGCTCCTCCATCTCTGGGCCTACCACAGCACTGCATGCTCCCTAATGAGGTAAGGACAGACTTCTCGGCAGTCACTGGACAGTGCTCCTCAAGGGGAGGTCTGCTTTGCTGGGAAGGTTTCTAGAACAAGACCTCTTAGGGCCAAAGCTGATCCTCAAAGGATCTGAAGGTGAGAACTGCCCGTGGTGGGATGCAGGAAAGGATTCCATCATTCCAGCATGCAAGAGGGAGGTGAGGGAGGGAGTGAAGAAGTGAAGCATGATCTCCAGGCAAGAAGGTGACTGTCACTCCATTTGACAATCAGCAGGGCCACTGGGGAAAGGGACAAAGGTAACACCAGTGGAGATGGGTCAGGGTGGTGGTTGGGAGCAGAGGCAGGGTCCAAATTCAGGCAAGACAAACAAGGTCCTAGCCACAAGTCCTAGTTTAAGTGGACACCAAAATTCAGTGACTGAGACAAGTAATATTTCAATACAAGAATTTTAAAAATCAAAATAAATGCCCAAAGTCATTCTTAAGCCCAGAGGGCATATGGAAATGGACAGAGTGTCACACATTGAGTCACAAATGAGGACAAATCAGTCCCAATGCTAGGTGGAGGCATATTGAGGCCAGAGGCAGAAGAGATGGTCAGGATATTGGTCCTGTGTTCATATAACTATTTAAACACTCACTTGAATATTTTTGGTGAGTCAACTTTTACTGGACACCGCCACAGCCATCATTTGCAAGTCACCTATGGTTCCCTTTATGTGCCAGGGGCAGGGTTGAGCAGTGGCAAGACAGTTTCTACACTCGGGCCCTTTACAGAATAGGTCTCCTGCTCCTTAGACCAGACAGTCTCTGGGACCCCATCTGGTTCTATTATTTGCAGATTGTGTTTTCAGGTGACTTAGTTACTTTTACTGCAAGATGGACACTAGCCTTGGAGGGTATTTCATTTTATGCTCTGTAAGCCTTTCATTTGGTATCACATTAGACAAGTTTTAATGGAGGGCCGATCATGTGTTGGGTATACACGGGGTCCTAGGGACAGCTTGCTGCCCACATCACTGTCTTCCCTCTCTCCTACTTGTCTCTGATGTGCTCCTGACTTGGTCAGGATGGGTGGCCAGAGATTCTTGCCAAAGTCAGTGTGGCCCCTCCAGGAGGCATCTAGAACTCGGTGTGTATGTGTGTGTGTGTGGGGGGGTAGTTTTGGTGTTTACAGTGACTTCAAGTCACACCTGGTACATAGCAGGAAGGGTCAGGATGCTGCCCACCCTGTGATATGCAGCACAGTTCTGCCCAGCGAAGAATGGTGGCTCTGCGACTGGCAGCCTCTTGGAAAAACTCTGAGACCTCTGTTTCTGTAGGAAACCTCTGTCCTTTGCCTTCATCTATTGCCAGTTTGTGTATTTTCCCAGAGATTACAGTAGAATTCTATTCTTTGCATAATGTTGTGCCATTTTAATGAAAATGCTGGCTTTGGGAAATATGAAAATTACTGATTGAGAGGGTTTGAATGATGCTTACCAGGCTTTTCAGAAAATTTTTTATCGGGTTGTGTGTATTCTAATTCATTAAATTCATTAAAGGGAAAAAAATCTATGGGAATGTGGGTAGCTTTTTAAATTTCCTATCCTTATTCACCTAATATAGTTTTTCTTGTTCTAGTTTTTTTTTTAATTTTGGTTAATTTGACATCTTTCATTTTTTTTTTCTGGAAAAGTCCTCTCTTTTAAGTCCTTGCTATAAGAATAGAAGTTGCCCATCTCTGATTAGGAAATGTGGAGCCGGGAGAAGCCATCTCATCAGGGCTGATTCTAAGACTCGGGAAGGCAGCCGGTTTGCTCCTAGAGTCTCAGTCCTGGCAGACAGTGCCACTCTGAAACCAAGTGCTTCCTGGGATCCAGTTTGATCCTATTGTCTTCTTTTCTCTTTATTTTCCTGTTTCTCTCTTCTGTCCATCAACCCACCCCTTCCTCAGTTCCATTAAGCAGGGCACAGTGCATATTATGAACCTATTGAGAAATGCAAGGCTGGGTTGTGGGTCAAAGTGAGGGCCATGAAGCCTAATCCCTTGGTTACAGGTGCACACCTGACTGCCTGTGTAGCCTTGGAGAACTGACTCAACCTTTCTGTGCCTCAATATTCTGATCTCTACCTTCGGGATTAAATAAATTAGTATGTGAAAAGTGCTCAGAAGAGAGTCTGTCAAACTCCAGGATGGAGCTTCCATGTAGAAGGGACTGTGCAGGCACGAGGGGGATGTTGGAATGAACCTTGGGGTCAGATGGCACAGGGGCCTCCACATCTTGCTGCAGACTTCCCAGGGCAGAGAGGGACCAACTCTCAGCCTCTGTGGTTTGGAGGGTGCCCTTGCATTTACTTTTGTATTTGAGATCTGTTGGGAGAGGGGTGTGGGAGTGCTTCTCTAGTTGAAAACAAAAACAAAAACAAAAACAAAACAACCCTCCCTCAAAAAAAATCTAACATTAATTCATTGACTTACCTATATTTGCTGTATTTATTAGGAAAGTAAAATGCACAGAGGGGAAATGACTTGCCTTAGTGAGATGTCAAATTAGTGATAGGTTGAGGTTGGAAACCAATCACTAAATAAATATTTGTGAATACCTAGTACGTGCTAGGCATGGTCATGGGCCATACATTCAAAACATTGTTTTTAATGGTCTATTCACTGGAGCAGGCCCCCCATCCACTCTTCAGCTAGACCCACCCTAACGGCCCCTGAGACCCCCGTGCTGTCTTACCCTCTCCTCTGAACTGTCCACCTCGTTCCATCTGGATGCCTCTCCTCATGTGATTGGTGGTGTCTTCACACTTGCCCCCAGTGAATGGCTTTCCTGTTGGCAGGGTCACACGGGCGCAGCACCCACTGCTACCCTCCTGCTTTCATCTCTCATTCCCCTCCTCACCCTCAGTTTTCTCTCTCTCTCTGATGCCAAATTTTTGGATACCTTGAGCAAAGACCTTATTCTACTCTAGGGGAGTCTAGGACTTTTGACCTCAAGGCCAGGATCCACACCCAAAACACATTCACTCAACAAATTTTTGTTGTGCACCTACTTTGTGCCAGTTGTGTTCTAGTTACATACGGGGCTCATAGCAGTGGACATTGGAACCCATATCCTAGTGGATGGCGACATTCGGTAATCACAGTAAATTAGTCAAATGTCATACAACACAAGATTATAAATGCTTCAGAGATGTAAGATCATTTGATAGGTTCTTAAAAGTTAAACACGGGATTGCTGTATGATCCACTTGACCCCAGTCTTGCGCATTTCCCCAAAAAGAGTTGAAAGCAGGGACTCAACCAATATTGTACACATATTCATAGCGTCATTATTCACAACAGCCAAAAGATTGCAGGACCGCAATGTCCATCAGCAGAAGAAGGTGTGAACGCAATACAGTATATACATGCAATGAATTGTAATCAACTTTAACAAGGAATGACATCCACACATGTCACTCCGTAGATGAACCCTGAAGCAAGCCCAACTCCAAAGGACGAGTGTTACGTGACTGCACTTGCATCAGGTATCTAGAGCAGGCAAATTAATGGGCGCAGAAAGCAGAATAGAAGTTATTAGGGGTCCACAGAGAAATATGAGTGTCTTATTTTTTTAATGAGCTCAGAGTTTCTATTTGGAATGATGGAAAGTTCTGGAAATGGATGGTGATGGCAGCACAGCATAGGGAATGTGCTTAATGCTGCTGAATCATGTGCTTAGGAATAGTTAAAAAGGTTAGATTTTATGTTGTGTTTATTTTACCTCAATAAAAATAGTTTAAAATGCTACAGAAATAATAAGGCTGGGGAGGGAGGTCACGTCAGGCTTTTGGTAAAGAGGTTTTAAATAGAAGGAATTGCTGGGAGGATGGTGCTTGAGCCCAAAGTGGCTTGAGGGGATGGGGTGGGGAGATTGATCCAAGGAAAGTGACCATACATGCAGGTGTGGTGTATTGAGACTGATTAGCATAGTTAAAAACTGTCCCTTGGACCAAGCAGTCCTGAATGTTGTTGGTCTCAGTTTCATACTTATTTTCTATGTGACCTTGCACAACAAACTTAACTTCTCTGTGTTTCAGGTTCCTTGTTTACAGTGATGCTAATATCTATCTCACTTAGTATAATGAAGAGTCAGAGAAAAAAAGTTCAATAGATCCCTCAGCACAGTGGTTTGATGCCAGGCTGATCTTCAGCTGTCCCTGGGTTTATGGTCACCATCTTCTCTGGTATGTTTTTTGGTGCTATGCCAGGCAGGTGGTTAAGTATTTCACTCTCACCTCACTGGCACATGGTAAAGGCTGAATAAGTAGTTAATAATATAACTTGTCCCTGCCACCTTGATTTTGATTCATTTAGCATTAAAACACATGAGAGCATTTCACGTAGTATGGGGCACATACATGGCAGTCGATAAATGTTGGTTTTCTCCATTCAGCCCATCAGCCATTCTTTTGATCCTCAGAAATAAGGAAGATGCAGTCCCTGTTGATAGATACCCATAACCTTATAGCCAGGCTTTCCAGGACACCCAGAAGTGTACAGAAAGGCCTGTCCAGGATGGGGGACCCCAGTTGCGCCTCCCAGGAGGGAATTAGTAAGAAAAGGGAACAGGGACAGCTGCTGTGGTCAGAGAAAGAGCTTAGGCTTGGGTGAGCATTGTTCAGCTTGGATTTTTCCAGTCTTATTCATACTGTCTAGCACATCTTCAAAGACCCATTCCTGACCGGTGTGGTAGGAGCTGTATGGGATCTCTTCTGGTTGTCCCTCGATAGGCCCCTCTCACCTCCACCAGTTGCTGTGACCCTGGATGCCAGGGATGCACCATTCACCCCAGCACCCTTGCCTTCTGCGTGAGGCCTGCTGCTGATTTATTTTCTCGTGATTCTGGAAGCTAAAGGTCGTATCAAGGTGACTGCAGGGTTGCTTTCTTCTGATGCCCTCCTCTCTTTGACTTTGTAAGGTGCCATCTTCTCTGGGTCCTTACATCCTCTTCCTTCTCTATGTGTCTGTGTACACATTTCCTCTTTAAGAACACCAGTTGTTATGGAGTTAGGATTCATCCTCAGAACCTCATTGTGCCTTAGTTACTGATGTTTACAGACAGTGTCTCCACATATGGACTCATTCTGAGGTGCTGGAGATTAGGACGTCAGCATAAGATCTTTGAGGGAACACAGTTAATCCCTTACCACCCTCTGGCTTCCAGTTGAATTTGGCCAAAAGGAGCATCCGTGGAAGCTTGGCAGGTGAGCGTGGTTTAGGATATTGATTCCCCTAGATGCTACCCTCTGGTACCTCTGAGGAGTAACCATCACAGTTACTGTGGGCAGCCTTCCATACCTACGTCTGGCCCTCTTCAGCGTCCCCAACCCACCATCTTTCCTTGTTCCTGCAAAACTAAAGTGGTAATGGAACCCAGAATTGCTACCCTTGTGATTTCCTCTCATCCATCCTACCCATTTATAAACAGGAATTTTACTATTTTATTACCCAATTTGGGTTTGCCGTCTGACTACTAGGGATTGTGGGAGGTGCATGGAAAAATGTTTACATTATGCAGTTTGTGGTAACTTTGGTGAGCAAAGGACATGGCTTCTATGTCCTCTCTGAGCCTCTGTTTCCTTGGGACTTTATCAGAGCTTTCTCTACTGATTGTTTTTTCTGCTTTCATTAGAGGCAGCGTGAAGGAATGGGGGAAGCAGACGGGTGAGCAGCAGCGAGGACCTGGCCTGCAGGCCGGCGGCTTCACGTGCCATTGCCTGCCCCTGGGGGGCTGCCTCCATCCCTCTGATCCTTTCATTTCCATAATTTTGCAAAATGAAATAGAAACCTCAGGCCTTTTGGTGTGAGGGTTTGATTAAATTACTTTAAATGAGAGAAGCAATGTTCAAGAAATGTTTCATTTTCTTTCCTAAATAGCAAAGAATCCCCATTGTACTCTATTTTGGAAAAGCCTCTTGGAATCCTAACCAATAGGAGGCAGCAGGGAAAGGGAACCAAGGTCAGGTATCAGGGACCTGCATGGGTGTCACATGGGGGCTCTTGGATGAGTGACTTTCGTGTGATTTCTCTGTCCCCTACCCTGTTTCCCAAGCCATGAAACAGAGACAGTGACAGCAGCCTGCCAGTCCCATCATAGCTGCTGAGCTGAGATGTGGAGATACGGACACTGGGCACCTCCTTAGCCTCACCTGGTGCACGCTCCACCACCCTGGCTTTGTGCTATTCCCTAAATACTCCCACTCCTCTTTGCCTTTGAGGTCTCCACCCATTCCCCTTCATCTGCTGGAAGATTCACCTTCACTCAACCTGGTGAACTCTTGTTTACCTTTAGAGCTCAATGCCACCCTTTGATCCTGGGGACAAGCTCCTTTATGCCCCACCCCCTTTTTCTCCTTGGGTGAGGATCAGTTCATCTGAGCATGTTTGTAAGTCTCCTGGAAATTCTTCTTATCACTATTAGCTGTGATTAAACCACTAACTTAAAATTAATGATTTACCTTCTGTCTCTCTCATTGATGGAAGCCCTATAGGCACAGGGTGGTGTTTTCATTTGACAGTTGTGAATTGTGTGTAAGAGAGGAAGCCTGGGTGTGGATTCAGCTCCATCACCTGCCAGCCATGGGACCTGGGGCAGGTCACTTACGCGTTTCGCCCCAGGTTCTTCATTTATAAATCAGGAATAAGAATAGGACCTACTTCATAGGGTCATTGTGAATATTAAATATATTAATAAATATAAAGCCCTCATGACAAGGTTCATAAATGTTGGCCATTGTCCTACGTCCCAAATTCTCACTTGGCCCTTAACAGACAGCCTGTGGAATGAGACAAGTTCCAGAGTAAATTGCTGGACAGAGCGGAGTGGAGGTGTGTCCACTTCAGTGTGGCCTCCTTGTGGTTGGACAGAATCCCAGGCTTCGTGCAAAAACCCACTGTGCTAGAGAAGGGACACTGGACATCCCTTGCACATCCTGGGGCCTCATGGGGAGAAGCCCGGTTGGTCCATGTGGCTCTGGATTGTTGTCCTAAGTGCAGCTTGAGAGCCATCCTGTCTGGTGCAGGCAGACTTGAGGAGAGGGCAGCAGGGGTGTAGGGTTGTTTGCCCTCATGACATCGGTAGCTTAGTGACTGTGTGGAGGCCACAGATGCTGCTAATGTCCTTTATTTGACATCTCACTTCACGAGGAACCAGCTGACCTGGTTTCTGGGCGTGAGTTCTGGAGCAGGGTTCTACCATCTCAGTGTAAAGTTCCTTCCCTCATGGAGCAGGGACACTAGTGAAGTGTTACTGTCTCAGGGAACACTCTAATCCAAGGCCTAAGGACCTCCTTCACATGTTAAATAAACACATACATACAAGGGGTCTTCCACCACAGCTCCAATGGCTGTCACAAGGCATATACGTTGATTCTCATCCTCATTAGTTAAGGAAGTCTATGAGTCCGTTACTTATGATCAATGTACACTGACTTTACAGTGTTAACAATCCTGGTTATCAGATACTTCAAAAAAATCTTAAAAATTGGTGGCGATAATGGACAGAAAGAATGCCATGAAAAAAGAGTGATAGTGCCAATAGCAGAGATCTCAGACACACAGAAGTGGCATTTATCTTAAAATTCTGGTAATTTGGGGTCATTTCCTTTAAGGACAATTCTCTTGAAAATATCTTTAGTAACAGCATTGCCTTTTAAAGTCATAGCATTTTAAAACCAGAAGTGCCTAAGCGATGCTGTAGTCCAGAGCCCTCATTTTCTGAGAGAGTGTCAAGGGCCAGGGTAGCTCATACACCAGCCAGCAGGCAGGTGAGCCTGGGTACAGCCCTATCACCTGAAGCCTGTGGGTCTTCTTCTGACTGTCGTATTTTGCCGCCTCCTCTTATTGGTCAACACATACATAGGAATCACCATTAAATGCCCAGGTCTCCACTGGTCACACGATCTCTAACCACCAGCAACTTACACAGTGTCAGAAATCTTTCCCTACTTGAACGCATCTGCTAAATTATTAATACCTCTGTAGACATTTTTAGATATGATAATTGGTATGTTCCTTCTCGACTTCTATGTATATTCTGAGGACATAGAGGTCTGTAATACATTTTCCTTATGACCCAGATTCATAGCAATGCATGTTTAGGGCAGGATATTTTAAAATACCAATCAGAAATTCTTTGGTAAGTGCTTACCATGTGCCTTACACTATTATGGGGTCTGAGGGTGATGGGAGAAGAAAAGAATGAATATGATTTCAGTCCTCCAGAAAATTCTGTTGCCTACAAAAAGATAAAAAGCCAGAGAAAAAGGTGGGAGGAGACCTCTGGGGCATGCTGAGAGAAAGGACTTTGAAATGTGCCCTCTGGAAAGAGACAAGGGCCAAAGTAAATGGCTGGACAGAGCTAAGTTGAGGCATGTCTGCTTCAGTGCTGTCCTCAGCCTTGGCCCTCCTGTGACCTCTGGAGTGTCCACAGTGACAATTACCTCTTCAGGTGGTGATGAGCATTAAAAAAAAAATAACATCTATCAAATACCGGAAACATGTCTTGGAACATAGTAAACACTCAACAAACAACTAGCTTGAGAATTTCTAATTCCACAAAAGACTGGATATACCCTAAGACTTTATTCAGTCACACATCAAACCTTTATTGAGTGTCGGCTCTGTGCCAGGCTATGCTGGGGGGGTGACAATTAAAAAGTCGATAAAACTAACCATGCCCTGAGACAACTTAGAGTCTAGAGCAAGAGCCAGCAAACTCCGTCCCTGGGATCAAATCCCAGTACCCATTTTTCTACATAAAGCTCTGTTGGCAGAGTTGAATAGCTGCAGAAGAGATGGAATTGCCCCCAAAGCCTAAAATACTTTCTCAATTTCCTAAAATACTTTTTTTCTCCCTTTGCAGATAAAGGTTGCCAACCCTGAGTCTGGAGACTGGCAGTCTGTTTTAGTCGGCTTTTTCACTGTTGTGGCCAAAAAAAACTAACAAGAACAATGTTAGAGGAGGAAAAGTTTATTTGAAGGCTCAAGGTTTCAGGTCTCAGTCTATGGAGAGCAGGCTCTATTCCTTGGGGCTTGAGATGAGGCATGGCAGAAGAGTGTGGTGGAGGGAAGCCACTCAAATGATGATCAGAAAATGGGTAGAGAACCCATTTGCCAGATGCAAAATATAAACCTTAAAGGCACATCCCCCATGGACCCCACCTCCTGCAGCCACACCTTACCTGCCTTCTTTTCACTCAGTTAATCCCATCAGGGGATTCATTCACTGTTTGCCTTAGGACTCTAATAAGCCAATCATTTCTCCTCTAAACTTTCTTGTATTATCTCACATATGTGCTTTTGAGAGATACCTCACATTCAAACCATAAGACAGTTCCTGGACCACCGCATCAGTATCAGGTGAGAGCAGAGACAGAAATGCAGAAACCTTACCCCAGTCCTACTGAATCAGAATCTGCATTTTCATGCAATCACAGGTTCATTAGATGCATATTAGACTTTGATAAACACTGCTGAAGCAGATGTCAAAGACGTTTACATCATTCACTGATACAGGGAAAAAAATATTGATAGAGGGTTGATTTATAAGAGATCGTTTCTTGAACACATAATGTCAGGGGCTGGACTAAATGTTTTTTATCTAGTACTTTATTTGGCTTTAATGATGATTCAGAAGAGGATGGTACTTTTAACTTTAGTTGAAGAAATTAAGACTCAACAAGACAGGGTGATTGTACCCAAGGCTTTCTGATAGTAAAAGGCAGAGCTGGAGTTGGAATCTTGATCTATCAACTGCAGACCACTGGCTTGTCATTATCATCATGCTGTTCCGCTTCCTAAAAGCAAAATAAAGGAGGGGTCAGGGAGGGATTTCCCAGAGAAATCTTGCAGAATCGACTCAGCGTCTATAGCGGTCAGAGTCCAATCATAAAGACAGAATCCACTCAAAGAATGAAAAACAGAGAAAATTTAATTCAGAGTCTAGGTTGCACAGTGATGGAAGAGCTGCAGAGCCAGCAGAAGATTGACTGACTCCCAGAGATTAGTGATAACAGGATATTGCTACCACCCTTAGGCTGGAGGGACAAAGTGAAGAATTTGTGTTGCTGGAATCCTACAGCCAGCCCCAGAGCCCCTCACCCTCAGTGGGTCTCTCCAGTCAGGGATCTAGTCACAGAGACACAGAGTCTGGGTGATGCTGCCCAAGGCAGAGACAGGGGAGTAATGAGATTCTCCCCACATGTACTGCTTCCCACTTCCGTTTCCCCTCTAATTGAACACAGGCTAAAGTATGAGCCCAGAACACATGGCCTCAGACTCAAGCTTCTGCAGTACAGAGCAGAGTGAGCCACAGGCAAACAGTGAGCCTAAGAGCAAAGGGGCCAGGGGAGGTCTTCCCGGTGTCTGTAAGGACCCCCAGCTAGGAGGAGGCCCCAGCCACTATCATGGGTGCCTTCTATCCCAGGCACTCTCAAGGCTGTTTTTATGCCCCATTTTGGTGCCCTTAGATTGATGATATGGGGCTTTGTCTCTGGTTTTCTTTTGGTCCCTTTAATGCACACTCTACTGTGTCACATTCTGTCACATTCTCTTGACTGCTCATTTTGAGTCAAATTCTTCATACCCACCCTGCCCAGCTCTGAGATTCAGCACTGTAGGTTTCCCTGTGTCCAGGAAACTAAAACTGTGGAATAGAGTCTTGAGTGACAAGTAGAGTTCTCTAGGTAAAAAAAGTGGTCTGGAACTCTTGGTGAGAGGAGATCATGTACAGTGGAGGCAGATAAATTTTATGTCTGTGGGGCAGATTATGTGTGCTACCTCCAAATGTTGGTGCTTTATTCTGGTGTTTGCCATTGTAGTCATTAAATAAAGAAGAAATACAGTTGTCTTTTTTCATGAACACTTTATCCTGGCTGAAGAATGGTTGTTGGGAATAAAAGAAACCAAATTGGGAGGAAAGAGTCCTGTTAGAACCTGTTGTAATAACATGGGTGAGAGATAGCAGTTCACTGTCTAATCTCCACTTAAACATAAGTTGAAGCAAAGGGTCCTTCCCGGATCATAGAGTGATTCTAGTTTAGTTTTAACATGACCACTCTCTTCCCATTATGATTTTTTTGATTAAGAAAGATGTGTGATATTTTCAATGAAAGGAACTGGAAATCTGCCGGGGTTGGTAGGTGTGTGCTTTAGGAAAGAAGTTTTCTAGATCTAAAAAAGAGATGGGGCAAGGAGAAGCTCATCTTTTTCTCTTCTAATCAAGAGTGAGGGAATTAACTAGCACAGGCATATGGCTGCCATCTTGGATTGAGGAGGGAATGAGATGAAGAGGAAAGCCAACCTTCGGCAGGTCAAAAGAATGCGCCTTGAAATGCCACTGAATCTGGATATCTGTGATGTGACAGCATGAGCCACTTAGAGTTTAACTACTTTCCTAACAATTACGGAAGAAAATCAGGAGGTCATAGGACTTGGTGGCTTGACTGCTAGTGGGCAGTGGGGAAGAGGGGTTTGCCTATAAGAGAAGTCATTGGTTTTGAGCTTGGGTCACTAGACAGATGATGTGCTAATTACCAAGTGAAAACCCCAGAAAGAAGCCTTGAGAACAGCATGGTAAGAGCATGCATTTGGAGAATAGCCAGACTTTGGTTGGTTGTAGGCTATGGATAGGAGCTTATGGTGAGCTAAGGGGGTTCCATGCTATACCTGGTGATGATGTTATATGGGTGGGTCTGAGGGCCATTGTTTGCCACCTCTGTGACGCTATGGGCATGTTACTTAACTTTTCTAAGCTTCAGCTTCTTAACAACATGGGGCTAGTCCTGCCTGGCTCACAGGGCTGTCATTGTGAGGAAAGGTGGCATGAGTATTCAAGCTAAATGTAACTATTATTAGTCAATGGGACACTTGGGTGCTGCTTGTGGTGATGCGCTGAGATTCCCACAGTTCTCAGACGAGGAGGGCTGTGGCATGGTGAACAAGAGCAGGTCTTGTCCTGTAATTGTTAGGCTTTCCATAGGCTCTGAATCTTTTCTTGAAGGAAACTTTTCAGAAGAGTAAACAAGTAAAACTGATAAAAAATATGGCTGCTTTATTGGAAGAAGATAGGGATGGAGGGTCCTACCTTACCTTTTCTGAAGGATGGGGAACGGCAAGGAGCCTGCGGACCTCTATGGGAGCAGGTTGCAAATTGCCAATACAGACAGAAAGGGCTGCAACAGTGGCAGTGGAGAAGGGACACTGGTGCAATATATTTATAAGGAGCACTTTCAAGGAAGCACTGGATTATTAAATATGTATGGTTTTGAGTCCGCTTATGCATCTGAACAATTGAAGTCAGAGTGCCTACTCACCTTTGGAATTTTGCTCAAGTGTCTTCCTTGATGTGCTGCACAAGTCCTTTCTTTGCCTCTCTTCCAGCAAATCGGCCTCCTTGTTAGTGTGTCTGCCTGCTTGACCTTGAGCTGGGCTGTCTGGTCATGTGTCCTGGGTCAGGTGCTTGTACTTGTCTGATTATCCCTCTGAGTTAGCAGCAGGAGCTCAATGGAGATGCCAGCCAATGGGTTCAGAGCTATGATCTGGGGCCCAATGTGTGAAGGTAGGACCGGAGGCCCACCCCAAGAAATTTGCAGAGTTTTGAGTAAGGGAAAGAGAGAAGGAGATAGGGAAAGACTTGACGCCCAAATCTTGAAGATTAAATTTTCACCCCAATAGACAGGAGCCTAGTGGCAAACAAAAGGGAATGGGTGCCTGATGGGATGAGAGGAGACAAATAAGATGCAAAAAGTTAAACAAGCTAAGGATCTCCCGGGCAGCAGTACCCAGGGTGGACTTCAAGGCAGATCTCTGACTGTATTGCACATAGCCCCTGTCCTCTTCTGTTCTTCCAGTGCCAGCACAACATGGGCACTCGGTTGGTTGAGTGATTGAATGAAACCATTCCATCTTCATTCTTTTATCTAGATGTCAGTTGCTTGTTTAAATGGAGTTTTCCTGACCCTGCTTGGCATTTCAACCATGCAACCTTGGTGGGCTGTGTGTTGCTACACATCCACACAGAGACCTCCCCTCCTCCCCTGGCTCCCCCACGCTGGTTCTTGGTGTCCAAGATCAAAGAGAAATATTGTTCAAACTGCAGATGAAGAAACAAGGCTGGCTGCCTTTGATGTCGGTCCGCAGTGCTGTAATCTGTGCCCCCGACTTGCTTTTACTGCCGATGCAATTTGCAGCTGCTATGTGGAGTCTAGGTAATTGTTTCTCCAACCCAAACACCACTAGTATTTTTTATTTAAGTGTAAATTTTCATTTGGATAAATAAACAGTTCCTGTCTGCCCCCAGTGGATGGTGGGCCTGAAACACGGGGCGCTGGTGGTTTTCATGAAAACAGAGCCCAGGTAATCAGGAAGGCCTAACAAGAGGCCATTATGTAGAGTGCACCCTTCTTTAACTTTCCCTTTTATTGGAATGGTGTAATTTCAGTTTCATAAATACTAAAGAGGTTTACCGCTGGGCACTGGGGCTATCCATCTCATTCACCTCGGAAATTAAGCCTGCTGCCTTGCCCGGCAATGTTTCTCTTTGTCTCTAATATCACTTTAGCTGCCTTTAGGAACCAAGCCAGGATGTAAAGAATTCAGACCGTTTTATTTTTTACAAGGTCAGATTGCTCATGATTCCTAATAGAGAACATTGAAAACCTTTTTATTGAGGGGCAATTCTTTGTCTAATATATCTCTCCTTCCAGAAACAGTCTCAGCCAAAGACATTAACTGAAAACCTTAATCTTTGTTCAAGATAATAATAGTAGTAATAATAATAGTGGCAAAAAAATGCCACAGATTCATAAACAGACAGACACAGGCCTAGGTGCTGCAGGAGCATTATCTCATGTAATCTTGCAGCAACTCGGCAAGACAGCTGTCAGAGCTCTGTTTTGCAGGAAAGGACGCTGAGGCTTGGAGATATCAGATGCCTTGCTCCCAAAGCAAGAAAGAGGCAAAGCCAGAATATGAGCCCTATCTGGGTGCTGCCGTGGTGCATGCCTGTAATCCCAGCAGCTCGGGAGGCTAAGAGGAAGATCGCAAGTTCAAAGCCAGCCTTAGCAACTTAGCAAGGCATTTAGAAACTCAGTGAGATCCTGTCTCTAAATAAAGTATAAAAAAGGGCTGGGGATATGGCTTAGCACCCTGGGTTCAATCCTCAATTCCAACAAAAAACGAAGCAAAAAAGAATAGGAGCCCTCCTTTCTCCCCTTCATCTTCAGGGCTGTGTTTTGTCTCAGATAAAAAGAGGATGGCTGGCGTGAATCTTCACAGGCACAATAATTATGGCCAACTCAGAAATGGTGACATAGTGGTAGGTTGTAGAGCAGGGCCCATGCCCCATTTTTCAGAGCTGTGCCTCATAAAACTTTCCAATTCCAAGGTACCACTGTGCCTCTTCCTCTGCCTCAAATGTCCTCCCCACTCTCTGCCTTTCTGCTTTAGCCCTGGATCCTATACAGAGAAGTCCTAGCTGATCCCATCAACAGACCCTTCCATACGGTGCTGGTAGCTTCCTGACAATCTGCTCTCATGGAGTGCTATCACATTGCCCTGGAGCCTCAATGTCTGTGACTGTCACTGCCTCTAGCCCATGAGCTCCTTGAGAGTAGAGATGGTATCTTCGCTGACATTTTCTTCCAATGCCTAACACCACATTTTCTGCATGGACGATGCTCTGGTGAAAAACATTTGTTGAATGTAAATGGATGAATGAAGTGGATCAATAAATGGGTAACCTGATTTCTCACCACTGAGCATGTCAGTGAAGATTGCTTCTCGACAGGCTTGGGAATTCCAGAAACACACTCAGTTGCCTGGACTGGGTTTCTCTGGCTTTCCTGTTTTCCATAGGGTTGAGAGGGTGACCACCATACCTCCCTGATGATGATTTCCTAGATATGAATAGTGCCCCCAAGGGACTTTACTTATTAGAGTGAATCAGAAGATGGTTTTCTTTAATAGAGGAGTGAATGTCCATAGCACCGAGCACACAGCACACGCTCAGTTAATGTGGGTCTTTCTTGACCACTTGTATTCCTTCCTCTCAGCAAAATGACCCTATCTATTTCTTATTTGTACAATGTCTTTTAAAATAGTCTCCATAAATTTTTAAGGCAAAGCTCTTGTGAAAATTAATAGTCTTCTGAGGTCAGGGAGAGAAGAGCTCTAAAATTAGAACTTCCACTTGGAGAGAGATTGGAATCCTCGAGTTTTCCTTGTGAGCTGTGTGTTTCCTGTTTGAAGCTCTGGTTGAAGCGTGGGCAGAACCCAGCTTTCTCCTGATCTCCTTAGCGAAGCAATGCCAGGCTGACTCTTACAGAAAGGACTTTACTACGCGTGCAATAGGAGCCACAGAGGAAATGGCTGATAGGAACACACAAAGCAAAAACAGTCACAGCCTTTCCCAGCACCAGCAGACCTTGAGCTCCAAGAAGGCAGGAACTGTCCTTAGTGATGTTTTGATCTCTCACCTGGAATATAATGGTGATCAGTAAATACTTGAATGGGTGAATAAATGAATATAGAAAGGAATGAGAAAATCCAACACTGAGGAACTTGATGAGGCCTTTGTGTCTATGGATGTTGTCACTTAGCCCTTGACACATTTGAGCATATTTCTTTTTCTGCCCTGATTGAGCTTTCTCTTATCCAGCTGACTTCTTGTTTCCAAGTAAATGGCATTGTGTTTCCTGAGAGTGCAAACTTCTATTCTGCTTTGAGTCCTAGTCTCGGGGCTGCTGGTTTTCCTCCCACTCCGTCTGTTTCCTGTGGAGGTGATGGGGAGGGGTCATGCACAAGTCAAGCTGATTCACCCAGCAGATGTGATTGACATTCATTGAGCCCCAATGTCAGATCAAACTCCTCCAGACCTAGGATCTTCCCACCTTAAAAAGCCCATGTTTGGCAGAGTGACCTAATAGGCAAATAATGAGAATTACTATGTAGGCAACGGCAGGATGGCAATCCTTTATTTTCATTGACCGAGTCATTCATGGTAAGTTTTCCCTCTAAAAGTGCTACTTCTTTAAGAGTTAATTGCCTTTAAGAGGGCACAGCTAGGGAATAATAAAGCTCAGAGCATAGTTATGGAGGCCCTGTTACAGAGCTGTGGCTACAGGAATAGCTTCTGCCTCCTGCTGCCTTCTGTGCACTCAGCTCCTTGGGAACGATGTCGTGTTCAGGTCTCACCCCAGATGTGCCATGCAGCATCGTTGCTCCCGTGTGACTGTCTCCGTTGCATATGTGGGGAAATGGAGACACAGAAAATGATACATGTTGCATAAGATCACACGGCCAGCAGGTGATCAAGCCAGGATTTGAAGCAGCAACTTTCAGATTACACAGCCCCTATTGCATTCTAGCTGGAAGAACTAGTGCCATGAGTTCAAAAGGCACCGAGGGAAGGGGCAAGGGGGGAGTTAGTTTTGAAAAGAGTCTTAACAGGCTTTGAAGAGTGAATAGGAGTTTTCTGTCTAGAGATCCAAAGGAAAGAATTCTGTGCAGAAGGAACAGCAGGAACACAAATACAGGGGCAGGAGAATCTATGCCTGCCACACTTGGGAAGTGGGCAGTTCCCTAGCACAGGAGAACACAGCATAGAAAGACAAGGACCGTGACCAGAGGGGACAGCTGGAGAGGTAGGTGTTAGAGCTTTAAAAGCTCAAAACTTTACAGTGTGGTTAATGAGATGCCATAAAAGACTTCCAAGTGTGAGATCAAGTATCTGGATGGCCTCCTTCTCCCCAGGGTCTGATACTGATGGAGGGACTGAACACACGGTGACAGGTGGACAGGAGACAGGGCATGCACTGGGGAAATCTCAGCAGTGTGTTTCAATCCCTCCAGCTGCCTCTCCAGGTTGGAGATGTCAAACCAAGAAGAACTCTGTGAGCAACAATAGAAGTAATTCCATTAAAGGTGTGAGGTGTTGTGCTGGCCACATGACTCCAGCAGAGTAGTGCCATCAAGGGAGGCTGGCCCACAGGATTCAGGGCCTCTGCTAATGCATTCCTTTCCCACACCACCCATTCTAAAGAGAACATATGGAGAGCAACGATTCTTCCCTCATAAGGGGCAGACTTGGAAAATAACGCTATAACCTTGTCTAATGAAAAATAATCTAAATCCTTTATCTTTGGAGCCTTGGATCTCTTATCCATGCACAGGATAGCAGCTTCATGGTATTTACTTATTCTATAAGAAAGAACCTCTCACCCAGAAGGCTTTGGAAGGACATCCCACAGGAGTGCTGGACAGACACACAATTCCCCCATCTGTCCCCTTTGTACTGGGTCCCGCCATTCCAGGGTAAGAGGCAGTTTCACAAGCCAAAATTGCCTATAAAAAGGGAGCTCATTTTTTTTCACCCTGATCAAATACCATTTTTCATTTCACTGGTCCTCGTTAAATGCCTAGTATAAACTCCCAAATGAATTCTACCCATCTGCTTTCAATGGCAACCTCACGGATATGTAGTTAAAAGCACCTATGTTATTAACCGACTCGTGCAATGCTGGCCTTTGGCTGTATGTGATTTTTCAAATACGTTGCTCTCAATGTACCAGTTATCATTTGTTCCACATTTCCTGTGACATTCCATGTTTATGCAGTTTGCATATATATGTATAGACCTATGTGCATATATTGAATCAAATATTGAGTATCTTACAGCAATAGAAACTGAAGCTCAGAGAGGCAGAAGAGACTTGTCCAAGGATTTCTTGGCCAGTAACTGGTGCACCTCAGTTTTGAACACAGGTCCTTGGCAACCTGAGCCCAGGTTTTTGTTTTTGTTTTTTTACTGGGTCCAGGCTTCCACACATACCCATGACATAATGGTCCCAGTGCCCAGCTTCTGCTTAGAGGTTGGGACCACACAGCTCTTGCTGCAGCCTGATGCATAGTATTTTTGTACATTTGAATATGTCTCACCAATGATGCAGCTTTGAAAACAGGGTTGTTTCTAAACAACCCCACATTAGCTCCTCCCCTCCCTGGAACAAAAATAAATAAATAAAATAAAATAACATCACTGGGGCTGGGTTTGTAGCTCAGTGGTGGAGTACTTGCCTAGCATGCATGAGGCACTGGGTTCATCCTCAGCACCGAATAAAAACAAATGAATAAAAATAAAGGTATTGTTTCCATCTACAAGAAAATAACAGAACCATGAAAGAAGATAGTGCCAGGTGATGCCTCCTGGCATAGCACAAGAGAAGGTTAGAGGGAAAAAAGACCTGAGGCTAGAGTAGAGAGACAGTAGCAACAACAATAGCTGCATTTAATGAAGGTACCTGAGGCAGAAATCTCCAATTTGATTCTCACAACAATCCCTTGAGGGACAAATAGTTATCCCCATTTTGCAAATGAGAAAACTGTGGCTTAAAAACCCAGTATTCAAAAGAACTATTTGAAGATACATGTAAGTATAGGTGTATATTTTTATGGACAATTTGGAGGCCCTGCCCATGACCTACAGGTATCTCTGATTTTTTCCCGTGCTTCTCTTTTCCCCCTACAATGAGCAATTCTCTGTTCTAACAACACAGCAAATGGGTAGCCTGAGCTTGCTCTTCTCTTTCTCTGGACTGCTCCATCCCAAGAGAGTCTCATGATATGCTCCCCTACTTCCTGCTGGTCTCTGCTCAGGTGTGTCACCTCTTCAAGGAGACTTCCTGGCCACCACCAGATACTCTAATCCTCTGATGTTGCTTAATTTTTTTTCATCACAGTAATTGCCTTACCTGTCATTGTATTTGTCTGTTTGTTTATTGCTTGGCTTGCTCTCTAGAACACAAACATCTGAGTAAAGCCTTTGTCTGTTCTATTGACTGATGCCTAGAACAGTGGTTGGCACAGAACGCACATTCTCCTTATTGGTGGAATGCTTCGTGATGGGCGCAAGTCAATGTTACCGTAGGTCAGTTCCACAGTAAGAAGCGTTCTCATAACAGAATTCACAAATCGAGAAACAGACTCTGACCTAAGTTTTCTGCGTTTGACCACTAGTCCTTCCCACTGTTCTGCACTTGCTGAACTCCCCCATGCTCCAGGTATTAGGGGGGCATGGATGCGACCAGCACCAGCTCCCATAGGACCTGAGTGCCATGGAGGAGAGTGGGGAGGGAAAAGACCCAAACCAGGGCCTGTGGCTCAGGGGTAGAGCACCTGCTAAGCAAGCATGGGCATCTGGGTTCAATTCCCATCACCACATACACCGACGCTGTGGAGGGCAGGAGCCCACAGAGACACAGACAACCAAGGGGGGAAATTTAGCATCTACCCCCATAGCCTCACGTCGAGTTAGTGAAATCTATTGTTTTGTCCTCTAGGATGAGCTTTCACTGTAAAGGGGGGAGGGGCAAGGGAGAAAGAAAATTTAAAAATATATATATATATATATATATATATTTTTTTTACTTATGCCCTTTCCTTGCTGGAAGGAAAAAGAGATGTAGAGAAAGGTTTGTGCCTCTCCTGAGGAGAAGGAAGCAGAGTCTTGTGCTGTTTTATTGACGTCCAAGAAAACCACTTATCAAAAATCACAACCTAGAAACACGAAGGAGGAAAGATGGCGGCGAAGGGAGTGCATCACCCCAGTGCGCTGCATCACTGAGCCAGTGAAAGAAGATATGAAACGGCTGAAGGATATCTTGTTGGGAATTTCCAGTGAAATTGAGGCGCTACAGAATCTAATAGACAGGTTTCCATTGTGCGAGGTTTGGCAGTGGGAGCTCCATTTCTCCGCACGGAGGGTCGCATAGCCTGATAGCTCCGCGGTGGGTTGTCTGCGGCGCGCGCTGGGAATCGGCAGGGAGCCGGAGCGGGAGAACAGCGAGGAGAGGGAGAACAGCGACACGGATTCGGAGGGCTCCTGCCAGCGATACATCGGCAGCGCTTGGTGCGGAGTTCCGGCTTGAGACAGAGGAGAGAAGCGGCGGTTCCAGTCACCGGTCTGACCACGGAGGACGGCGGCCTCCATCTTGGAGAGATGATGTAATCATCCCATTGTTCTGCTGATCTCAGCTCATTCAGCTACGGAACAGGTGAATTCAGGCTGGTATTTGCCTTCGTCTAGCAGACAGATTTCTTGCTCAGGATCGGGACTAGGGATCCTGTGGAGAATACTCTTGAAGGCTTGTGCCTGGCAAGGCGTGCTCCGGGCACTGAGCAGCGGGACTTGGGTTCCCGGGACTTGGGTTCCCAGGGCTAACCGGGCCCAGGTCTGAGGAATCTGCGGAGACTGCCTGTGAAGGCGAGCTCCGAGTGGAGCGTGCGCTGAGCTTGGGGCAACTGGGTTCTGACTCCCGAGACAGTTTTGGCCTGGGGCTGGGGAACCCCGGGGGTCACTCGCTGGGGCCAGCTCCCAGCGGAGAGAGTGTATCCGGATAGGAAAGGCGGGGTTCTTGCTACCTAAGCTGCTTTGGCCCAAGGCTAGGGAACCGGCGGTGACTGCTTCTCGGCCAGGGTCCTGCTGGGTGCTGTGGGGGCAGAGTGGAGCTTCCACCTGCGCCCAGAGCAGGCCAAGTGACCCGCCGGCGTGGTACCATGAAACCCCAAATGCAGCTGGTGCTGAAGAGAGAAGCCGCCCACGCTTAGAATAGGACCAGCGACCCACTGGCAAGACAGGCCAGGTAGCTTGCCAACGTGGTGGACACGTAACACTGAGGCAGTCGCGTCACACTGGTTGGAGTGGGGGTGGAGCAGGGTCGCCGCCTGGGTCCGGAGGGGGCTCAGCGACCCGTTGGAGAGGTAGTCAGGTACCCCCATTGGGAGTGGGGGCTGTGCAGAACTGCGACCCACCGGCCTAGAGGTCTGCCAGCGTGGTAGACACGTCACACCAATTGGAGTGGGGGCACAGCAGAGCCGCCACCCACATCCAGATCAGGACCAACGACCCCAGGGTGTGGTAGTTACGTTACCACAATTGGAGTGGGGTCAGAGCAGAACAGCCACCAGTGCCTGCAGTGGGGGCAGACCTGCGACCAATTAGCGTGGTAGACAGACCACCCTAATTAGGGGAGGAGCACAGCCACTACCCGCCCTGCAAGGGAGACTTCCCAACTATACAAGAGCAATATAAATAAATAGGAGGTAAATTTCAAAAACACAACAGTTGCACCAAGCAGGAAGAAACGCGAGCAGTATGAAAAGACAAGGAAAGAAAGGTCCACAAGCAATGCAGGTCAACTCAACTTTAGAAGAGGTAATAGCTGCAACAGACGGAATGTCAGATAAAGAGTACAGGATATATATGCTGCAGATGATCTGGAGTCTCAAGGAAGACATGAGACAGCAAAATCAGACAATGAAAGATCACATTGACAAACAAATCCAGGAAGTAAAAGATCAATTTCACAGGGAGATAGAGGTAATAAAAAACAAACAAATTGAAATCCTGGAAATGCAGGAATCATTAAACCAACTTAAAAACTCAATTGAGAATACTAACAGCAGATTAGATCACTTAGAAGAGAGAACATCAGACAATGAAGACAAAGTATTTCAACTGGAAAAGAACATAGACAGCTCAGCAAGTCTGCTAAGAAACCATGAGCAGAACATCCAAGAATTATGGGACAATATCAAAAGACCAAATTTAAGAGTCATTGGGATACAGGAAGGCACAGAGCTCCAAACTAAAGGAATAAGCAGACTATTCAGTGAGATTATACAAGAAAACTTCCCAGACTTGAAGAATGAGACAGAATCACAAATCCTAGAAGCCTACAGGACTCCGAATGTGCAAAATCATAAGAGATCCACACCTAGACACATTATAATGAAGATGTCCAACATACAGAATAAGGAGAGAATTTTAAAAGCTGCAAGAGAAAGAAAGCAGATTACATTTAGGGGCAAACCAATCAGGATAACAGCTGATCTCTCAACACAGACCCTGAAAGCTAGAAGATCCTGGAATAACATATTTCAAACACTGAAAGAAAATGGGTTCCAACCAAGAATCGTGTATCCGGCGAAATTAAGCTTCAGGATAGAAGATGAAATTAAAACCTTCCATGATAAACAAAAGTTAAAAGAATTCGCAGCTAGAAAACCATCTCTTCAAAAAATCCTTGGCAAAACATTACAGGAAGAGGAAATGGAAAATAACACTGAAAACCAACAATGGGAGATAGGACAGTAAAGGGGGAAAAATAGTCAAAGAGGATAACAAATCAGGTTTAGAAACATCAATAAACAAATATGGCTAGAAGAACAAATCATATCTCAATAATAACCCTAAATGTTAATGGCTTAAATTCACCAATTAAGAGACACAGGCTAGTAGAATGGATCACAAAAGAAGACCCAACAATATGCTGCCTACAGGAGACGCATCTGATAGAAAAAGATATTCATAGACTGAAGGTGAAAGGTTGGGAAAAATCATACCACTCATATGGAATGCGGAAACAAGCAGGAGTGTCCATACTCATATCTAATAAAATAGATTTCAAACCAAAGTTAATCAAAAGGGATAAAGAAGGACACTTCATACTGCTCAAGGGAACCATACACCAACAAGACATAACAATCATAAATATATATGCCCCAAATAATGGTGCGGCTGTGTTTATCAAGCAAACTCTCCTCAAGTTCAAGAGTCTAATAGACCACCATACAATAATCATGGGAGACTTCAACACACCTCTCTCACCACTGGACAGATCTTACAAACAAAAGTTAAATAAAGAAACTATAGAACTCAATAACACAATTAACAACCTAGACTTAATTGACATATATAGACTATACCACCCCAAATCAAGTAGTTACACTTTTTTCTCAGCAGCACATGGAACCTTCTCAAAAATAGACCATATATTATGTCACAGGGCAACTCTTAGACAATATAAAGGGGTAGAGATAATACCATGCATCTTATCTGATCATAATGGAATAAAACTGAAAATCAACGATAAAAGAATGAAGGAAAAATCAAGCATCACTTGGAGAATGAACAATAGGTTGCTGAATGATCAATGGGTTTTAGAAGACATCAAGGAGGAAATTAAAAAATTCCTAGAGTCAAATGAAAACACAGACACAACATATCGGAATCTATGGGACACATTGAAAGCAGTTCTAAGAGGAAAATTCATTGCTTGGAGTTCATTCCTCAAAAAAAGAAAAAACCAACAAATAAATGATCTCATACTTCATCTCAAAATCCTAGAAAAAGAAGAGCAAAACAACAGCAAAAGAAGTAGAAGGCAAGAAATAATTAAAATCAGAGCTGAAATAAATGAAATTGAAACAAAAGAAACAATTGAAAAAATTGACAGGACTAAAAGTTGGTTCTTTGAAAAAATAAATAAAATTGACAGACCCTTAGCCATGCTAACGAAGAGAAGAAGAGAGAGAACTCAAATTACTAACATACGGGATGAAAAAGGTAATATCACAACAGACACTTCAGAAATACAGAAGATAATCAGAAATTATTTTGAATCCTTATACTCCAATAAAATAGAAGATAGTGAAGGCATAGATAAATTCCTTAAGTCTTATGACCTGCCCAGATTGAGTCAGGAGGATATAGACAACCTAAACAGACCAATAACAATAGAGGAAATAGAAGAAACCATCAAAAGATTACCAACTAAGAAAAGCCCAGGACCGGATGGGTATACAGCAGAGTTTTACAAAACCTTTAAAGAGGAACTAACACCAATACTTTTCAAGCTATTTCAGGAAATAGAAAAAGAGGGAGAACTTCCAAATTCATTCTACGAGGCCAACATCACCCTGATTCCGAAACCAGACAAAGACACTTCAAAGAAAGAAAACTACAGACCAATATCTCTAATGAACCTTGATGCAAAAATCCTCAATAAAATTCTGGCGAATCGGATTCAAATACATATCAAAAAAATTATACATCATGATCAAGTAGGATTCATCCCTGGGATGCAAGGCTGGTTCAATATACGGAAATCAATAAATGTTATTCACCACATCAATAGACTTAAAAATAAGAACCATATGATCATCTCGATAGATGCAGAAAAAGCATTCGACAAAGTACAGCATCCCTTTATGTTCAAAACTCTAGAAAAATTAGGGATAACTGGAACATACCTCAACATTGTAAAAGCAATCTACGATAAGCCACAGGCCAGCATCATTCTGAATGGAGAAAAATTGAAGGCATTCCCTCTAAGATCTGGTACAAGACAGGGATGCCCTCTCTCACCACTTCTGTTCAACATAGTCCTCGAAACACTGGCCAGAGCAATTAGACAGACAAAAGAAATTAAAGGCATAAAAATAGGAAAAGAAGAACTTAAATTATCACTATTTGCAGATGATATGATCCTATACCTAGCAGACCCAAAAGGGTCTACAAAGAAGCTATTAGAGCTAATAAATGAATTCAGCAAAGTGGCAGGATATAAGATCAACACGCATAAATCAAAGGCATTCCTGTATATCAGTGACAAATCCTCTGAAACGGAAATGAGGACAACTACTCCATTCACAATATCCCCCCAAAAAATAAAATACTTGGGAATCAACCTAACAAAAGAGGTGAAAGATTTATATAATGAAAATTATAGAACCCTAAAGAAAGATATAGAAGAAGACCTTAGAAGATGGAAAAATATACCCTGCTCATGGATAGGTAGAACTAACATCATCAAAATGGCGATATTACCAAAAGTCCTCTATAAGTTCAATGCAATGCCAATCAAAATCCCAATGGAACTTCTTTTAGAAATAGATAAAAGAATCATGAAATTCATATGGAATAATAAAAGACCCAGAATAGCAAAAACAATGCTAAGCAGGAAGAGTGAATCAGGCGGTATAGCGATACCAGACTTCAAACTATACTACAGAGCAATAGTAACAAAAACAGCATGGTACTGGTACCAAAACAGGCGGGTGGACCAATGGTACAGAATAGAGGACACAGAAACCAATCCACAAAACTACAACTATCTTATATTTGATAAAGGGGCTAAAAGCATGCAATGGAGGAAGGATAGCATCTTCAACAAATGGTGCTGGGAAAACTGGAAATCCATTTGCATCAAAATGAATCTGAACCCCTATCTCTCGCCATGCACAAAAGTTAACTCAAAATGGATTAAGGAGCTTGATATTAAATCAGAGACATGGCATCTGATAGAAGAAAAAGTTGGTTATGATCTACATACTGTGGGATCGGGCCCCCAATTCCTCAATAGGACACCCATAGCGCAAGAGTTAATAACTAGAATCAACAAATGGGACTTACTCAAACTAAAAAGTTTTTTCTCAGCAAAAGAAACAATAAGAGAGATAAACAGGGAGCCTACATCCTGGGAACAAATCTTTAATCCACACACTTCAGATAGAGCCCTAATAACCAGAATATACAAAGAACTCAAAAAATTAGACAATAAGATAACAAATAACCCAATCAATAAATGGGCCAAGGACCTGAACAGACAGTTCTCAGAGGAGGACATACAATCAATCAATAAGTACATGAAAAAATGCTCACCATCGCTAGCAGTTAGAGAAATGCAAATCAAAACTACCCTAAGATACCACCTCACTCCAGTAAGATTGGCAGCCATTAGGAAGTCAAACAACAATAAGTGCTGGAGAGGATGCGGGGAAAAGGGCACTCTTGTTCATTGCTGGTGGGACTGCAAATTGGTGCAGCCAATTTGGAAAGCAGTATGGAGATTTCTTGGAAAGCTGGGAATGGAACCACCATTTGACCCAGCTATTCCCCTTCTCGGTCTATTCCCTAAAGACCTAATAAGAGCATGTTACAGAGACACTGCTACAACGATGTTCATAGCAGCACAATTCACTATAGCAAGATTATGGAATCAGCCTAGATGCCCTTCAATAGATGAATGGATAAAAAAAATGTGGCATTTATACACAATGGAGTATTACTCTGCATTAAGGAACGACAAAATCATAGAATTTGGAGGGAAATGGATGGCATTAGAGCAGATTATGCTAAGTGAAGCTAGTCAATCGTTAAAAAACAAATACCAAATGACCCCTTTGATATAAGGGGAGTAAACAAGGACAGGGTAAGGACGAAGAGCTTGAGAAGATTTACATTAAACAGGGATGAGAAAAGGGGAGGGGAGGGGAGGGGAGGGGAGGGGGGATAGTAGAGAATAGGACAGACAGCAGAATACATCAGACACTAGAAAGGCAATATGTCAATCAATGGAAGGGTAACTGATGTGAAACAGCAATCTGTATACGGGGTAAAGTTGGGAGTTCATAACCCACTTGAATCAAACTGTGAAAGATGATGTATTAAGAACTGTGTAATGTTTTGAACGACCAACAATAAAAAAAAAAAAAAAAAAAAAAAAAAAGAATACAAACAACAATAAGTGTTGCCAAGGATGTGGAGGAAAATGCACACTCATACATTGCTGGTGAGACTGCAAATTGGTGCAACCAATCTGGAAAGCAGTATGGAGATTCCTTAGAAAACTTGGAATGGAACCACCATTTGACCCAGGTATCCCACTCCTCAGTCTATACCCAAAGGACTTAAAATCAGCATACTGTAGTAAGGTAGCCACATCAATGTTTATAGCAGCTCAATTCACAATAGCTAAACTGTGGAATCAACCTAGATACTCTTCAATAGAGGAATGGATAAAAGAGTTGTGGTATATATAAAAATGGAATATTACTAAGCATTAAAAGAGAATAATGGCATTTGCAAGTAAATGGATGGAGTTGGAGAATATCATACTAAGAGAAGTAAGCTAATCGAAAAAAAAAAGGCTGAATGTTCTCTCTGATAAGTGGATGCTTATACTTAATTGGGGGGGGCATGGGGAAAATGGAGGAACTTTGGGCAAAGGGGAGTGAGGGGAGGGGAGGAGGCTTGGGAACAGGAAAGATGGTGGAATGAGATGGACATGATTACCCTGGGTACATGTATGACTGTACATATGGTGCAATGTTATATCATATACAGAGAAATGAAAGGTTGTGCAGCAAATGTGTACATCGAATCAAAATGCATTCTGCTGTTTTTTCCAATTAGAATTAATAAATTAATTAAAAAAAAAAAAAAAAAAAAAAAAAAAATCACAACCTAGAGCTTTCTTAAAGTGGATTCATTTTCTCCTCTAAACCACTTGACTGCTTCTCGCTGGAGAAGAGTAAATTTCATGGTATTTGAAAGCCCATCTTCCCTGAGTCTACCACTAGTGCGACAGTGATCCCCTCCTCCCAGATTTCAAAGGTGGACGTCCAGCCTCCTTGGCCTGGCTCACCGGGGCCTGAGCCTCCACCCCACAGCATGGCTCAGCTGTGTCCAGGGGCCTGGGGAGCTGAGCTGTGGTCTGCCTCCAGCCTGGGCTGCCCTTCCCCCTCCTTTCTTTGGCTATCCTTGCTCTTTGTCCCCATGGTCCCCCAAGGGTCAGTTCACAGGAACCGTCTTCCACGAGGCTTTCCTTGACTCTCCTCTTGCTCATCTTCTCCCACAGCTCCACTTCTAGGCTCCGCTGCCCCCTTCCCTTTAGTGGTCTCTAAGCTATAATGTACTCCTCTCTTCTCCTTATCTGGACAGGAAGTTCTTTGAACACAGGGCTTTTCTTTACTTTTGCCGTTTTGGTCTTAATCTCCATTTTCCTAGTCTCTTTTCCCAGGGCCATGTAAATGATGTGAGTTAGGCCTTGGCACACTGGATAAAGACGAGGTATAGATAACCCACACTTCCAGCCATTTCTGATTTTTTTCAGACTTGATTCCTGAGGAATAGCTTTCAGGTCTAGATAGATCAATGACTCCAAGAGCTTAAAGGAAGAACAGATTGTAAATGAGCAAAATTTGGTTTAAACACTCCAGATGAGAAGGTAAAATTAGGGGAAAGGAGTTTATAGTGTGTTGTGTGTGGCAAGCAGAGGACTTGCACTAACTAGTGGCCTTGACACTAACTTGCTGTGTGACTGTAACTGTGGGCAAGTCATGGCCCTTCTCTGGCCTTATTTTTTTCTCCTCCGAGAAAATAAGCACATGAGCTGAGGACTGCTGAAGTCTTTTACAGGTATAAAATCCTATGATTCTATGATCCTTCTCATGCATTACACCTTTTTCATTGGCTCAAAGTTTGTACGACCATTTCAATGTCTTCTGATAGTAAAAATTCACTTCTTTGTTGCATCCTGAACTAGTGGTAGGCATTATGAGCATCTGAAAATTTACCAGCACTCACCAATAAGACTTCTCAGAAAAAAAGTACCTGCAAATGGGGGGAAAGACAAAGAGTTATTGCTTCACTGCACTTAAAATGCAAAGATGTACAGTTGTTTTTTTTCTACATAATTTGTCCTTTCATCATTTAATTAAAAGCAATGTGTTCTGTCCAAGGAGTTGTGAGCTCCCCAAAATAATATTGGTCAGCTTCAAGATGAGCATTTAAATGCAGAATGAGGCCATCTCATCATCTCCACCCCCTCTGCCAGGTGGCCAGGAGTGTTCCAATTAGTGGATGCTCCATCAGCCTAAGTGCTAGAGTGAGGCTAATATAAAGAAGAGTCCCCAGACGACTTGAGAGACACACACAGAGCCTAAGCAAAAAAACTTCTTCATTTCTGCATTGTTGTGAGTTACTGACATTTTACAATTTGTTTGTGAATCTCAACTTATCCTCTTTGGACTGGCACCAACATTAGGTCCATTCTTGTAAGTGGAAATTGACTTTCTTGGGATCATGCAAATCTCAAAAGTGTCCAAACATGGGATCTGAACTCAGGTATTCTGATTTCCTATGGGTATCTCATTTAAGCATTAGGTCACTAAGACTGATTTCATTTGAGTACAACCTGTAGGTTGTGTTTTTCTTAATCACCCATTGGAAGGTAATAAGGAATCGTGACAAGATCAAGTGCTTTGGAGTAGAGCAGATAAGAACTTGAGTCTCAGCTCTGCCATTGCCTAGTTCAGTGATGCAATTTGGTCTCCTCTGAATCAGCCAGACTGATTCTTTAATAGCAGGAACTACTACTATGATGTAATACCAAGCCTCTGGGGCAGGGAGGAGAGCCATCTGGACATGGCGCCTGCCTTCACACCACTCCTCAAATCACTGTGGGCCTGCAGTAAGTGGCAGAGCCTCAGTCCTATTGCAGCCCTTTCCAATTCTTTCCAGAATATCTGACAGTCTCCAAGATAAATCTAGCTCTGCTACAATTCTACGTCAGTGAGGCAAGAGAGGCATGGCCCAATTTTAATGATTGACTTCAATGTCAAGAGCTTTCCTATTTCTGCTCTTGTTTGCCTTGGAGCTTCAAGTTGATTTACTCTTTGAATATTCTTCTTCCCCTCATTCCAGCTTAGCGTTGAGAACAGCAAGCATTGCGTTGGCAAGGTTACAGGATAAACTTGCTGCTTTTAGGACATCTGCATCCAGCAGAACCTTTATTTTCTGTCCCTTGAGTATAATCTTGCAAAAACACATCTGTTATTCCCAGTGCTTACCTGGCCAGGCTTATTTTTCCTCTCGTGGAAAATGTGCTGTTGAGATATGGAGAAGAGTTTTCACATGTTCTAAGTCACTAACCCATTATGTATTTAAAAAAAACTCTCAGGATCTTGATTGAGTCATAAAGTTTTATTGAAAAGATAGGGGAACCACCTGTGCCCCAGTGTCCTTCAGTTCCAGGATGTCAAAGTCACTCAGATGCATCTGGAGTCTCTTCAGACTTAGTCACTGAAGGGTAGGCAGTGGTGGGGACTGGATACCCCTTAACAGATGGACCCTACATTTCCTATATATATTCCCAGGACACAGCTTTCCTCCCCTTCCCATTGGCAAAGCCCTATGCACACACAGTTACCTCCAACTTCATCTTCTCCAGTGAACTTTCTAGTACCTGGGGAAAGGAAACAAAGACCACATCACATGTTAAATCTTAGTTCCATGCTGGGCTTGGGAGTGCACGTCTGTAATCCTAGCAGCTGAGGAGGCTGAGGCCGGAGGATAGCAAGATCAAGGCCAGCCCCAATAACTTAGCAAGACCCTGTCTCAAAATAATAAAATAAAAGGGACTAGGGATGTGGATTCAATCCCTGGTACCCAAAAATGAAAAACAAATTGTTGACCTTATTAATTAATTCACTAGATCTTTCTTTTCTTTTTTGTGGTGATGGAGATAGAAACTAGGGCCTTGGACGTGCTAGGCAAGTATTCTACCATTGAGCTACATCCCCAGCCCCAGTACTAGATGTTTATAACCCAAATCACTGAGGTTTTACATGGTGGGAGTTTTGAAAAAACAAAAAGGCAATTGAAATATGGAGTGAATGGTTAGTTATTTATTAACAAATTCATTCCATAATGCTGGGAGCTGATTATAGGCTAAGCATTATTTTGGATGCTGAGAATGTAGCAGTGAGCAAAATAGACAAATGTCCCTGCTTTCATGAAGCTTACCTGTTGATGGAGTGGGCAGGTAACAGAACGGGTGCAGGGGGAGTGGGAATCTTAATCTTGAGGACTATAAGGAAAACCATTGTCAGTCAGTGGAGAGAGTAGGGCAGAGGCTACTGTTTCTGTGTGGGAAGCCTGGGAAAGGTCCTCTGAGGGACGCTCCACAATGATTCTGGGCCACGAGATCCAGAGTATCCTCTGCAGAGTGCCATCTAACCACATTACCCTATGGCTTTGCTGGAGCTACCTGACTCCTTGGATTCTTAGTCTGTTCTTATGGACCTTGAGGTGAATCATTTACTTGCCCACCTCCTCGCACATGGAAATCAAGAAACTTCCTGAACAAGCTGCCTTGTTCTCCCTCCCTGTACCTGGGAGTCATTATCATCACCCTACTCTGCGTAAACCCTTGACCTGTAACAATCTCATGCTTTCAGTGTGCTGATGTGAAGTCAATGACTCACTTTATCTGCTGCCCAAAAGGTGGGTCTCAGTGCCAAGAGCCCCGTTTCCTAGGTATGGACTGAGGCATAGTGACATAAGGAATTTCTTCACGGTCACTGAGCTAGTTAATCAAGGAGCTCTCCAGCCCACTCTCCCAGAATAAGAGGGCAGCAGAGCTCCACGGAGGAAAGACGAGAGGAGGCTGAGGACTTCTCCATGCTGGGTGTCTCCGGAAAAGCCTGAGGGTGGCAGATGAGACACAGGGAAAGCCTGAACCCCAAGATGAGGAGGACTCCCCGCTGGAAGGCAGTAGTCGAGGGATGTCTCTGTCACCTGGGCCCAGCTTATCCTCTGATCCTTCTCTCCTTCCTCGGGGCCGGCAAGCACGTCCGGGGAGAGTTGTAAATTGCCCATCTCAGGAAGCACGCTGCCGAAAGACAAAGTGAGTCATTAAAGAGAAAAAGTGGAGCTCTGAGGGCTTGGCTCTTAGACTGGAGCACAGTGGTGCTCAGAGTCCAGCGCTGCTTATCTCTGAACTTCAGGATCAATCATTGTCAACATCCTGCCCTCTGAGGACTGAGGCGGCCCCTGGCACTGAGAGAGGAGCACAGACTCCCAGGGATAGGGGCAGCACAGGGGGCCTCGGTCCCCGGCCTGTGGAGGCCGCTGATCTTCCTTTTCCTTCGCTCCTCTGGATAGGCCGTTGGCTTTGAGGAATAGCGAAGGTGCTTAGTCCATTAGGCTGCTGGCGCACCCATTGATCTTTGGGAGCTGAGGTCAGAAGAGCAATCACCAAGCCTGTAATCCTTCTCTCCCCTGCTCTCCTCTACATCTGTTGGCATTACATAAGATCCTTGGTGCAAGCTTTGTTCTCCCTGGGTCTCTCTCCCTCCTGTTATTTCTCTCTTCCTGTCTATTGCTGTCTTTGTCTTCTTCATTCTCATTATCTTCCTGACTTCTCTTCTTTCCTTCTCTTTCCTCTTCATCTAGTGAGTAAGGAGCCCATTGGGTCAATTCCCAGGCCACTTCCTGACTTGCGATGGATCATCTGTTCACTGGGGAGGCAGAGCTTTGTGAATCAGACAGATGTGAATTCAAATCCTGGTTCTTTGGATTATTTGCTATGTGACCTTGGGAAAGACCTTTTGTCTTCTCCTCTGTAAGTGTGGATTGGATCAGCATGTGAGTGGACATGCGATGGCCAGTGGGGAGTGACCACAGAGGGTATTCTCATTCTCATTGTCATTATTATTATTATTCCTTATAGTTAAGTCAGTCCCTGCTCCCTCTCAGCCCCACCAGATCTCTGCAACCGTAATAATCATTGTTCCTTGAGACTCTGCCTTCTTAGTGCCTGAGCCAATAAGACATGGCCTGATGTGATATGAGGAGCTCTGTCTTTGAATATTCTAGAAATCAGAGGTGTCGTTTCCCAGGAGAATATGACCCAGGAAAACTACTGCCCCCACCCAACAACAGCACCAGGCTGCAACTTGTACATTTGCTCCTCTCCTGCATGTCCACTCTGCCCACCTGGCCTGCTTCCAAGTCCTTCAATCCCTCTCCAGCTTCCTGCTGGGTTGGAGCCCAGCCCAGAACCTAGCCTGGCCAGGTCTCAGGTCCCCACCAACTCTGAATTTCAGAGCTCAGGACTCCTTCTTCTTTTGCACGGGGCACAGATGACACAAAAGCCTGGATTCTGGGAAAGAGGGCCTGGGAGGCAGACCTCAATGTTGCCTTCTCAGTTTTACCAGTGCAGTTGCAAGAAGGGGCCTCTGTCACACCTTCTCAACCTTCAGGGATGGTATCATTTGAAGTGAGTGAGAGGGAGGGGAACTGGATTTATTTATGATTCTTGACACCAACACAAATACCTTAGTGCAGTAGAACTAAAAAAAAGTACTGGATTTGGAATCAGAAGATTTGCTTCCAAGTTATGACCTTTTCATTTAGTAATTATAAAACTTTAGGAAAGTCATTCAACTTCTGAGCACATCCCAACCATTAAGTGACCGCAGTTGTTCAAAGTGGATGCATCTAGCACAGTCCTTGCTGCAGGTTGCTTCCTTCTTTCTAATACTCTCATAGGCATGGAGGATTTGGATCTGGATTTCTGCTCTTCTGGATCCCAGAGTCAACTTGGAGAAACCAGGTGTTTACAGTAGACGCCAATTATAAGAGGGGGCATAGCTTGGAGGTCAAGTGCAAGGACTCAGTTGAGACTTTCTGGTGCACATATCTGGTCTTCTGCTTATCAGCTGTTACCTCAGGCAACTTAATTAACCTCTAAGTGTCTCCATTTTATTTTTTATCTGTAAAATGGGGCTCATAATCTTAGTAGCTATCTCATAGAGTTGTTCTGAGGACAAAGAGAATCAACAGATGTAAGGCTCATAGAGGACACTTTGTCTCAGTGTTAGTTACTATTATTAACATCTACTTTATAGTAATTCACCTTGGTGTCCCCTTAGCAACAGCCATTTCCTTTTATTTCATCCCCTGGGCATGTATGATTGGACTAGGTGTGGGCATTGGATTGTAAATTGAGCTGATCAAAGTCCGCCTGTAATTTGGGAATAAAACCAAGTGACAATGATGTGTGTGTGTGTGTGTGTGTGTGTGTGTGTGTGTGTGTGTAAAACACACAGAGAGGGAGAGAAGTCGAAGGAGGAAGAGGAGGAGAAAAAGGGAGGAAAAGGGACTTGTGACAAATATATTCAAGAGCTTTTGAGGCAAAAATCTTTTTCATGATTCCCCCTGGGTTAGACTGAAGGATCAAGAAGAGAAATAAGAGATTCACAAAAGAGATGGAGACAGAGATAAAGAGTCAGAGATGGAAGGAGGACAAGAGAGACCGAAGTAGACATGCAGAGTGGAACATATGTAGAGTTTTATAGACCCTGGTTCTGACCCTGGGTTCAGCAGATACTCCTGTGTCATGACAGATCCTTCTGAATCAGTCAGGATAGGCAAATATATGCTGCAGTGACAAGCATTTCTCCAATCACAGTGGTCTAGCACTGCACAGGTTTCACATCCTGTAGTCCAACTGGAGTGCCCAGCAAGGAGCTATTCTTGTCACTATCACTCAGGGATAAAGTCTTTACCTTTAACTAACTTTAGTGGAGAAATTGTGCCCTGGTTCTCAACTTTCCTCTTGGAAGTGATGGATTGTTTCTGCATACAATTTCAAAAAATTCACATGACCATATTAATCATTCAAGGAAACAGAGACTTGCCTTTTTAACTTGGCTGGATGAAGCCATCAGTGCTTTTGGAACCCAAGAAGGAGCAAACCAAAGGGTGGATAGAGTTATGGAAGCTGGATGAAGGCGATGGTATTGGAGCTTGGCTCCATCACAATTCACTTTTAGGAACTTTAAAATCGTACATGACTTGGTGGACTTTGGAATCATGGGGGCTGGAGTCTGCATCTCTGCCTTTCAAGGGAAGATGGAGTTGATGAGTGGCAAGCACCTCACCAATTCATGGCGCTGAATAGATATTCAGGAAATGTTAGCTGCCTTCCTCGTCTCCTTACACTATGATCTTCTCTTTTTAATTTTTGCTGTTGCAAAGTTGTCTTTTTATTTTCCTCTGGGGACTCTAAACACTTCACATTGGCAATATCTTTGGGAGCCATGTGATTGGGGGGGGTGCCATTTTACTGGGAAGACTAGTTTAATTGTTGGCGTAAAGTTCGTTGCCTTGGTATTATAAGCCAACAGACTTGAGGCTCTGAGATACCATCTGTTTCCCATACACACAGACACACATACACACACATACACACACACACACAGAATCTTCCCTGAGAATGTTGTTTTCTATTTAACATCAGAAATACATATTTTTACCTACTAGAGGAAATCTTGAGATATTTATTATTCTTTCCAGGTGACGATTAATCTGCAAAGATGAAGACACAACCATGTAAAGTGCACTCTAGCAATTGAAGGTTGAGTGAGATAAAATTATGTTTCTAAGCCACAGCTCTGAAAGGAAAAGCACTCCTCTCCTCTTAAATCACCAATGGGTTCCCAGCGACCACACACCACATTTAAGGTGCAATTTTGGTGACATCTCTCATGATATTTTCTATTTTCCCACATTTTGCTTCTGCCTATATCATTCCTTCATGTAGTACCCTTCCTCCCATCTCCAGCTGGACAGAAAAAACATTTAGAATATATTTTATTGCAAGTAATAGAAAGCACATCTCAAAGAGACCTAAACGACTGTGGAATTTATTGGCTCCTGGGTTTGAGATGTACCAAGGGAGGGGAGAAGTCAAGGTTGGTCTGAAGCTGTGGTTCATCAATATCACAAGAGTATGTTCTTTCTTTTTAATCTCAACTTTGTGGAGTCAATTTCATCTTCTTGAGGTGTCAAGATGGCTGATAACACCCTCACGGGCTGCATGCTTCCTGCTTCCCTCTGGGAGCAGAGTGAGATTCTATTCACTCACCTTCTGAACTAATTACTATTCTTCCTCTGGTCATGCCTCTTTAAGTCAGCTGCATACCCTGGATCACTGTGACTGGCGTAATGGGTTGCTGGATGGCAAATGTGTGCATTCCCGAACAAACCACAAGATGGATTGGCCACCCTAAGCCCAATCCCAAATTTACCTAAATTCCCTAGTTTGAAATTCTTTAGAATTCTCACAAGTCTGTAAGAAAGGAGCCAGGGAAGTATGCATCCCAGAGATGCAACCATCAATGTTTCTAACAAGGTCAACACTTAACTTAATACTCAACAAATATTTACGGAGCGGTCCCTACACTCCGAGTATTCTGCCAGATACAGTCTCAGGCTTAAAGCAAGTTATCATCTGCAAGAATGATACCTTTGGGAGCCATGTGATTGGCGGGGGGGGGGGGTTACCATTTTGCTGGGATGGGGACAAGAACAGAAGAGTTTGATGTTCTATTTAGTGCTGTGATAGAGGCAGGCATTGTACTGAGTCCAGAGAAGAGGGCATCTACTCTGGAGTTTGGAGGTGGGAACAGTCAGAGAGCTTCCTACGGGAGATGGTGCTGAGCTGGACTTGAGGGGGAAAGTGGACTTCATCAGTTGAGAATGTGGGAAGAGGGAAGAGGAAAGAACAGCCTTCCAGACAGACAGCACTGCGTGCATGAAGGCACAGTGGTGGGGGAGCCCACGGTGGTTTGGACAGTGTGCTGAGTTCAGGAAAGTGTAGGTGTCAAGCCAGGGCTCTGACTTTGGGAGATCTGGGATCACAGGCCAATTCTACTCATTAGAGCTGCTGTGATATGCAAGCGGCTTGACCTCTTGGGGCTTCCGTTTCTTCACGATAAAATCAGTATAATAAGAATAGTAACTACCAGCTGGGTGTGGTGGCACATGACTGTAATGTCAGCTACTCAGGAGGCTGAGGCAGGAGGATGGTGAGTTCAAAGTCAGCCTCAGCAATTTAGCAAGGTCCTAAGCAACTCAGTGAGACTCTGTCTCTAAATCACATATAAAAAAAGATCTGGGGATGTGGCTCAGTGGTTGAGTGCTCCTGGGTTCAATATGCAGTTCCAACAACAACAACAAAAAAGAATAGTAACTACCTCGTTAAGATTGTTTGCAAAGGTTAAGTGAGTTATTATGTGTGAAGTACTTGGACTTCTAAAGTACTTGAAGTACTTTAGAAGCACTGTAAGAGTATCGGTGATTACCATCATGACCAGGGTTGTATGGTGCTTATTCATCTGTTTGGAAGAAACCAAATCTGGGAATTGAAGAGAAACCTGAGGAAGTTACAGGTTATATAATACAGTCCTGAGTTCCCTTTGGTTTAAGCCCTGGCAGACATTCAAGCCATGAGAACTATCAAGGATGTCATTATTCTGTTCTAAATTGGTGGCCTGGGCTGCTGAGTCAGGGAGATTTTGCAAGATCATGTCAATATTGTAATCTTATCATTACTGTAATCACTTCTACTTAGCAATTTCCTCATCTCAAAAATGAGTCAGAATAGTTTGTGTTAGAGATTTGCACTTTGGAATCAGATCTATCTGGTTGGCTTCCCACTCTGTCATGCATTTGTATCTTTTAGCTCTCACAGAAGCGCTAGAGCTGGGTCTTCTCTTTCCCCTCTTGCCCACAGGGAAACCCAAGCATGGCAGAGGGATTGTGGGCAGCAGGCTGCATTTCAGGTCCAGGGAGAGCTAGGGGCATTTGCTACTGTTTTTTTTTCCCTTTTATTTTTTCTCCCCTAATTCTGTAAAATGGGTCATGATAGTGGCTACCTCCATACTGGTGTGAAGATAAAATGAGATGCTGCTTGCCATCAAGCCAGCACCATGACTGGCTCCAAAGAAATCTTCAATGAATTAGCTCTAATGATAATGATGGCCTCTATCTTTCTTATGTCTTTAATAGAAACAAAATTAACTAATGGGTATGAATAAATGTAGGAAGAGAAGACTGTTCAGTGAGATAGTTTAGAAAGAGTCTGTGGTGGTGAATTATGTACAAGTGCAACTCTACCCCACAGTTACTGTCCCATCCTGCTTTGTTTTTCTCCAGATGACTCCTAATCCACAAACATATATTTTATTTTTTATTCTATATATTATATGTTCTAATATATGCTATATTATATGTCATATGCTAATAAGTAATATATTTTTGTATTATAGTGTAATGATATGTCTTTTTATTTTTGCCTGTCCCCTGATAGAATGTAAGCTTCATGAGGGTGGAATTATGATCAGTCTTGTTCTACATTATATCTCCCGTGTCTAGAATAATACTAAGTGGAAATAATAAGTGTTTATTCGATGAATATATATTTAGAGTGAATGAATGAATTAGCAAGTTAATACATCTGTTAATCATTTGAAAAGTAACAATTCAGGTCCCTTCCAGCTTTGAGATCCTGTGATTCTGTGGTCTTCCCTGGTTCCTGGAACACTCCTGCATTTGAAGGATAGGATAGTGGGGAAGGCACCTGTCTTAGGTACTGCACTGGCTAAGTCATAGGCACTGGTTGAATCTCAAGCCCTGTGTGACATGCACCTTGTCAGGAGTTCTGTTCCCGTCTGTTCATTCTTTGGGCTCAGACTTATGCTTCAAGACGCCTTCCATATTTAGCTAGCATCAAGTGTATGCCAAGCATCAGTTCTGTGTCAAAAGTGACAACATCATATCTTTGTCAGCACAGACTCGAGGAAGGAAGCCACAGTCCGGGTCCTTCATCTTCTTCTGTTAGCAGGCCAGCAGCAGGGATGCCAGAGACCTCTTCCTCGCTCCTCCAGTCTCTTCAATTCTATTAGAAAAATCTAATAATTTTTCATATGGATTCTGGATCTTTCCCAATTCACACTGTGTGTTTTCCCAGCACGATAGAGATCTCATTGGAGAGAACACTTTCTCAGTGGGAGTAGCAGCACTCTTCCTTTGTGAACGAAGTCAACACCTGAGAGCGCTTGGTCCTTTAGAAGCAGCTGTGGATTCTCCTCTTTTTCTCCTTTGCTGTGATCACTCTTGCGGAGCCTCTCTCTGGGCTCTTCTTGGTGTCCCTAGGGTTCTGCTCTACTCCCCACTTCCAGTCTTACCATGTCTCCTCCCCCAGCAGTTCTATGCACGCCCCTGGCTGCAAGGACCAGCGCTAAGTCAGGGATTTCTCCATGGCCCCAGCCCCTGACTGAAAGCTGGATGTTTCTACCTGAAAATATGTTCCCATTTACCCCACCTTACCTCCATCCATCCAGTCACATGGGTCAGAACCCTGAGAATCAGCTACGGCTCTTCCTTTCCCCTTATTCTGTTGCTTCTTCTTGGCTTCCCATCAGTCATGTAGAGTGGACTTGGTGTCCTGAAGATGCAGGAGGGTAGCCACCCCTCCCTGTGTACGCTAGACCCAGGCCCTCGGCACCTCTCACACTCACACACTCTAGACCCCTTGCCTTAAGTCTTTGCCTTCTCAAACATACCAACTTCGCAGCAGCAACAGCAGCAGAGATTTTTCTTTTTCTTTTTTTATTTTTTGATAATGCCCGATAAACGTTCATTTTGCCACTATTTTCAAAAGTAATATCTTATTCAAATACTGAGAATTCAACCAAAAGAATTTCCCTTTACATAAACCAGTATTTTCATGATTATATATTGACACCCTTGGCCAACCTTCAGATCAACTGGAGAATGCGGCATGTTAAAGAAAATTCCTTAGAAGTCAGAGCAATTTTTCTAGACTACACTTCCATCTGTATCCTGCTCCTGGTTTAAACTGTTCTGGGACTTCTGCAGGAGTGAGTCTCAGCTTCTTCACCTGCCCTGACCCGGCCTCTCTGGCTCATCCACCTCTGGAGTCCTTCACTTCATCACCTACATATTGCAAGAGCAGTGTTTATCTGTCTCTCCTAGCATTGTTGGGATGACCCAATGAGTCAACCCTTCTCATATATGACCTTGGCCAGCCCATGGCTGGAATATAGTAAATGTTCAACAAATACCCACTTCCTTTCCTGTCTTCTTGAACTAACATTTGGAATTCATTATAGATTCAGTGGAGGTTTCTTCCTGTGAACTGAGAGTAAAGTATTTCTACCTGCTTTGCCTTTGCCCAGGCAAAACCTGAATGCACCTCCCTCCTAATTCCATCTGTGCGATGACAGATTATCAAGTAATTAGGGCAGGAGGCTTGAAACTGTGTCAGCTCCCTGCAGGTCCAGTCCCTAAGCACCTGGCCTAGTACCAAGCAAGGCCTCTGCCTCTCTCCATGCTGTTCCCCAAGAAGAACGCTGGGCCTCCGACTGAGACACTCAGAAGTATGGGAAAGGGAAATCCTAGGCCACTGGCTTTGGGGCAAGACCAGCAGTGTCCATCTCTCCACAGGAGGTTCCCAGCGGGCACTCAGCAGGGCGGTTAATGAAACAAGCATGGGTGTTGGAATCACGAAATGATCATTTGAGTCCTAACTCCTGCCCTTGCTACCATGTCCCCACACGAGTTACAGACCCTTTCTGAACTTCAGGTTCCTCAGCTCTGAGATGGGAATCATGCTCTTTATCTCATTGGGTTTATTGAAAGATCCCATTAAACATGCATGCAGTAGCTGAGATATTATTTCAAAATGGAGACAGTAATTACTGATACCACGTGGGCTGTGCTGAAGAGTGGTATTCTCAGAGCAGGCTCCTTCCCACTCACTCTCTCAATGAACTGGGGCTGGTGAATGAACCTCTCTGAGTCCTGGTATATTTATTTTAAAAAATGGGGACAATTCTCCTACACACTTCATGGGTTTGGTCACGTATATGTTCTTGTTAGCCATCAAGTGGTAATGGTATTTACCATGACTGCCATCGGTGCTGATACTAGCAGATGGAATTATTCATCTTAATTAAATCAGGACAGGGAATATATACTATTGTCCTTAGAGGGTGATGCCCCAGGTGGAGATCCTGGACAACTCACTCATCTGTGTCTCTTTCTCCAAGCATGAAGTTAAGAGGTTAAGTTTGATGGGACGGGGTCAGAATGCAATAATAATAATAATAATAACAAGAAGTACCCAATAACACATGTTGGGTAGATGAATGAATGAAAATGAAAACCACTTCACCACGTCCCTAAGAAGTCTGCATGGAATGCTACACAGAGTAGGTCCGTGTGTGGAGGGCTTTGGGCACAGAGCAGGACTGTCACACAGCGTGTCCTGCTTTCTCCTGCCATCTCCTGCCAGAACCACCTCCCCCAGCCTGTGTGGTCTCTCCTCACACAGCCCCGGGGGACAGAGCCCAGGCTGATGGTGAAGCCCAGGGTGGGTGTGGTGTTGTGACAAGCTAAGTACCTGTGACAGTAATGGCCACACTGGAGGTGCGTTCGCCCAACTCTGTTCCTACTCACTTTCCAGTTTAGAAGAACGGTGAGCCCAAGAGTCAGAGATTCTGGAATATTCCAGGAATCTGTATAGACATCTTTTAAAGCTTTGCTTTGTTCCTAACAAAGGGTGAACTGAACATAGCTCTTTTGTTTGTTTTTTCTAAGTGTAGGTGAAATACAGAGAGAAAACACTCCACCATGGAGGTTGAAAGCATCATAAATCCTCCTATCTCAGCATCTGATAGACGCAAGGACCCTCCGACAAGCATCTCTACCACAACCCCCAGCCCAGTCTCTCCTGCCTCACCCTGGCCAGTCTAGGTCCTGAGCCCCAGACGGCACGCATGCTGTCCCGTCTGACCTCTCACCTGCCTTGGAGCAGCTCTGCCCGGAGCCTGTGACAGCCTGCCCTGAGCTTTTGCTCCTTGGTCTCAGTTGCCATCTTTCCTTACCCTTCCCCCTCCACCCCTTCCTCCCTTCTCTTTCTCTCTCTTCCTCCCTCCCTTCCCTTTCTTTCTTCTCACAACAGCAGCAGGAGTCTGGGGGCTCTGATCGTCCTGATTTTACCGTTTGGGATAGTTGAGGCACAGGAGGACAAGGCACCAGAGCAGCCAGTAGTATAGCTGGCATTTGGTTCCAGAGCACTGGCCACAGAGTCTGCGGTCTGAACCCTGGGCCTGTCCTTTTTGAAATGTTACTAGTAATACAACAAGAATGGTGGTCGGTCTAGATTAGTGATGGGCTGCTAGTTGCTGGACTCCCGGCTGGTTTTGCCTCTGTTAGCTCTGATCCACACAGGAACTATGCGAGGAGATCTCACTGTTTAGAGGACAGGAACCTGAGGTGTAAGACCATGCTGACGCTCTGCCCTCCATCTTCCGAACAAACGCATTGGATGATGAAACACATGCCATTGCTCTTGCAGGCACCACACTGGAATTGCGCAGCCAAGTCTACTCTGTGGAGGTAGGGGGATGAGCAAGTCTGCGTTCTTCTCTTCATCATACCAACCTTGTGGTAGGAAATTAGACAGTCGTCAACTCATGGCAGTTTCCATTTCATGAAAATTTTAATGTTAACCACCCAAATAAGAAATCAACATTATATTCTATGTGAGACTTGTGGGATGAGGAGAAGCAATTGGCTAGAGTGGAGAGGAGGGAGGAAGCCATTTTGATAGAAAAGAGTGTGTGTGTGCAAAGGCCCTGAGGTGTGGCCAGGATACAAGGAAAGACAGCTGTAATGCCGAGCTGGAGAGACAGGACCAAGGGCCAGATAGGAAGTTTAGCCTCTGAAATGGGGAAATCACTGAAGGGCCTCAAACAGGAGAAAGGGATTGCTCAATTCTGCTTTGGAAAGCGTGCTTTGACGCTTTCTAGAGAAGAGGGTGAACAGGTGAGAAATAACTGATCACAGTGTCTTGAGGTGTCTGAGGAGCAGGACTCTGGTACCTAGAGCTGTACTCCACACTTAGAAACACCTCCAGGATTCATACCCAGGCACCCTTACTGTGGGGTTAGTCACAGCCCCCTCCCCCCACCATACCTGATGCCCAGGCTAAAGTCTGGATCATCATCTTACCACTTACGCAGCCCTGACCAAGTTACCTAATCTCCTTGAGCCTTGGTTTCCTCCTCTGGAAAATAATACCAACTTTCTATGGTGATGGTGAGATAATGTGAATAAATATAAATCAAGCCCTCAGAGTGAGGCCTGGCACATACTAAATGCTCTTTTGCAATTACGATTATTTTTAACAGTGGCACAACCTGTTGATGGAACGAACGCAATTGTGGTCAATTAAATCCACAAGATCATTATAACATAAAAAGCATTTACGAGAGTTTTAAGCTTAGCAAATCAATCTCTTCCCATCCAAAAGCCATGGGTCACACCAGATGCACACCTGTACTGCTCACGAGTGCCCTGCCCCGGGACTGTGTGTCTAAAGCAGGAGGGTTACCCGGCCCTCACCACTTCTGTCTCTCGGTGTCTCGTGCTACTTTTTGTTCTGAAGATCTGCTCTTTTTCCCCTGCTGGAAGAGCAGTCCGCCTGTTGGGGCTGCTTCTAGCCTCCCTCATTGCGTCCATCTCACTCAGGACATAGCTTGGCTGTCACTGCCTCAGCCCCTCAGGCCACCCTGTGGTGTACACCATGAGGTGCCTTCCAGATCTGCCTTCAGAGAGGGACCTGCTGTTGGCCCAGCTGCTGGATGTGCTGCTGGGTGCTGGTAGCTTCCATTGCCTTCCCTTCAGAAGGGCCTCGGCTGCAGATGGCTGCTTCCCCCACGGCCAGGTCCTTCCTCAGCTGGCCCTGGTGAATGTGGACACAGGAAGGGACACTTCTGCGTGGCTCTTCCATTTTTGGAGCTCCCTTCAGGGCTGACCAAGGCTCTGGCTGAGTGACACTTTCTATCCATCTCACCTGCCAAGTCCTGCGTCCTTTCCCTCCTCCACAGGGGTGTGGTCCTAGAGCACCAGACGTCCTGAGACCACTGCCGTGGGTCCCCCACACCGCAGCCTTGGGTCGGCTTCAGGGGAGCCCCTGCCTGCAGCCGTGACCCTGCTCATTCTCGTGCTCCTCCTGTCGTGGATTCGCCCCCTACGTTTTCCTCACAGTGCAAACCAGAGTCTGCCAAGAACTGCATTTGTTTATTGTTTGTTTCCCTCCCACCCTAGTTCCCTCTACCAGAATAGAAGGTTCTTTTCTTTTTTTAGATTTTGATTTTATCCAGCAGCTCTTTTAAAGGTATAATTATACACAGGGTGACTATAGTTAATACCCTCGTATGTTGTGTACTTGAAATCTGCTAAAATATCAGTTTCTTTTTTTCTTTGTTTCTTAAATTCTTTTTATAACCAGCTTTTGGGGAGGTATAATTATAAAGCATGGGGACTGCGGTTCATACTACTATACTGTACACTTGAAATGTGCTAAAATAAAAGATCCTCGTCAGCCTTGAAAACACTCAACAAATATCAGGCGGTTGGGTCTAGTATCATATGATGGTTAAGCTCACTTGACTTTTGAAGTTGAATTTATGCGGCTTAATTCCTGACTGTGACGCTTACTAACCAGTGGTCTTGCATAAGCCTGTAAATCCTGGGACCTACTAGCACTCAGCCTAGGGCATGTGCAGGACACAGTAAGTGCTCAATAAATCTTAGCAGTTAATATTCAATCATTCATGGGGTTGTTGGGAGGATTACATGAGATCATGTGTGCATATTGCTTAGTTAGCACAGTGCCTAGTTCTGAGTAAGCACTCAATAAAAGTGTCTGGTGTCATTCCCAATGGCCTGAGCTCAATGCCTGGAAAACAAGTGGTGTCTCCATCCTTGGAATTGCCCTGCAGTTCCAGGTACAGTGCTGAACAGCTCTTTCCTTCCCAGTCCTGCAGGTCACCTGCCTGTCTTCAGATAGCTCTGCAGCGCCAATCCCCGGGGCCAGCCACACAGTGCACACTTCACAGGGGCACTTTAAAAAGGGTGGTGGTTTGAATGGAATGGATTTCAGTGTTGTCGGGATGCTAAAATGTGGTCTCCATGGTGATTCCAAGCCCAGCAGTTTGAGGAAGGTGCTCCAGATCTGGTAGCTGGCGCGCTGCAGCCTGCAAACACGTGCCATATTTTTTTGCATTTCTCAGACAGATTGTGGGTTGTGTGTTCATTAATTAAGATGAGAGTAATTGGCCCCAGCCAATAGTTTACACATCAGCTTGCAAATCGTGTGCACAACGAGGCCCGGTGGTTCCTTCTTTCCCATCTCATATCTCTGTAGCTGGTCCTTGTCTCTTGATTATTTCCCCAAATCCCCAGGCCCTCATTTTACTGTAACAGTTGAGCATTAAAGGGAGAGTAGGATCTGAAATGGAATTTCTTTGGTTTATTGTGAGCCTATACATTCCAGGGAAAGGAAGAAATAATAAGCCCCCTCCTAGATATATATGATACTTTGTGACTTTTAAAAAATGCTTTTCCGTGTTCAATTCCATGGATTCCTCCCTTCGTCACTGGGAAGCAGTTATTGTTCTTACTAAAGGCGTAGAGAGCTGAGGCTGTGAAGGTCCCATCTTGTCTCAGTCGCTCAGAAGCTGTGGAAATGGCCACTTGCTCGGGCTTCCCATGGGTCAGTTTCCCAATGTGAATATTGTGTTGACTTAGGACCTACTCCACAGGATTACAGTGCAAACAGGAAAAGATCTTGAGGGAAATCAGAGTCCACACAGTGAGCCCTCAATGTTTTCTTTGGATGGTTTTGGGGCAGGCAGACCAGCTGAAGTCTGCTGGAATAACAGAGGAGGGTGGTCAGGACTTTCTGTAGAGGCCCTGCCCAAACTTTGCAAAGTGTCAAAGTGTTCTTCCATTTGAAGGTGACAGAGAGCCACATGTAAGACCATGCCATAGTGGAGAAAGCCCTGGACAAAGAGCAGTAAGAGCCATGCTTTAACCATTGTCATTCTCTTTACATGACCTTGCAAAGTCCTGGAGCACTCTGAACCTCTGTTTCTTCATCTGTGGTAACAGGGCCAGTTATTCCTGCTCTGGGCCCCTTGTTGTATTATAATAAACCTTGAACATAATAATGACTCTCAGAACAAAAGAAAAACAGCCTATGCTGCATAAGACACACTGTTAGTGTATTATAGTGCAGTGAAAATATGTATAGCTATAAATATTGATATCTCTATAGGTATATACAGATAGATGTCTATATATGATGTTTAATACAGAGAATGTTTCCCTGATGAAAAGGCTTCTTATTACAAAGGAAAAAATTAGTTCTAGCCTAAGGATATTCATTAATCACCAAAATAATTCTTTTTTCTCTTTTCTTTTGGCCTCAGTTTCCTTACTATTTGAGACAGATGTTAGATTAAGTGGCCTTTAAACTTCCAACAGGCATGTTAGCACACTAAATTTGGTAACGTGGGGATAGTAGATTGACTACATGGAACGGACGCCTCTCCTCATCCTAGCTATATCCTGTTCTTTGTCAGACACTTACCTTCTCAATTTCATTGGTTCATTTTTCTGTTGCTATAACAAAATACCCGAAGCTAAGTATTTATGAAGTAAAAAATGCTTATTTAACTCAGAGCTTTGGAGGCTGAAAACCTGCAGAAGGAACCACCCCTGCCAACATTTTAACCTCAGACTTCTGAAATCCAGAACTAGGACACAGTAAATACTGTTCTCCAAGCTCCAGTGTGTGGCATTGGCTGTGGCAGCCTAGAAAACTGACACATGGAGCAACTTGCTTAGGGTCTCAAAGCTGGTAAGACAAACACAGGTCTGTTCCCCGCCAAGGCCCAGGGACTATAAGCCCTCTCCTACGCTGGGATGTCCCATCCATGCGTGTGAAGGAACCAGGTGAGGGAGCGTGTTCTGGAGCCCTCTGCAGACCTGGGTTTCTCTCCCCAGCCTTTGCTCCTCTCCTCTGCCCGAGAAGGGACAGAGTTCCTGAGTTTCAGAGCTCCTTCTTTCCCCTGCTCCTTGCCAGCAGCACTGGAGGAAGTGGCAGGGAGGCAGACGGCCCCTGGCTTGGCCGGCTTCCCTGAATGGTGGCCTCCCACAGTTAGAACGTGGCATCCCCCTGCCAAGGAACCAGCTGCCCCACATCGGAATGGGATGTCACGGCAGGAGGGGTATGTGAGCAGAGGTAATCAGAGAGCAAGCTGCTCGGGCTAATGTCACTTTTGTCTGGCAGCCCAGGCTCCTGGCCCAGGCGCAGAGCTTTGGCAGTTCACTCTGGGCCCCGAGTGCGCTTGCTTATGCAACCCTAGACGAGCTTCTCTGTTGGCAGTCCTCACTTAGGGACACTCAGGTGGTCCCCACGGAGGGTGGGAAAGGATGCGGAGCAAGGACCCGTCCCCAGCACCTGCACTGTCTCACTTTAGGTGCCTCCTTGTGAATCCTAGGAAGGGGCCTCAACCAGCCGCTCTTTGCTCAGCTGAGATGGTCTCAGGAGGCGAAGTGAGTTTCAAGGTTCTACAGCAAGGAGAATGAAATCCAAGTTCAAATCCAGTCTGTCTACATGAACGTCCATGCTCTTTGGCTAGCACAGACCATAACACATAGAGGCGGGCGCATGGTTCTGCCTGACTTCCCTGCCTGCTCCTTACCTCTAAGGCTAGATTTCTGCCTACTTCCTAAACTCCAGCTCCAGCCATGTCATTGGGTGTGTGAGTCCCCCCCTGCCTCAAAGTTGGTGCCAACTCCTGGACCTGTACCCAACCTATCTTAGTGCCTTTCCTGCCCTTCCTGCACTGCACCCTGTACCACGCCCAGTCTCTGGCTTCCAGACGAACCACCACGTCCCCCCTGAGTGCTCTCCTTTCCTGGCTCGGGTTGCTCATCCAGGCTTGGAGTGCCCCCTGCACTGCACAGGAAGTCCTCCTACATCAGAAGCCAGTCTACTCTGTGCAACTTTCCCAGGTGTACCCAGCAGGTCTACCAGTCACAGTCTTCAGTTTTGTGACGGTAGCAAAGCTAAGAGCTACACTGCCTGGATTCAGATGCTTTTTTTTCAGCCACTTTCAAGCTGTGCATCTTTGGGGAAATTGCTTAACTTCACTGTGATTTCACTGGAGATGATGATAATGAATCCTTGCCCCATTAAGCTACTAGGAGAACTGAAAATGATAAGCAAATAAACATTCCATGTAGTACTCTGGACGATGATTATTTCTTGCATTTCTGCCCCATTGGACTGTGTGCACCTTGAAGGACAAGACTGTGTCTTATTTACCTCGGGACTCCTCAGAGTTTCTAACAAAGACCTGGTGGCTAGTGGATACATATTGGTTAAACACACAAATGAATATACACAAACATAAATAAAAATGAATCAATTTATAGTGACACTGTCCTGTGGGTACCCAAGTGTTAACCAAATGATAACAATAAGAATAGAATTAGCAGACTGTTTATTGAGTGGTTACTATGTGTCAGGCACTCTTTTGCAATACTTTCTTAACACTCAGTTGTCTCAGTGACACTCTGAGGTATGCACTATTATTTTCTTCAATGTGTGGATGAGATACCTTCGGTATGTGGAGTTCAGTGACTTCTCTAGGATGACCCAGCCAGAATATAGCAGAGCTGGAGTTGGCCAGACCACCTGGCTCAGAGCCCATGCGTGGGACCACTCTAGAGAAGTTTTGATAGCATTGAGCAGAACAGAGGAGCAAGAGGAGCCCAAACCAGCACTCTGAGCTAAGTAGCAGGATGGAGAGAGAAACAGAATAGGACAGGGCTATGTTTGGAGAAAAAAGGTGGCACTGAGACCTTTGCAAATAGTCTGGAATATTTTCCACTTTTTGCTGTAAGTCAATCTGGATGTATTAAAGGAATCGAGATGGTGTAGTTGTCCATGGGTGTAGCAGGTGTGGTCCTACCTGGGGACAAAAAGATGGATAAGATGGGCCCTTCCTTCTGTTTTGTTGTGTTGCTAGCACCTAACATAATTCTAGCACCCAGTCCATGATTAATACACGACAGCTGAAGATTCAGTAGTGTGGGTGGGTACTCCCTTCCTACCCGTATTATTTTAAACTACTTCTGATCTATATGCCGGAAAGCCCAAGTTAAGGGAAAGGATGCACGTCTTCCTGTGTGAGATTGTGCTTATCCAAGAAGCCTGCATCTCCCATCACCAGCTCCTGCGCAGTCTTCAAGATTCCCGCACTTTTGCATTTCCAGCAGGTAGCATCGCTGTGAGTGATGAAACCCGCGGATGGTCTCCGTGGTGAGCAGATATTAACATTTTGAATCAATTGCGCCTTCTTGATGACTGGGAAAACTGTTTGGAGGCTGGCAGAGAGTTATTGTGCCACGCAACAGTCGAACATGGGTGATACAGTGAGAGAGGATGGCATAAATGAGGTTAAGGCAAAGATGGATCTGCACTTGGAAACTGAAATCATACAGTGGGGTTTGCTGGTAGAATTGCAAAGTACATCTGGCACAACGCCAAGCATAATGCAGATGGGCTGCTGGCTGTCTCAGCCTCTGCTTTCCACTGTGGCTAACTGGAAAATGGGGGAAATTAATAGCTCCTACCTCACAGGGAAGTAAGTTGGAGTACATGAGTTAATAAAAATAAAACATATAGAACAGCGCTGAGAATGTAGTAAGCACTCACTGAGCATTAGGGTTGATAGATGCCAGGCACCCTGAGTACCACTAAGTAGAAATCAGGCTGAGTCACATCCTCACGAGCCTTATAGTACAAAGGACAAGACAGCCATGTAACTGCTATGGAATGTAATGGTGCCAGGGTAGGAAAGCATGGGTATTGCACAACTTGGAAGAGGGGCTTCCTGAAGCAGGATTTGGAGAGTCAGGGAAGGCCTTATCGATTATGTTTTGTGATGGAACAATCACTGTGGTTGGGGGAGAACAGGGAAGAGGAGGTCCCTGAGAAACCCACTGTGGAGGCTCAAACTTCAGGTGAGCTAGAAGGTGGAGTTTGTGGGTGTATGAGTTTCCTGTAGCTGCTGTAACAAAAGTAGTACACACTGGGGGACTTAAGGCAATGGAAATTTATTCTCTGTTCCCTAATGGCTCTAAGGATGAGAAATCCAAAACCTGGGTGTCAACAGGGCTATGTTCTTTCTGGAGGTTCCAGGAAAGAGTCCTGTCTTTCTTCCTCCTGGTTTCCAGAGTTGCCAGCCCTCCTTGGTTGGGAGTTCAATTCCTCTATTCTCTCCTCTGCCTTCACACAGCTGTACTCCCCCTCTGTGCATCTCTGTTTTTCAGTCTTTGAGGGTTTCCAGTCCCTGGATTAGGGCCCATCCTAATGCAGTATGACCTCATGTCAGCTTAACTAATTTCACTTGTTACGATCCTGTTTGCACATAGATAAGAATTTTGAGGCGATACAATCTAAACCCCCAGTATGGTCGGGGTGACCAAGGGGAATAGAAGTGACTGAGGGGGAAAGGAGACAACAACCAGGTTATGATAGCCAAGTTTCGGGAGCACTGGCAGAGTGCTCAGGAGCTGTGGTGAGCACTTTCCTCGCGTAACAGGCACACTCCCTTTAAAGGGGGAGAATCAGGTTGAGTGAGGCCAGAGGGGAAGGTGGGAGCTCCGAGTTCACCAGGGGCAATTGAGGAAGGCTTAATAAAGGGCCCCTTTAAGAAGTAGCAACAGGGCTTAGGGAAACCACACAAGATGGGGCAGAGCTATGGGCTGTGGCCACTTATGGACTGGAAAGATGCAGGTGAGGGAGCAGGTACTGGGATCCAAAGTCACATGCAGAGGCCACCTTGAGAAGAGTAGTGATGCTTGGTGGAGGGTTCGCCAGCCCAGTGCACACAGGGAGGCACCCAGGTGAGCAACACTCCTTTTTCCTCTCGTCTCCTGTTGGGCCCCATGACTGGAGTCCAGGGTAGTCCTTGGGGATCTGCCTCCTGGGCCTGGGCTCAGTGGAGAAGACTGGGTCTAGAGAGGCAGACAGAAGACGTCTTGCACTAGGATGCTGGTCTCACCATGGCCTGGGATCTGGGAAATGGGAAAGGAGGTGGGATGAGATAGACAACGAACCCAACAATGAAAATGAGCATGACCTGGGCAAACGCCTGCCTCCGGAGGATGGAGAGGATCCTACACAGCAGTCACGTCAGGTGCCCAGTGAAGTGTGCGGCACCTGTAGTAAACAGCAAGCAGCCACCACTGTTGCTGTCCTCAACAGCACTGAACGGCAATGTATTGCAGTGACATAGCTCTTGAAGGCCAGTGGCCACTCACCCTTAGAGCATTAGGGCATGTATTTGTATCCTCATTCACTCAACATGTGTTTGCTAAGAATCTAGTTGATGCCCATCACTGGTCCGGCTTGTAGGGGTGAGCAAAGCAAATGGAAGTCTCTGCCCTCAGGGAACTTACATTCTGATGGGGAAAGTACACAATAAGCTAATAAAGGTAATCTATAGACTGTTAGGTGATAGCAAGGGCTATGGATAAAAGCAAAGCTGACAAGGGAGATGGCAGGTACTGAGGGTGGGGTTGCAGTTGGACATACAATTGAGATGATAATAGAGCAAACATCTGAATGGAGTTGGAGGAGGAAGCATTCCAATACCTGATGGGAGAGGGTTCCAGGTAAAGGGAAGGATGCAGAGGTCCTGGAACAGAAGCACACCTGTAGCATCTGAAAAGCAGTCAGGAGGTGGCATAGTGGGGACGGACTGAACCTGATGAGCCAGGTCTGCCCAGCCCCTATTCTGTGTGCTATATGACACACCGATACATTCTGCAACCCTGGTCATCCCAGGCTAACACTGGGGCCCTTGGGCTGATCTCCCATGGGGATTGTAAGGCTCCAGTAAAAAGACAAGTTGGGATGTAGCTTTGAGCATCATTATGTATGAGGGAGGCTAATGTTTGTATGGCTTGGTAATTTTGCTTTAGGCCACCTGCTGCTGAGTAGAAAGGCTGCCCCGGCCCTCCCGGATGTGACTGTGCTGGACCATTGCTTGACAGCAGGTTGTCATCTCTTACACCACACTCATCTTCCTCCTGTGCCTCTCCAACTCCAGAGCCTGGTGTTTAAACAGCAGCTCTTCCCCACTGTGTTCTGTGCCCCTGACCTCCTCAGAGGAATTACACACCAGTAATTCACAGTGGCCCGTTATTATCCTATATGCAATAAAGACTTTCTGTAGGTTACAGAAAATAAATGTGCTTTTTTACTGTCATCCATGGTTCTTATTAAACATATTCCCACAGTGGGGGAATATCTTTGTGGGACCAAACAGTTTTATGTCCAAACAGCCAATGAGCTAATAATGGGTTTTATGTCTAGCCGTAACCATTGGCATTGCAGGAGGGCCCCCTTTCCAGGCGGTCAGGAGCTGTGGGGGCTGCTCAGCCTGCAGTGTGTAAATACTTCTCGTTCATGTGGTGGCCTAGGCTTGTAAATAGAGGAGCTGGTGTCCTCATGCTAACCTGTTGGCAGAAACATGGAATCTGAGAGGCCCATGGAGCTAAGGCAAGAAGCCTGGAACAATCATGGTGGCATGAGATTATGGGACAAGATTGGAGGAGTGGCCCTTTGCCCACTGGAGATGTTAAGCAATGAGTTGGGGTTTTTTTTTTTTTTTTTTTTTTTGGTTGGTTGCTTGGTTTTTGTTTTTGTTTTTCATTATAGGTATAGAATGAAATGAAACTACTGTGATCTCTCTTGGCAGGAAAATGGAAAGAGAAGAGCAACTAAAATTGGTCACTAATTATTTTGTGCACCAAAATATCCTTTACCTATACCATTTTTTAACCATGACTAAACAAACCAGTGAAACCAATCCAGTCTTAACTCTAGTTTGATACATGATGTGAAAGGAGACTTTAAGATTAGACCATTTGCCATTGACTCATAATCAGCTGGAGTAGAAACCCGGAATGGTTATATCAAGTCAGACCCAACTTCTCAGCCCAGAAGACTGTGCAAACCTGGCCTCTTCAGATGTAAACAGAGCTGATCAAGCCCTACCCCAGGACCATGGAGCACCCTGGGGAGAGCCAGTGCCTGGTAAATGCTCCTGGAAGACACAGCCCTGACTTTCAGTTCAGTGTGGTTCCTTCCCTTTCTTTCTTACCTTCCCTATTACATATGTGCAGAAGGAACAGCAGGCTATCTTGTGGGGCCCTGGCTTAGTGAGAAGATGGAGAGTGACCCCAAACAGAGAGATCAACAGAGCCAGGAGCTGGGGTGCAAGCCTGTAATCCCAGCTGCTTGGGAGGTTAAGACAGAAAGATTGCAAGCTTAAGGCCAACGTGGGCAAATAGTGGGATCCTGACTTAAAATAAAAAAGACTGTGGATATAGCTCAGTGGTAGAGAGACCCTGGGTTCAATCCCCAGTATCACAGGAAAAAAAAAGAAAGAAAGAGAGGGATCTGGGGAGGGAGAGAGAGCAACAGAGGGTATGGTTGACACCATGGGAGTCTCAGACCTTTTCCTGAGATTGCAGTGTCGGCCTAGTTTGCAGAGTGATTTCACAGAGAGTTATCTAAATGTAAATAGAAATTGGGGCTCTCTGTCATCACTGGGAGAGCGGAGAAGGAAGTGAATCGGTGTTTATCGGTCCCTACCATGTGGCAGCTTGGTGCATACATCATTCTTACCATGTTTCCAAGAGATTTTAAATTGCATTAGGGCTGAAATCTTGGTCCCTCTGTGTTTCCATGGTATCACCAGCACCTACAATGATCGGGGCATCAACAAACGATCACTGAATGGGTGTGGATGGGCACAGAGCAGCACCAGGCAAAACCCATCAGCCTCGGCCACAGAGCAGCTCATGGGGATAAGCAATATGGCTGGCTCTGTCTCTGATCCCTGCTCCATACTGCTCAGATGAGTTCCTCTCTCTTCATCACGCTACATGTCTCGTCCAAATCCCCATCATATTTGGACCATGTTCCTATACAGCCTCTACTTTGCTCTCTTCACCATGACTGAAATCATGTCTTATGATGTAGCCAGAGGATTTTTAAAAGAAATTCAACAAGATCATTGTCCTATTGACTACCTGCCAATAAGTTCTATAACCTGAGAATGGAGAACTGAACCCTTACCAGCTCACAAGAGCCTTTTGGATCTGGCCCCATAAAATCCATCTTCATAGATTTCTTTCTCTTCTGGACAGAATGCCCTTCAGGTCCTCAAATAATCTATAGCCCCTCCTACCAGAGATTCTTTGCACCTGCTGTTCTGTCTGCCTAGAACAGTGCTCTACGTACCCTCCACACTCTCCAAACAATGCTTTGTATCATATTGTACAGTTTCCATTAAACATTATTTTTCAGGAAGTCCTGTCTGAAACCTGTGCCTGTGCCATGGAGTTCCTAACCTAGCGCTTCCACAGTGTCCTTTTCAAATGCTAACTATTTTTAAAAATATGTATTTTTCTCACCAGTTTGAAAGTCCCATGAAAGAAAAGATGGATTCTATTCTGTAATTTTGTTCTATGTATGTATGTATGTATGTATGTATCTATCTATCTATCTATCTATCTATCTATATTCTCTCTATATATATATGTTCTATATATATATATGTTCAATATTATATATATTTCAATATATAAATTTATATACACACATATATGCACAGAGCCTGAGCATTATTTATATACACACATATATGCACACACACATATATATGTACATACACACACAGAGCTTGCTACATAGTATGTGCTGAATATATATTTACTGAATAATTATCATTTAATAGTAAGAGTATCTTGCAAAATAATTATTATTTTCAGGTTAAAAAGCTGAATTCTAGAGAGATTAAATTTTAAACTCAAGGTCATGTAGCAAATGACACATTAAGGAGTCAAGTCCAAATCTGACTCTAAAATCCATGTTCTTTCTCTATTCCAAAATGAATTGTCCCCAGAAATGAATATTCTACTTAGTAGCAGGTCATAACGCGTCATATTCTTAGCCAGTCTGTGAGGAATCTGAGTATACCAGGCCACCTGTGTGCCTCCCAGGATTCAGAAGGCTGTGCAAAGCTTTCTGTGTGGCCACCTAGTGACGCAGAGCATCACTGTCCCCAGGAAGGAGAGTGAAGGCAGCTGAGCTGATGAATGTTTCCTTTCTTGTGGATCCAGATAAAGTCATAGACTGAACTTTCAACTCAGACCGAGATGACGTGGCTAACTTCTGGCCTGAGACAGTGTCAGTAGAAGGGCCTGTATCCTCACACATGTGGAATTGCCGGGATGTCCTTCACTCACCCTACTGTGACTCTTTAACCATAACAAGCGAATGAGGTTTCTGTTTCCTTTTGAAAAAAAAAAAAGATAATTTGACATTGCACTGTGTTTCAGGTGTGGAGAGGGGCATAAAGGGGCATGTGACAAAGATTTATAGGATACCCAGACACTTCATCGTGCCCATAGTACCCATTTTTGTGAGCTGTCACTCATCTATGCATCCACCAGGGGGCAGTAGCAGCAGAAAACACCACTTCCCCAGGGAGGATACCTCATCCCAGCTAACCAACCACGTGTGGCTTTTGAGCTCTTGATGCTTGGCTAGTGCCATGTGTCAAAATAGTAATGTTTTGGATAGGTTGTATTAAATAAAGTATAATTAATTAATTTCATCTGTTGTTTTTTATTTGCATAAATATGGCTACTGGAAAATTTAAGATTACATATGTAACTCACATTCATTTGTCTGTGGATAGTGTTGCTCCATACAACCCATGGATTAACAACACAGAATTTTCAAAATAACTGCAATTTGATTATTTGTTTTCAGCCTATGTTTCACAAATGGCATGTCATGATAAAAATTTGTAGGGCTTCCAAGCCCATCCAGAACATCCTAATTTTAGTTTAAGAAACTAAGGCCCAGAGACATGTATTAACTTTTCTCAAGGTCACACAGCCAATAAGTGGAGGAGCTGGGCTTGGAAGCTTGATCGATACTCCCTTCTGTGCGTGTTCCACAGAGTGCAGGGCTCATGGGACTGAGACCGCATCCCCAAGAGCTGTGCACTTGATCTCCAGACATGGTGCTTGGCATGTGGCAGGGGTACTTGTCTTGGGTGCCCACTCCATCTAAGTTGCTTTATTTACTACACTGCACAAAGGATACAAAAACAAGTAATGCTCAGGCTCTGTTCTCTGGAAGCTCATGATGTGTGGAGAGGATACCAGATGGACCAATTAAATTCATAAAACAGGTTCTAGCAAAGTAACTTGAAAGCTAATGTGGAAATGTGTTCAACCTCACTAGTAATTAAAAACATGCAAATAAAAGTAATGATGTGTCATTGTTACTTTATTCATATGCTTCCTAGTTTCAGAGGGATTTTTACTTTAGGAAAAAAAAAAAAAAGAAGATAGAATCAATAGGAAAAGAAAGTTCTTCTTTCTGTAAATCTGTTCTGTGGGAGGGACAAGGCTTTGACCGAAGTCAGTGGTTTGGACTACTGGAACTTTTCACTCATCAAGATATCCTGGACCTCAATTTCCTTGGCTTATAAAAAAAAAAAAGTTTGTTATCCCCATTGGATATTTGACATATGTGGGCAAAACACATACCTTCATTGAGTTTAAGAAAATTCAGTGAGGTATGGTGGCACAGTCCTATAATCCCAGGGACTAAGGAGGCAACTCGGGAGGCTAAAGCAGGAGTGTGGCAAGTTCACGTTCAGCCTCAGCAACTTAGGGAGACCCTGTCTCAAAATAAAAATCAGAAAAGTTAAAGAAAATGTGGCATATATACACAGTGGAGTTTTATTCAGCCCAAAATTATGTCATTTGCAGGAAAGTGAATGAAATTTGAAACCATTATGGTGAAATACGCCAAACTCACAAGGTCAGAGTTGTGTGTTTTCTCTCATATGTGGAAGCTAGAGAGGAGCAAAGAAGGAAAGGTGGTGTGTGTGTTGGGGCGTGGGGATCTCATGGAAATCAAAGAGAGAGGTGGAAAATAGGGCCAGAGGATGGGAAGAGGGCAGGGAGGCTGGAAGTGCTGGGGAGTAATATTGGCTAGATTATATTATTGTGTGTATGTATAAATATGAGCTTGCACCAATATAAAAATGTGCAAAGAGAAGACAAATTATACCAAGAAGGACTAAAGATGTAGCTTAGTGGTTAGGTGCACCCTGGGTTCAATCCTAAGGGATTGAAAATAACAATAAAAACTATCATCATCAGCATTATTATTATTATTATTATTATTGAAAATCGAAAGCTCTCTGGCTTTTCTCAAGTATCAAAATGAGAGAAGAAAGGAAGCCTTAGTCCATCTCCTATTCTTTTCACGGAACCTGACATAGGACAGACTCAACTCAATCAACCTCACAGTGTCAGAAGGCATCTGTACTTTTGCTATTCCAGTTTTGTACCCTTGTACCTCTGAGCCTCCTCTTATCAATGAGCTCCTTTAATAACCTCAAAACCCTGGCAATGGGAGATTCACTTTGCAGATAGGGAAACAAAAGCCCCACAAGATTGACACACTGGCCCCAGACCCCAGGAACAGAGCTGAGCCTGGAATGCACCTGGGTCCAGAGCTTCTGTCCCTAGGCTGTGTGAAGGAAGAGAAGAAACAAGTGAGCAGCAAAAAGAGAAGGCAGGAAAAGGGGAGAATAGAGAAAAGGGGGTAGAGAGAGGAGGGAAGAGGAAGATGGAAGGGAAGGAAGGGGGTGGGCACAGATTTCTACTGCTCCTAGCATGGTCCGGGAAGAAGGACAAAGAGAAGGGTCAGAGTGTCTCTGGAGAAAATTATCTCTTGCAATTTAGAGTGAAATTTTCTAAAACGGCAGGTTAGGAACTCAGCTACTGTGGATGAAAACCCCCAGGACGGTTGGTTTCTTGTCTTGCCACCTCATTATCGCCAGAAACAATCTGCATGGCGGTAATGAGAGGCTCTCAATGCTGGCAGTGTCGGGGATGGGTAATGGTCCTGCACGTGGCGCTGAGGTTACGGGGTCAGGCCCCGCTGCTGTGGGGAGAGCTGCCAGGAATGGCCGACTGTCCCTGTGGACAGACAGTCCATTAGCCCTTGCTCCTCAGCGAGCAGTAATGAGAAGGTGAGGCCCCTCCACAGCCCCCGATCATCAGAGTGGGGGGTGTGGCCTCCCTGGGGCCCGTGCTTCCTGCTGCTGGCCCTAACCACCCTACTGTTCTGTAGGCCCGCCTGGGGGATGGGATTTGTCAGGGTTCTGGGTCCTCCCAAACTCTCCTCTTAACAAAATGCACACAAATAATTAGGCAGCCAGAGAGCTCAGACACTGTTTGCAGCATCCTCTAGCGTTTCCAGTTGGGGGCTTGTTATAGTTTGGATGTCAGGTGTCCCCCAAAAACTCATGTGTGAGACAGTGCAGGTTCAGGGAAGAAATGATTAGGTTTCAAAAGCCTAAATGCAATCAGTGAATTAATCACACGATGGAATTAACTGGTAAATGAAGGCAGGTGGGGTGTGGCTGGAGAGGGTGGGGCGTTGGGGGCGTGGCTTAGGGATATATATTTGTATCTGGCAAGCAGGGATCTCTCTCTTTCTGCTTCCTGATCACCCTGTGAGCTGCTTCTCTCTGCCACACGCTCTGCCAGGATGATCTGCCTCACTTCGAGCCCCAGGAATGGAGCCCGCTGCCTATAGATGGAGACCTCTGAAACCATGAGCCCTCAAATAAACCTTTCCTCCTCTACAGTTGTTCTGGTTGAGTCTTTTAGTAGTGAAAACACAGACTAAAACAGATGCCAAACTGCACAACAGAAAAAAACAAAAAAAGTTTTGGAAATAGAATTCCAATCCTAGTAGCTCCCTTTCTTGGTCTCTGTCTGCCCCCCACCCCAACCATAGGACCTTGGGCACATAACCTCACTTCTGTGAACTCTACTTTCTTCATATGTCATGAAGAATAATACTACCAGCCACATAGGTTTGTATAAATTTTTATTATTTTCTTATTATTAATAATATTTAGCATTGTGTACCAGGTCCTGTGCTAATTGCCTTATATAATTATCCCTACTCTCCACAACTCTACAGGTAGTTATTACTCTTATTCTAATTTATGGAAGTGGAAACAGGCTAAGTTTGAGTTGCCACTTATCGAGATTGGGATGTGCGGTAACTGCAGGCAGGTGGGGTGTGGCTGGAGAAGGTCAAAATTTGTCACCTTAAGAATTAGGCTATGCTTAAATTGTGAAATAATTTGTAAATTATTTCATAATAAAAGTATATGATCTAATTGTTTCCACAATTCCTTAAAGGACGCACTTTCTCTGTCAAAATTTGTAACCTTAAGAATTAGGCTGTGCTGAAATTATGAAATAATACTCAGAGCAAGGGTATTATTATTCCCTGATACATAACATTGAAATGATATTGCTTATTTTCTTTTCTCCCTTTCCCTTTAACATATCAGTTAGGATCAGAAATCTCTCCACGTATTTCGGGTACAGGAAATGGAGTGTAGGAATTGGTTGCATATATGAAAGTGCCAACAAGTCAAAGGGGGACATTGAGGCAAGCTAGAGGTAAGACAGGAGGAAGCCACTGTCACCCCAAGGCTGAAAGAACAGAGGGAAAAGCAACCACCAAGTCCCCTCATGTGATCAGGGTCACTTTCTGAGGCCATGGCTGTCCAGGAGCCACTAAAAAGGTGATATCCATCCTGAAGACACAATCGAAAGCCAGGAGAGTCAGGAGCAGACCATCCCTGTCCCCACCCCCCAACAGCCTCCAGCCTCCCACAGAGCTTCATAGTGGTCATGCTCACTCAGAAACCTGAGAGCAAGGAGGTTTGCAGAATGTTGTTTTCTGTAAACTAGGCACAGGACAGAAAAGGGACATGCCATCAGGTAACTGGCACATCTAACAGCTCTGTGATTAAATGTGATTATCCTGTCTATTAGAGTCTGCCTTGTACTGAGTACGTGGGAGAATAGTGATCCCATTTCACAGATGAGAAAAGTGGAGGCCAGCCAGACATTGAGTATTTCCTGAGCTCCCAAGAGGGGATGATCCCTTGGGATTCATGGGAGTGACATTGAGGATGTCATGAGTCATGGACAAGGAGTGTTTTGTCAAATGGCTCAGCTTAGAAGAGCCAGGCAAGCAGTGAGAACAGAACAGGACAGATTTTCAGTCTATGCATTGAAAGGTTTGGGCTGTAGAGTCTCTGAATTTCCTGCCAGTTCTTTGTTGTTGTTTTAACCTTGAAATTCTCCTGGAGATTGAAGAGGTATATAATCTTAATTGTTTCCACAATTCCTTAAAGGACGCACTTTCTAATATGATATCTCTGGACCATTCTTTACATTAGTTCCATGATATCCCCCCATATGTTGATGGAGAAACTGGTACCTAGATGGGAGAAACGTTGCTGCAGGATCTGCCCAAAGAGACAGGGAATTTCAGTTTCATCTGGCTTCTTCGCACTGCCCTGTTAGTTAGGAAACGGCCTCAGAGCAGCTATGCATTCACGTCTTAGCTAGTGATCTATTCCTTCTAGGACATATCGTTGGGAACATTTGATCTATGCATATTTCCATGATACCCTCCTTAGTGCTGAATTTGACAAATAAACTCTGCGACTGGGTCACACGCCACTTTTCAGCTGTTCTCATGCAACAGCCTCTCTCCTAGAATCTCTACCTCTGGTTTCTCCTGGCTCTAATCCATCACCCCACACTGGGATAGCTGGAGTGCTAGTTTTGAAATGCAAATCTGATTATAATAATGCCTTCCTCCTCCTCACTTCAAGTCTGTCAGTGGTGCCCTTGCCTTCAAGATAAATCTAAGCTCCTTAGAATATATTGACTCCTGCCTAAGTCTCTCAATACCCCCTCCTTGCATTCTGAGTTTCAGGTGTGTTAAACTATGGGCTGTGCTATTCTAGTTTTCGTGCAAATAGTCTTTGCAGTGCTATTGCATGTCTATTGCATCCTAAGGGGGTTTCTTCTTCCCCCTGTCCCTTCTCTGTTTATTGAGTGTGCTTCCAGAATGCCATGTATGTGATGCCAGTATAGAACTGTCGTTCGGTGTTTGTAGTCTTGGTGCCTGTGATGTCCTTAAAGGGATGTTACATAGTAGAAGCCCAATATCTGGCAGCTCTAAGGGTTCTGCTGTTGCTTTATTTTATTTTTTTAGTTGTAGATGATACAATACCTTTATTTTATATGGTGCTGAGGATCGAACCCCGTGCCTCACACATGCTAGGCAAGGGCTCTGCCACTGGGCTATAGCCCCAGCCCCTGTTGTTGATTTTGTTCATTTCTAGGTTCCTGCTGCCTGTAGGAGCATACACAGTCAATAGCAAGCAAATGTTGGTTGACTGCCCTAAGAATGAAAGCTTCAAAAGGAGAATTAAAATTGAACATTTTAAAAGCTTCTGTTGATTAAATGTGGAACCCTTAAAAAACTGTCCTTAAATCAGACGTGCTTCTGATAGCCCAGCTAGGAGCTTGCTTCCAATGTCATTGATGAGAAGTCCGATCATGTTCTGGTCAGAAGTACTCCAAAGAAGCCAGCTTCTCTTTATGGGTGGCCCTGTAATTGGATTCACTTCCCACCCTGCTTCAGTCCAATAGTCATCTGTGACACCAGCAATCTGTCCTCAGGGTAGAGCTGACGTGGCCCATGATGAACAGTATGCAAGGGACCACGATGAATATTTGTGACTTCTGTTATTTATCAACCATCCAAAGTCCAAACCATGTGGGCATTTGAACTTCCTCTGCCAGAAGGCTGGGGTGGGAGGTGAGCCCTTTTCAGCAGATATGCCTGTCTAATGGCCCAGCAGTCAGATCAGCATTCTTTCCCCTCTAGCCTTGAACCAGCCCCCGAGTCCTCCAGAGTCTGGAGTGTCCAGGCAGCCAGCCCTCATCTGGGCTGTCCATCTGGGTATTGTCAAGGGCCTTCTTTGCAGGCAGGTGCAGGGTGGTGTTTAAGGGCCCACTGTCTATAGCCGATCTCTGGCCTAAAATCTGCACTGTCGCTTGTTAGCTGTGTGATCTTTTGTGGGCTACCTTGCCCCTCGATGCTTCAGGAACTGCGACTGTAACATAGGGATTATAGTGATAGAACCAGCTTGGATGTTTAAAGTCAATGTACATAGATGTTAAGGCTCAGAGTTGTGCCTCTGTGCAGTAAGCACTGCCTAAGTTTGGCTCTTACAAATCATTCCACAAACATATGCTGAGAGCCTGCTAGAGTCCAAGTGTTCTAGATGCTATGTAAGGAAACAGAGATGAAAAGATGTCTCTGTCCTCAATCTCAGCCTTGGAGACAAGTAAGTGGATCATTGCAATTTAGTTTGGCAGCTGTAATGTACAGACTTGCATGAGGTTATGTGAGAACACAGATGGCTAGGGTCCCAGTGTCTGCCTAGGGTCATCGGGGAAGGCTAACAGCACCAAAGCCTTTGCAGGGGAGAGTGGAACTACCTCTTAATGAATAGTTTTGCTGAAGGATCAATAAGAGAGAATATTCTGGATAAGCCATAATGCACTTGCAAAGATGTGGAGCCAGGGACTAGGGTGGCCTCTGTGGGGAAATATAATGTGATGTACCAGGGTGGTGCATGGGTGAGGTACACCAGAGAGAGGTGAGGTCAGAGAATGAGGGAGAGCCAGTCCATGAGTTTCATATGCACTCTTTAGGAACTCAAACTCAGTCCTGGGGGTAATAAGGAATGGGTGAGAGTTGGGATTCAGAGAAAGAAGGGAATTAAGATGTTCATTTTCATTGTTGTTATTTTTTGCAGTACTGGAGTTGAACCCAGGGCCTCATGCATGGTAGGCAGGCACTCTACTACTGAGCTCTATCTCCAGTCTGAGATGGGTGGGTTTTATAAGACTTTGAGCTGTTACATTTGTTTTTAAGAGAAAGAAAATGAATAGTGGAAAACTCCCCTTTCATGAGTTAGATGTGAGTTTCAATGCATTCAGATAGAGCATTGGCTGACGAGCTCATTCTCTCTGGGCATGTGGTATATTTTTAACTCTATGATTCCTCTGACCAAGGTTCTTAATCCAAAGAAAACTCATTTAGCCTGAAGGTTCGGAACCAATTACATAGTTTTATAAGGTCAAAATAAAAGTTGGGAGTCATTTTATCTTCATCTATACTGGTAGAAATTACAGAATCAAGCTGCTTTAATGAGAAAAAGCACCAGGATGGGAAATGTGAAAATAGAAGTGTCAGCACCATCCGCGACTTTCCCCGGCATCCTGGATGCCGGCAGATGAGGCCAGGGTTGGGCTGTGAAGTCCTTTGACAACGCGGTCTGTATCCCTGAACAAGTTGCCAAGGCTTCAAGAGGGATAGACATGAAACACAACATCCTTCCACCCTTATTAAGATTTAATCCTGCTTTCAACAGGATGGCAATGTTATTAAATTAGATTTTTTTTTTCCTTCCTGAAAAAGGGATTTAACTTTTGCTTTCCTGACATCATAATCAACACGGAACAGATGCAAAGGGGAAATTGTGTGACCACTGGTAATGTGGACCTATACTTAACATGTAGCATGTGAAGTTATTAAAATGGAAATTAATTCGCTTTATTACTATCGTACCCTATCAATTAATTTGGTTGGAGGTGCTTATGAATATGCAATCGTTCCTCCCCACTGCCCACCCTATACTCCATGTCTGTAGAAGGCACTGGTGGAGCAGTAGGTAACATTTGAGCATCTTTGGCTAGATTTGCAAGCACGGTTCCTCTTTGCTCCCTAATAATTGACAATGCTGATAGCTAACAGTTATTGAATTCTTTCTGTACACCAGGAGCTGTTGCAAGCAATTTTCATTCTTTCTAATTCAATCTTCTCAATACATTTGTAAGATGGACATTTTTATTATCCCTGTATGAAAAGGAAAATGAGGTCCAGAGAGGTATAGGAATCTTCCCCAGGTCACCCAGCCATTCCCCCCGCAACCAAGTCTAAACTCAGCTCTACTATGCTACATTGCGTTGGATGGGGTAGAGACTCTGAAGCCAAATTTCTGTAGATTGAGAAAGTGTGTAGGGCACCTAGGAGTGGACAGAATGCTCCCAGCAGAGAGCAAGATTTTAAAATACAAATTTTATTATTTATGTATGGGAAGGCCAACAGATCAGGAGATGACTGCTATTGAAAAAAAAAACAACCTGAAATAACTATGTCATGAGGACCCCTGGGAAACTCCAGGATTGACTTAGAGGTAAGGGAAGGAAAAGCTAAACAGAGGCAAAAATCTTTAGAGAAGGTTCTGTGGGGGAGAAATAGGTACAGAAGCTTCTGTAGGATAGGATTGGCCAGTTTGAATAGTTTAACAGGCCTTGGGGCCTTGGGGCTGTCTCTCATGGCTGGTACCTGGCCCTGGGGCCACTAAGGCACTGGATGGTGGCCAGGAGTGTAAGAGCTGGGGCATGTTCCCAGTGGTTGGTTGTATTTGAAAGCAGAGCTAGGAAGAGTTGTTTCTCTCCTGAGAGGAAGTCCCCACAGCCCCAGCAAGGCCCCAGATGTCAGAGCATCAGAACTTTTAAAAATAAGAAGACAAGGTTAACGGAGCCAGGGCTCAGTGAGGGACGGCCAGGGACTGGGGGACCAGGGAGACCTGAATGGTGGTCTGCTGAGGGGTGGGGAGTTGGAGACACTGAAGTTAAGTTTCCAACTTTATATCTTTCTTTTTTTCTTTTTGGGTACCAGGGATTGAACTCAGGGGCACTCAACCACTGAGCCACATCCCCAGCCCTATTTTGCATTTTATTTAGACACAGGGTCTCACTGAGTTGCTTAGCACCTCACTGTTGCTGAAGCTGGCTTTGAACTCATGATCCTCCTGCCTCAGTCTCCCGAGCTGCTGGGATTACAGGCCTGTCCTAACTTTGTATTTCTTAGTCTTGATATTATGCTCATATTTACCTTCACACACACTAAACCTCTGGGGTGCTATACGATCCATTATTCCAGCTGGTGTTGCTTCCTTGGGAGCAGGAGTTGGCATTCATCATCCCTGCACACCTCTGCAGGCTTGGATGTGACGCTTGCTCTCCCAGAGTGGAAAGATCCTGTTTCACACCCCTAACATACACACACACACACACACACACACACCACATATTCTATCAAGCTAAGTCTCTCTTCCAGTGCCCTGGACAAATTGTGGTTTTGGCTGGAGGGAGCCTGTTAAACCCAGGTGAGAGGAAACCTCCTGAAGGACCAGGCTGAGTGTTTGTGTAGTAAATCAAGATTCCACAGTTGATTCCTTTTTTTTCTATACTTTGAAAAAACCAAGAAAATCATGTAAGATGAACTAAGATAGTAGCACAGGGAATCCACTACAGATTTGTTTTAAAATCAAATAGGTGGATATCAAGGTGATCTGTGCCTGTGTCTAGGCTGTTTAACCACCAACTCAAAATCAAGGAGTCTCCTGGATCTGTCCCACACGTCCATCCTCACATCCAGTCCATCAGCACATTTTTCCTTTCTATCTCTTAAGTGTTATTACCAGAGTCCTAAAGCACAGACCCAGCTTAGGGGTCCTAAAGGAAAAGGACCAGTCATTCACCCCAAGTGACCAAACAGAAGATAAATGGTGGTGGACACATGGAAGAAATGGATTCTCAGTATGGCCACAAGTGGGTAGAAAAACAGTGAATACTGACTGAAAATCTGTCTCTCCAAGGTGCTAACAACAGTGTTGGGGTTCTCTAGGGAAGGAGCCCAAGCCTAGTGGGATGGAGACCTGATAAGGAACATGCATAGTTAGACAGGGTCTGGTTGCTCTCATCATCTCGGGTTTGGTTCCGTGGGGTCCTGTAAGCACCAGAGGAGAGGATCACCTGCAAGACTTAGTGTTCCTGGAACTTAAGTTGGAAAGAGAATAATAAACCAGGCAAGGAAAAGTGGAGCAAGTTGGGGCAACGACTCTCAGGTCTAAGATAATCATGGGGAATTTTTCAAGCACCATTCTAGTGTTCTGGAACAGGATGCTGTGACCGCTGGCAGTTGATAATCTGCTGATCATGACGTCCCTGCAAATCTTGAAAAGATCTTAGTGACTCTTAACATTGGTGCGTTCGACCTTGAAGGGGCAGGATGACCACCTTTAGACAGGCATTTGTAAAGATTAACATTCTGCATTCACAGTTGAGCAGGACTGTCACCCATAGTTTAAGGTAGCAAATGAGACAGACACCAAATGAATGCAGAGGTACCATGCTTTTACCCTTCTCTTAGTTACCCATCTGGAGGCCCAAGTGGAGAGCCAGTGCTGTAATTAAAAGCAGCCTGAGTCCCTGTTACAGTGTGTCCTGGAATAACCACACGTAACTGCCTCTTGTTGTTGTTTTTCCTCCCTCCACCAGTACTGGTGATTGAACCTAGGGGGCGCTCTGTCATGGAGCCTTATCCTCAGCCCTTTTTATTTTATTTTTCATTTCGAGACAGCATCTTGCTAAAATGCTGAGGCTTACCTCAAACTTGAGATCCTCCTGCCTCAGCCTCCTGAGTAGCTTGGATTACCAATGTACCCCACTATGCCTGGCTCTCCTGTAGTTTTATAAATACCTGCTTTCAAGAGTCTCCTCAGTTTGGCTCTTGCCTGCCTATAGTCCCTCTCTATAGGAGGAACATAGAATTATTTTTTAAATGTAAAAGATATCTCGTCATGGCTCTACTAGTGCCTTTTTAGACTGCAAGGGGCTCCAAAAACAAATAACAGCTCTTACACCAGTTAGAACCTGAGTGAGTAGATCAGTAAGACATCCAGTCTTTAGGCCTATTATTTCAAAGCTTTTCTGGGTCAGATTTTCTAGAAACAGACCCTACAACCAGCATTCATATGAAAATGATCTTTTAGGGAAGCTTTGGGGTGTGTGTGTGTGGTGGGGGGCTGATACAGACGTAAAGACATGGAACCACATGGAAGGAAGCTGGGCCATGATGTCAAGCAAAGCCCCAGGGAGGTGATGTTAGATTAATTCCAGGAGGGAAGATAGGGAGACAGCAGAGCTATTTCCAGCAGGGAAAGAGAGTGGAGTATTGAAGCCAGGTGCTTTATCATATGCTGGGCTTTATTATCACAGACTGTTGAGAATATTAGTCGAGGCCCTAGGCCTAGAATTGCAATACAGTTGTTATGATGATAAAAGTGTTAATTTGACCTTTGGATAAGAACAGTTGATGGATTGTGATAAAGTAAGTAATGAGACAATTGGTCACATTTAGTGGAAACTGTAAGAACCAGAGCCGGCCTCCAGTCAACTCACCGAAGGTGGGGAGCTAATTCCTCCCTGTGGGCAGCCCAAAGTGCCGGGGCACACGCAGTGGCCTCATTTTCAGGCTACAAGGGCAGAGCCACAGACTCTGGGCTGCTCTCTCTATTGCAAGCTCCCAGCATGCCTTGGGCAAGTTAACTAAGGCTGATGTGCCTCGACTTCTCATCCAAAAAATGGGACTGAAAATTGTTCCTGATGTATGGGGTCACTGTGAAGATTAAATGAGTTTGTACAATAGGAAGGACTCAGAACTGTCCCTGGAAGGGGCCAAGCACCTTGGTAACTATAGTTGCTGTTAGGGGACCTGCAGGATGCACAGATAACCACATGCTCTAGGTTTTTGGTGATGGCACTTAACAGAGGATTGATTCTGAAGCATGTTGTGCTGCTGGAAACTCTTCTGGTTCCTGCAACCCCACCCCAAGCCCAGAGGTGCCTGGAAGCAACCAAGAAGGCAAACTTCTTTCTAACATAAAACATGAAAGATGCACCTCTTCCTGTCACTGGGCAGAACTTGAAGTCAAGAACCTGAGTCCAATCTGAAAGCCACCCTATAACCTGAGATTATTTCCTGCATCATTTGCCAAAGTTACAGTTTTCTGTGGGTGACCAATTCCCTGAGAGTAGGGCTCAAGGTCCCCCACAGGCCAGGAGTCTTTTACAACTTGCTTTTTTTTTTTTTCCCACTTTGGTTGGTCCTGGTGCTGCTTTAGAGTATGCATCTCACAATCCAAGGGTGACACTTTCCCAGACTATGTTCTCCAGTGGTGGCCCGGCATGATGCACTATCTCAGTATTTAGTGTAAAGTTCACATATTTTAATCATGATGATTCAGATGCCAATTCTGACTCATTCTCTACTCGTGTTGATGTGCTATAAATTACTAGGCCTCAGTTTTCTCATCTGCAACAGGGTGGCAATAACCATCCCAAGGGATTGGTGTTGTAAGGACAAGGGAGTGTGGGTGAAAAGCTGACCTATGTTCATGACAGCTCAGTTCCTTGGGAGTGTTGGTTGTCAGTGCTGTGTAACACATTGGCCCAACAGTGACTTAACCCAGAAACCACCAACCATTTATTTGCTTGTGATTCTGCAATTAGGCAGAGTTCATTGTGGTTAGTTCTTGCTGCTCATGTTGGTTGGAGCAGTTCACCTGGGACTAGAGGATCCAGGACAGCTGCTTTCAAATGGCTGGTACTGTAGTGGGGAAGATAGAATGTTGGAAGCTGGCTGGGTGTCTCCTCTCCTCTCCTTTCTCTTCCTCCTCTTCCTCTTCTCCCCCCACTCCCTCCCTCCCTCTCTCCCTCCTTCCCTCCCTTCAGTCTCTCCACCTTCTGCAGCTCCTTCCTCCCCATGTGGCTTCCCTCTTCATCAGGGTAATCAGACTTGGTGAACACATGGTGTCTCAGGGATCCCAAGAGGCAAAAATAAATTCCATCAGGATTCCAAGTGCCAATCCTGGCCCCTAGCATGGGGTTACTTCTTCTACAGTCTATTGGTCATGAGATGCCAGGTTCAAAGGCAAGAGATCTGACCTCCTGATAGAGGAGAAGCATGCACAGACACACATGGAAGGCGTCATTGGTGGCCATTTTGCAGATCACCCATCAGGGCCTGTAAGTGGCAGCCTTGGTTTTCATTAATGTTGGGTTCAAATGGGGGGCAAAGCCCACGAGCAGCAAAACCAAATTGCCTTTTGGATTAAACTCCTAAGACAAGGCAGACTCAGGCCAGCTAGATAGCAGGACCCATTGAATTTCTTCTTCAGTCTAGAAGAAATAATTTCTGAGCTTAACATTATTAGAGTAAATAAAATCTAGAAAGATTTGATCCCTTTCTCTGTTTATTCCTCTTCTGATTTTCCCATTCTAATTCCCTTCCATGGGATCTAGGAGACTAGAAACAGAACCAGGTCACTAATATTTAAATTAGAGGGACTCTATTAGATATCTGCTATTCCGTAACAGTTTACCCCCACAGATCTTGGCTTAAAGCAACAACATTTAGTATCTCATGATTTTTATAAATCTGAAGGACACTTATTGGATTCTCTGGCTCAAACTGCAATATTAGTTGGGGCTGTAGCCATCCCAGGTTTTGGCCAGAGCAGATACCCTTTCAACTCACTTAGTTGTTACTGGAGGATTCAGTTCCTGGCAAGCAACTGGACCAGAGGCTTAGTTCCCGTGACTCCTGGCTGGAGGCTGCCCTCTGTTCTTTAGCACATGGAACTCTGCATGGGGTAGTTCACAAATCTGGTAGCTAGCTCCATCAGAGCAAGAGAGCCGAAAAGAGTGACTGCCAACAAAACAGAAGTCCTGCTCTTATAATTAAATTGCTAAAGCCATATCCTATCACCTGTGCTATATTCTATCTGATAGAAGGAAGTCACCAGGTCCAGGCTCTACTCCGGGTAGAGGATTTCACAGGCCACGCTTAGCAGGAGGCAGGGACCACTGGAATCCATTATCACACTCTTCCAGCAATTTTAGAGTCCTCAAATTTTACTATAACATTCAATATCACACTGCCATATGTGGGTTATAATTAGGGTAGCTATCTGTCTCAGTTTTCTGGAATAAGCCCAGTTTAGACTTTTTTTTTTTCAAAGATCACCTTGCTTACCAAAAAAAAAAAAAAAACAGCAGAAATTTTCATTTTTGTAAGCTAGAATGGTTTGCTTAAGAACATTTAATTTTGTCACTTTTTATTCAACAAATATTTGTAAAGGACTTTCCATGTGCCGGAGCTATAAAGTAGAGCAAAAATATTCTCCCAAACCCAGAAGAAGTCAGGTAACTAGAACACCAGTGGTACTCTGTAAGCAATGTTGTGAGAGTGGGAAGCCCAAGATGTCCTGGAATCTGAGATGGGGATCGTTGGACGGAGTTTTGAAGGAAGTTAATCAGATTTCCAACAGGAGACAGAACACACTTGAAACAGGATACTTAAAGGAGAATTTTTTCCCAAAGGTGAGGTCATAAGGAAACCACAGGTTGGGTGAAGATGTATGGTGCTGAACTGGGAACACACAGGATCCTGCGGCATGAGAGGAGGCTGCAGGTACTGGAATCTAGATGGAGAGGGTCCTGTGCCATCTGTCTCTTGGAAGAGGTCCTTCCTTAGAGGAATGCAGCCAGGAGGAGCTGGAGAATGAACACTCCTGCTCTCTCTGAGTCCCTTGCCAAACACAGCTGGGAAGCAGGTTCCTGGCCACCCATTGTAGCCCACATGGATCAGCCCCCAGGGCAAGATGGAGGAGGTTGAAGGAGGGTCTGAAGGGGGCCAATAGAAGCTCTTTGGCACAAAGGTACTAGCCCAGCTTATTGCAGAGAAGGGGACTAGGGTGAACTGGGGGAATGTGCTGATGGCATTGTGACTGACAAATGTGACCAGAAGCCAAGGAAAGATCAACTCCAGAGAAGGCACTGAGGGCAGAGAAGCAGGCAGGACCAGATCATGGGGGTCTCCCTAGGTCTTCTGCAATACTGTCCTGCTGCCACTGCCAATGCATGGCCAACTTGTGGTCAGGTGGCACCATCTCCTGCCAAGCTGCGCTAAAGACCTGTGATTCTACTGTGATTCTATGTTTATGCAGAGGCTATTCCGCAGGGCACAAGTGTGATCTGCTCTGCCTTATGGGCAGGGTGGACTGGAAGGGGCCTGGTTCAGATTCTAGCTCTGCTTTCACTGCTGGAAGACTCAGCAAAAGTCCTTTGACCTCTGTGGACCCTGCTCTCCTTGTTGGTGAAACACAGGTTGTAACTCCTGCTGGTTGACATGGAATTGGGTTAAATAGATGTTTGTGAAAGGCAAGATTCTCAACATTCCTGTGGAGTGGAACTGTTCAGTAATTGTTTTTAGTGAGGAATAAGAATGAGAAAGGAATTAAAGAACTTTGAGCACCCCAGCATCACCACAACCATACTAGGCATTGTGCTTGAACATTTGACGTTGCTTTCACTCTACAGCAGCTTCCTGAGATAGCTATGATCTTATTTTACAGAAGAGAAAACAGCAGCTTATTTTGATAACCTACTATGTGACCTGCACTGTGTCTGGGGATCAGAAGAACAGTAAGAAATGGCCCCATCCTGTAGGAAATCGTAATTATGGGTATGAAGTCATTTAAATCAGTACTCTTAAAATTAAAGTGTGTTTGTGCTTTTGCTTCACCCACCTGGCATCTTGCTAAGACGCAGATTCTCACTCACTGGTGCTAGGATCTGGTTCAGAGTCCGTATTTCTGACTCTTTCCAGGATGCTGCTGGTCCAGGAACCACACTTTGAAAAACGGAGTTTAGAGGGTCAGATTAAAACACACACACACACACACACACACACACACACACACACATTTTTATCTGTATTTGAAGCTGTGATAAATTAAAACAGATGGAAGATCTTTTCTAGCAATTCCATCTTTAGGCATCCTAATATCTGACTGAATAGTAGGTACTAAGGCAGGGCTTTCTGCTCCACAATCTAAACCTTCCCTTGTTTGGGCTGAGCTGGATGTTGCTTTTCTGCCCCTTGGATATATCCCATTATGAGCTTTGATCAAAGCAAACCTTTCCCTTTGAGGCTTAGGGCACATGTTAATGGCTTTGTTATTCACATGTATCTGCATACATTTGCAAAGCAATTCAGCTTCTTCTGAGAGGGAGGAGGCAGATACAGGGGCTGGTAGTTGAGCCCAGAGTTTGAGCATCTCTCTAATGGTTGGTTCCTAGCCTTTCAACTGGAAGGGAATCCTGCAGCTGAGAGCTGAGGCAGGCCTGGTGAAGGAATGAATTAGAACTGAATTTCCAAAGCTCATCTGAAGGGCATTCGCCATCGTTTCTTGTTTCTTGGAGATTCTTGCCATGGAGAATTTTGCCGATTTCAGACCTCTTTTTTCCCATCCAATGTATCCCTTGCTGCCTAAGCATTCTCTAGAAGATTTCTCTGAACAGGTCACTACTACTTTCAGTGATTCTCCTTTTTCTACCAGAGAAGGCAAATCTTATTGTGCCTTTCCAAACCCTCTCCACATAACCAGGTCCAAATGTGTTGCTCAGCCCCACCTCTAGGATCTCCTCAGGTTGCCATGTACTGACCAAACAAAGCATTTTTTGTTCTCCACATCTTATAAAGTCCTATGTTCAGGACTTACCTCCATGCCCTCACTTCAGTCTGATAAAACCTCTCCTGACTCACATCCCGCTCCCTCCAGGAAACCTTCTCTGAACTTTTACCCAGAGAAATTCTTCCCCCATCTAATCTCCTTCAGTATTTTTTTTTCAAAAACTTTCTTCTTGCACGAAGTCCTTTATTTATTTATATATTGAGACTCTCGTTGGTTGTTCAGGGTCTTAAAAGCTGCCCACGCTTGTCACATAGAGCATAAGTAGTTAATGAATTTTAGAATGACTGCATAAATGAATGAATGAAAGATGCTTTTGAACTGTGAGTGTTACAGCCTTGTTTCCACGTCTCCAAGCTCACAGTAGATATTTATTGAGCTCCTGCTCTGTAGCAGGCACAGTTTCTAGCCGTGCAGATGTGAATAGAGGAGAATCCCAGCACCTCCAGGGGCTTTTCTGGGGATGGGGCCATCTCATGTTCTTTGTTTAATTAAGTTGGCTACACTCCAACTAGTTGCTTAATAATAAATGATTTGAAAAATCTGAAAACATCTGATATTTTTACAGATCAGTGACCTGTTAGATGAACAGGCTAAATCTTGTTTAATCTGTGTCTCTGTTCATCAAAGCACTCTTTTAGGTGTGGAGTGTGATAGCAAACTGGATTATACTTTCCTTGTGCTATTTGCCTCCCCCATCTTAAAAAAAAATAATAAATGCTTATTGTAGAAACCTTGGAAATGAAGACAAAATCAGTCATAATTTTGCAGGTAATATTCAATCATTGTTAGCATTTAACATATTTTCTTTCAGATTTTGTTTGCTTATTTTGTTTTTAAGAATACACTCACACACTCACTTTGATTCATGTTCTTTGTATCCTGTTTCCATGTATTTTTACCAATATTGCACGTTGAATATTTTCCTATGTTGCTAAAAGTTCTTTGAAATCATTTTAATTACACTTATTTGCTATTGTGTGATAGCATCATAATTTTTAACCAAATCCCATTGTTTACAAAAGCTAAAAGCCAGAGCTACACTATGAACATCTTTCTACATCAATTTTCCCCCCTTCATTTGGTCAATTTGTTAGCATTCTTGAAGTGGAATTAGTGAGTGAAGGGATATGAATATTTTTAAGTCTTTGCTCTCCCTCTTTACTGATTCTTTTAATCAGAGATAGTTAATTTTTCAGAAACTATATTGGATGATTCTGGCCTCAATTATTAAGTATCTTTTGTAATTAACATAGAGCCTGTGGGCTCCAAGCCCCCTCCCTCATTAAGGCACAGCAAATGGCTTCAAGATGATTTTTGAGACAACACTCCCTTCATCAATATCTGTTAGACAATGCTGCTGCATTGTTTTCTGTGGCCCTAGGTGGCAGGGTTTTTTTGTTTGTTTTTAAACAGCAACAGTAAGTGAATTTAACATCAGAAGCATTTTATTTATTTATTTATTTTTAGTGCATCCAACCTGCATTTTGATCTTTTATTTTTTTAATTTTAATTTTTTTAAAATATTTATTTCCTTTTTAGTTCTCGGCAAACACAACATCTTTGTTTGTATGTGGTGCTGAGGATTGAACCCGGGCCGCATGCAGGCCAGGCGAGCGCGCTACCGCTTGAGCCACATCCTCAGCCCAGCATTATGATCTTTTAAATGAATATACTATGAATACTTCTTTTGCTCTCAGCACCCTGGATGGGCGATCTCACTGAGGCTGCACTGAGTTAGCTGGAATCCCTGACTGCTCATTGCTTGCTGGGATGAGTGCTACTCAAACATGGACCTCTCAAGGTCTGGTTCTTACCTTCGTCTCTTTCTACTATGGGAGAATCAGAAGGTTCATTATGATTGGCCTTAATGCTAGATCATGTAACCTCACTTCAGTGGAGCCACTTATAACAACCCTTTATATTTGTATAATGCTCTAGTTTACAAAGCCCCTTAAAGGGCACTGGTGAAATCGATGCTCATCATCCTCATGTGAGGGAGCTATTCAGACCATTCTTGCTTCCTGAAGGTAACCGGGACACAGGCAGCACTAGATGAAGGGCTAGTAATAGAAAGAACCTGGGCTATCAGAGACACACAAACCCACTCTCAAATCAACCACCTGGCCATTAACTACTTGTATAACATAAATTCTTTGAGCCTTGGATCTGTAAAGAGAATAGCACAGTTGATCCTTATCATTCACAGATTTATATTTGCAAGTGCAACTGTTCACTGAAATTTATTTGTAAGTCCCAAATCAAAACTTGGCTGTTCGTATGGTCATTAGCAGACATGGGCAGAGTAGCAAAAAGTTGCGATTTCCCCACATGCACATCCCAAGCTGACGCTGAATTGGATGATGCTCTGCCCTCTTTTCATCTCTCATCCTTCTTACAAGGGCCCCCTGCGTGTTCTGTGTAGGGCCATGTGTTCTGCATTTTTGTGCCTGTTGGGTGATTTTATCTTTGGATGTGGCCCCCAAGCATGGTACTGAAGTGTCATCTGATGCTCCAAAGAGCAAGAAACACACAAAAAATAAGGTTATATATCAATCAGTTGTTGAAAATGTTGTAACCCTGGTCTTGTAGGAAATTATCCTTGTTCTAGCAATTCATGTTATAGATAACTACATAGTTATGTTCTATTAATATACTCAACTATAAACAATAATCAGCTGAATGGTGATAATTAACTGAATCTATCTTGTGGGGTTGCTGCGTATATTGTGAGCATGGGTGTAAAATGTCTAATGAGTTAATGTTCTGTATTAGGGACTGTACTCAACAGATGAGGAAACAGCAGCTCAGAGAAATGGGCTACCTTATTAAAACTTACTGATCCCAAATGGCCCAGGTACATACCATAGAAACCCAGTCTGTCTGAATCCAAAACCAGTAGTCTTCAAAGAATACCATCTATGTCTAGGAGGAATTCCCCATGGGAGAGTTAAATGATTGTTAGTTCCTTCCAAGTTTGTTCTTCATTTTGACATTTTTATCTACATAGTTGAATTTTGAAAAACTTGAATAACCTATCATTATGAATTTTGTGCCACAAAATGTGCCATATTTTGTGCTAACCACGTATTATTTGGTAGGTCTTTTCATCACATAATAGTCCTGGAAGGTAGGCATGATTATCACTGTTTCCATTTTAAAGATGCAGAGAAATCACTCAACTTGGAGGAGAGCAAAGATAACAATCCAGGTCTTTCTGATTCCAGAGCTGCTATTCTCCATCCTGACACCAAAAGGTCCCAAACTCTTAGGGATTCTATAGGTATATAAAACAGCCACCACTATCAACAACAAAAATGTGGAGTAATTTTAACATCAAAGTATAAAGAATTGAAACTTAGATTTTTAAAAAGTTTCATTTGTTCACTTTTATGAAAACCTTACACCATTGTCCTTCTTTTTCTCATTTCTCTCAGAACAAGGCAGTCTTTATCATAGACTCAGTGGCCTTTGGCAATAATAGCTTTGTTAATTCTCTTCTTCTTTTGTAGGGAGGGTGTTCAGGGGATTGAACTCATGGGTACTTGTCCACTGAGCCACATCCCCAGCCCTATTTTATATTTTATTTAGAGGCAGGGTCTTACAGAGTTGCTTAACACCTCACCATTGCTGAGGCTGGCTTTGAACCTGTGATCTTCCTGCCTCAACCTCCCGAGCTAGTCTCAGTGATTTTCTGCAGTCCAACCTGGGTTTTAGTACATGCCCAGGGTAGTGGATTGGGCCTAATAGTATCTAAAATCACTTTTTCAATTCCAAGGATGTCTGTAAGGTTTCCAGGCTGAGGTCAAGGTGTGGCCCATTTCTCCTTCCTGCACAGAGTCAAAGGAGACTGGTCTCAGGTGCAATAATATCAAGTCAGTGGCCTGTGGCCTCTATCAATCCTCTCCTTCACAGATGCAGGCACCTTGAGAATTGACCTCCAGGACACGAATGGATGTTTCGTGGTGGCAAATAGTTGCTTTAACTATTGGGAAACAGCACACACACATAAATCTCCTGTGGATCTATATTCCTAAGGGAATTTATCAGAGAAGAAAGGCAACCCCGGGGAAGATGAGAACATAACTCTAGGGCTCCCCTACCCCTAGGCAGGTACCCTTTGGAAATGGAAATGGCCTCGAAGATAAGTTAGCTTGAGGACTTCCACTCTCTAGGCCCATATAAATCAGAGATCTTCCACTGTCCAGGTCAGTTCTCAGTTGCTAAAACAGTGATAAAATCTTCAGGAAAGGGCTGGGGATATAGCTTAGTTGGTAGAGTGCTTGCCTCACATGCACAAGGCCCTGGGTTTAATCACCAGACACACACACACACACACACACACACACACACACACACACACACACACTATCTTAAGGAAAATATCTTAAGTATAACTTATTAAATGGTTTGTATACTACACCCTAATAACATGTTTAGTTATGAGCATATTTCATCCTTTGTGAGGTTGGTATCATCAGCCTCTTTGTATCCAGGTGAGGCACATGACCTATCAGATCACTACTAAGTAGGACAGGTGGGAGTGAAGTCTAGCTATGTCTCTCCTGAGATCTTGCTTCTAACCAATATGCTGTGCTCTCTGGTCCCCATGCTGTGCCCTTTGTCCTTATCCTTCTCATGTTCTGTAACTAAATGTCCCACCTTTAAAAATTTTCCCTTTTGGTCATCATGTAGGAAAAAAAAAAAATTGTCCTGGATCGATTCAACACATGAACCTAGCTGTGCACCAGACCCAGAGCTCTGAGGACACAGGCACGAAGCACACAGCTCTGCTTTTGCTAAGTTCCTGTTCTATGATGTGTACATGAGGGATAGCTATAATATAAAGGAGGTCATTAGAGAGCCATCAGAGAGGCTGCATGGCATAGAATGCCACCTGAGCCCAAACTTGTAGCATGAGTGATTGGGGTAACAGGGAGAGGTGAGAATAGAAGCGATGCATGGGGGTCACAGAAGGGAACCAGCACTCTGGAGGAGCTGGACTGTGAGATGCATGTGAGGGTGACTGATGAGGATGAGACCCGAGACTCACCCAGGGTCATATTGTGGAGGAGCTTGCACACCATTCTAAGGAGGTCAGATTGTATTCAGTAGGTGTTGGGGAGGTCACCAGGGAGCTTAGATACAGGGGAAATATGAGTAGAGCTGAAATTCGTTATTATAAGCCCCATATATTATCTGTCCAGTTCATTTGTCACTTAAGAGGGGAAAATAGTAACCAAACCTATGGACCTGATATAGCAATCTAGACACGGGGAAGATCCTTGGTTCCTAGCCCACCTAGATGGGTAGTTACCAAATGTATCTAGTCAGCTAAAATTACTGAGAAGCCTGTTAGGGAATCCAGATCCCTGGACTCTTATCTTTAAAGGTACTGATTAAATGTTTCAGGGCTGGGAATCTGTGTTCTTAAAGCTGGTCTGCCATTCTGAATCACTGTCATCTAACACAACTGTTTCTAGTAGGTGCAGGTGAGAAACTTCCATCCACCTAAGACATTTTAGTGGAAGAGAATCATCTCTGAAGATCCCCAAAGATCCCCAAAGGGCTTGTTTTGCTAAAGATGGATATTAGTACGTGTTCTCCAGAGAATCAGAACCAATAGAGTGTGAATGTGTGTGAGTGTGTGTGAGAGTGTGTGTGTGAATGAGAGGGAGAGGGAAAGGGAGAGGGAGATTCACTATTAGGAATCAGTTCCTGTGATGGTGGAGGCTGACTCACCTTGAGGTCTGCAGCCAGCAAGATGGACACACAGGAGAGCCCATGGTCCACTTCTGGTGCCAGCTGGAAGGCCTGAGAGCCAGGAGAGCCTATGGCTTGAGTTCCAGTCAGAAAGGCAGGAAGGGCTCGTGTTTCCGACTCAAGCTGAAGGCAGTAAAGAACAGACACCCACAGGCTTCCTCTTCTCCCTCAGCCCTGTTGTCCTGGTGAGGTCATCAATGGACACGATGAGGCCCACCTGCTCTAAAGGGCACTGTGTTTTACTTAGTCAACAATTAAATGTTCATTTCACCTAGGGACAACTTCTTAGGCACCCAGAATAATATTTGACCCAATATCTCAGCACCATGTGGCCCCACCAAGTTGTCACACAAAAACTAATAACCACAAGATCCCAGAGGACTTCATTATTCTAGTAGGAGCTCTATAATAGCAATGATGACAGCAGCCACTGCTATTTATATCCCATGTAGTACCTGACGCCATAGATGTGTGGCGTATTAGCAACCGATTGCATGAAGAAAGCATATTAACATAGTTATTTGTACTTACGAAGTGTTTTTCTCCTCTCTTATTTCACACTCTGCTGGGCATTCAAGATGGATTTCATTATTGCCTTCCGTTTCTGAGATGGGGTGATCAGGCACGAAGCAGTAAGCTAACTTGTCCAAAGACAGGGTGACTGGGGCCAACTCAGGCGCAGAGCTTCTCATCTGATCTCTCCACCACATGCCACCAGTGCAGTGCATATTAATTACAGGCAAAAAAGGCAGACGTGCCTTCCAGTTGTCCTCTCCTGACCATCAGCAATTTTCTGATCTCATGACTATATCTATCGCTGCATCTAAATATAGGAGAGGCACATATTAACAAGTGAATAAACCAAGAGATATGTTTGTACTTAATGCTACTAACAGGCAACATAATTACCAGAGAGCCGGGGAGTGTTGCTTGACAAACAAATTAATAAAAAAAACTCTCATGCCACTCTTGAGTATAAATCACACAGCAGAAGGCAAGAAGAGGCTGGGTTTGACAGTTGTGGGATAACAACCTTGAAATATATCTGCATTACATGAGGGGGCTTTGGAGGTCCGTCTTTTGGACTTTAGAGACTATGCTAATGAACTGGCTTAATGTTCTTGTTTTTGCAGCATCCATCTATATTTCTTTTAAGGCCACGTTTACCACAACTGGGAAAACTGCTTCGTTAGATGTGGGGGGCCTAGTTAATTTATATGTTTGATACGGTTACACAAGCCTGTCCAATAAGTCAGAAGTCATTAGATAAATATATGGTTGTTTATCTCACAACGGTTTTTAATAAACTTGTATGAATATACTTACATAAATTATTCTTTATTTTTCTCTTGTATTCATAGTTCATTCATTGGACAACTTTGGTTGAATGAATCTTTGCTAATAACTAGAGTTACGGAGACAAACTAGAGTCCTTAGCTTCTGGTCACTCCCCGTTTTGTGGTGGTTCTCAGCTCTGGCTACATAGTAGATCATTGAAGAATAAAGATGCCCATGTTCAGACCTCAACTCAGAGAACCCCATTTCTTTGGTCTGGAAGGGGCATAGGCCTCCATAATTTTTTCCCCAGTACGGGGTTTCACTAAGTTTCTGAGATTCTCACCAAGATACCCAGGCAGGCCTCAAACTTATAATCCTCCTGCCTCAGCCTCCCAAGTCATTGGGATTGCAGGTGCACACCAACATGCTAGGCGGGCCTCAGTAGTATTTTATAAAACTTTTCAAAGTGGTATTAACAAGTAGAGTCTCTTCCTTGATAGAAGAGTCATTCTACAACCCGATGGGATGCACTTGTTTGTGGACAAGAGGAAGGATGTGTCTTTCTGGCTGTGGAATGGGCATGATGGTGTCTTCCCCCCTTGCTGGAGTTGCTATTTTAATTTGAGAGCATCAGAGAAGTTTATTTTTAATTTTCCCATAAAATTTTGTTCTTGAATTATTTGAGCTGCATCTCAGAGGTTGGCAGGTGAACAGAGAAGGAAAAGAATGCCACAGGGAAAGATACAAAGAATGTGAAGACATTTGGGAAAAAGATTGCAATGTCTTTAGAGAATTGGGGGTTGTAGTTGTGCTGGTGTTGAACAGGTGAATTAGCTATCATTAACTCTTTCCTACCCTAATAAATCCATTGGCTGTTCAGGGAACTAAATCACAGTTGATGGTGGTGATGGTGATGTGATGGGGGTAATAGAATAACCAGAGCTTTCAACTGAAACTTTGTCAATGTACTAAATATGATAAGAGTGGAATTCCAAAGGGCAGTACAAATTAAAGTATGTAGATTATTAAAGGATATGGCTTCAAGTTGAAAGAGTGGAGAGGAAGGAGGTGAACGAGGGTCTAGCTAGGCATGTTCTTGCAGTGTGCCCCTAAGGACAGGGCTGGGGGAGCAAGGTACTCCTGTTCTCAGGCCTTGTGAGAGGTCAAGATTGCCCTTCTCAACTTCCAGCTGAGGCAGCAGCCTCGTTTATGCATCCTGGCATTTGAAACTTAGTGAGATTTGTTCTGACCTCCTCTTCTGCTTGGAAGGTAAATAGTAGGGCTCCACAACCTTTTTTTTTTTTTTTTTTTTTTTTTTTTTTTTTGGTAAAGGGCCAAATTGCTATTAGGCTTTGCAGGGCCCACATAGTCCTTGTGACAGATTCTGCTTTCTTTGTATACTTTTTTTCAATCTTTTAAAAATATAAAAGCCATGCTTAGCTCATTGGGCTCTCATTTGCAGAGCCCTGATCTAGAGAGAAATGGCCTGACCCCTCTGGCAGGGAGCACAGGTAGAAATCTGTCCATGCTCCAGAGTGTGCTGGGACCAGGGCTGGGTGAGTGCTCCTGAGGACCTGCCAGGAGACTCATGGGAGAGAACAGATGTGATGTTCCAAGGGCCTGTCCAGTGCACTGTCCAGGGGGCAGAGGGAACTCAAAGGCAAGGAACTTGCCAGGAAGCTTGGATTTTCCACAGATGAGATAAGGATCCATAGGTAGTATGACCATGGAATTCATGTGTCTAACAGGAACAGTTGGGAGAGTGAACTCTAATAACTAAGTTACTTAATGAATAACAAAACCCAGGCAACAGGACTAGGCGAGCCCTCTCTGACAGAACAGGCCATGTAATCAGTACATCCTGGTCAAGAGTAAAGAAAGTACAAGTGAGGAGGGAGTCCCCAGTGATGGAAATCTCTAAAAGGATGCATTTCAGTATAGAAGCCACGAGGCCCATGTGGCTTGAAATTTAGTATGCAACTTGAGATGTGCTGACAGTGTAAAATATACTGAAGTTTTTACTAAAGGTAGTATGAAAAAGAAAGTGTCAAGTATATCATTAGTATTTTTATATTAATTATATGTTGGAATACTACTTCAAATGTTAGGCAAAATAAAATGCATTATTTAAATTAATTTTGCCTGTTTTTTATTTTTATTTTTTTTTTTACTTTTTAAATTGTAGCTACTAGAAAATTGAAAATAATATATAAGACTCGGTTTTGTGTTCTGCATTAGATTTCTCTTGGACAGCTCTGCTCTAGTGTTCTCAAAACTATCCTCCGGACTAAGAAAGAGGCAGCCTTAACCATCTGCAAGATACAGAGACCCCAAGGTTAGTTTGCCATACTGTCAATAAAAGCAAGACCTTTCTAGTATCTCCTCTTTCATTCTCCTAATGTGCTTCCCCTGCTTGGGACAGGTGAGGTGTAAATGAGGAACTGGAGGCAGATCAGAGAAATGAAAGGGCACATTGGCCAAGCTTGCCCAATCCCTTTCCTGCTGTGGATTTCCAAAGTGGCCAGAACTGAGACAAGTAAGATCAAAACTAAATTACAGTGAAGCTTCTATTTATACCTTGGACTAGACATTCCCATTTCTGAATCGAAATTAAATTTATAACTTAAAGATCCTGTGAACTGCCTGTTATCTAAGAGTGAGCAGAGATATCATGGAGTTTTAATCTAAGGGCAGGAAAAGACTGCACAGAATACATTTATTTTATATTTGATTATTTATTCTTAGTTTTACTGTGAACATTTTAAAGCATACATTAAAGTGGAGAAAACAGTTTAATAAAGTCCCATTTGCCTATTATCCCATTTCAACAATCTCAATATTTTGTTAATTTTATTTTATCCATTTTTCTCATTTGAGACTGGAAGTGGGATTCAAATATCTTCAAGCAAATCCCAGATGTCATATTATTATACTCACAAATAGTAAGGTCCAAACAGAGTAAGGATTTTACTTTTAACATGATTAACTTTGTTTTAAGGAATAGCAGGAAATTAAGAAGTAAGTATATTTTCAAATATGTCATGAATCATGCCTTTTGAATAGTAGTCATCATCATTTTCATCATCATCAATCATCATCATTATCACTGTCAAACTCCTTGTAGTCATTTGTCCTCTGTTGAAGCTCCTCTGGGGAAGGGACTTGCTTGCAGAAGGGACTCAAACCCAGGGCCACCCTCCCAAGACCTACTCCTTTAATTCCTTTAGGAACCAGAGGAGCAGTTTGAACTTGGCTTGCTAAGGACCTCACCAGAATCTTTCTAGCATCCCCAAGAAATTGTCTTGGCATTTCTGTCCTGCAAGCTGATAACCGAGGAGGGGCTTCACATTTCACCAGCAGTCTGCTTGATGCAATTATTTGGCACTAATGTCTTGGAGAGCCTTGAGTGCTGCTTTGGATAAAAGTCTTGGGCAGGCAGATCCTCCAGACACCCAGTAGCCTGAAGTCAGGGGCTTGGCTTTTGAGGACTACTTGTGTTGCAGGCTCTGTCCAAGGGTTTTCTCTAGTTCCTGAGAAGGCAACTGATGCCCTGAATTCTCTACCACCATGTTCCCTTCTGCAAGCCCCTTCCCAGACAATCAGAGTAGCTTTGACTTACAAGAGGAAGATGGATTTTCTGAAGCATCTCTGTGCTCAATGCCACAGGTTCCTACTGCCTTTGCTCTTTCTGAACACAGTGGAAGCTTCACCTGAGTTCTCATCTCCCCAACTTCATTGGATGCTTTGTATTGTTTAGAATGGATCTAGATCATTCACCACTCCACTGTTGCGTTTACCTGACTTTCTCACCTCTCCCCTGTACCTTTGCCTGCCCATTTGCCTTCTTTTGTATGACTTCTGCTCTGACAGTACAAGTTGTCCCCTTGTTACCACCTTCTTGGTCTTCTGACCACACTTTATTTTTTTCCCCATTTTTCAGTTATGAGTACTCATATGTTCACCTCCCACTTATTTTCCCACTCTTTCTTATTAGTTGTAATTCTCTTACCCGCTCTTTAGAGGTACCCCTCCTGGGCTTTTATTTAGAATATCTGGAGCTCTATCTTGGCTCTACCATTTGGGAGTCATATAAATTAGGGCAAACTGTTTAATCTCTCTAATCTCCAATTTCCTTGTCCATAAACTAGTAGTAATAAAGTAACCACCTCACAGGGTTTTTATTAAGAATTGAATGAGTCGGTCTGTGCAAAACATTTAGAACAGCAACTGGCTGTTCACACATGCTTGGCTCTCATGCACCAGGCATGACAACCACACAAAGATTAGGCCTCGAGGGACTTCTAGCCTCTGCCACATGCTGGGTTCAAACCAGATTTTTCCCATGAATCTTCAAGCTATGAATCTGTGCTCAGGTCACTGATTCGAATTTTCTTTTTGCTCACTTCTGAAGCCCTTGATTTCCCTGGTTGACTTTCTCTTCCCAAGATGCTCTTGTTGGAAACTATTTGCCAGCTTTGCATGGGGAATTCTTTCTGCCTAGTGACAGGGAGAGGAAGGCTTTGTCTACAGGGCCCACTTTACTTTTCTCTGAGGAGAACCATTCAGAAGTCCTGATCCTAGTTGTCTATTTGTGAGAGAAAGAGCTGGAATTTTTCTTGATGAAATACTAATAATGATGAGAATGCTGCTAAGGTCACCTCAGGGAGAAGTTCGTTGCATGAAGTTTCTTATGACACATTTCTGTGCTTGGTTTATTGTCTAGCAAGGAAGCTCAAATGTACTCAAAACTCCTGGCGGGAATTCCAGAGATAATAGCTACTTAAAAAGCTGGAGAAAGAATTATCTTAGGTGGTTACTGTCCGTGGCTTCCTGCAGAAGTGGTAGTTGTAATTGCTGCCTTGAACACATGGAGTAAAAGGAAAAGAGCTCTTTAATAAGCAGGAGAGCCGTGGTTTGTGTTGCCCCGGGTTGCAGGGTCGCAGGTGGACATTTCCTATGCTACTGAATTAACATCCACCTTCCTGGGTCTACCCCCTGGAGAGAATGGTACACAATGTCTTAGTGTAGTATGATATTTCTGTGTTTGGGTGGTTATCAAAAGAATCAAACAAGTGTAGTGGACTTTTCTGAATTTGAGAAAAAAAATAGTATTCTTTTTGGAAAAAAAAATAATTGTGAGACATTAAAGAGGAAAAGCTTTTCCAGGGGGAATTAGTGATATTTGCTTATTACTGTTTGAGTAATTATTTAAGGTTATAGAATCATTGTCAGATTGGAAAGAACTCTAGAGATCCCCAGTCCAACCACTGAGTTTCCACTCCTAGGACAGCAATCC